>NW_022681456.1:104158534-105510200 GCF_009764315.1 Trachypithecus francoisi
GTCACTTTTAATTTGTATAGGATGATTCATGCTCAGCAAGAATTAAGTCTCCTCCCACGTTTTCTGCTGCCAGGACTCAAATACTTTCAAGCCATTTCCACAAGAGCAAACATGTCAGATGAAAAAATGTTGTGCCTCTCCAACGAGGCCTTCCTCCACATAGTAAAATACCACAGTCTGGGCGCTTTAAGTGCTCAGTGCCAAACTTAGATGCCAGCAGCTAGAGACATTCTAGGTTGTAAATCACACCTGGTCTTCAACTCTGAGAAACAGCTACAGAGCTAGCAGCACAGACAGAACCATGCTGGCTTGGAAAGGTAAATATACAATGTCATCCTAGCCAAATTTGCTTCCAAATTTGTTTTAATTTGGAAGCAAACCGACTGAGATCTCCAGAGGAGGTCACCATTCTGGCTGTGCAGGTCACGTCCTTCACAGAGTGCCTCACCCTGGGTGCGTAGACGCTGAAATCCAATCCATGCAGCACAGGGACTGCATTCACCTGGAGGGGCACCATTTTCTAACTCGCCCAGGCTCTCCAAGGGCAAGTAGTGGTTCTTTCCCAAGACCTCGTTTTCAAAAAGCAATAGACTGGGGCCATTTGTCAGTTTTAATCTTAATTAAAATGTCATCTGCAAGTGTCACATTCACCCTCTTCTCTGTGGATACCCCTGGGATATTCGTCTAGGAGTATCTCAGTGAAGAGCAGTGGCTTTAAACACCTTCAGTTCAGGAAGTGAAACAGTCAGTGGGACTGGAGTGTAGAGAACAAACAGGGAAATGGCTGCAAATGAGGCTGAAAATGTGGGTGAGGCCATGTCATGCAGGGCCCATGGGACCATTTTGAGAATTTAAAGATTATTCTAAAAACAGTGGGATGCCATTGAAGGGTCTTAAGCACATAATATGATTTGTGTTTCTAAAAAACAACAACAAAAAAAAATCTACCTCCTATACAATAATAACCAGAAGGGAGCCCAAGAAGATGTGGCAAGAGCCAGCTGAGAGTTGTGAGAGTTGGTAGACTGGACAAGGTGGAGGCAGTGAAGGCAACAGAACTAGACAGATGTAACATATGTCAGGAGATGGGACTGATGGGACTTTCTGAGTGACTGGATGCAGGAATGAAAGTGTGTGAGAGAAGGAATGATGTCCAGGATGAGGCCAGCCTGTGGTACTGAGAAGACGGGCAGATGATGGTGCCGTTTCTAAAGAACATTGGAGGAGGAGCAAGTGTGGGGATTAACATCATGAGTACAGTTTTAGATTTGAGACTTCTATAAAGCAGCAGATTAGAATGTCTTCATAATAAAATATGATATTCCATACCTATGGTTTTCTAAAATAAAATCTGAGATGCAGTCCTGATCAGAGTTTTAGAAGTACTTGGCTGCATGCTGAATATAAGATTGTAGTTCTCGGATGGGAACAGCACCAGCTGTGGCCAGGCAGCCCAGTTTCGGGAAGGCTCTCAGTGCACCACAGTCTGCAGACATCCAGCCCACACCCTCCGTGCCACCAAGATGTCCAAGAGGAAGGTCAGCCCAGCTGAAGCATCGGTGAAGGGAGACCCCATGAAGAGATCTGCAAGGTGGTCCACTAAACCTGCTCCAACAAAGTGAAACAAAGCCCAAAAAGGCAGCAGGAAAGGATAAATCTTCAGACAAAAAAAAAAGCAAACGAAAGGGGAAAAAGGAAAAAACAGGCTGAAGTGGCTGATCAAGAAACTAAAGATTTATCTGCAGAAAATTGAGACACTAAAAGTAAGGAGAGTCCAGCCTTGGGTAAAGCCACAGAGAAAGACACCAAGTCTGACCGATATCACATACTACGTCTTGTCAGTGTCCCTGACTCCCTTCTTGTACAATCCAGAGGAATATTTTTACCCAGTATTTTGTACATGGAAGTTTTTTAGTAGTTCTAGAAATATTTTTAAGAAAGAGAGAATCCTACCTCATCACATCACATTTTTTAAGGGTAAACGCTTTTATTTAACAGGTGAAATCATTCACTGGTTGTAAAAATAGTGTGGGATATTGAATTATGGCAGGCTTTGACTGTCTTGAGTGTCAGCTTAACATTCTATAGATAGGAGATTAGCTTTCATATACTCTAACACAAAGTACAGTAAATGGCAATATGGAGTCACAGTCCTGCATTTAATGTCTCAAACATTTTTGATTACTTCTGTTCTCATGTTGGTTTTCAGTAGAACTGTTTGCTAAAAAATACTGCTCTTTGATCATGGCTCTCCCTGTCAGAACGGCATGCAGTCTGTAGCATCTGTGGTCATGGTAGTCCTATTTTCCTAATAAATTTCTTATGCTATGAAAGGCTGAAAATTTGAATATGCAGTGTATATGTTATTAAATTCTGAATTGGTATGACATATGTAACAGCCTATCAACATTTAAAGACACTAGTACTTTATATCCTCTTAAGGAAAATTAAGAGAACATTATCATCTCTATTTTATAGATGCAGCAAAGCCAGCTTAAAAATGAACCTGCTGCTGCTAGAAGTGGCAGGATGCAGGGCCTGGAATCTGATAGTCCTGTTTCTAAATGCTTTGGAGGAAATTTGGTCACCTGATGCTGTCAAGAAAGTTAGCCCAATCCTGATGCTAGAATATTGTCCCATCTGCTGCTAATGAAACTTTTTGTTCAGTGTTCTCCAGATTCACCAAAGGACAGACCACAGGGACTGTCTAGA
This sequence comes from Trachypithecus francoisi, assembly GCF_009764315.1. NCBI lineage: Eukaryota > Metazoa > Chordata > Mammalia > Primates > Cercopithecidae > Trachypithecus > Trachypithecus francoisi. The sequence continues at coordinate 104,161,247 of NW_022681456.1, forward strand.
GCAGCTCTGTCCTTCAGGACTTTCTGAAATGACATAAATGTTTTGTTCGCCTGACTAATAAGGTAGCCACTAGTACAGGTGGTCACCAACCACTTGAAATGTGGCTAATGTGACTGAAGAACCAATTTTTGTTTAATTCCATTTACATTTTAGTAGCCGCATGTGGCTAGTGGCCACCCTGTTGGACAGCACAGTTTTGGAGCTTACAGAACAAGGTTCTGTGATGTTTTTGTGCCTGCTGGCCATTAAATGTTATATGTACAGCAGAATTCAGTCTGTAAGTTGCATTCATGGCCAAGCTAGATGGTAAAGCTGTGGGAGAGGGAACCTGTAGCTCCCCTCTATTAGCCCGGTGGACTATGTCAACTCATGATGCATGAACAACTCAGCGGAGGTCAGTTCTCAAAAGTGGCAGCATAACTGCAGGGAGTCTCTGGACTCTGGAGGCGAATCTAGGTCCTCTGAATTGCACAACTTAATATTAGAATGAAAATACACAACTCAGAGGCTGTCACAAAACTAAACTACCAACCATGGGAAAGCACCAAGCAGAGTGTGTAGCCTTTGGCAGTGGTATGATGCGGTTTAACCTTACCTACACCAACACACTCTATTTTCACCATCTGCCCCCCACTTTAATTAAGTACATGAGCCTTGATAAGGTTGTGTCTGGGAATGAACATACAAACAGAGCATAGGAAATCATACCCATCCTCTCCCTGCCCCCGAAAACCAACATTATAAATATTTCAGCTAAGAATATGGTTTGGAAGAAGGAAGTCCTTGTCACAATAATTCTCATACAGCAAAATAAGCAGCTGAAATAAGGCAACGTCCTTGTTTCTGAAGAGCATCACTTGAAGCCCATTTACTTGGTTCTTTTTTTCCCCTTAATTGTTTTTACTGGTAAAATACATATAAAATTTACCATTTTGGGGAGAAAAGAGGGAAAGGGAAGATGTTTGTCAACAGGTACAAAGTTTCAGTTAGACAAGAGGAATAAGTCTGGTGCTCTATTGCACAGCAAGGTGATGACAGTTAATAATAATGTACTGTATACTTAAAAATAGCTAAAAAAATGATTTTAAATGTTCTCACCACAAAAAAAATGATAAATATTTCAAGCGATGGCTATGCTAATTAGCTTGCTATGACCATTCCACAATATATATGTATCCAAATATGACGTATCCCATAAACAAATATATGTCAATTAAAAATAACTTTAATAAAAGAAAAATTAAAATACAATTTTAATCATTTTTAACTGTACAGTTCTGTAGTATTAAGTACTAAGTATATGCTACTCTATAATACTACGTATTAATTCAAATTTCCATAAGTTTTTGTCCTCAAAGGTAAAATGATATACTAATATGCAAAAGAGCATTTAAACATGCACAAGATTAACATCAAATTCAGAATAACGCTCATGAGGGAAGCAGGGACAGAAGGTGTTCAGGAAAGAAATAAAAGGGGGCTTAAGTTTTATCTATATTTTCTTTTTAAAGATACAATGAAATAAATATGGCAAAATGCTAAGACTTGACCAAACTGAGATTTAAGTACATAGGCATTTGTCATGTCATTTTCTATATGTTAATGTATTCTTTTAACTTCTTTTTTTTTTTTTTTTTGAGGTGGAGTTTCACTCTTGTTGCCCAGGCTGGAGTGCAGTGGTGTGATCTCAGCTCACTGCAACCTCCACCTCCTGGGTTCAAATGATTCTCCTGCCTCAGCCTCCTGAGTAGCTGGGATTACAGGCATCTGCCACCATGCCTGGCTAATTTTCTGTATTTTTAGTAGAGAAGGGGTTTCACCATGTTGGCCAGGCTAATCTTGAACTCCTGACCTCAGGTGATCCACCCACCTCAGCCTCCCAAAGTGCTGGGATTACAGGCTTGAGCCACCGTGCCCAGCCCTTCCTTTAACTTTTTATTGTGACCTAATTTTAGACTTGCAGAGAAGTTGCAAACACAGTACAGAGTATCCATATACTTCTCAGCTTACACCCCTAATGTTAACATCTTACACAACCATAGTACAATGATCAGACCAGGATATTAACTTGAATACAACATGATTAACTAAAACAAAGATGGTGTTGGAATGTCCCGTTTCTCCACTAGTGTCCTTTTTTATTCTGTAATCCTATCTAGAATCACACATTGCATTTGGCGGTTCCTTCTCCTTAGTCTCTTGCAGTCTGTGACAGTACTTCAGTCTTTCCTTGCCTTTCTTGACTTGACACTTGTCCGTTACTTTGTCAAATGTCCCACAATTGGAGTTTGTCAGATACTTTCTAATGATTAGGTTGAGATTATACATTGTTGACAAGAATACCAAGGAAACTATGCTCTGCCATCAGTGCCTTCCATCACAGGTTCAGGATGCCTCTTTTCTGTATGCTTAAAATATTTCATAATTTCAATACATAAAAAATAAATAAATAGCTGTATTACTCTGGGTTCTGTAGAGGTACAAAATCAATAGGGGATGGACGGATGAGAGGAAGGAAAGAGAAAGAAGAAAGAAAAAGGAAGGAAGGAAGGAAGGAAAGAAGGAAGGAAGAGAGGGAGGGTGGGAGGGAGGGAGGGAAGGAGGAAGGGAAAGAGAAATAGAAATAGAAAGGAGGGAGATTTTAAGGAATTGGCTCATGCAATTATGTAGGCTGAGAAGTCTCAAGATCTGCCAACTGCAAACTGGAGACCCAGAAAACCCAATGGTATAATTCCAATCTGAGTCTGAAGGCTTGAGAAGCAGGAGGGATAATAGTGTAAGTGCCAGTCTGATTCCAGGAGCAGAGAAGGACTGTGCAAAATCTCCTTTACTCAGTGTTTTTTTTCACTCAGGCCTCAGTGGATAGGATGGTGTCCACCCACATTGGGGAGGGCAATCTGCTTTACTGGGTCTACTGATTCAAATACTAGTCCATACAGAAATACCCTCATGGAGACCCCCAGAATAATGTTGAACAAATATTTAAGCACCACATGGCCAAGCCAGGATGACACATAAAATTATGCATCATAACAGCTTAACTTCTAAATTAGAAACTTCCTGCTCTGTACATTTAGGTTCCAAATCCCATCAAGTCAAATGAATCTTAGGAAGTGTTCCAATTCTTAGTTATTATTGGCTTCAGGCCTAAAACATTATAAATCTACAACATACTATCATTTCTAAAACTTCAAGAAGCTTTATTATAGTTGATCTTGCTTCAAGAGAAAAGGCAGCTTATACAACTTAGACAATGTAATAACTGTAATCCAAGAGAAGCCAGACCTGCACGTCTAAGGCCCTAAGAAAAAAATTAACATGAGCTGTATTGTTAATGAGGACCCCCAAATCCTCTGATTTTCTTTTGGAAGCGAAAGTGAAATTATCATTTAGAATTGACTACATTCCTCAGCATACCATCCTAAGGATGATGTGTGTCATTGCTATTTCTATGATGTTTTAAAAAGAAAAACCTAAATGATCATATATTTTTCTAGAACAAGAAAGTGTGTTTCAGGTACTTTCACTACCTGAGTTGTATATTTTCAAAGTTGTGTACACACACACAGATTGTAGAGAATATATCTGATATGGTTTTGCTGTGTCCCCACCCAAATCTCAAATTGTGGCTCCCGTAATTCCCAAGTGTTGTGGGAGAGACCTGGTGGGAGGTATTTGAAACATGGTGGTGGGTCTTTCCTGTGCTGTTCTTGTGATAGTGAATAAGTCTCATGAGATCTGATAGTTTTATAAAAGGGAGTTCCCCTGTACATGCTCTCTCTCTTGACTGCCGCCATGTAAGACATGACTTTGTTCCTCCTTTGCCTTCTGCCATGATTGTGAGGCCTCCCCAGCCACATGGAACTGTGAGTCCATTAAATCTCTTTTTCCTTATAAACAACTCAGTCTTGGGTATAACTTTATTAGCAGTGTGAGACAGACTAATACAATATATCTACTAATATACTGTAGAGAAATGGTATAAATAAGTAAAATTTCAAGTTTTCTCTGAGGGTGCCTCCCTTTGAAGCTCTTCTGTCCTCAGGATCACTCTAAACTTTGCTGGTTTAGGCTGGAAAATCATTTCTTCTTTAAATGTTTATATTCAGTTCAAAGTGCTCCATTTCTATGAGTAATGACAAAACATAGTTTCCACCCCTACCACCTCCACTCTAGCTGCATGGAGAGGAAACTACTTATGAATTCTTTTCTAGGACCCCAGAGTTCTGGAAGGCAGTCACTGAGTTTTCATGAAAAGCCAGAACAAGGACTCCAGATCCCATTATGCCAAAGAGGAAGCTGAATACTTATTTTAAATTTCATTTTAGCCTGCCCCAAATGTGGACACCATTGTTAGGTCAGTCCTGTATACCATATGTACCTTTTGCAAGTCTCTGAGAACAAGCTGTTCCCCTCAAAGGATTTTCTTCCAAGGAACCAGAACATGGGTTTATTTTGGCCTGGATCAGCTCCTCCAGGAATCTTCCAGGGAGGAGGTGGGTGGTCAGCCTCCTGAGACAAGAGTGTGTAGAGGTCAGGATACGGGCTCTGAAGCCAGATTACCTATGTTTGAATCCAGGTTCTGGGTTTATGATCGGGGAATGTGAGAGAGTTATACAACCGTTCATGCCTTGGTTCCTCCTATTGAATGGGGCAAATGATGATACTTAACTGATTGAGTTGCTGTAAGGATTAAACAAATGACACATGTAAAGTGCTTAGTACAAGACCTGGCATATAATAAGTGTTAAATAAGTGCTAGGGAAAACTAGCCAGGCATGGTGGTATACACCTGTAGTCTTAGCTACCTGGGAGGCTGAGGAAGTTTGCTTGAGGCCAAGGAGTTTGAGGCTGCAGTGAGCTATGATGGCATCACTGCACTCCAGCCTGGGCAACAGAGTGAGACCTTGTCTCTAAAAATAAATAAATAAATAAAATAAATGCTAGGGGGCGGGCATGGTGGGTGGCTCATGTCTGTAATACCAATACTTTGGGAGGCCGAGGAGGGCAGATCACTTGAGATCAGGAGTTTGAGACCAGCCTGACCAACATGGAGAAACCTCGTCTCTACTAAAAATACAAAAAGTTAGCCAGGTGTCATGGCCCATGCCTGTAACCCCAGCTACTCAAGAGGCTGAGGCAGGATAATTGCTTGAACCCAGGAGACGGAGGTTGCAGTGAGCTAAGACCGTGCCACTACACTCCGGCCTGGGTGAAAAGCAAGACACCATCTCAAATAAATAAATAAATAAATAAATAAATAAATGCTAGGGAACATGTGGCTTCTGACTTAAACACCTTCCAGGATGAATCCAGGTCCACAATCACCCAGGGAAGCTGTGGGCAGTCTGTGGGCACCTCTCAGGCTGCATCTGTTGGGTAGCAGAACCTGCTTCTTTCTAACTGTAACTCTGCCTATTTCTTCTATCATGTCATCAGAATTCCTTAAACATCTTATTTAACAGAATATACAAATTTAAGCCAGTTCTACAGTGAAAAACCTGAGAGTGAGTCATGGCAAACTTTAACTGTAATCTTGTAAGACGGAAATGGAGATAGACAAATATTGGGAAAAGATCTTAAGAAAACTGATGAATCCAATAGGCAGGTCAGATCAGCGTTTCTTGGTTTTCTGCTTTCCATTTGTAAGCATATCTGTGTGTGTGTGTGTGTGTGGTGTGTGTGTGTGTGTGGTGTGTGTGTGTGTGGTGTGTGTGTATGTATGTGTATGTTTATACCCATGGCCCTTATTTAGAGCTCTAAATCTCCTAAGGACGGGAACCATCTGCCACCTGACAAGAGAGAAGTAACCTCCATGCATTTGTCCTTCTACCCTCAAGAGGGATCCTCTTCAGCCCAGGATGGTATAGATATAGATTATTTTGGAAACAAAGGGATAGATTCTGTGGCTTTCTATCCCCTTTTTTCCTTTTCTCTTTCCACATTCCTGGCTCTAACTCGGTTCTTTCTGTTGCCATGGTAACCAACAGTCTCAGGACACAGACTTCTGACAGCTGGACTTTTAGCCACAGAGACTCGGGATGTGAAAGATTTCTCATGTCTCCCCTTTTTGCCTCAGGAGTTAGCAGCACTTCGTCCACGTGGGCAGCCACCACGGCAGGGTGTGACTGTGTGTGTGTGTGTGTGTGTGAGTGCGTGCACGCGCACGTGCACATTCTTCCAGCCCTACTTTGGGGCTTCACAGAAAAAGCTGGACTAAACAGTGCCATCAGATGGTGGGAGGATGGGCATCTAAATACCAAAACCTTTCTGGAAAGTAATTTGGTATCAACTACCACGAGACTTTAATATATTTGTGGGGTTTGGTCCATTAATCCTACATATAGAAAAATAAGAGACATACTCAAAGATTTCTGAAAAAGTAGGTTTACTAGAGATTTATTTAGTAAAGGCAGTAACTACCACCTAATTGTCATTAATAAGAAGTGGTTAAAAATTGCAGAGTAACCATATATATGTTTGTTTTAGGCTATGGGATAAAATAATTTCAGTTTCAACTGATGTCATATCCACACTTACATATATGTATACGTGGACATATATAAATGTACAGATATGTATATGTGTGTTTATATAAATAAAAAAGATAAGTCAATCAAAATGTTTTGATAGGTATTACCTTTAGAAGGTGGGACTATGGCATGTTTGTTTTCGTCTTCATACTTTTCTATATTTTTCCAATTTTATATAATGATCTTTTTATTTTATGACACAAGATCTTACAACTGTAATAGGACAAATGATGAGAGGTGGAGATGCTTAGTAGAGAGGATTATATCACAATGAAGTAAGTTTTGAAAGGCAGAGGGCTGCCTCTACTGCCCTTCACTGAAAGATTGTAAAAACTGGATAATACTGGCCGGGCCCGGTGGTTCATGCCAGTAATCCCAGCACTTTGGGAGGCCAAGGCGGGTGGATCACAAGGTCAGATCGAGACCATCCTGGCTAACACAGTGAAACTCCTTCTCTACTAAAAATACAAAAAATTAGCCGGGCATGGCGGCACATGCCTGTAGTCCTAGCTACCTGGGAGGCTGAAGCAAGAGAATCTCTTGAACCCGGGAGACGGAGGTTGCAGTGAGCTGACACCACACCACTGCACTCCAGCCTGGACAACAGAGTGAGGCTCTGTCTCAAAAAAAAAAAAGAAGATTGGATAATACTTCTATCTAAATGGGGTAGTACTGAATAGAAAAGGGAATAGGGCCGGGTGTGGTGGCTCATACCTATAATCTCAGCACTTTGGGAGGCCAAGGTGAGTGGATCACCTGAGGTCAGGAGTTTGAGACCAGCCTGGTCAACATGGTGAAACCCCATCTCTACTAAAAATACAAAAATTAGCCAGGTGTGGTGGTGGGTGCTTGTAGTCCCAGCTACTCGGGAGGCTGAGGTTGCAGTGAGCCGAGATCACACCACTGCATTCCAGCCTGGGAGACAGAGTGAGATTCCATCTCAGAACAAGAAGAAAAAAGAAAAGGGAATGGATAATATTGTTGTTTAAGTACTATGATTCTCTTCTCCCCAGTCCCATCTATTTTTTTATTTTTTCTTCTTTTCTTTTTTGAAGTTTCTCGAGTTGAGACAGATTTGCACCTTTGAACTCCATGGCATATTCATCCTCTAACAGCGACACAGAGGACTACAGCTCCAAATCCAATTCCAACCTGAGCCTCTCTGTAGGCTATTTCCCCTGTGAGGACACAACCTCCTGTGAAGACGCAACTTCCAAGGGTCCTTCCATCCACTTTCTCCCTCCCATCCAAGGGGCATGGGGGACTGAAAGGATAAGGAGATGCATGAAGAGACAAGACCAAATTCAGGATGAACCAGAGCAGTTTTGCAAACTAAGCATCTTCCTGGCCTGGGACGTGGACGTCAGTTCCGATAACACAGACGCAATAGCTAATAGGCTTCTAAATGGAGACAACCAGTGGATAGATGAGTTACCAAAAGAGAGAAAAAAACTGTCTGTCAGCAAACTGAATAATCTTGTGCAAGAGTTTCAGACATTTCTAGAAAATCTGAAAGATAATGAAGATGATGATGCCGTGTTTCCTGAAATGACTCAGAAAGATTTCCAGCTGTCCGGCGGCTCCCCTCCGGAAATGGTTCAGGTCAGTCATCAAGAACATGATGCGTGTCAAGACCTGCCCAAGTGCAAACCACCAGAAAATAAAGATGTTATATAGTCTCCACAGACTCCTCTAAGGCTTAAGGAACATGAGCTGGCTGAGGAGAGCAGAGATGCCTCGCAGGACAGCAAGAGATAGGCCTGGGTTGAAGCACAGAATCTTATGATCACTGGGAGGAAGCAGGTCCCAGGGAGTCTGACATGATACCAGTGGGAGACAGATAACAAGGAAAGGAGTCAGGGTGAAGTTGTAGGGAAAAGACTGAGGAATGCTTAGGGAAACAAGAGGGTAGCAAGCAAGGAGAAGGGCTAGCAACTATATCTCCCTCCCCACCAAAAACATATATGTTTAGTATTAATGAGCATTGAAACTTTGCATTGACACTTGGGCTATTTTTGGTAAAAGGATGTGAGTTCCACAAATGAGTAAATGTTGACTTGGCTGCTGTCATGGTTATGCCTACCTAACACGTCCTTCATTTTCATGGCAGATGATAAGCCAGGCAACTACCAGCAAAAGGACAAGCACTCCAGAGATCTCCTCAATCCTGTCAGAGCAGCCGGAGAAGGATAACACTCCTTCCCACACACAGGCCCAGTGCTGCTTGAACTTGGGGTGGGCCTTCAGCTGGCTGAGTCAGCGTATCCTCTCCCCTCTGCTGAGGAGAGATCACCCTGTGAAGGCCACCAAGAGTCCCCATCGGCCAGCACCAAGGAAAAGACTCTTTCACAGAGGCAAGAGAATTCAACCTCAAGAAACCCTCGAATTAGGACATCCCATAGAGACAGATTTTTGAACTTTTTGGAACGTTTAAGATAATCCATAATGGGGATTCCATTAATAATCCCCATCGGTTTATTTTTTCCTCAATAAACAAAATAAATGCTCTTGTTACCCCATGTCTTCCTCTTAGCACACCATCTTGACTCACGTTTCAAGCATATGTGGGCCAGGTGTGGTGGCTCACGCCTGCAAGGGAGTGAGGCAGGTGGATCACCTGAGGTCAGGAGTTTGAGACCAGCTGGGCCAACATGGCAAAACCCCGTCTCTACTAAAAATACAAAAATTAGCTTGGCGTGGTGGTGGGCGCCTATAATCCCAGCTACTCAGGAGGCTGAGGCAGGAGAATCACTTTTAACCTGGGGGCAGAGGTTGCACTGAGCCGAGATCACGCCACTTCACTCCAGCCTAGGCAAAAGAGCGAAACTCTGTCTCAAAAAAATTAATTAATTAAAAAAAAATTAAAATTAAAGAAAATTTTTAAAAAAGAAAAGAAAGTATATCTGTTGTCTAGAAGACAAATTTATTCTCCGGAAATTTTAAGTAGTATTATGCTTCCTAAACTGAAGTATTGTTTTTCTCTCCTCTCACCCATTCTTACTATATTTTACCCTAGTTTATCTATTTTATGTGTTTTAACCTATTTTATCATTAACCCAAATCCCAATTTTCAGTAGGCAGCAGCGTGACCCATCAGATTTCCACAGTGGCAGGATGATTTGGGTTGAACTTGCAGGGCTTGAGCGAGTGGCAGTGGGTATTGAGTCACTGAGGAAATTAATTTTCATTTCAGGAGCTCGGACAGCAGTTCTGATACTCCCCAGAGACCTGACGGGTTCTAGCATGTGTTGCCTGGCTGTAGAAGTGGCCCACTTAGGAGCAATGTGAGGACTGTGAACGCTACTTCACCACTCTAGGTCTAGATGTTCTCATTCAAAAGATGTGGAAGATAATAACACATACCTCACAGGGTTAGTGTGAGAGTTTATGAGGTAACACAAGCACTTGATAAATAATATTACTGTTGTTGCAAGTAGACATTCTCCTAAGGAACTCTCCGGAGAACTTGTTCAAGGGATATCTAAGAGTGAAAGTTAATTAAGAGTCAATTCTCATTGAAACATTTCCCACACAGAGCTGTATTTACCAAAAGCTCAGAGTTTTCAGCAAATCTTAACCAAATCCTCTCCCAACCCATTCCATTCTGCCCTCTGAAACTCATTTGCAATTGTCATTGAACATTCCACTAAAAGTCAACTTCTTTGAGGAAGGCTGCCCTCACCCTTCTTGTCCTGACTCTTACCTCTCCAGTATCTCTACCATTCTCCTCATTCAACCACAGGTTCACTCAATGTCCTCCTTCTTCTGCTGACACTACCATCCTGTGTGACCTTCAGAGTTTATGTGGCAAAGCATATGACTCTTCAGTTTCAAATTCCTTCCTTTCCTCAATTTCAATTCCCTATCCCTCTCCTTCCTCTCTTCTTCCTTCCTTCTACAAATATTTACCAAATAGGGGTGCCAGATACTTTTCTAGCTTGCAAAAAAAAAAAAAAAAAAAAACAAAGAAACAACCCCTCACTCTTTAGGCTCAAGCAACTTGTTTAAGACATAAAGTCAGGCAAACATATGATTATAAAGGGTATGAGTGATAATACTCTGTAGTGAGTAAACACTGAGTTCTAATGAAAAAAATAACCCATTCAGCATGGGGAGGTTGGTTGTAAAAGGTTTCCTATATGAGATTCTTTGAGTTATAAATGGGGACTTCTTTTTTTTTTTTTTTTTTTTTGAGATGGAGTCTGGCTCTGTCACCCAGGCTGGAGTGCAGTGGCCGGATCTCAGCTCACTGCAAGCTCCGCCTCCTGGGTTTATGCCATTCTCCTGCCTCAGCCTCCGGAGTAGCTGGGACTACAGACGCCCGCCACCTCGCCCGGCTAGTTTTTTTTGTATTTTTCAGTAGAGACGGGGTTTCACCGTGTTAGCCAGGATGGTCTCGATCTCCTGACCTCGTGATCCGCCTGTCTGGGCCTCCCAAAGTGCTGGGATTACAGGCTTGAGCCACCGCGCCCGGCCAAGGTGGAGGACTTTAACTGACTTTAATTAGTGTGGAATGGAAGTATGAGATCTTGACTGGTTAATAATGCATGTGAAAGACGGTGTGGTGAATATGGCCCAGGAAAGGCAGTACAGTAGGAGGGAGGAGATTAAAAAAAATAGGGCCCTTTTAGGAATATACGCTCAAGGTCACACCCTGAGACCTCTCACTTCTTCCACCTCCCTGAGAACACCTGCCTAACCCACAACTCACTTGAACACACTCCTCCGCCTTTGCCTGCTCTTTGACTTCACCAAGATTTGGAGTCCTATCACCACACCCGTTCCCCGACTTCCATCCACTTCTGTCTAGATCCAACCCATACACCTCCTTCCCAAACGTGGCATGTCTACCACCTCTAGTAACATCTGCCACACCTTGCCCTTCTCTTCTCCCAAATCTTAAAATCTATACTTACCAAGTTCCCCAAGGGGACCCCCTTGCTCCTCACTGCAGCCAACGCACAAAACCATAGGGATATCCCTCTGCATTCCCTGACTGCCTGGGAGAATCATCCTTAAAGATCCTGCTCTAGAGTTACTATGGGACAATATTGATCCCTCAGGAAAAGGATCATGACCCTCCTTTAGCTGACCCCTAGTCCCTGCCCTGCCACTTTCTTGCCGTGACCTGTACTTTTCAGTCCTCTTTATAGATCTATTTTACCTGTAGACTGTGAGCTCTCAAGGACAAGTACCAGGTCTTAGTTCCTTTTTATTGCAAATCGTAACATAGTGTGCCAGGTGCAGTGGCTCATGCCTGTAATCCCAGCACTTTGAGAGGCCAAGCTGGGTAGATCACTTGAGGTCAGGAGTTTGAGACCAGTCTGGGCAACATGGTGAAATGTTGTCTCTACGAAAAATACAAAAATTAGCCATGTGTGGTGGCCGGTACCTGTAATCCCAGACACCTGGGAGGCTGAGGCAGGAGGATCATTTGTACCCAGGAGGCAGAGGCTGCAGTGAGCTGATATAGCACCATTGCACTCCAGCCTGGGCGACGGAGCGAGACTCTGTCTCAAAAAAAACAACAACAAAAAAACAAAGTCCTAACACGGTGTTTAGTAATGAGTAATCTAGCTCTCTGACTTTATGTAATTCTTTATATGTTCTTAATACATCCTGTCTACATAATTTTTAAAAAGTCAAATACAACAGCTTAAAGAGTTGCTATTCTTTAAGTCAAAAGTGACTGGTCAGTAGGGTCAGAAATAGGAATGAAAAGGGAGGCAGACAAGAAGAGAACATGGCCATCAAGTAGAAGTCAAGTGAGACGGCGACCTATCAATTGAGAAATCTATTAAGACTAAAGGAAATCAGAAACTAAATTGAAAATTTAATTCAACAAATATGCCTGGAGCCTTATTGTTGCTTTAGACTAGACACTATGATAGGCCTGAAAGAAAGATGACATCTCTTACCCTCAAGAGACTTGCAATCAGTTTTATTTTAATTCTTACTCTAGTAATTAAGCTCTAAGAAAAACTCCACCAAAATACTTTAGAAGACTGTCTACACAGAATAAGATGCACTGTTATTTAGTAAGATTTCTCACAAACTTGTGTTTATTCATCAGTGTTTTATAAACCTGCTTGGCAGGTATGAACCTGTCCCTAAAATTTAAGCAATGTGCTTTGCAAGCCTTTACAATAAAGTAAGCTTTCCATACCTTTGAGGTTGACTGGCATGCTATATATTAGAAAGCAGAACAAAGTATTTTAAAGTAGGAAGTATCTCAGTATCTCTTCATTATAGTTTCAAATATGTTATCAGCCAGGCACGGTGGCTCATGCCTATAATCTCAGCACTTTGGGAGGCTGAGGTGCAAGGATCGCTTGAGCCCGGGTCTTTGAGACCAGAAAATTCATGGCTCAAGAAGATGTATGGGTCCAAGTCTAACTGGTCACAAGAACAGTGTCTAAAATCCTCTTACAAAACAAAAGAAAAATGAAGCAAGTTATAAATGATTTCCTAGAGAGTGCTAAAGTCCTTACACCAAATATAAAGAAAATTTTGAAGGAACAGTTAATTGCTTCAAAAATATGTCTCCTCATTCTACATTGCAAGTGGGAGAACTTATATAGCATACAGGACAATCTCTAATTTCAAGATGGACGGGTGGGTTTTATATTGCAATGCCTCGAGTCAATCTTTTCCTGCCACCTACTAATACCTCAAACAAATAGAACAACGCTGTGCTTTCAGAAGTGAAATAAGATCTTCATCAGATAACACTCACTGAGTGAGCCAGTCATGAGCAGAATGAGTAAAAAGCCTCAGGATAAATTCCCCCAAAGGGTTATTAGCCTAGATCAAGAAGTACCAAGACAAAACAATTTCCGCTTTATTCCACCTTTCAAAGGAATTCCATGGTTTTAATGACCATTTGATTTCAATATAACATGCTTTATAAGGAACTACTTCTAAGGCATTTTCAAATGGTATGATATACACCATAGCTTTTCAGATTGTGGCATTGAAAGAAAATTCATCTCATTACTACTGAATTCTCTCAGTCCAAAAGAAAATCAGAATGGCAATTTATTTAGTTTTCCCTCATCTGCATCAGTAAAGATTAATTTAAGTACAAATCTCTAAAAGAAAGAGCTCTCACCCTAGGGTAGAGGTTTCCTGCATACCCACTCAGAAAGGAAAAGAAAACCCTTCAAACATCTTCATAGTTCGTGTGTGTTTGGATAGTTGTTTTCAAGTTTCACTTTCATCGATCCTTCTGTCATGCATCTTTGGGGCCAAGATTTTCCTCAAGCAGGGCATGGGGATGGAAAGGAGAACTTTTCTTCATTAAAATGACTTTAGAAATCAAGTTAGTACCATATTTCAACCATCAATTTAATAACTGATTCATATAAGGATCAAAAATAGATGTTAAAACTATTGAATGAATCACTGCCAGGGAAAAAACATGCACATAGTCTCTAAGATGACCCCGCAGGTGCCTTCTTAGTCATCAAGAGGATTGGGCACCTTTACAATGGAGAGGTCTGGTCAACACCAACTTAGCCAAGTGATTAAACTTAACCTAGCTAATATCATATACCTTTTGAAGAGCAGCAATGTACACTTGCTAGCAATGTTTAATTTGAATCTAATTATGAGGACACCAACAGTTAGATGAATCTAGACTATAGGACATTTTACCAGACAACTGTCTTTGACTTTTAAAACATGTTAACATCATAAAACACAAAATAAGAAAACACAAAAAAGACAGGGAGACAAGAGAGCTCATAAAAGAGATGAAAGAAACATGAGAACCAATTGCTCTTTGTAATTTTTTTTTTTTTTTTTTTTTGAGACAGAGTCTTGCTCTGTTGCCCAGGCTGGAGTGTACAGGTGCAATCTCGGCTCACTGCAAGCTCCACCTCCCGGGTTCATGCCATTCTCCTGCCTCAGCCCCCTGAGTAGCTGGGACTACAGGCACCTGCCACCACACCTGGCTAATTTTTTGTATTTTTAGTAGAGATGGGGTTTCTCCATGTTGGTCAGGCTGGTCTCGAACTCCTGACCTCAGGTGATCCACCCACCTCGGCCTCCCAAAGTGCTGGGATTACAGGCGTGAGCCATTTTTGATGGAATCTTTGATCAAAACCAAAAGCAAAACAAAAACTATGGTAAAGGCCTTTTTTTTTTCTGAATGTGGACTGTACATTAGATAATATGATTGAATATTTGCTGGGTATAATGAGAATATAATGGCTATATAGGAGAATGTCCTGGGTTCTTAGGAAATTTAGACTGAAATATTTAAGGATGAAAGTGTCATGATATCTGCAACTTACTTTCAATTTGTCCAGGAAAAAAGAGAGAGAGAAAATGAGAAAGCAAAGATGGGGAAAATATAAAGAAAAGCTCAGTAAGTAGGTAGCATAGATCTCTATTAAAGTATTACATCTGCTATATTTGTATGACAGTAATAGCTTATGAGGTATATATATATATATATATATATATATATGTATGTGTGTGTATATATATTTAAAACATTAAACATTTACTCTAAACAAAACTTAGATAATAATTTGATTTCTGAAGTGATATAAACTGGGCAAATTCTTTAATCTGGATTCATTCATTGATCCTGGCACCTGCCTTTAGGTTCACAGCTGGCTGCAAAGAATTTTCAGTCTCATAGATTGATAAATATTCATCCTTCAAGTCCTAACTATAAAAAGCCAAATTGGTTCAGTTGAAAACAGACTAGCATCTAGGTAATATTCCAGAACATGTAAGATTTCAGGAGTTTATCTAGCTTTGCTGAGATTAAAAAGAATAATTTTTGCCAAATGGAGAAGTAGGTCCTCTGTCCTTTGAAATGTTTGCAAGTTTCAAAGCCTGAATATCTCATGTTTACCTTCAAAACATAGTACATTTCTGTTTCTCACAAATCAAGAACAGCCTGACACTTATGATGCTAATAATTTCTTCAAATTGTTTTGACATTTTCCTTTATTTTGAGCAGTGACAGATTGTTCTGCTTCTACTAACCTAACAAGAACAGGCATAGTCACTGTATAATGTATTGTACATTCTGGGGGACTTCTGAGAGTGAGAGTGTGCTCTATATAGTCTTTTGTTGTTGTTGAGACAGAGTCTCATTCTGTTGCCTAGGCTGGGGTGCAGTGGCATGATCTCTGCTCACTGCAACCTCCACCTCCTGGGTTGAAGTGATTCTCATGCCTCAGTGTCCCAAGTAGCTGGGACTACATGCATGCACAACCACATGGGCTAATTTTTATATTTTTAGTAGAGACAGGGTTTCACCATGTTGGCCAAGCTGGTCTCGAAATCATGGCCTCAGGGAACTGGTTTTTTGAAAAGATTAACAAAATAGATAGACAGTTAGCCAGACTAATAAAGAAGAAAAGAGAGAACAATCAAATAGATACAATAAAAAATGATAAAGGGGATATCACCACTGATCCCACAAAAATACAGACTACCATCAGAGGATACTATAAACATCTCTACACAAATAAACTAGAAAATCTAGAAGAAATGGATGAATTCCTGGATGCTTATACCCTCCCAAGACTAAACCAGGAAGAAGTCAAATCCCTGAATAGACCAATAACAAGTTTTGAAATTGAGGCAGTAATTAATAGCCTACCAACCAAAAAAGCCCAGGACCAGATGGATTCACAGCCGAATTCTACCAAAAGTACAAAGAGGAGCTGGCACCATTCCTTCTGAAACTATTCCAAACAATTGAAAATGAGGGAAACCTCCCTAATTCATTTTATGAGGCCAGCATCATCCTGATACCAAAACCTGGTGGAGACACACACACACGGACGCACACACACACACACACACAATTCAGGCCAATATCCCTGATGAACATCAATGCAAAAATCCTCATAAAATACTGGCAAACCAAATCCAGCAGCAAATCAAAAGCTTATCCATCATGATGCAGTTGGCTTCATCCCTGGGATGCAAGGCTGGTTCAACACATGCAAATCAATAAACATAATCCATCACTTAAACAGAACCAATGACAAAAGCCACATGATTATCTCAATAGATGCAGAAAAGGCCTTCAATAAAATTCAACACCACTTCATACTAAAAAGTCTCAACAAAGTAAGTATTGATGGAACATATCTCAAAATAGTAAGAGCTATTTATGACAAATCCATAGCCAGTATCATACTGAATGGTCAAAAGATGGAAGCATTCCCTCTGAAAACCGGCACAAGACAAGGATGCCCTCTCTTACCACTCCTATTCAACACAATACTGGAAGCTCTGGCCAGAGCAATCAGGCAAGAGAAAGAAATAAAGGGTATTCAAATAGGAAAAGAGGAAGTCAAAATGTCTCTGTGTGCAGATGATATTACTGCACATTTAGAAAACCTCATCATCTCAGTCCAAAAACTCCTTAAGGTGGTAAACAATTTCAGCAAAGTCTCAGAATGCAAAATCAATGTACAAAAACCACAAGCTTTCCTGTACACCAAAAATAGACAAGTGGAAAACCAAATCATGAGTGAACTCTCATTCACAATTGCTAAAAAGAAAATAAAATACCTAGGAATACAACTTACAAGGGACATGAAGGACCTCTTCAAGGAGAACTGCAAACCACTGCTCAAGGAAATAAGAGAGGGCACAAACAAATGGAAAAAAAAAAATCCATGCTCATAGATAGGAAGAATCAGTATCATGAAAATGGCCAGGGGTCATAGCTGAACAAAAGGCAGCAGAAACTTCTGCAGACTTAAACGTACCTATCTGACAGCTTTGAAGAGAGTAGTGGTTATCCCAGCATGGAGTTTGAGATCTGAGAACGGACAGACAGCCTCTTCAAGTGAGTCCCTGACCCCCGAGTAGCCTAACTGGGAGGCACCTCCCAGTAGGGGCCGACTGACACCTCATACGGCCGGGTGCCCCTCTGAGCCGAAGCTTCCAGAGGAACAATTAGGCAGCAACATTTGCCATTCTGCAATATTTGCGGTTCTGCAGCCTCTGCTGGTGATACCCAGGCAAACAGGGTCTGGAGTGGACCTCCAGCAAACTCCAACAGACCTGCAGCTGAGGTTCCTGACTGTTAGAAGGAAAACTAACAAATAGAAAGGACACCCACACCAAAACCCCATCTGTACGTCACCATCATCAAAGGCCAAAGGTAGATAAAACCACCAAGATGGGGAGAAACCAGAGCAGAAAAGCTGAAAATTCTAAAAATCAGAGCACCTCTTCTCCTCCAAAGGAATGCAGCTCCTCGCCAGCAATGGAACAAAGCTGGATGGAGAATGATTTTCACAAGTTGAGAGAAGAAGACTTCAGATGATCGGTAATAAAAAACTTCTCCGAGCTAAAGCAGGATGTTCAAACCCATCACAAACAAGCTAAAAACATTGAAAAAAGATTAGAAGAATGGTTAACTAGAATAAACAGCATACAGAAGACCTTAAATGATGTGATGGGGTGAAAACCATGGCACAAGAACTACATGATGCATGCACAAGCTACAGTAGCCAATTCGATCAACTGGAAGAAAGGGTATCAGTGACTGAAGATCAAATGAATGAAATGAAGCAAGAAGAGAAGTTTAGAGAAAAAAGAGTAGAAAGAAATGAACAAAGCCTCCAAGAAATATGGAACTATGTGAAAAGACCAAATCTACATCTGATTGGTGTACCTGAAAGTGATGGGGAGAATGGAACCAAGTTGGAAAACACTCTTCAGGATGTTATCCAGGAGAACGTCCCCAATCTAGCAAGGCAGGCCAACATTCAAATTCAGGAAATACAGAGAACACCACAAAGACACTCCTTGAGAAGAGCAACTCCAAGACACACAATTGTCAGATTCACCAAAGTTGAAATGAAGAAAAAATGTTAAGGGCAGTCAGAGAGAAAGGTCGGGTTATCCACAAAGGGAAGTCCATCAGACTAACAGCAGATCTCTCGGCAGAAACTCTACAAGCCAGAAGACAGTGGGAGCCAATATTCAACATTCTTAAAGAAAAGAATTTTAAACCCAGAAATTCATATCGAGCCAAACTAAGCTTCATAAGTGAAGGAGAAAGAAAATTCTTTACAGACAAGCAAATGCTGAGAGATTTTGTCACCACCAGGCCTGTCTTACAAGAGCTCCTGAAGGAAGCACTAAACATGGAAAGGAACAATTGACACCAGCCACTGCAAAAACATGCCAAATTGTAAAGTCCATCGATGCTAGGAAGAAACTGCATCAACTAACAAGCAAAATAACCAGCTAACATCATAATGACAGGATCAAATTTACATGTAACAATATTAGCCACA
The DNA here is from genome assembly GCF_009764315.1 of Trachypithecus francoisi. NCBI lineage: Eukaryota > Metazoa > Chordata > Mammalia > Primates > Cercopithecidae > Trachypithecus > Trachypithecus francoisi. The sequence goes on from NW_022681456.1 coordinate 104,180,070, forward strand.
AATGTAAATGGGCTAAATGCTCCAATTAAAAGACACAGACTGGCAAATTGGATAAAGAGTCAAGACCCATCAGTGTGCTGTAATCAGGAGACCCATCTCATGTGCAGAGACACACATAGGCTCAAAATAAAGGGATAGAGGAAGATCTACCAAACAAATGGAAAACAAAAAAAAGCAGGGATTGCAATCCTAGTCTCTGATAAAACAGACTTGAAACCAAAAAAGAAGGCCATTACATAATGGTAAAGGGATCAATTCAACAAGAAGAGCTAACTATCCTAAATACAAATGCAGCCAATAGAGGAGCACCCAGATTCATAAACCAAGTCCTTAAAGACCTACAAAGAGACTTAGACTCCCACACAATAATAGTGGGAGACTTTAACACCCCACTGTCAACATTAGACAGATCAACAAGACAGAAAGTTAACAAGGATAGCCAGGAATTGAACTCAGCTCTGTACCAAGTGGACCTAACAGACATCTACAGAACTCTCCACCCCAAATCAACAGTATATACATTCCTCTCAGCACCATATCCCACTTATTCCAAAATTGACCGCATAGTTGGAAGTAAAGCACTCCTCAGAAAATGTAAACAGAAATTATAACAAACTGTCTCTCAGACCACAGTGCAATGAAACTAGAACTCAGGATTAAGAAACTCACTCAAAACCGCTCAACTACATGGAAACTGAAGAACCTGTTCCTGAATGACTATTGGGTACATAACGAAATGAAGGCAGAAATAAACATGTTCTTGAAACCAATGAGAACAAAGATACAACACACCAGAATCTCTGGAGCACATTTAAAGCACTATGTAGATGGAAATTTATAGCACTAAATGCCCACAAGAGAGAGCAGGAAAGATCTAAAACTGACACCCTAACATCACAATTAAAAGAACTAGAGAAGCAAGAGCAAACACATTCAAAAGCTAGCAGAAGACAAGAAATAACTAAAAGCAGAGCAGAACTGAAGGTGATAGAGACAAAAAAAACTCCAAAAAAATCAATGAATCCAGGAGCTGGTTTTTTGAAAAGATCAACAAAATTGATAGACCACTAGCAAGACTAATAAAGAAGAAAAGAGAGAAGAATCAAATAGATGCAATAAAAAATGATAAAGGGGATATCACCACCGACCTCACAGAGATACAAACTACCATCAGAGAATACTATAAACACCTCTACACAAATAAACTAGAAAATCTAGAAGAAATGGATAATTTCCTGGACACTTACACCCTCCCAAGACTAAACCAGTAAGAAGGTGAATCCCTGAATAGACCAATAACAGGCTCTGAAATTGAGGCAATCATTAAGAGCCTACCAACCAAAAAACGTCCAGGACCAGACACATTCACAGTCGAATTCTACCAGAGGTACAAAGAGGAGCAGGTACCATTCCTTCTGAAACTATTCTACTCAATAGAAAAAGAGGGAATCCTCCCTAACTCATTTTATGAGGCCAGCATCATCCTGATACCAAAGCCTGGCAGAGACACAACAAAAAAAGAATTTTAGACCAACATCCCTGATGAACATCGATGCAAAAATCCTCAATAAAATACTGGCAAACCAAATCCAGCAGCACATCAAAAAGCTTATCCACCATAATCAAGTGGGCTTCATCCCTGGGATGCAAGGCTGGTTCAAAATATGCAAATCAATAAACGTAATCCAGCATATAAACAGAACCAAAGACAAAAACCACATGATTATCTCAATAGATGCAGAAAAGGCCTTTGACAAAATTCAACAGCCCTTTATGCTAAAAACTCTCAATAAATTCGGTGTTGATGGATCATATCTCAAAATAATAAGAGTTATTTATGACAAACCCACAGCAAATGTCATACTGAATGGGCAAAAACTGGAAGCATTCCCTTTGAAAACTGGCACAAGACAGGGATGCCCTCTCTCACCACTCCTATTCAGCATAGTGTTGGAAGTTCTGGCTAGGGCAATCAGGCAAAAGAAAGAAATCAAGGGTATTCAGTTAGGAAAAGAAGAAGTTAAATTGTCCCTGTTTGCAGATGACATGATTGTATATTTAGAAAACCCCATCATCTCAGCCCAAAATCTCCTTAAGCTGATAAGCAACTTCAGCAAAGTCTCAGGATACAAAATCAATATGCAAAAATCACAAGCATTCTTATACACCAGTAACAGACAAACAGAGAGCCAAATCATGAATGAACTGCCATTCACAATTGCTTCAAAGAGAATAAAATACCTAGGAATCCAACTTACAAGGGATGTAAAGGACCTCTTCAAGGAGAACTACAAACCACTGCTCAGTGAAATCAAAGAGGACACAAACAAATGGAAAAACATACCATGCTCATGGATAGGAAGAATCAATATCGTGAAAATGGCCACACTGCCCAAGGTAATTTATAGATTCAATGCCATCCCCAATAAGCTACCAATGACTTTTGTCACAGAATTGGAAAAAACTGCTTTAAAGTTCATATGGAACCAAAAAAGACACCGCATTGCCAAGACAATCCTAAGCCAAAAGAACAAAGCTGGAGGCATCACGCTACCTGACTTCAAACTGTACTACAAGGCTACAGTAACCAAAACAGCATGGTACTGGTACCAAAACAGAGATGTAGACCAATGGAACAGAACAGAGCCCTCAGAAATAATACCACACATCTATAGCCATCTGATCTTTGACAAACCTCACAAAAACAAGAAATGGGGAAAGAATTCCCTATTTAATAAACGGTGCTGGGAAAATTGGCTAGCCATAAGTAGAACGCTGAAACTGGACCCTTCCTTACTCCTTATACGAAAATTAATTCAAGATGGATTAGAGACTTAAATGTTAGACCTAAAACCATAAAAACCCTAGAAGAAAACCTGGGCAATACCATTCAGGGCATAGGCATGGGCAAGGACTTCATGTCTAAAACACCAAAAGCAACAGCAACAAAAGCCAAAATTGACAAATGGGATCTCATTAAACTAAAGAGCTTCTGCACAGCAAAATAAACTACCATCAGAGTGAACACGCAACCTACAGAATGGGAGAAAATTTTTGCAATCTTCTCATCTGACAAAGTGCTAATATCCAGAACCTACAAAGAACTCAAACAAATTTACAAAAAAGAAACAAACAACCCCATCAAAAAGTGGGCGAAGGATATGAACAGACACTTCTCAAAAGAAGATATTCATACCAACAGACACATGAAAAAATGGTCATCATTACTCACCATCAGAGAAATGCAAATCAAAACCACAATGAGATACCATCTCACACCAGTTAGAATGGCAATCATTAAAAAATCAGGAAACAACAGGTGCTGGAGAGGATGTGGAGAAATAGGAACACTTTTACACTGTTGGTGGGACTGTAAACTAGTTCAACCATTGTGGAAGACAGTGTGGCAATTCCTCAAGGATCTAGAACTAGAAATACCATTTGACCCAGCCATCCCATTACTGGGTATGTACCCAAATGATTATAAATCATGCTGCTATAAAGACACATGCACACGTATGTTTATTGTGGCACTATTCACAATAGCAAAGACTTGAAATCAACCCAAATGTCCATCAATGACAGACTGGATTAAGAAAATGTGGCACATATACACCATGGAATACTATGCAGTCATAAAAAAGGATGAGTTCGTGTCCTTTGTAGGGACATGGATGCAGCTGGAAACCATCATTCTCAGCAAACTATTGCAAGAACAGAAAACTAAATACCGCATGTTCTCACTCATAGGTGGGAAGTGAACAATGAGATCACTTGGACACAGGTAGGGGAACATCACACACCAGGGCCTATTGTGGGGAGGAGGGAGGGATAACATTAGGAGATATATCTAATGTAAATGACGAGTTAATGGATGCAGCACACCAACATGGCACATGTATACATATGTAACAAACCTGCACGTTGTACACATGTACCCTAGAACTTAAAGTATAATAATAAAAAAAAAGAATATGTGGCACATATAGGCCATGGAACACCATTTAGCCATAAAAAAGAATGAGTTTATGTACTCTGCAGGGACATGGATGAAGCTTGAAACCATCTGCCTCAGCAAACTAACACAGAAACAGAAAACCAAACACTGCATGTTCTCACTCATAATTTGAAGTTGAAGAGTGAGAACACATAGACAGAGGGATGTGAACATCACACACTGGGGCCTTCACAGAGTGGGGGCGAACAGGGAGGGAAAGCATTAGAACAAATACCTAATACATGTGGGGTTTAAAACCTAGATGACGGGTTGATAGGTGCAGCAAGCCAATATGGCACATTTATACCTATGTAACAAACCTGCATGTTCTGCACATGTATCCAAGAACCTAAAGTAAAGTAATAAAAAAAAGAAGAGTTAGATCTAAAACAAGTACAAAGTGCTCAGAATAGTCCAGAAAGACAGCTGATGACCTTTTTCTCGAAAATATCTTAATATCACAGTACCAAATAGCCTAACTATGTCAAGCTAAGCATATAACTACTACTAAACAGTAAAGGAAATAGGCGAAAAACAAACAACAAATAAGAAAAGCTGATGGAACAGTAAGAATTTGTGTTCTGAACCTCAAATGAGAACACACAAGACAATTAACTGTTGTATTGTACTTAGGATTCCACCACTGGTAAAGGATTACACCTCAGCTCAAGGTAATAGTCACAAGAAACTCTCAGGGCTATTTCTATCTGAAAGCTGCTATAATTCTACAGAGAGAGCACACGTTATCTTCTGCCTAGGGACTAAATGGATCCTGCTACAGTGGCTGTAAATTGCACATCCCTAATTTAAGTCTCCTCTTGGCTGTAGCAGCTCTGGGCTGTGATTTGACCAGAAGACTAGAACAGCTACAGTACAGAAGGAATGCAGACCCACACCCAGGAGACCCAATCTGGTTTCTTTGTTACAATGCACAGAGCCTTGAGATACTGCTAAATAATATATTTAAGAACTATTGAAATGCCTTTCCCCTCTTCTCTACTCCTGAAGCAATGGGAAACCATGGTTCACTGAAACGATGGAGTCAGAACCCAGGTTTCCCCAAAAGACCATAACATTAAACCACACATCCACTAAATAAGAGTAAAAATTGTCTTGGACCCTCGTACCCCTTCTTAAAAAACTGTTGAGGTTACATATCTAAAAGCCATCATAGATACTTAGGCCTCCTAATTAAATGTATAAATGCATGGAGACTTGAGAGAAAAAACACTACTTGTTCAGTTAGAGAGAAAAAACACTACTGGTTCAGAGACGGCATGTATGTACACACATACACACACCACTTATTTGATCATTTGCTAAATGTGAAAACTCTTCCTCTGTCTACAGTTATACACTAGCATATCTGTCTCATAGAGGAAAAAAAAGTCAAAGTCATTGGCTGCCAATTTCCTAAGAGGTGAGGAGAAAGCAAAGCAACTGAGAATGAAAAGACTGTTATGGCTTTGACAAGATGAGCAAATAGCTTCTAACAGCCCACAGACTACAGACACACACACACACACACACACACACACACACACAGCATCTGCTTGAAGGGAGAGTTCTAAAAGCCCAACTAAATCTCTATCTGATGGTAAAAGTGAGCCTAGATTTTTGGTAGGAAAAGGAGAGAGCACTAAAGAAAAAAAATGGAAAGGAAAACATTTTGTGAGTTCCATGATGAAAACAAGATCATTTACATATTGTCCAAGTTATCATGAACCAATTAAGCACAAAACAAACAATGTGACACAATTCCAAATAAGACTGCCATCCCCAAACAGCATTTTTATAATTTTTAGTACAAATTGCATAAAATAAGATTTAGTTCACAAAAGACAGTCAGGAGATAGAAAACCCCACTCCCCACATAACAATGAAAGTGATAAAGACTGCAAAAAGGGTATAGAGAAAATGGTGCAAAGGATAAATCCATAGTAGATGCTTTTCTTTGGGGATGACATTATCTCAGTGGCTACAAATTGACTACTTACAAACCACTACACTACAGGGTGGAGTGATGATACAGGCAGGCATGAGTGAACAGCTAACCCTACTGCCCCACAACCTTCCTTGGCCTAATGCAGAGAAGACAGAGATGAAGCTGGACAAGGGGCTCCCACCTCATTCTTGTACCTGGGTCCATTCAGCCTCAAAAATGGTATAACAAGACAGCATTCACCACTATCATCCATGAACTCAAGGACCACTGGCACAGAGGAGAGACTAGGGTTTTGCTTGCACTCTTAGGCAAATGAAATTTCATATATTTGCCAGTTCCCAGAACACCTAAGACTGAAAGTATAACCATGAGCAGTGGCTCACACTTGCAATCTCAGCACTGTGGGAGGTCAAGGTGGGAAGATCACTTGAAGACAGGAGTTCAAGACCTCAGCAATACAACAAGACTCTGTCTCTACAAAAAATTTTAAAACCAGCTGGGCATGGTGGCACACATCTGTAGTCCCAGCTACTCAGGAGACTGAGGTGGGAGGATCACTTGAGCCCAGGAGCTCAAGGCTGTAGTGAGCAAGGATCGTACCATTGTACTCCAGCCTGGGCGACAAACCAAGACTGTCTTTTATTAAAAAAAAAAAAAGGGAAAAAAAGAGTATAATGTATGAAATTACAAATTTCCTTTGTGCAAATCTCAGCTCCACATGTCTCTTTGTGAACTAAGTAAACGAGTTCAGACAACCAATAGTGTCTTCACTGACTCACCCTGGGGAGGGACATGCCAAGGACACATTGACAAATGTTTCCCTTCATCCTTCCTCTGAGTTTCAGTCTAAGATGAGGCAAGTAGAAAAATTCTTTTTTGGTTAGTATTCACTACACTTAAATTAAAAACTGAAGTCTCGGCCAGGTGCAGCAGCTCATGCCTATAATCCTAGCGCCTTGGGAGGCCAAGGCGGATGGATTATCTGAGGTCAGAAGTTCATAGACCAACCTGACCAACATGGAGAAACCCCATCTCTATTAAAAATACAAAATTGGCTGGGCATAGTGGCTCATGCCTGTAATCCCACCTACTTGGGAGGCTGAGGAGGGAGAATTGCTTGAACCAGGAGGCGGAGGTTGCCGTGAGCCAAGATTGCGTCATTGCACTCCAGCCTGGGCAACAAGAGTGAAACTCCGTCTCAAAAAAAAAAAAAAAAAAAAAAAAAAACACCGAAGTCTCATATTTTTAAAAAGTGATCTGAAAACTCTCATAAAGTATCAGATACAAATGGGTAATCTTAGTAACAAGAATGAGAAATATAATGACTATCATTTTTAGTGCTAGGTCTATGGGCCCTGAAGCATACTACTAACACTATTGTAGTCAATTGTTACAGCAAAATTTGGGGGCATCTTAGGAGTGGACATTTTACCATCCCCATTTTACAGACGTGGACGCTGACCCAGAAAGGTCATGAGACAAGAAAGTGGTGGAATTGTGATCTGCTCACCACATGCTCACATCCCGTATTTGTTTGGTAAAGTACATTTTTTCCTAGTTCTATACTTTTAAGTTCATTCTTGACTCAAGATTCATACTTTTAGGGACTGGTTTTTCAAAACTTCCTTAAAACAAGTTAGGCTTAATGAATTTGTTCAGAAAATTCTTTGAGAGCTCCTTCTGAGCTCAGGCCTGCCTCCATTTTTCTTTCTCTATTTGTCTCCCTAGACACATCGGGTCTCATAAGCTGAGTCTTCCCTGGGGCTCTTACTTTTCCAGGTTCTTGATCTGATTGGTAAGATATCCTGACAGTTTCTATGGGAATCCAGACACATCTCTCTTCTGGATCTATTTCTTCTTCCCCTACATAGTCCCTTCCTGTACCATGCAACTGAGACCCTTCTCTGCCAGGACAATAAGCCCCACCACACCACTCACATATCAGAGAGGGCTTCCATCTGCCCACACCCTGCAACAGTAATCTACGAAAACGTCTTCATCTGATCCTGTTGAGTAAGCACCTTGCAACATCATATTGAAGCAGACAAATCACTTGGCTACCTAAAGTTCAACATCTTTCCAAAGTGCCACCAAACCAAAATGACTTTAGTCCCTGAACAAACAAAATACAATCATCACGAAAAGATATGCACAACACATTCATAGGAGCACTATTAGTAATACACCTAAGCAAGAGACTACGTAAATGTCCAACAACTGTAAAATAGGTATACAACTCAACAGCATTAGAGCAAAGACAATGCAGAAAATATTGTATATAATATTGTAGATTTCACAAACATAATAAGCAAAACCAGGTAGACACAAAAGATTATTCACTGTATGATTATATTCATAAAGACAAACTAAACAAAGGCATCACAAGGCAGGATATTGGTTGCTCCTGGAGCATGAGGTGGGGAGGGCTCTGGGGTGCTGGTAATTTTCTACTAATCAAGGTGCTGACTGAAGAAGTGTGTCCACTTTGTGACATTTATTCCCTCAAGCTATCCACTTAGCGACGTGTGCACTTTCCTTCATGCATAAGGTCCTTCAGCAAAGAGCCGACTGAGACAGACCCTTGAGCACATCTGGTCCGTGCCCTTTGGATGGCATAAGATCAACGGTTTCCCATGGACATTAGATAGCTCATGGACACAGAGGAAATTCATGAGAGGACTGGAACTGGACATCAGATCTCTTAGCTCCCCACACAGGTACCAAAGCTGTGTGGCAGGATGTTTCTCTAACTTCCTTCCTTTCTGTGACTACAGCCAAGGTTTAAAAGGAAGAGAATCACATTCCTATTATGAATACAATCCAGGAGGTTCCAATCTCTTACTGACATCCATGCCAGGAAAACCATCTAAACATGCTTTAGGATATGGCGAATCAGAGAAAGTCAGACAGTTCACATTCACTGGCTAGGTGACCATCAGCACGCTCCTTACCTCTCTCGTATCCTCATCCAGATCACTGAAGTGTTAACTCCTACCCTGCAAGGGTGCCATGAGGATAAAGTAATAAGTAGTGTCAGGGCCATGCCTGGCACATGGCAAGCATTCAGAAACACTATTTGTGGAATGAATATGGAATCAAATTAATCAAATGCTTGTCACTTGGTAGAAGCTCAATAAATAGTAGTTATTATTAATGAGCAAGAGAAATAGGGAGCAAGTGGGTAAATATGTTTGTGAGAAACCAACACCTCATATTCTATGCCTACTGGGTCATTAATGTGTCAACTAGCAATTCTCACTGGTGTAGATAAGATAGTGAAATGGTCTGTGAGGTGGAGAGTGATGAAAGACTCGAGAAGAGGGCTGTGCTTTTTATCTTATGTGCTACCAGGTGTGTATTTTCCTTCTCAGTGCCAAATGAAGAGTTGCTCATTGCCTGCCACATCACGTCTAAATCCTACAGCCACCTATGTTATTCATGTTACTCTTAGAATTTACAGGTTTTAAAAGGGGGAGTGGATACAAACACTCCTAGACTTAATTAGTAGACTCACTAGAGTCAAGTAATTCTACTCCTGGAAAAAAATTCACATGCTCTAGGGGAAATTGCAGGCTTTAGAGAGGTCTGAAATGAATCATGTCCAGAAGTTACTTCACTTACATTTTTAAAAAGCAGGTTTAATACTGATTTTTTTTTTTCAGTTCTTCAAATCTTGGATGTATATAGCAAGCTAATCCACACAAGTTCTTTGATACTGAAAAGAAACAAATACAAAAATAAGTTAAAACTGATTTCAAATTATAGTACACCAGAAAAAATAAAAGTGGCAAATGGCTAATTATTATATAAACAAAGAACATCAAACTAGATAACATGAGTGTAATTGAAAACAGCAAAACATGTGTTAAGGACTTCCTTCCATCCATCCTTTCTCTCTTACCCTCCTTCTTTCATTCTTCCCCATCCAGCACTCCACCCTTCTCCGCCTTCCTTCCTCAGTTAACCGGACAACCTTAAATATTCCCTGATGACTGATTTTTTCTGCTGGAACCAAGGAGCACATTGTAGTACTCTATGAATGTTTGTTGAGTAAATGAATGAACCATATTTTCCAATATTTTGTTGTTAAGATTAAAAAAATAAGAAATGCCCATACTTTATTATTTTGTTGTCCAACAGGAACAAATTGTAGATAATATGTAGAAATACATATACTGTTTCTGACTTGATTTTTGATTCTCTTATCTCTTTTAAATAACTCATACTTAGGGGGAAATCCCTGTTAGTATATATGGGCACATACATCTCCACCATGATACAGTAATAAAATATATTTTGGTACTAAAAGATCATTTAAAAGAGTAAAATTTCCTTTTGAGATGCCCTCTCTTCAAATACCTCAGAACTATCTGCATCCAAAGGAGAAAGCAAGGTGTCTCCCAGTTAAATACAAGAGATATTGCCACACGTGTTTTACAAACGCATACAGAGTCAGGGCCAGTCCTGGACAAAATTATGACGTACGGATGTGGCTGTTTCCTTCCTTCTATCTGTCCTTTTCAGGATTCATTAACCCCAGATGTTTAATCAAGTAGGGAAACAAAAGGATCAGCTCCAAGGTTGCAACAACTTAATGGATATCCTTCACGAGGACATTTTTATTAAAAAAGAAAAAAAAGCTTCACAAAAGGCAGGTGCTTAACAGTGAAATAAAATGCATTACTGACTATGGAATTTCAGGAATGAATGGGGGTGTGGATTTTCATCGTGGAATTTCTCAACAACCCATCAAATCACATCAGGTAAGTATCTGACGTTCTGCTTTCTCCTACAGCTGGCTTCATATATGGCCCATATATACACACTAATCCCAGCAAATTTTAAGTAATTTATGATATATACATAGGCAAGCTCAAGTTTAAGACTAGGCTGTGCTCTGAAAGTTACAGTCATGTTAATGAGCAGTTTTCAAAGTGAGCTCCTAGGAATCCCACCCTCAGGTGCTTCTGAGAGCAGAGGCAGAAGTGAGTGGATGTGCAGCCTTGTGCGGTGCGATTTCACTTTCATGTTTCATACTTAGACCCAAGATTTAGTTGGGGAAGTGGTTCCTCCAGCTGCTTATGAAAGAGCTGAAACAATCAATGGAACCAAGTAACAATTAGATTAAAAGCTAGTGCAGAAAACCCCAGTCGTCAGTCCACAACACAGCTAATCTAACACCAAAATCCAACCACCACCTGTCATAGGGCCTTTATGGTAAAATACAAGTCCTAACCTGAGTCCCAGGGCAGAGGTCAGCCTGGGTCTGAGCAGATAGGACCTGGGCCTTCTCTTCTTCCCTACTCAGCCCCCTCATCTCCTGCCCTGGAACATCATGAGCAGAAGCAAGGCCACCTACACTTCCATGAGGACTGATCAACAGTGAGAGGGCAAGATTAGGGTGCAGGGGGCCTGCTGATGTTCACAGGATGGTGAAGCAAGACATGGCAGGTTTCTGTAAGTCAGTCACTTCCTAGGCCCTGCCCTGATCCCCACCAGCCTCTTTGCTGGGAATTCCATGTGCAAGGTTTACATGCTTCACCTGGATCAAGGCTCTTGGCTAGGAATGAGAAAGGAGGAAATTAATAGAACAGTTTAAAAAGAAGAAAAATATACCTATGTTCTATGAAATCCAACTCAAAACAATATGTAAAATCAAAAAAGGTGGAAATATGGGAGGAGAATTATGAGAAAATAAGCATTGCCTGAATGTGCTCCAGAGAAATTCACATTGACTAAGAAGCACTGAGTATATTCAATCCCTCCCTCAGCACAGGGCTCTAATTATTTGGCCCAACCAGGACTGAATACAAAAAAAAATTTATAAACATAAACCATTATATTTTTTGTTTTCATCATACTAAATAATAAGTATAAGTAAAAGTAGCTGTACTTGATGGCCCACTAGGAATAAACAAAAAACTACTGTTGGAGTACAACCTTGGCAGACTGAGGTGGGAGAATCACCTGAGCCTAGAGTTTCAGTTCAGCCCAGGCAACATAGCAAGTGCACGCTTTGAAAGAAGAAAAGACAGAAAGAAAAGAAAAGAAAAGAAAAGAAAAGAAAGAGGGAAGGAAGGGAGGGAGGGAAGGAAGGAAGGAAGGAGGAAGAAAAGGGAGGGAGGGAGACAAGAAAAAGAAGAAGGAAGAAGTAGAAGGAGGAAGAAGAAAAAGGAAGAATAAGAGGAAGAGGAAGATGATCAGGAAGAAGAAGCAGCAGCAGAAGGAGGAGGAGGAAGAAGGACGAAGAAGAAAAAGAAGGAAGAAGAAGAAAGAAGAAGGAGGAGGAAGAGTAAGAAGAAAGAAGAATAAGAAGAGAAAGAGAAAGAAGAGAAGGAGGAGGAGGAAGGAAGAAGAAAAAGAAGAAAGAGAAAGAGGAAGAAGGAAGAAGAAGAGGAGAAGGAGGAAGAGGACGAAGAAGGAGGAGGAGGAAGAAGAACAGAAGAAAGAAGGAGGAGGAATAAGAAGAAGAAAAGGAAGAAGGAGGAAGAGGAGAAGAAGAAGAAAAAGAAGAAGAAAGAAGAGAGAAGGAGAAAAAAGAATAAGGAAGAAGGAGAAAGAAGGAGAATGAGAAGAGGAAGAGGAGGAGGAAGAAGAAGAAGGAGGAGGAGGAGGAGAAGGGAAAGAAGATTTACAAGCTTACGTTTATTTTGGACTTCAATCTTTGTCTTAAAAACAGTTTCTGAGATAAGCAGTTTCATGCAAAAGGTTTACTGGAGAGTGATCTGGGGAGAGACACCTGTAAGGAAGAAAACAAGGGAGGATTAGGCAGATGGAGAAGTGGGAGGAGTAGTTGTAACTGAGGCCCAGCTGATCCTCCAGGTTGCTCTGGAGCTAGAGTGGTTCTTTTTTTTTTTTTTTTTTTTTTTTTTTTTTTATTTTTTTTATTTTTTATTTTTTATTATATTTTAAGTTCTAGGGTACATGTGCATAACGTTTATATCATGTATAACTCCCAATGCAATCCCTCCCTCCTCCCCCTCCCCATGATAGGCCCCAGTGTGTGATGTTCCCCTTCCCGAGTCCAAGTGATCTCATTGTTCAGTTCCCACCTATGAGTGAGAACATGCGGTGTTTGGTTTTCTCTTCTTGTGATAGTTTGCTAAGAATGATGGTTTCCAGCTGCATCCATGTCCCTACAAAGGACGCAAACTCATCCTTTTTGATGGCTGCATAGTATTCCATGGTGTATATGTGCCACATTTTCTTAATCCAGTCTGTCACAGATGGACATTTGGTTGATTCCAAGTCTTTGCTATTGTGAATAGTGCCGCAATAAACATACGTGTGCATGTGTCTTTGTAGTAGAGTAATTTATAATCCTTTGGGTATATACCCAGTAGTGGGATAGCTGGGTCATATGGTACATCTAGTTCTAGATCCTTGAGGAATCGCCATACTGTTTTCCATAATGGTTGAACTAGTTTACAATCCCACCAACAGTGTAAAAGTGTTCCTATTTCTCCACATCCTCTCCAACATCTATTGTTTCCTGACTTCTTAATGATTGCCATTCTAACTGGTGTGAGATGGTATCTCATTGTGGTTTTGATTTGCATTTCTCTGATGGCGAGTGATGACGAGCATTTTTTCATGTGTCTGTTGGCTGTATGGATGTCTTCTTTTGAGAAATGTCTGTTCATATCCTTTCCCACTTTTTGATGGGGTTGTTTGTTTTTTTCTTGTATATTTGTTTGAGTTCTTTGTAGATTCTGGATATTAGCCCTTTGTCAGATGAGTAGGTTGCAAAAATTTTCTCCCATTCTGTAGGTTGCCTGTTCACTCTGATGGTAGTTTCTTTTGCTGTGCAAAAGCTCTTTAGTTTAATGAGATCCCATTTGTCAATTTTGGCTTTTGCTGCCGTTGCTTTTGGTGTTTTAGACATGAAGTCCTTGCCCATGCCTATGTCCTGAATGGTACTACCTAGATTTTCTTCTAGGGTTTTTATGGTATAGGTCTAACATTTAAGTCTCTAATCCATCTTGAATTAATTTTCGTATAAGGGGTAAGGAAAGGATCCAGTTTCAGCTTTCTACTTGTGGCTAGCCAATTTTCCCAGCACCATTTATTAAATAGGGAATCCTTTCCCCATTTCTTGTTTTTGTCATGTTTGTCAAAGATCAGATGGCTGTAGATGTGTGGTATTATTTCTGAGGACTCTGTTCTGTTCCACTGGTCTATTTCTCTGTTGTGGTACCAGTACCATGCTGTTTGGTTACTGTAGCCTTGTAGTATAGTTTGAAGTCAGGTAGCGTGACGCCTCCAGCTTTGTCCTTTTGACCTAGGATTGTCTTGGCAATGCGGGCTCTTTTTGGTTCCATATGAACTTTAAAGCAGTTTTTTCCAATTCTGTGAAGAAACTCATTGGTAGCTTGATGGGGATGGCATTGAATCTATAAATCACCTTGGGCAGTATGGCCATTTTCACGATATTGATTCTTCCTATCCATGAGCATGGTATGTTCTTCCATTTGTTTGTGTCCTCTTTGATTTCACTGAGCAGTGGTTTGTAGTTCTCCTTGAAGAGGTCCTTTACATCCCTTGTAAGCTGGATTCCTAGGTATTTTATTCTCTTTGAAGCAATTGTGAATGGAAGTTCATTCCTGACTTGGCTCTCTGCTTGTCTGTTACTGGTGTATAAGAATGCTTGTGATTTTTGCACATTAATTTTGTATCCTGAGACTTTGCTGAAGTTGCTTATCAGCTTGAGGAGATTTTGGGCTGAGACGATGGGTTTTTTCTAAATATACAATCATGTCATCTGCAAACAGGGACAATTTGACTTCTTCTTTTCCTAACTGGATACCCTTGATTTCTTTCTCTTGCCTGATTGCCCTAGCCAGAACTTCCAACACTATGTTGAATAGGAGTGGTGAGAGAGGGCATCCCTGTCTTGTGCCAGTTTTCAAAGGGAATTTTCCAGTTTTTGCCCATTCAGTATGATATTAGCTGTGGGTTTGTCGTAAATAGCTCTTATTATTTTGAGGTACGTTCCATCAATACCGAATTTATTGAGCGTTTTTAGCATAAAGGGCTGTTGAATTTTGTCAAAAGCCTTTTCTGCATCTATTGAGATAATCATGTGGTTCTTGTCTTTGGTTCTGTTTATATGCTGGATTACGTTTATTGATTTGCGAATGTTGAACCAGCCTTGCATCCCAGGGATGAAGCCCACTTGATCATGGTGGATAAGCTTTTTGATGTGCTGCTGAATCCGGTTTGCCAGTATTTTATTGAGAATTTTTGCATCGATGTTCATCAGGGATTCTCTTTTTTTGTTGTGTCTCTGCCAGGCTTTGGTATCAGGATGATGTTGGCCTCATAAAATGAGTTAGGGAGGATTCCCTCTTTTTCTATTGATTGGAATAGTTTCAGAAGGAATGGTACCAGCTCCTCCTTGTACCTCTGGTAGAATTCAGCTGTGAATCCATCTGGTCCTGGACTTTTTTTCGTGGGTAGGCTATTAATTGTTGCCTCAATTTCAGAGCCTGTTATTGGTCTATTCAGGGATTCAACTTCTTCTGGTTCAGTCTTGGGAGAGTGTAAGTGTCCAGGAAATTATCCATTTCTTCTAGATTTTCTAGTCGATTTGCGTAGAGGCATTTATAGTATTCTCTGATGGTTGTTTGTATTTCTGTGGGGTCGGTGGTGATATCCCCTTTATCATTTTTTATTGCGACTATTTGATTCCTCTCTTTTCTTCTTTATTAGTCTTGCTAGCGGTCTGTCAATTTTGTTGATCTTTTCAAAAAACCAACTCCTGGATTCATTGATTTTTTGGAGGGTTTTTTGTGACTCTATCTCCTTCAGTTCTGCTCTGATCTTAGTTATTTCTTGCCTTCTGCTAGCTTTTGAATGTGTTTGCTCTTGCCTCTCTAGTTCTTTTAATTGTGATGTTAGAGTGTCAATTTTAGATCTTTCCTGCTTTCTCTTGTGGGCATTTAGTGCTATAAATTTCCCTCTACACACTGCTTTAAATGTGTCCCAGAGATTCTGGTATGTTGTATCTTTGTTCTCATTGGTTTCAAAGAACATCTTTATTTCTGCTTTCATTTCGTTATGTACCCAGTAGTCATTCAGGAGCAGGTTATTCAGTTTCCATGTAGTTGAGCGGTTTGGATTGAGTTTCTTAGTCCTGAGTTCTAGTTTGATTGCACTGTGGTCTGAGAGACAGTTTGTTATAATTTCAGTTCTTGTACATTTGCTGAGGAGTGCTTTACTTCCAATTATGTGGTCAATTTGGAATAAGTGCGATGTGGTGCTGAGAAGAATGTATATTCTGTTGATTTGGGGTGGAGAGTTCTATAGATGTCTATTAGGTCCGCTTGGTGCAGAGATGAGTTCAATTCCTGGATATCCTTGTTAACTTTCTGTCTCGTTGATCTGTCTAATGTTGACAGTGGAGTGTTGAAATCTCCCATTATTATTGTATGGGAGTCTAAGTCTCTTTGTAGGTCTCTAAGGACTTGCTTTATGAATCTGGGTGCTCCTGTATTGGGTGCATATATATTTAGGAGAGTTAGCTCTTCCTGTTGAATTGATCCCTTTACCATTATGTAATGGCTTCTTTGTCTCTTTTGATCTTTGATGGTTTAAAGTCTGTTTTATCAGAGACTAGGATTGCAACCCCTGCTTTTTTTTGTTCTCCATTTGCTTGGTAGATCTTTCTCCATCCCTTTATTTTGAGCCTATGTATGTCTCTGCATGTGAGATGGGTCTCCTGAATACAGCAGACTGATGGGTCTTGACTCTTTATCCAGTTTGCCAGTCTGTGTCTTTTAATTGGAGCATTTAGTCCATTGACATTAAGGTTAATATTGTTATGTGTGAACTTGATCCTGTCATTATGATATTAACTGGTTATTTTGCTCATTAGTTGATGCAGTTTCTTCCTAGCCTCGATGGTCTTTACATTTTGGCATGTTTTTGCAATGGCTGGTACCAGTTGTTCCTTTCCATGTTTAGGGCTTCCTTCAGGGTCTCTTGTAAGGCAGGCCTGGTGGTGACAAAATCTCTAAGCATTTGCTTATCTGTAAAGGATTTTATTTCTCCTTCACTGATGAAACTTAGTTTGGCTGGATATGAAATTCTGGGTTGAAAATTCTTTTCTTTAAGAACGTTGAATATTGGCCCCCACTCTCTTCTGGCTTGTAGAGTTTCTGCCGAGAGATCTGCTGTTAGTCTGATGGGCTTCCCTTGTGGGTAACCCGACCTTTCTCTCTGGCTGCCCTTAAGATTTTTTCCTTCATTTCAACTTTGGTGAATCTGGCAATTATGTGTCTTGGAGTTGCTCTTCTGGAGGAGTATCTTTGTGGCGTTCTCTGTATTTCCTGAATTTGAATGTTGGCCTGCCCTACTAGGTTGGGGAAGTTCTCCTGGATGATATCCTGAAGAGTGTTTTCCAACTTGGTTCCATTTTCCCCCTCACTTTCAGGCACCCCAATCAGACGTAGATTTGGTCTTTTTACATAATCCCATACTTCTTGCAGGCTTTGTTCATTTCTTTTTCTTCTTTTTTCTTTTGGTTTCTCTTCTCGCTTCATTTCATTCATTTGATCCTCAATCGCTGATACTCTTTCTTCCAGTTGATCGAGTCGGTTACTGAAGCTTGTGCATTTGTCACGTATTTCTCGTGTCATGGTTTTCATCTCTGTCATTTCGTTTATGATCTTCTCTGCATTAATTAGTCTAGCTGTCAATTCTTCCACTTTTTTTTCAAGATTTTTAGTTTCTTTGCGCTGGGTACGTAATTCCTCCTTTAGCTCTGAGAAGTTTGATGGACTGAAGCCTCTTCTCTCTCATCTCGTCAAAGTCATTCTCTGACCAGCTTTGATCCGTTGCTGGCGATGGGCTGCTCCTTTGCAGGGGGAGATGCGCTCTTATTTTTTGAATTTCCAGCTTTTCTGCCCTGCTTTTTCCCCATCTTTGTGGTTTATCTGTCTCTGGTCTTTGATGATGGTGACGTACTGATGGGGTTTTGGTATAGGTGTCCTTCCTGTTTGATAGTTTTCCGTCTGACAGTCAGAAGGACTGTCTGTTGGAGATTGCTTGAGGTCCACTCCAGACCCTGTTTGCCTGGGTATCAGCAGCAGAGGTTGCCAAAGATAGAATATTGCTGAGCAGCGAGTGTACCTGTCTGATTCTTCCTTTGGAAGTTTCCTCTCAGGGATGACTCCACCCTGTGAGGTGTGGGGTGTCAGACTGCCCCTAGTGGGGGATGTCTCCCAGCTAGGCTACTCAGGGGTCAGGGACCCACCTGAGCAGGCAGTCTGTCCGTTCTCGGATCTCAACCTCCGCCTTGGGAGAGCCACGGCTCTCCCCAAAGCTGTCAGACAGAGTCGTTCGCCTCTGCACCGCCCCCGCTGCTTTCCCTATTGGACCTCAGCTGTGGGCTGTCCCCAGAGGTGGAGTCTACAGAGACAGGCAGGTTTCCTTGAGCTGCTGTGAGCTCCACCCAGTTCGAGCTTCCCAGCGGCTTTGTTTACCTACTTAAGCCTCAGCAATGGCGGGCGCCCCTCCCCCAGCCTCGCTGCTGCCTTGCGGATAGATCGCTGCAGACTGCTGTGTTAGCAGTGAGGGAGGCTCCGTGGGCGTGGGACCCTCCCGGCCAGGTGTGGGATATATTCTCCTGGTGTGCCTGTTTCCTTAAAGCGCAGTATTGGGGTGGGAGTTACGCGATTTTCCAGGTGTTATGTGTCTCAGTTCCCCTGGCTAGGAAAACGGATTTCCTTCCCCCTTGCGCTTCCAGGTGAGGCGATGCCTCGCCCTGCTTCAGCTCACGCTGGTCAGGCTGCAGCAGCTGACCAGCACCGATTGTCCGGCACTCCCTAGAGAGATGACCCCAGTACCTCAGTTGAAAATGCAGAAATCACCGGTCTTCTGTGTTACTCGCGCTGGGAGTTGGAGACTGGAGCTGTTCCTATTCGGCCATCTTGCTCCGCCCCTTAGAGTGGTTCTTTAGAGTTATCCCAAATTGGGGAAAGGAGCCAGTTTTTTTTTTTTTTTTTTGAGACGAGTCTCCCTCTGTTGCCCAGGCTGGAGTGCAGTAGCGGGATCTCGGCTCACTGCAAGTTCCGCCTCCTGGGTTCACGCCATTCTCCTGCCTCAGCCTTCCGAGTAGCT
The DNA here is from genome assembly GCF_009764315.1 of Trachypithecus francoisi. NCBI lineage: Eukaryota > Metazoa > Chordata > Mammalia > Primates > Cercopithecidae > Trachypithecus > Trachypithecus francoisi. The sequence continues at coordinate 104,199,134 of NW_022681456.1, forward strand.
AGGACTGCAGGAGCCCACCACCATGCTCGGCTAATTTTTTTGTATTTTTAGGAGAGACGGGAGTTTCACTGTGTTAGCCAGGATGGTCTCAATCTCCTCACCTCGTAATCTGCCCGCCTTGGCCTCCCAAAGAGCTGGGATTACAGGCATAACCCTCTGCCCCAGCTGGGGTCAGGATTTTTTTATCCTTGCATCATCCACACCTGGGAGGCATTGTAATCTTGGATCAAGGTGGTTCCCTGCAGCCAAGAGCAATTTCAAATGAAGGATGCACCTATGAGCCAGCACTTCCAGCAGCTTAGGAATGAGTACATCTTCCCTGAAGATGAGATCAAGATGGAGACCATAATACCTACCTTCTCCTTACAGACACGTTTATATTGGGACACATTCTCTTCTTCATTCTTCTACTCATTGTTCTGTATCAGGGCAGTTTACAGAGCACCTTATTACAGCCGTCCCAGTCTCTTTACATATCTCCCCTACGTCCTTTTCTTTGGGATTATTCACATTTATACAGTCAGATATCATTTTATAATTTTTTCCCTTTTTTCTGTTATATATGCTGTATTTGTCTGTTCTCACGCTATTAATAAAGGCATACCCGAGGATGGGTAGTTCATAAAGGAAAGAGGTTTAATGGACTCACAGTTCCACATGGCTGAGGAGGCTTCACGATCATGGTGGAAGGCAAAGGAGAAGCAAAGGCATGTCTTACATGGCAGCAGGCAAGAGAGAATGAGAGAGCCAAGCAAAGAGGGAAACCCCGTATAAAGCCATCAGATCTCACGAGACTTATTCACTGCCACGAGAACACTGTGGGAGAAACCACCCCCATGATTCAATTATCTCCCACCCGGCACTTCCCACAACATATGGGAATTATGCAAGCTACAGTTCAAGATGAGATTTGGGTGGGACACAGCCAAACCATATCATATAGTGTTTTTCTGAATCTTTATAAATCTGCTTTCTTAAACCTATACATTCTGTTAGAATGCTATTATTGCATAGAAACTTTCTCCCATATAACCAATCTTTTCTTTCTTGTTGGTTAGAAAAAATTTTTTTGAATATTATTTGCCATTTTGGTTTTATCTACTTTCTAAGAATGTTTTAGTTAGAGTTATTGGTTGTAAACAACAGAAAATAAATCTGGCTCAGTTAAGGAGGATAATAATTTTGGGAAGGGTTAAAGGTTGCACAATAAGCAAGAAAACTTACCAAACTTGGGCAGGAAGCTAGACAGACAAAGCACAGCCAAGGTCCTGCCCAAAGAGCCATTGGTGTAGGATGTTCTGCTGGCAATGATCCTGTGGGAGAGACAGCTGTGCTGCTGATGTCTGTAGCCTCTGGATGCTAACTCTCATGCCTCTGAACTTACAACGTCTCTGTAGATAAAGTAACTGTACTCATGTTACAGTCCATGCTCTAGCTACCAGAATTAAGGAGAAAGGCTGGGCCAGGCAGGGGGGCTCATGCCTGTAATCTCAGCACTTTGGGAGGCCAAGGCAGGTGGACTGCATGAGGTCAGGAGTTCAAGACCAGCCTGACCAACATGGTGAAACCTCATCTCTACTAAAAATACAAAAATTTGCCAGGCGTAGTGTCAGTTGCCTATAATCCCAGTTACTCAGGAGACTGAGGCAGAAGAATGGCTTGAAGCCAGGAAGCGGAGGCTGCAGTGAGCCAAGATCATGCCACTGCACTCTGGAGGACAGAAGACTCTGTCTAAAAAAAAAAAAATGAAGGGAGAAAGGCTATCATTCCCCTGCAGCTTCCATGTAGTGAACAGAGACTGGCATTCCTTATGTTTCCCCTTGTGACTTTCCCAAAGAGGAAGGTGGTCATACCATGATCTACCAAAATAATAAATGACCATTAACACAAGACTCAAGAAATGCAAGAATTGTAGCCAGGCACGGTGGCTCACGCCTGTAATCCCAGCACTTTGGGAGCCCGAGGCTGGCAGATCAACTGAGGTTAGGAGTTTGAGACCAGCCTGGCCAACATGGCAAAACCCCATCTCTACTAAAAGTACAAAAATTAGCTGGGTGTGTTGGCAGGCGCCTGTAGTCCCAGCTACTCAGGAGACTGAGGCAGGAGAGTCTCTGGAACTCAGGAGGCAGAGGCTGCAGTGAGCCGTGATCATACCACTGCACTCCAGCCTGGGAAAAGAGTAACACTGTCTCCAAAAAAAAAGAAAAAAATGTAAGAATTTGTCAATAGTATCCCTCAAGACAATTAGTTTTCGGAATGTTGGTATACTTGGATTCTTACATGCCACTTTTACTTGCCCCTCTGAAATGTTTATAATTTATGTTAGGAGAGCATCTTTTTAAAAATAATTAATTAATTTGAAAAGTTTTTGTAGAGAATGATGGTTTCTAGCTTCTCAGCAAACTATCGCAAGGACAGAAAACCAAACACCACATATTCTTACTCATAGGTGGGAATTGAACAATGAGAACACTTGGACACAGGAAGGGGAATATCACACACCCGGGCCTGTTGTGGGGTGGGTGGAGGGGGAGGGACAGCATTAGGAGATATGCCTAATGTAAATGACCAATTAATGGGTGCAGCACACCAACATGGCACATGTATACATGTGTAACAAACATGTATGTTGTGCACATGTACCCTAGAACTTAAAGTATAATTTTAAAAAAAGTTTTTATTTATTTATTTATTTATTTATTTTTTATTGTAGACAAGATCTCACTGCATTGCCCAGACTTGTCCTGAACTGGGTTCAAGTGATCCTCTGACCTCGGCCTCCAAAGTGCTCCAATTACAGGTGTGAGGCACCCAGATAAGAAAGAGTTTTTTTATATAATCTGCTGTTCTATGTCCTTATTATACTCACAACAGCATTTTTGTTTGTTTCTATTTTTTTCTAGGCTGAGGTTTTATCAGATGTTACAAATGTGTTCTGTGGGGGAAAATAATACGTCTTTAATCATATAAAATGAGAAGCGCCATAAACTATAATTCTCTTTTCAACACAGTAGCATATGAAAGGTTTTGAAAAATCCAGAAGTAAAGAGGTAGATGTAGGTTGGGCACACTGGCTCACACCTGTAATCCCAGCACTTTGGGAGGCCGAGGCAGGAGGATCTCTTGAGGCTAGGAGTCCAGCAAAAATGGGACTGTGGCTCCCAGAATCCTGAGCCATCACTGGAATTCCTAGCTTCTTGCAAAACAGCAGTGGCAGTGTGGTGTTAGAAATCTCAGCAGCACAGCACTCATGGGATCTGGGCAATGTTCCTTTCCCTTTTGCTCCTCTAGCCTTAGGAGTTGGCAGCTTCCAGTACTTACTGATATCTGGGTTGCATCCATTCACATTTTTGTCTCTTCAACCCCACTAACGCTTTTGCAAACTACCTGCTGTGTTAATGGCTCAGTGTTAGAAATACCTAGAGTGGTTTCTGTTGTTCTGACAGATCACTTAAATATGCAAACATGGTATTTTCCCCCCAAGAAAACATATTAACATTTTGTATGACTACAGTATTCTGCACACCATAGTTTAGGAAATATAAAAAACCTAGAGTTATTTATATTGTTCTGACTAGACACTGAAATATACAAACATGGTATTTTCTCCCCAGAAAATATATTGACATCTTTTATGATGATGATATTCTATATGACATTATTTAGGAAATGCAAATAGCCCAAATCCCCTTCACTTTTGTTTTCTAGTTGTTTTTTTCTGCAAATAGGAACTTTGACTACTACACTACTATTATTACTCACATTATATTACTTTTTTTTTTTTTTGAGACAGAGTCTCACTCTGTTGCCCAGGCTGGAGTACCGCAATCATGTCTCACTGCAGCCTCAACCTCCTGGGCTCAAGCAATCCTCCTCCATCAGCTTCCTGAGTAGCTGGGAGGATCACCTGAGACCAGGAGTTCAGGACCAGCCTGGGCAATGCAGCAAGACTTTTAAATAATTAATTAATTAATTACTTTTTAAAAGATGCTTCCCTAATATAAAAATACAAATACCATTGTATTTTTAGTAGCGACAGGGTTTCGTCATGTTGCCCAGGCTGGTTTCAAATTTCTGAGTTCAAACAATCTGCCTGCCTTGGCCTCCAAAAATGCTGGGATTACAGGTGTGAGCCACCAGGCCCTGCATATTACATATTTTTAACCAAAGTTTCACTTAAATTCTATATTCCACATACATGTTCCACCCAAGAATTCTTATTGATACCTATAAAATCAAATATCAAGCTTATTTTATTCACCATCATTCTGTCTACTGATATATGGATATAACTCTCAACCAACCCATTTATTTATTCTTGAGATAACTTACATGCAGTAAGGTATATAAATCTTACATGTACAGCTTAATTAATTTTTACATAAGCATCAACTAAAGATACAGATATTTCCAGCATTCCACAAAGCTTCCTCATCCCATTCCATCAATATGTCACTAAAAATGATGACGATCTGAACTTTACCATAGATTAGTTCTGCTTGCTTTTGAACTACATACAAATGAAATCATACAATATATTATTTTTATGTCTGTCTTCTTTCAATATTTTGTATGAGATTCATCTATGTTGTTGAACGTGGTTTGTTCATTCTTATTTCTGTATCATTATAGCATTATAATTCATTCACAATTTATTTGTTCATTTGACTCATGATGAACATTTGAATTTTTATCAGGTTAGGACCATTACTGTAATTGCTATGAACACATTCATCCATGTCTTTTGGTGGATATAAGCACTCACTTCTGCAGTGTTCATACTCAAGAGTGGAACTGCTGGTTCAACGAGTGTGTATACATTTGACTTTGTAGATACTGCCAGAATTTTTTCCAAAGTGGTGTACAAATTTGCTCTGCATCCTCACCAAAACTTGCTGTTGACATTCTGGTGGAGGTATAGTGTTATTTCATTATGGCTTATATTTGGTTTCTTGATACCTAAGCATGATGAACACCTTTTACACTTAGTGGCCATATGGATCTTCTCTTTCTTTCAGGTACACATTTCCACTCATTTAAGAATATTGAGTTGTCTGTATTTTTATCATTAATTTGTAGGAGTTTCTTACAGGAGGAGCCTTTGAAAAGTTCACGGAAAATGTGTATTATATGTTAAAAAAAAAAACTATGCATAGATTTATTTGTTTTTGCACCAAAATAAACTCATACTGACTTAATATAATATGTCTGAACAGGATCTAGTTTGAAGTCCTAAGAAGGATAAGACATCAATTTGAAAAGAGCCCTTATCAGAGCAACATGAATTCAGCTAAAATTGAAGCAATAACAAGACATCAAATTTATGGTGAAGCTTAAGTGGAAGAATGGTGAAATTATTGATGTTTTACAAAAAGTTTATGGGTACAATGCTTTAAAGACATTAGCAGTTTACAAACGGATAACTCATTTTAGGAGGGATGAGGTGATACTGAAGATGAAGCCTGCAACAACACACCACTCACATCAATTGGCAAGGGAAAAATGTAATTTTCTTCATGCCCTAATTGAATAGGACTGACAATTAACAGCAGAAACAATAGCCAACACTATAGACATCTCAATTGGTTCAGCTTACACAATTCTGACTAAAAAATTAAAATTGAGCAAACTTTCCACTAGATGGGTGCCAGAACCATTGTGCCCCACAAGAGCAGAACTTTCCATGGAAATTTTAAACAAGTAGGATCAAGATCCTAAAGTATTTCTTCAAAGAACTGTAATAGGAGATGAAACATGGTTTACTAGTACAATCCTGAAGATAAAGCACAATCAAAGCAATAGCTACCAAGAGGTGAAAGTGGTCCAGTCAAAGCAAAAGTAAACTAGTCAAGAGCAAGGGAGGGCTAAGCACAGTGGCCCATACCTGTAAACCTAGCACTTTGGGAGACCAAGGCAGGAGGATCACTTCTCAGGAATTCCAGACAAGCCTGTCAACATAGTAAGACCTTGTCTCTACAAAAAATTTAAAAATTAGCCAGGCAAGGTGGTTGTGTGCCTATAGTCCCAGCTGCTTGGGTGGCTGAGGTGGGAGGATTGCTTGAGCCCAGGAGTCCCCTTACATAGTCTATGTGTGAGTTTTTTATTGGATACATGTATTAAAGATATTTTCTCTCAAGGCCAGGCACAGTGGTTCACAACTGTAATCCCAGCAGTTTGGGAAGCTGAGGCAGACAGATCACTTGAGGCCAGCCTGGGGTGACAGAGCAAAACCCTGTCTCAAAAAAAAAAAAAAAACAAGAGCAAAGATGATGGCAACATTTTTGGGAGATGCTCACTTTGCTTATTGACTTTCTGAAGGACCAAAGAATGACAATATTGCCAGGTGTGGTGGCCCAATGCCTGTAATCCCAGCTACTTGGGAGGCCGAGGCAGGATATTTGCTTCAACCTAAGAGGGGGAGGTTGCAGTGAGACGAGATCACACCACTGCACACCAGCCTGGGTGACAGAGTGAGACTCTGTTTCAAAAAAAAAAAAAAAAAAGACAGTATTATGACAATGCTTATTGTGAGAGTTTTGAGAAAGTTAGCCAGTTAGCAGAAAAATGCCTGGAAAGCTTCACCAGAGAGTTCTTCTCCACCATGACAATGCTCCTGCTCATTCCTCTCATCAGTCAAGGGCCATTTGTGAGCATTTTGATGAGAACTCATTAGACATCTACCTTACAATCCTGATTTAATTCCTCCTTACTTCTTTTTGCCTCAAAATATCTTTAAAGGGCACCAATTTTTCTTTAGCTGATAATGTAAAAAAGACTTCATTGACATGGTTAAATTCCTAGGACCCTCAGTTCTTTAGGGGTGGACTAAATGGCTGGTATCTTCACTTACAAAAGTGTCTTGAGCCTGATGAAATATGTTGAGAAATAAAGTTCATGTTTTATCATTTAATTTCATTTTTCATGAAGTTTTGGAGTCCCCTTGCATAGTCTACGTATGAGTTTTTTATTGGATACATGTATTAAAGACATTTCCTCTCAAGGCCAGACACAGTGACTCACACCTGTAATCCCAGCAGTTTGGGAAGGTGAGGCAGGCAGATCACTTGAGGCCAGGAGTGCGAGACCAGCCTGGCCAACATGGCAAAATGACATCTCAAATGAAAATGCAAAAATTAGTGGGTGTGGTGGTGCGACTGCAATCCCAGCTACTCAGGAGGCTGAGGCATAAGAACTGCTTGAACCCAGGAGGCAGAGGTTGCAGTGGGTTGAGACTGCCACTGCACTCCAGCCTGGGCAACAGAGCAAGACTCCATCTCAAAAGAATATGTTTATGTCTATATCTATCTTCCCTCAGTCCATTGCTTTTCTACTCGATTAATTCTGTCTTTTGATAAATAGAAGTTCTTAATTATTTTTTCTTTGAGACAGGGTCTCACTCTGTCACCCAGGTTGAAGTGCAGTGGCCCATTCATGGCTCACCGTAACCTCAACCTCCTGGGATCAAGCTAATCTTCCACCTCAGCCTCCTGAATAGCTGGGACTACAGGCACGTGCCACCACACCTGTCTAATTTTTTAAAAATATTTTGTACAGATGGAGTCTTGCCATGTTGCCCAGGCTGGGTCTCAACCTCCTGGACTCAAGCTATCTGCCCACCTTGGCCTCCCAAAGCGTTGGGATTTCAGGTGTGAGCCAACACACCCAGCCTGAAGTTCTTCATTTTACCAAAGTATAATTTATCAGTCTTTTTTGTTACAGATAGTACATTTCTGTCCTGCTTATTGTATTTTTCTCTACACTAAGGTCATGAAGATATTTTCCTATATTTTCTTCCAGAGCTTTATTTGGACTGGTGTAAACCTACATCTAGGTCTTTGACCATCTCAAATTAATTTTTTATGGTATACAGTAGGAATGAGGGTTAATTTTTTTCCACATTGATACCCAGTGGACCTGGCACCATTTATCAAAAAGACCATTCTTCCCCCTGATGAATTGTAGTGATGTCTTTCTTACAAATCATGTGACTGTTTTCATGCAGATCTGTCCCAGGATCAGCATTCTGTTCCACTGACCTGTGTGTCTATTCCTGAACCAATATTACACAGTCTTAGTTACTAGAGTTTCAAAGTCAGTCTTGTTATTTCTTGGCCCTTTGCATTTCAATGTATATATTTTCAAGGAGAATCTTCAGTCTAATGAAATGTAATTATCAAAATGCTTGGGTTTAAGTGTACCATCTTTCTACTCCTTGTCTGTCTCATCTGTTTTTTATTCCTTTATTTCACCCTTCGTGTCTTGTTTTGTATCAAACTATTGTTATTTCATTTTTCTCCTCTATCAGCTATTAGAACTACAAGTGTGTGCCACAGTGCCTGGCTTTATTTTTTTTTTCTTTTTTTGAGGCAGAATCTTGCTCTGTCACCTAGGCTTGGATGCAGTGGCACGATCTTGGCTCACTGTAACCTCCGCCTCCAGGTTCAAGTGATTCTCATGCCTCAGCCTCCCAAGCAGCTAGGATTATAGGCATGTATCACCATGACCTGCTAATTTTCATATTTTTAGTAGAGATGGGGTTTCACCGCGTTGGCCAGGCTGCTCTTGAACTCCTTGCATCTGCTCACCTTGGCCTCCCAAAAGGCTAGGATTACAGGTGTGAGCCATGGCACCTGGCCTGCGCCTGGCTTTCTATTAGCATTTTGACAACTTTATTGAAATATAATTCATATATCATGTAATTCACCCATTTACAGTATACAATTCAATGGCTTTTAGTCTATTCAGAAAGTTGTGCATTCATCACCTCAATTGCTTTCACATTTTCATTGCCACAAAAAGAAATCCTGCAGCCCTTAGCTATCATCTTCAATTCCCCCATATCCCCCAGCCCTTGGTAACCACTAAACTAATTTTCTAACTCTATAGGGTTGCCTATTCTGGATATTTTATATAAACATTTAGAAAACTGTACACAATGGGTATTGGTGTGATATTATCTGAGTGTGTGTGTATATATAAGACAGTAAAAAGGAAAAAAGATAAACTTCTGAATAACACATGGAATGAGGAAAGAATGGGAAGAGAGAAAAAGTGGGGATAAATTTTTATATTTTCTTTTTTTTTTTTTTTTTTTTTTTTTTTTTTATTGAGACGGAGTCTTGCTCTGTCGCCCAGGCTGGAATGCAGTGGCTGGATCTCAGCTCACTGCAAGCTCCGCCTCCCGGGTTTACCGCCATTCTCCTGCCTCAGCCTTCCGAGTAGCTGGGACTACAGGCACCCGCCACCTCGCCCGGCTAGTTTTTTTTTTTTTTTTTTGTATTTTTAGTAGAGACGGGGTTTCCCCATATTAGCCAGGATGGTCTCGATCTCCTGACCTCGTGATCCGCTCGTCTCGGCCTCCCAAAGTGCTGGGATTACAGGCTTGAGCCACCGCGCCCGGCCTAAGTTTTATATTTTCATGGGCTTGGACAATCATGGGCACTTAAAGATCAGATTTATGTTTATAAGAAAAGAACAACTCTATTTAAAAGTGGGTGAAGGACATGAGCAGACACTTTTCAAAAGAAGACATATGTGCAGCCAACAAGCATATGGAAAAAAGCTCAATATCACTAATCAATAGAAAAATGCAAATCAAACACACAATGAGATACCATCTCACACCAGTCTGAATGGCTCTTACTAAAAGGTCAAAAAATAACAGGTTCTGATGAGGTTGCAGAGAAAAAGGAGCACTTATATGCTGTTGGTAGGAGTGTAAATTAGTTCAACCATTGTGGAAAGCAGTGCAGTGATTCATCAAAAAACCTAAAAACAAAACTACCATTTGACCCAGCAGTCCCATTACTGGGTATATACCCAGAAGACAAATCGTCCTATCATAAAGACATATGCATGCATACATTCACTGCAGCACTATTAATAACAGCAAAGACATGAAATCAACCAAAATGCCCATCAGTGGTAGATTGGACAAAGAAAATGTGGTACATCTACACCATGGAATACTATGCAGCCATTAAAAAAATAAGATCATGTCCTTTGTAGGAATGTGAATGGAGCTGGAGGTCATTATCCTTAGCAAACTAAGACAGGAACAAAAAGCCAAATACCACATGTTCTCACTTATATGTGGGAACTAAATGATGTGAACACAGGGACACACAGAGGGGAACGATAGATACTAGGGCCTGCAGGAGGTTGAAGGGTGAAGGGTGGGAGGAGGGAGAGGATCAGAAAAAATAACTAATGGGTACAAGGTTTAATACCTGGGTGACAAAATAATCTGTACAACAAACTCCCATGACACAAGTTTACCCATGTAACAAACCCATACATGTACCCCGTACTTAAAAGTTAAAAAAAAGAAATCAGATTTATAAATTAGGATGCTGAATTCCAGGTTCTTGGTGAAGTTTCTTAAAAGAAACTAACATTGCACAGATGTGCCAACAATCCTAAGTATAAAAGTTTTGGTTCTCAAATATCTGCTGAAGAAAGACTGGTACACATTTTGGCACTGTAATAAGAATCAACAAGCTGAAACCAGTTTTTTCCTTCAAAATACTTCAAAGGAAATGTGCACCTCAGCCACTCCTATCCTTTTCTCTAGAAGGTAAATAAAGATGACTGATGCAATTGGTGATTAAAAGCCTGTATTGTTCTTAAATGGACAAAAAGGGCCTTGTAAGGATTTTTAGTTTCATTCTTTATAATTATTTTTTCTTTTTATTTCAAGAAAGCGCCAAGCTTGTTCCTACCTTATTTGCACTTGCTGTTCCCACTGAATGAGTCCTGGTTCTTTGCTCAGTGGTTTCCTCTAATGATCAAAGTATTGAGGGCCGGATGCAGTGGCTCATGCCTGTAATCCCAGCACTTTGGGAGGCTGAGGTGTGCTGATTACTTGAGGTCAGGAGTTTGAGACCAGACTGGTCAACCTGGCAAAATCCTGTCTCTACAAAAAATACAAAAATTACCTGGGCATGGTGGCACATGCCTGTAATCCCAGCTGAGGCATGAGAATTGCTTGAACCCAGGAGGCAGAGGTTGCAGTGAGCCAAGATCATGCCTCTGCACTCCAGCCTGGGCAACAGAGTGAGACTGTCTCAAAAAAAAAAAAAAGAAATACTGAGTTCATATGCCACCTCCAAAGATAAGCCTTTCCATTTAACTATATCTAAGTCTTCCCCACTTCTCACCATCTCTTCCCATCTCCTGTATCCAATCATCCTGTTTTATTGTCTTCTTAGCTGTTATTTACACTATCTGAAATTGTCTTTTTTATGTATTTATTGATGGAATAAATGTTCTCCTCCCTCTACAATGTCATTTCTATAAGAACAAGAACCTTGTCTGATGTATCTATTGCTGTATCCCAGTAGTGCCTGCATACAATAGGGGCTGCAATAAATATTTGCTGGACAAATTAATATATAAAAGAACTTTCCTAGTATCCTCAGTTTTTCAGGCCACTGTGCTGAACTCTCTACAATATTGTCTCTGCCCTATTATCACATTAAGGTAACAAAACAACATATAGTCAACAGAAAATTAAATACACTCAATAATTAAATAACATATACTTTGTTCGAGGAGAGTCAAAGTTCAATATAACACACTTTTTTTTTTTATACAGAGTCTCGTTCTGTCACCCAGGCTGGAGTGCAGTGGTGGGATCTTGGCTCACTGCAACCTCTGCCTCATGGGTTCAAGCAATTCTCCTGTCTCAGCCTCCTGAGTAGCTGGGACTTACAGGCATGCACCACCACTACTGGCTAATTTTTGTATTTTTAGTGGAGACAGGGTTTTGCCATGTTGGCCAGGCTGGTCTGAAACTCCTGACCTCAGGTGATCCACCCACCTCAGCCTCCCAAAGTGCTGGGATTACAGGCATGAGGCATTGCGCCCAGTCTCATACACTTATTAATTCTACAAATCTTCTTAATTCGGTGAAGTCTAAGACCATGTAAGAGACTGAGCTTTTATGATGTTTCTGATTCCTACACTTACAAGACATAAATGAAATTTGTAGATTTAGAATGACATATTGGGAAGTGCCTTGTTTGGAATCACAGGAACTGCCACACACAGGCTCTGGGTCAATGGACAATTAACTTCTGAGCCTCAGTTTACTCTTGGGAATAAACTCAATTTACCCTTAGGGATACTGTCTTAGTCTGATTTGTGCTGCTATAACAGAATACTAGAGACTGGGTAATTTTAAGTGAATAGAAATTTATGTCTGCAGGCGGGGAAGTTCAAGATCAAGGTACCAGCATCTGATGAGGGTCTTCTTGTTATGACGTCCCATAGCAGAAGGTGGAAAAGCAAGAGAGGTTGAGAGACAGACAGAAACAAATGGGGCGCCGAACTTGTCCTTTTAGGAGGAACCCCGTCCTGTAATAATGAGCCCACTCCCACAATAATGTCGTTAATACATTTATGAGAGCTCTCATGGCCTAATCACCTCTTAAAGGTTCCACCTCTTAGTACTATTACAATGGCAATTAAATTTCAACATGACTTTTGGAGTGGACATTCAAACCATAGCAGATACCTACCCCACAATAACTACAGGGATGTTGTGAGGCTTAAGAAATAAAGCAAACCAGCCTGACATGGTGACTCACACCTGTAATTCCCGCACTTTGCAAGGCCAAGGCAGACAGATCACTCGAGCTCAGGAGTTCATGAGCAGCCTGGGCAACATGGTGAAACGCTGTCTACAAAAAGTATTAAAAATTAGCAGGCTGGGCACAGTGGCTCACGCCTATAATCCCAGCACTTTGGGAGGCCAAGGTGGGTGGATCATGAGATCAAGAGATCGAGACCATCCTGGACAACATGGTGAAACCCCATCTCTACTAAAAATATAAAAATTTTTGTATTTGTGGTGGCACACACCTGTAATCCCAGCTACTTGGCAGGCTGAGGCAGGAGAATCGCTTGAACCCAGGAGGTGGAGGTGGCAGTGAGCTGAGATCATGCCACTGCACTGCAGCCTGGTGACAGAGTAAGACTCTGTCTTGAAAAAAAAAAAAAAAATTAGCTGGCCATGGTGGTGTTTCTGTGGTCCCTGCTACTCGGGAGGCTGAGGCAGGAGAATCACTTGAGTGCCACTGCACTCCAGCCTGGGCAATAGGAGTGAAACTCTGTCTAAATAAATAAATAATAAAGCAAACCAATTATAAACAACATTTACTGGTCATTTAGTACCAGACTAAATCCTTTACATGTATTATTAATATAACCCACATAGGATCATGTGGGTTATATTAATAATACATGTAAAGGATTTAGTAAGTATTTAGCAGTATGTTATTGTTATTTTGTATATATGGTAACTGAGACACGGAGTGATGATGGGACTTAACCACGATCACGTGATGCGTAAGTGGTGGTATAGCCAAGGTTCAAACCCAGAGCCTGTGCTCTCACTCATTGTTCTTTATGTTTTCCGTATAGTAAAGAGTTTTTCAAGGATGATTTGTCAAGAATGCTTTGACCAAGAAGGTCTTGCAGCAATAATCAGGAGTTCACTTAGTAAGAGCTTGCCTTTCCTAAACTCAACTCATGGCTACTAAACCTACAGCCAATGTTACTGGTATTCTCGATAGCTGCATCTGATTCCCAGCAAAGTCATGAGACTAAAATGCAATGCTGAGTCATCCTATATGACCCAGGTTCTGCATAGTGTGCTTTACTTGGCAACAATTCCCTTGCTTTGCTTTAGCCAAACTGGGGGAAAAAAAAAAAGCTGACATTGCACTTAAATCTCAAGTCTGAAAAAGACTTTCTGAATTCCTATGAACCAACTGTTGTTAAAATAAGTACAAATCAAGAGAATTAAGTTTAATCAATCTAATAAATAAAGAGAGCCTTAGCCAGGGCTAGGGGTGTATCTGTTCCAGCAGTGTTCTAAGGAAGAATAGGTAATTACTGTACTTTTTGATTACTTGCTGATGCATTTAGAATAAGCCCAGTGTCTGAGACAGCATTCTATGTGAGGATGGAACTTAACTGTCTTCTAAAATTACAATGCATATTTAATCTCTTATTGGATTTTTTTTCTTTGGAAGGGACTTGTTCTCAATAATTTCTTCATTGTGCTGAGAACAATAATTTTAAGATTATGGATATGACCATGGTATCTAGGAGTTTTATTACATTTTTGGCTCTGGCAGAAAAAAATTGTAATTTAAGAAAAATTCTCCAACTTTTGCCAATTTGCGGTCTAAAAAATATAAATATAATTAATGTAAAAAGTCTGGATAATTCTTTTAAAAATGAACCTCTTTTACTCTCAGAAGAGTTATGTGATTTATGAGAGTCATCTATATTATAAGAATTCTGTTTTTTTTTTTTTTTAAAGTAGAGATGGGGGTTTCACGATCCAGGGTGGTCTCGAACTCCTGGCCTCAAGTGATCTGCCTGCCTCAGCCTCCCAAAGTGCTGGGATTACAGGCATGAGCCTCTATGCCCTCCCAAGAAATGTTTTAAAATATGCTTTGTTTTTATAAAATTTGGGTTGCTATTGATGGATTTCATTAAGCAATATTTCAAAAATAACAATTGTTAATATTATCACTGGTCTCATCATAAATATATCAGAAAAGTCTCTAAATAATGGGAAGCTGTCAGGCTCATAGGGAGGATACAAGTTTTCCAAAATTCCAATTTTCACTTGAAAACTCAAATTTTTTTCACTAGCAAACAATACTGTTCAGTTGTGTTCCTAGAAGTGACGGGAATACTTGCTTCATTTTATGAGATAAAATGATATGATGGTCTGGTTATAAGTTTAGTTTACTTCAATATTTGGTGTTAATGGCCCTCAAAGCTAAAAACAATCCTGCAGAGAAGTATGGATTCAAAGGGAAGGGTTAGCTTCACTTACTAAATCAGAGTATTAATTTTTCAGTTCATTCACCAATTAAAAAGATATGTTAATTACCCTGATCCAATCACTATACAGTATATGTATTGAAACATCACTATGTACCCCATGAATATGTACAATTATTATTTTTCCAGTTATAAAAACAAAACAAAAAAGAGGAGCAAAAAAGGGAAATTTTTGTTTAAGTAATAAATTTATATCTTCTCCGATGTCAATAAATTACTCTTGGAAGCAATAAAAGGTTTTGCATTTTCACATTTTAAACAAATAGGTTCAAAACTAACTTTGAAAATACTTAAAACTAGAACAGATAAATTTGTTTTAGCAACATTTTAAATCTTCAGATAGGAGAGTTTTATAGATGGACATACATCATTTTTGACAATAAACTCTTACAACTATGGAAATATTTCCAATTATCTTTTGTCAAAATGCATTTTGTTTTGGAGTTTTTTTCAAAATGTGGATATATATTTTCTCACTTATTGTAAAGTGTTCCCTTTTCCTGGAAGTGAAACATTAAACATGTTTTGGTATATACATTTATTTTATTTTGTTTCTCATTTTTATTTCCATACAACCACTATGAAACATTTACAGTGTTTTAAAAAAAATTAAATACTATATACACCTATTATATGATCCAGCCATTCTACTCCTAGATATTTACCTAAGAGAAATTAAAGCTTAAGTCCATACAAATACTTGTATGTAAATGTTCATAGCCACTTTATTTCTGTTGGGCAAAAATTAGAAACAACTGAAATGTCCTTCAACAAGTAAACTGATAATGGTTTAGTCATACAGTGAAATATGTCACAGTAACAAATATCTAAGTAACAAAAAGGTATGACCTATTGATACAAATAAAGTACATATTGTAGATTCCATTTATATAAAACTCTAGAAAATGCAAACTAATCTAAAATGACAGAAGGAAGATTAGTGGTTGTCTGGGGTAGGGAAGCAGGAGCAAGGAGGTCTCCCCTCCTTGAAGATAGCATTTCATAGGGGTATGAGAAAACTTTATATATTTACCATCAATATCATCAAGATGATCAATATATGTGTCATCTTGATTGTGTTGATTTCATTGGTGTATACATATGTCAAACTCATCAAACTGTACAGTTTAAATAGGTGCAGTTCATTGTATGTCAATTATACCTCAATTTTAAAATGAAATGAAAAAACTACAGTGAGTTACCACTATACACCCACTAGAATGGCTAAAGTTAAAAGACTTTGCCCAGTGCTGGTGAAGGTGTGGGGCAGCTGGAACTCTCATACACTGCTGGTGAGAACGCAAAAGGGTACAATGACTTTGGAAAATAGATTGGCACTTTCTTGAAAACTTAAAATACATTTGCCAAATATCCCAGCCATTCCACTCCTACATATTTATTCCAGAAATATGGGAACATGTCCACACAAAGACTTGTATATGAATATTCAAGGCAGCTTTATTCATAATAGCCCAAACCTGGAAATAGCCCAAATGTCCATCAACAGGTCAATGGATAAACATATTTGATAGCTCTATTAAATGGGATACACTATTCAACAATGAAAAGATTGATACACCAACAAGATATATAAATCTCAAAATCAATATACTTAACGAAAGTAGCCAGACCAAAAAAAAAAGAATACATGCTGTATGATTCCATTTATATAAAATTCTAGAAAATGCAAACTAACCTATCAGAAAGCAAATCAGGAGTTACCTGGGGCTGGGGGTAGAAGGAAGGATAAAATTAAAAGGAGCAGGAGGAAACTTTTGGGGTTGATGAAATGTTCATTGTCTTGATTTTGATAATGGTTTCATAGATATATGTCGAAACTTACCAAATGTGGAAGGTTAAGGTTGCAGTGAGCTATGATTGCGCCATTGCACCCCAGCCTGTGTGGCAGAGCAAGACCCTGTCTCAAAAACAAAAACAAACAAAAATTTAGCAAATTGTGCACTACACACACATACATACAAACACATATGTAGTTTATTGTCATAAATTATACTTCAATAAATCTGTAAACAAACAAAAAACTGGAATATGATGGTTGCTAAATGCTATCAATGAATACTTTGGGGGAAAAATGAAAGGCTAAGGGTATTAATCATCGATTGAAGGCAAAGTGTGAAAGCTAGAAGGCCTCTTTGGCAGCAGATGCTCATCTCTTGTAGTCTGGAGGCAGAAAAAACCGAGGATCAGATTCAGCCTTTAATTCCAAGAGTAGTGAACAAGCTCTAAGATATGTGATTCTCAACTCAGGCAAGTTGGCTTCATCAAGGTCAGGGAGGGTATTGATGAGAAGAACTGTGATCTTAAGACTTGGAATGGGTCCTCTTGGTTAATATACTGAAAATCTTGAATCACAATTCCCCTGATTCCTCTGGGCTGGCACAAGCAGCCTTCTCTTCTCCCTCTCTTAAAGGTTCTGCACATTTCCTGGAAGATGATGCCAAGTCCTCTGCTTTGCAAGATAGATGCCACCCCCCACCCACCCACCTCTGCCACCTGATATACTTTGGATGTGTGTCCCCACCCAAATCTCATATAAAAAATCCCCAGCATTGGAGGTAGGCCATGGTCAGAGGTGACTGGATCATGGTGGCAGATTTCTCATGAATGGCTTAGCACCATCGTCTTGGTACTGTCATCACAATAGTGAGTGAGTTCTTGTGAGATCTGGTTGTTTAAAAGCACCTCCCCCTCATTCTCTTGCTCCTGCTCTGGCCATGTGATATGCCTGCTCCCCCTGTACCTTCTGCCATGGTTGTAAGTTTCCTGAGGCCTCCCCAGAAGCCAAGCACTTGCTAACATTGTGCTTCCTGTACAGCCTGCAGAAACGTGAGCCAATTAAACTTCTTTTCTTTATCAATTACCTAATCGCAGGTATTTCTTTATGGCAATGTGAGAACAGAGTAATGCAACTCCCACCTCATATTCTGGCTACCCAATAATAAATTAGGATCAATCATGATATAACACAGCTTGGGGGTGCTGGGCCTGTTATGGAGGAAAAGGTGCTGCAGGTCCTAGTTAGGATACACTGGCAGGAGCTGAGAAAATACACATGAGACTGGAACATGAAAATGCAGTCAAGGAGAATAATGTTGGATAAGGGAGAGTATATCGACATAGGGATGGATCATTCTCCTGTCATATTACATTCAACATCTTGGGTAACAACTGGTTCATAAAATTTCTACAAATGTAACAATCTCGTGAGAGTTGATGAGAACAAGTCCATCTTGTGAGAGCTGGTTCTAGACACCACTGGCTAAGGCTGATGGTTGAGTTTGGTACCAAACTACGCTACCTGATGGCAATGAGAATAACAGGATCCCCAAACAAAAGGTGCCTGGTGGCAAACCTAAATCATCAGAACCAAAATAGGCTTAATTACTCTAATAACAGCAAAGTCTGAGTAGCAAGTAATGGAGTTTCTGACCCTCCGAGAGCTATGAAGATTAAGAGAAGATGAGTCCCTAAGAGCAAGAGAGATGGGCAGCATTGCAATCAATGGAATCAATTAAATGGGATGCTATTCAAAAATAAAGACTGATGCATTAACAATATGTGTAAATCTCAAAATCATTGTACTTAATGAAAGAAGCCAGGCAAGAAAGAGTATGCCATATGATATACAACAGATGACTAAAATCCTGAGAGCACTTCCCAACAAAAAGTCATGATCTCTTCCCTGTTTCAGAACTTGAGACCCTTTCAGATTCAGAACCCAATGACTGAATAACAATGAGGATCTTGCATGAGAAAAAACCCTATAACACAAGTGTTTACAATGATTCGCTCATACGTATCCCAAAGAGACTTGTGGCCATTTACTCAGGTTACTGTATACAAGGGAAAGAGACAAGCCAAGGCATTTTGAGGAGTGTTGGTGGCAGAGTCTGTTTTGACATTAATACCTAAGAATTAATGCAGAATTAATTCAAAGGGGCATTATCAATGGCCACCTTGCTGGGGAAAAGGGTTATGGTTGCCAGATAATACATGGGGTCCTCGCAAAGATCCCACTCACAGTAGGTCCACTGGTCCACTAGTTTCATGACCCATCACTGATTATTTCCCTGGTCACTAACTTTGTAGTTAGCACAACCCCCACACTGGTTTCTTAACCAGTGGTGTAAGAGCTGTGGAAGTAGGGAAAGTCAAGTGGAAACCCTGAAACTGTCCCTCTCATCATGTCTCAGCCAATATAGTAAATTTTAAAAGAATACTGCATTGACAATATTGTACACAAAAGACAAATATTATAAATAATTGTAAAAATGTAAAAAAATTATAATATATTGTAAATTAAAAACAATATTGCCTGGGATTATGGTAGACATTAAAGTCATCCTTAAAGACCCAAAAGTTGCAGGCACTGTGATCCCCAGCACGTGCCTACTTAATTCACTGGTCTGACCCTATAAAAACAAGATATGTCTTAAAAAGGATGATACTGGACTCCTGCTCATCTATAAACTGATTTACCTTCCATAAAAATGCCATGAGTTAGTTACTAATATTATCCTCATTTTACAGTTGCACTGAAACATAGGTAACTTGCCCAAGGTCACACAATTCAGTGGCAATGCTAGGGCTGGGAGGCACAAAAGCCTGTATTATTAATATTTTTATACTGCATTTCCATATAGGACTGTCCTTCAGCTATGAAGTGGCAGATTTCTGATGTGTGGTCTGTCAACACACACAACACATGCACGTGCACATAGAAGATAATTTATCATCCAGAGAAAGTGCTCACACAACTTTCTTTGTGGTTGATGCCGGTGCTTCACTTCTTTATGGTGGGCCTAAATGGACACATACCACGAAATTGTGTCCCTAATATTTTGTTTTGCTTTCAGATGAAATAAACATTTGGTCATCATATTCCTGTTACTGGCTCCAGGAAGATACCAGTTCAAACTAGAATCATAATACCAGCTTTGATTGGATTCCAGGGTAATCTTAACTTGTAGCTACTGCTACCAAGCTAGCTAATCCCCAGTAGTATTTGAGTCAGGAAACATCCTTTCCAACCATTTCCTCCAACCACTTCCTGTATAAAACCAAAGTTCACGCCTGTAATCCCAGCACTTTAGGAAGCTGAGGGGGGCGGATCACGAGATCAGGAGATCAAGGCCATCCAGGCCAACACGGTGAAACCTCATCTCTATTAAAAACACAAAAAATCAGCCGGTCGTGGTGGCACGCGCCTGTAGTCCCAGCTACTCGGGAGGCTGAGGCAGGGGACTCACTTGAACCCGGGAGGTGG
The DNA here is from genome assembly GCF_009764315.1 of Trachypithecus francoisi. Classification (NCBI taxonomy): domain Eukaryota; kingdom Metazoa; phylum Chordata; class Mammalia; order Primates; family Cercopithecidae; genus Trachypithecus; species Trachypithecus francoisi. The sequence continues at coordinate 104,219,286 of NW_022681456.1, forward strand.
AGGTTGCAGTGAGCCGAGATTGCGCCACTGCACTCCAGCCTGAACGACAGAGCGAGACTCCGTCTCAAAAAAAAAACAAAAACAAAAAAACAGTTCAGGGTCAAACTGCCCTCTTGTGGTGAAATATTGCTATCTGGTCTTCAACACTTGCCCTTTGCATGTAAGTTTTCGATCCGCCTGGCATTATTTATTTTATTATTTTATTTTATTTTATTTTTTTATTTTTATTTTTTTGAGGCGGAGTCTCGCTCTGTCACCCAGGCTGGAGTACAGTAGCGCGATCTCGGCTCACTGCAAGCTCCGCCTCCCGGGTTCACGCCATTCTCCTGCCTCAGCCTCCCGAGTAGCTGGGACTATAGGCGCCCGCCACCACACCTGGCTAATTCTGTACTTTTAGTAGAGACAGGTTTTCTCCATGTTGGTCAGGCTGGTCTAGAACTCCCGACCTCAGGTGATCTGCCTGCCTCGGCTTCCCAAAGTGCTGGGAATACAGGTGTGAGCCACTGCGCCTGACCGGCATTGATTTTTTAATTTTATTTTTCCCCCCCGCCCCGCTCTGTCGCCCAGGCTGGATGGAGTGCCAGTGGTGCGATCTCGGCTCACAGCAGCCTCGGCCTCCCGGGTTCAAGCGACTTTCCTGCCTCAGCCTCCTGAGTAGCTTAGATTACAGGCACGTGCCACCACATCTGGCTAATTTTTGTACTTTTAGTAGACATGGGGTTTCACCATCTTGGTCAGGCTGGTCTCCAACTCCTGACCTCATGATCCGCCCACCTTGGTCTCCGAAAGTGCTGGTATTTTTAAATATTTTTATAACAGTTTTATTGAGATATTATTCACATACCAGGCTTTAAAAATATACAATTCAGTGGTTCTTAGTATATTCACAGAGTTGTGCAACCATCACATCTAATTCCAGAACATTTTGATCACTCCTCCCAACTCCACAGGCATTGACTTTAATGTAATGGCATATGCATATATAGAAATACATATATAAACCAATTATTCTAGCACTAGATTCCATTCTTTCCCCAGGGACTGCAACCTCATCTCTCATAAATCAACTTTTCATGTCTGTGTGAATTTGGTTTTGATCTATTTAGAGACTGGTGTACAGTATTTGTCTATTCCTGCACAAATTATTAAAGCAAGCTTTGCCATTCTGTTATCCTTCCTCATGAGTATCTTGATTACTATTGGCCCTAACTCACCAAGTTCCACAGAAATCCCACTGGAATCTTAGTTAAAATTGTGTTATCTATGGACCAGTTGAAGAAAACTGACACATTTACAATACTGACTCTGTTCCACAAAGATGGTATCACTTTCTACTTATTTTGTTTTAAAATGTTTTAAATGAAGTTTTATAATTTTTTTGTTATATGCATCCCTAGATATTTTACATTTTTGTTATATTTGTTGTATTCCTGAATCCTTATTATTTAATATCACTGAAAATGTGCTTTAAAAAAAAAACACCTGTTTTTCTTACCATTTGTTGCTGGTATGGTACGTGTTGTTTTTATGTCCAACGACCTTCCCAAAACCTATCCATGGAATCTTCTTGATTTTCTATGTAATTATATCATCTTTAAGTAATGAGAGTTTTGTTTCCTTTTTCTCTTGTAATTTTTATTTCTTTCATGCTTAGATGTGTCGGTGAGAATCACCACCTCAAAGATGAGTAGATGTGGTGGTCTTAATAGGAAGCTCTGTCTTATTCCCAAGCTGAAAGGGAACAAATTTGAGCTTCCAGTAAGATGGTCACTATAGTTTTGTACATACCCTTTATATTTTAAAAATTCTTTGCTGTTTCTCCTTTGTCAAGAGCTTTTTCATAAATGGATTTTGAATTGTATCAAATGCTTCTCGCAAATCAAGATAGATGATCATACTGATTCTGATTTTGATCTGTTAGAATGGCAAATTACAGGCCGGGCGCGGTGGCTCAAGCCTGTAATCCCAGCACTTTGGGAGGCCGAGACGGGCGGATCACGAGGTCAGGAGATCAAGACCATCCTGGCTAACACGGTGAAACCCCGTCTCTACTAAAAAATACAAAAAACTAGCCGGGCGAGGTGGCGGGCGCCTGTAGTCCCAGCTACTCGGGAGGCTGAGGCAGGAGAATGGCGTGAACCCGGGAGGCGGAGCTTGCAGTGAGCTGAGATCCGGCCACTGCACTCCAGCCTGGGCCACAGAGCGAGACTCCGTCTCAAAAAAAAAAAAAAAAAAAAGAATGGCAAATTACATTACTATATTTGATCAAATCAAAGATTCTATCAATTTTAAAACACATCATTATTTTATGTTTCAGCAAGGAAGAAAATAAAACAGCTGCCCTTTGAATATTCCAATTTACAATGTTTTTTAAAAGGGCATCTCTAAATTGACAAAAATACAAAAACTACATTTTCTAAAGATAGAACTGTCATGCATTCCTGAGATTAAACATACATTTATTGGGATATATGTAATTTTTAATACCCACTGTCTCTAATTTGCTATTTTTCCATGTTTAAGAGTGAGATTTCGTTGTTATTTTTAATTTTTGTACTGATACTGTAAAATTTTGGCAAGAGTTATATACTTTCTATATAAAACTGGAATTCAAAGAAACATGGCATATTTAGCAAAACTAACTCACTAACTCACTATTCTCATTAATAAAACTCTAGGCTTGGTAGCTAGAAAGTTTTATTACTGCCTTTTGTTTTTGTTTTGAGACAGGGTCTGTCGACAAGTCTGTCACCAGGCTGATGTGTGGTGTCATGATCATGGCTCGCGGCAGCCTGTACCCCCCAGGCTCAAGTGATCCTCCCAACTGAGTAGCTGGAACTTCAGACATGCACTACCACACCAGGCTAATTAAGCGTTTTGACAGCTGGGCACAGTGGCTCATGCCTGTAATCCCAACACTTTGGGAGGCCGGAGGCAAGCGGATCACCTAAGATCAGGAGTTCAAGACTAGCCTAGTCAACATGGTGAAACTCTATCTCTACTAAAAGTATAAAAATTAGCCAGGCGTGGTGACTGGTGCCTGTAATCCCAGCTACTCAGGAGGCTGAGGCATGAGAATCGCTTGAACCCAGGAGACAGGGGTTGCAGTGAGCCAAGATCACGCCACTGTACTCCAGCCTGGGAGACAAGAGTGAAACTCCGTCTCCAAAAAAAAGAGTTTTGACCATTGAGTCAAATTGGGTGTGATGGCTCATGCATGTAATCCCAGCACTTTGGGAGGTCGAAATGTGCAGACTGGTTGAGCCCAGGAGTTTGAGCTCAGCCTGGGCAACATTGCAAAACCCCATCTCTACTAAATATACAAAAATTAGCTGGTGGAATAAACCTGCCATCCCAGCTACTCAGGAGGCTGAGGTGGGAGCATAGCTTGAGCCCAGGAGGTCACGGCTGCAATGAACTGTGATTGTGCCACTGCACTGCAGCCTGGAAGACAAGAGTGAGACCTTGTTTAGCAATTTAAATTTATTTATTAAATTATGTATTAAACTTTTTTTTTGAGATGGAGTTTCACCCTTGTTGCCCAGGCTGGAGTGCTCGGCTCGCTGCAACCTCCTCCTCCCAGGTTCAAGCGATTCTCCTGCCTTAGCCTCTCAAGTAGCTGGGACTATAGGTGCCCACCAACACGCCTGGCTAATTTTTTCTGTTTTTAGTAGAGACGGGATTTCACCATGCTGTTCTTGAACACCTGACCTCAGGTGATCCATCTGCCTCAGCCTCCCAAAGTGCTGGGATTACAGGCGTGAGTCACTGTGTTAGCCAAATTTAAACTGTTTTTGAAGTTTAAAGGATTAAGTTTGAATGATTTAAAGGACAATTTAAATTTTAAATAATTCAATCAATAGTCAAAACTCTCTTTTTTTGACCATACTCTTTTTGAATCTCAACTTTGGGCTTTGTTTATTCTATGGTATGGTTGTTTTCTTAATTTCCGCTGTTATCTTTATTGTTTCTTTCTCTTTCAGTTAGACACTGACCTTGTTAATTTTCAGCTTTTGATCCTAATATAAGCAAGAAACACTTGCATTTTCTCCTACATGCTGTCTTGACCGAACACCACAAGTTTTTATGTATAGTTTGTTTTCATTACGTTCTGAATTATGCTCTGATCTTTCTCATTTCTTCTTTTGACTCCTGAGTTATATCTTAGTATTGGATTTTTAACTCTTCACCTTTATTAATTTTATCCTGAATTGCACACAAGGTGATCTGAAACAGATTTCTTACCTCACAGTAAATGAGTGCCTCTGCTCTCTTTGCCCCAGCCTTACCCCTGGGGCTATCAGTGAGAGTCTATGAGATTTTTTTCCTACCCAAGTGAATGAGGTCAAGTCAAACAAACAAAAATCCAGACTAGGTACAGAATGACTATATTTGAAATGATTATTAAAATAGCACTATGCTCTGAATGCTTGTGTCCCTCCCAAGCCCACAAATCTGTATGTTGAAATCCTAACATATGAATGATGATGGGTCGAGCCTTTGAAAAGTGACTAGGTCAAGAAGGTGAAGGCCTCATGAGTGGGATTAGTACCTCTAAAGAGGCCCAAGAGTTTCCTTTGCTTCTTCTACCACGTGAGGACAGTGAGAAGGTGCCCCACCAGACATGAAATCTGCCAGTACTTTGATCTTTGACTTCCCAGGCTTCAGAACCATGGGAAATAAATTTATATTGTCTATAAGCTATTGGCTTATGGTATTTTGCTATATATAGCAGCCTGAATGGATGAATACAAACAGCGAGAGAGGAACTATTGGAATAGGGTCAAGGAGACTATTGCAATAAGGAGAATGCTTCAAAGGTAACATCTGCAAGCATCTCAAAGATCAGATGCAAACAGGTTTTTCTCTTTTTCTCTTACAGGGAGGAATAAACAGGCTAGAAAAAAACTAGTGTGGAGGAGAGGAGCAGGTGACATTAATGGGACAGTTGAGCAGGAAATGTCCTTCCTGGTGGCTAGCCAATTTTCAGGAGGGGCAGTTAAGGAGGAACTATTCCACAGTCCAGTGCTGGCTCAGGCTGAGGGTGGATCAAAGTCCAGCGGTTTACCGGGAAGGGAGCAGCATAAAATTGGGTCGAGTTAAAGGGCATTTTGTTCAGATTAGTCTATGAGGAGAAATAGTTCAACTAATTATTCTGAGGCCAAGAATGGGATTTGGAGGGTCTGAGTCTGGCTTAATCATAGGTAAATGAAGGGGTTATTCACAGTTCAAGTGGTTCTTTGCAATAAGCCATTTCCTGAAATGTAACAAGAGGGAGAGATTTCTTAACTGTCACTGTTTTCCAGAAGCACAGGGCTCAAGTAAAGGTTAATACTGTAGTCAAAGGCCAGGTACCACATAAGCAGGAGACAGGGAGACAGGTTGGGGAGTGTTTTACATGTCATACTACTACCTCTCTACATTTAGCATGTCCTCAATGGGACTATTCTCACTGGCATTTGTGTGTAGGGGAATAATAATTGTATCTATTCCAGCAACACATCTGAAGTAGAAGCCATGATCACAATGCATCAAGTCAACCTGAAGGGTCTTAGCTACCAAGTAATATTCATCTCCCCACCTCACTGGTTACCTTGCCCAGCCCCCAAGTTGAATTCAGGTGCCCCTTCTCCTTACTGGACCAGTTATGATAGTAATTTAGGCACCTGTATTAAGAAACCATGAAGCTTTTCGTTCCTCCTTTCCCATGGGCTTCCAGAAAATTTCAGCAGGGGTATAGAGTCTGTGGTCCTTCAAGAATAGAGAGAATATGGCTTAAACCTAAGGATTTTTCTCCTTTAAACAACTTAGATATGGGTAAAAGAAGAAAGAGGGACCAGGGAATGCAAGACACAACCATCGTTTTTGGTCCTCTCGAAGCTGGGTACCAGGCAGTAAGGTCATCGCTGATAAATCCATTTTGGCTTTGAGAATCCCCTAATCCAATAGTCGTATCACACAGTTTTCCAAGTGGGGCCAAGGGGTGTGTATGTCTTGGGTGACCTGGACTTAACTGGCACTACAATAACCTCGTTTAGCAATAATGGCTTCAGAGTGATGTGGTTAGTGAATTTTTTTTTTATTCTCCTTCTTTCATTCTTTCACTTCCCTAACTCTTCCCATATTTTGTGTAAATGCTAATTCCTTGATGAAATTTCTTATTCCTGTAATGTTTGTAGGAGCATTTTTTCTCATGGCTACATTGCATTAAGTCTACCTCACATTGACACGTTTTGCTACCAGAAGTGGTAGCGGAGACACAGAATCTTAGGGATGGAAATCTGGAATTTGTTCTCTGATCTGACTGGATCAAAAGGCAATAATGTTTCCATTGCCAAGGTAATTGACAGTCTATGGTAAAAGTTACTTATCACTTGTAGTCACTTGGTTTGTTAACTAACGCCTAGACACAGGATTTACTTATATAACACCTAGACACAGGATTTACTTATATTAAATCAAAGTGAAATGCCAGAATATCCTTCCTTGGTATACAGGGAATGGTATCAAGGAATGGTATCAAGGGGTGAAATTATACATAACTTACTCACTCACATCCTATCTTCTCTGGAAGGATCCAGAGGACACTCTCTTCATTAAGGCTTTAAAAAAAATCATTGGCAGGGGTACTATTCTTGAAAAGCTCTAATGGCTATTATCACAGGTCAGGAGTGATAAAGGATACTCCCATTGAAATTGGCTTCCGGCCAGGGGCAGTGGCTCATGGCTGTAATCCCAGCACTCTGGGAGGCCGAGGTGGGTGGATCACCTGAGGTCGGGAGTTAGAGACCAGCCTGATAAATATGGAGAAACCCCGTCTCTACTAAAAATACAAAATTGGCCAGGCGTGGTGGTGCATGCCTGTAATCCCAGCTATTCGGGAGGCTGAGGCAGGAGAATCGCTTGCACCCGGGAAGCGGAGGTTGCAGTGAGCCAAGATTGTGCCATTGCACTCCAGCCTGGGCAACAAGAGTGAAACTCCATCTCAAAAAAAGAAATTGGCTCCTTAAATTCAATGGAGATGATGGGAGTTAGGATGTAGTTAAAGCACAAGCGGAAAGATTTAACATCCAGAAACAAAGAGTTTGGTTACCATATCCGGCAGCAGAGCAAAATGGTAATCAAAATGGTTTCACCCACAGAAATCTTTAGGGTTAACTGACAGTGGTGCCTAGAACTGAAATAGAGAAGCAGGATATTAAACTTTTATTAATTTACATATGAAAAAAGCAAACTGAAGGTCTAGTGAATAAATTTCTATCTTTAATTACAAGCCACAGCTTCTTATCCAGTTTTTAGATTTAAATCAGCTTAGATCATTGACATTTAATTATTGCTGTATTAATGAAATAAAATAAAATTTAGGTTTACTATTGTTTTATTCTGTTTCTTGTTCCTGGGTTACCTAAATCTTTTTTAGTATTCCACCTTAATATACTGATGCTTTTGAAAATAATCTGTGTAGGTTTTTAGGGAAAAATCTGTGTTGCTCTAGGGATGACACAAATACTTAATTTCTTACAGTCTATTGTCTAGTATCAATATCTTGAGGTCAGGAGTTTGACATTAGCCTGGGCAACAGAATGAGACCCTATCTCTAAAAAAAAAAAAGAAAGAAAAAAATTAGCTGGACGTGGTACTACATGCCTGTAGTCCCAGTTACTGAAGAGGCTAAAGTGGGTGAATCACCTGAACCTAGGTTGAAGCTGCAGTGAGTCATGATCACAGCACTGCACTTCAGCTTGGGTGACAGAGACTTCAACTTAAAAAAACAAAACTGTATATGCTCTACAGAGAATCACATAAAACAATGTTAATTTTTTTCTTTCAATTAACAAATGTAATTTTTAAAACCTCAAGAGAAGTCTGTTATATTTACCCTATACATTGTGCCTTCTTTATTCCCGCCATTCTAAGTTTCCTTCTGCTATAATTTCCCTTCTAGAAAGAAGGGAAATCTTTTTAGAAGCTTTTTTCTTAGAATTTTTTTTTAGAAAAAAACTTCCCTTGACAATTCTTTTAGAGCAAGTTTACTAGTGATAAATCCTGTTAGTTCTCTTTCATTTGAAATGTCTCTTGACCTTTTCTTTTTATTTGTACCTTTTTGACTCCTTTATAACACTTAGGTACTTTGAAAAAGTTTTCTGATCAAATCTTCTCTCCCCCCAAAACTATAATGAAGAGTACAGATTTATGCCAAATGTCTGTGATAGCAAAGTGTTTTTAATAAACATCAATGAAAATACACAGTTAAAAGTTCAAAAAATTTCTATGACTAACCAATAAATTGCTGCAACTTTTACAGCTAATGCTGGTGTTCCTGAAATTTGAAACATAGTACTTTTCAAGAACTGTGGACAAGTTTGATTGTGACAAAAATAACAGGCAGAGTGCTCTATTGTTTTTGTTTTCTCCTGAAACTTAAAACTCTGAATAGCAACAGACTCCAGCAAATGTAGCTCAGGATATTCTGAAAAATACAGCCCCAGAAGATGGCCAGTTGAAATGTGGTCCACATTTTAATTCCACCTTTCCAGTGGAGATAATCAGTAGACTCAAAGAGATCCAAGGGTTGGATGAGTAACCATAGTTGAAAATGCTGACACAAAGTATTATTTGGCAATAATAAAGTGAGGTGAAATGGTGCCAAGTAACTGATGTAGTGGAAGTTATGTTCTGGTCTGACTAGAATACAGCGATAAAAGTTGAGAGGTTAATAAGGATAAAAGACAGAACCTTCAGATAAATGAAGAGAATGAGAAAGAATTGATTCAAAAAACATACTTCATTGTGATGACAAGCAAATTAAGGAGACGGATGAAAAAAAGCAAGGTGAAAAGAAATAGGAAAAATAGTTCAGGATGTAGAAAAATTTTTTCACAACAGCAAGGAAATTCTCTTGACAGAGAAATTTCTTGGTAAAATAAACATGGAGATGAACTAGAACAGGTATGAGGTTCTGGAAGAAGAAACATTTGCATAAATGTGACTTTCTTATCCAGCCACACTAACTCTATTTCTTAAAAGCAATACAATTTCTAAAACTTTCTTGTTCAAAGCTCAGATTTACACAATGCCACCTCTAAGAGGCAGAACAGTAGCCTAAACTAAAATGTTCCTTATGTCTGTTCTTATTATCTTCTCCTCTGGCTTGAGAGATGTTTTGATTTGCAAAAGTACTGGCCAATACAACAAAATAAAGACATAAATTAAGTCATAATAGAATTTTACATGTTTCCTTATATTACGTTCATTAATGCATTACCTGCCTTAGTAATTTCACTCAGTTAAAAAATGAGTATGATGGTTTAAAGCTGGTTCAGTCATGATTTTATAGGCTTATTTATCAAGAGTGAAAACAGAAGACTATTAAAAATAGCTAAAAAGGTAACGTATCATAGTGTTTAATGTTTCTGTAATTGTTGATAAGGCTTGTATCTAAGTCTGATGCAGAATTATTAATGGCACTCAAATAGTTCTTTTCTCAGCCACATAGTATCCACTGGTGCTATGAATCTGGAAGAGACTGGCTATGGGTACCACTTCTTGTCTTCAGTTGTGACTGTGCAATATCAGCAAGTGCGCTTTGTATCTTTTCCAGAAGCATGTCTCCTCGATAAACAACATCCTCCAGACATGTAGCAGCTTCATGGTTTTCTTCTTCTAGCTTATATAAGCTAGCAGCCTTTGTAAAACATAAATTTTAAAATCTTTAGAGTTTAGAAGGAGAGAAGCTGTCGCAGATGTACTTATTTTTAAATCTGGATGACTTTGCAATCATTGTGATATATTTTTCAGTAAAAAAATTCTAAAAATCAGATAACTTTTAAGAATTTTCCCCAGGTGAATTATTAAAAAGAAAGACTTTTCAATTAGAGATCTCTAGATATCTGTAAGTAACTCCCTCTCACACTACGTTTGGACACCATTATTCTACTCCACATCTAGAATGCCATCCTCCTCTCATTCTTCACTAGGAAAAGAGACAAAATTGAGGAAAATAAGAGGTTTTCTTATCAGGGAAAATTGAATATTATAACAAAAGGTGCTATGATTTGAATGTGTCCCCTCCAAAATTCATACATTAAAATCTAATCCCCAATGTGATGGTATTAAGAGGGGGAGGAGCCTTTAAGAGGATATTAAGTCATGAAGGCAGAGCTCTCATAGATGGAATTAGTACCCTTAAAATATGGCTTGAGGTTGAAGAGGGAGCTCTTGCTCTTTTGCCCTTCTGCCTTCGGCCATGTGAAGAAACAGGAAGAAGATCCTCAATATGGTCCTAAACATGGTACCATGTTTAATAAAAATTCATTAGTCATGCACAATGAGTAATAAATGCCTTGATCTTGGACTTCCCAGACTCCAGAACTGTGAGAAAATAAATTTTTGTTCTTTATAAATTACTGTCTCAGGTATGTTGTTATAGCAGCACAAATGGACACAGACAAAAGGTATTAAATTTACCTCCTTTAATTCAAAATTCTCTATTACTGGTAAAATTCTCAAAGGAATAGAGGCTTACCTGTAAAGCAGCTGTAGATTCTTCACTGGGTAAGGAATCTATCAAAACATCAATGTCTTTTGCTGTTCGTGCAATCAGTGCTGCAAAAAGCTGGGCATACTCTAGAGATAAAGATACTGCTAGATTAGGATATTAGAAAACCTCAAGTTTTCAGAAACAAATTTTAAGTTCATGAAACCAGAAACTTCATATAGCTTTTTCTGCCCTAAGATTCTAATGATTCGGCCAGGCGTGGTGGCTCACACCTGTAATCCTGGGACTTTGGGAGGCCAAGGCAGGCGGATCACAAGGTCAGGAGTTTGAGATCAGCCTGACCAACATGGTGAAATCCCATCTCTACTAAAAATACAAAAATAAGCCAGGCGTGGTGGCATGTGCCTGTAATACCAGCTACTCAGGAGGCTGAGGCAGGAGAATCCCTTGAACCTGGGAGGAGAAAGTTGCAGTGAGCCAAGACTGGCATCACTGCACTCCAGCCTGGGTGACAGAGCGAAACTCCGTCTCAAAAAAAAAAAAAAAAGATTCTAATGAGTCTAATGATTAAATACACACCAATCCTGTTATACATTTAGCTCAAATTGGGAATTAAGCATAATGTATGTCATTTCATTTATTATGACAATATAGTGGTCACTTGAATAAAGAAATTTATAAATGGGATGCCTTCCTTGTTAAGGTCCCTCACTCAGCTAAATTAATACAAATTCTCCTCTAAAGGAGTAACAATGTATTATCTGACATGAACCAGAATTATGAGATGTTAGGTGAATTGACTAAGTTTTTTACAACAAACAAAACTTGCAATATCCTCAAGTAACAATATTTTTAGAAACAAAATAAGCTGAATTTCTCAAGAAATCTAATTTTAAAGGATAACAAAAAATGTGAGAGTCAAAATAAGAGAAGCTAAGAAAATCTGTTTACCTTCTGTAGGGTTAGCAGGCTGGTCTTTGTTAATTGCTGTCTGAATATTACTGAAAGAGGCAGGAGGACCACATTGCTGCAATACTCCAATGGCATTACAAAACTGATCTGCAAGCTTAGGCCAAAGAAAACATGTCGAGGTTAGAAAGGACTTATCAGTTTTAAGGACTTTATTGGTAACAACAACAATAAGTTTCTGTAATGATAATCTCTGAGCAAGGGAATAAAACAGAAAGGAGTAATTGTTGATAAAATAAGCCAGTTATTATTAACGTTGATTACATGTTTTAATTCTGCAAAGAAACTAAGTTTGGTATCAATCTAGGTGAAGTTAAATTTGATATAAATCTAGTTGGAACAGTTGAAATACAAAACAATCTTTCTTTTCTTGTGATAGTAAAATGATAAGAGAACACTGGCCAATACTTATTGTAAGCCACAAGTAAAGACTTTTTGGGGACAGTGATGGAAAAGAGCAAATCTGACTTATAAATATCTAAGTATGGCATCACGTTTAATAAAAATGTATTACTCATGCACAAAGTATATGATTCCTTTTCTGAGACTGGAGTAGTTATAAGCGTAAAAAAATAGTGGGGAAAAGGCTGCTCAGAAAAGCACCTTGAGTAATCAGAAATGTATCTGTTCAAGACTCAGTTTTTAAACTCTTGTACTCTAAAAGTACTCCGTAAGTACTTTTAAAGATGGAGAAATCAATTCCTTACCATCTCCAAATTAAATACACCTATCCTCCCCACCAATTTCTCTCACCTAGTCTTGACCTCTCAAACCTCCTATTTCTAATAAGCATTTCCTTTGGGTTTCTCTGCCATTGTTTCAATGACAGAACTCAAAGGCAACTGTTTCCTCTGTTTAATATTTAATTTGTATTGAAAGTCTCCTAGTCAACCAGTCTAACTTCAGATTCTTACTTTCCTTTGATCTTCAAATTCTGCCAATACCACAAATCTTCCTCTTTTCCTTCTATCATTATTGTTGCTTAGTTCAACCAATTATCTCACACCAGAATTATTACAACAGCCTTCTTGCTGTTTGCCAGTTCACCAGGTTATTTATTTTACCCTGATAAAAACATTTGAGCTTACTCCACCACTGTCTTCAAGGTAAATCTCCAACTCAGGCTGTTTTGAAGCTTTCAATAATCTAAGTCAACTCTACTGACTCGTTTTCCACTACTCCTTCATATTTACCTAACTAGTCATAAAGTCACTTATGACTAAATGGCTTTGCCCAGGTTTTGCTAATAGTAATGGAGCAATAAGTGCTCAGACGCTATACAAACCTAGATCCTAGCTCTATTAACCCAGGTAGCATTTTTCATTTTTAAATTGGATACATTCTCCTATTACAGTATTGTTGTGAGGAAGACGAAACACACAAAATATTCAACACAGTGTCTATCTGTTCCATCCTTCAAAAACTTCTAAGATCCATTTAGTCAACAAAACTTTATGGAAAATAACTATGACAAGTACTACATTTAAACACTATAGAGACATAGTGAATGAGACATAGCTTCTGCACTCACGGTTTTCAGAGGGTAGAACAAATGTTAAAAGTTATACAAATCTGATTAGGATAAATGCTAAGAAGATTCCCCCTATTTCGGTTCACATCACTCCATATTCCAATTTACTTCAGAACCTGAAGCTGAAAATACTCAATTCATTATAACTCCCTAACCACATACTGTTTTTCTGTCACTTAAATGTCTCCTGAGTATGACATTTTTTTAACCTCCTTAAGGAGTATCTTTTTGCAAACATGATAGTGCTTATACACAGTAGGCACTCATACTAGTTATCCTAAAGGCTTTTCTCCAAAATCCAATTATCAACATGCCTAACCTGGAATTAAGGCCATATTCATTCTGTCCTTACTATCCTTCTAGTTACAAGACATGTATGAATATGCAAACCTTTCCCTAAAATAAGATTTCTATCCATCAGCATCATTACAATTTGATTTTGTAAAACCTCAAAGGAGTAGTTCCCTGAGGAAGGCTGACTGGCAGCTCAGGCAAGTCCCTGCAGGGCAGAATTTATCTTGGTGAATTCAACATTTAGAGGCTGGTCCTCTCAGCCTTAAAAACTAGTGTTATTCACCCAGGGTAGATCAGTTTATCACAAGTAGATTCACACTCTTCAAGTGTACAAAGCCTGATGGATTAAGAAAAATGCCAAGTTATTAGCTTACAGTGAGGAAAAAAAACTGGCAAAGAAACCAGGTACTTAGGTTTTCCTCTCAGCATGTTTTCTCTCTAGCCCCTTATCTAGGACGTTAAATCACAATCAGACAATGAGAAACATAACTATCAATGGAAAACTATTTAACAGAAAACTATGTAACTGGTAATGGTAATAAGTACACCCATTGCCGCATGGGAATACCCACTGACGTCTTGGTCAACCGGATGCATATATTATGTCGGTCCCCTATGGTTATAACAAAGCTGAAAAATTCTTATTGTCTAGTGACATCATAGCGGTCCTAATGCTGTAGCGCAATGCGTCACTTAGTGCTTGTGGTGACGCTGCTGTAAAGCAACCTACCGCACTGCCAGTGTATGCAAGTATAGCACACACAATTAAGTACAGTCCATGATACTTGATAATGATACTAAATAACTTTGTTACTGGTTTATGTATTTACTGTTTTATCGTTATTTTACATTGTACTTCTACTTAATAAAAAAAAAAAAGTTATCGCCGAAACCATGCATTTCTCAGAACATAACCCTTCATTAAGGGCCCATGACCGTATGCGCATCCTCTGGCTTTGCTTCTACTTTCCACTCAGGCATAGCGTGGAGGAAAAATAAGCAGAAGGAACAAAGTTGGGGAGCTACTTACAAGACTTGGCCTTTAATAGAGAGTAGAATTTGGGGGAGACGTTAAAAAAGACTTGTAAGCCGGGCACGGTGGCTCACACCTGTAATCCCAGCACTCTGGGAGGCCGAGGCGGGAGAATCGCTTAAGGCCGGGAGTTCGAGACCAGCCTGGGCAACATGGTGAAACCCCGTCTCCACTAAAAACACAAAAATCAGCCGGGCGTGGTGGAGGGCGCCTGTAATCCCAGCTACTTGTTAGGCTGAGGCAGGAGAATCGCCTGAACCCGGGAGGCGGAGGGTGCCGTGAGCCGAGATCGCACCACTGTACTCCAGCCTGGGCGACAGACACTGTCTCCAAAGTAAAAAAAAAAAAGAAAAGAAAAGAAAAAGAAAGACTCAAATAAACGGAAAGACATACGAGAATCAGAAGATTTCCTATCATAAAGATGTCCCCAAACTGATGCATTCTGAGGGGTGGCCAAGAGACACGAGATGGAAGGAGACTCTGGGCCCACAGGAAGGAGCTAAGATGAAAGAAAATCTCTCACCTCAGCATCGCTCCGCACCAACCTGAAAGCGCTGGTGAAGGAATACTCTGGGCTGACATTTCATTACAAAAACCCAGTCATCCACAGCACGAGATCTCCCTTGATGGATTCAAACTGATGAGGACAGAAAAGAGCTCCTGCTTCTCCTCCCATGCCCCAAAAGAGATCCCGTAAGCACCGCTGACAAGAAAATAAAACTGTCCTCAGTGAATACGACAGGACCGCGCAGCCGACAAGTCTTGGCGGCCTCACCCGGACAAGAGCAATCTTCCCGGTCTCCTCAAGCGAAAGAGGCTGCTCCCTCCCGCACCCTCAAGCACCGCCAGGCAGCCGGCCTCAAACCTCCGAGTTCGCGGTGGCGCCTCCCGAGAGAGCGCTTTATGCCGAAGCCCTGTGTCTCAGTCCGCTTTCCACTTCCAAGTTTTGCCTCCTGGGCCCCTTTTCTCCCTTGCTTTACCTCAGGAAAAAGAAAGAGGCTAATCGAATGAAATTCCTCACCGAATTCACAGCGTCTTGAAGCTGCGTGAGCCGATCCGCCATGTTCCTCCTGCAGCAAACAGACGCCAAAACAGCTGCTCTTCCGCGACTGGGCAGCTCTGGTACGCGTCATGGCCAATCCCAGGGCTGTTTTCTTGGAAGGGGTGGAGTCGGAGAGAACTCCCCGCCCCGTCAGGAGTGGGTGGTACTGCCGAGGCGGCCTTAGAGCGGGCTACACCTGGGGAGAGGCTGCATCTTTTGAGTAACTGGGGAATGGTCTGGGGTCCATCGCTTTGAGGGGCTGAAAAACTCTCTTTGAGGTTGTTAGGTGTTAAAGGCTTCAGAGATTGTTGGATTCAGCGGGGATTTTTTTTTTTTAGTGATTTCTCCTATCCTCTCATGTGTTTACTTATTGACCACATTGAAGAGTAGATTGATTTATTTATTTATTTATTTATTTATTTATTTTGAGGCGGAGTCTGGCTCTGTCGCCCAGGCTGTAGTGCAGTGGCGCGATCTTGGCTCACTGCCAGCTCCGCCTCCCGAGTTCACGCCATTGTCCTGCCTCAGCCTCCCGAGTAGCTGGGACTATAGGCGTCCGCCACCTCGCCCGGGTAAATTTTTTTTTTTTTTTTTTGTAGTAGAGACGGGGTTTCACCATGTTAGCCAGGATGGTCTCCATCTCCTGACCTCGTGATCCGCCCTCCTTGGCCTCCCAAAGTGCTGTGATTACAGGCATGAGCCACCGCGCCCGGCCAAGAAAAATCAGCTGCACAATTTAGATTTAGAGTTGGGACTTATTGGGAGTTTAAGTGTGAAGAGTGATAATAGAAACCTGGTATTTAAGGAAATTTAGCCTGAGGATAGTCTGGTAAGAAATGAATTTGGAGTCGGCAAATAACACGTTTGGAGACATCAAACTCTCATATCCTCTTTCTCAGGCTGATTATCCGTGATTACCTTCCTGCGGCTGCGGGGTAGGTGGTGGACACAGTCCCCGGGGAACTCAGCTTGCTGGATTTATCCCAACCCTTGCTGGGAAGCACCACTTCTGCTTCACACCCATGCCCCACCCTCATCCCCAAACAGTCTACAGACTTACTGGGGCCTCATTAAGAACGTGGATGAGGCATGCTCCCCATAATGGGACTAATGAGAAATCACTCTATAATTTGTTCTAACTGTAACTTGGGGGGAATCTACAACCTTCTCCTCCCACCTTCACTTGAGAGTGTACTTTACTGAATGCCTGCCACATGCCAGGAAATATATCCAGTGCTCAGTGTGCAAAGATGAATAAGCCAAGGACTCACTAAGAGGAAGGTTTTGCAGTTGTCCAAGATTAAGATGAGCTGGGCCTAAAATAGGGTGTTGACCCTGATAAGAGAGGAAAGAAAAACTAAAATATATTTTTGAGAAAAAAATTAATATGGATTGATGACTGATTGAATACAGTTTAGTCCACTCCGTAAGAATACTAAGTTTTGCAGCGTGATTGAAGGGAACTTGGCCACTTGAAGTAGAGAAGTCACTTCAAGACAACTCATATTGTGACACAGTTTTTGTCCTGCCACTATCTTCCTAGTAGGTCTTCCGTGCCTTCACAGAGACCTCAGGTTGATGTCCAACTATCTCTGCCTGGTTGTCAAGATTTACTATAATCTGGCTCCAGCAAACAGACCCAGCCTCACCTCTTGATAATTTTCTAAGTGAAATAATCCCCTGTTTCTGCCAAGGGCCCTGACCCCTTGGTTTTCCTGGTTCTTCAGCCTCTTTTGGCCACAGATCTTTTTAAGAATCAGATAAAAGCTGTGGACCCTTTCCCCAGACCTGACTCTCAACTTAGCCTACATTTGAAAAGGGTTATGAAGCTCTTGAAGCTGTAGACTTCAGGAATAACCCATCTGCCAAATATAGTCTGTGCATCTAGCTCAGGATTTCTCAATGGCCGCACTCTTGACTTTTTAGGCTAGATTATTCTTTGTTGTGGGATGCTGACCTGTGCATTGTAGGATGTTTAGAAGCATCCCTGTCCTCTACCCCTGAGATGCCAGCAGCATTCCCCCAATCCATTTATGACAACATAAAGTATCTCCAGATAGTCCCAAATGTCCCTGGGGGGCAAAATTGCCCCCAATTGAGAACCACTAGTCTAGCTGTTTCCTCATTCTTTACCTTTCCCAAAGCAATTTCTTTCCTGCTATTTAATCCTTACCCTACCTTTTTAAGTTTTACACTTCTCATATAAATTTTATGAATTGCAAGAGTCCATAGGGACCTCTCCTTTCTTCCTTTCATGATTTGGACACTTTCTCATGTGCTTTTTCATTTGCTTCTCTGGCATCGCCAACTGGATTATATGGTTTTAGGAGCAGGAACCCGGTATTACAGATCTCATATTTTAAACACACAATTTTGGTGAATACTTTCTTTGAAACTTTATATTATTAAAAGTTTCAGAGATATAGAAGAGTAGAGAATATAGTGAACCCTCACATAACTTTCACCAGCTTCAGCAGTGAGCCACTCAATAGTCAATCTTGTAAGTGCTTTGGTTTTTATGATTGTAGCAACTATTTTTTTCAGAAAAACACCTTTAACAATTTTTAAATACCTTTAATACAGTTGCAATTTATTAACTATCTAAAATGTTCCTAGTGCCGGGATGAATAACTATAAATAAGCATTTTTCTATACCACACTCCTTGAAATTCCCTAAACATGTTCTGCTGTTTTACAAAAATGCACACCATATAAAAACACATATAATTCTTTCTTCCTTGTATGAAATGCCCACACTTCCATCCACATCTCCACTTTGCTCCCTTGGTGATTGTCCTCATAGTCCTAAAACCTTATTTTATTATTTATTTATTTATTTGAGACAGAATCTCACTCTGTCACCCAGGCCGGAATGCAGTGGTGGGATCTCGGCTCACTGCAACCTCTGCCCCCAGGGTTCTAGTGATTCTCCTACCTCAGCCTCCAGAGTAGCTGGGATTACAGGCGCCCATCACCACACCCAGGTAAGTTTTTTGTATTTGTAGTAGAGACGGGGTTTTGCTATGTTGGCCAAGCTGGTCTCGAACTCCCACCTGAGGTGATCCACCTGCCTTGGCCTCCCGAAGTGCTAGGATTACAGGCGTGAGCCACTGTGCCCGGCCTATTATTATTTTTTTACTCACCACTATACTAGTGAACAAAATCTTATTTTAAACATATCTTTATAAAAGCCTTTCCTGAATTCTGAAAGTAAGTTAAATGCTCCCAATCTTTAACACAATTGTTCCTTACACTTCTGTTATTGCACTTAGCACACTGAGGTATAATTATTTGTACATCACGCCAATTCACCTACCAGTCCACGGGCTACTTGCAGGCAGAAAACATATCCTGTTTCCATATTTCCAGTACCTAGCACCTAACATTTAGCCTGGCACATATTTATTAACCAAATGAATGAGTTTCCTAGCATGATAATTTCCATATAATAGCTACTAAATAAGCGTTTATTGAATTTAACTTAATGAACAGTCAAATAATGTAAAACACTACCCACAAAAGAGCACACGAATTAAAAAATACAGGATGAAGGTGAGATTAGAGTGGGAAAGAATGAATGGGCAAATTTCACAGAGGTTCAATCCTGCCTTTTCCCTGGATCCCCGCTCCCAGCTCCATTTAATGTATCTTAGGTTTTATTTAAAAATCTAGGGTAAGTTTTTTCCCTTCCTCCTTCTCTCCCTCCTGCCCTTCCTTCCTTTTCTAAATTTTAACAGACTTTTGTTTTATTAGCTACAGAGTCTTGCTCTGTCACCCAGGCTGGAGTACAGTGGCATGATCATGACTTGCTGCAAACTCAAACTCCTAGGCTCAAACAGTTCGCCTGCCTCAGCCGCTTGAGTATCTAGGACTACAGATGTGCCCCACCACGCCCAGCTAATTTTTTTTTTCTGTTTTTTTTTTTTTTTTTGTAAGAATGGGGATCTCACTATGTTGTCCAGGCTGGTCTTGAACTCCTGGACTCCACAGATCCTCCTGTCTCGGCCTGCTAAAGTACTGGGATTACAGGCATGAGCCACTGCGTCTGGCCTAAACAGACTTTAAGGCTCTAGTAATGCGTATCTTGGATTTGGGAATCTTTTCAGTTTCTGCATTTCCTTTCAATACATAGGAAAAATGAACTCATCTGCAAAGCTGCTAAGCTTGTTTGCTTCTCAGCTCTCCAATGGAACTCTGACATGAGCATGTAACCCCAGCCAGTCATCCTCCCAAGCTGTCACAATACCATACTTAGAAGCCAAGGTAATGAGGCCCTGTTCTGATTGCTAACACATCTGTCATCAGCTGTCATGCATGCTACAGGCAACTGCAGGCCTGGGGAACTGCGATGCAAAGGTATGGAGGAGAGAGAATAGGCTCAGTTCAGGAAATTGAAATTAATTCAACGTGGCCAGCATGTAGAGGTCTGATTTTAGTTGCAGCAAGAACCTAGGGAAATGAACAGGAGTTGCATCACAAAAAGCATTTATGTGTCATACTTAGGAAGATGTACTTATATCTTGAATGCTTTTACAAGAAAACCTTTAAAATTATATGTATCTTTTACAAAATCATAATTTCTTATTCAAAAATGATACACTTCAATGTAGAATTTTTACACAGAAATGTGCAAAGAAAATCATTCTTAATTTAACCACCTAAAGATAACTATTTTAAACATGTTGGCATGTATTTTTCAACCTTTTTTTCTATGCACATAACCAGGAATGCATACTACAAAGAAAACAAGGCAGGCACAGTGGTTATGAGCCTGCAGTCCCAGTTAGTCTGGAGGCTGAGGTGGCAGGATTGCTTGAGTCTGGTGACAGAGCAGGAGCACCGTTATCTTGGACAAACACTGCCACTTTAAGTTCCAGCTCCCTTTCTAGCCTCAGCCATTTCAAGGAAATCACTTCTCTTCTAACTATAAGCAGCCAGAAAGAGGAGACAGTAAAACACAGATAAGACAGCTCAGGCACAAAGGGAGGCGAGAGAAAAGTCTCTTGGGTAACTGCCAAACTTCACCCTCATACAATGGACCCCAGTAAAACAGTGGGCCTTAATAAGTACCTTCCTTTCCCTTCAGATGCACTAAGATAGGGAAGGTAAAAGCACACTCAGGGATATGCTTGCAGCTGCAAAAGGATGTATGGGAACAGACACACAACTCTCCCTCCCAGATAAGCACAGCAGACACAGAAGTAGTCCAAGCCTCTGATAAACTCTCCCACCCTAAATCCTTAAATACTCTTAGTCTGTAAGAGAGTGTGCCTCTAACCTAACTGGCCAGAAGCCCCTCTCAGGTTTGTTTTCTCTACAATAAACCCGTCCTTGACTTCTAAGTCACCTTTCCTGTTTCTTTCCTCTTCTTTAATTCTTACATCTGGGAGTTTGAGGCCAGCCTGGGTAACATAGTGAGATCTTGTCTCTTAAAAAAAATTACAGGCCAGGTGTGGTGACTTGTAATCCCAGCACTTTGGGAGGCCAAGGCAGGCAGATCACAAGGTCAGGAGTTCAAGACCAGCCTGGCCAACATGGTGAAACCCCATCTCTACTAAAAAAATACAAAAATTAGCCGGCCATGGTGGTGTGTGCCTGTAATCCCAGCTACTTGGGAGGTAGAGGCAGGAGAATTGCTTGAACCCAGGAGATGGATGTTGCAGTGAGCCAAGATTGCTTCACTGCACTCCAGCCTGGGCGACAGAACAAGACTCCATTTCAAAAAAAAATACAAACAAACAACAAAAGTGTATCCATTCCTCTGAGTCAATAAAAGATGTATGTTAGAAAAAAAAAAAGAAAAGCCACATACTATATATACTTATTGCATCATCAGTTGCCTTTCCATAAAGACTTCAATCAGAATATAAATGAAGGGCTGCACAGGATCCTATTATAAAGCTGTATCGTAGGTTATTTAATTCCTAATTGTTGGGCATTTAGGTTGTTTTAGATGTTTTTGCTACTCTAAATAATACCTTCATGAATAGTTTTGTACACTAAATTTTTTTTTAAGAGATGGGGTCTCACTATGTTGCCCAGGCCAGAGGGCAGTGGCTATTCACAGGTGCAATCATAGAGCACTGCCCCCTTGAACTCCTGGGCTGAAGAAATCCTCCTGCCTCAGCCTCCTGAGTATCTGGGACTACAGGCATGTACCACTTCCCCCAGCTTATACTAATTTTTATATGTGTATTTAATTATGTACTTAAATCTAAAAGTGGATTATACCAAATCTACAAAAATAAGATTTTTAAACATTTTTGATGCAGATTACTTTATTAAAGTGTATATTCCCACTATCCCTACCACTAAGAATGCCTCCTTCTCAGCTCTTTTATCCATACTGGATGTTCTTATACTGTAAAAATATTTACATATTAATTTCTTAATTTGATTTGTTTACTAGTGAGATTGAACTTTTTTCATGTATTTACTGGTAATTTGTATTTCTTTTTTTTTGGGTGAAATTCCCTATTTGTGTCCTTAGCTAATTTTTATTTTTTGGTCATCAACTTGCCTTTTCATATTGCTTATGTGTTTAATAAAATTTAAATATTTATGTAAAAAGTATTTATGTAGCCAAGCCTACCAATCTTTTCCTTTATGGTTGTTTCCTTTGCTGTTTTGCTTCTTAGAAAGCTCCTCCCATTTTGAGATCAATTTATTTAAAAAAAAAGAGAGAGCCCTCTTCTGCTAGTTCTTTTGTGGTTTATTACTTTGCTATTTTGTTTTCACAATTAGTGTGAGATAGAGTTCTGATTCTCTCTGCCCATAGTGCAGCTAATCAGTAATAACACAATTTATTGAATAATCCATCCACTGATTCAGATGCTACTCTTATCATAATAGTTCCTTTCATGTTCCTTGGATTTCATCTACTGAGGATTATAGGAATAGGGGCATGTGGGAGAGTGAATAAGCACTACAGAAATAGATAGTGGTACCAAAGGTGTGAAAATTTGGACTGGACAGTGGGAGAGCAGAAAAGGAACTGTGCCTGTGGCAAAGATTATTTGCTTGGCCAAACTTTAGTATGGCTTCTGAATCTTCTGCTAGGTCCATCTGTGCACTTCTTTGTAAAAATCCAGTTTCAGCGAAGAACCCCCCCTTTCCTCCATATCTAATGTTTCCTCACCCTCCACCATCCCCCAGGTGATGTTCTGTCTTCAGGATGAGTCCTGTTAGGTCAGTTTCACCAAATGCCCCTTACCTCTGATGGAAATTTCCTCTTAGTAATTTTCCATCCGCTGAACTCCATGCTGCTGATTGGCTACCAATTCCCTCTTCCCCGTGCTGTGTTCAGAGTTGAGCCCAGTCCCTCTTCCCCACTGCAAGACCCAGTTGCAGTGGTCCCTAAGCCAATTGAGACAGTCCTCAATAGTCTTCGTTCGGTGCTTCAAGTATCATTGAATAATTTTGTCTTTAACACCTCTTCACATTATGGTCACAGCTATAGATGGTTAGTAGTGGGTTAATTGAACATGTAATTTCCAAGCTGTAAGTTGCTCATCAAAATATGTAAGTGAAAAAAACTAAAACCAGGGAAGGAAAGCAAGACAACCCTCCCCAAATAACTTTAAGTCTATGCGTCTAATTCCACATCATCGATGAGCCATTTGTCACATGGACTACTGTCCCTTAAACAGCACTCAGGTATGAGACTTGAGAGGAAGTTCAGACCAAGGCCGTGTCTTCGAGGATATTTCGCTTAGAGAAAACGAAACTATTTTTAAATGTAGTGCTCATGACTAGTGCGGTAAACACTACACAAACAGCATTCTCCTGGCGTTGTTATACTAACATAAGCCTCAGCAGCGAAGACAATTGCTACCGGGGGAAATAACCTTCGACTGTGTTTTTCGCAACCGATTCCTCTTTTTTTTGGCTGTTGTAAAGGACCGTTAAAGACGGAAACAGGAGGTTGGTGACGTTAGTCCGCAACAGAAAGTTATTTTTTACTTTCACAGCGGCTTGCCTACTTGGTGAGATAAAAGTGGGAAGACTGGACCTCAAGCCAGGACGTCCTGGGAGCTCCCGGGAGCGTCGCGGGCTGCGTGTTCCCCGCGCGCCGGCAGGAGGCGCGCGCTGCCTGGAAACGCCCCAGCGCCGCCCGCGCCCAGAGACCCGCCGCAGTGACGCAGCGAGAGCCCGGGAGGAGGCGCGGGAACGCGCGCCTGGGGTCAGGTGCCGGAAGAGGAAACCTCTCGCTGGCGCTAGGAGTGCGGCGGGGCGCGCGCCGGCGGCTGCGGAGCTGGCAGGTGCTAGGCGTCTGCACCTGGCAGGCGATGGCGCCCGGTGCGGGCGCCCCGGGATAGCGCGGGCGAGGCTGCAGGGCCCCGGCGCGCACGCCCGCACCCGTCCCCGGCCCTGGCGTGGGCCCAGCCCGGCCCAGGCAGCAATGGGGCTCCTGCAGCTGCTGGTTGTAGCGGTGCTGGCATCCGAACGCCGGGTGGCGGGTGCAGCCGAGGTCTTCGGGAACTCCAACGAGGGTAAGGTCGGGGCACCTGGCTTCTGCATCCCAAAGTTGCTTTTGCATTTCTTGCAAGGTCAAAATCCGCCCGGGGTCTGTCAGCCTAGCAGGGCGATGGTGCTGGGGGCGTTGGTACTTGCCGGGTGGTGAGTCCAGAACGGGCACGAATGGTGTTTCCTGCAGTGGAAACACGCATGGCTAAGGAGGCCTTATTATTAACCTCCTCATTTAGCGGAGAAAATGGGAAGAGACAAATAATTCTCTTTCTTTTAATGTAGTATTATCTCCCTTAGGGAGCAGCCATGTTTGTGGCTTTAACTTACTAAAGCGCCTCTTTGCTCCCCAGTAGACTGAGCTTCTGGACAGCAACACTTGGGGTGGAACTAGGGGCTTAATGACTGATGGCTCTCAAGCTGCATGGAACTTTTACACCCCCCAAATCTAGAGGCTTTTCAAATTGGTTATGTTCTACAGAGTTTGAGAGGAAAAATGAATCCAGAATGGGGCTTTATTTATTTTTAAAGAGCCTTTACCATCTAATTTATTAATACCATCTGGAGACATGAAAACATTCCATACTCACAATGAGAAATAAAGGACTTTCTGAATTACAGATACGTAGACATACATACAGATAATGTACACCCTCAATTCTACAGGTTCAGCCACAGATGAAAAATAAACACAGAAACACAAAAGTTTGCCAGTCCAGGTATCAGAGTTGTTCTCCTTACTTGAGGGCAAGAAATTTCTAATCGATTTGACCTCAAAAAAGACAAGTGGACAAAAACTGTGTTCTCTGTTGTCTCATATCCCACAGGAAATAGGTCTCTATGAGTTTACAATTCATTTACAAAATTCCCAATCATTGCAGGTACCAACAGGAAATAACTTGTCATCCATAAATGAACTGTAAAAAGTAACAATTTAATAGAGAGTAAAACTAAAATGAGAAAAACAGGAATCAACGAAGTTCTCTTGCCACTTCAAATTCACCTGTGGGAGCCAAGAAGAAACATGCCTGGACTTGGCTCCCTATGAGTACACCATTTTTGATGATTTCAGGTGCCTTTTTTTTTTTTCAGCTGGAATCTCGCTCTGTCGCCCAGGCTGGAGTGCAGTGGCATGACCTTGGCTGACTGCAACCTCCGCCTCCTGGCTTCAAGCGATTCTCCTGCCTCAACCTCCCTGGGTAGCTGCGATTACAGGTGCCCACCACCACACCCAGCTAATTTTTCTATTTTTAGTACAAACGGGGTTTCACCATGTGTACAGTCTGGTCTCGAACTACTGACCTCGTCATCTGCCCGCCTTGGTCTCCCAGAGTGCTGGGATTACAGGCGTGAGACACCGCGCCCGGCCGATTTCAGGTGACTCTTGCTCATCTCAGTGAGAACTCAGAATGGAATGTTAGATTGTAGGTCTTGTGCTTGGTGAATGAGTTTGGGCAACAGCTCATGGTTTGTTAATATAAAATGTAAAAGGCACTAGTTGTGCCAGGCAGATCATCATGTGCTTTTCCATGAAATTAAGTGCATTCTGTTTTGTTTTGAGGTTTATAGACTAGTTGCAGTTCTGAAACATAATATTTTCTGAATAATGTGATTGTGTTCCTATGCACTTATATTTGAGAAGCCCTTGTGCAAACTGAATTCTAGGATCTTTGTATAGGACTGAGGCCAAAGTTGAAAAGGGCATTTTTTTTTTTTTTTTTTTTTTGCAGAAAAACTTTGCTTATAATAGAGCACTAACATTCCCTGTGTATAGTGTGTGCCAGGTGCTTTCCATGTGCAGTGTTATTTAATCCCCACCACCCTACAATATAATGATCTTCCTCACTTATCAGAGGAACAAATGAACAACTGCTAGGGTTACAGATGGGACTTGAACCCAGGTTCAAGTCCTGCAAATTTCATAGTCCTTCCACTTCAGTAAAGCTGCCTTCCAATAAGAATGTCTTACATGGCATGGTGCTTTGTACTTAATCCTTCTGTGAATCCTCATTCTTCAAAATAGCTTTATGATGGAGGTAGAAGAGATGCTATCTCCATTTTAACAGGTGAAGAATTTGAGATATTAGAGTTTTTAGTTGATCAAGGCCAGCCCCTGAGTCAGAAGAGCAGGCATCCAGACCTTTTTCTTTCTAGTTGGTGTTTTAGTATTTCATACCTAGAAATTTTTATACAAAAGTTAAAAAATATGAATAAGTTGAGAAATTAATATTTTTTCAAACACTGTTTTTTGCCTCTTTGCTATGATTAATAGCACTGATATTCCTCAACATTATTCTTTTTGCCTTGCATTGGTATTGTCATTCTGTGCAAAAGAGGGACAATGTGGGGACTTAACTGCTGAGTGATAATAAAAGCTGATATTCTCCACATCCATCAGATAAAAATCAGTATGGAAAGGTAGAAGGATGTAGTTCAGGATTTGCATAATCTTCCTAGAAAATGGCTGGATTGATGTTTGATGATGATGATTCTGATAACCATACAAACTGAAGAAATTGAGCATCTACTGTAATTTAGGAGGATTTACCCATCTTTGGCAGGATGAGCTAACTTGCATGACTTCAGTAGTGGCCTAAATGCTAAATAAATCTTGGAACGTGGCAGATGGAGTTCCTAGAATGTCTGAGGAGGGTGCGACCAGTGGGCACATGAGATGGATCATACTTTTAAGCAGTTTTTCCTTCTCTTGGAGTTCCAGTTCACTGCTGCCTTTAACATCTTTCATTTGTTTAGATTCATATCCAGTAACTCCTCTGGAATTTCATAGTAATTGGACTTGAGCACAGCATCATTTGGGCCTTGCAGTCTTCGTGCTATTGATGGTGCTTTACCAAGGTAGCAGGCCATTTGTGGCTAGTTGCAAGTGCTGTCTTTCTCTAAAAAGTGTATGAAGCTAATATGTTTATTTTTGTGTTTCCTTTCAACCTTTAGGGCTGTTGAACATTTGTAAGAAGATAACAGTGAGAAATTGGGAGGGGCAGTTGACAGCTGACCAACTCAAGTAGCTGAACTGTTTTTGTTTTTAATCTGAAGAGAATTATGAAGACTAGGCTATGACAGATTTCTCTTAGAATTTGGTTGTTGTATTGAAGCACAAACAGTGGAAGTAAATTTTAGTAAAATAGTAAAAAGGAGGAGTTGGAAATTGTTATGGTTGCCAGATTAGGATCTGATTCAGAAAGAAAAAGGAAAAGGTTAGGATTGGGCAGCACTTTTTAAAGTGGAATTATTGGAAAGAAAAAGTGATTCTGAGTAAGAATGGAAGATGGATGTGAAAATTGTTTCAAGTCCCTTCTGTCGGTCAGATGACAAAAAAAGCCATTTCTTTTTAGAGGAAAGCTAGTGGAAGTGCCCGAACTTGATATTAGCCATTTGCTTTGTAATATCTTTTGATGTACTATCTTTTTTCCTCCTACTCTCCAAGTCATAAGATCTAATTATGCCTCATAAAATGCTTCTAATAAATCCTTTTCCATATGCCTTAGAGGTGAAGTTAAATTCCTGTTACCTTCTTCAGGATATCTTTTGGATATGTGTCTTCTTTTGCTAAATCTGTTTTTATGAACAGAAATTGTATGAGTTTCTAACAGACTGAGCTGTTTAAGTTGCCTTGACTTTCAGCATCTTTTGTTGTCACTCTGTGGAAGTTTCTTTCTCAACGTAATGCTTATGATGTGCCTGGAATTTCTGTGACTGCCCTGTACGTGTTAGTCCCTTTCTTCCCGCTAATTTATTTACACTTTGAGTGCCTGATTCTCTTTCTTTCTTTCCTTTTCTTTCTTTCTTTTTTTATTATTATACTTTAAGTTCTAGGGTACATGTGCACAACGTGCAAGTTTGTTACATATGTATACTTGTGCCGTGTTGGTGTGCTGCACCCATCAACTCGTCAGCACCCATCAACTCATCATTTACATCACGTATAACTCCCAGTGCAATCCCTCCCCCCTCCCCCCTCCCCATAATAGGCCTTGGTGTGTGATGTTCCCCTTCCTGAGTCCAAGTGATCTCATTGTTCAGTTCCCACCTATGAGTGAGAACATCCGGTGTTTGGTTTTCTGTTCTTGCTGAGTTCTCGATAGTTTGCTGAGAATGATGGTTTCCAGCTGCATCCATGTCCCTACAAAGGACACGAACTCATCCTTTTTTATGGCTGCATAGTATTCCATGGTGTATATGTGCCACATTTTCTTAATCCAGTCTGTCACTGATGGACATTTGGGTTGATTCCAAGTCTTTGCTATTGTGAATAGTGCCGCAGTAAACATATGTGTGCATGTGTCTTTATAGCAGCATGATTTATAATTGTTTGGGTATATACCCAGTAATGGGATGGCTGGGTCATATGGTACATCTAGTTCTAGATCCTTGAGGAATTGCCATACTGTTTTCCATAGTGGTTGAACTAGTTTACAATCCCACCAACAGTGTAAACGTGTTCCTGTTTCTCCACATCCTCTCCAGCACCTGTTGTTTCCTGACTTTTTAATGGTTGCCATTCTAGCTGGTGTGAGATGGTATCTCATTGTGGTTTTGATTTGCATTTCTCTGATGGCCAGTGATGATGAGCATTTTTTCATGTGTCTATTGGCTGTATGCATGTCTTCTTTTGAGAAATGTCTGTTCATATCCTTTGCTCACTTTTTGATGGGGTTGTTTGTTTTTTTCTTGTAAATTTTTTTGAGTTCTTTGTAGGTTCTGGATATTAGCCCTTTGTCAGATGAGTAGATTGCAAAAATGTTCTCCCATTCTGTAGGTTGCCTGTTCACTCTGATGGTAGTTTCTTCTGCTGTGCAGAAGCTCTTTAGTTTAATTAGATCCCATTTGTCAATTTTGGCTTTTGTTGCCGTTGCTTTTGGTGTTTTAGACATGAAGTTCTTGCCCATGCCTATGTCCTGAATGGTATTACCTAGGTTTTCTTCTAGAGTTTTTATGGTATTAGGTCTAACATTTAAGTCTCTAATCCATCTTGAATTAATTTTCATATAAGGAGTAAGGAAAGGATCCAGTTTCAGCTTTCTACTTATGGCTAGCCAATTTTCCCAGCACCATTTATTGAATAGGGAATCCTTTCCCCATTTCTTGTTTTTCTCAGGTTTGTCAAAGATGAGATGGCTATAGATGTGTGGTGTTATTTCTGAGGGCTCTGTTCTGTTCCATTGGTCTATATCTCTGTTTTGGTACCAGTACCATGCTGTTTTGGTTACTGTAGACTTGTAGTACAGTTTGAAGTCAGGTAGCGTGATGCCTCCAGCTTTGTTCTTTTGGCTTAGGATTGTCTTGGCAATGCGGGGTCTTTTTTGGTTTCGTAAGAACTTTAAAGCAGTTTTTTCCAGTTCTATGAAGAAACTCATTGGTAGCTTGATGGGGATGGCATTGAATCTATAAATTACCTTGGGCAGTATGGCCATTTTCACAATATTGATTCTTCCTATCCATGAGCATGGTATGTTCTTCCATTTGTTTGTGTCCTCTTTGATTTCACTGAGCAGTGGTTTGTAGTTCTCCTTGAAGAGGTCCTTTACATCGCTTGTAAGTTGGATTTCTAGGTATTTTACTCTCTTTGAAGCAATTGTGAATGGCAGTTCATTCATGATTTGGCTCTCTGCTTGTCTGTTACTGGTGTATAAGGATGCTTGTGATTTTTGCACATTGATTTTATATCCTGAGACTTTGCTGAAGTTGCTTATCAGCTTAAGGAGATTTTGGGCTGAGATGATGGGATTTTCTAAATATACAATCATGTCATCTGCAAACAGGGACAATTTGACTTCTTCTTTTCCTAACTGAATACCCTTTATTTCTTTCTCTTGCCTGATTGCCCTAGCCAGAACTTCCAACACTATGTTGAATAGGAGTGGTGAGAGAGGGCATCCCTGTCTTGTGCCAGTTTTCACAGGGAATGCTTCCAGTTTTTGCCCATTCAGTATGACATTTGCTGTGGGTTTGTCATAAAACTCTTACTATTTTGAGATAACGTTCCATCAATACCTAGTTTATTGAGAGTTTTTAGCATGAAGGGCTGTTGAATTTTGTCAAAGGCCTTTTCTACATCTATTGAGATCTTCATGTGGTTTTTGTCTTTGGTTCTGTTTATATGCTGGATTATGTTTATTGATTTGCGTGTATTCCAGCCTTACATCCCAGGGATGAAGCCCACTTGATCATGGTGGATACGTTTTTTGATGTGCTGCTGGATTTGGTTTGCCAGTATTTTATTGAGGATTTTTGCATCGGTGTTCATCAGGGATATTGGTCTAAAATTTTCTTTTTTTATTGTGTCTCTGCCAGGCTTTGGTATCAGGATGATGCTGGCCTCATACCAGAAGAGGATTCCCTCTTTTTCTATTGATTGGAATCGTTTCAGAAGGAATAGTACCAGCTCCTCCTTGTACCTCTGGTAGAATTTGGCTGTGCATCCATCTTGTCCTGGACTTTTTTTGGTTGGTAGGCTATTAATTATTGCCTCAATTTCAGAGCCTGCTATTGGTCTATTCAGGGATTCAACTTCTTCATGGTTTAGTCTTGGGAGAGTGTAAGTGTCCAGGAAATTATCTATTTCTTCTAGATTTTCTAGTTTATTTGCATAGAGGTGTTTATAGTATTCTCTGATGGTAGTTTGTATGTCTGGGGGGTTGGTGGTGATATCCCCTTTATCATTTTTTATTGCATCTATTTGATTCTTTTCTCTTTTCTTCTTTATTAGTCTTGTTAGCGGTCTATCAATTTTGTTGATCTTTTCAAAAAACCAGCTCCTGGATTCATTGATTTTTTGGAGGGTTTTTTGTGTTTCTGTCACCTTCAGTTCTGCTCTGATCTTAGTTATTTCTTGCCTTCTGCTAGCTTTTGAATGTGTTTGCTCTTGCTTCTCTAGTTCTTTTAATTGTGATGTTAGAGTGTCCATTTTAGATCTTTTCAGCTTTCTCTTGTGGGCATTTAGTGCTATAAATTTCCCTCTACACACTGCTTTAAATGTGTCCCAGAGAGTCTGGTATGTTGTATCTTTGTTCTCATTGGTTTCAAAGAACATCTTTATTTCTGCCTTCATTTCGTTATGTACCTAGTAGTCATTCAGGAGCAGGTTGTTCAGTTTCCATGTAGTTGAGCGGTTTTGATTGAGTTTCTTAATCCTGAGTTCCAATTTGATTGCACTGTGGTCTGAGAGACAGTTTGTTATAATATCTGTTCTTGCACATTTGCTAAGGAGTGCTTTACTTCCAATTATATGGTCAATTTTGGAATAAGTGTAACGTGGTGCTGAGAAGAATGTATATTCTGTTGATTTGGGGTGGAGAGTTCTGTAGATGTCTATTAGGTCCGCTTGGTGCAGAGTTGAGTTCAATTCCTGGATATCCTTGTTAACTTTCTGTCTCGTTGATCTGTCTAATGTTGTCAGTGGGGTGTTAAAGTCTCCCATTATTATTGTATGGGAGTCTAAGTCTCTTTGTAAGTCTCTAAGGACTTGCTTTATGAATCTGGGTGCTCCTGTATTGGGTGCATATATATTTAGGATAGTTAGCTCTTCCTGTTGAATTGATCCCTTTACCATTATGTAATGGCCTTCTTTGTCTTTTTTGATCTTTGATGGTTTAAAGTCTGTTTTATCAGAAACCAGGATTGCAACCCCTGCTTTTTTTTGTTCTCCATTTGCTTGGCAGATCTTCCTCCATCCCTTTATTTTGAGCCTATGTATGTCTCTGCATGTGAGATGGGTCTCCTGAATACAGCAGACTGATGGGTCTTGACTCTTTATCCAATTTGCCAGTCTGTGTCTTTTAATTGGACCATTTAGTCCATTTACACTTAAGGTTAATATTGTTATGTGTGAACTTGATCCTGTCATTATGATATTACCTGCTTATTTTGCTCGTTAGTTGATGCAGTTTCTTCCTAGCCTTGATGGTCTTTACATTTTGGCATGTTTTTGCAATGGCTGTTACCGGTTGTTCCTTTCCACGTTTAGTGCTTCCTTCAGGGTCTCTTGTAGGGCAGGCCTGGGTGGTGACAAAATCTCTAAGCATTTGCTTGTCTGTAAAGGATTTTATTTCTCCTTCACTTATGAAACTTAGTTTGGCTGGATCCTTTTCTTTCAATAAGTAGATGAACCTGTGAAGCACAGGAAAGCTAATGGAAGTTAATAAATGATACTTTATTGTATAGCCTTGGGCAGTTTAAAAAATTGTTTCCCATTTGTTTGAAACTTTCAGCAGCCAACTGATAGCAGCATAGTTACCTCAATTTTACTTTGAGGGAACTGAAGCCCAGAGGAAATACGTTACTTGCCTGAGGTCACGTAGTTGAGCCATCATTTAACAAACATTTACTGTATACCAGTTAGGTGACTATACTATGTTAGACATTAGAACATCAAAAATGACAAAATCCTGCACAGCCAAGAATCAAACCACAACTGGTTTGGTTAAAGCGATCTTCTGATAAAATTGTACAGTGGATGTCGGATTGCCAAGGTTACACTGCCAAAGTATTTTCACACAGAAGTTAGGTTAAAGATAACTAAGACTGGGAAAAAAATACATATGTATCCTTTGCTTGTTTATCAAATACTATGTTAGGAGTTCTCAAACCTGGCTAAGCATTAGAATTACATGGAGAACTTTTTATAAAAAGTATATTGGTGAAGAGACAGCTAGAAATAGAAATTTAAAAGAAAAAGCAGGGCCGGGTACTGTGGTTCAGTCTGTAATCCCAGCACTTTGGAAGACTGAGTGGGGGAGGATATCTTGAGGCCAAGTGTTCGAGACCAGTCTGATCAACATAGCAAGACCTCGTCTCTACATAATGTTAACAAATAAAATTAAAGAAAAGAAAAAGTACATTTAAAATAGGCTCAAGAAACATTACGTATTCTGGGATGATTATCATGGGATATGTAAAGACCTCTACAGAGAAAATGACATAATACATCTCAGCATTCTTTAGTTAAATTGAGAAACTAAAGAAATAGAGGAATATCGCAGATTCATAGATTACAAAATACTAAAGATAAAGATATTTCAAAGATATCATTTCTCCCTAAATTAATGTATATAGTCAGGGCCATCCCAATCAAAATCCCAGCAGGTTTTTTTTTTTTTTTTTGGTGGATATTGACAGGTGGATCTCTAAAGCTTATATGGAAATGAAAAGGACCAGAAATAGTCAAGATAAATTTGAGGAGGAAGAACAAATTTGGAGCAGGAGTTAAGAGAGTTGTAATATTTGTGTTAGGATTGGTGTCTATAGCTAGACAAATAAGCCAGTAGAATACAATTGAGACTCCAGAAGCAAACACATACGTTCACTTGACTTATGTGAAAGGTGGAACTGCAAAGCAGTAGGGAGATGGTGGTATTTTAAAATTATTTTATTTGTATAAACTTATGGAGCACAAGTGTAGTTACAGGATATATTGTGTAGTGGTGAAGTCAGGGCTTTTAGCGTATCCATCGCTGGAATTACGTACATTGTACTCATTAAGTAATTTCTCATCTTCGGCCCCCTCCCACCTTCCTCAGTCTTCAGTGTCTGTCAGTCCACAGTGTAGGCCCCTGTGTATACATTACATAGCTCCCATTTATAAGTGAGAGAACATGCAGTACCTACAGGGTGGTATTTTTAGTGAAGGTTGCTGTCAAGTAGATAAACATATGAAACAATGAACTGTGACCTCTATCTTACACCATGTATAAAAATCAATATCAGACTGATCTTTAGCTCTAACTGTGAAAGATAAAACAAACTTCTAGAAGTTAACATGGGACTGTATCTTCATGATCTTGGTATATGTTGGCAAAGATTTCTTTAAAATGACACAAAAAGGACTAATCATAAAGGAAAAACCTGAGAAATTGTCTGCTAAAATGAAAACTCTTAATCTAAAGGTAACAAGAGAGTGAAAAGACAAGCAACAAGAGTAGGAGAATATATTTGCAACATATCTGTCAGAATACTCATATCTATGATGTTTTAAAAACTCCTAAAATTGAAGAAGGGCAGACAGTTCCATTTTTAATATATGTAAAAGACTCGAACAGACTGTTTTCACAAAGAGAATATCCGAATAGCCAATAAGCAAAGCAAAGGGTTCTTAACACCCATGAGTAATTAGGGAAGTGCAAATTAAAATCACAGTCAGATACCACTATCTACCCAGCAGATAAATGAAGGATACCATTGGCAAAACATTGTTGGAAGACTGGCAGTATCTACTGAAGCTGAAGATGAGAATACCCTATTACCTGATAATTCTACTCATAGATTCCACCCAACAGAAATGTGTATATGCATTTACCAAAAGACATGCACAGAAAATGTTTAGAGTTATTTATAACTCTAAACCAGAAATACAGATGTTTATTAACAGTAGAACAGGCCGGGCGCGGTGGCTCAAGCCTGTAATCCCAGCACTTTGGGAGGCCGAGACGGGCGGATCACGAGGTCAGGAGATCGAGACCATCCTGGCTAACATGGTGAAACCCCGTCTCTACTAAAAATACAAAAAACTAGCCGGGCGAGGTGGCGGGCGCCTGTAGTCCCAGCTACTCGGAGGCTGAGGCAGGAGAATGGCGTGAACCCGGGAGGCGGAGCTTGCAGTGAGCCGAGATTGCGCCACTGCACTCCAGCCTGGGCGACAGAGCGAGACTCCGTCTCAAAAAAAAAAAAAAAAAAAAAACAGTAGAACAGATAAATACATTGTAGCATGTTCATTTCATGAAGTATACAAGAACGGTAATGAGTTATGGCTACTTATGGCAGCTGGAATGAATTGCACAAACATAGTGCTGATTTTAAAGAAGCCAAACACACAAAAATTGTGTGTAAATTCTATTCAATTGAATTCCCCCAACTAAATTCCTAGTGTTTGAACTTAGGACCCTGTTTCCCTCTGGGGGAGCAAAGAAGATGTGATTGGGAGGGGCCACAAGGGGACCCCTAAGGTGCTAGAATGCTGTTTTGGTGCTGGTTAATTCATGGGTGTGTAAACTTTGTGTATTTCTCTGCATAGTATTTAATGAATATTTGTTTTTTAATTGATACCTGGACCTTAGCCCCAGTGATTTTGATTTAACTCATCTGGAGAGGGTCCCAGGCAGCAGTGTTTTGGTTTTTTTTTTTTAAATCCACTGCAGATGATTGTAATGTATTAGCCAGACTGTATAATCACTGTATTATAATTTCTTATGAAAAGGACACCTTATGGTCACTATAGAAAATTTTGAAAATAAGGAAATGTGTAATGAAAAGAAAAAAAATCACTTAAAATACACTCCCAGAGATATTTCCTCTTAATACCCCTACCTATTTTGTCAAGTGACCAGATTATAAATAATGTATACAATGTCCCTCCCTTTTATCATCTGGCTTCTGCCTGGTTCTCGCTATAGGCATTTGAGGAAAGGAAGATGATGAGGCATCATTTTCCTGTAGCTTTTGGGAAATCCAGGAAGTAACAGATGAATGTTATAATTATTCCTGAAATGTAGGTATATTTCTTGAAGAAGAATTCAGAAGCAAAGACTGCAGATTAATTTTTGGTCCTAATCATTATGTATTCTCACATGGTCTGTTTGTTTTTATTTCTGGATTTCTTAGACTAAAACAAGACTTTTTAGGTACAGTTTAACCATTTAAGATCAAAGGTCATCTGTTACACTGTCACAGCAAAAACTCTCTCAAATAGATTTATTGCCTGACACATATGCTTTCTGGAATAGTCTTCCACAAAATCAGAACTATTTTATTTCTTACTAATTTATTATTCATGCTGTAATCATAACAGCCTAGATGTTCATTAATAGGAGATTGGGTAAATGATTATGGTACATACCCAGAATGGAATACTCTGTAGCTTTTAAAATGGTAAAGCTAGAATTATCTGTGTTGTTATGGAAAGATGTATTAGACCTGTTAAATGGGCAATATCAAACATACATGTATCTTTTTCCATCTGTGTGGAAATATGCATGCTGATATCTGCCTAAGCCCTAAAAGATATATCCCAACTGTTAGCAGTGATGATTTCTGTACAGTGTGCTTGCTGGAGGAGTTGACTTTCTGTTTATTTTGCACCTTTTATAAGGATTATATATTTTCTAGAAAAATATTACCATTTTAAGGGAAAGCAAAACAGTGACAGAATGTTAACAGAATGTCCCATTTTGTCCCTTTTTTTTTTTTCCTAGTGTGTGTTCCTATTTTATAAACATTTAAAATGTAGAGTTGGCCTGGCGCGGTGGCCCATGCTTGGAATCCCAGCACTTTGGGAGGCCGAGGTGGGTGGATCACGAGGTCAAGAGATTGAGACCAGCATGGCCAACATGGTGAAACCTAGTGTCTACTAAAAATGCAAAAAATTAGCTGGGCGTGGTGGTGTGCACCTGTAGTCCCAGCTACTCGGGGGGCTGAGGCGGGAGAATCGTTTGAACCTGGGAGGCAGAGGTTGCAGTGAGCTGAGATCATGCCACTGCACTCCAGCCTGGTGATAGACCCAGACTCTGTCTCAAAAAAAAAAAAAAAAAAAAAAAGAAAGAAAAAGAAGGACATGTGTGAAAAAAAAAAAGTCAGCCGGGAGGGGTAGCTCATGCTTGTAATACCACCACTTTGGGAGGCTGAGATGGGCAGATCACTTGAGGTCAGGAGTTCGAGACTAGCCTGGCCAACATAGTAAAACCCCGTCTCTACTAAAAATACAAAAATTAGCCAGGCGTGGTGGCACATGCCTGTAATCCCAGGTACTCAGGAGGCTGAGGCAGGAGAATTGCTTGAACCTGGGAGGTGGAGATTTCAGTGAGCTAAGATTGCCCCACTGCACTCCACCTAGGTGACAGAGTGAAACTGTCTCAAAAAAAAAAATAAAAAATAAAAAAAAGAATCAGTTAAAATATTCTCCCAGAGATACTTGCTTTTAATATTCCCCTACTTACTTTGTCAAGTCATCAGTTGTTTAACAGTGTATTTTAGTTTCCGTGGTTCTGTGTTTCCATACTGTCTTTCCAAAGTTTTGTTTCTCCAAGTATTTTTGAGTTGTGATTCATCCTCATCCTGGGTGATAGGTTAAGGGAAGGTTAAGAAAAGTTTACCATGAAGCCTTCTCTAGTTGATGGCTTCAGTCTCTTCCAGGGCTTTTAAAGGCTCTGTATACTGTTCTGATGGAAGGCCCATGTCATGGGAGATAGACATAAGGATTATTAAAACATTTTCTAAAATATATCAAAGGGCAAATTTCAGTGATAATTACAGAAGTCTTGGATAACCTTTATGAATTTGTTTGATCATGGTGCCCAACAACTAGAGTGCCTACTCCACAAGTACCTTATAAATATTTGCCGAATAGGGAAAATGAGAACAAAAGGGAAAAACTGAAGATGTAGACTAGAAAAGGCAGGGTAGTGAGTGAGTTGAGTGCTGTGAACTGTGAAAGGATAGAAATCTTATTAATTTCTAGAAAAACAGACTGACACTGCCAAAACAGGTGGGAATTTTTAAGGCTTGGAGGATGCATGATGGATGGAACCAAACTTGAAGGGCAATATGTGAAACATTTTTAGTGTAATTTACTGAAATCCATGTAGTTTTATGTAAAATTTGCTTTTCTAATAAAATAATCATGATGATGGGAAGGCCTGGAAAATTTAAACATGTTTTTCTTGTTTCTCTTTAAAAAGAAAAAACACACGCACACAATTTTTTTCAGACTTCCTCACCCAGATTCTATTGACCACTCCTTAATATTTTAACCTCTGTTCCAGCTGGAGTTTGGTCCATATAAGATGTAAAATGTCTTTCTGGTTCCATAAATAGGAAATATACTATCTTCATTTGTCATTGTTAAAACTACTAAAATTTTCTCTAGAGTTTTAGAAATGAAATTGTAACCATAAGTAACCTTGTGTTCTATCATCATTTTTTTAAAATTAAGTTATGAATGTAATATAGCATCACAGAACTTAGGAAAAATATATAGAGGTTAACATTATTCTAGTCTTAGCCCTATTTGTGTCTTCTTTTTGGCTCTTCTTCCACATGCTGCTCATTCTTGATTTTTTTTTTTTTTTTTTGGTTCTGTTTGGTTTTAAATCATCCAGTGGAGCTTTTGTACTAAAAAAAAAAGTGTTGAAAATTGACCTTCTTGGGACATAGTATATAAGAATGTGTTTTTAAGTTATTTAGTATCTGAAATGTTTTCTTTTGCCACCCACCGACTCTAATTTCCTTCTAAAATAAAACATGACAGTTCCACTGTGGAACTCGGGTGAATTATAATCTTTTTTTCATCAACGCCTTTTCATCTATATTTAATCTAAATCTTCTGTTTATTTGTTTAGAATTGAACCCCGCAAGACTGCTTATGTGAAGCTTGGGATCTCCTCTGCTTTTCATGCAGGCAGATACTGACTGTAGGATGGGGGGTGAGGTAGGAATCTAGGACTACACAGGAGTAAAAGCAACCTAATTAAAGGAATATTTGAGAGTTCGATCGAGAAAAGACAGAGCTGGTGTGCAGCTGGCAGAAACACACCACAGAGAAGTGGAGACAGTCAGTGAGATGCAGGCCATGGAGGCAAGTAGACAGATGGGACAGGCCTGGAAGAGGTGTTGAAAAACTGTTCATGTTATAACCTATCTTTTTTATGCACTCTGAGCTTGATCCTTAAGCAAACAAAAGCTCTCTTTTCCAGGATGCCTGTGGTTCACAATAGTATGTGCAGTGCCTGGTGTGGGCCCTCAACAGACATTTTTGTCAGTACTGATGGCACCTTCCTTTGCAGTCTCCATGAGACAGATGAGGAAATTGAGGCTTAAGTGGATTTAAGGAACGTGCCTAAAATCACACAGCTGGTAAACGCTGGTATTAAATTGCAGCCACCTGTGTCTCTTCAGGCTATGCTGACTTCAGAATTCACTAGACAGTTATAGTTCTTTAACACCAGCACATTCATGATTGTTAGTAGCCCCACAGGATTGTCATCTTCAGATTCAAGGACTCTGTTCCGAAGATCATTGTTATTGCTACTGCCAGAGGGGAAGTTTCTCTGGGCTCCAGGAGCCTGTCTTCGGCATATCTTTTGAAACACCTCTTGCATTTTTGTTCCGAGCTCTATCATTCACTGGCTGGATGACCCTGAGTGGGCTGCATCACTTTTTAAGCCACATTGTCTTTAGCAGGGAAATAGGAGCAATAACCGTCTTTACCTCAAAGAGTTTTTCTGAGGATTAAATTCCACATTCGTTTATGAATGTGATCTCTGCAAATTGATATGAGAGTACCAGTGTTGTAATGAAAAGTTTATCTCGTTGTAGGTCTTATTGAATTTTCTGTGGGGAAATTTAGATACTTCGAGCTCAATAGGCCCTTTCCAGAGGAAGCTGTTTTGCATGATATTTCAAGCAATATGACTTTTCTTATTTTCCAAATACACTCCCAGTATCAGAATACAACCGTTTCCTTTTCTCCGGTAAGTACGAATAATTATTTTAGTAAAAATCATTTCTGTATTTTGGGGTCTGGTATTTAGTATGAGCATTAGAATTGGATCTCTCTCTCTCTCTCTTTTATGTTTATGACCTTATGTCTTAAATGTAAAAAAATCAAAATAGGATGTTTTCAAGTTAGTGATTGAGAGTATCGCAGGCCTTTCTTGAGTGTGGCAGTCTCTGACCTAAAAAGGGGTAATGGAGAACTGAGTTGGGGGGAAGGGCACCCTGTGCCAAATGTTACCACTATGCAGGCAAGTTTTTTTCGTGATTTCCCACCTTTTCATTTTCTTACTTTAGTGGGGCCTTAGTAATTTTTACCTGAGAATGTACGTTTTAATGGATTTTCATTGTTGTTTAGCTATAAATTTGAACTTTACCCAGAACCCTATAATATCAACTTTATTCTTTGGACTCTGTCATGCAAACAACAAAAAAATTATAGTGCTCAGTTCATCCAGCCCTGTGCTATGCCTCCAGCAGTGTTAAAGACTTTATTATAGATATCATCACTAAACCCCTTAACCTCAACCTCAGCTTTAGAAAGTTTTTAAAATTCCCTGGGTTAGCTTAAGCTATGAAGGATCTGCCATTTATGTAATCTTTTACACATCTATATTTAGTCTCTATGATGCCCTAGACCAATGCATGCATTTTACTTTGTATGAAGTTATACTTCATTTTATTTGTCCTAAGCCTATCTTATAATATTCTGGAATTTGGTAAACAAATCTGTCTTAATCCAATTCATATGTAATTTAAAAAAATTTTTATTTTTATTTTTTTAGAGATAGGATCTCGCTTCATCACCCAGGCTGGAATGTGGTTGTGTGATCATGGTTTAAATTCCTGGCCTTAAGTGATCCTGGAACTACCGGCACGTGTCACCACACTTGGCTAATTTTTAACATTTTTTTTTGTAGAGATGGGGTTTTGCTATGTTGCCCAGGCTGGTCTTGAACTCCTGGCCTCAATGATCCTCCTGCCTGGGCATCCCAAAGTGCTGGGATTACAGGCATGAACCACTGCACCCCAGCCTATGTATAATAGTATAGGCATTGGTCACACTATCTTTCTTACTATTGTATTTTTTTATTCCTGCCTTCTTGCCCCTACCATAGCGATTTCGAAATTGTGTGCATGTGGTTGTGCACGTGTGTGCGTGTGTATTGTGGGGGTGTGGGGGGGGTAGTTAATAGACTGGTAATGGAAGAGTTCAACTGAGGAAAAAAGGAAAGGAATAAATAGTATTAATTACAAGAGATACCGATGTCACGCATATGTTGAATTTGCCCAAGTTCTTTGCAGCTAGAGCAGAAGGTAAAGCATGTTAAATTTCATAACTTCCTTAGAAAGGAAGGAGCATGCCAGTTCCTCGGGGGAGGCAAGTTTTTTATGGCACTGAATTCAAAAGACAGCTTCCTATTCAGGCTCTTCCATAGGAGACTTGGTAAAATGGCACATAGATGAGTTCTTTCTTCTTCTTTTTTAACTAGATCCATTAAAACAATTTTTAATTAACAAACAGTATGATTTTCTTCCTAATGACATTACAGCAAGACAACATTTGGAGGAAAAGAGAGAGGATGGAGGAAATAAGGATTTATATTTGTTGAATGCCTACTATGTGCTAGGCCAGTGGTTCTTAAGCTTCTGGAGCCATAGACTGCTCAAGTCTATGGACTCAAATATAAATATATAATTTCTTGGGGCCCTTCAGAAACCCTCAGGCCCCCAGTTAGGAACCCCTGTGTTTGGTTTCCATATGGTTAATTCTCATTAAAGCTCAACAAAGTAGTAGTGATACCTGTTTCTACATCTGGGGAAGCAGAGCTTGGATGAAGAGATGCCAGCATCACCAGTGAGAAAATAGACCTGGATGGCAGCATCTTGGGCCTTGATTTCTATGCAGAAAGGGTCTTAGTTGTCCTTAATTATCATTTTATTTCTTGGACTGCCTTTAGTTCCCACTGTTATATTACTTAGAATATGATGGCCAGAACTGCACATGGCTCAGGAAGTGAGTGGTCTGTGTGAAGAGAAGTGCTTCTGTTTCCTGTGCCCTTCCTGATAAAGTGTGGTACTTTTGGTTTTTTTGGGTCATGAGGGCAGTTGGCTCTTTGAAACTGTTGACTTGATCATTTGTCAATTAATATTTGAGCCATTCTTTCTTGTGCTTATCAAATTGAAACTGCTCTGCTGCCTTTTCCTTCCCATTTCCTTTACTTTGATAGAACCTCTTGAATCTATTACCTCTTAGCTTAGCATTTTATTATTCAAAAAGCTTTCCAAGCAGATGGGAGTGGGGGATGGTAGAAAGGAAGTGTGTGAGGAAGGGGCACAAGGAAACTTGGGGTGATGCATACATTTACTATTTTGATTGTGGTAATGGTTTCACAGGTGTCTATGTATATCAATACTTAAAAGTATACTTTATGGGCCAGATGCGGTGGCTCTTGCCTGTAATCCCACCACTTTGGGAGGCCAAGGCAGGCGGATCACGAGGTCAGGAGATCAAGACCATCCTGGCTAACACGGTGAAACCCTGTCTCTGGTAAAAATACAAAAAGTTAGCCGAGTGTGGTGGCAGGTGCCTGTAGTCCCAGCTACTTGGGAGGCTGAGACAGGAGAATGGTGTGAACCTGGGAGGCGGAGCTGGCAGTGAGCCAAGATTGCGCCACTGCACTCCAGCCTGGGTGATAGAGCTAGACTCTGTCTCAAAAAAAAAAAAAAAAGTATACTTTATGTACAGTTTATAGTATGTCAGTTATAACACAATTAAAAAGGTACTTCAAAAACTGAACTCCTTGGGGCCAGGTCTCATGTTTTTGTCTTAGTGGTCTTAGACACGAAGACAAAACATTATTTGACATAGTAAATCTTAATTCAAGTTAATTGAAACACTTGGGAATTTCACTGTTCATCTGCTATTCCTGATCAAAGATTATTTTTATAGACAGAATGTTTGTGTCTTCACAAAATTCACAGTTGAAATCCTTATCCCCAGTGTGTTGTATTAGGAAGTGGAGTCTTTGGGAAGTGATGAGGTTCAACAAGAACGGGTACAAGAAATTGTTGTATCCTGAGTCTTCAGCCTATAAGAGGGCCCTCCGCAGAACCCAGCTGTGTTGGCATCCCTATCTTGAACCACCAGAGTCTAGAATTGTGAAAATAAATTTCTGTTGTTTATAACCACCTAACCTGTGGTACTTTGTTATAGCAGCCTTAACTAAGACAATCATATATTTTTCAAGAATGCTTTTTCCATGTATATGTGTGGGCATGTGAACATAGAGATGAAAAGAATTCCCTGGATATTTGAGGAAGGTTTTTTTTTTCTGTTTGTTTTGAGAAGATTTGGAATAGGACATGCACACTAGATCAGCTCGGTAATTTATATGTTTTGCTTGACTTCCTATTCATGATGATGTTTCTTCTTGACTGCAGACTCTCCTTCCCAATGCCTCGGAAACAGGCACTGCCAGTGGACTGGTTTTCATCCTTAGACCGGAGCAGAGTACATACACTTGGTACTTGGGGACTTCAGGCATAGAGCCTGTACAGAATATGGCTATCCTACTCTCCTACTCAGAAAGAGGTAACCCTTCTGTCTTCTCCTCCCTCTTGCTCTTTGGAATATGGAATGTGTTCATGAAACTTTAAGGAAAATGATCCTATTAAGATTGTTTGTTGCAAGTATAATTTATGTAATCAGAAATATTTTATAGTAAGAGAATTAGCATGATGACTGAAAGCTCAGGTAGTGACTAGGAGAACATGTTTGTTCATTCAAAAAGCATTTAGGGAGGAGCCCTTGGAGAAGCAGTAATAGTTAAGGCAAGACATAGTCCTTAACAGTTTAGTTATTCTGAGCAGAAGCAGTAAGCTCTATGTCATGAAGAAGAATGATTTGGAGAATGGCGCGTTGTAGGTGTGGCTGCAGCTGGAGTGTGGAGGGCCTTGCATACAATTTGAGGTTTGCACTTTATTTTGAGGTAGGTTCTAAGGAGGCATAGAGTTTTTAAGCAGAGGAATGGTGTGGTCCATTTCATCTCTTAGAAAACCAATGCTAGAAGCAGTGTGGGGATGGATTGGAGAGGGCACAGCAGAGTCAGGACTCAGCACAAAATGAGAAATGAGGATCTGAACAGAGGCCATGAGAGGCAGGATGGAGAAGAGGAGCTGGATTTGAGATATCCAGAAGGTGGAACTGATAAACACAATGACTGGTGGTCACGGATTATAAGAGGGAAGCATAGGTTTCCTATTTGGGCAGCAGGGAAATAGTGATACAAAACAGGTGTGGAAACATGGTGGTGCCGGATGTTTTGGGAGGTGGGACGGAGTAGATGATAACTTCAGTTTGGGACACAACCTGAGATGCTTGTAGGACATTTGGGTGGAAATGCACAGTAGGTAATTTAAATAAGGGCTAGAGTGGAGGGGTGAGATTAGATTCCCAACTAAATAGCTGTTATTAAAAGCTGTGGCAGTGAATGAGATTATCCAGGCATGTACTTGGATATTTAGGGCAAAAATCATAGCAAATACTTTCATAGTGCCTACTGTGTGTCAGCCACTGTTTCTAGCAGATAATAACTGCTGAGGAATAAGCACAAGACTGTGTAGTAGTCAAGAAGGTAGGAAGAGAGCCTGGAGGTTCTG
Organism: Trachypithecus francoisi; assembly: GCF_009764315.1. NCBI lineage: Eukaryota > Metazoa > Chordata > Mammalia > Primates > Cercopithecidae > Trachypithecus > Trachypithecus francoisi. The sequence goes on from NW_022681456.1 coordinate 104,263,279, forward strand.
CCTTTAAAAGGGAGCAGGCCGGGCATGGTGGCTCACACCTGTAATCCTGTAATCCCAGCACTTTGGGAGGCTGAAGCTGGTGGATCACCTGAGGTCAGGAGTTTGAGACTAGCCTGGCCAACATGGTGAAACCCTATCTCTACTAAAAATACAAAAATTAGCCAGGTGTGGTGGCAGGTGCCTGTAATCCCAGGTACTCAGGAGGCTGCGGCAGGAGAGTTGCTTGAACTCAGTGGGTGGAGGTTGCAGTGAGCTGAGATTGCACCACTTCACTCCAGCCTGGGTGACAGACCGAGACTCCATCTCAAAACAAAAACAAACAAACAAAAAAACCAAAAACGGAAGTGTTAAGTTATACTCTACAGAGAGGTCAAGAGAACTGACTGAAGGTGTCCATATGCTAGAGCATGTAGGAGTCAGCGGTGGCCCTTTACGAGAGTCACTTTAGTGGCATAACAGGGATGGAGGAGTGAAGGTGAGGTGAATAAATTTAGACTACTCTTAAAGCTTGGGGGTAAAGGGAAGGAGAGACGGCACTAATTAGGAAAGGAGGTAGAATCCAGAAGATTACTGGAGTAGTAGATAGGAAATGTTAGCTGTAACAAAAGGCTAATTACCTGATAAGAAACCATAGACTTAATTAAGGCTCTCATCAAGGGCAGTGTACACAGAAAAATTATGAACAGAGGAGCTTCAGCTGGCATACATACCATTTGTGGTGTGGTAAAGATCCATAAATGCAGAAAAAGGAGAGTATGAAAGAAGAGCATAGAATTTGGAGGAAGATTCCAACATGATATTGAAACTTATATACACACTGTGTATCTGCATTCCAAACCTGGCCAGAAGTAGTCAACCAATAGCCAATCTTTTTAACTCTAGACTAGAGGTTGGCAAACTACAGACCATGAGCCAGATCTAGCCTGCTGCCTGTTTTTATACTTTTAAAGTTTTACTGAAACACAGCTATGCCTCTTCCTGTACGTATTGCCTGTGGCTGCTTTCTTGCCACAAGGACAGGGGTGGGTAGTTACTGCAGAGACCATCAGACTGACAAAGCCTAAAATACTATCAGGCCTTTTACAGAAAATGTTTGCTGTGCCCTGCTCTAGGGCCCTGAACCTCAGTTAACTCTACCCTCTTTAACCTCAGTTCATGAAATAGTATAAGACTAGAAGCTCTACATTTATATTTAACTTCTATTTGGAAAGTTCTTCTAAGGTAGAGTTCTGTTTTTCTGAGTATGATTTGGATATGTAAGAATTGTTTGTTTAGTAACTTCCCTATTTCTTATCCAGATCCTATCCCTGGAGGCTGTAATTTGGAGTTTGATTTAGATATTGATCCCAACATTTACTTGGAGTATAATTTCTTTGAAACAACTATCAAGTTTGCCCCGGCAAACCTAGGCTATGCGAGGTATGTCTGTCTCCCATCTCTGAGAAATGCTTTTAGAACATACATGACGACAGTTGTGTAGATTTGACCAGCTCTCTCAAGTCCCTAGTTCTCTGTAGTAAAATAAGTTATTTAATTTTGGGGGTAATTGATGTAATTTAAACTTCATTATTAATATTTGGGCTGTCATTTACAGTTAATATTTTCCCACTTCGTTCTTGTGAACTCTTTTTATTTGAAGAGCCAGATGTGAGTCTGTTATGAGCTTGAAAGTACATCCTGGTTTTTTTTTTTTTTTTTTTTTGAGACGGAGTCTCGCTCTGTCGCCCAGGCTGGAGTGCAGTGACCGGATCTTGGCTCACTGCAAGCTCCGCCTCCCGGGTTTACGCCATTCTCCTGCCTCAGCCTCCCCAGTAGCTGGGACTACAGGCGCCCACCACCTCACCCGGCTAGTTTTTTTTTTTTTTGTATTTTTAGTAGAGACGGGGTTTCACCGGGTTAGCCAGGATGGTCTCGATCTCCTGACCTCGTGATCCGCCCGTCTCGGCCTCCCAAAGTGCTGGGATTACAGGCTTGAGCCACCGCGCCCGGCCATCCTGGTTTTTATAAAGCACTTTAAATATAGATAGCACTCAGTAGCCCTGAAACATCCTTATATTTTTATAAAGATTCATTGTTTTAATTAAAGCTGTGCCTCAGTTTCTGCTTTAATAGTAATGATAGCTAACATTTGAGAACACTTGAATGCTTCCTGTGCATTGTCCATGGTGCTGAGTGTTGTTATGTAGGGCAATTGCTGTTATTTTACAGAAAGGTTCCCTAGGGGTTATGGAGGTTAAGTGACTTGCTAACAAATAACAAATCTGGTATCTTCTTTTTTTTCTTTTTTTTTTTTAAATCGGAGATGAGGTCTTTCTATGTTGCCCTGGCTGGTCTTGAACTTCTTAGCTCAAGCAATCCTCCTGCCTCAGCCTCCCAAAGTGCTGGGATTACAGGCATAAGCCAGTGCACCCAGCTTTTTTTTTTTTTTTAATTTTTTTTTGTCTCCCCAAAGCTGTAGTATTACTCTAGGCCTGACTGTTATCAGAATCCAGTGATATAATCACCCTTGCCTGTTGGTGTTCATCTTAGTTTGTGGTGCTGTAACAAAGTAGCACAGACTGGGTGGCTTATAAACTTCTTTCTCACAGTTGTAGAGGGTAGAAGTCCGCGATCAGGATGCCAGCACAGTCGAGTTCTGGTGAAGGTTCTCGTCCAGGTTACAGACTGCTGGGTTGTCATTGTGTCCACACATGACAGAAAGAAGGCTAGAGGGCTCTCTGGGATCTCCTTTATGAGGGCAGTAATTCTATTCATTAGGGCTTCACCTTCATGACCTGATTGCCTCCCAATATCATCACATTGGGAGTGAGGATCTCAGCATATTAATTTTGGGGAGACACAAACATTCAGTCCATAACAGTGCGTTACTTTTCTTCAGAATACCAATTGTTGCCACTGCAAAAAGTGAACTGTTAAATTGTAATTATTGTTGCAAGTGTTTGAAATTAGGGCTCTTGGTTCCTTTTTATAGATGGGACTTGCACCACAAGAGATTGATGTTTCATTTTGTTGGTTGACTTTAGAGGTGTAGATCCCCCGCCATGTGACGCTGGGATGGACCAGGATTCCAGGTGGAGGTTGCAGTATGATGTCTATCAGTATTTTCTGCCTGAGAATGACCTCACTGAGGAGCTGTTGCTGAAGCATCTGCAGAGGATGATCAGCGTGCCCCAGGTGAAGGCCAATGCTCTCAAGGTAAATCTGAGTCCCATGATTTGTGTGGCTGGATTGTGATACCTGTGTCAGAGTTGAGACAGGGAGAAGCTACCAGGATCTTGTTTCTTTACTCTTTTCTCCTTTACTGGGGACACTCACTTTATTCTCTTTTATTTTGTTATCATCTTGGGAGTCTTTGCTGGTGATACCTCAAAATGATGTTGGCCTTTGAGGAGATGCATGTAAATTATGTTAAGTTTTAGTTGCAGCCACATCTGTGACTTGGTAATCTGAAATGTGAATGGAAGGAGGTGGTAATTTTCTATGTACTCCCACGACTATTGGGTAAACATTTTTGGCAAGTATGAAGATTACATTGTTTTGAGAAAAAAATAATGAGAAACTGCTTAAGGATACACGCATTGGCATTCATATTTGAACCCAAACTCAAAGTCTGTAACTTGGAGAAAAATTCTTCTCTGAGCTTTTGAATCCATGGACCAGTGGCATTGGCATCACTGGGGAGTTTGTGAGAATTGTGATTCTTAAGCTCCACCCTGGAACTACTGAATCAGAATTTGCATTTTATAAGATCCCGCCAGTGATTCTGGCCGGGTGCAGTGGCTCACGCCTGTAATCCCAGCACTTTGGGAGGCCGAGGTGGGTGGATCACCTGAGGTGAGGAGTTCGAGACCAGCCTGTCTAACATGGTGAAACCCTTTCTCTACGAAAAATACAAAAATTAGCCAGGCATGTTGGTAGATACCTGTAATACCAGCTACTCGGGAGGCAGAAGCAGGAGAATCATTTGAATCCAGGAGGTGGAGGTTGCAGTGAGCCCAGATCATGCTGTTGCACTCCAGCCTGGGTGACAAGAGTGAAACTCCATCTCAAAAAAAGAAAGAAAAAAAATATGTCTCAGGTGATTCTTATGCATATTAAATTTTGAGACTCACTGCAATAGATCATTTTTGTGGAGGGCAGGATTTTATCTTTATGTCTTGAAAAGTGCCTAACAGCAATGTAATATATGAAGTCATCCTTCAGTCTAATGGTTGACGGGTGGAGTTTTTCTAGGCAGCGTCATTGTGCTTATTCACAAAATAAGAAGCTCTGTTAATAAGGTTTATTAGTTGCTTTATTAGATATGACATACTATTATTTTTATGAAGGATATAAGAACTTGTATAATAGGCTCTTTTTAGGTTACTTTTAACTTTTATTTCAAAGAATATTTTGTTCCAGAATGTGGGGAAACCCTCAAAGACTAATGAGGGTATGTCAAAGATTCAGGAGCCTGTTTGAAGGGCTTACACTGCCAAATTTGGGGCAATTCAAGAATCAAGAAAAGAAAAAGATTGTGGTTGTCAGCCTTGAATAAATACAAATGAAACCTTCCTCAGTTGCCACCACTGGAGGAAACTCTTACACCAAATTACTCCAAAATTGATAAAGGAATTTAGCCTGCCTTTTTAAAGGAGGAACTAATTCTTCCCCAGTTGGTGAGAGAAAGCTCTTTGCAGAAGAGTGCCAGCTAATATATGTGGAAGGAGTAATAGAGAATTAGATGATCACCATTTTCTGACCCTCAATGAAATAAATCCAGCAAGGATCAGCAGGTGAAGGTTTTTAGGGGACAGGATGTTTCTAGGGTATCTAAGTAGCATCCTTCAATTAATTCTCATTGTAAAAGGAGAACTGCTTTAAAATGGAGTGACCTGATAGTCTCCACCTATTCCAGGTGGGCAAAGCTAGTTTCACTGAAAATGGGTCAGCCTGTATTATGAGCTCATGTAGTGCAGTCTGACGTTATCACCATTGCCTGTGGTATAGTCTAGCATAAAATGTCTAACCTGAGTTTAGTCCATTGGATTCCCTATTTACAGGAAGTTCACCATCGCCTGTGGTATAGTCTATCACAAAATGTCTAATCTGAGTTTAGTCCATTGGATTCCCTATTTACAGGAAGTATGGGGGATAAAAGAATAAGTTAGACACAAGATTGTGGAATACTCTGTGAGAATACTGACCATCTCTTCTGCAGTCATTGGGTGGCTGGGAGAGAAAGGAGACAGACTGCTCTAGATTACTGAGATTGGCCACAAGCAGCATACATGGAACTTGGTTTGATCTTGGGTAAGAAGGAGAAAAGCTAGAAAAGATGTTAGAGGTCAGGAACAGTGGCACACACCTGTAATCCCAGCACTTTGGGAGGCTGAGGCAGGCAGAGCGCTTGAGCTCAGGAGTTCGAGACCAGCCTGGGCAACGTGGCAAAACCTCATAGCGACTAAAAAAAAAACCAAAAAGTCCCGAGTGTGGTGGTGCGTGCTTGTAGTCCCAGATGTTGAGGAGACTGAGGTGGGAGGATCACTTGAGCCTGGGAGAAGTTGCAGTGAGCTGAGATCACGCCACTGCACTCTAGCCTGGGTGACAGAGTGAGACCCTGTCTCAAAAAAAAAAAAAAGGAAAAGACATTAGGGAAAATCTGGATCATGTATTAGCTAATAAGAAAGTATTCATTTTCTTAGGTGAGCTAAGGTATTGTGTTTATATAGGAGAATATTCTTGTACAGATGGTCCCTGACTTATGATGGTTTGACTTACGATCTTTTGATTTGAGTTTTGATCATTTCCTAGGCTAGCAATATGATACTCTTGCAACGCTGAGCAGTGGCTGTGAGCCATAGCTCCCGCTTAACCACATGGGTAAACAGCTAACATTCTACAGTATACTGTATTCAGTAAATTACATGAGCAATTAAACATTTTATTTTAAAATAGCCTTTGTGGGCCGGGCGCAGTGGCTCACGCATGTAATCCCAGCGCTTTGGGAGGCCAAGGCAGGAGGATCACAAGGTCAGGAGATGGAGACCATCCTGGCTAACATGGTGAAAACCTGTTTCTACTAAAAATACAAAAAATTAGCTGGGCGTGGTGGTGGTAGCAGGTGCCTGTAGTCCCAGCTACTCAGGAGACTGAGGCAGGAGAATGGCGTGAACCTGGGAGGCAGAGCTTGCAGTGAGCTGAGATCGTGCCACTGCACTCCAGCTTGGGCAACAGAGCAAGACTCCATCTCAAATAATAATAATACTAATAAAATAAGCCTTTGTGTTAGATGATTTTGTTCAACTGAGTCTGATATAAGTGTTCTGAGCACATTGAGGGTAGGCTAGGGTAAAACCGTGATGTTTGGTGGGTGAGGTATATTAAATGCATTTTGACTTTACGATGGGTTTATCCTGATGTAACCCCCTTGTCAGTCTGTACTTAGACTTACATCTGTACTGAGTACCTTGTTACTCACAGTGTGGTAGGTGGTTGCATAGCATTGGCATCATCTGAGAGCTTTCTAGAAAAGCAGAACTGCTGGTACGACACTGACTGAAGTATCAGATCTGCTTTTTAACAAGACTGTCCCTCTGCGATTCACAAGCACATTAAATTTGAGAAACACTGTGGTAGGACATGCACAGTGAAGTGTCATGATATCTGTAACTTACTTTCAGCAGTAAAAAAACAGAGATGGGGAGAAAGGAGTGATAGAGAAACAAATATGGTAAAATACTAACAATTGTTGATAATAGGCAGTGTATAGTCTATTTATTGTGTTATTCATTCAACTTAGTGTGTGGTTTAAATTTCTCATGATAACTTGGGAGTAATATTAACAGTTTGTTGAACTTGATCAGACCTTTGCCCAGGAAACAAGTTATTGAAGGCTAAGCAGTATTTTTAAACAGTGGTACTCTGATGTAGGAGGGCTTGTAATTATTTACTCCTGAAACCCTAATATTTATTTCTCTCAAATTAGTGGGAACATAGGTATTAATGTTCTATAAAGCATTTGTTTCTTCTGTGTTATAGTTTACAATGGAATTTCTGAAGTTAAGAACTACCACTACATAGCAAAACCTTATGTAATATTTTCTTGTTTCAGAGACTGTTAGACAAAAATAAGTGGGTACTGTCTGACATGTTAACAGACTGTCTACATTAGTCTGTGGTTAACATTGAACACATCCTCGGTGTTAGGCATTGGGCTGTACACTGAGGAAAGAGCAGTGCACAAGAGAAATACAGTTCCCATCCTTGTTTATAGTCTAGCAGAGGAGAAAAACAACTTTTTTCGTTGTCCTAACTAGCATTTATACATTATTTGTATCTCATTTTCCTTAAACTATTAAAAAAAATCTTTGGAAGCATTTTATGTAAGAGCTTGCTTACATTAGCACATACAAAGCATGTAAGATGGCCTTTTGACCATATTAAATGGGTTGGTGAATATTTCAAACAAGAATTATAATTTATAAATATACCATTTAATATTACACGTAGGTGGAATTATCACAGAATAGCTTTAAAAAATCCCCTAAACACTAATCATGTGTTATTTTTGGCTTCAGGTGGTTACCCTAACAGCTAATGATAAGACAAGCATTTCCTTCTCCTCCCTCCTGGGACAAGGTGTCATATACAATGTCATTGTTTGGGACCCATTTCTAAATACATCTGCTGCCTACGTTCCTGCTCACACATATGCTTGCAGCTTTGAGGCAGGAGAGGGTAGTTGTGCTTCCCTAGGTGAGTATATGGATTTAAACTTTTACAAATTCTCCTTTGGCCTTGCAGATAATGCTTTTGTCTAGTTCTCATTCATTCATTTAACACATAACCTTTTGAGCCCCTACATTATTCCACTCTCTGCTCTAGGCACTAGGACATAGCAGTAAACAAAACAGCAAAAATACTCGTTCTCCTGGAGCTTATATTATAGTGAGGGAGATGAGACAGACAAGGTAAATTTATAAAATATGTAATACATGAGAAAATGGTGAGTGCTAAGAAGATAAATAAAGTAGGAAAGGGAGAGAACACGTGCCAGTAAGAGGAAAATTCGAGATAGATAGAATGGCCAGGGCAGTCCTTGCTGTGCCACGCATGTATGTGGGTGTGGCGTGTACCAGGCAGAGGGAGCAGCCAGGATGAGGGCCTGCACCTGGGAGCCTGCCTGAGGGTGTCAAGAGCTCTAGTGAGGACAGGGGTTGCAGGAGAACGAGGAGGGCAAGGGGAGTAGAGGTGAGGCGAGAGGTGCGGGGGCAGGCAGCTCGCGTGTGGCCTTGTAGATTATAGTATGGGATTTAGCTTCTATTCTGAACGAAAGGGAAAGGCATTGGAAGGTTTTGAGCAAATGGTGCCATGATCTGACATATTTTAACGGGATCACTGGCTGCTTTTTGAGAAAAGACGGAGGCAAGAGCAGAAATGCAGATTGGTTAGGAGGCCACTGAAGTAATCCAGGGGAGAGAGAAGAGTGGGTTAGGTAGATTGGGGGCAGTGAAAGTGTTGTGAGGTGCGTGTGTGTGTGTGTGTGTGTGTGTGTGTGTGTATTTAGCAGTTTATCTTGAAATAGTTTCTCAGAAAATATGCAAAAATAGTATGAAGAATTTCTGTATAATCTTCATCCAGATTCCTCAAAGCTTAATGTATTAGGCAATTTGCTTTTCATTCTCTCTTCTTCTCTCTTTCTTTCTATATACAATTGACCTTTGAACAGTGTAGGGTTTGTAGGGGCTGACTCCTGTCCAGTGGAAAATCTGTGTGTGTAACTCTTTTCTTTTTTTCTGAGACAGGGTTTCACTCCTGTCTGGAGTGCAGTGGCGTGATCTCGGCCCACTGCAACCTCTGCCTCCCAGGTTCAAATGATTCTCCTGCCTCAACCTCCCGAGTAGCTGGGATTAACAGGCACACACCACTATGCCTCGCTAATTTTTGTATTTTTAGTAGAGTCAGGGTTTCACCATGTTGGCCAGGCTGGTCTCAAACTCCTGGCCTCAAGTGATCCACCCGCCTTAGCCTCCCAAAGTACTGGGATTATAGGCATAAGCTACCAGACCCGGCTCGTGTATAACTTTTGACTTCCGCAAAACTTAACTACTGTTAGCTTAGTGTTGACCAGAGAAGCCTTATTGATAATGTAAATACTTGATTAACATGTTATATTTGTCATAGACTATAGTCTTACAATAAAATGAGCTAGAGAAAAGTAAATGTTATTAAGGAAATCGTAAGGAAGAGAAAGTATATTTACGATTCATTAAGTGAGAATGGATCATCATAAAGGCCTTCATCTTCGTCGTCTTCACATTGAATAGGAAGAGGAGGAGGAAGAGGAGGGGTTGGTGTTGCTGTCTTGGGGTGGCAGAGGTGGAAGAGGAGGCAGGAGAGGCAGGCACACTCAGTGTGACTTTTACTGAAAAAACATCTGTAAGTGGACCCATGTTGTTCAGGGGCCGACTGTGTATGTATAGATATGTATACACACACACAAACACACACTACTCTTTTCTTCTCTGAACCATTTGAGAGTAAGCTGCAGACATAAAGACCTTTTTTGCCCTTAAATACTTCTGTATTTATATCCTTACATACCCATAGTAAAATTATCAAAATTACAAAGTTAACATTGATATGGTTGTTATTTAATTCACACATTACCACATTTGCTAGTTGTTCCAATAGTGTCCTTCATAAGCAAAAAAAATTTTTTTTGTCTGGGTGCAGTGGCTCACGCCTGTAAGCCCAGCACATTGGGAGGTCAAGGTGAGCACATTGCTTGAGCTCCGGAGTTCAAGACCAGCCTGGGCAACATGGCGAAACTCTGTCTCTACAAAAAACACAAAAATTAGCTGGGTGCGGTGGCACATGCCTGTGGTTCCAGCTACTTGGGAGTCTAAGGTGGGAATATCACCTGAGCCCAGGAAGGTCGAGGCTGCAGTGAGCCATGATTGTGCTCCTATACTCCAGCCTGGGCAACAGAGCGAAACCCTGTCTCCCCATCAACAAAACTAATTTTTTCCTCTCACCAGAGTTCAGTTTAGGATCCCACGTTGCGTTTAACTGATGTATCTCTTTAGAGTCCTATAATCTGAGGCAAGTCTTTTTTTTTTTTTTTTTAATTTTAATCTTTTAAGATCCTGACTTTTTTGAGAAGTACAGAATATTTAGTTTTTTAGAATGTCCTCAATTTGGGTTAGTTTGATATTTCCTCATAATTAAATTTTGATTATGCTTTTTTGGCAGGAATACAAAGGAAGTGATGTGTCCTTCTCAGAAGGATCTTGTCTCTATTTATTTGTCTCTTTACTAGTGGTGACACCCTTCATAACTTGGTTAGTGGTGTCTTGCCAAGTTTCGCTACTGAAGTAACTGTTTTTTTTTTTTTGAGACGGAGTCTCACTCTGTTGCTCAGGCTAGAGTGCAGTGGCGCGATCTCGGCTTACTGCAAGCTCCGCCTCCTGGGTTCACGCCATTCTCCTGCCTCAGCCTCCCTAGTAGCTGGGACTACAGGCACCCGCCACTACACCCAGCTAATTTTTTTGTATTTTTAGTAGAGACGGGGTTTCACCGTGTTAGCCAGGATGGTCTCGATCTCCTGACCTCGTGATCCTCCCGTCTCGGCCTCTCGAAGTGGTGGGATTACAGGCGAGAGCCACCGTTTCCTTTCTTAAGTGTCTTTAGGGGAAATACTTCGAGTGTCAGTAAATATCCCATTCTTAAACTCTCACTTGCTAGTTTTGGCATCCAGTGATCTTTGCCTGAAACATTTATTACTAGGTGGTTGCCAAATGGTGTTTTTCTAATGTATCACTCCTTCTATGTTTATTTGTTGCCATTCTACTCTAAGGAAGAGTTTTCCCTCCCCTCCCATTTATTTATGCATGTATTTATTTTAAGCCTGGACCCGTAGATTCCTATTTTATTCTCTGGATGAAATCCTTTACTGTCACTTATTTTCACGTTCAAATTGTCCCAGATTTGGCTCATGAGTGGCTGGATATGTTTGGAGTACAGTGTACTGATGGATTGGATGAGGGGTTTGAGAGAAAGAGGTGTAAAGGACTTTGTAGTTTTTGGCCTGAGCAACTGGAGAGAGAGAGCAACCATTCACTGAGGTGGGAAGGACTGTTGGAGGAGAAGGTTGGGAGGATACATTGAGAGTTCAGTTTTGGACAAGTTCAGTTTGAGAACCCTGTTGAACGTTTATGTGCAGATGTTTAACTGATGGTTGATTATATATATATAAGCCTGGAATTCAGAGGAAAGTCTTAGCTGGAGAGCATCTTGGAAGTCTTCAGACTGAATATATGGCATTTAAAGCCTCATGCTAGATGGTGTTATCTATAAAGGGGTGGCAGAAGTGGAAGGGGAGGGAGGCAAGAGAGGCAGGCACACTCAGTGTGACTTAGAGAAAAGGGAGGGGTCTGAGGACTGAGCCCTGGGTGTTCCAGTGTTTAGAGCTCAGGAAATTGAAGATCCTGCCAGTGGGCTAAGCCAGATTGGTAAAAGGAAAATGATGTTTGTTGAAGCCAAGGGGAGATGGTATTGCACGGAAGAGAGAGCGATCAACTTTGCGGATGCTGCTGATAGGTCAGCTAAGAAAGAGACTGAAAATGACTCTTGGATTTAGCAACATGGAGGCCATTGGTACCAGTGAGAGCTGTTGCAGTGGAGAGGTGGGGTGGGCGCCTGACAGGAGCATGTTCAAGAACAAATGGGAGCTAGGAGCACAGAAATTGGAGAAAGTTCAAGTAGCTCTTTCAAGGAGCTTTGCTCTAAAGAAGAAAGTCTATTAGTTGTGTTCAAGCCAGAGATTATGGTTCTCTCCCTCTGCTAGAGCCATACCCCACTGTTAAAGAAAAAAAAAAATCAATGACACTAGTTAAAGCACAGTAAGGAAGATTTTATTCAAGGTAGGGGGTAGTATTACAATAGGCACAGGGACCACTGTGATGGAATTTTGCAGTGGGGAAGAGAGATTGGGCTCAACTCTTGAGTACTACACGGGCTAGTGGGAATTTGTAGCCAAGGAGCAGGGTGGGAGTCAGTGGATGGAAAATTTCTAAGGGGAAACATGAGGGGCAAGGGGGCATTCTGTCTGCACTGACCTGAGGGGATTCTTACTGAAGACAGACCAGGGTGGTCAGACATCACCTGGGGGATGGATGGTGGAGGATGAAGAACTCGATTAGATATCGAGGGTGATTTGATATCAAGCATAGGGGATTCTTGCTAAGCTGGCTTATCAGAGTTCTTGCTGAAGCTGGATTTTACAAAGATGTGCACAGATGGGCCTAGGAGGGGGTTCAGGAGACTGACTGAAATTTAGCCAAGCAAAGACTCTTTGTCACCACTCAGTCTTCCATGCTAGACAGTCTTCCACTCAAGATCCTTGAGGGATACAATGCAAGAGACCTAGGCAGATATAAGTTTGTGTGTATGTATATATATGTGTGTGTGTGTGTGTATATATATATATATATATATATTTTTTTTTTTTTTTTTTTTTTTTGAGAGCGTCTCACCCTTGTCACCCAGGCTGGAGTACAGTGGCATGATCTTGGCTCACTGCAACCACCGCCTCCTAGGTTCAAGTAATTCTCATGCCTCAGCCTCCAGAGTATCTGGGATTATAGGCGTGTACCACCATGCTCTGCTAACTTTTCGCATTTTTAGTAGAGACCTGACCAACCATATTGGCCAGGTTGGTCTTGAACTCCTGACCTCAGGTGATCTGCCCTTGGCCTCCCAAAGTCCTGGGACTACAGGTGTGTGCCACCTCACCTGGCTAATTTTTGTATTTTTAGTTGAGACAGGATTTTACCATGTTGGCCAGGCTGGTCTTGAACTCCTGGACTCAAGTGATCCACCCGCCTCAGCCTCCCAAAGTGCTGGGATTACAGGTGTGAGCCAGTGTGCCTGGCCCTGTATTTTTAACCCATGAACTGAAGTATGTCTCGGTTCCCCCATTTCTTTCCCTTGAACCCTTCATACAAAAGCCCCTTCTAAATAGAAAGCCCCCCAGGCCTGTCTCTCTCTCTTAGGCTTAGGAGACAGAGAGCTCTGAGCCAGTTGTTCTTCCCGCCCAAAGTTGAACCTTCCTAGTGATGTTGGTTCTGTTTTTACTCTCATTTTCACAATTGATGAGTACTTGGGTGCTTTTCCTGAGCTTGGAGTAGGAAGGCTATATCCATATTGCCTCCTAACTAAAACCTTGCCCTGTGGTTCATAACCCTTAGCAATACTGTCATAGTTAAAAACACTTTAACCTTCGACTTGCTCCTGTCCTAGTCTGTTCACTGCTTTCGTTCCCCAAAGTGACTGCCTGTTTTATGTCTTGTTTTATCATAGATTCTGCTTCTGATGAAACCTTCCATACCCTCTCATTTTACTTGTATAATTGTTTCTCTCCTTCCTTCCTGGTATTGTGATAAGGGATTTAGTTCCCCTGTAATGTTATGGAAGAGTATCTAACTGTGTCTTAGTTTTTATTGGGTTGGAACACCTTGCTGTCTTGGTGATTATACTTGCTGAAGAGTTCCACGGGATTTTCATTTGAGAAAATCATCCCAGCGAATTTAATGGTTTTGGTGTAAAAATTAAATTCTAGAACCATAGTCAACTACAGGTCTGAAATAAACAGAATGTGATGTTTTTATCTTTCGTATAATGTTTCTGGGGTTTTTTTTGTTTGTTTGTTGTTTTTTGAGATGGAGTCTGGCTGCGACACCCAGGCTGGAGTGCAGTGGCCTGATCTTGGCTCACTGCAACTCTGCTTCCCGGGTTCAAGCAATTCTCCTGCCTCGGCCTCCGGAGTAGCTGGAACTACAGGCATGTGTCACCAGGCCTGGCTAATTTGTGTGTTTTTGGAAGAGATGGAGGGTCTCACCATGTTGGCCAGGCTGGTCTCCTGACCTCAAGTGATCGCCCACCTTGGCCTCCCAAAGTGTTGGGATTACAGGTGTGAGCCACTGCGTGCAGCCATCGTTTAATCTTTCTTACAGGCTCCTTATTCTCAGAAAAGCTGATATGTAGGCATATACTATCCCCTGTGAATTCTGCTCTTCTGTCTTGTGTTTCTTATTTTACTGTATGTCTTCATGGTTTCTCCATTCTGAACACTCTTAGGCATTTTATGTATTTTGATTTGTAGCAACCTTGTTATATTTTAGCATGAGATTGTATAGATGTTTTGGTTTTTCATTCAGGGATTGTTTTCTTGCATTTATCTCTCAGGAGTCATGATGGTGGGTGATGAATTTAGTGAGCATATTTTTCTCTTCAGTAAACTAAATGATACCATGCTTCATCATTGGTTGTAATGCAACATTTTTCTCCAAGGCAATATATATAATTGAGAAGACTGGTAGTAGTTTGTGTGTGTGTGACTTATACATGTAATGCATGTTTTTAAATTGTGCGTTTCGGTTTAAATTTTTTATTGTGAAAAACTTCAGCGAACCTCCATATACCAATTATCCAGCCTTAACAATTTTGATTTATGGCCATTGTCTTGTTTCAGCTGTGTTCTACCTGCTTCTCTGCCTCTCCACCTCATCACCCTCCTTTATCACTTGATAATTTTAAAGCAAATCCCTGGTCATCATGTTACTCACAAATATTTCAGTATCTATACCTTAAAGATAAGCACTTAAAAAATAGAACCACAGTGTCACTAACATAATTTTCATTTTAAAATATTGAAAATATTTCATTAATAGCATCAAATTAACAGCCAGAGTTTGCTTCTGGAGTCATCTCAATTGTTTTCCACAGTTTGTTTGAATCGGGTTTCAGATGAGATGTATACATAGTATTTAGTTGATGTGTCTTTTAAATCTCTTTTAACCTGTATTTTCCCTCCATCTCCCCCACCGCCTCCTCCCCACTCCCTGCCACCTTTTGTCCATGCAGTTTATTTGTTGAAGAAACAGGATTATTTGTTTTAGGAACACTCCCTCTCTGTTTCTCTCCACTCTACCCAGGAGTATGTCATAGGAAGTGTTCCATACCTCTTTCAGCAAGCATATATTGTCTGGATTCTCTTTTTGTTAGAGCAGCAGTTGTTGATACTGATTGTCTACATAGGTTCATTCATTAGGGGTGGCAAGAGTATTTTAAAGATAAATTTGTAATATACATGTATGGGATAAATTATGTCAGTTCACTTAGCTTTTTTGATGAAGGTGTTCTATAAATATTAATACAAAGTATCAAATTGGATGTATTATCCACTAAATTTTCATTATTTTGTAGGAAGAGTGTCTTCCAAAGTGTTCTTCACTCTTTTCGCCCTGCTTGGTTTCTTCATTTGTTTCTTTGGACACAGATTCTGGAAAACAGGTATTATGTCCAGTGTAGTTGCTGTTTCCATTTTGCGGTCTTTTCTCTTTAATGTTGCCGGGGAGTGACCTGTGAGGAGAGTAAGCACTTACTTATCTCTTTTATCTTCATAGATTTGTAGCTGGGGTCTGTAGTCATGAGTCTACTGAGTTGTACTGCATTTTTATTTTTTTCTCTTCTCCCTGCAGCGGAGTATAACCTTCTCATTAACAGGGGAATACAATTATGCAGTGAATTTTATCAGCTGCTAGATCTGTTAGTTGACTAAAGATAACCGAGATTAGGCATTGGTTGTCAGGGCCAGGCTCAGTGGCTCATGCCTGTAATCCCAGCACTTTGGGAAACTGTAGGTGAGAGGACTATGTGAGGCCAGGAGTTTGAGACCAGTCTAGGCAACATAGTGAGATGCCTTCTCTACCAAAAAAAGAAAAGTTGGGGCTGGGTGTGGTGGCTCACACCTGTAATCCCAGCACTTTGGGAGGCTGAGGCAGGCAGATTACTTGAGTTCAGGAGTTTGAGACCAACCTGGGTAACTCGGTGAGACCCTGTCTCTCCCAAAAATACAAAAAAATAGCCAGGCTTGATGGTGTGTGCCTGTAGTCCCTGCTACATGGGGAGGCTGAGGTGGGAGGATTGCTTGAGCCTGGGAGGTGGAGGTTGCAGTGAGCCAAGATGGTGCCACTGCACTCCAGCCTGGATGACAGAGTGAGATCCTGTCTCCAAAAAAAAAAAAAAAAATAGGTTGGTTGTCTTTGTAAAACTATGTGTGGATTGTGGTGATGGCAATTGACTTGGTTTCGCACGAATCAGGCTATGGGGCTGCAGTGTACAGTGAGTTTGAAATGTCTGCTCAGACCTGAGAGATTCAGATGCCAAAGGGAACACCAGCATCTACATCCGTGAAACACATTGAAGAACTGGGATGTAAATCATGCTCACTGGATTGGTTTGAATTATTTGGGCTGCCTTTTATATAAGTGATGTTTTTGATTACTAAAAAATCCTTAATCAACAAGATGTATAACTGAGAATCAAGGTAGCTCAACTGTAATCCTGATCTAATAAAGCTCTTTAAACTTGTGGCAAATTGTTTGAAATAGCAACTCCTTTCCTGCTGTTATGACACTGTTTTTTATTAATTGGGAAGAGATTATTGTGAAGAATATATAATATCTCAACATGTAGATTGATTCTGTAACAAAGAACTTAGTTGCTAAGCTGTGGTCTCAAAGTTATCACTAGCTTTTTTTTTTTCTTTTTGAAGAGATGGAGTCTCACTGTGTCTCCTAGGCTGGAGTGCAGTGTAGTGGCTGTTTACAGGTACAATCATAGTGCACTACAGCCTCAAATTCCTAGCCTCAAGTGATCCTCCCACCTCAGCCTCCCAAGAAGCTGAGACTGCAGGCTCAAGCCACCATGCCCCACTCTGGGTTTTTTTGATATATGGATATGTATCATTTTATATTTATTGAAACTGAGATACAGTACAAGTATTACCAAGAACAACTGTGAAGAATTTAAGAAAATAGGTAGAGCTATGGCCTCCATGATCAGGATTAGGCTTATTTGTGGGAACAAAGTTACCTGTATGCTTGCATTACCAGCTGTTTTAATGGATGAAGGTAATGATTGATCATTCTAAACAGGATAGGATGAATTAAAAGAAGATATAAAAGTTATATTTTGCTTTGGAGCAGTTTGGGTTTCTTTTACCTTTTACGTTTTATTTCTGCTTACAAAATTATTAAAATGTAGTGTGTAATTTCACATCAGACACACGTGACAAAGTGCTATTGTTTTAAGCAGAAAAAATAAATATATTAAAGTGAGCTATGAAATGAACAAATAACCATTTAACAATGGAAACTGACCTATATACAAGAAAGTGTATCCTGTAGTTAGTACTTTAATATTGTATCTATTTGATAATAACTACTCCCATGACTGCTGAATTTCTTCTGCCTTTCAGATGTTTTTTTTCCTCTGAATGCTGTAACATGTAAATTCCAGGAGCTTAAGCATGTATCTGCAGATGAACTATTTAAATTGCACTGTAAAAAGGGTGCCTAACCATAGCTTTTGTTGTTTTGCTTTTTTCCTTTCCTGGTGGTTTGCCACTTAGAATTATTCTTCATAGGCTTTATCATCATGGCATTCTTCTTTTACATACTGATTACAAGACTGACACCTATCAAGTATGACGGTAAGTGAAAATTACATAGTTTAACTGGGTATTCAAGAAGGCAGGTGCTGTGTTTTACTTTACCTTTCCTTCTACAGTTTGGCCTATATTGTGTGTGACAGCCTGTTAAGTGTATAAAATAATGGTCCACCTAGGCTCTGGACACCTTTTCTGAACTACTCATTCAGACCTTCTGGGTTTTTAATCTGTATCGTGAATTCCTTGGTACTTAGGGAAAGGAAGACCCATATTGATTATAGACCTGTGTTCTGGCTATGTGATATGTTGAAGATATGAGATGTATAGCAAGCAAAATGTTGAGGTTTTCTTTACCTGAAAACAGACACCCCCCTGCCCCATTACATTTAACAGAATGCTTGTCACCTTCTCCTTCTCAATCCCAATTTATTGACAAGCCAAGCCTGTCACTGGTCCTGTGAGGTTTAGCTCCCTGGCTAATTTCCTTGTCTCAGCCCAGACCCCTCCCTAGAGAGGGTTGCTCAATGCTGGCTTCATGGCGCCACTGAAGAGCCCTCAGTGCCTGACCTACAGAAAGCTGAAGCTGGCGTTAGTAATGGTATTGTATGTCTAAGGCACGCAGTTGGAAGTACTGCCGGTGATCCAGCAGTTCATCCTCTCTCTGTACAGTGCATCTGATTCTGACAGCTGTCGCTGGAAGCGTCGGTGGAATGTTCTTGGTAGCTGTGTGGTGGCGATTTGGAGTCCTCTCGATCTGCATGCTCTGTGTTGGACTAGTGCTGGGGTTCCTCATCTCATCAGTGACTTTCTTTACTCCACTGGGTAAGCGATAAGTAACTGATGTTTTGTGTGTTTTAGTCACTGTTTGAATACTGCCTCATTGGATTTGCATCCTGGAGTGGCGTTGCATGTCAATGCTGCTGCTGTGGAGTTCTGCAAATGCATTGATGGTGTGACACTTTCAGACAGCACCCGTACCAGTAAAAGTCCCTCCTTCCTCAAAGGCACATTAGATGAAATATAGAATGTCTTTAGAGGTAGCTTTGTAGCTATTTGTTGTGTTAGGGGTGTGTGTTTATTAGAAATCATGGAGGTAAAGGGGCTCTGCTCTGATGGCAGCTGAGTTGGGGAACCTGGTACTTTGTTTCTGGTCTTGTACCCTCAACTTCCACTCCCACCCTTTGCCAAACCCCAGGTGTCCCTGAGGTACTTAACCACCCTGGGGCAGTAGCACAGGGATAGTTCTGGGGTTTTTCGGTGTTTTTTTAAAAAGTAATTCAATTGCTATCAGTTTTTAAAATCTGGTTAACTTATAAGTTAACTTTCTTTGCCATTGTTTAATAATTTACATTTCCTGATTGTTGTCAAAAACAAAGAAAGTATCTGCACTCAAAAGTATTCTATTTGGCTGTTTCCTTTCTGTGACAGTGTTCTTAAAACACTAAAGTTGATGGGACTTTAGATATAAAAATAGCCATTTTATGAGGCTGTAAACTCTATAGAGAATGCAGGATATAGTGGAGTACAAGTCATGTGTCCCTTATCTTCCTGAAGATTTTTTTTTTCTAAGACTACAGAGAATTGACAACCTGTGTTTACTGTCTAAAGCCCTTTGTTCTGACTTTAGCAAACCTAGAGGCAAGCATATTCCTTCTGGCCCTGCTACAGGTAGCCTTTTATCTGGATAGTCTGATGAAAAGCAGTGTTGTGTAGGCTCGGCTAAATGACAGATTCACATGGGGATGTTTTGGAAAATACAGATTCAAGGCTGTACCCAAGATGTGCTAAATAAAATACTACCTAATGACTGGGCATGGTGGCTCATGCCTATAATCCCAGCACTTTGGGAGACCAAGTGGGAGGACTACTTGACCTCGAGTTTGAGACCAGCCTGGGCAACATAGTGAGTCCCCATCTCTACTGGGAAAAAAAAAAAAAAATAGCCAGGTGTTGTAGTGCACACCCGTGGGCTCAGCTACTCTGGGAGGCTGAGGCTAGAGGATTGCTTGAACCCGGGAGGTTGAGGCTGCAGTGAGCTATCATGGTGCCACTGCACTCCGGCCTGGGCGACCGAACAAGACCCTGTCTCAAAACAAAAAGACCACAAAAACCAACTATTACTTAATGGGCTTCCCCCCTTTCGTTAATGCTTAGAGGATGGAGGGATGATAAGGTAGAATTTCTATTAATTTAATGTACTTTTCATGAGTAGAATGAGCATAAATTATACAGTCAGGAAAAAACCCTCCTTATGTATTCTGGCTCTGTCACTAGTTCCCTTTCTAGCTTATAACCTTGGGCAAGGTATTGAAACTTTGTTCCATCATTTGTGAAATGATCTGATAGGATAGATGTGAGGAATGAGAAAACAGAAGTAAAGAGGTCTCTTAATTTTCATCTTTATAAAAGTAGTCTAGAGCAGTTATCTCTAAACTTTTTGACATACTATTCCTATTGTTAAAAATAATTTTAGCGTATGCCCTTTATATATGTTTGTTTAGGAACTATCTCATAGCTCAAGGACAGAGTGATCATCTCCTCACTGCTAGTGGGTGCAAACCCATATTTTTATTTTTCAGAGACAGGATCTCTTTATGTCACCCATGCTGGACTGCAGTGACAT
Organism: Trachypithecus francoisi; assembly: GCF_009764315.1. Lineage (NCBI taxonomy): Eukaryota > Metazoa > Chordata > Mammalia > Primates > Cercopithecidae > Trachypithecus > Trachypithecus francoisi. The sequence continues at coordinate 104,283,399 of NW_022681456.1, forward strand.
CATAGCTCACTGCAACCTCAAACTCCAAGGCTCAAGCCATCCTCTTACCTCAGCCTCCCAAGTAGCTGGGACTACAGGTGTGTGCTGCCATACCTGCTAATCTTTTATTTTTAGTAGAGACAGAGTTTCACTGTTGCCTAGGGTGGTCTTAAACTGGGCTCAGGCAGCCCTCCCACCTTGGTCTCTCAAAGCGTTGGGATTACAGGCTTGAGCCACTGCACGTGGCCTACATACATACACACACACACACACACACACACACACGAAATATATATATATATAAAAATTTTTTTTTCCCCCTGAGACAAAGTCTCACTCTGTCTCTCTGGGTAGAGTGCAGTGGCGCAGTCTCGGTTCACTGCACCCTCCACCTCCCGAGTTCAAGTGATTTTCCTGCCTCAGCCTGCCGAGTAGCTGGGACTACAGGTACATACTACCATGCCCAGCTAATTTTTATATTTTTAGTAGAAATGGGGTTTCTTCATATTGGCCAGGCTGGTCTCAAACTCCTGACCTCAAGTGATCTGCTCGCTTCAGCCTCTCAAAGTGTTGGGATTACAGGTGTGAGCCACCACGCCTGGCCAAGAGGCCTATGCATATTTTTAAGCATAAGCATTTGAAAAATATTTGGCTGACTGCTACAATCTGATTAGATTGTTAGTTTTCACCTTATGTGGGAAGCAATGAGCTTCTTCTCTGAAAGGGTCCGTTCTTCATATGCATGCATCATAACTGTTTTTAATACCTAGATTTCTTGAAAGCCTTTTTTAAAAAAGCCACATGTGTATTTTGTGAAGGTGAATATAGTTAAACTAGAGAATATAATCTGTAAGTTCACCTCAATGGCATGTTGCTGTTGGCTTCAGAGCATATGGAGTCTCAAGGTCCAATCCTATAGCCTAGGGACTCCCACTCTTCCACTCTGACCTGGATATGTAGGTCTCGAGGCATGGGGCCATTTACAGATGGACTGAACGGTGGTGCCAGTGTCAGTATTAAACAGCAATCAGGCTATTCTTGCTTTTTAAACTTAATTTATAAAGAGGAGTTCTTATATATTTGTTCTGGGTCAGCCTAAGTTGTACAGCATTTTAGAGTCCAGCAGCAGGAGAAGGGTTTAGGAAGAGCAGATGGTTGGTTGGTTCCTCTTTCCTGATACATGAGGAAATCACACGTCACAGTGTGCAGTGGCATGACAGGACATGCTTTGATGGTAAAAATCTGTTAAGTGGATTTGCTGTTTACACTGGGTTCATGGCTTAACTTTGAATGCCTTTTATTTATATTTTTTATTTTGCAGTATGAAATCATGAAGTCAGAAATATAGAGCTAACGGGTGATTTAGAGCCTGGAGATATAATTCAATGTCATTTTGAGGGTTAGGAAACTGAGGCTCAAGTTCATAGAGCTAGTGAATGAAAGAGCTTGGACTATTCCAGTCTCTTCTAAATGATTGTTAATAAATGTGCAGAGCATTGACCTGCTTGATTCCCCCCACCCAGTTTCTAGAACACATCCTTCAAAGAAGATTGTATTGACAGTTAAATGAAGAAAATTAGAATTCATTTCTAGTTGCCAACATATTCCCTGGTTGTTACTTTAAGCCTTTGATGTATATCTGTGTTCAGATGTTCCAAGAAACTAAATCTAACTTGGTAAAGCTGTTGTTTACTCTTAGTTTCTTTTTGCTTTTTCAGGAAACCTAAAGATTTTTCATGATGATGGTGTATTCTGGGTCACTTTCTCTTGCATAGCTATCCTCATTCCAGTAGTTTTCATGGGCTGCCTAAGAATAGTAAGTGTTTCATCAAAAGTTAGATTTATTCATTATGTTATCCTGTGTTCAGCTGATCACTTATTTCATCATTTTGCATGTTTACTGGGGAGGGCTGTGTTATCTGTATCAGATGATTGCTTCTAAATAGCCTTGTTACTATGAAAGCAAAGGAAATTCTATTTATGATTATCACATGGTGTTCCCCCCCCCCCATTCAAACGGAGCATCACAGTCAGTATGCTTTTAAGTGGGAGCAGAGAAGGTAGTGCTTACTCTAGTACACCAACCTGATGGGTCATTAGTTTCAGCTGGCTTCAGAAGAGTGCTTCTTCCTCTAATTAGATTTTATTTTTGAAGTTCCTTCATAGGGAAGATCTTTTCCATAGTATTTGGATAAGCTGAACTGTGTTTTAAGAACTCATATGGATGTTGAAGGTTGTTTTCAGTTTATCTTTCCAGGGAACTTCTGTTCAGCTCTGAGGGGGTCTGGTCCCTTTTCATACCTGAGGGAGCAAATGTGATTTCCTGTGATTGAAGCCAGTGGAGGGTTAGAAACTGCTTTTGTTCTACCATGGATGATGCCTAAACTCTTCCACTCTTCCACAGCTGAACATACTGACTTGTGGAGTCATTGGCTCCTATTCGGTGGTTTTAGCCGTTGGCAGTTACTTGTCCACAAGCCTTTCCTACATCACTTTGAATGTACTCAAGAGAGCGCTCAACAAGGATTTCCACAGAGCTTTCACAAATGTGCCTTTTCAAACTAATGGTAAGACTCTTAAATCCAAAAACCAGTGTGACAGCACGGTAGGAGTCTTGACCCACCTATGCTAACCAGAGCACTTGGAGACTAAATTTAAAGAAAGTCAACTGGGACAAAAGGAGGGAACACAGCATAACAATGCTGTGAGAACCCTCCGTTACGATAACTTAGGATTGTGGGAGCAAAGCATTTAAAATTTTAAGATGAAGATAAAAATCTACTACATGAATTTCCTTAAGAAATTTCCAAGATTATTTAGGTTTACCTGGTCATTCTCAGTGGGGAGAAAAATGCTGACAGTAAAGACTTTTGACACTTACGGCTGGGGATGGAATGAGGGATGAGAATGACAACCTGATTGAATTTTAAGTTATTCCCTTGTTTCCCTCCTTTAATGAAGCATGCAGTTTGCTAGTTGAAAGAGTTTTTAATTAGTAAGCATGTAGTTTCCCTCACTTGTAAGATTCTATCCATTACAGATTTTCTATAAATTTTTTGAAGAAAAAAATGACTGCCACATGAATTGTTCAGATTGTAAGATACGTTGACTTCAGAAATGTTGAAGTGTGGAGAGTGAAAAAGCATGTCCTGGAATTGAAGATATATTGCATAAGCACAATTGTGATTGTTGCGATTTTATTTTAGGGCAAGTCTTTCCCTCTACCATCCAGAGCTTTCCCTTTGGATAAGAGGTTGATGGTAGAGACCTCGAAATCCTCGAAAACCTTAAAACTCTTGCAAATTTTAAGTACCAGACAGTGTTTTGCCGAGCCTTTTACTAGAAGCTGAGTACCAGCCGGGCGCAGTGGCTTACGCCTGTAATCCCAGCACTTTGGGAGGCCAAGGTGGGTGGATCACGAGGTCAGGAGATCGAGACCATCCTGGCTAACACGTTGAAACCCTGTCTCCACTAAAAATACAAAACATTAGCCAGGCGTGGTGGCGGGTGCCTGTAGTCCCAGTTACTCGGGAGGCTGAGGTAGGAGAATGGTGTGAACCCGAGAGACAGAGGTTGTGGTGAGCCAAGATCGCACCACTGCACTGTAGCCTGGGCGACAGAGCGAGACTCTGTCTCAAAAAAAACAAAACAAAACAAAAAAACAGTAACGATTGGTTGAATGTTTTCATGTGCTCCTATACCTACACTGTGAGTGCAGTAGGGCCCCATATGGAGTGGAATGGGAAAGAAATGAGCATGGTGGCATCTGATGTTCCATGACATACATATGTGAAGTATAACTAGATCACTGCCTTCCTCCTCGAACTCCCTCTGAAAAAACACACAACCAACCGTGGGTACTTGTTACATAATGTTGGAAGGCCAAAGATCCAAACAACTGATTTTTTTACAACCTGTCTGGACTTTCAAATGTCTGTAATAGAAAAATCCTAGTTTCAAAAATAAGACTGTGGCTTCCCCACTGATTCCTTGGTTTGTATGTGAGGAACTACATATGTGTTTGGACTAACTCACCAGAAAGTCTATTAGAAAGGAAGATACAGATTTAGTCCATGAAGGGTTGTGTTATTATGTTAGATTTTAAAATACTAGAGTTCAAACTGTACTTTTTCTACTGTTTTTTAGACTTTATTATCCTGGCAGTATGGGGCATGCTGGCTGTAAGTGGAATTACATTACAGATTCGAAGAGAGAGAGGACGACCGTTTTTCCCTCCTCACCCATACAAGTTATGGAAGCAAGAGAGAGAGCGCCGAGTTACGAACATTCTGGACCCTAGCTACCACATTCCTCCACTGAGAGAGAGGCTCTATGGCCGATTAACTCAGTTCAAAGAGCTCTTCCAGAAGGAGCAGCCAGCTGGAGAGAGAACGCCCCTGCTTCTGTAGATGTCCAGGGGTTTGGTTAGTGTGCCTCAGCTTTGGAGTTCATGCCTGGAGTGATTCAGCAGTCTCTGGTGCAAGTCTAATAAGAGATCAGGCATATAGATCTGTGCTTTGCATAATATTATGGTGCCCTTATTGATATACGGTAAGGGTGTATACTAGGGGATTAGGATGATTCTGAGAGAATGAGAAAGATGACCAAAAAGTTGGTGGTAGGGAGGCTTTTCCTTATTTCCAAATACTTGAGAAATTACCTTTTGGTTTCCAAATCTATGATCAACTTATTCCATTAAATAGATACATTTAAAACATTAAAAACTGATTCTCCTGCAGAGCCCTGGTGTTTCTTTTTATAGCCCCTTGAAACAAGTCTCTCACCTGAGTTTGTCTGAACTTTTGGAGGGAGTTTATTACTGAGTCTTTATTTGTGACAGTATTTGGAGATTGAGGGATTTGATACTTAGGCCTTTGAATTTTAGAAAACAAAAAGAGAAGCAGGCCAGGCATGGTGGCTCACACCTGTAATCCCAATTCTGGGAAGCCAAGGTGGGAGTATCGCTTGAGTCCAGGAGTTTGAGACCAACATGGGCAACACGACAAGACCCCATCTCTATAAAAAAATTAAAAAATTAGCCAGGCATGGTGGCACGTGCCTACTCCTAGCTCCCAAGGAGACTGAGATAGGAGGATCTCTCGAGCCCTGAAGATTGAGGCTACAATAAGCCACTAGCTCCAGCTTGGGTGACAGAGACCCTGTCTCAAAAAGAGAAAGAAAAAAACAAAAAAAAAGCAACTTATTTTCTTACTAAAAGCAGTCTGATTACTTAGTTGCATGTCCTTCTTAGTATCATACATTATCCGAAAAGTTACCTTTTTGTTTAAAAATTTTTAAATCGTGATAAAATACACATAAAATTTACCTTCTTATTCATGTTTAAGTGTACAATTCAGTAGGTTCCCTTTGTTTTTGCCTTTTATGGCTTAAAATGGTAATTGAAATAGCTAAATTATTATTTGAAAATAGGCCAATTTATATAGATAATAGAATTTTACAAGGGTGATTTATTTATATTCCAAATAAAGGAGCCCCCTTTTTTTCAAGGCCTTTTAAAATACTGTCAACAGGTGATCTTTAACTGCATTAGATGACATATGGATTATGTTTGTTTTTAGGAAATAACCCCCACCTTAATCTATATTGCCTACCAGGTGCGGTGGCTCACGCCTATAATCGCAGCATTTTGGGAGGTCGAGGTGAATGGATCACCTGGGGTCAGGAGTTCAAGACCAGCCTGGCCAACATAGTGGTCTCTACTATATTCTAGTATAGTAGGATATATACTCCTATACCCCATCTCTACTAAAAATACAAAAATCAGCTGGGCATTGTAATGCAGGTACCTGTAATCCCAACTACTCGGGAGGCTGAGGAAGGAGAATTGCTTGAACCCAGGAGGCAGAGGTTGCAGTGAGCCAAGATCATGCCACTGCACTCCAGCCTGGGCAACAGAGTGAGACTCTGTCTCTAAATAAATAAATAAATAAATAAATAAATAAATAAATAAATGTCTATATTGCCATTAATAAGAAAACCTTAGAAAAATTTGTACTTCATAGTTCTTTCTGCTCAGTTAGCTGTGTTAGCATTAGTGTAAAATATAACTCTTAATAATTTCTTTTCTGTACAAAGCCTTTGTACAGAAAGGCTTCATCCTTAAAGTGATGAGGGTGGAGTCAAAAAGGATTCAGGCGTTTAGAGGAGCTGCTTTTCATTAGGACCTTGGAGAGTCCCCTCAGTTTTGACACCCTTCTTTCACCACAAGAAAGCACTGGACACCCTGGGTTGCATACTTACTACTCAGGAGCTTTCCCCCCAGCTTTCAGAGCACTAAATTATTGTGAGCTGGTGTCTCTGCAGGCCTGAGTATTAGGGTTGGTGAACATTGTTGCATACACATTTGTGAGTTAACCACTATTTAAATGATGCTGCTTTTTAAAGTTTTTTCAAAGTACAATAGATTTTTGAAGTTTCAGGTAACTGGAAAAATCTTTAACTTTTGCTTTAAGTGTTTGGGGCAGGATAAAACAACATACAAAATATAAAACAATTTTTGCTTTGAAAAATTCAATGCAGGTGACCATTTACTGCTTATTCTGTAATGCTTACTGTCTATAACTAACTTCAGTAACACTGAAACTTGATGAAAAGTTTTTTAAAATTATTTACTGTAAGGACAAAGTTATATGGAATGTTTGTGAGTTAGTTTCTATACCATCTGAATGTACTGCCAGTGAAGACTGTAAAGACACAACACACTATTTTGGAGGGAGGATACAAATTGTTTAAAATTTTTCATAATTTGTGAATAAGTTTGTATAGTTTTTATAATAAATCCCTATTTTGAAAAAAATGCTAAAAAGCTTCATTAAATACTTTCATAAATTTTTTCAGATTATATTTGTACGATAGCTACAAGACACAAGGAATTTCATAGCTATAAAAAAGTTATTTAATATGGGCAAACAATATAGTTCTTCATTTTTAAAAAATCACAAAGATAATTAACAGGAAGTGAAACCTGGGGCAATGTGTTAAAAGATTAATTTGGTGTTATTAGCACTTCAGATGTGTCAAACTAAAGAAAAGTAGCAGTTAACAGGAAACTCTGTTGAACTGTTCTTTAAAATGTTTTCAGAAACTTCTGAAAATTTTATCTGTTATAGGTTAGCTACCAGGTTGCCAAACCATAGTAGGTATATTGTACCACAAGCCAGTTGAGTTTTCTGTAGCAGGTGAAATAGAAAACTGATTCCAACAAAGAAATTGCTAGAATATTAAACCTTCAAAGGACTTTAGAGATCATGTTCACTGACCTCTTTATTTAATACCTGAGGAAATTCTTAAATTAATGATATGAAGTCACAGAGTTATCAAGAAGTAACAGTGCTCACACCAAAACTGGGATGCCTGACTCCCTCTCCAAATGTGCTTTACACTCGTCATGATGAAGATGTAAAGCACCAGGTATTTTCTATTTTCTTCTGCTGACGAATTCATAGGATGTTTCTAATATAAATATTACTTTTTATCGTTCTTTTTGAAAATTAATTTTACACAGTGATAGCATGTTTTTCCAAGTTAATTCTCTGAAGTAATGGACCACTTATTTCAAATGATCGGTACATAGTATTTAAAATTTCCAATATCAATATCTCCACAGCAGCATCTGTAGAAACTTGGTCCAAAGTTCACTCCTAGGTGATGTACTTAATAACTGTTAGTAACATTCATTCAAACCCAGAGTTCTTGGCTCTAATTTCCTGAGAACAGGGACTTGCCCTAAGGCACAGCCCATCATTGTACCCCAGCCCTTGTTGGGAGGGCAGCTATCTATGGTTTTCTGATAGACTAAGCTGTGCCCCCCAACAAATTTATATGTTGAATCCCTAACACCCAGTACCTCAGAATGTGACCTTATTTGGAGACGAGGCCTTTAAAGAGGTTCCAAATTAAATTGAGACTATTAGAGTGGGTCCTAATCCAATCTGACTACTGTCTTTGTAAGAAGGGGAGATTAGGGCACAGAAACACCAGGTGCATGTGCTCACAGGGGAAAGACAGTGTGAAGAGCAGCAAGAAGGCAGCCATCTGCAAGCAGACCCTGCTGGCACCTTGGTCATGAACTTCCAGCCTCCAGAACTGTGAGAAACGTATTTCTGTTGTTTAAGCCATTCAGTCAGTGGTATTTTGTTATGTCAAAAGAATTCACGTTGCAAACCTTTTTACCCTGATTGTTGATTGAAATGCCTCTTGACAGTTTGGCCATTGTATTTGCAAGGACCACTCTTTATGAAATTGACACAAAGAGGGGCTTAAGTTAGTGGGAACTCTGGACTTACCCAGGGACTACCATGTATATCATTACACTGGAGAGGGTGGTAGGTCTGGATCAAGCTTAAGATTTTTTTAAAGAATTGTTATACAGGAGTGGTGTGGTGGCTCACACCTGTAATCTCAGCACTTTGAGAGGCCGAGGCAGGCAGATTACTTTAAGTCAGAAGTTCAAGACCAGCCTGGCCAACATGGTGAAACCCCATCTCTACTAAATATATATATAAATGAGCCAGGCATGATGGCACACACCTGTCAGCTACTTGGGAGGCTAAGGTGGAAGAATCACTTGAACCCAGAGGGTGGAGGCTGCAGTGAGCCAAGATTGCACTCTTGCACTCCAGCCTGGGTGACAAAGCAAGACACTGTCTCAAAAAAATACATAAAAATGGTATATATATGATAGTGAGGCTTTGACTTATATCTCACATTCACTCATTAAATATTTGTTGAGTTCCTGTATGCCAGGCAATGCCTTAAGCACTAGGAGATGGAAAACACAGGCATGGTCTTTGCTGTCTGGGACTGAAGTGTAAGTGAGACAGATACTAAAACAGTTACACAAGATGTATAATATGCAATGAAAATGTATAATGGGGTAGGGGTAGAAAGTGGGATGCCAGGGAAGGAGTCCTTGAGGAAGCGACATTCCAGTTGAAACTTGGAGGCTGAGTAGGAGTAGCCAAAACCAAGTATGTCCCGTGTAGGAGGGGGAGTATTAACAGAAGCCTCAAGGCCTCCCCTTCGCATTGTGGAGAGCTGTAAAACCAACACATGCCAACTGTAACCTTGGGTCTGCAACCTAAGTTTAACTCTTAAAACCAAGTTTTGTTAAATCTCACACTGACAATGCCGGTAACAAGATTATCTTCCCACGTACAGAATAAGGATGAGACAAGATCAACCACTCTTCTGCCTACCCTGAGACAGATGGGTAATTGAGCCTTTACTCCCTTTTTTCAGTTTACCTTATCTTATATGAAACATAGATGTACTGAGCATTAATGAGCCTCACAAGAAGGTAATCATTTGCCTCACTGCCTAACCCCTCTCCTTTTCCCTCCTCGCTCTCTCCCGTAAATAATGAGTTTCCAAAACCCTCTTTAGAAAGCTCAGGTCACAGATGCTCATGTAACTTGCATTTTTTCCCTGGCATGTCTTTAAACTTTGGCTCAATAAACCTCTGATTTATCAAAGACACTTGCCTCAGTCACTTTTTTTGGTTAACAAGTTTTCTGATTCACAAGAAACATGACCTCTGGGAAGACAGAGGCTGTAGGAAGAGGTTTACTCTTAATTGCAAATTTTTTACTATGCTAGATTTTTAAGTGTACATTTATTTTTTCATTTAAAAAATAAAACATGACCTAATAAACTTCTGGGAATTTGCACGCTAGGAATTACAATAAATAAAGGTATGTATATGGATGTTTACTGCAGCATTATTTTATGTTAAACTTTGCAAACTAAATATCCATCAATTGGGGGAACTGATGAATAAATTACAACTCCATAATGGTAGCTACAAAATGCTTGATTTATAGGCATCAGAAACTGACTGGCTAAATCATATAATTAGCTGGAAGAATACTGATGCTATTTGTTTCAGGACATTTCCCTGTATGCATCTGAATTTTACATATTTGTAATTATATGTGTAATTTATGTTAAGCTTTTTAATGCAAATTTAGGTACTTTTTTCTTCCTGTTGCTAGCATCTTCAAGCCATAGACTGTAATCAACTGTATTGAGTGGATACTGATACTTAACTATTCCCCTACTGCAGGATATTTAGGTTGACTCCAATTTGTATACCTTAACACTACCATGATGTAGCTTTGACCAGGGGTAGCAGTGGAGGAGAGAAATGGTAGGATTCTGATATATTTGGAAGGAAGCGCCAACAACAGGATTTGCTGATGAATAGGATGCATGATATGAGAAAGTGGAGTCAAAGTTGCCACCTAGGTTTTTGGCCGTAGCAACTCAAAGGATGGAGTTGTCATCACGCAGGATGGGAAAGAGTATGGAGAGGTTCTGGGAGATTTGGAGTTTGGCTTTAGACATCTTAAGCTTAAAATGTCTCTTTGACAGTCACAGCTGCATGAATCCGGGGTGAGAGGTCTATGCTGGAACTGAATTTAGCAGCCATCAAGCATAGAGGTGGTATTTAATCATGAGACTGGGGGAGATCACCAAAGTGAGTAGAGATACTGCACAGAATAGGTATAAGGACTGAGCCCAATGGCTCTCTAATGTTAAGAGGTCAGAGAGAAGAAACAAAGGAGACTGAGGAGCAGCCAGTGAGGTAAAAGGAAAATGTCTCCTCAAATTCCAATTAGAAATTATCTTCATCAGTATTTTACTAAAAAATGTTCTATTTCACTGACAATGAAAAAAGGTGGTGACTACCAAGATTAAGTTATGGATCTATGATCTTCCATTTTTCATTGAAGCAATTTATTTTTTTTTTTTTGAGATGGAGTTTCACTATTATTGCCCAGGCTGGAGTGCAATGGCACAGTCTCGGCTCACTGCAACCTCTGCTTCCCAGGTTCAAGCGATTCTCCTGCCTCAACCTCCCGAGTAGCTGAGATTACAGGCACCCGCCACCACCCCCAGCTAACTTTTTGTATTTTTAGTAGAGACAGGGTTTACCATGTTGGCTAGGCTGGTCTCGAACTCCTGACCTCAAGTGATCCACCCCTCTTGGCCTCCCAAAGTGCTGGGATTACAGGGAAGCAATTTATTTCTATAAAATCTTAGAAGTCACCTTGATATTGAAGAATATAAAATTAGAGCAGAAATTATCTGTGAGGTTATAATTGGTTTTTAAGAGCTGTTCTTTCTTATATAAAATAAAAAATATAGTTGATCGATGATAAATAAATGATGTCTTAAGTTTCCTAGGGTTACTGTAACAAATTACCACAGGCTGGGTGAATGAAAACAACAGAAGTTTATTTCCTCACAGTTCTGGAGGCCAGAAGTCTGCAATCAAACAGGCTTGGTCCTTTCTGGAGGCCGTGAAGAACCCGTTCCATGCCTCTTGCAGCTTCTGGTGGTGACTAGCAGTCCCTGCGTAATTCACTGCCTCTGTCCTCATGCAGCTATGTCTGTGTTTCATATCTCCTTCTCTCTCATTGTAAGGACACTAGTCACTGGGTTTGGAGCTCACCCTAAATCCAGGGGAATTATATCGTAAGATCCCCTAATGACATCTGTAAAGACTATTTCCAAATATGGTCACCTTCCCAGGTGTATCAGGTTAGGACTCAGACTTAACCTTCTAGGGGACATGACTCAACCTACTACAGATCGTAAGAAATTCTGCAGGATCCTACACTGAGAAGCTGCTAATTCCTAAGGCATACAGATAGAGGCCGCTGCTTTGTAGTAAGAAGAGACAAAAGACCTTAAAATTAAACCATATATAAGAATAAATGTAAGCACTTTTCAAATTAAATTGGGGACCACACCAATTTTAATCACTCCTCTTTAATAATAAAATAGGTTCCTATGCAGTACATACCTCAAACATAAACTTAAGGTTCTGTTTAACAATAACCAAAAAAAAAAAGAGATGGAAAAGTGTCACTAAATAACAAAGTAAATGTCTTTAAACATGAAGACCTTAAATTCATATCCAAGCAAAAAGACCAATAAGTTAATCCAACTTGTTTACAAAAATAATTGTTTATCAAGCAATCTTTTATAGCAGAGCTGCCTCAATGAACTGCCTCAGACTTAATCTCAATTGTGTAGCTTATTTCGTTTCTTTATTACCAGGGATAAAATGTATCTGAATGAATGTGTCATTAAATTAAGGGATACTTTCCCAAAAACAATAAAAAAGTTTCAAAATAAAAACCTGTCATTTATTTATAAAATATCAAATAAGGCCTCTGACTGAAAAAAGAAATCTATGTCATGTTTGGGCCATTAGCCCTTTTCTACTCAATCAGTCTCATCGACCCCACTAACCCCAAACTTAAGATGAAAAAATTCTAAAGTGTAGTTTTGAATTTTACCAATATATGAAATTATACATAAAATTACCATATAAAGTAATATTTAACAAATTATATACTCAAAGTATAATTTTGTCTTAATTTTAGTATGTATTCAATATAAATGAGTACAATATATTTAATCATGTTTGACACTCTTCTTTTATCCCTTTTTAATACAATCACCACAACATAAGAAAATTTAGGTTTCAAATGATGTCAAAGCACATTTCTGCATCTGGTAGTTTTTTAAAATTTTACATATTTGACATTTTAAAAGACAATAGAAACAGATCCACAGATTACTCCACCTCTACCCCACTTTCAGCTGAAAGGTTTTAAGAAAAAAGTTACAGGTTATGAGGACCAGATGGAGCTTAAAAACAGATCCAGAATTTTTTTTTTGAAATTTTAATTTACTTTTTTTTTGTATCTCAAGAATACTTAAAGAAAAAAAAAGGGTTATATGAGGCAGAGGAATTCCCAATTCACTTTGAAATTACCATACCTATCTTGCTATATCAAACATTTAGAGTCTGTTAACTAAATGAACTACATAATATCCTTAAAAATCAGCCAGAGAAGAGAAAAACAAATCTCATCTTCTTTATCAACTGTGAACCAAAACTTATCCTTTTAAAGTAGTTTAACCTACTAAATATGTCTATTATAAGATCTTCTTTCTTAGAAAGTAGTATTCCTTCTTTTTCATTCCTGAAATGATATTTCTTACACTTAAACTAAGTTATGGACAATTGTTAGCTAAGTATCAGTTATGGTAAATTGCTAAAATTAAATTATCTGTTTAAGGTACATATAACACATTACTATAGCCTTTAAAACTAAATTTTCTTTCACAAAAATTTAAATAAATGTGAAAGTAGGCAATCACTATAAGTCTCATGGCATATAAACTTTTTATTAACTTTGACGCCAACTAAGAAGGATGAAATTTAGGATACAAATCTTACATTCACAAAACAGTGGCAAAAATGGTACAATTTTATGAATTCTCAAACATTTACTGGGAATATTCAAGTTTACCTAATTAATCACCCAGAAAGCCAGCAGTACTGCCAAAAGCTCTTGGTATATTCAGTAGTCACTGTGAAAACCTTTCATTTGTCTACCAGCTGGCAATGGCTCAGTTTCTATTTTCCAATTATGTTTTGGAATAAAGTCTATGACCATTAACTATGCATTTTTTGTTGCTATCTCATAGCCAGTGCACTGTACATATTTACAGAGAAAAAAATAAAGGATTGAATTTTCTGTCCATTCATTCATTCACTTATTTGACCATTTCGAGTCATGTAAGAAGCTCACAGACTCAGAAGCTCTTCAGCTCTTCCTCAGACTCAAGTCACTGTTGGTCACTAATGCTGACAAAGAAGTACTTTCCGACGCATCGTCTTTCCTTAGGTTCAAAAATGATTCTCGAGTTATTTGAAGGATCTCTCTCAAGCCTTTGTTTTCTTGCTATAAGAAGGTAAGCAAAAACAAAAATGCAGTCACCATCTACAAGGTAGCTACAACAGCACAAACATATGTTAGGAAAAACTAAACATATGAAAGTATAACAAATAAGCAAGTTCTGTAATTGGCATTAATCTACTCAATGATATATGCAGTTGGCAACTTGAATCTAAAGAACACTTATGCAGCTAGGAATCGTGTTCAACATCTTCCACCACTGCAAAGCCTTCTAATTAAGCAGCTACAATTGTAAATAGAAGCTCAGAAATTGCCTTATTTTACAATCACATTAGAGATGAAGATAATAACATCTAGATTTATTTTTATTTAAACTTATAAAGCCAGTGAATAGGCTAGAATCTCTCAGTACTTTTTGGTATTTTTATTACTTTCCATGATAGCACAGAATGCAGGACAAGTTTATCTCACTGGTATTTGAGAACAGCAGAGTAAGGGTAGCTGATGATATTTTTCAAGAAGGAAAGTAAGTGACCAAATCTGGCACTGGTAAGTAACTTTGCTTTCCGGCCTCCTTTTGGTTATAGTTACTGTAAAAAAATGTATAGACATTTAACAATAACCTTTCATAATTTATTCTCTATCACTGTCTTTCTAAATTTTAGTACTCACTTTCTAAATTCAGTCTCACTTTCTAAATTTTAGTACTGTAAAGCAGATTCCCCACCATGATTTCAAAATGAAGCTCTTAAAGCATAAAAGTCTATTGTACTGATTTCAGTTATTCAGAGACTGGTACTTTCACTATCACAAAATAAAGGACAGATGAGACAAAGGTTTTTAGAATCCCCAGAAAAAGTAAGAATACCCCTAAATATTTGTGGATTAAAAAAAATTTCCCTGTATCACTATGATCTCAAATAGAATAAACAAAATTTTTAAAATTATTCAATTCTACATTCACTTCATAAGATAAGCAATATAGGATCAAACATCAATTTTCTAAATTACTGATATATTGTAAATTACTAATAATCCTAGATTCTTGCATCACCATATAAATGGTCTTGCATAATATACCCACATAAACAGCATCCAGGAGAACATTACTAGTACCCAAGAAAAGTAAATATATATTTAAAAATGGGATATACTTTCTGGCATAAATCTTTGTATGCACAGTTTTCATCTACATTTGCAATGTAAAACTTACTTCAAGTTGGAATATTCGTTCTTGTTCCTTGCAACCCTGTTGCTCGTCAATTTCAATGGCTTTCCTCATTACTGCTGCCATTTCAGTTATCTGGTCAACATGTGCTTGCAGTTCCTGAAAGAGAGGGATGGGAGTTGGAAATCAGCAAAATACTTTATTTTTGGATCCTCTCCTTTTTATAAAATCTGCAGTACCACTTAACATGAATATTCTTACATTGTCTTACATTTTAGAAAACATTTGCTTCTGTCATAGTTGCTACCAGATATATTAACAATGAAGTTGGTTGACCACAGATGGGTTTTTGAAATCAGATTTGTCAGGACTAGAATTAAGAATAAGCAGCACAATAAAACTAAACCTAGCAGCAAGAAAAATATTCATATTTTACATTCCTCTCACCACAATGATCAACTTTGTCTTTTTTTTGCACTTACATACACTATTGTTCAAAGTCATGTGAAAGATAAAAATTGCCGACACATTCAATCTCTTTTCCTCGCTGAAGTCGTCAATGATTTAGAAATCTTTTCTGTATTTGTTCAGGCCTATAAATTTATCTCAATCCAATCTGTAACCTTTTCTAGGTCATAATCCTCTCTGAGAGCAGGAACTGCATCTTTACATCTGCCTTCTATTTAGTGTATGGTATATGATAAATACTGTATAAAATGAGCACAATTCTGCTTTTCAGTGTTAAAATATTAAATGGACTTCTTTGCCAACTGTTGAAAATATAGTATCACTATAATACAGACATCTGCATTTGTTAGGCCCCAGCAAGTAGCATAAATTCTTCCAATCTCATTTTCTTATTTTGCACAACTATGATGTGCCAGTACTATGCTAAACAACAGGAATACAAAGACTGTTAAGACATGTTCCCTGATCTGAAGAAGCTTACAGTCTAGTGAAAGAGACAGACAAAAAAAGATTTAAAATCAACAGAAACTTGAGAATAATCATTTTCTCAATGAACAGCTTCTATAGACCATTATTCACTGGCAATTGAGAGGTATTTTATCATATTAAGCCCAAGACTTAAATATAAAAGTGAATAACTCCCCAAGTAAACATTGTCTCTTCAGTAATTGTATATATGTTTTTTGTAAAAAGGATTTAACAGAACTCCAAGAAACCCACGGAACTAATAAGCTGGAAGAAATGACAATAGTAGTATCTTTGGCAAACCACATTTAATAACCTCTTAACCAACAAAAATGTAGGTCCTTCTAATGGGGAAACCTAAACACTGCTAGTACTCAGCAAGAAGGTACTAGAAAAGGCTAATCTGTGCTGTCCAAAACAATGTTATTTAAACTTAATTAAAATCAATACACTTTTAAAAATTAACAATTCAGTCCCTCAATTGCATTAGTGACACTGCAAGTGCTCAACAGCCACATGTGGCTACTGGCTTCCCCACTGGACAGCACAGAGAAAAAACATCCCCATCATTTCAGAAAGTTCTACTGCATAGTTTTGAATTAGATTATGGTAGAAAGAATGATATGAAGAAAAATATGTCATATTCTGCAAGTTAATCATTAAAATTCCTCCCATTGTCAAGAAAGTATAATATGTAAAAGCAGGTAAGTACAGATCATTGCAGCAGCAAACTGAGTAAGGGTAATGAGTAAAAATTTTGAATACCAACAGCATCCTCAACTTATGATTTGGTCAGTCCTATGGCACTGACCTAAGTTAAAAAACTACACAGAAAGCCAGTATTTCTTTCCCTTTTTTTATAAGACAGTCTCGCTCTTGTTGGCCAGGCTGGAGTGCAATGGCCCAACCTCGGCTCACTGCAACCTCCCCCTCCCAGGTTCAAGCAATTCTCTTGCCTCAGCCTCCGAAGCAGCTGGGATTACAGGCACCCGCTACCACGCCCAGCTAACTTTTTGCATTTTTAGTAGAGATGGGGTTTCACCATGTTGGCCAGGCTGGTCTCCAATTCCTGACATCAGGTGATCCACCCACCTCAGCCTCCCAATTACAGGCATGAGCCACCATGCCTGGCTGAAGCAAGTATTTCTTTGCCTTTAAAATAGAAGGAAAAAAACTACTGATTTTTTCAGTACCAAGTCTAACAAAGCTCATCATGAGAAAAAACCCAATACTTCAAATAGGACAGCATTTTTATAGGCCAGGGTAATGGTTCACTTATTAACTAAAAAATCTTCAGAGAAGTATCACAGACTTTTTAACAAGCACAAGAGGCAAGATCTGTGCTTTCAAAACTGTCTGGAAGACAAGAAGTATCACCAACATAACCCTTGAACTGTCTTGAAATGTCTTTTGTTTCTAACTCCCTGTCTACGTTTATTCTTCCTTTATTCAATAAAGACCTGCCACAAGTGAGTCAAAAAAAAATCGAGACACAATGGAGAGAGCACTACTATACTTAATCCTAACATCTAAACAAACGCATTTTAATTTCATTTGCAAAATCAAAGGACTACAAACTATCCACAATCTGAATTAAAACATTTAATACTTTGACCAAAATTTTTATGAAATCAGGTTAAAATTAATGCCAAGAAAACATCTTTGATGTCCAGAAAGGAAATGACTGTTTTACAGCAACAGCTAACAAGAGCAAACAAATACAGAGTTGGACTGGATAACCTATAAAACCTGCAAATATCTAACAGGCTGTACATAATGCAAATATCTAACAGGCTGTACATAACACACAGAAAATTAATGAGAGATTTAAAGTTTCTACACTGAACAGCATGGCTATTAAAGACACAACATTCTTTTAACGAATCTCATTTATTTGCTGATCTAATCTGGGAGGGAAATTCAGTGTAAAAGAACTTTTGAAATGGACCCCCCTTCCATCCACACCCCAAAAGTTGACTGTTTATTTAGTGTACATTCTGATTTGCTTCCAAGTGCCTTCTCTCCAGTCCATGTTGAGGTGCTTCAAGGATGTGTCGAGATGCATCAAGGAAGAATCCTTCAGACTTGTTACGATGTACCATGTCAATCTGTAGTATAGAGTCATTATAATGTTAATACGGATATCATCCGTAATTTAAAAACTGAATGAGTGTTAGTTCATGCGTGTTAGCCAAATGTTTGAAATGTTTGCTTTTTTAAGATTTCCAAAAAGGCATCTGTTCAAAAATAACGTGAAAATCATTATTTGGGTAAAAAATGAGCTCTGAAACTTTCTACTGATTTTTTAAGTATGTACTCAAAAACTTCTAGGTAAGGGCAAAGTTCTGTATTACAACAGTCTCGAAAGGATCTCTTACTGCAATCCAAAATGCTGTTATGTGTAACTCTGTTTCTTAGCCCTAAATGTGTTGTAAAATTACTTTTGTGTTTAGGCATATCAGAGCACTAGTACCTAAACACATCCTAGAATACCATACTTTTTGTGCTTTTATTATATACAAGTTTCTCTGCCCACTCACTTCTGCTTGTTTACCTACCTGACCATAATTAATTCAAGGCTGGACTGAGACAGATTTTCTTCCCTTCCTTGATACCGTTCCAGATTTTCCTTATGACAGTTAATATTGCTCCCTCTAGCAGTCCAGTAACAATTCATATCCCTGCTTTGGGATTCATCACACCCTCCCTTATACAGGTTGTTATGTTTGTGTCTGCATCTCTCACTATACTGCAAGCTTGTACATTCATCTTATTATTACCCATAACTAATCCAGTGCAAGTATTAATGTTTGTTTAATTAAGTCAAAGTGTCTCCTTTTTGGGAAAAATCAAAATCACAAACATTAATATGTATTAGTGAGAATTAATAACAAATAACTGAATAGTCATTTTATGGGAGGCAAGGATCATCTGAACTTAGATGAAGAATTCAGTCTACATAATAAAAAAGGATGGCTTACAGCTATCTTAGGAAGTGTTTAACCTTACTAATTAATAAATCAGCTCTGGTGAATAGTAAAATCTAATGCATTTTAGAAAACATTTGCTTCTGTCATAGTTGCTACCAGATGAGATAGTATTCTTCCCTTGACATCCTTAACATTTTATTTTTAGGTTATAAAACATACAAACCTTTTAGAAATTCTCAAGATTACATTTATTTTACTAATAATACTAAGTCAACTCCTCGTAGTGCCTTTAAAAAGGTCTTAGTTATTATAGTTATTATACCTTTACATTTAAATGATTTTAGAATGGTCTCATTAACAATAGTTACATTTTGTATTCAAAAGATAACCACTTAAATATCAACGGATTGCCATTTGATTAGGAGATGAATAGCAAAATTAGAAAACTTTTTTTGTTTTTTAATTAAACACAGATTTGTAATTTAATTTATTATTTTACTGGTTGACATAATAGGTACCTATCATTAGGTTTTCTAATATATAAAGGCATATAAAGAGCTATTTGATAGGTATTTAATTCTAATAGAATTAATTACTAATAAGTGAAAAACACCTACAAGCACCAAAATGGCAGAAGTATTTTAAAGAATCTAAAATGTGTTTCAATAATAGAGAAATATAAAAAGATGTCCTTTCCTATTTCTGCTGTAACAAATGGGGAAAAGAAGGCTCATAATCACTATTTCTTAAATAATATTGATAATAATAGTCAGATCATCATTATCTAATACAGGTAACAACTTAGTTTCCACAATCTAGTTTAATATTTTTATTTCATATCAGCAACTAAAAGTCAGTTTAAAATAAATATAAGTGAGAAAGGGTTATTCTACTTGTCTTCATAGCAGTTGCCATAACATAGGCCATAAACTATGGGGACACACCACAGGGAGTAGACACAGGGCTGACAAAGGGATGAGCAGCAGGTAAAACACTGATTTCTAACTACTTCAGCTTTGTTTCTAAAACATGATGTCAATTGGTATACAATACTGGGGCAAGGGAGCAAACCTTTTAATATGTTGGTGCTTCTCCTCAACCCCAGGTTTTTTCCATTATAATAAACAAGATGATTTATAGTCTGGATGAATTAGCCTTATTCAGAAAATAGTCCTAAGAAAAACAAATCTACATTAAACTGCTTTCAGGTTTAGAAAAAAAGTTTTCAGTATTTTTTGTTTATGCAAGAGAAGTCAATACACAAATTTATTAACAAAAAAAAATTTATTGAAAAATTATGTTTTTTAAGAGACAGGGTCTCACTCAGTTGTCTAGATGGGAGTTGGCATGACCATAGCTCACTGTAATCTCAAACTCCTGAGCTGAAGTGGTCTATCCACCTCAGCCTCCTGAGAAGCTAGGACTGCAGGCATGTGCTACCACATCCAGCTAATACTTTTACTTTTTGAAGAGATGGAGTCGCACTATGTTGCCCAGGCTGGTCTTGAACTTCTGGCCTCAAGCGATCTTCCTACCTTGGCCTCCCAAAGTGCTGGGATTATAGGCGTGAGCCACCATGCCCAGCCTTTTAAGAAATATTTCTTAAAAGCATATAGCCCTACAAAAATAATGTTGAATAGAACAGACTTACCTTTATATCCAAAATAAAATTTATTTTTCAATGTACAAATTAAAGTTTCTAAGAAACAGTGAGAGTTATAAATCAAACAGAAAATGATACATAACAAGCAAGAAATGGAAAAATAAGAAAAAGGAGAAAATGGCAATTAAAAAGATAAAACATTCAACATCATGTTAAAATGCCATTACTAGATACCTGTGATATTTTACAAAAAAAATCTGAACACAGGATAATCAATTGTCTCTCTTTTCCATTTCAGGTCACATTTATAGAATGGATTACCTTGGAGTGCTGCTCTTTTAACTTCATTATTATACCCGGATCATCTTTTTTGCTAGCCATTAGCAATCTGAACATTTGTTCTCGATACTTGCTCATTATAAGTTCCAAGGCCGACTGATGTTCTTCCAGAGAGGTACGCAATTCTAACAAGAATAATACTGTACGTTATTCCAACTTGAGTTAAAAGTACATAAAATTTTCCACTAAGCAACTTATGAATAGGACATTTTAAAAAGAAAACACAATGCACAAAAATCTAGCCATATAACAATGAGACACCAAATGAAGTCCCTTATTAGCTTTTTGAATGAGCATTTTAAGCTTATTTTTTGAGAATCATTTCAACAAAGATGTACTAAACAGCAATTAAATATCAGCCAAGGCTCTCTCCATATTAATACCAAAGGGCTACAGACCTCAAGAGTCTAGCAGAGAAAACAAGCACGTGGTTGGTGCAGAGTGGAGTGTCAGTCAAAGAGATTTAAGAGATGTCTGTGGAAAAAAATTGGTGGAAGCTTTGTAGAAGTACAGTGTGAGTTCCCTCAGTTGAAAAGTGAAGGAATGGACCTTCTAAGCAGGGAGGCATGAAAACAGATGATGTGTTTAGGAAGTGATTTGTGTTGGCAAGAGCAAAGAGTTAACGGTGAAGAAAGCTGTGGGAATAAGATAAAAAAAAAAAAGGCTGGGAATTGATTTTTAGGGTCCCTGTAAAAGGTAATAAATATATAATGAAAGTTCTTAGGCCGGGCGCGGTGGCTAAAGCCTGTAATCCCAGCACTTTGGGAGGCCGAGATGGGCAGATCACGAGGTCAGGAGATCGAGACCATCCTGGCTAACACGTTGAAACCCCGTCTCTACTAAAAAAAAAATACAAAAAACTAGCCAGGCGAGGTGGTGGGCGCCTGTAGTCCCAGCTACTCGGGAGGCTGAGGCAGGAGAATGGCGTAAACCTGGGAGGCGGAGCTTGTAGTGAGCTGAGATCTGGCTACTGCACCCCAGCCTGGGCGGCAGAGCCAGACTCCGTCTCAAAAAAAAAAAAGAAAGTTCTTAGGCAAAAGAATTACATGATCAGGGCCCGGCGCAGCGGCTCACACCTGTAATCCCAGCCTTTTGTGAGGTCGAGGCGGGTGGATAACAAGGTCAGGAGATTGAGACCATCCTGGCTAACACGGTGAAACCCCGTCTCTACTCAAAATACAAAAAATTAGCCGGGCGTGGTGGCAGGCGCCTGTTGTACCAGCGACTTGGGAGGCTGAGGCAGGAGAATGGCATGACCCCAGGAGGCGGAGCTTGCAGTGAGCTGAGCTAGCACCATGGCACTCCAGCCTGGGTGAAAGAGCAAGACTCCATCTCAAAAAAAAAAAAAAAAAAAGAATTACACGATCAGATTGATTTTTGAAATATCAATCTGATGGTTATGTTGAAGACAGATTGGACTGGAAGGGGGAAGAGAGATCGGACTCAGGGAGATAAGTTTGGACATTTCAGGCAAGAGACTGAGCATCTAATCTGGGGGCCAATGCAGTGGGACTGCAGAGAATGAAGCTGAGTTATTTCACAGCTAACAACAGCAGTGCTAACTGCATTATTGAGGATGAGAATCTAAGAGGATGTTAAGCAAGGCAGACGTTCAAATGTGGGACAAGATAAAGAGCAATAAATATGATTCAGGAATACAGACTAGGAACGGGATTAATGTCAAAAAGTAACATATCTTGCCTTTGTTTTCTTGTTGCAATTCTCTGATTTGTCTGTTTTCTTGCTGGATTCCCATAACTAATGTGGACCGTGGCCGATGTCTTGCGACTTCATTAAGTTCTTGAATTTCTTCTTGATACTAATGGGGAAAAAAACATGCGGGATGAAAATATCTGCAAATATATATATCTATATATAAATACAAATATATCTGAAATATACATATAAACAAATATCTGATAAGAGCTTAGTATCCAGAATGTATAAAGAACTCTTACAACTCAACAATAAAATGAAAATAACTCCGTTTTTAAAAGTGGGAAAGGATTTGAGTAAACATTTATCTAAAGAAGATATACAAATGGCCAATAAGCACATGACAAGATGCTTAATTAAAATAACTAGTCATTAGGAGAATGCAATTCAATATATCCCACTAGGATGATTATAATGAAAAAGACAATAACAATTGTTGAAGAGGATGTGAAGAAATTGCAACCTTCCATACATTGTTGATGGAATGTAAAATGATGTAGCTCAGGGGTGTCCACTCTTTTGGCTTCCCTGAGCACACTGGAAGAAGAATTGTCAGGCCGCACATAAAATACACTAACACTAACGACAGCTGAGGACCTTTTTTTTAAAAAAAATCTCATAATGTTTTAAGAAAGTTTGCAAATTTGTATTGGGCCGCATTCAAAGCCATCCTGGACCGTATGCAGCCAGCAAGTCACAGGTCGGACAAGCTTGGTGTAGCTGCTTTGGGAAACAACGTGGCAGATCCTCAAAAAATTTAACAGAGTTATTACGTGACCCATCCATTCTACTTCTACATATATACCCAAGAAAACTGAAAACATATGTCCACACAGAAACTTGTACACAAATATTCATAGCAGCATATATTCTTACCAGCCAAAAAAGTAAAATAATCCAAATGCCTATCAGCTGACGAATGGATAAGCACAATGTGCTGTATCCCTACAATGCAATATTATTTGGCAATAAACAGGAATGAAGTACCGATAATATGCTACAACATAGATGAAACTTAAAAACATTATGTTAAGAAGCCAATCACAAAAAGCTGCATATTTTATCATTTCATTCATATAAAATGTCCAGAATAGGCAAATCCATAAGACAGAAATATTAGTGGTTGCCAGAGACTGAGGAAAGGGGAAACTAGAGAGAGACCACTGATGGATGTAAGGTTTTGTGGTGATGAAAATGTTCTGGAATCAGATAGTGGTTATACTGTACAACCTGCAAATGTGTACTAAAATCCAGTGAACTGTACCCTTCAAAAAAGTAAATTTTATGGTATGTGAATATCTTAATAATAATAATAGCACATGTACAAAAGAAATGCAGAAAGACTTTCCATTAAGAAAATGAGAATCTTATTTTACAATTGCACTAATTTATTTTCAAGGCATTCTCATGAGACACTTAGTAATATATTCATTATAACACTCCTGGTTCTTAACTTCAGACGTCAAATTCCCTTTTTAACAACTCAATACCAGATACATGTTCACTGAAGTGCCTGAGTCTAGCTGGACAGTTGGTTAGGGATGCAGGTAATCTGTTTAGGGCAACACAGTTGTCAAACCAAATAACTAAACTTGCTCCACTATTTCCAGTAGCTTTGTTAAAAATACTATCCCAGAATTGCTTCCTTTTACAAAACAGATGAGGAGAGTTGGCTGTGAATATACATTCTCCCCCTCTGATTTCTATCATAATGTCAAAGATTTTATAATTTTCTTAAATGACTTGAAAATTTTTACCAGAAGAAGGTTAAAATAGTGTCTAAACTCCGTGGCCCATGGGAATATTCTGTTACACAACAGTAAAAATAGCAAGAAGAAAGCCCTTTTTATGTATTCTTTAATTGGTAGCATTGAATGAAAAAATAAGGCAGCAAGTATGGGTATAACAACTGCACAGAGTGTAAATCACATATTACCTTGCATCATTTTCAAAAGCTATTTTGTTGTTAAACAGCATCACCTTAAGTACTTTCATAAAGAAAAATATGAACATTTCCACATTATACAAGACAGAACAAAATGTGTACCAACATTAGTAAAAGGTATTATCTGGTCTTTGTCAAATGTTTCTAGATCTAACAAATACATTTATTTTCTTTTTTTTGAGACGGAGTCTCGCTCTGTCGCCCGGGCTGGAGTGCAGTGGCCTGATCTCAGCTCACGGCAAGCTCCGCCTCCCGGGTTTACGCCATTCTCCTGCCTCAGCCTCCAGAGTAGCTGGGACTACAGGCGCCCGCCACCTCGCCCGGCTATTTTTATTTTTTAGTAGAGACGGGGTTTCAACGTGTTAGGCAGGATGGTCTCGATCTCCTGACCTCGTGATCCGCCCATCTCGGCCTCCCAAAGTGCTGGGATTACAGGCTTGAGCCACCGCGCCCGGCCAAATTCATTTATTTTCTAAACTCAAATGCGCAACTTTGTCAGCAAAATAAGTGATCAAATCTAGGGTTTAGAAATATATGTCCATGTATGTCACCTGAACACGACAAAATTAAAGTAAATCTGAAATACACAGGTCAAGCTACTTTAAAATTTTAGAGAATGCTGAAAAAATTAGATACTAATTAGCCAGCAATACATAAATGTCAACGACTGCTTTTGATAAATGGAATGAACAAGAAAAATCAAACCTGTTTCATGGCTTCTACTCGCTTGTTGAGAGCTGTGGTTTGCTCAATCAGAGATTCTGCGGCATCGTCATGATCTCTTAATCTTTCAACAAGAGCTTTAGCATCAGCAAGTGCCTTCTCAATTGTGCAACTCATTTCTAAAGATATATCTATAATTAAAATTAAAATCAAGACTCAAAGTCAACGTATCTATTTTAGTTTCACGTCAACACAGATATGCTTCTTAAGACACATTTGTTACAGTATTGTTCACTGTCCAGGAAGGAAAAAACACCTAAGAACACTGTGGTTTTGCTTCTGTCAGGATGGTACAAACTTGAAAGTAAATTTACACTGTTACAAAAAAATTAGAACACAGTTAAAAGATTTACAGATGGAACTAGAGTGTATTTAAAACACTCAGAACTTACAGTGGGGAAAAAAGTACATGTCCAGTGAATATAACGTTATATAGAAATTTGCCCTTTAAGAGGGCATTCCCTATCTTGTCACTTTTGAGAAAGATCATTTGGTTCGTTGTTCTGTATTCTGGGGTAAGTGACCACCAGATCTCTGACTGTAAGAATGCTTCCTAACCTCTGCTTGGTCAGGGCACTTGAGACACTGTTCACAAACACTGCTGACCAGCCAAAGTGGCCTCAATGTGTCATGCTACATCAAAGTCTTAACCTCCTCTTGGAAGAACTTTTACTTCTTACATAAAGTTGCATTATAATTCTAACGTTTGCATATTCCTTAGTAAATTGCAAAAAAAAAAGTTTTGACTTAGGACAAAACTGGTAATTACAAGAAACTTCCAATATGTTAAAATCAGTAAGTAATATGTTTAAGAGTAGCTGAAAAAATTATGAGACAAAACATGAAACAGTCAATTGTCAGCTTCTTCAACTGGTATGCAGAAACCTCAAATAAAATTTTAATAATTTTAAACAGTCTCTTTCCAAAACTTAAGTTTCTTCTGAAACTTACCCTCCTTGAAATCTTTTATCTTTCTTTTTTTTCAATTTGAAACGGAGTCTCGCTCTTTGACCAGGCTGGAGTGCAATGGCATGATCTCAGCTCACTGCAAGCTCTGCCTCCCAGGTTCACGCCATTCTCCTGCCTCAGCCTCCCGAGTAGCTGGGACTACAGGCACCCACCACCACACCTGGCTACTTTTTTAAAATTTTTAATAGAGACAGGGTTTCACCATGTTACCCAGATGGTCTCGATCTCCTGACCTCATGATCTGCCCACCTTGGGGGCCCCAAAGTGTTGGGATTACAGGCGCGAGCCACCATGCCCGGCTGAAATCTTTTATCTTTCTACTAAGTTTTACCTAACTTTCAATACAAGCCATCCTTTCTTCCGAGTTTTCTCAAAAAATAAAATCACACTAAATTACCAGGCCAGAAGCCAGGTCTACAGAAGTTAAATTAAAACTTTGGTGTAGATCCAAGTGAAGGGTTACAAACAAAGATTTTCATTAACTTTAGTAAAACAGCGATTTGTCACAGAATTCAGGACTCTGTTATATAACACTGCCCTGGACTATAGATCTGTACTAGTTCAATTAATTATTATCCCCTCCAATACACACACACAGACACACACACACACACACACACACACACACACAAAGCAACAAGTAGAAAAGAGAAGATTTAAATAACTCAACAGTATAAAATATTTCATAAAACATATTAGGCAATTTCAGAAGACTTCCTCCTGTTATTTAAATCGCCAATTTAGAAAATGTCCAATATATGACCAGACATTTCCATGGAGCCTTAGGAAGTAAACAAGCTGGAAATTAATACAACTTCTGGCTCTCTAGAGAAAACAACCACAAGATTTGTCTTGTAAGATTCAGGAGGTTTAGATAAGGATACTCGAAAATATGACAAGTAAAGGGCCATTAAAGGAACCAATATTGTCTGATACTGGCTAATACCCAAAAGGACAACTACCCAAAATCTACCCAAAGATGCTGCTCTGAGAGAGCCATTAGCGCCCAACAATACCCTGTACTTCCTCTAAATTTCCAAAGGGAATTATCTAAAATTGTAGATAGACAACTTTCTTACTTGTTAAGAAAGTTAACATAAATGGGTTAAATGGACATCACTACAACTCCATTAATCCCATTACTATAGAACATCAGATCCTTCTGAGTAAGCTTTTAAAGCTGTCTGTAAAGCAAAATTAAAAAAAAAAAAAAAAAAGACGGGCGCTGACTTGTAATAAGAAAAATGAAATAACCAAAAAAAAGGTTTTATAGTAAAAATAATAGGTTGTAACAGATGGTGAAAATAAGAAAGACAAATCTGAAATTCTACAACAAATTATAAAAGATTTGAGAGAAAATAAAGTTTATCTTGGTTTAATATAACTCAAGTAATAGAACTATCTAACGGTCCTAATCTGTAAATGATATTGCTGGGACCACTACAAGAAGAACCCTTCTTTATTCACTAAAGCGTAACATCTACAAATGCAATAGATAGGATCTGTTTCCAAAAAAAATGCAGTAAGGTCCTATATATGATCAGATAGCTAGACAGCCCTCAGTCTAGACAGTCTTCCTACATAATCATAGATCTTTTTGAGTACAAAAATAGTACACTGTGTTCTGGGAGCATTAACATCATGACATAAAAAACCCCACCTGCCTATTATATTGCGTACCTTAAGCTGGGTGCAGTGGCTCACTCAGCACTTTGGGAGGTCGAGGAGGGCAGATCACTTGAAGTCAGGAGTTCGAGACCAGCCTGGCCAACATGGCACTGTCTCTACTAAAAATACAAAAATTACCTGGATGTGGGGGCACACGCCTATAATCCCAGCTACTCCGGAGGCTGAGGCAAGAGAATCGCTTCAACCTGGGAGGCAGAGGTTGCAATGAGCCAAAATTGCGCCACTGCACTACAGCTTGGGCAACAGAGACTCTGTCTCAATAGATAAATAAATACATACATACATACAAAAATTAGCCAGGCTTGGTGGGGGGTGCCTGTAATCCCAGCTATTTGGGAGGCTGAGGCAGGAGAATTGCTTAAACCTGGGAGGCGGAAGTTACAGCGAGCCATAGCACCACTGCACTCCAGCCTGGGCCACAGAGTGAGGAGCCATCTCAAAAAACAAAAAACAAAAAACAAAAAAAAAAAAGAAAAAAGAAAGAAATCGTATACCTTAATTCAGTAGCTAAGGTTTAGCTTCCCTGCCTCAGAGCAATTATAAACCTCAACTGAATTAATAAAAGCATCTTCAGAGGTTATACTAGGTCTTTAAACCTCATGTTATCATGCATAGTAAATCCCTGTTGCTAAAGGAAACCACCCAAAATTTCTGTCACTTGAGTAATTATGAAATATTGTTACTCTCTCTTTTTCATATTACCATCCACTGGTTTAACAGTGTTAATTCAGCAACCTTTACCTACTGCAAGGAAAATCTCATGATTGTGATTCCATAACTCAAGAAGTATTCAAGTCCAAAACAAAACTTTTGAATTTTCTAGTACCAAATCCTGACTTTACTGTTTGTTAACGGGTTTTATCTTAAAAACAAAAATCAGCAATATCAGACTTGATATGCAACAGGTACATCAGTTACTGTGATAAAATTCAATTTCTTACCAGAAGCTAGATTGATCAAGTGACTTAACTGTAGTCCACTAAGATAGAGCAACTAACTAAAAGTAAATATATACACGAATAGCTGATATGCTTTTAGAATAATTCACTTCTCTGAAATGCTGCAAAGAAGAGGTTCCTCCGATATCCTTTAAAAAACAACAAATACATTAACTACTTGATGGCTTGATGGTAGCTGCCTCATATAACTGCTATCATAAAGGTAGAAACAATATTGTAGATACCACAGAAATACCTTAAAGTTCATTACTAGAAGCGGGATGCTTTGACTAAACATCGTTACGCAAAGGCCTCATATGAAACTGTAAAATAAATCCATTAAGAAGTTCAAAGATTCCATGACAGATACACAAAATTTGGCCTGTCAAGTTTCAAAAGAACCATATGACCATCAAGTTGTAAGATCCATGAAGATAAAAACTGTCACAATCAGAATGGCTACTTGATAGTACCACATAACACCTCAAACAGGGCCAGGCGTGGTGGCTCACTCCTGTAATCCCAGCACTTTGGCAGGCTGAGGCAGGTGGATCACCTGAGGTCAGGAGTTCAAGACCAGCCTGACCAATATGATGAAACCCCATCTCTACTAAAAATACAAAAATTAGCTGGTGTGGTGGCATGTGCCTGTAATCCCAGCTACTCAGGAAGCTGAGATAGGAGAATCTCTTGAACCTGGGAGGTGGAGGTTGCAGTGAGCCGAGATCGCGCCATTGCACTAGCCTGGGCAACAAGTGCAAAACTCCATCTCAAACAAAACAAAACCTCAAATAGATACTACTCTATGAAACATTTCATTTAAGTAGAAAAAAATGGCCACAATATTAAACACAGATGGGAAAACTTACCTTGCATAGCATAGGATACTAGTCAATTCATGTTTCATTTGTAAATAAATTTAATCTGGAAAAATTGTAGGCCAGGTGTGGTGGTGCATGCCTGTAATCCCAGCACTTTGGGAGACCGAGGTGGGTGGATCGCCTGAGGTCAGGAGTTTGCGACCAGCCTGACTAACATGATGAAACCCCATCTCTACTAAATACAAAAAAATTAGCAGGGTGTGGTGGCACAAGCCTGTAATCCGAGCTACTTGGGAGGCTGAGAAAGGAGAATCGCTTGTACCTGGGAGGTGGAGGTTGCAATGAGCTGAGATCACACCATTGCACTCCAGCCTGGGCAACAAGAACAAAACTCCGTCTCAAAATAAAAAAAGAAAAACTGTAATGGTGAATCAAAGACTAAAACCATTCCTAAACAACTTTCTGAACATCTCTAAGATTTTATAGAGTTGCTTCTATGGTTTAGAAATATTTATTATTATTTTTTAAATTTTAATTATTTTTAGAGATGAGGTCTTGCTGTCACCCACGCTGGAACTCCTGGACTCCAAAGACCCTCCACTTCAGTCTCCTGAGCAGCTGAGACTATAGGTGCATGCCACCATGCTGGGCAATATTGTTAAATATACTAGTATGTTTATGTTATGAATCCCTTAGAAGAATCCCCTATTGAAAAGACACAGTATTCACACACTAAAATACTATATTTTGTGTATTCTCCCAAGGGCATTCTAACTTGTCATCCAATAATATAAAAACATATTTAACTGCAATAGTTGAAACTTATACATTTCGACGATATAACACTTTGCTTCTTTCTAAGAAACCTTGTCTTCATCGTTCCCAGTCCTCAGGAAACCCCACATAGGAGTTTCCAACAAGATCTAAGTCCAGACACATTGTCATCACATTTCTGAAAACTAAAGACAAAGAAACAATCTGGAAAGCAGCCACAGAAAAATGATACATTACTCATACAGAACAATTTGAGTAACTGTAGGTTTCCCATCAGAAATGAAGGCCAGTAAAAAGTAGAACAACACTTTCAAAATGCTGAAAGAACAGACCTATCAACCCAAAACTCTATATCCAGCAAAAATGTTTCATATATGAAGGTAAAATAAAAATCACTCTCAGCTGAAGAGAAAGAAGAATTTATTTCCAGTAGACTTATTATAAAGAATAATCTTCAGTTAGAAGCAAAGCGTTGTCAGAAGGAAACTTAGAACATCAAGAACAAAGGGAGACCAACAGAAATTATAAATATCTGGGTAAATATTTTCCTCTTAGTTCTTTTAAACATCTAATGTTTAAAAACAAGAATTATAATATTTATCTAATGAGATTTTTAATTTATGCAGGGAAATATATAACTACAACAAAAAGGGAGGAGCCTAAAAAGGCTTTTATAGTGATCAGATTTCTACATTTCACTTGAAGTTGTAAAAATAACAATTTTATGTAGACTTAAAAATTTACATACATTGTAATTCCTAAGAAATCCCTAAAATAACTGTACAGAGATAATAGTCAAAACTACAATAGGTTAATTGAAATGAATTTAAAAGTGTTCAATAACCCAAAAGACAGAGAAAAGGTAAAACAAAGGAATATCAAAGGAACAAAAAGAAAACAAATGGTAAGATGGCAGAACTAAATCCAAACATGCTAATAATTTCACTAAATATAAATGTCCTCAACACATGGATTAAGATAGATGATCAGAATTTTAAAAGAGGACCCAACTATGCATTATTTATATGAAATTCACTTTAAACATGATATGGGTAGGTTAAAAGTAAAAGGACAGGCTGGGCGTAGTGGCTCACACTTTGAGAGGCTGAGATCGGAGGATCGCCTGAGCCCAGGAATTCAAGACCAGCCTGGGCAACATGGCAAAACCATGTCTCTACAAAAAATTTAAAAATCAGCTGAGTTTGGTGGCACATGCCTGTAGTCTCAGCTACTTGGAACGGTGAGGGTGCATTCAACCCTGGCTGTGCCACTGCATTCCTGCCTGGGTGACACAGTGAGACCTTGTCTCCAAAAAAAAAAGTTAAAAGGATGGAAAATAGGATATATTATACTAGTCAAAAGAAAACCAGAGGGCTAACAACATGAAAACATGCTCAACATAACTAGCCATCACTGAAATGCAATTCAAAACCACAATGAGATATACCTACTAAGATGGCTATAATAGAAACGATAGAAGTACTGGCTAGGATATAAAGAACGTGAAATGGTATAGCCACTCTGGAAAAGTCTGACAGTTACTCAAAAGGTTAAACATGTGATCCAACAATTCCACTCCTAGGTACACACCAAGAAAATGAAAGTATGTCAACGCAAAAAACTGTACATGAATGTTCACAGCATTATTCAACTGATAAATGAATAAATACGATGTGTTCATACAGTGGAATATTTGGCAAAAAAAAAAAAAAAAGGTAGGGGGGAATAATGTCCTGAAACAGGCTACAACATAGATGAAAACTGAAAAAATTATGCTAAGTGAAAGAAGTCAGTCACAAAGACAATGTATGACGCCATTTATATAGTGTCCAAAAGAGGCAAATCTAGAGGCTGAAAGTAGATTAGTGGATGTCTAGGACTGGGGGAGTGGGAAAAGGTAGGAGGAATGGGAAGTGACTGTTAATGAACATATGGTTTCTTTTTGTGGGGAAAAAATGTTCTAAAATCAATTTTGTTGTGATGGTTACACAACTCTGAATATACTGAAAACCCTAAAAGTGTATACTTCAAATAGGTGAATAGTATGGTATGTGAATTATATCTCATACCATAGAGGCATTATATTTAAGAAAAGAGCTAGAGTGGCTATATAATATCAGACAAGGCCAGGCGCAGTGGCCCACGCCCATATAATCCCAGCATTTTGGGAGGCTGAGACTGGCAGATCGTGAAGCCAGGGGTTCCAGAACAGCCTGGGAAACACGGTGAAACCCCATCTCTACTAAAAATACAAAAAATTAACCGGGCATGGTGGTACACACCTGCAGTCACAGCTACCTGGGAGGTGGAGGTAGGAGGATCACCTAAGCTCAGGAGGTTGAGGCTGCAGTCAGCCATGATCATGCCACTACACTCCAGCCTGGGCAACAAAGTGAGACTTGCCTCAAAAAATAAATAAGTATCAGACAAAGTAAACTTCAGAGAAAAGAAAATTACCAGGGACAGAGGAACACTACATGATGATAAAAAGCCCAATTCACCAAGAAGACATAAGCAACCTAAATATATATACAACTATAATTAAAGAGCTTCAAAATACAAAAGCACTAACTCAAACAACTGAAGGGATATATAGGCACATCCCACCCTTACTGCTGAAAAACTAAACACTCCTTTCTCAGTAACTGGCAGACCCTGTACACAAAAATCAGCAAGAATATAGACAAAATGAACACCATCCACTAAATGGCTTGAATTGATATTTATGAAATGCTACAACCAACAACAGCAGAGTATACATTCTTTTTAAGTGCACAAGACATTCACAAGGATAGATCATATCCTGGATCACAAAACAAACCTTAACAAATTTAAAAGAACTGTAATCATACAAATTATGCTCTTTTTTGAGATGGAGTTTCACTCTTGTCACCCAGGCTGGAGTGCAATGGCACAGTCTCGGCTCACTGCAACCTCTGCCTCCTGGGTTCAAGCGGTTCTTCCACCTCAACCTCCTGAGTAGCCGGGATTACAGGCTCATGCTACCATGTCTGGCTAATTTTTGTATTTTTAGTAGAGACAGGGTTTCACCACATTGGCCAGGCTGGTCCCGAACACCTGACCTCAGGTGATCCAGTCGCCTCGGTCTCCCAAAATGCTGGGATTACAGGCGTGAGTCACTGCGCCCAGCCGGTACAAATGAAGCTCTTTGATTACAATGAAATCAAACTAAAGTAAGTAATTAAGATATAACAAGAAAATCTCCAAACATCTGAAAGTTAAACAATGTACTTCTACATAATAAGTCAAAAAGGAAGTCTCTGGAAATTAGAAGATACTTTTATCTAAATAAACATGAAAATACAAAATATCAAAAATTTTGGCATATATGTAAATTTGAAGCAAATGTATAGCATTAAATGCTTATATTAGAAAATTAGAAAGATCTCAAATCAATTATATAAGCCTCAACCTTTAGGAACTTGGAGAAGAGGAGCAAAATAAACCTAAATTAAATAGAAGGAAATAATAAAGAGTAGAAATCAATGAAATTGAAAACAGAAAAGCAACAGAGAAAACCCAATGAAATCAAAAGTCAGTTCTTTGAAAAAAATAAAAATTGAAAAACCTCCTGCAAAATTAACCAAGAAAAAAGGGAGCAGACATAAATTACTAATGGAAAGAAGGAACAGGAAAGAAGGGATATTAGGAAAGACGAGATCTCACTACAGGCCTCTAATTCATTCAAAGGATAAGTGAATACAATAATAAATTCCATACACAAGAATCGGATAATTTAAATGAAATGGACTAATTCCTCAAAAACACAAACTACATAAAGTCACATAAGATGTAACAGACAACTATGAATAGCCCTATTATAACTATTTTAAGAAACTGAATTTGTAATTAGAAATCTACAAAAAATCTCCAGACCTGGATGGATTCAAGGACAAATTTTATCACACATTTAAAGAAGAAGTAACACCAATTATTATAGAATTTCCTAAAAAAAGAATGGAAGAAAAGGAAATACTTGTACTTTTAAACTCGTAAAATGATGTATTACTGATACCAAAACCAAAGAGAATACAAGAAAACCACAGACTAATATCCTTCATTAACATAAACAAAATATCCTTAAGGAAATATTTGTAACTCAAATTCAGCAACTCATAATGAGAGTAATATACCCTGACCAATGCAAGTTTATCCCAGATTCAAGGCTGTCTCCAGTGTAATCCAACGAAGAAGAAAATCACTTAGGCATACCAATTGGAGTATTATTTTAAAATTCAGCATCCTTTCATAATAAAAATTTTCTGCAAGCTAGGACTAGAAGAGGATTTTTTTAAACTGAGAAAGGGCATTTTCAAAAAATTTATAGCAAACATCATACTTCATAATGAAAGACTGCTTTCCCAATAAAATTAGGAACAAGGGAAGGATGTCTCCAGTCACCAGTCCTGTTCAATACATTAGTGCAATAAGGCTAGGAAGGGGGAGAAAGCATACAGGTTGCAAAAGAAGAAATAAAACGGCCTCTTTTCACAGCCAACATTGATGTCTATCAATTTGGGTAGAAAATCCCAAAGAATCCAAAAAAGAACTCCTAAAACTAATATATGATTTTAGCAATGTCACAGGATACAAGCACAAGAATCAACTGTTTTTCTATATACTGGCAACAAACAAATGGAAACCAAAACTTTTTTTTTGTTAAACACACATTTACAATAGCAAAAAAAAAAAAAAAAAAAAAAAAAGAAGAAGAAGAAGAAGAAAGAAAAGGAAAACACCAAAACAAAACTGAGATTCCTGGGCATAAATTAAAACACATGCGAAATCTGTGCTGATAACTACAAAACGCTAATGAAAGAAACTAGAGAGGATCTAAATGAATGGAGAAACATACTGTGTTCAAGGACTGGAACACTCAACATAGTAGAGAAGTTTTCTTTTTCTTTTTTTTGAGACAGAGTCTTAGTCTGTCACCCAGGCTACTGGAGTGCAGTGGTGCGATCTTGGCTCACTGCAACCTCTGCCTCCCGGGTTCAAGCGATTCTCTTGCCTCAGCCTCCAGAGTAGTTGAGATCACACGCGTGCGCCACCACACCCAGCTAATTTTTGTATTTTTAGTAGAGGCACGGTTTTGCCATGTTGACCAGGGTGGACTCGAACTCCTGACCTCAAGTGATCCTCCTGCCTCAACTTTCCAAAGTGCTGGGATTACAGGCATGAGCCACCGTGCCCAGCCGAAATGTCAAGTCTTCTGCAACTGTTCTACAAACAGTGCAATTTCCAATCAAAGTCCCAGCAAGATTTTTTTTAGAGAAACTGACAAGCTAATTCTAAAATTTCTATGGAAATGCAAAGAAACCAGATAAAACAACTATGAAAACAAAAAAAGTTGAAGAAACTATTTTTCAGAGTTTTTTTCACAATACCAAAGTTTAAGACTTACTATAAAGCTACTGCAATTAAGGTGGCATAGAGCTAAGAGACAGAATAAGTTTAGAAACAAGGCCATACAAAAATGACCACCTGATATTTGAAAAAGGTGCAAAGGCAAGTCAAAGGAGAAAGATTGGCTTTTTAAAACAAATGTTGTTGGAAGAACTGGCCATCTATATGCCAAAAGTTTAATCCCAATGTAATTCTTACACTTTATACCAAAATTAACTCAAAATGGACCATAAGTCTAAATGCAAAATTAAAAACAATAACACTTCCAGGAAAAAATTAAGAGAAAATATTTGTGACCTGGGGTTAGGCAAAGGTTTTTGTAAACATGACACTAAAAGTATGATTCATAAAAGAAAAATTTGATAAACTGAACCTCATCAAAACCACAAACTTTTGTTCTGGGAAAGACACTGTTTAGAAAGTTTGAAAAGACAAGCTACAGGCTGGGAGAAAATATTTTCAAATTACTTATCCAACAAAGGACTTGTATCTAGAATACATAAAAACCTCTCAAAACAGTAAGAAAATAATCCAAATAAAAATGAATAAAAGACTTTACTAGTGAACCAAAAAGATATGGACAAATAAGAAACAAGAAAAGATGTTCAACATCATCGGCCATTAGAGAAATGCAATTAGAACCATGATGAAACCTGCCCTCTTAAAATGACGATTTATTTCTGCATCAATACCACATTGCCTCAAATGTAACAGCTGTAAAATAAACTCTTGCTAATACGTATAAGTCACTGTTTCCTTCTTTAAAATTGCTTCACCTATTCTTTGCCTTCTCTCTAACCTAATTCTATCCAAATGGATCTCTAGAGTACCCTAAAGGAAAATCAAACTGTTAGGTAATAATTTTAATTTGTTAGGTAATAATTTTAATTAATTCAAACTGTTGGTAGCTTTCTGAATCTGAGCAATAACTACTTTATACTGTCATTTGGGCAAGAGGACAAGTGTTATTCCCATTTTATCAATGAGGAAATAGACCCAGGAATTCCAAATCTAAAAAGCTGAGTGGCTCA
This sequence comes from Trachypithecus francoisi, assembly GCF_009764315.1. Lineage (NCBI taxonomy): Eukaryota > Metazoa > Chordata > Mammalia > Primates > Cercopithecidae > Trachypithecus > Trachypithecus francoisi. The sequence continues at coordinate 104,320,126 of NW_022681456.1, forward strand.
CGCCTGTAATCCCAGCACTCTGAGAGGCCAAGGCAGGCGGATCACAAGGCCAGGAGATCGAGACCAGCCTGACCAACATGAAACCCTGTCCCTACTAAAAATGCAACAATTAGCTGCGTGTGGTGGCGCACGCCTGTAATCCCAGCTACTCGGGAGGCTGAGGCAGGAGAACTGCTTGAGCCCGGGAGGTGGAGGTTGCAGTGAGCTGAGATCGCGCCACTGCACCCCAGCCTGGGCGACAGAGCGAGACTCCAACTCAAACAAACAAAAAAGCCGAATGACAGCGCCACAAAGAAAGGAAAGAGCCAAACTACTAACAAAAATAGAACTTCTAATCCCCAGTCTAGTATCCTATTATTAAGCCACACTGGATTCCCAGGGTCCTGTTTGCTTTTCACCTATATAGAAATCATTTCAACCTCATTAAGTGGAAAACAAAAAAAAGTAAATTCTCTGACCCTACCCCACAAATGGAACATCCAAGATATTTTTTAAAATTTTCAAGCCGCCATAGAAAAGAAATGGGAATGTATATGAAGATAAATTTTAAAGAATAAAAAATTTCAAATATTTTCCAGACATAACAGTCTAGCAGGCAACCATTTTAATTAGGTGTCACAGTTAATTACAAGATCAATGAATGTTTACTGACTGGCTTTTTAAAACTGCAATTAACATTCACTTTATGAAAAATACTCTCTCCTCTCCAGACTGCATAATGAAATACTATTACTGAAATGAACTACATTTAAAATTTGTTAACTATAAAAACCTACCTATTCAGGGAAAGGAACTATAAACAGCAGACAGCTCAAAGCATAATTTTTTTTAGCATTTCAGAGACACAGTGACAACAGTTTCTAAGAATTTGCATGTTCATTTCCTGTACGTGAAACCACACAAAAGTTTAAAATATTTTTTAATATGCATTTACTTTATCACCTTTTTTGAAGATCATTGTGTTTCCTCTTTTTTTGGCCAGGAAGTGGAGTGGGAGGAAGAAGACTGTTTTCCAAACTCTCTAACAAGTTTCAAATTTTAAAAAACAGACTTCATTGGGAGGCCAAGACAGGCGGATCACGAGGTCAGGAGATTGAGACCATCCTGACTAACACGGTGAAACCCCATCTCTACTAAAAGTACAAAAAATTAGCCGGGCGTGGTGGCGGGTGCCTGTAGTCCCAGCTACTTGGGAGGCTGAGGCAGGAGAATGGCGTGAACCCGGGAGGTGGAGTTGGCAGTGAGCTGAGATTGCGCCACTGCACTCCAGCCTGGGCAACAGAGCGAGACTCCATCTCAAAAAAAAAAAAAAAAAACCAGACTTCAGTAAAAAAGGAATATTCTAAACTTTTTGACCTATTTTTATAGTGCCTATCTGAACCGGCCATAATACACTTACTTACATTATTTTCTCTAGAAAGGTCCAAATTACAGGTGAATTTTTTTTTTTTTTTTTTTTTTAGCAAGTTAAAAAAATTTTTTTTTCTTTTCTGCATTAGTCACATTCTCGCCCACTTTACCACCCAAAGACTTTTGCAGTCAGACTCCTGGCAGAAGGCTCAGAACATTCTGCTGCTGATAAAAGAGAAACCACCACCCACCCAAGACAGCAATTGCCAGCTGTTTACTTTCAGATTTTGGTTAAGAAAAATTTAAGGAAATTCAAGTCATATTTTTCAAACCAACCTCAGAAAATAAATGAGAATATATATGAAATGTAAGAGAAATTTTAAAGACTAAAAAAAATTCAAGTATTTTCTAGATAATTAATAAAAGCCTAGCAACCATTTTAATTAGGCGTCACATTAATTATAAGATCAATGAATGTTTACTGATTGGAAACTTTGTTTCCCTTATCCGCCAATCCACTACTCCTACCACTACATCTACACAGAAATACTGTGGCTACTGATACACCACAGATGTGTCTTTAAACGTCACCAATCTAGTTTAAATTTTTTCATGTTCAGGTATACGTCTCTAATATTATATGAACTGACCCATATGAAAATAAAAAAACTAAAAGGTATAGTCATAGTTTTCATATAAACTTATAATCTTAAGAATGCAAGAAAGAATGCATATAAATTACATATAAAAATAAGCATTTACACAGACATATCACTGAATCTGAAAGCAAATAAAATTTTCACTGTCCTTGAAAATAGTGGAATGAATATATGTTTGGAACTGTATAAAAACACTTTCTGAAGAAAATTAATTTTTAAAATTGGAAGAAAGATTTTGGAAGTAATGACACTAGAGGATTTTTTAAAAAATTACACATTCCCTTAGAATTATGGCTGAATATAAGTTTCATATACATATGTTTAAACAGTTAAGACAATTCAAGAAGGAACCTAATATAAACCAGCTATTTCTAACCTACAGGCGAAGGAGTCAGTGGAAGAGTTGCCTGAATGCACATACTCCAAGCACTGTCTGTAGTGAATGGAAATTTCTGCTCCGTTTCTCAAATATAAAGATACTACAAAAATAAAATAAAAAATCATTTAAAAGCATAGTAGTTTTCTGTCATTATACGTAATTTCAATCAACAATTACTAAAAGTACAATTGCGTGTGTATTAGAAGTGCAGAGTTTCTCACATTCAAAACAGGTCAGGAGCCTTTAAGCCAATGTACAGAGTTCCTTCTGGCTCCAAAATTCTATGATTTTAAAGGATGAAGAACTCTTATGGTGAATTCTTTAGAACTATTCAATTCCAATAAACATACATATGTATATATAAATAATGCTTGCTACGTGTCAAGTATTAGACTTTTTCTCAGAGATGAGTAAGACCTGATTCCAGACAGACCCAGGTTCAAATTGGCAGGAGAGACACAGAAACAAATAATACAACCTAATAAATACTGCAGAAGAAATGTTTCAAATGCGTAGGGAGCACAGCGGTATCAATGTCACCTGGGGGAGTATGAGAAGACAATGATTTATGAATTGGGTTTTGATAGGCGGTAAAATAGAGGAACAGTAAATATACTAGACAGATGGTACCGCACGTAGAAAAGTACAGAGCTGTCAAAGTGCATGGCATGTTTGGGGAAATAGCCAGTATAGTCTGGTATGGTCGGATATTAAAGCAAGACTAAAAGGTAAAATGGATTGGGGCAGACTGTAAAAGATCCTGAATGATGATGTGCTTAACAATTAGGATTTGATTCTGTCAGCAATACGGTTACTAAAAAGTTTAAGGAAAGGACAGAGATAAACATGTATTTTAGAATAACTCTATGGAAGCATTACAGCAGAGAAACCAGTGGAGGGCGGGGGGCGGGAGGGCAACCGCACTAATTCTGGCGAAAAAATAATAATAATACAATGCAGTGTGAGTGGAAATGAACCAAGAATGATTCCTGGTTTTCGAGTTCGGATAGCAGGACAGATATTGGAACCGTTATCAGAGATGGGATACAGAAGAAAGGCAAGAAGAAAACCAGAAAAGAGTAATACCCCTTGGAGAGCAGTTTCAAGAAACAAGTTATCTCCATTAGACGCTGCAAACAGGTGACTGAAAGGGTCCCCCGTCCGGTGGTGAGCCCGCAGGTGGCCAAGACAGGATGAAAGTAGATACGGAAGGTGTGTCCATAGCGTTAGGGCCAAGGCTTTTCATTAAACTTTTCGCACCCCATCTCCATTATAAGGAGCACGGAGCTGGAGGGGTGCAGAGAGGAAGTCCGGTTCCCAGGAGCGAGGAACGTGCGGCGGGAAGCGGCCACGGCTAGGCGCCGGTGGTTCAAGAGGCGCAAGGCACCGGCCCGGGCGAAAGACTGCCCCAGCGAAGGACGCCTCCGACTCGCCCACCCCTGCTCCCGTCCCTGGATTTAGTCCACTTACTCTGCTCTTAGTCCCTCGCAGCCGTCAGCTGTGGCGATGGGGACTCAAAGCCTCTACTAACCGGGATCTAGACACTCAAAGGAAGAGACTCCCCGCCCCTAATCCGCCGCCTCAGCAAGCAGACGCAGAGTCGCACGGAGGCAGCGGAGGGGTGGCCGGGAAGACAGTGGCGTCCAGCTCCATCACCGGCTGGGTAGACACCTCCGCCGACCGCCTCCAACCGGCTCTCCCGGAGGACTCCAGCCTCGCGAGATTTCCTTCCTCACGTTACGATGGGGCACAACCGACCACTCTCCGCTTTGCGCGAGAAGGCGGGGCGGGGTCCTTCTATGTCCCTCCCTGTTCCTCCCCACCAGGCCTTCGCGCGGCCTCTCGCAAAGTCTCGCGAGTTTTTCCAGGGGAACCCGGCCAGGGTAGAGAGACCGAGAAGGGGACACCGGGTGGGTGGGCCCTACGCTTAGGGAGCCGTGGTTGGTACTTCGCTGTTGGGGAGGCTTTCAGGTCGCCCAGATCCTGCTTCCCAATGGGTGACTGGGAAAATTAATGGATGGAAAATCTCGAGGGGTGGAGGCTTTTTTTTTTCTCCTTGGCCCCGCCCTCTTCCTGTTCGGCGACTGGGAAGCCGGGCCCTCCGAGGGGGAAGGGAGACTTGGCGGGGCTGTCGGAGAGCGCTGTGCGCACGCGCGAGCCCGAGTGTGTGAGTGTGCACGCGCACGCGCGCTCTTGCTCTTAGGAAGCCTGGGAAGGACCGGTGTGCTAGGAGATGATCGGGGAAAGCATAGTCCCCTGTCTGTGGCACCAGACACTCCCGACTGTGCGCTGACTCTCCCCACCCAGCCAGCAGCCTTTTCCAGAGAGGCTGTGGTCCATAGCCTCTTCGTTTTCACTGCAGGACCAGGCACGAAAGTAAGCGAACCTCGATCCTGAGATCTTCCTTATCCACTCACCTTGTATTTCCACCCCCCACCCTGCAGCAAAGTGGGTCTAGAAGGTTTCTCAAAGAGAGTTTTGCGTGAAGGGGAGATGCGTCTTGAAAGCAGGAGGTGAAAATAGCTGGATCGTAAGAAATCAGTTCGTTTTGATTAACACTTTGGCTCTGCTTGCCATGTGCTTTTCGAATGTGGATTGTCTATTCAGTATAAGATTTTGTTAGCGAAGCAGGGGAGTACCATATGCTCTGTTTTAATAAGTAAAAGTTTTAAAAGTTTTAAATTTCTTCCTACACACCAGTGTGATGGTAACAACTAAGTTTTTCTGCTCTACCTTGTAAATTACTGTGATGTTTCAAAAGCTAAGGGGAGAGTGTGAAGTTGGGGTCCTCATCCTAAGGCGAAGACCTGATGTGCGGTTATCTTAGGAGATGTTTATCTTTGTTTTGGCCTTTTCTTTTGCTGTCGCTCCACTTTCCTGTTAATTCCGCACCCCTACCCCCCAGTCCCCCTTTTTCAAAAATCTTCAAACGTTTTTCTAGGAGGGAAGTCCAAAAATACTGGCTTGGGGTTTATATGTGACGAACGTCAATTAGCAAGGATCATAAAGGTGTATTTCAAGAGTATTTGTCACTTACTATGTTTCGTATATGTAACAATTACATTGTAACAAATACAATTAAATGTCGAAATGTTTCCCTCTGACAATTTTAAGTTCATTTTAAAAGCAAAACCAAAAATGTATGCACTACTAATTTTGTCTGTGTCTGGTAGAGTAACAGCCTCATATGGTGTATTGATACCGTTGCTTTCTGGTCATGACCTCATTAAACTGTCCTTTGTTGGACAGATTTCTTTGAACATATTACTCATGTTCCCTACCAAGTCTTCTTGAGGGAAAGAATCTTCTTGAGAAAATAAGAAAAAATTTAAGACATTAAATGTTATGTATGAATATTTGGCTAATATGTTTTTTCCCTTACAGGTTAAAACAAAATGAAGATTTTTTCTGAATCTCATAAAACAGTGTTTGTTGTGGATCACTGCCCTTATATGGCAGAGTCATGCAGGCAGCATGTCGAGTTTGATATGCTGGTGAAGAATAGAACCCAAGGAATCATTCCTTTGGCCCCCATATCTAAATCATTGTGGACTTGCTCAGTAGAATCTTCCATGGAATATTGTAGAATAATGTATGATATATTTCCTTTCAAAAAGCTGGTGAGTGTGAAGTACAAACAAAAATCATGATTTTGGGGATGTACTTAACTGCATAAATGAATTTTTTATATGAATTTGCTCTAGATTATGACTATGTTTATTACTTAAAATGTGGTACATAACGCTGCCCTTTGGGATTAATATATAATGGATGTTTAATTGGGGCCAGTAATAATAACAGCTAACAATTATTGAGCACTTACATGTGCCAGACATATTTCAAAGTGCTTCATATTTATTAATTTCTTTAATTCTCATAACAGTCATATTAGGTAGGAACTGTAGTTATTGAAGCAATAGTCAAAGTATGTAACGACCAGTATAGAACACAGACTGACATTGAGAGCTGTTGTCAAACTGTGCTGGCATGGAGCAGCTGAGTGTCAGTCTTGTTTGTTGCTTCCCTGTTGTAGATCCGGAAACTGAGGTAAAGAGAAGAAACTTGTCCTGAGTCACATAGTTACTTAGAGACAGAGCCAGAATTTGAACCTAAGCTGGCTGGCTGCTTGCAAGTTTAGCAAATATATACTAAACTGCTGTATTGTTTGGCCATGTTAGAAAGAAATACTTTTAAGAACGCTGAGTGGAAATGGTTTATCAATAAGAAGAGAAATGGATGATTGATAGAAATTACAGGTATTAAAAGTTTAGTCTTAGATTTCAGTATCTTAAATGTCTTATTTTGGGGAAGTCATTTGGTTAGCCACAAGTGGAAGACTTGCTTTCTGTCTTACTTGAAGCAGCCTAGGTTGGGACCTAGCCAATTCTTAGACTGAGGAAGGTAGGGCAGTAGAGTAAAGGTGAACATAGTCTGATATTATACATTCAGATATATTCCAAATTAAAATATAAGCCCTTCTTAAAATTTGTGTGCATTCTGTGTACGATAAAAATATATAATGAGAGAGAATATAACTGATGTAGAGCACAGGCTTTGGTTCAGACCTTGGCATGGTTAGCTACCAGCCGTGTGACTTTGATCATATTTCTTAATCTCTCCAAGCCTCAGTTTCCTCCCGTGTAAATGTAGCACTTACTTCCTTCATGTAAGCTTTAAAAGAGATAAATCTAAGTGAAGTGGCTTGTAAAATATGTCCCTGTCAGATAAGCCTTGGAAGAAAAGACCAATTATCAGACTTCTTGGGGGAGGAAGGAAAACTAGTATTTCATCGATATATAAGGAAAAAGATCATGTTGTCCAGAGTAAAGAAAGAAATCTAACCCTCCACCCCAAAAGGGACATGGGTCAGAATCATCATTTGATAAGTTTTCTAAAATATTCCTTGTCATTATCTTACCCGATCGCAGGTAATTTTAAATTCTCAAATTTGCATTTTACTTTAAAACCTAGCGTAAAGTCCATATACATTATTTTGGCTTTCAGTGCCCTATATGATACAGCTCCTGCCTATTTCTCTGAGTTTGTCTCCTTTCCCACTGCCTACTCTGACTTTCGCCCTTTCCAGGGTATGTGCTCAGATGCCTTTGCGTTTGTTGTTTGCTGTACCCAGGTTATCCCTGATTTACAGTGGCTGGTTTTCAATTGCCTTCAGTTGCCACTGCTATGGAGAGTCCTTCTCTGATCACCCAATCTAAAGTAGCTAATTAACTTATTTTTCATAGCGTTTATCACTCTCTGAAATTATGTTGTTCATTTATTTGTTGGTAATCTTCCTGCAATGCCCTTTGTCCTGGTAGACTCCCCTCCCCTGACTTTCCCCACATTGTGAGTAACAGAACTTTTTTATTCATCACTCTATTCCCATATACTCAGTGCCAGCAATAACACCTGGCATGTACTACACATTCTGTGACTATAAAATGCGTGAATGAATGAATCAGTGAAACAGTGTTAGAAATTGCATGTTCCTTGAAAATATGTTGGTAATTGAGTGAAATTGGAGTTGAATACTAATTGTTTCTTTGGAATCTATTAGGTGAATTTTATTGTGAGTGACTCTGGAGCACATGTTTTAAATTCTTGGACTCAAGAAGACCAAAATTTACAGGAGGTATGGTTAGATTTTGAGATGTGGCCATTTGTAAAAATTATCTAAATGTAGTAATACTTTTAAAAAAAAAAGACCAATTTTTTAAATCACTCTAGGATTTGCATATAGTGTTAAAATGCCAAGTTATATGAGAAAACAGCTATCTCCGTTCTAGTCATTCCCTACACCCAGCACCCCCAAGCAAACTTCCATGTTTTAGCGGTTGTCATATTTACTTCCAGATTTCTAAATAACATGTTTTTATTCCTGTTTATTGAGTTTTCTGTTTATTTATCTACTTATTTATTTATTTATTTTTTATTTATTTTGAGACAGAGTCTTGCTGTCACCCAGACTGGGGTGCGTCGCGCCATCTCAGCTCACTGCAACCTCTGTCTCACAGGTTCAATAGATTCTCCTACCTAAGCCTCCCGAGTAGCTGAGACTACAGGCATGTGCCACCACGCCCAGCTAATTTTTGTATTTTTTAGTAGAAATAGGGTTTAGCCATGTTGGCCAGGCTGGTCTTGAACTCCTGACCTTCATGTGTCCAATGCCTGCCCCCTTCCCTTGTGTTCTCAATATGTCCGATTTCAAAGTTTCATGTTTGCATTATAACATCTACATAAAGTATTATTTACTGTTAAGCCAAGTAATATATATGGTTACTTCCTTATATAGCTTTTTGTTTATTCCTAGAATTATTTAGTATCTCCTTTTTGTCCCCTTCATGTGTTTTCTTTTCATAATATCCATTGCTGCTTTTCCTCATGCTTCTACAAAACCACTCAATATTGTGATCATAAATGTGTTAGATAATTCAGCTGTTTGGTTTTGTCCCCTGAGGAACTTCTTGGAGCACAGTCTTCTGCTCCAGTTTGAACTGGCTGCTTTCTAGGCCCACTGCACTGCTGTCATCCTTCTCTCCCTATTTTTCAGATCCCATTTTTTTTCCTCTCATTTTCTTTCTGTAATCTTTTGTTTTGGTAGAACATAACCTCTGGGATGCCTATAGTTTACCTTGCCCTTTGCTGATACTTTGGGTGTAGAAAATCCGTGTTGGAAATAACTTTTTCCTCAAAATTTTGAGGGCATTATATACTCCACAAAATTATATGTTTTATAGCCTCCAATGCTGAGAAACCTAACACATTTTTCTTTATAATTTCCCTCTGAAAGCTGTTAGAATCTCAGTGATGTGCCTTGGTGTTGATCTGTTCTCATCCATAGTGCTAGGCTTCATATTTTCCAGTACAGGGAAATTTCCCTGCATTGTTCTTTGATAATGTTCTTGTCTCTGTGTTCTGTGTCTTTCTGAAATATCCATGCTTGGAATGTTAGACCTCCTGCATTAAATTCCTTACTCTTTTTCTCACTGATCATCTCATTGTCAGTCATTCTGCTTTTTTAGAGCTTTTAACCCTTGTATAGAACTCTTTATTTGGTTGTACTTTTAATTTCCAAGAACTTTAACTTATACTCTAATTATGTCTATTTTTGGCATATCCTTTTCTTGTTTTATGGGTGTAATTTTACCTGCAGGTATTAACATTAGTTTATTTGAGGTTTTCTTTTGTTCCAAGTTCTTTTCATGTTGAGGCTTTTCTTAAATGCCTGTTGATACTTAGGTAGGCAGTCTTATTTAAAAGCAAGGCACTAAATGGCAGATTAGAAAATCTACACATTGTGGAGTAGATATTGCTGACTATACTTCATTGTAGTTTAAGCCGATTGTTTGCACTAGAGAACCTCCAAATATTGGAGTTGATAGATGGTCTCTCTGGGACTGTTCTTCTACTCTTTTATCTGTATGACAGCTTGGTTGTCAGCTCTCTGGGGGACAGGGGAGAGGGTAAGTTATACCATTGCCCCTGTAGCATTAGCCATATTCTGATGCACAGTAAGCCTCACAGTAAGCTACTGTATTGGACAGCACAGATAGAGAACATTTCCTTCATCACAGTAAGTTCTTTTGCTCTGTAGTGATTTAGTATCTTACCTTTACTCTCTCATGTGCTTTTGGTATCCATGTTTGATAGCTTTCAGTTTCAGTTCTTCCAAGGAGTGTGATTCTGTATCTTGCCGGGCAGGGGAGAGGTAGTCACTTACACAGGTAGGGTGTAAGTAAGATCTGGGAGTCAAGTTGTTCTTTGAACTGAATTCAAACTATTGACATTTTTAGTATCTTGCCTTACCCCGCTGTGTTTGGTAATTGGTGCCTCCAGTTCTTGAACTTCTCCTGGATTCTGCAGGGTATATTATTTTGCCTTTTACCTTCCACGGGCACTTAGATTTCTGCGTGTTCAGTCCTATTAAGTTCATCACCACTTCTTCATCCATTTTTATACATTCTTGTTGATGTCTATCTTGTTTGTTCTTGTCTCTTCCACTCACTTCATGCTTGTGGGTTTATGCTTTCTTTTCTGGTTTCTGTGTTGGTTTTGTTTGTTTGTTTTGAGACTGAGTTTCGCTCTTGTTGCCCAGGCTAGAGTGCAGTGGCGCGATCTCGGCTCACTGCAACCTCTGCCTCCTGGGTTCGAACAATTCTCCTGCCTCAGCCTCCTGAGTAGCTGGAATTACAGGCACCTGCCACCACGCCTGGCTAATTTTTGTATTTTTAGTAGAGATGAGGTTTCACCATGTTGGCCATGCTGGTCTTGAACTCCTGACCTCAGGTGATCCACCCGCCTCGGCCTCCCAAAGTGCTAGGATTACAGGTGTGAGCCACCACGACCAGCCCTGGTTTATGTTTTTTAAAAAGTAAAATCTTTTACTTCGATTTTAGTGGAGGAAGCAGAAACCAACTCATGCTCAACCAGTTAGGTTTATGTTTTAACATTGTCTAAAGATACTGAGTTACTAGTAGCTTATGTTCTTTGCTGTTGTTTAGTTGGATAGAAGACTTCAGTCTATGAGGTCCTTCACGATGAATATGAACAACATGAGAAATAAGGCTTTAGTGAAATAATTGAATACATTATTTGAATTATTTAATGTCAAAATTTTTTTGTGAATGGGTGCTATACAGTGGTAACAATCCCATCTGAGGTGTTTTTTTTTTTTATTACTATTTTTTGTTTTCTTTTTCTTTTCCTTTTTTTTTTTTTTTTTTGAGACGGAGTCTTGCTCGGTTGCCCAGGCTGGAGTGCAGTGGTGCAATCTCGGCTTACTGCAACATCCGCCTTCCTAGTTCAAGCGATTCTCCTGCCTCACTCTCCCGAGTAGCTGGGACTACAGGTGTGTGCCACCACGCCTGGCTAATTTTTTGTGTTTTTAGTAGAGATGAGGTTTCATCGTGTTAGCCAGGATGGTCTCGATCTCCTGACCTCAAGTGATCTGCCCGCCTCGGCCTCACAAAGTCCTGGGATTACAGGTATGAGCCACCACGCCTGGCCTCTTTTTCTTTTTTTTAATTTAATGTAGTTCTATTTTTCTCTGAGGTTAGTTTTAAATAGAACACTTTTAAAGAAAATGTGTTTTATCATACTATTTGGTCTTAAAATGTTTGTGATTAGTATAATATATGTAAACATAGCTAATTTTTCATTCTTTTGAGGGAATTCACTCAGTAGGCTTTGATTGGCTTGGCTTTGCACTAATATCATACAGAATGTTCTTAATATACTATTACCTGAAAAAACAATTTTAAGAATTCCATACATTTCCACTGTACTGTCTTTTTTAAATACTGTGAAAGAAATGTTTTACCTTTTTCAAGAGGTACTGTGAAAGAAGTGTGAAGGCTTTCTAGCAGTATATAAATAAAAATAAGTACAAATCTACGTAGATTTGTACCTACTGTACCTCTGTAGTGCAGTAAAAGTGTGCTTTTGATGGATAGGTATGCTGGTCATAAAGGAATTACTACTTTTTTCTGCTTTCGCAAGGTGAAAATACATGATATCCCATTCATTGCTTTTAAATTTTGAATGGAGGGGAAGACTCCACTTGTGAAAGCAACTATATAGCAAATCACTGGTGTTCAAGAATATGTAAAAGAATTTACATTTTGTATAAATTATGTATAATCTTGTCTATATTTAATGTTTAGCTTTAGTTATCCATGTCACACCTTTTCCCTATATTAAACCTTTCTATGTCTCTGTATCTGTCCTGTGCCAGTACCACACTATCTTGATTACCATTGTTTTGTATTAAGTTTTAAAATAGGAGGTGTGACTCTTCTTACCTTGTTCTTTTTGAAGATTGTTTTGGCCAGTCTGGGTCCCTTGCAATTCTGTATGAATTTTAGAATCACCTTATCAATTACTACAAAGAAGTTGGGGATTATGTTGACACTGTAGGTCAGTTTGGATAATATGACCATCTTAACAATATTAACTCTTCCAATCCATGAGCATGGTATGGTTTTTCATTTTTTAGATTTTTAATTTCTTTCCAACAATGTTTTGTTGTTTTCAGAGTATAAGTTTTATACTTCTTGTTAAATTTATTTCTAAGTATTTTATTTTTGATGCTGTTTTAAGTGGGATTTTAAAAAAGTTTAGTCTTCAGATTGTTATAAGTATATAGAAATACATTTGATTTTTGTGTATTAATCTTGTATACTACAGGTTTGCCGAAATTGTATATTAGTTATAATAGTTTTTTAGTGGATATCTTGGGATTTTGTAAATTCAGCATCATGTTCTCTGCAACATAGAAATAGGTTTACTTCTTTCTTTTCAATCTGGATTCTGTTCATCCTCTCTCTCTCCCTTCCTTCCTCTTCCCTCTCCTTCCTTCCTTCCCTTTTTCCTTTCTTCCTTCCTTTCTCTCTTTCTTCCTTTCTTTCTTCCCGTTCTTTCTCTCTCTCTCCTTCCTTCCTTTCTGTCTTTCTGTCTTTCTCTCTTTCTCTCTTTCTTGTCTCTCATCATCAACTAGGCCAGAGTTCAGAGGCTGAACTCCTGGACTCAAGCGATCCTTCTGCCTCAGCTTTCTAAGTAGCTAGGACTATGGGTGTACACCACCACACCTAGCTGATTTTTTTGTTTTGTTTTTTTTTTCTTTTCTTTTTGTAGAAATGGTGTCTTGCTTTGTTGCCTAACCTGGTCTTGAACTCTTGGCCTCAAGCAGTTTTCCTGCCTTGGCTTCCCCAAGTACTGGGATTACACGCATGAGCCACTGAGCTTGGCATGGATTTCTTTTATTTCTTTTTCTTTCCTATCGCCCTGGCTAGAGCTTCCAGTACAGTGTTGAATAGAAGTGATGAGAATAAACTTCTTTGTTACCGATGTGTAGAGAGAATTCATCCAATCTTTCACTGTTAAGTATGATGTTAGCAGTGGGTTTTTCATAGGTGTCCTTTGTCTTCTTGAGGAAGTTCCCTTCTGTTCCTAATTTTTTTAATTATGAAAAGGTCTTGGATCTTGTCAAGTGCTGTTTCTGTGTTTATTGAGATGATCGTGTGAGTTTTATTTTATTGATGTGTGATGTATTGTAATAATTGATATTTGTATATTAAATAAACTTTGCATTCCTAGAATAAATCCCACTTGTTCATGGTGTATAATTCTTCTTTGTGTGTTACTGGATTTGGCACTATTTTTTTAAGAATGTTCGTGTCCATATATGTAAGATACATTGGTGTGTAGTTTTCTTTCTTGTGATATTTTTATCTGAATTGCACATACTCTTGTCAACATAATTGTTTTCCCTTTTACTTAGCTAATGGCGGCATTAGCTGCTGTTGGGCCTCCTAATCCTCGGGCAGATCCAGAGTGCTGCAGTATTCTGCATGGTCTTGTTGCAGCAGTGGAAACTCTCTGCAAAATTACCGAATACCAACATGAGGCTCGTACTCTACTCATGGAGAATGCAGAACGTGTTGGAAATAGAGGACGAATAATCTGCATTACTAATGCAAAAAGGTGAGGTGTTGATTATAGCAATTCTTTCACTGCGGGAATTTTTAAATCCTATTGTAGTTTTTCAAAAAACTAGCGACAGCATGTTCACATGTTTACATTTAAGCATATTACAAGTGGCCTTTCTGATTTTTTTCTTTTTTTTTTTTGTTTTGCCTTTTAATATTGAGGCTGTGTTCCATTCTAAAATAAAGACTTATCTCATTGAAAACTGTTTAGATTGCCATCATGTAGATAAATTTAACATTTTTCCTCAATGGATTTTCAGCTAGTTGTTTAGTGGTATGACTGAGCACACTAAAGATAGTCCTTATTGAAGTAACTTTAATGTCTATAACACGATAATATAGCAGAAGAGTGTTTTGAACTTTTGCTGTTCATTCCTTTAAATTTGCTACATCTTTTTTATGCCGTAGTGATAGTCATGTGCGAATGCTTGAAGACTGTGTCCAGGAAACGATTCATGAACATAACAAGCTTGCTGCAAATTCAGATCAGTGAGTATAATTCATAAATGAAATAAATATGTTCACATTGATAGATATATGTTATAATTATTTCCAATAACTTAAAAGTGACTGGTAGCATTTCCCTGAATTCTCTACTGACTCAACAAATTAGTCAAAAAATGTATGTTTGATCAGAAACTTTTTTTTTCATTTTCCCTTTCACTTTAATATTTTACTTTTCTCCCACAAGAAAGGTGATCAAAGGAATAAAATAATACATAAATTTATAATGTGTATTTGTTTTGATGGTTTAGTCTCATAGTTGTGTTTCAGATTTGTAAAATGTGCTGGGTATAGTGGCTTATGCCTGTTATTCCAGCACTTTGGGGGGCTGAAGCAGGCAGATAACCTGAGCTCGGGAGTTGAAGACCAGCCTAGGCAACATGGCAAAATCCTGTCTGTACACTACGAAAAATACAAAAATTAGCCAGGCCTGGTGGCATATGCCTGTAGTCCCAGCTACTCAGGCCCCTGAAGCAGGAGAATTGCTTGAGCCTGGGAGGCGGAGGTTGCATTGAACCAAGACTATGCCACTACACTCCAGCCTGGGCAACTACACTCCAGAGCAAGACCATGTCTCAAAAAAAAAATAAGTAACATTTTCATTTTAATTTTTTAAAAATTGTAAAATATGCAAGTTGTTAGTGGCATTATTCAGTATGTACCACATCTAAACATAACAAGTAGTTCATTGTGTGATTTTTCAAAAAACTTTTTCTGTTTCTAAAAAGGAAAACAGTTTTTTTTTTCCTCTATACTCACACTAGTACTTTTGATCAAATGTGTGGGTTTTTCTTCCACACCAATTAATTCTCCAACTCTGTGGATACCAACTGTGTGTCCTACAATTCAATTGTGACACTCCTTGGAGTTAATACAGACCCCACTGATTAGTTATTGCAGACTCAGTTCCACAAGACTGTTACCCCACTTAGACACAAATCTCAACTAGTGGTTCCCCACACTTTCGTCTGACTTAGCTACAAATTAGATGTTTCCACAATCCCCTCCTCACATTCAATACTTTGTTCTGATGGGCTCATAGAACTCAGGGAAACATTTCAGTTTTCTGATTTATTATAAAGGATACAGATGAACAGCCACATGAAGAGGGTGAGGTTGGAAGGATCCCAAGTGCATCAGGTTCTGTCCCTGTGGAGAAGGGGTGTACCACGCTCCCAGCACATGGATGTGTTTACCAACCTAGAAGCTCTCTGAGTTCCATACTTAGGGATTTTTATGGAGGCTTTGTTTGGGTGTGATGGATTATTAACTCACTATCTAGCTTCTCTGCCCTTTCTGGAGGATAGCAGAGTGGGGCTGAATGCTGCTGAGCTTCTAATCATTGCTTGTTCTTTCTGGTGTCCAGACCCCATTGGGGAGCTGTCCAGGATCCCACTAAAGTTGCTTCAGTAGAAGAAAAGATGTTCCTGTCTCCCAGGAAATTCCAAGGAACTTAAGAGCTATGTGTCAAGAACTGGGGTCAGAAACCAAATACTAGAGCAAAAGATGCTCCTAGCGCCCCTGTCATTTAGGAAGTTACAAGGATTTCAGGAGCTCTGTGCTAGGAAGCATGAGCAGAGACCAATATGTATATTTCTGGTTGTGTCACAGCTAGTAAAGACATGTTTGGAACTATTGCAATGTGGACCTTTTTAGAGTGATTATTAATTTTCTTAGGTGCAGTCATAGTATTGTTATGAGTAGGATTGTTCTCACTAGGAGAAGCATGCTGAAATGTTTAGGACTGCACGTCAAGCCCTCTGCAACTTACTCTCAAATAGTTTAATTAAAAAGTGTGTATCTACTTAGTTATAGTATATAGAGAAAGCAAATATAGCTAACAGTGACTCTAGGTGAAGGACATATGGTTGTTCATTTAATAGTACTTTTCTTTCAACTTTCCTGTAGGTCTGGAAATTTCAAAATAAAAAGTTGGGGGAAATTTTTAGCATTACCAATCCTATATTCTTGGAATAACTAATTATAGCTAATGGTTAGTATTGCCTGATTTTATCCTTAAGAAACATTAGTATAAGGAAATTAATACAACATTTATTCATTTTCACTGTTGCAGTTATCTATTGAAAATTGTACTTAATTATAAGAGTTTTATCTTTATTTTATCCTTCAAACACAGCAAATTATTATTTTTTGCATTTAAATTAAATTTGTATACTCATTAAGTGTTCATACTGATACAGCAATTACATATACTGCCTATCTAATATTTAGCTTTTGGGTTAAGAGTAATATCTGATTGTAGCAATATGCTGTTTTAATACGTCAAGGTTTTAATAGTTCACCTGCCTGAATTCATTCCATACTATGTATTCTTATATTTTAAGTCAAAAATTTCTCTTTAAGTCTCATGCAGATTCAAAAATGTGAGTTGGTCTTGATCCATACCTACCCAGTTGGTGAAGACAGCCTTGTATCTGATCGTTCTAAAAAAGAGGTGAGTGTTGAAATAATGAAAGAAAAGACCATTGTGGTTAATAATAATAAATACTGAGAAGGGTTATTACTAAAATGATCCATTACCAATATTTTCTGCCAAGAAAATATTTTGAGTTTTCAAAGTAAACCTCTATGGCAAGACATCTAGGTTGGTTCTTTATGGTCTAATTGTAGATTTTAAAGTGTTTTCTATTCTGCCTGCCTCTTGATGTTTATCAAAAAGTGTTACAAACCATACATAGTTTGTATTGCTCCTAAAATTTTAATTACTTCAGTGATTATTTTTATTATATAAAAATATTTTTCCTTATTAGAAAAGCAATACACTCTTTAACAAAAATATATTCCAATAAAAAATTAATTTTACACATTCAGAGGGAAAAATCTTATTTTCCAACCTTAGTTTTACCTTTTAAATAAGTTTGAACAATTTTAAAGGAAAAGATGATCCTGTTGATTGTTAAATGGATCCACATCATAATATTCTCCATCAGTAATTTATGTTTAGAAATGTAGATATATTCTATATATCTGATTTTTCATTTTGCATTATTTAATATAAACATCGCGAGTATTACCTTAGTCCATGAATTTTTGTAGTTAAGTGGTATTTTTAGTCATTATTGCTATTATTGTGTTTTTAAGTAGTTTCCAGTGTAAGCCTCTTTTTTATTAACTTTTTTCTGCCTCTTTTGATAATGTGGCAATGTTAGTTTTATTTTATGATAATGAAAATTTATTTGTAATTAATATTATTGCCCTGGAATGAGTAAGATTTTGTGTTATCTTGTTGTACACTACTTCTAGCTGCCTTATTTATTGATGACAGAAAGAAATTTTTGTAGTGATTTCTACATTCTTTCTTTTAGTTTTATCTGCAGGGTTTTGTCCTCTCAACAAAATAAAATATTTTTTCTACAGTATCCTTCAGATCCATTTTGCATATAGATAAAAAGTAAAAATTATAAAGAAATATATTTAAATATTTCACTCTAAATTTCAGGAGGACAGGGATCATGTCTATTCACTGCTGTGTTCTATATATTCAGTTTCTGGTATCTAGCAAACTGATTAATACATATGTGGTGAGTGAATGAGTGCATGAAAATTTATCGCTAAAATAGTTGTCATGGTTAATTTATGGACTTTTTTTTTCCAACTTCTAAAAAGTTAAAAATACTTAATTTTAATGGATTTATAGTAAAATAGCAGTCGGTTACAATGAATTAATATTTTGTGGTTAATTTTTCTTGCATATTTTTCTGTAGTTGTCCCCAGTTTTAACCAGTGAAGTTCATAGTGTTCGTGCAGGACGGCATCTTGCTACCAAACTGAATATTTTAGTACAGCAACATTTTGACTTGGCTTCAACTACTATTACAAATATTCCAATGAAGGTAGGCAGATTTTTTCCTGCTGTTTTGAAAGCACTGCTTTGCTTTTTAAGTATTTGTTTGAGGCCAGGAGCGGTAGCTCATGCCTGTAATTCCAGCACTTTGGGAGGCTGAGATGGGAGGATTACTTGAGGCCAGGAGTTTGAGACTAGTCTAGTTGACATAGTAAGATCCCATCTCAATATAAAAAAATAAAAATAAAAAATTGTTGGACATGTATTATTTATTTTAATTGAACCTTTACCTTTTCTCCCCATATCATATTTTCTGTTTTGCTAGCCCACATTCAATGTCTTTGACCAGGTCAGTAAATACTGAAAAGCAACCGGAAAGGATCACAGAATAAAATGCTATATTTTTGTTTTCTAAAAAAACATGTTATGTGAGCTCTCTTAAAAAAAAAAAAACAAATGCTCTCATTGTTTTCATCAAAATACAATTTCTATTTTAGATTATTATTCTGTGATTCTTTCCCTGACAGCTGTGTTATTAGATTTTGCTTACTTTGTGTATTCTAGTGGATCTTTTATTCTCTATATTTTTGTTGTTGCCCACTCGGTATAAAGGTGTCTATAGCTAATAGGTCTAACTAGGGGAAAATAGCTCATAGTTTTAAATTAGTTTATTACTCTCTAACTGAAAGACTGTAGATGTGAGCCCTGTGATTTTACTGGTGGATTTTTTAAGGAACCTATTGCTACCTGTTCCTTTTCATCATATTAACGCTATCATTAAGTTGTTTTAGGGCTTACACAGTGGCTGGCCCATAGTAAGCTTCAAATGAGTTTTTACTGAGTGAAATTGAATTTAATTGTATTGATTATGTTTACAAATATAAAGTAGCCACTATATCTAAAAATTCCAATTTTTCTTACATTCCAGTTTCTATTTTCTGCCACTATATTATGAATAATAAATAGCATGAGAAATATAATCTTTTCATTATTTCTTAATGCCATTGGCTGGTTTTTCACTACAAAGTTTAGGCTTACCCTGTAGAACCTTTTGGATGTAGAAGCAAATAACATAATAGGTACACTTTAATATATATAATGTCACATGTTATAAGAAAAATACTCTGATAGCTTGTCTGTTAATTTTGATCATATTTGTGTGCTACTGGTGTGACTCTTCTCTTTGTGTTTTTTGGTAAATAGATAATGTTGAAATTCCTATTTCCTATTACTGAAAACAAGTTACTAAACTTGTTTGTTAGTTTGTATTTTATATAATTGATATTTGCTAATTCACTGTAGGTATTTAAAGATGCTATTTCCTCTTTTTAACAATGATTTCACTTTAAATTTATGTAAATTATTTCAATTACATTATATTTGCATATTAAAAATATTGGCAAGACAATGCATTTGGAGTAAAAAAAATTCAAAATTTCTGAATTAGTCATCTTTGTTAATTCTGACATAATGTAAAAAAGTCATTAAATACTGTATTACCTGTATATGGCCAGTTGTTTTTTAATGGAGTTTATGTTGCATGGAAAATTTGCATCTTTAAATAGATTATCCCATTATTTTAGCTAATTATTATTGAATGTATTTGACCTCATTTTAAACAAAAAGCAAAATGAATAATTAATAACTTTATTATTTTGAAAGCAAAACCATGTTTTTTTAAATGTTTGAAATTTTGCTTCAAGGAAGAGCAGCATGCTAACACATCTGCCAATTACGATGTGGAGCTACTTCATCACAAAGATGCACATGTAGATTTCCTGAAAAGTGGTAAGAGACATTTGAAAGTATTACGTTGTATGATCTAACATATGAAAGCATATTACAGTGGCCCCCATATCCTCAGGGAAGACATTCCAAGAACCCCAGTGGATGCCTGAAACCTCAGATGGTCTCGAACCCTATACTGTATGTACTGGTTTCTCCTATACATACATACCTATGATAAAGTGTAATTTATAAATTAGGCAAAGCAGGAGGAGATCAAGAACAATAAGAATAAAATAGAAAAATTTTAGCAATATATTATAATAAAAGTTACATGAATGTAGTCTCTTGGTCTCCCTCTTTCTCAAAATATCTTATTGTACTGTACTCATCCTTCTTGGGATGATGTGACATGATAAAATACCTACATGATGAGATAAACTGAGATGAATGATATAGGTATTGTGACATAGCGTTAGGCTACTATGGACCTTGAACACAAGCATCATGATACCTCGACCATAGATCTGATAACCAAGAAGGCTCCTGATGGGCTCGTAGCGTTTATAGCATGGATATGCTGGAAAAGGAATGATTCACATTCCAGGCAGGACAGAGTGGCCTAGTATCAGACGTCATCTTGCTACTCAGAATAGCATGCAGTGTAAAACTTATGAATTGTTTATTTCTGGACTTTTGTATTTAATATTTTTGGGCTGCAGGCTGGGCGTAGTGGCTCACACCTGTAATCCTACCACTTTGGGAGGCCAAGGTGGGCAGATCACTTGAGGTCAGGAGTTTGAAACCAGCTTGGCCAACATGGCAAAGGCCCATGTCTACTAAAAATTAAAAAATTAGCTGGGTGTGCTGGCGCATACCTGTAGTCCCAGTTACTTGTGACGCTGAGGCAGGAGAATCTCTTGAACCTGGGAGGTGGAGGTTGCAGTGAGCCGAGATCATGCCACTGCACCGCAGCCTAGGCAACAGGGTGAGACTCCATCTCAAAAAATACATGTATATCTTGGGACTGCAGTTGACCACAGGTAATGAAACCATGAAAAGCGACACAGCAAACTTGAGGGACTACTGTAACAGCTTTGAGAAGTTCTTCAGTACAAACCAGACTGACTATAGTTCATCCCTGTGCAAACTTATCTGTCAGTATCACCTATTAATGGCCATGGAACTAGTGTCCTGTGGAATTTACTTCAGAAAAGACAGGGCTAATACAACAAATACTGAGAAAGATAGCCATGGCTTTCTCAAACTCATTACAGTTTCATTTGCAGGAAACAACCTTGAGGAAGGGAAAAGAATAGGAGCAAACTCGAAAGAGTGATAGACTTTCAACTTGGCCTAGAAATTAAATTTTGAAATTTAAGTTAGTTTTTTTTCCTCTAAAAATTATTTCAGTCCATAGATCTCATCTCCCAAACTGATTTCTGCAACTGTATTGGCTTGGTTTAGGGGAGAAGACTCTGGAGTTAGGAGATAAGTTTTAGCTAAAGCTTTGCCACCAACTGGCAAGTCCCATATGTTTCTAGATGTATGTTTGCATGCTTATGAATTAAAGATGCTGGATTAGATGAGCTATAGTATTCCATTCAATTCTAAAATACAATGAAAATTGTAAGACTTTGAAGGTCATTTTAAAAGCCTTTAAGCTTTGACATTTGGTTAAATTCTTTAGAATGTTTTCCAGTAAATTGATGCTGCCAGAGAAATGGTTGACTTTGATTACGTTGTATGCATCTTCTGAAGCATAATCATGAGCCATTCGTGACATTTGTTACATATCTGAGGAATCTTAGAATAAACCTAATGAGTTGCTAACATGAAAGAAACTATTATGATACAGGGATATATAAACATTTAACAAAGGAATATAGAGAACTTGTTTTTGAAAATATATTACATGGAAATTGCTATGAACCTGTGATGCCTGTGATGTTATATCAATTTTTAAAATGTTATTTTAAAAACTCACAAAAATGGGCCAGGCATGGTGGTTCATGCCTGTAATCCCAGCACTTTGGGAGGCTGAGGCAGGAGGATCACGAGGTCAAGAGATCACCCTGGTCAACATGGTGAAACCCTGTCTCTACTAGAAAATACAAAAAATTAGCTGGGCATGGTGGCGCACACCTGTAGTCCCAGCTACTCGGGAGGCTGAGGCAGGGGAATCGCTTGAACCTGGGAGGCAGAGGTTGCAGTGAGCTGAGATTGCACCACTGCACTCCAGCCTGGTGACAGAGTGAGACTCTGTCTCCAAAAAAAAAAAAAAAAAAACTTACAAAAATGTCAAAAATATCCTTTGTAACACAAAATAGTTCTTTAAAATAGTTGTTGACTTGGCCTGTAGTTATATGCATTACATGTGGACACTATGTGTCAAATTTATTTTAACAATAGGAACAGAGCACTGTGGGAGCACACAGGAGGCTGCCTGTGGTGCCAGTAAGAGTTAGGCAAGTTTTACTGAGGTGGTAACAGTGTAGCTGGGTCTTGGTGAGTAGGCTTATACTTTAGCCCAGATACCTTCCCTAAGTTCCAGATCTTTTTTTTTTGTTTTTTTTGTTTTTTTTTTTTGAGACAGTCTCACTCTCTCCCAGGCTGGAGTGCAGTGGCACGATCTTGGCTCACTGCAAGCTCTGCCTCCCAGGTTCACGCCATTTTCCTGCCTCAGCCTCCCGAGTAGTTGGAACTACAGGCATCCACCACCACGCCTGGCTAATATTTTGTATTTTTAGTAGAGACAGGATTTCACTGTGTTAACCAGGATGATCTCGATCTCCTGACCTCGTGATTCGCCTGCCTTGGCCTCCCAAAGTGCTGGCATTACAGGCATGAGTCACGGCACCCGGCCCCTAAATTCCAGATCTTTATATTCTGCTGCCTAATTGTATCTCTTAGATGTCTCTCAGGCACCTACATCTCAACATGCCCAAAACAACTTAGGAGCTTTGCCACCTGAACTAGTCTCCTTTTTCAGTGAATGGCCCTGTTTATTCATTTATATAAGGCGGAAACCTCAGAATCACTTCTGAGGCATCTAATCCATCATCACATTTTCTTGATTTCATCTACTAATATTTCTCACGTACATCAAAATCTCCATCTCAGCTACCAATAACATTTCCCTAATCCAGCCTTTCATTTTCTTACCTGTTATCTCACAGTAGCCTCCTAAATGGCCTGTTCCTATCTACTCTTTACCCTCCAGCTACAGTAACTTTCAGAATGCTAATCCTGACCATGTTCTCATGACCTTAAACCTGCCCCCTGCCCATGCTTTTCTGTTGCCCTTAGGAAAAGACAGAGCTGTTTAAACGTCTTACAAGGCCCTTCATTGTCTGCCCCCCTCCCCCTTTTTATTCTCATCTCAGAACATACTAATCTTCTCTGTTTCAGCCACACAGATCTAATATTTTTAATGCTTCCTCCTGCCACAGTATCTTGGTATCTACTGTTCTTTTGCCTGAATAGTCTTTCCTCTATTTCTTTTTTTTTTTGAGACGGAGTCTCACTTTGTTGCTCAGACTGGAGTACAGTAGTGTGATCATAGCTTACTGCAGCATCGACCTCTTGGGCTACAAGCAGTCCTTCCACCTCAGCCTCCAGAGTAGCTGGAACTGCAGGTGCAAACCACAAAGCCTGGCTAATTTTTGTATTTTTTTCATAGAGACAGGGTCTCACTATGTTGCCCAGGCTGGTTTTCTGACCCCCTAGCAATCCTCCCACTTAGGACTCATAAAGTGCTGAGATTTTAGATGTGAGGCACTGCGTCTGGTCCGTTTCTTTAGTTAATTTCTACTCATCCCCTTATAACTCAGACCAGTCTTCACTTCTCAAGGAAACTTCCCCTGGTGTCTTGGAATTTGACAAATCTCCCTCTTTAGTCACTCATAGCACTGTAGATATTTCCTGCAAAGCCTTGTCAGCTTTATGGTTGCACATTTGTTTATTATTATTAGATTAATATCTCCTTATGTATTTACTTTCCAGATCCCTTGGTTTGTGTTTCTTCTAACTAAACTTACTAGAATTCAGTATAGGTATGCATTTTAGATTCCTTAATCTTTTTCTGAGTACTTAACCATGTCATTTTATCATTTAATAGTGTGGGCAGGGAAGAGCAGTTGTAGATGCTTGAAATTTTTTAAATTTTCGCTATTGACTTTCAGTGCAGTGACCTAAATGATTGGTTTAATAACGAATGTGGAGGAAAATTACTATTTATTTTAATTATAGATAATATCTATACTCTATTTGGTATTTGTCCAGAGGACCTGATAAAAAGATGTTGTCTCAGAGATATTTTCTCTTACAGAGTTTAAACTCATTTGGAAATCTTGGTAAACAATTTGAAGCTTGTGATCTACTTGATAATGTTAGTGTTTCTCTGACATTTTTTTCATTGTTGTTTTTAAATGAACTTTTAATTTTAGAGTAGTTTCAGATTTACAAAATAATTGTGAGGACAGTACAGAGTTCCCCTTACTCCATACCCAGTTTGCTCTATTACTATTTTTTGCTTTTATTATTACTTTTTTTTTTTTTATTTTTTTGAGGTGGAGTATCACTCTGTTGCCCAGGCTGGAGTGCTGTGTCGCAATCTCGGCTCACTGCGACCTCTGCTGCCCGGGTTCAAGTGATTCTTCTGCCTCAGCCTCCCAAATAGCTGGGATTACAGGCACCTGCTGCCACGCCTGGCACATTTTTGTAGTTTTAGTAGGGACAGGGTTTCATCATCTTGACCAGGCTGGTCTTGAACTCCTGACCTCATGATCCACCTGTCTCAGCCTCCCAAAGTGCTGGGATTACAGGCGTGAGCCATCATGCCCAACTGCTTTTATTATTTTTTAAATTAACACATAATTGTACATATTTATGGAATACAGTGTGATGTTTTGATACATGTATACAATGTGTAATGTCTCTTGACATATTTTTAAAGGTGATTCACACCTAGGTGGTGGCAGTCGAGAAGGCCCGTTTAAAGAAACGATAACATTAAAGTGGTGTACTCCAAGGACAAATAACATTGGTAGGTATTTAAGAATAACTGAAAAAGACTAAATCAAAAGGTTCTTCAGGTATTATGTGGGGGTCAATTAATTGATTCTGTTTTGCATTTTCGTTTTTCATTGTTTCAGGACTGAATGAATTCAGTGAACAAGTTTTTTTTTTTCTTTTAATTGTGAGAATATTTCTTTATATTCTTTCAAATCAGTGTTTTCTTCTATTTCAGAATTACACTATTGTACTGGAGCTTATCGGATTTCACCTGTAGACGTAAATAGTAGACCTTCCTCCTGCCTTACTAATTTTCTTCTAAATGGTAACTTTCATCATTTAATGGTTTTGCCTGAAATTATTTATATTATTTGAATTATTTATATTATTATTAAATTACTGAGTGAAATTATTAAGAGTAAGAACCCTGGAAAGCTATTTTCGTCACTATAGCTTTGCCATTTATTTGTGAAAGCTGTTTTAAACTTATGTAATTCGAAATGCCCTTTAACAGTTTTTACTAACATTTAAAAGATGACTTTAGGTTTGGCTTTCAGGCTATTTTATCTAAGCAAGTTTTATTTAATAAAATTGTGAGTATTTCTATTTTAAAAATTTGACCTTTAGAGTCTAAATTGATTTGTTTTAGAAGCTACAATTAGAAAATAGATTAAAAAAATAAAATAGAAGCTGGAATAATGTAGACCATTTATCTTGGCCCATTGAATTTTAAATCAAAGCAAAGTTGGACTTACTTGAACACGATACCTTTATCATAAATAAATATTATGTTTTTAATATTATACCATATGATTCTTACCTATGACCTTAAATCTGTGGTTTCATTGTGTGAAATTTTTTTTACAAGTCTAAATTATTGGATTCCAAATTAAAAGCTTCTCTGGTAATTCTTATGATCATCTCAGGTTTTGGAACTAGTGATCTAAAGAGTCAGTCTGTCTTTATCATAAGGTTATGTCATTGTTAATTAAGCATAATTTGATTATCAGACTAGGTGAAATTCAGATTAACATTTGGACATGTAGAATAGAAAGTAGTTATGATTACAGTGTGGATGAGGAACTGTCGTGTAAGTGAACTGGGACTGTGCCTTCTCCCCAAATGTTCTGTCGCATTAATAACCTGAGGATTATGGAGCAGTTGTCTCACTTTTCTTCTTGAGGTCCAGGAGAAAAATTCAATATGTACATGTAAATTGGATGAACCATATAGCCAAATGTATTATTTCAGAGACCACTATAGTTGTTGTGTGAAACTGTATAACTATATAACCTTGGAGTAACTAAGATATAGTTAAGGCTAGAATTCAGATTTTTAGGCATGGAAGAGTAGATACACTAAATTAGCAATGCAGGTTAAAATACGGGGATCAATAAATAAAATGAAAAAATCTAGATGTAAATCTCAAGGAAATAAATGAGAGCCCGTTTGAGTTTCATTACTGATAACGTAATCTTATTTTTGACAGGTCGTTCTGTTTTACTGGAACAACCACGAAAATCAGGTTCTAAAGTCATTAGTCATATGCTTAGTAGCCATGGAGGAGAGATTTTTTTGCACGTCCTTAGCAGTTCTCGATCCATTCTAGAAGATCCGCCTTCAATTAGTGAAGGATGTGGAGGAAGAGTTACAGACTACCGGATTACAGTAAGACTCTAATATCTATAAATTTTAAGTTTTGAATGTGTCGTCATTCAGCAAGCAGTTATCAAGTGCTCGTTAAATGCTAAGATCTGTGGAAAAAAAGAGATTTGGAAGAAGTTGATTATTATTTTAATTAGGTGAATTTCCTGCAATATTTGCTCAATAATTCTATTTATCATTGTTTAATCTTATTTTATATTCAGTGTATAGTGAGATGTATCTGAATTGCAATGACATGCTGGAATTGTAGGAAATAAATTGATTTGAACTAATATTTTAGGTGAAACTTAATTTCTAGTAATTTAAATGGCAAACAGAAACCTGGAATATTTGGATTGCTGCTACTTTGAAATAACATAAACTTTCGTATTATTGGGAAGAACATAAAGGGAAATATATGTCCCTTTTTGGTAGAAATTCTGTTCTAATTTTGATTTTTTATTCTCCCTCCTCTCTTTCCTATTTGGTATTTCATAGCTGTTTACTTCTTGAGGTGGTTGTAAAAACTAAGTGTGATATATGTATATGAATATACTTTGTAAACCACAAAGTGTTATATACTGTAAGTAACTTTTTAATTAGGATTTTTTTAAAAAAATAATATTTAAATAAGGAGAAGCCTAATCAACATTTATTGTAGAAAATTTAGAGAATATAGGTGTCTTAAAAAAACACCCACACCTGTAAATTACCTATAATTTCATCATTCACAGATAATTATTGTTAACATGTTTATGTTATGTCAAGGTAGTTTGTTTGTTTTGAGACAGAATTTTGCTCTTGTTGCCCAGGTTAGAGTGCAGTGGTGCAATCTTGGCTCACTGCAACCTCCGCCTCCTGGGTTCAAGTGATTCTCTTGCCTCAGCTTCCTGAGTAGATAAGATTATAGCTGCCTGCCACCACGCCCAGCTAATTTTTGTATTTTTAGTAAAGATGGGGTTTCACCATGTTGGCCAGGCTAGTCTCAAACTCCTGACCTTAGGTGATCCACCTGTCTCAGCCTCCCAAAGTGTTGGGATTACAGGTGTGAGCCACCGTGCCCAGGCTCAAGGTAGTTTTTAAATAAGCAAATGAGTCTTCTAATATGATTAACTGACTCTTTTATCTATATGTGATAGAAAAGTTAAATTACAGAAGGGGGAAAAAAGTGTTTCTTGGTTTTTACAAAAGGTGGGGAAAACATACCATGAATGCATTTATGTTTGAGGCTTTCTTCATTTTCATCGTATAAAGGCTGATAGGTTTCAAGTTCAGAAAGGATTAAAAAAAGTAGTGGAGTTGAGGGATACTGTTAGAAAAAATGTTTTGTTGCACATCACAGGACAGAAGACATCAGGGAAACAGACTAGTACATGTAATCCATACTGAAACATTAGACATAGTTTCTAATTTTATCTTATTTGGTTATCATTAGGATTTTGGTGAATTTATGAGGGAAAACAGATTAACTCCTTTTCTAGACCCCAGATATAAAATCGATGGAAGTCTTGAGGTCCCTTTGGAACGAGCAAAAGATCAATTAGAAAAACACACCCGTTACTGGCCTATGATCATTTCACAAACCACCATTTTTAACATGCAAGCGGTAAGTGTTAAGTAGCTTCAACTTTTCTTATAGATTAGTTATATATTCTTTATAGAAACAAATTAGAAAATTTGTAATTTATACCATTTCTTAAGCAAAGAGTGAAATATATGAGCTTGCTAAAGTTAAAGAATTAATAATTAAAAATTGAAGTGATAGTTATAGATTCCTTCACCATGATAGTCTTTAAAATCCTTTCAAAAATCAAGTTCTGCCTAGATGTTTTGATATTTATTTTTCAAGACAGATTTTCTTTTTTCTTTAAAAAAATATCTAACAGGTAGTTCCATTAGCCAGTGTTATTGTGAAAGAATCTCTGACAGAAGAAGATGTGTTAAACTGTCAAAAAACAATATACAACTTAGTTGATATGGAAAGAAAAAATGATCCTCTACCTATTTCCACAGTTGGTACAAGAGGAAAGGGCCCTAAAAGGTAGATTTTTTTTCTTATTTTCTTTATAGATCATATTTACTTGATACATACTGTTTTTCTCAAGATAACTTACTCTATATGTAAATTTTATTTGAGGACTTGTGTGTATGTATATATATATATATGTTTGAGATGAAATAATACAAAATCATAGAAATTGATATATTATAGCTTAGAATTTCACTGTTAACTACCAAGTAAGAGGAAGGAAGTCCACATTTCATTATTTCTTTTTACTTTACCAGTAGAAAGTGACACTTCAATATTATTTAAAGAGTATTTCCAAATCTTTACTGCAGAGATGAACAATACCGTATCATGTGGAATGAATTAGAAACCCTTGTCAGAGCCCATATCAACAACTCAGAGAAACATCAAAGAGTCTTGGAATGTCTGATGGCATGCAGGAGCAAACCCCCAGAAGAAGAAGAACGAAAGAAACGAGGAAGAAAGAGGGAAGACAAAGAGGACAAGTCAGAGAAAGCAGTGAAAGATTATGAACAGGAAAAGTCTTGGCAAGACTCGGAGAGGTGACTTCTTGGCACTGACATAGCACCACAGTGCCTTTTGTTATATCACATTCTGCATAGAGCATTTTCATACATTCTAACCTGATTTAATAGTAGTTCATTTAATACATGTTTGTTCATTTTCATTACTGTAATTTTATCATTCTTAAAATCTAAAGGATCTTTCTTGGGCATAAAAAAGTGTGAATTTTTACTGTTGGGGCAAAGTTAGTGTTAGTTTTTCTAATTAACTTCTGAAAATCATAATGCATGATGTTTAGTATCAGTATGTGCTTTATGTGTTGTGAACCTCACAGATGTAATTTATGCCTCTGTTCACTAAATATTTATTGAATGCTTAGGATGTGCCAGGCATTTGGCACAAGATCCCTACCCTTGAAGAACATACAGTGTGATGGTAGAGACAGACAATTAAATTAGTGATTGCAGGCTGGGCGCAGTGGCTCACACCTGTAATCCTAGGACTTTGGGAGACCAAGGCGGGTGGATCAGTTGAGGCCAGGAGTTTGAGACCAGCCTGGCCAACACGGCAAAATCCAGTCTCTACTTAAAAAAAATACCAAAATTAGCTGGGTGTGGGAGCACATGCCTGTAGTCTCAGCTACTCAGGTGGCTTAGGCACGAGAATCGCTTGAACCTGGGAGGCAGAGGTTGCTGTGAGCCGAGATCACTCCACTGCACTCCAGCCTGCAATAGAGTAAGACTCTGTCAAAAAAAAAAAAATAGTGATTGCAGCAAAGTGTGGAAGGTGCTATTTTAAAAATAGGCATAGGATGGCCTTGGAAGCACAGAAAAGCATACAGTCTATTCTGAAAATGTTCCTTAATAGTATACTCTTTTCCTTTAGTTTTTGATTTATATTATGATGTCAAAGTTAAATCTGAAAAAAACATAAAAGTAATAAAGGCTTATAAATAGAAATAGCGTTATCAGCTGGCTATATCCTCTATCCTCTTGCCAGAAATCAGACCAACACCAGGTAACTTTTTTTTAATTAATTAATTTTTATTTATTTTTTTGAGACAGAGTCTCACTCTATTACCCCAGCTGGAATGCAGTGGCATGATCTCGATTCACTGCAGCCTCTGCCTCCTGGGTTCAAGTGATTCTCATGCCTCAGCCTCTCACGTAGCTGGGTTTATAGGTGTACACCACCATGCCTAGCCAATTTTTTGTATTTGTGGTAGAGATGGAGTTTCACCATGTTGCCTAGGCTGGTCTCGATCTCCTGACCTCAGGAGATCTGCCCACCTTGGCTTCCCCAAGTGCTTGGGATTACAGGCATGAGCCACTGCAACTGACCAAAAACACATCTTTTTATGATGGAAAATTTCAAACATATGTAGCAATAGAACAGATAGTTACTCATCATCTACTTTCAATGATTAACAATTCATGGCAGATCTCATTTCATATATATCTTCATCCACTACCTTCACCACTACCCCCATAGGAATACTTTGAAGCTAATTCTGGAAATCCTATAATTTTATCCATTAATAATAGAATACTTTTATTCTCTTTGACTTTAGAAGCTCATGTTTTCCTTAGGGCTACTGAGCTTCTGAAACAAAACTGGCTCACCGTAAGAGGGAAAAAGTACTATCATTCAGATCCCACTGGGCTTCAAGTACACTCTTGTGTATTTTGCAAGTGTTTTTGTTCTCTGATGAAACTCTATAAAAGCTTAGAGTTAAGTTTCTGATTTGTAGAACATAAATACATCTGCACAATACATAGACTAGAGAATAAATGGGGATAAACTTATTAAACTTACTTGTAATTTGAAATTCAGTATTTTGTTCATATCTTTAAAAATCAAAATTGTGCAATTTCTTCTGAAGATCACATCATTTCCTACCTTGTAAATTTTAATTTAAGTATTCTTTTTATATATATTTTACAGCTAATTCCTGAATTGTTACATTATTATTCTGAAGGAAAAGGGAAACTTGTATTTAATTGATTAATTTCTGTTACCTGGTTTTAGATTGAAGTTTTTGATTAGTCCCTAGGTTTATTTTATGAGATTAACCATCTTCTATAAAGGTTGATATGCAAAGATAGTTTAATTATTAGACCATTTTTAGACTTCTAAAAATTTAAACTTTACATTTCATTATTTGTCCCTCTAAAAGATTAAAAGGAATCTTAGAGCGTGGAAAAGAAGACTTGGCTGAAGCTGAGATTATAAAAGATTCGCCTGATTCCCCAGAACCTCCAAACAAAAAACCCCTTGTTGAAATGGATGAAACTCCACAAGTGGAAAAATCAAAAGGTAAGGTACAGCTGTGGTAACTAGCTTTATAAACAGTTTTCCAGGCTGGGTGTGGTGACTCACCCCTGTAATCCCAGCACTTTGGGAGGCCGAGGCAGGCAGATCACCTGAGGTCAGAAGTTTAAGACCAGCCTGGCCAGCATGGTGAAACCCCACCTCTACTAAAAATATAAAAATTAGCTGGGCATGGTGGCACACACCTGTAATCCCAGCTACTCAGGAGGCTGAGGCAGGAGAATCACTTGCACCTAGGAGGCAGAGGTTGCAGTGAGCCAAGATCGCACCATTGCACTTCAGCCTGGGCAACAGAGCAAGACTCTGTCTCAGAAAAAAAAAAAAAAGTTTTCCAATGAAGCTCTGTTTTGTACAGTGTTATTTAATATTGTTGTGTGTATGTGAGGAAGAGTTCTTAGGTATTCATGGATGCTGTTTAGGAGATTCTGTCTTTACAGCCTGTATTAGTCCAGTCTCATGCTGCTAATAAAGACATACCTGAGACTGGGTAATTTTTAAAGGAAAGAGGTTTAACTGACTCACAGTTCCAGCATGGCTGGGAGGCCTCAGAAAACTTACAGTCATGGCAGAAGGAGAAGCAAACACGTCCTCCTTCACGTGGCGGCAGCAAGGAGAAGGGCAGAGCAAAGGCAGAGGAAGCCCCTTATAAAACCATCAGATCTAGTGAGAACTCGCTCACTGTCACAAGAACAGCATGGAAATTTGGGTGGGCACACAGCCAAACCATATCACAGCCTTAGAGAATGTAGGCAGTAAATATGTTTGTCAGTGTTAAAAACAAAAACAAGTAGTGTCATACTTTCATTAATGAAGCCTTTGGAAAATAAGCATATAAAGTTTGTGTTTTAAGAAATTTTAAATATATAAACTTGAATCTGTTTATGTTCCTGATACTATAGTAAGAGCTGGGATATTGAATACAAACTTTTTTACCCTAAACTCTTACTAAACCTAGAAATAATGCATTATCATCACTCTTTTATTGCTATATTAAAATGTGTTTGAGTTTTAGTGTAGTTATAATTATAAACAATATTTTCACTGTAAAGCCTCTTAATCTCTTACTTATAGGTTAAAAGTTTAGTTTCCTCTTGAAGGAATTCTAGGCACCAAGGATATGATTTGGGATTGGCAGCTCCTGAAATCATTCTAGGCCTTAGTTATCTTGAAGGCAAACTAGATTTAGTCTTTTTAGGATACATGTGTAATGGTATGCCATCATTAAACTACCTGATGTCCTGCCACTGTGCCTCTCCTAAGGCAGTAGAACCAGCTTATGAATATTGGCAGCTCATCCTAGGGAGAAGGCAGGCTTATTTGTTTTTGATATGCTTGTTATAGTGTATATATATAGTGATACATATTATATTCTTCAGTTCACTAGTTTCTTTGAAACCAGAGATCACCCTTGAGGTGATCTTATTATATTTGCCTTTCAGGCATTTGCTAGAGGGCCCAGAAAATAATAGGATTTAAATAGATGTTTTTTGATAAATTGTTTCTCATATGACAAAATATACCACTGTTCATTAGGATGGGAAATTTAGGTATACTCTAAACAGTGTTTCAGCATTGCTTGGCAAATAGAACTCTCAAGGAGTATTACTGAGGTGGAGATTGCAGTGAGCCAAGATCGTGCCACTGCACTCCAGCCTGGGCGACAGAGTAAGACTCAGTCTCAAAAAAAAAACAAAGAGTATTTATACTGGCAAAAATTGCAAGCAACTAAAAGCCATATTAGTAAGAAAATGACTGAATAATGGTGTGTCCATAGGCTGGTATGTATGTATTTATTTATTGAGACGGAGTCCACTCTTGTTGCCCAGGGTGGAGTGCAATGGCACTGTCTCAGCTCCCTGCAGCCTCTGCCTCCTGGGTTCGAGTGATTCTCCTGCCTCGGCCTCCTGAGTAGCTGGGATTACAGGTGCCTGCCACCATGCCTGGCTGATTTTTATATTTTCAGTAGAGACAGGGTTTCACCATGTTGGCCAGGCTGGTCTCGAACTCCTGACCTCAGGTGATTTGCCTGCCTCAGCCTCCCAAAGTGCTGGGATTACAGGCATGAGTTACCACGTCCAGCCCCCACAGGGTGGTATTTATATAGCCCAAGAATGATTATTGAATGAATATGTAAATGAGTAAGTTTTTTTAAAGCAGTTTACATAAACATATGTACTGTGATCTCAATGTTAAGTTTTCATACACATATGTACTAGCTTGTCACTTAGATGAAATATCAGCTACCATTAAATTAAATGGATCCCTGATGCTTTTCACCGTAGAAATATGTGGAATAGCTCATATGAGAAGCAACTTGATTGCACATTACTGCCTTTGCTTGTAACTTTCTGTTTGAGCCTGGTATTTGAAACGTGTTTGTTTTTTCTTTCATTCTATTTTATAACCTAAATTGCATATCTCTTCTGATCAGCAACTTATCTGGGCCTTTTATTATACCTCAGTTTTATCTGCTTTGGAAGATGACTTCCCAGGCCTCCCCAAAATGAATTTTGTGCCTGCTGTATACACTGCACTTAAGGTTGGGCTATTCCAAATGTGCCGTCTAGATTTGGCAAACGTCTATTCAGCTGTCTTTGTATGATGCAGTAACAAAACAAAACAAAACAAAAAAGAAAACATTTGTTGATATAGATTGGCACTGGAAAAAAGAGTAAAATTTTTAGTTGTTAGAGCAGTGGCATTAGGATGATTTTATATCCTCCTTTATGTGTTTTATTGTTTTCTAAATTTGTTCTCATGAACGCGTATTAGTTTTATAATAAGAAAAATAAGAATTTTTAAATATATATGACAATATTAGCTCTTTTTGATGTACAGTTCTGTGAGTTTAGACAATACATACCACCATCACAATCAGGGTACACAACAGTCTGTCACCTGAAAAGATTTCCTTGTATTGACCCTTTGTAGTCATCCTTCACTCTCCTTCTCCCCAGTCCCTGGTAACCACTGATATGTTTTCTCTTCCTGTAATCGTGCTCCCTATAATTTTTCAGAATGTCTTATAAATGAAAGAAAATGTCATGCCACCCTTTGAGATTGGCTTTTTTCACATAGTATTATAATGACTAATTTTATAAGAAACTGCCAACTTATTTTTCCAAAGTGGTGGCACCATTTTGCATTCCCACCACCAGTGTATGACAGTTCTGGGTGTTCTGCATCCTTGTCCACTTACTGTTGTCAGGGTTACTGTTTTTGTTTTGTTTTTGTTTTTCATCCTATAAGGTATATAGTGGTATTTCACTGGTGTTTTAATTTACGTTTCTCTCATGATTAACGATGGTAAAACTCTTTTCCTTTGCTTATTTTTTATCTATCTTCTTGGGTGAAAGGTCCATTAAAATATTTTGTACATTTTTAAATTGAATTGTTTGTTTTCTTATTAGTGGATTTATTTATCTGGATAGAAGTTCTGTGTTGGATATGTGATTTGCAAGTATTTTCACCCAGTCTGTGGCTTGTTCTTCTCTTAAACGATGACTTTTGCACAACAGAAGCTTTGTATTTTGATGAAGTCAAATGTATCCATTTTTGCTTTATGATTATGCTTTAGGTGTTACATGTTAGAAATCTAACCCAAGGTCACAACTGCTGATTTTTCTTATAGGAGTTCTGTAATTTTAGATTTACATTTAGGCCATGATCAATTTTTGAGTTACTTTCTATAAGGTACAAAGTATGGGTCAATATTAATCCTTTTGCATACAATGTCCTAATGTTCCACCAGCATTTATTGAAAAGATTATCTTTTCTTCATTGAAGTATTGTACATTTATCAGAAATTTGTTGACTGTGTATGTGGCAGTCTGCTTCTGGATTCTCCTTCATATTCTATTGGTTTATGTGGCCATCCTTTCACCAATCCAGTACTGTCACAGTCACTTCAAATTAAGTCTTGTAATGAGGAAGTAAGAATCTTCTTTTTTCTTCTTTTTCGAAATTGTTTTGGCTCTTGTAATTCTTTTGCCTTATCATATTGTGCAGGAAAGAGTTAACATAGCAGGCCTGAGACTATTATAACTAGAAAAGTCTGCTTGCAGGTTTGGCTCTTGGCTGGCATCTGGGAACTTGGCTTTTGAGATGTTGCCTAGATAATGAACTGAACACCTGCTTCCCTTCTGAAAGTCTGGAACTTTGGTCGTTATGGTTAGGCAGAGAATACTCACCTGATCAGCCCCCAGTAAAAACCCTGGACTCTACTCAAACAGACTTTCCTGGCAGAAATATTGCACACGTGTGGCTGCATGTTTGCCTATGGAGGTAGTATGCACTCTGCATAAAACTCATTGGAGAGAGTGAGCATGGGAAGCCTGCAAATGGATTCTGCCAGTCTCCACCTCATGTGATTCTTCTGCTTACTGACCTGGCTGTGTCTCCTTACTGTATTGCTGTAATCATTCTTAACCAGGAGTATAACTTTACATGTAGTCATTTGAGTCCTTCCATCAATCACTGACCTAGTGGTCGCTCTTGGGGACCCTGAAACACATTAATTTCAGAATAAGAGGAAAATGGTTGCCTTAATTGTGTAAAATGAACTACAGAATTAACTGCCTTAATTGTGTCAAATGAACAACAGAATTAAAGGTAAGTGTAAATTTGTAAATTCGGAAGTAATAAATTATTCTGTCTTTTTTTTTCTTCCTTTTAAATATAACACCAGGGCCAGTGTCCTTATTATCCTTGTGGAGTAATAGAATCAATACTGCCAATTCCAGAAAACATCAGGAATTTGCTGGACGTTTGAACTCTGTTAATAACAGAGCTGAACTGTATCAACATCTTAAAGAGGAAAATGGGTTTGTGTTATTTATTGTCAAAGTTGGTTTTGTCAATTGCCTGTACAGTACCTTAACAAACATTGCTTATTTGTAATAATCAGCAATTTTTTATTACTAATATTTTGAACTAATACATGTTCCCCATAAGGAGAAAAAATTAACCTCTTTAATTTTTGCTTGTAAAAGGCTCAATTATATTGATTGTAACCCTGAAAGTATTTACTCCTTAGAGCATTTCTTTTCAATGCTTAGTAAACATTATAGAGGGAAAAATCATACCACTTAGGATATAATACCAATCTCTGTATAATAACAGAGGGAAATGTTTTCCTATTAAGGAATACAATATTAAGAATATTGATTATAATAATCTCAGATCTGATTATTTTGATTTTTTTTTTTCAGAAGAAATCCTCTTAAAAATTTGTTGGTAGAAATACATTTATTTAGTGCAAAAGGAAGTAAATTCTTGACTAAATCGTAGAGATTTTTTCCTTAGTTTTGCTTGGAAAGGGAGAGTGTGGTATAGTCAAACAAACAAAAACCAGTAGCCTTTGACATGTGACCTTGGGAAGGTCACTTAGTCTCTCAGGGCCTCAATTTTCACTGTAAAGTGAAGTTGGCCTAGCTAGAGGAACCCTAACGTTAGTCTTTTCCTAAAATGCTGATGTTCTGTTCTGTGAATATATTAAGTTTCATGTGAAAGGTAGATAATTAAGGAGACAAAAATGTTAATGAATATTTATTTTATCAACTCATTTTTTCCTCCTATTTTCAGGATGGAGACACCAGAAAATGGAAAAGCCAGCCGGCAGTGAAGAGTGACTTGAAGAACTAAATTTAGTATATTGCAAAAATATTTTGGGTGGAATTCGATATAAGTACTTTTACAGCAAGATTGTATAGTTATGTTGCCTGGACTGGTTTTTACATTTTTAAAATATTTCAACTATCATTTTTGTACTAATTATAAAATTGGCACATAATTCAAAAATACACATTTGAGATGATTTGCCCTCCCAAATTATACAAATTTATTTTATGGTATAAAGTGTTCTCTCTGGAAATGTTTTTAAAAAAATTCTTAGGCTTCTCTTTGCCAAATAAAACTATTAAAATATTTGACATGCAGAACATTTGAGAATTCCTTTAGAAAACACTTTAGTCACTTAATGACTGAAAACAACCTATAGGAATTTTTAAAAATTTGATGAGAGTTTAAGATTTGCAATACTTAATATAAAATCTTTCTTATTAAACCGCATCATATATTGTGCTTTTCTTAAAAAGAACATTGTTTTTATTTTGTTTTAAGTTATTTTGCATATGTGTTCTTATCCATTTAGAAGTACAGTTTTCAGGTAGGTTGTGTAATTTTATATTTACTACTATTGGGTAATTTTACTCTTTATGTTTTTCTGCTAATATTTTCCATCTATTTGTTTTTCTTACTGAAAGAGAAGCATAAAGGAAATCACAGATTTAGAAGCAAGGAAAGTTACTAGGTTGTTTTTATCTCTGGATGAATCTTAGTCTCATTTCTCAGAAATGTCATGGTTATATGTTATATGTTTTTGGGCCTTTTTCCTGCGCTTCTTCATCTAGAAGTTTATAATGTGTTACAAGTGGTAGGTTATTTCAATGTTAAATGCTAATTGTAAGTTTGCCATTTTTTTCCGTGAGTGTTTATTAGAGAAAGGAAGCTCTTTATACAGACTCAGTATTTTCTACTGAAAAAAAAAAAACAACTGGTCTTTACACAGGGGTTCAGCAGGCTTCCAGGTCAGGCTGGTGAAATTGACATTACTTTCTTTTATTAACTCCTGTCTTGTTCTCAGCCCTCTTCCCTAAGATAGAGCTACTTTTTTTACTCAATTCCACTGTGTTCAGATATACACTGACACAAACCATACATAGGCAGGGCCAGGCCTAATTAGCATCTTAGACTTGTGGGGTTGAAGAAACTGTATCTCAATAGCTAATTAATAGATCATATTTACATTTCAATGGGCTCTGACCTTTTATTTATTTATTTTACTTTAAGTTCTGGGATACACGTCCAGAACGTGCAGGTTTGTTACATAGGTATACGTGTGCCATGGTGGTTTGCTGCACCCATCAACTTGTCATCTGCATTAGGTATTTCTCCTTATCTTATCCCTCCCCTTGTCCCCCACCCCGCCAATAGGTCCCAGTGTGTAATGTTCCCCTCCCTGTGCCCATATGTTCTCATTGTTCAACTCCTACTTATGAGTGAGAGCATGCAGTATTTGATTTTCTGTTCCTGGAAATCATGGATGGTTTCCAGCTTCATCCGTGTCCCTGCAAAGGACATGAACTCATCCTTTTTTCTGGCTGCATAGTATTCCATGGTGTATATGTGCCACATTTTCTTTATCCAGTCTAACATTGATGGGCATTTGGGTTGGTTCCAAGTCTTTGCTATAGTGAATAGTGCTGCAGTAAACATATGTGTGCATGTGTCTTTATAGCAGAATGATTTTTAATCCTTTGGGTGTATACCCAGTAATGGGATTGCTGAGTCAAATGGTATTTCTGGTTCTAGATCCTTGAGGAATCGCCACACTGTCTTCCACAATGGTTGAACTAATTTACACGCCCACCAACAGTGTAAAAGTGTTCCTATTTCTCCACATTCTCTCTAGCATCTGTTATTTCTTGACTTTCAATGATCGACATTATAACTGGTGTGAGATGGTATCTCATTGTGGTTTTGATTTGCATTTCTTTGATGCCCAGTGATGATGAGCATTTTTTCATGTGTCTGTTGGCTGTATGAATGTCTTCTTTTGAGAAATGTCTGTTCATATCCTTTGCCCACTTTTTGATGGGGTTGTTTGTTTTTTTCTTGTAAATTTGTTTGAGTTCTTTGTAGATTCTGGATATTAGCCCTTTGTCAGATGAGTAGATTGCAAAAATTTTCTCCCATTCTGTAGGTTGCCTGTTCACTCTGATGTAGTTTCTTTTGCTGTGCAGAAGCTCTTTAATTAGATCCTATTTGTCAATTTTGGCTTTTGTTGTCATTGCTTTTGATGTTTGAGTCATGAAGTCCTTGCCCATGCCTATGTCCTGAATAGTCTTGCCTTGGTTTTCCTCTAGGGTTTTTATGGTTTTAGTTCTTACATTTAAATCTTTAATCCATCTTGAGTTAATTTTTGTATAAGGTGTAAGGAAGGGGTCCAGTTTCAGTTTTCTGCATATGGCTTGCCAGTTTTCCTAGCACCATTTATTAAATAGAGAATCCTTTCCCCATTGTTTGTTTGTGTCAGTTGTGTCAAAGATCAGATGGTTGTAGATGTGTGGTGTTATTTCTGAGGGCTCTGTTCTGTCCTGTTGGTCTATATATCTGTTTTGGTACCAGTACCATGCTGTTTTGGTTACTGTAGCCTTGTATATAGTCTGAAGTCAGGTAGCGTGACGCCTCCAGCTTTGTTCTTTTTACTTAGGATTGTCTTGGCTATATGGCCTCTTTTTCGGTTCCATATAAAATTTAAAGTAGTTTTTTTCTAATTCTGTGAAGAAAATCAATGGTGGCTTGATGGGAATAGTATTGAATCAATAAATTACGTTAGGAGGTGTGGCCATTTTCACAATATTGATTCTTCCTATCCATGAGCATGAAATGTTTTTCCATTTATTTGTGTCCTCTCTTATTTCCTTGAGCAGTAGTTTGTAGTTCTTCTTGAAGAGGTCCTTCATATCCCTTGTAAGTTGTATTCCTAGGTAATTTGTTTGCTTTGTAGCAATTGTGAATGGGAGTTTGCTCATGCTTTGGCTTTCGGTTTGTCTGTTATTGGTGTTTAGGAATGTTTGTGGTTTTCGCACATTGATTTTGTATCCTGAGACTTTGCTGAAGTTGCCTATCAGCTTTAAGGAGTTTTTGGGCTGAGACAGTGGGGTTTTCTAAATATACAATCATGTAATTTGCAGAGATAATTTGACTTTCTCTCTTCCTATTTGAATATGCTTGATTTCTTTCTCTTGCCTGATTGCCCTGGCCAGAACTTGTAATACTGTGTTGAATAGGAGGTGGTGAGTGAGGGCATCCTTGTCTTGTACCAGATTTCAAAGGGAATGCTTCCAGCTTTTGCCCATTCAGTATAACATGGGCTGTGGGTTTGTCATAAATAGCTCCTATTAATTCTGAGATAGGTTCCATCAATACCTACTTTATTGAGTGTTTTTAGCATGAAGGAGTGTTGAATTTTATCAAAGGCCTTTTCTGCATCTATTGAAATAATCATGGTTTTTGTCATTGGTTCTGTTTATGTGATGGATTACATTTATTGATATGCGTATGTTGAACCAGCCTTGCATCCCAGGAATGAAGTCGACTTGATTGTGGTGAATAAGCTTTTTAATATGCTGCTGGATTCGGTTTGCCAGTGTTTTATTGAGGATTTGCACATCAATGTTCAGCAGGGATATTGGCCTGAAATTTTCTTCTTTTGTTGTGTCTCTGCCAGGTTTCAGTATCAGGATGATGCTGGCTTCATAAAATGAGTTAGGGAGGAGTCCCTCTTTTTCTGTTGTTTGGAATAGTTTCAGAAGGAATGTTACCAGCTCCTCTATATAGTAGGATTCAGCTGTGAATCCATCTAGTCCTGGGCTTTTTATGGTTGGTAGGCTATTAATTACTGCCTTAATTTCAGAGCTTATTGGACTATTCAGGGATTCAACTTCTTCCTGGTTTAGTCTTGGGAGGGTGTATGTTTAGGAATTTTTCCAGTTTTTCTAGATTTTCTAGTTTATTTGGATAGAGGTGTTTATAGTATTCTCTGATGGTAGTTTGTATTTCTGTGGGATTAGTGGTTCCCCTTTATCATTTTTTATTGTGTCTATTGGATTCTTCTCTCTTTTCTTCTTTATTAGTCTGGCTAGCGGTCTATCAATTTTGTTGATCTTCTCAAAAAACCACCTCCTGGATTCATTCATTTTTTTTGAAGAGTTTTTCATGTCTCTGTCTCCTTTAGTTCTGCTCTGATCTTAGTTATTTCTTATCTTCTACTAGTTTTTGAATTTGTTTGCTTTTGCTTCTGTAGTTCTTTTAATTGTGATGTTAGGGTGTCAATTCTAGATCTTTCCCGCTTTTTCTTGTGGGCATTTAGTGCTTTAAATTTCCTTCCAAACACTGCTTTAGCTGTGTCCCAGAGATTCTGGTACATTCTGTCTTCATTCTCATTGGTTTCAAAGAACTTATTTATTTCTGCCTTAATTTTGTTATGTACCCAGTAGTCATTCAGGAGCAAGTTGTTCAGTTTCCGTGTAGCTGTGCAGTTTTGAGTGACTTTCTTAATCCTGAGTTCCAATTTGATTGCACTGTGGTCTGAGAGATAGTTTGTTACGATTTCCATTCTTTTGCATTTGCTGAGGAGTGTTTTACTGCCAATTATGTGGTCAGTTTTAGAATAAGTGTGATATGGTGCTGAGAATAATGTATATTCTGTTGATTTGAGGTGGAGAGTCTTGTAGATGTCTATTAGGTCCAGTTGGTCCAGAGCTGAGTTCAAGTCCTGAATATCCTTGTTAATTTTCTGTCTTGTTGATCTGTCTAATGTTGACAATGGGGTGTTAAAGTCTCCCACTATTATTGTGTGGGAGTCTAAGTATCTTTGTGGGTATCTAAGAACTTGCTTTATAAATCTGGGTGCTCCTGTATTAGATGCATATATATTTAGGATAGTTAGCTCTTCTTGTTGCATTGATCCCTTTACCACCATTATGTAGTGTCCTTTTTCTTTTTTGATCTTTGTTGGTTTAAAGTCTATTTTATCAGACACTAGGATTGCAACCCCTGCCCTTTTTTTCTTTCCATTTGCTTGGTAAATCTTCCTCCATCCCTTTATTTTGAGCCTGTGTGTGTCTTTGCATGTGAGATGGGTCTCCTGAATACAGCACACTGATGGGTCCTGACTCTTTATCCAATTTGCCAGTCTGTGCCTTTTAATTGGGGCATTTAGCCCATTTACTTTTAAGGTTAATATTGTTATGTGTGAATTTGATCCTTTCATTATGATGCTAGCTGGTTATTTTGCCCATTAGTTGATGCAGTTTCTTCATAGTGTTGATGGTCTTTACCGTTTGATTTGTTTTTACAGTGGCTGGTACCAGTTTTCTCCTTTCCATATTTAGTGCTTCTTTCAGGATGTCTTGTAAGGCAGGCCCACTGGTGGTGACAGAATCCCTCAGCTTTTGGTTGTCTCTAAAGGGTTTTATTTCTTCTTCACTTATGAAGCTTAGTTTGGCTGGATATGAAATTCTGGTTTGAAAATTCTTTTCTTTAAGAATGTTGAATATTGGCCCCCACTCTCTTCTGGCTTGTAGGGTTTCTGCAGAGAGATCCACTGTTAGTCTGGTGGGCTTCCCTTTGTGGGTAACCCAGCCTTTCTCTCTGGCTGCCCTTAACATTTTTTCCTTCATTTCAACCTTGGTGAATCTGAAGATTATGTGTCTTGGGGTTGTTCTTCTCAGTGAGTATCTTGGTGATGTTCTTTGTGTTTCCTGAATTTGAATGTTGGCCTGTCCTGCTAGGTTGGGGAAGTTCTCTGGAATAATATCCTGAAGTGTGTTTTCCAACTTGGTTCCATTCTCCCTATCACTTTCAGGTACCCCAATCAAACAGAGGTTTGGTCTTTTCGTATAGTCTCATATTTCTTGGAGGCTTTGGTTGTTCCTTTTCATTCTTTTTTCTCTCATCTTGTCTTCATACTTTATTTCATTAAGTTGATCTTCAGTCTCTGATATCCTTTCTTCTGCTTGATTGATTCGGCTATTGATACTTGTGTATGCTTCACAAAGTTCTTATGCTGTATTTTTCAGCTCCATCAGGTGATTTATGTTCTTCTCTAAACTGGTTATTCTAGTTGGCAGTTCCTCTAACCTTTTATCGGGGTTCTTAACTTTCTTGCATTGGGTTAGAAATGCTCTTTTAGCTTGGAGGAGTTTGTTATTACCCACATTCTGAAGCCTACTTCTGTCAGTTCCTCAAACTCATTCTCCATCCAGTTTTGTGTCCTTGCTGGCGAGGAGTTGTGATCCTTTGAAGGAGAAGAGGCATTCTGGTTTTTGGAATTTTCATCCTTTTTGTGCTGATTTTTCCTTATCTTTGTGGATTTATCTACCTTTGGTCTTTGCTGTTGGTAACCTTTGGGTGGAGTTTTTGGGTAGTCATCCTTTTTGTTGATGTTGATGCTATTGCTTTCTGTTTATTTGTTTTCCTTCTAACAGGCCTCTCTGCTGCAGGTCTGCTGGAGTTTGCTGGGGGTTCACTCCAGACCCTGTTTGCCTGGGTATCACCAATGCAGGCTGCAGAACAGCAAAGATTGCTGCCTGCTCCTGCCTCTAGAAGCTTTATCCCAGAGGGCCACCCACCACATACCAGTTGGAGCTCTCCTGTATGAGGCGTCTGTTGACCCCTGCTAGGAGATGTCTCCTGGTGAGGAGTTAGAGGTGTCAGGGACCAACTTGAGGAGGCAGTGTGTCCCTTAGCAGAGCTCGAGCACTGTGCTGGGAGAACCTCGGCTGTCTTCAGAGCCGGCAAGCAGGAACCTTTAAGTCTGCTGAAGCTGTGCCCACAGCTGCCCCTTCTCCCAGGTGCTCTGTCCCAGGGAGATGGAAGTCTTATCTATAAGCCCCTGACTGGGGCTGCTGCCTTTCTTTCAGAGATATCCTGCCCAGAGAGGAGGAATCTAGAGAAGCAGTCTGGCTACAGTGGCTTTGTGGAGCTGTGGTAGACTCTGCCCAGTTTGAACTTCCAGGCAGCTTTGTTTATACTGTGAGGGGAAAACCGCCTAGTCAAGCCTCAGGAATGACAGACGCCCCTCCCCGCACCTAGCTTCAGCATCCCAGGTCAACTTCAGACTGCTGTATTGGCAGCGAGAATTTCAAACCAGTGGATCTTAGCTTGCTGTGCTCCGTGGGGATAGGATTCGCTGAGCTAAACCACTTGGCTCCCTGGCTTTAGCCCCTTTTCCAGGGAAGTGAATGGTTCTGTTTTGCTGGCATTCCGGGTGCCACTGGGGTATGAAAATAACCTCCTGTAACTAGCTCAGGGTCTGCCCAAACAGCCGCCCAGTTTTGTGCTTGAAACCCATGGCCCTGGTGGCGTAGGTGTCTGAGGGAATCTCCTGGTCTGTGGACTGCGAAGACCATGGGAAAAACATAGAATCTGGGCCAGATAGCACTGTCCTCGTGGCAGGGTCCCTCACAGCTTCCCTTGGCTAAGGGAGGGAGTTCCTCGACCCCTGGCACTTCCCAGGTGAGGCAGTGCCCCAACCTGCTTCTG
Organism: Trachypithecus francoisi; assembly: GCF_009764315.1. Taxonomy (NCBI): domain Eukaryota; kingdom Metazoa; phylum Chordata; class Mammalia; order Primates; family Cercopithecidae; genus Trachypithecus; species Trachypithecus francoisi. Next base: position 104,364,668 of record NW_022681456.1, read on the forward strand.
CTCGACTTCCATGGGCTGTACCCACTGTCTAACCAGTCCCAATGAGATGAACCAGGTACCTCAGCTGGAAATGCAGAAATCACCTGCCTTCTGCATTGGTCTCACTGGGAGCTACAGACCGGAACTGTTCCTATTCGGCCATCTTGCTCTGATCTTTTATATCTTATTCTTGTTATACAGTTTTCGTCTTGTGCTGTCCATTTCTTTCATTTGGGGTCCCTGGTTTATTTCTTGATCCAGAGTTCTTTCCTTCACAACCCATCTTCAAAGACTGGGATTTTGTTTTACTCTTGAGTTTATGTTCCTTCCTTTTCCATGGTCTAAGGCCATGCTACTGGTTGACAGTCATATCTACTTTTCAGCCTCCATTTGTGTATACTATTTATGAACTCCTGTTACTTTGCTCTACCAACTGGGAGACTATTTCTATGGCTGGATTTCGAACTGTGCCAGTAGCTTTCTATATTATTCCATGTTGTTGATTGATAGGCTCTCCAGCTAACAATAATTATTATCATTATTATTATTGTTATTATTATTATTATTATTTGAGATGGAGTCTCACTTTGTCGCCCAGGCTGGAGTGCAGTAGCACAATCTCAGCTCACTGCAAGCTCCGCCTCCTGGGTTCATGCCATTCTCCTGCCTCAGCCTCCCGAGTAACTGGGACTAGAGGTGCCCACCACCATGCCCAGCTAATTTTCTGTATTTTTAGTAGGGACAGGGTTTCACCGTGTTAGCCAGGATGGTCTCGATCTCCTGACCTCGTGATCCGCCTGCCTTGGCCTCCCAAAGTGCTGGGATTACAGGCATGAACTACCATGCCTGGCCTCTCCAGCTAACAATTCTGCAGGATTAACTAGATGTCCTTTGGACACCCACCTCACCCTCCAGAGGTGGTTCATATTGAGGATTTAACTAATCAAGAGAAGTGGACAAAATGTAAATTATAAAATATTTATCACTCATGGTTTTATTCCATTTTCTGCTGCTGTAACAATATCACAGACTGGGTAAATTATAAAGGAAATAAATTTATTTAGCTCAAAGTTCTAGAGGCTGGGAAGTCCAAGATCAAGGGGCCACTCCTGGTGAAGGCCCTTGTGCTGTGTCATAACATGGCAGTTGGGTGGGTGAGCATGAGAGACAGAGAGAGGAAATTGGGCCAAACTCCATTCTTTTATCAGGAACCCACCCCTGCAACAATTAACCCAGTCCTGTGATAATGGCATTAATGTATCCATGAATGGGAGCTCTCATAGACTAATCATCTCTTAAAGATCCCACCTCTTCATACTGTTAAAATGGCTATGAAGTTTCGACACGAGTTTTGATAAGAACATGGAAACCATAGCATTCATCTATACTGGAATCTTAAGTCCAGACTTAATGATTGTGGGAACCAAAGTTACACTAACAGAGAATATATGTACTTTCAATTATATTAAAACATTCTACCGACTGAAAGTTATTTCTATAACTATAATGTAAGGCAAAATTTTTACAGCACTCTTACTATCACATGGTATGTTTGACAAACAATTACACACAATCATAAATACAGTGAGATTTTTCTCCAGAAAATTCCAGTGTATTGGAATATTGTTCAAAATCACCATATAGACATGCAACCATCATTACAACTTGCATAGAATTATTAATACAAACATTGACATTAATGCTTTGGGTAAGAATTAAGAATCAGCTTGAACAATACGCAGCTTGGTTTTGGAGGACCATCAATATTTGAATTCTTTAGTACTGGCATTCTTTACAGTGAACTAAGTAAGGTGCTCTTATCTCAGAGCAAAACAATTTACAGTACTTTAAGATTGTTTTATGAAGCACTGAGTTATTTGTTATTTCTGGCACATTTCAATTAAAATCATTAGCGTAATTTCACATATGTGGAGAACAAAAGCATCCAAATGGTAATTTTGTTACAGAGGTGCTGCTAAATGTGAGCAAATCTAAAAAATGTCCATATCGTAATGATGGGAAGCATTAGACTTAATTTAGGAAATTCCAGGATCTGAATTTATTCTTAAGATGTTTGATTTCATCGAGATTTCTATCTCAGTGATTAAAATGAACATCTTAGATTGAATCATGAAATTACAATTTTTATATGCAAAGTATATTGAATATTGGCAATTTGTTATGGTACAATATGTATGTTTGTCTTTATATCCTGTCTGAATATTCAATAGAAACTAAATTTAGCAGCTTGTGTATATTGAAACAAGTTCCTCCTAAAGAAAGGTACAAATTTAATTTAGTGTTTAATTAGAAATTTTCTTATTTGTAACATTTTAAATTAATTCCACAGCTATTTTGAATCAGTTGAAAGTGAAAAGACCCACAGGAGAAAAGGTGATATTAAGTGCCCCTATAATTTCTTAGTAAGAAATGGGGTAGTAAACAATAAACTCTTTAGATTAGAAGATTTTAAAAAATATATTGTCTTATTTTAAAATAAATAATCACCTTAAGTTTGTGTACTTGCCAAGTTCAGGAACAGGCCTTGGGGATCAAGTTTAAAGGGACAGAAGATGGAAAAAAAAAGGTCAAAGAGGTGGGCGTAACCTGCCACGGGAGCTGCAGAGACGTTCAGAAGACACAGTTAAAACAGTGCATTTGGACATGCCAACCAGGATGCTGGTAATGACTTCCAAAAGGCCATTTCCATGGAATGGTGGGAATAGAAACAATTGTAGCAATTAAAATGTTACATGAATGAAGTTAAAGTAGAGGATGATGAATGTTGTCAGCTGTTTCAGAAATACGGTAACAAAAAATGCTCTTGCCTGTTGTGGTAGCTTGGTAGAAGAGAACTGAGAGAAGTTTTGTTATTTTTTGGTAGTCTTTTTATATCATCCAGTGTGTGGATTTTTAGAACAGTGGCATGAGCTTGTTTGTAAGCAAAAGGTAAAATACAACGAAGAGGTAAAGATTCCATAATTCTTTGTCCATACATAGTAGGACATCAACCTGTTCGTGTATTTATTATTGTTAAATTAATCATGCCTTTATGTGGAGGGTTGTAATGAATGCCTTGCATTGGTGGTTTATAGCACTTCTCACATTTGGAGATGGGATTGCCAGTGGTGGCGTTGTTGACCAGAATGGATGAATCATTACATGAATTGTTTATGGTAGTGGTGGCCTGGGTGATGACCACCAATTTATAATTGATAGTCAATGATAAATTGGCTATCCAGGCTTTCAAGGGGATATAACTGATATAATTGACTAGGCTTTCAAGGGGAAATAACTGATTAGAATTCACTGGGAGTATGTTAATACAGTTAACACAGAGGACAAATTATTGCTTATCTTTTGACAATCTGATTGTTGATTTTACCTAATTTCCATATTGATTAGTCCTAATTCTTGAACACTAGTTGATGCATTTAGATTTCTGATGACATTATTTACTCTTCCTCTGACTAATGAGATCCATTTTATAATGAAATAGGGGTTGATATTTTGGAGGTAGGAAAAATATCTGCTCTTGTTTCCATGCCAGTGATCACATTTTCTCTGTAAGCTTGATGTTGAGAAGACAGTGGTAACCCTCTCCATAACTGAGGGGAAGGTGGAACTTCACACTGCAGAATGGGTGGCTTTCGGGGCCTTAGCACATCCATTTCTTGGGCAGTGTTACTTGTTAGCGTTCTTCCTTGAAACACCAGGGACTGAGGAACAAAAAAAGTCTGACAACTCTTACAGAAATGGTAAGCTACCCTTGCTGCTGCCGCTACCACAACTAGCAGACACGTACTTACCAGCAAGGCCAGAAGAACACTTCTAATCCAGGGACTAGTTTCTGTGTTAGATGAAGCTACAATGCTGTTTCCAGTTAACCCATTGTCTAGCTCCAGAGTAAGGCAGATTCCACTATATGTGATGTTCTCAACGGTGCCAATTTTGTATTCTGGCAGCATAGCATATACAAAGTTTGGATGGACATTTCCATCAGGCCTCCTTAGTTGAAACATTATTTCCTGGATTTCTTTGTTAGGACACCATTTCAGAGAACTGCTGTTGACTAAATATAAGGCCCTATTATACCAGGATATAATAGTAGACCCTGGTCTCAGGGTAATTAATAGAGTCTGTTCAGGGTTACTCGAGTTTAGCAAAAAATAAACCAATCCTCTCTCTCCTTTTAATGAATGAGTAGAAACTTTTTTTGTGCGCGGAGTGTAAGCATGGCAGGGAGTACTTCTGGGTAGTTTCAGTTCAATAGTCAAAGGCATCTGAGCAACCAGGTCCCCGGAATCAGTGGCACAGAGAAGAAATTCCTGAGGGGAGTATTGGAAATCCAGTTCTAGGGGATACCCATACAGTATTTGATGAGTCACATTAAATTGCAGCCAGCTTTCTGGGCCCGAAGGATACTCATTTACTGATTTTATTTCCAGTGTCAAGTGGGTTGAGTTGCCATCTTCCTGGTCATAAAATGTGTCAGGAGGGATTGGGAAATGAAATGTATGCCCAACAGTTGCTGTTATCAACTGGATTGAATTAACAACTGTTGGAAATGTGTTGGGTTGACCTAGAAGAAGCGAACAAGAAATAAATTTCAATAAATACTACTCTTTATTTAAATGCTAAGGTTGTCTTGATGGTTAACTTGTTTCCTCCCTTAGTTTTGCATAGGGAAGTAGGAACACTTCTATTGATCTCCTCTCTGTCTCTCTCTCTCTCTCTCTGTATACACACACAAAGATATATATATATATATATACACACACAGATATATATATATACACACACACACACAGAAAGATATTAGTATTACCAACTAATCAAATCTGGTTTAGGGGACTTCAGAAAAACAGTATTTTGGCAAAGAGCCTAAATTCTTAAAACTGACTTTTTTGTTTGTTAAAAATTGAACAGGAGGGCTGGGCGCGGTGGCTCAAGCCTGTAATCCCAGCACTTTGGGAGGCCGAGACGGGCGGATCACGAGGTCAGGAGATCGAGACCATCCTGACTAACGCGGTGAAACCCCGTCCCTACTAAACACACACACACAAAACAAAAACTAGCCGGGCGAGGTGGCGGGCGCCTGTAGTCCCAGCTACTCGGGAGGCTGAAGCAGGAGAATGGCGTGAACTCGGGAGGCGGAGCTTGCAGTGAGCTGAGATCCGGCCACTGCACTCCAGCCTGGGAGACAGCTAGAGACTCCGTCTCAAAAAAAAAAAAAAAAAAATTGAACAGGAAAAGTTTTGTTTTTTTGTTTCTTGGGTTTTTTTTTTTTTTTTGAGACAGAGTCTCGCTCTGTCTCCCAGGCTGGAGTGCGGTGGCGCAATGTTGGTTCACTGCAAGCTCTGCCTCCCCAGTTCATGCCATTCTCCTGCCTCAGCCTCCTGAGTAGTTGGGACTGCAGGTGCCCGCCGCCACGCCCGGCTTTTTTTTTTTTTTTTTTTGTATTGTTAGTAGAGACGGGATTTCACCGTGTTAGCCAGGATGGTCTCAATCTCCTGACCTCGTGATCCACCTGCCTTGGCCTCCTGAAATGCTGGGATTACAGGCGTGAGCCACCACGCCCGGCCCAGGAAAAGTTTTAAAGATCAGTGCATACAAGTTATATAATGGTACATGTAAGTTACATAATTGAACAAACGTGCTCAAATTTCAATTAACATTTAAATCTCAAACTACAAAACATTTCAAGCTCTGCATAGATACATTTAGGTGTTTTCTGAGCAAGATGAGATAACATCACAAAAATGGGGCTATGATGCAATATAACAAAGGCAGGTGGCTTTAGATATTGTGGGGAGCATTAAGTTGGACAGAAGAGGAGTATCATGCTACTGAAAAAAATGAATCAAGACAGAGTAGTGCAATCACCTGATAAACAAAGACTATTTGAAAGTGACATCTAAGTACTGTTGCATATTTAATGGGATTGATTAACAGTGTAAGTCCTAACTAGTAGGGAGATCTGTTTCTACTGAATTTCAAACAGCATCAGGTTCCATCAGCCTTACCATTCCATGATGATAGAATTGCTTACCTGGGTGTGACATGGTCTCGGGTTTCTGAGATTCAGAATGCAGAGCACATGTTGTCAGCATCTATGTTACTTGAAGCAGGTCATATTTAGTGACAGACAAACTGGTTGCACCTTGTCTAACTAATGTTTCTGTAAACTTTGTAGTTACTCCAAAGGAACCTCTTTTTGTTGTTGTTGTTTTGTTTTTATTTTTTAAGACAGGGTCTCACTCTGTTGCCCAGGCTGGAGTGCAGTGGCACAATCATGGCTCACTGCAGCCTCAACTTCCCAGGCTCAAGTGATCCTCCCAACTCAGCCTCCAGAGTAGTTGGGACTACAGTCATGCGCCACTACACCTGGCTAAATTTTTAAATTTTTAAATTTTTGTTTGTTTGTTTTTGTAGAGACAGGCTCCCACTATGTTGCCCAGGCTGGTCGCAGATTCATGAGCTCAAGCAATCTTCCTGCCTCAGCCTCCCAAAGTGCTAGGATTCATGTGTGTGCCACCACACCTGGCCCTTAATTTAGACATTTAATTTAAACAAGGAAATCTCCAAATTAAAGATCAATGAAAATTTCCATGGAAATTACCATACAAGTATGTTTCAATTTGAAACAAGTTCTAAAGCAATCACTCTAATATGAGTTAGCTAGTTCAGAGAAGAGAAGATGAACAGAGATGATGGCTTGCATTTAATGAACCATGTGTCAGGCACTGTGCTAAGTACATATTTTATCTTCACAAACATATTGGAATAATTATCCTCAGTTTATAAATGATAAAAGTAATATACTAATGTGAATACCTAATATTACACATATAGTAAATTATACAGCTAGATTTCAAACCCGTTTCACTATAGATACTGAGTTCTTAATCATCATACTGCCTGTTTGCAGTATATCATGAGATAAATAAACTAAATGAAAGAGGATGGTGTTAACTTTAGTTGTAGAGTTTGAATCTGTTAGCAAGCATTTTTTTAACTGTGGTGGTCTGTAAGACTGCAACAGGGCCGGGCATGGTGGCTCACGCCTGTAATCCCAGCACTCTGGGAGGCCGAGGCAGGTGGATCACCTGAGGTCAGGAGTTTGAGACCACCCTGGCCAACATGGTGAAACCCCATCTCTACTAATAATACAAAAAAAAAAAAAAAAAAAAATTAGCCAGGCTTGGTGGTGGACACCTATAATTCCAGCTACTTGGGAAGCTGAGGCAGGAGAATTGCTTGAACCCAGGAGACGGAGGTTGTGGTGAGCTGAGGTCACATCATTGTACTCCAGCCTGGGCAATAAGTGAAACTCCGTCTGAAAAATAAAGACTGCAACAGATGAATGATTTAGGAATAATAATAACTGGATAGAGTAATGGCTTGAAGTTCCTTCCAGGTTTGTGAGTCTTTGATCAATCTATTGTAAACACAATACACATTAAATAATGTGTATAAGGCATAAGATGGGTACCATATTTTGTTATTGACCTTTCCTTTTTTTTTTTTTTTTTTTTTGAGATGGAGTTTCGCACTTGTTGCCCAGGCTCTTGCCTGATCCTCTGGAGTAGCTGGAATTACAGGCACCTGCCACCATGCCCGGCTAATTTTTTGTACTTTTATTAGAGACGGGGTTTCACCATGTTGGCCAGCCTGGTCTCAAACTCCTGACCTCAGGTGATCCTCCTGCCTCGGCCTCCCAGAGTGCTAGGATTACAGGTATGAGCCACTGCACCCCGGCCTGTTGTTGACTTTTCTTACATGATACGTTCTTAAAGTTTTTTCTTCCTAAAAGTAACTCTGTTCTTTGAAAAAGTTAGAAAATATAGAAAAATGTAGAGAATAAAATCAAGCATATGTAGTCTCATCACATGGTTACCACTAGGTTATTCTGTTTTAATTATTTCGTTGGTTGCTGCTGGTTAGTGTAAAGATTCTCTGAAAAATATGGCAAAGAGAAAACTCAACAACTCCCACAATCTTACCTTGTACCTTGTTAAAGTCAGAAATAGTCCTGTATCTTGTTGTTAATACGTTTTTGGAGGTATGTGAGTAACTTATAACCATTTCAGTAGAATCCAGGTTAAGTACTGTATTGCCTGGCAAAATCTGGCTAGTTCTTGAGAATCCACTGAAAGCTAAATGTTCTGTGCCTGAGAACCAGTCACTAAGAATATGCATCATAGTTTTTGAGCCCATATTTTCGGGTAACTCAAATGCATTTGAAAATTTAGATAGTTCAGAAAGGGACAGTTCAGATAAATCATGTAATTGAGTATATGATGGGGTATCCTTAGAATACGATTGAGTTTTCATTATCACATCACTATCACACAATGAGCCTTCATCTATGAGGTTGCTGGTGAAACAATCAGTTTCCATGGGCAAAAGAGTTGAGTCAGATGTACTATTCCATACAAATTTTATATTTATGCTCATGCCGGGAGCTGAAATTATTTCTGTAGGAATGGTGAATGAATGAGTCTGTTGAGAAACTTCAGGAGTGTCAGATGTATGATTATGCTCATGAAGGTGCTGTTGACTTAGCTGATTTGACAGGGGTACTTGACTGAACTCAAGGGGAAAATGGGAGGCTGCCAGTGTCTCCCTTGCTGATGCTGTAGGTGTCAAGAGACTGTCAGGTGAAATGTACAGATTTTTTCCAGTGGACTGGAACAGAGCCACTCCATTTGCTGAGAAATGTTGTCATTGAAGACAGTACTTCTGAAGGCATGACTGTATCCTGCATTACTGAGGGCTTAAGAAAATGAGAGTACTTGGATAATGAAAGGAGAGCTTGTGAATACCAGGCTTGACTAATTGATTCTGAGACAAGGTCGGGTGAAATAGTGTGCTCTTGTATTTCTGTCCTGTGGATTAGGGTGTGCCCTTTTAGTTCCCACTCTGGAGAGTCTAGTTTTTCTAATAACATTGACACAGTAGAAGTTCTACCCTGAAGGAAGTAAAAATCCGTGAATGCAGTAGCTGTTAGTACCATCCAAGGAGTGACTTCAGGAAAAGCAGGTGAATATTCAAGGTTTGTAGTCAAGGACATTTCCTGTAGTGAATTCTGCGACCCTGCTGTAGGCTGTGGCCTTTTAGTCTTTGTGCACTTTTGGAATAAACTCCTTGCAGTATTTGGAATAAAGTCGGGATCAAGGCTAGGAGTGATCTGTCTTAAGGTAGCACATAAGCTGGGAACTGGCGATGCCTCATCTTTGGGCCTCATCTTTGGGCATCCAGTGAGTCACTGAAGTGGGTAACAAAACAGAGAAAGGTTTGCTTAGCTTTGTAGTCAGTTCAGTTGGCCCCATGGTTGAAGTGGGGATTGCTCTTAACTGCCTGGGTCTTCTTGTTTGAGATTTTTGAAGTAATCTCCAACCTTCAACTGTATATCCTAAAACTTGGGCAAGATATTTAGAGGAAGCTTGCTTTTGAAATCCTTGCATTAGCTCTGGCAGTACTGTGGAAATCTTATATCTTATAGGCCAGTGGAATTGTACAAGGTCACTTTGTAAAGTAATGACATGCCTAGGATCTTCAGCTGTCACTGGAAGATTCCACAGATGTGTGTTTATCTTGCTTCTGAATGGGCTCATCGTCACTGAAGAAGGATCTAAGTGGAAATAGTCGGCCAGTGTGTATACCAAAAAGAGACACTCTTGGACACCAAGAGCTTCAGCAGCTACTTTAAGAGTAATTTCGGCTATCATGGCAGAAAATTCCCTTGAACCTTCTTCGGCCCTAACGCTGAAGATTTAAAACAAACACACAGCATGGATTACTGCTTGATTAGCAATCCCTTATTTTTATGTATTCCTTCAGAGTTTATATGGTATTCTCACATACATCATCTCATTGCTACATCCAACAACTAGGAGGGAAGAGAGGGCAACTATTATTGTTCTTAGTTTATAGTTGAAGAAACTGAGGTTCAAAGTAGCTAAGTACGCAAAGACGTAGAGTAAGCACCTGATCTAAATCCAGGTATTCTAACTTCAGATGGGAAAGCAGGGGATTTCAATGGAAAAGCTATGGGTTTTGGAGTTTAAACGTTTAAACTCCAATTTGTCACTTAGACTGGCATTATTTTGAGGTATTTGACCAATCTGAGTCTCAGTTTCTTCAAATAAAAAAGGGGAATAGCATTTAACTTGCAGGGATGTTCTGAATATTAATTGAGGTAAGACACTTTGCGAGTGGGCTGGCACACTGATGAGCCTTTCACTCTCCTGGGCCTTTACTGTTCCTTTCTTTCCTTTCTCTTCCCCTCCCTCTGGCCTTCCCTATCCTTCCTTTCCTCATGCCCCTCCCTCTGTCCTTCCCTTCATTATTCCTTGTGTCCTTTCCTTCCCCATATCCTTCCTTCCTTTCATCTTTATCCCTTCTGCTTTGCTTGTTTATATGTGCTTGTTTATATATATATGTATATATACACACACTTTTTTTTTGTTTTTTTTAAGATGGAGTCTCACTCCGTCTCCAGGCTGGAGTGCAGTAAATGGTGCGATCTCAACTCACTGCAACCTCCACCTCCCGGGTTCAAGCAATTCTCCTGCCTCAGCCTCTGGAGTAGCTGGGACTACAGGTGTGCGCCATGACAGCCAGCTAATTTTTGTAGTTTTAGTAGAGTTAGGGTTTCACCATATTGGTCAGGCTGGTCTTGAACTCCTGACCTCAGGTGATGCACCTGCACTGGCCTCCCAAAGTGCTGGGATTACCCGCATGAGCCACTGCTTTGTTACATTTATCTCTCATCTTTTTTGCAGCTAGAGACGGTGGGTCCCCTCTCAGATACAAATACTGGTCAGTGGCCCCTGCAGTTACTGAATGTGCTCTTTTCAGTAACAGCCCATGGTGGGGCTGCAGTTCAGAGCTGGAGTCGGAAAGCAGCGGCTCTAGAAGAGTGTGGCTTCGCTGAATGGAAACCAAAGTAGTAATTCTCACAGGCCCAGAAAGGCTCTGAGGGTGGGACAGCCCAGTTGAAATGAGCAAGCATGCTAAAAAATAAGCTTATGATAGTGTAAAAACAATTCTAGGTTTTTCAAGAAAAGGAAAATAGGGTTAAATGAATCCATTTTTAGGGGTGAAATGAATAGATTCTATACTTAATCCATTCTTCCATTTTGTTCTTCCATCTCCGACTTTCAAATATAGTAATTGCCATAGAGTCCACATGGTTTTCCAAGATCCAGGTTCTGCTCAACTCTCCAGCCTCATTTCCTGCCACTCCCCAACTCATACCATGTTCCAGCAATAGCAGATTTTATGTAGCTTCCCAAGCACACCATGCTATTTAATGTTTCTGTAACTATTGGAACAGGTTCTTCTTTGAACCTATAATGCATTTCCTCCTTTTCTGGCTAACTTTTTCAACTTTAGAAATCCTTTACGGGCTGGGCGCGGTGGCTAACACCTATAATCCCAGCAATTTGGGAGGCCAAGGCGGGTGGGTTACTTGAGGTCCAGAGTTTGAGACCAGCCTGACCAACATGGTGAAACCCCGTCTCTACTAAAAATACAAAAAATTAGCTGGGCACGGTGGCAGGTGCCTGTAATCCCACCTACCTGGGAGGCTGAGGCAGGAGAATCACTTGAACCTGAGAGGTGGAGGTAGCAGTGAGCCAAGGTCACACTACTGCACTCCAGCCTGGGTGACAAAGCTAGACTCCCTCTCAAAAAAAAAGAAAGAAAGAAAGAAATCTATTGTGGGCATTACTTCATTCAGTTTTTGCCAACACCCTCCATCCAAATTAAAACAACTAAATTAGTTAAAGCTACTAATTTAGTCTCTATATCTTATATATGGTTCTGTTATTGCAGTCATTATACTTTTAAATATTTTTATATTTTTTTAAATTTTATTTATAAAATAAATTTATAAAAATATTTTAAAATTTATTATAAATAAAATATAATAATATAATAATAAAATAAAAAATAATTTTAAAATTATAAAAATTTATAAAAACAGAAAAATCCTTTTTAAATTTTTATATTTTACATTTCTGTATACCCTACTGGAATACTACACTATGAGTTGCTTGACAGCAGCTTATTCATATTATTTTCAACTCCTATCTCAGGAGTCTTGTATAAAATAGGCACTCACCAAATTCTTATTGAACAAATGAGTGAGTCAATGAACAAAAGAATGGAAACAGATGGAATGACATATGTGAAAGTACTTTATAAATTGTTAATTGCTGTGTGGGAGTTAGTTATTATTGGCCTGATCTATAATTTTCACAATTTTGCATAAAAATTCTTTTAGAAGATACAGGCAACTTTCTAGAGAGAAAACTTCAAAGTTTAGGTTGAGAGAGTAAATGACATGGTTATGTCTATATTTGAAAATAATTTGAAGAAGATAAAAATACTTGAATGTGACTTGTTAAGCTATGTAGAACTGCCTTTTAACGTTTTAAAAATAGATAATACATGAACACAATATAAAAATTCAAAGGTAAAATAGGAGATTAGTTGCCCAATCTCCTAGTTTCTTTCACTTATGTTACCGGAATATTCAGATACGTTCTATGCTTTTATAGACTTATAGGTACATAAGAAGCTGCCTTTCAAAAGAGAAAAAGAGAAAGGACTGTTTTCAGCTAGTGCCTGGACCATGAGTGTAAAATAAAATGATATGAGAAATAAAAACTAAGTTCTCCAATTTTCATTTACTTGGGAGTTGTTTTCCCATTCAAGGGATTATTGTAAGAAGCTTTGTTTGAAGGTCTTATTGTTTAGCAACATTATGAAAACATCTCTATGTCTTCTGTTCTTCATTCTTTTTTAAATACAAGATTTTATTTCTTCAAATCCTACCCTTGCTTTTTGACTACACTCATAAACTGAGCATTACACACAGCTACCCTGGTACTTACCCATTTGGAGAAGGAACCAAGCTTTCCTTCACCTCATTCCCAGCCAGCACATGAAGGGTAAAGATGAAAGTTGTTTGTGTTTGCTGAAAACAGAGATCCCCAGATACTAGCACCATGATTTGGTAATTTCCTCCCTCATCTTCTAAGGGCAGTCCTTGCAAGGTCTTGGTGGGAGAATGATATTCCAGCCATCTTGGCAGTTTGACATCATCAACCAGTGTAACCTGTTCAGGTATACAAGAAACAAAGTCTGAACTTGCCTTTAGGAAGAGGTTTGAAACTTGCTTGCTCTGTCCCTGTGGCAGCACATTAATACTGAGTTAGGCTGGGCGCGGTGGCTCACGCCTGTAATTCCAGCGGTTTGGGAGGCCGAGGCGGGAAGATCACAAGGTCAGGAGTTTGAGACCAGCCTGACCAACACGGTGAAACCCCGTTTCTACTAAAAATACAAAAATTAGCTGGGCGTGGTGGCACGCGCCTGTAATCCCAGCTACTCAGGAGGCTGAGGCAGGAGAATCGCTTGAACCTGGGAGGCGGAGGTTGCAGTGAGCCAAGATCCCACAACTACACTCCAGCCTGGGCGACAGAGCAAGACTCCGTCTCAAAATAAATAACAACAACAACAAAACCCCTAAGAGTTAAAGACCTCTGCTGAGGTATGAATGTCAAGTTTCCTTACAAACCCGTTTTTTTGTTTTTGTTTTTATTAAATTCCTAGAAACAGACATTTTTTATCTCAGGTTTATGAAGTCCTTATAAAAAATACAAACTTTTACTAGAAACCACAAAATAATCACTAGGCTCATGAAAATATTTGGCTAAGTATTTTTCTTAAAATTTTTTTTACCAAAGCCTAACAACTACCTAATATAACTGACGATTAAGGTTTGTGTCTTAAAAATGCTATATTCTATTAAGGTACTAAGTTTCTCTTCCCAAATTGGGTTCCCCATAATCAATTATTATTTATGAGCCTTTAAAAGTACTTTTATTTTCTCAGTTAATGCTCTGAGACACCAACATAAAAATTATTATGGGAGTAACTTGAAAAATTTGGGTTCTATTTATTTTAATATCTATGAGAGCACAATGCTGAACAACAGATAGGTTAGAGATACATAGATGCTTACCTGAAACTGACTTATGTTCCCATGGAAGATATAGGGAGAAATTGGATAAGAGAGTAATTTTCCAATAATAGCAACCGTGTCTGGCACACCGTGATGAACTTGGATCTCTTCACATGAGTAGTGGATAGTCACAGCTAGCATATTCACAAAGAAAGATGTCAGCACCAGCACAAGATATGGTATTGCTGAAACTCTTCTGATCCATTTCAGGGGCAAATGGGTGCCAGCGATGTCTGCCCCCATGCTTTTCTTACCAGTATCCATTGCCTCAGTATAGTTAGCTCTCCTTGGGTAACTGGATATCACTTCACTGAACCTTATACTGCTTAAAAACAAAAGCAAAAACATTTGAGCTCAATTAATTAGCACTTCTTGGGAGGAGGAAATAGATTTTCTCTATTTTTGGAGCAATATTTAAAGTGTAGAATTCTTTTGTTTTCACATATCATTTGCATCAGCTAATGGAGAGTTAAAATAAAAACCCCTACTACCTCCAAACCTCACTTCTGTGGTGACTATGAAACGAGTAAGAGAAACCATAGATGCGTTTTTATCTGGTGTCCGCCTTGCACTGCTCCTTTAGGGATGATAATGCTCCTGTATCCAGCTCTACTTGGAGTTTAATATCGACTCTTAAGAGGACAAATGGGGCCGGGCGCGGTGGCTCACGCCTGTAATCCCTGCACTTTGGGAGGCCAAGGCGGGTGGATCACGAGGTCAGGTGATCGAGATCATCCTGACTAACACGGTGAAACCCCGTCTCTACTAAAAATACAAAAAATTAGCCGGGCGTGGTGGCGGCGCCTGTAGTCCCAGCTACTCGGGAGGCTGAGGCAGGAGAATGGCACGAACCTGGGAGGTGGAGCTTGCAGTGAGCGGAGATGGCGCCACCGCACTCCAGCCTGGGCGACGGAGCGAGACTCTGTCTCAAAAAAAAAAAAAAAAAAAAAAAAAAAAAAAAAAAAAAAAAGGACAAATGAATTAATGTAATAATACATTGAAAATATAAAACAAACATAAACAACAACAAACAAAAGCCTTTCTCAGCATTGGCCTTATTCCCATTTTTCCTCTGTGACCCTGTGATAGACATTAGAGGTTTCTGCCTTTCAGAAGCTTTTTTTTTTTTTTTTTTGAGATGGAGTCTCGCTCTGTTGCCCAGGCTGGAGTGCAGTGGCGTGATCTTGGCTCACTGCAGCCACCGCCTCTCGGGTTCAAGCAATTCTCCTGTCTCAGCCTCCCAAGTAGCTGGAACTACAGGCGCACACCACCATGGCCGGCTAATTTTTGTATTTTTAGTAAAAGTGGCATTTCACCGTATTGGTCAGGCTGGTCTTGAACTTCTGACCTCAGGTGATCCACCCGCCTTGGCCTCCCAAAGTGCTGAGATTACAGGTGTGAGCCACCGCACCCAGCCTAGAACCTTTTCATCTATGTTCCCTTTTTAGTAGTAACAGCTTTCCTTTGGGAAAATTTCCTTCTCCTACCTCATGAGGTGACAGCTGCCAATCAGTCACCCATCTTTTTGGTCGAAGGAGTAAGCAAATGATTCAGGCCTGCTCAATCATACTACTTAGCATCTCTTGCTAGGGGAAAAGACCCATTTGAGTAGGAGACTCAGGCTCAGCTCACCAGAGTCTTCTACTGTTTTCTGTAATTTTATATGGAGACGCTGGGGTATTAAATCTCTCACTTTCTCTCGGGTTGCTCTGATGTTGCCATGTTAACCTACACCATCATTACTGCTATTACCACAATGATGACTATCACTACTGTCAGTGCGGATCTCTACCTCCTGCTACCATCTCCATTTCCTCTGTCCACTCTATCCTAGCCCTTTCTCAGTTCACCAAGTCCAGCTTCACTGGTGTCTGTTACTTGCTATGAAAAAGCTCAGCGATACACAGGTACCTTTGAAAATGTCGAAAAACCACTTGTTTCAATTGTCAATTTATTTCCTCTTAGCTCCTGTATCCTCTATGATGGGCGAGCCTATAGCTTTTGTCCCTCGTAATGAGCACAATTTTCAGACTTGCCAGTAGAGGGCGATAAAGAGACACTGCGGAGGAAAGAGGCGCTCTTGGTTTCAGCTCACATTGTATGTGAACCTGTGTATCCAGTGGCACTCCGCTGCAGCCACTCTGCTCCCTTGGTGATTTGTATGCAGCCCAGCCCAGGCCTAGTGACCCACTTCATCATGACTCTCCTGACAAGGACACTGGCATGTTCCAGACCTCCCGTTGGCAGTGGCACCCCAACTCTCTCTGTGCACCTGCCCACCGGCCTTTGGCTCATCTGTGCCCTGGAGGGCTGTTTCCTGCTGCCTGGTGGCTGTGGACCAGCGCTGGCCCGGGCAGCCCAGCTGACTTCTCTGCATGAAGTGGGCTGCATCGATACTTTCTCTAATGAAGTCTAAATCTCACTTGTGTGGGGGTGGACTTTCCTCCAGGTTTTCCTTTCCTTGGGTACACTCTATTACCCTTAAGACACGCTTTTCCTTCCTTCCTTCCTTCCTTCCTTCCTTCCTTCCTTCCTTCCTTCCTTCCTTCCTTCCTTCCTTCTTTCTTTTCTTTCTTTCTCTCTCCCTTTCTTTCTTTTTCTTTCTTTTTCTCTTTCTTTCTTTCTTTCTTTCTTTCTTTCTTTCTTTCTTTCTTTCTTTCTTTCCCTCCCTCTCTCCCTCCCTCCCTCCCTCCCTCTTTCTTTCTTTCTTCTTTCTTTCTTTCTTTCTTTCTTCCTTCCTTCCTTCCTTCTTCCTTTCTTCCTTTCTTTCTCTTTCACCAGGTCTCACTCTGTCACCCAGGTTGGAATGCAGTGACTGCAATCATGGCTCACTGGAGACTCCACCTCCCAGGCCCAAGAGATCCTCCCCCATCAGCCTCCTGAGTAGCTGGGACCACAGCCACCGCACTTGGCTAATTTTTTAATTGTTGTAGAGATAGAGTCTTGCCATGTTGCCCAGACTGGTCTCAAACTCCTGGGCTCAAGTGATTCTCCCACCTCGGCCTCCCAAAATGCTGGGATTATAGGTGTGAGTCACTGTGCCTGGCCTCCAGTTCCCTTTCCATCTTTTTTAGTTACTCCCCTATCTTAGTTTAGCAATTTATATTCCACTTCTTCTGTTCAAGTTACTGAGTGGTTTCTGTCTCCTGATGGGACCCAGACAGATTCACCCTTATTCTTACCATTGCTTGACTCCTAGTTTCTGTGACCAGCTTGATTTTTGTCTTACCTTTATATCATCATCATCATCATTATCACCATCATCATCGTCATCACCATCATCATCATATCTCTGAAGTCTGTAAAATGGAAGAAACAATGCCTGTCTTACCTAATGCTGCATGTATGGGAGAGTTTGTAAATTATAGGACGATAGTTGATGTTTGCTGTCTGTATTATCGAACAACACTTCCTTATCTTTGCCAGATTTTCTTCCATCCCATTCTCTCTCTAAACATTCCCAGGAGGTTGGTGCTTGGCTTTTGCCTTCTCTCTGTTCCTTGGCTTTCCCAATCTATTGCTTCACCCAAATCTCTTGCTTAAACTCTCCCCCTACTCCACCCCACCCCCCATCTCTACTACTGTCATCACTTATTCTCCATGGTCTTCATGCTGGAAGATAATGACCTAAATTTTTAATTTTACGGTCAAACTTTATTCATTCAACACATAGGCAAAGCCCCTGCTCTTATGTAGTTTACATTCCACAATGTAACCCTACTCTAATCTTCCAGACTTCTCTCTCTACATTAACTTGTGCTCCAGGGGAAAATGAATGTCTCAATGTTATTTTTCTGCCTTTCTACCAATTATCCCACCTGGAATGACCTCCATCCCCTCTGTCTACCCAAACCCTGTGCGTTTTCCAAGACCCAGTTTAAATCCATCCATGAATCCTCAGTAGAAAACTCCAAATCACTTCTTACAGCAGTGATTCACAACTATTTCCAGTAGCAACATATCTGAGAGATAACACTGCTTTTTTGTAACAGTGGCTCCATATGCATTGATTCTCAATGAGTGAAGGGAGATTTTTACCAGAATCTCAGCACTTAGGTGTGGAGCGCATGTATAGTTTCAAAGACTCTCTCCAGTGATTCTGATATGTCTCCGTAAAGGGTGTCCTTCGCTCTACAGAGTTCCTTCCTTCTTCTCCACGCCCTGTTGAGAATCACTGGTATTGGTTATACGTGTCAGAAACATGAGTCAATTGGACCATTCTTCCTGGTGGCAATTGCAGGAAAATTAACAGAAGTAACTACCCTTGCTTGCTTGGCTTTCAAGAGGGAAACTGTTTTAGTACATTGGGGCTGCTATAACCAATTACCATAGACTAATTGGCTTATTAACAACAGAGGTTTTGTTTGTTTGTTTTGTTTTTATTGAAACAGGTTCTGACTCTGTCACACAGGCTGGAGTGCAGTGGCATGATCTCGGCTCACTGCAACCTCCACCTCCTGGGTTCAAGTGATTCTCCTGCCTCAGCCTCCCGAGTAGCTGGGATTACAGGTGCGTGCCACCACACCCAGCAGAATTATTATATCGTTTATTCTTACACTGATGACGTAGCCTTTTGGGACCCCAGTTTAGATTCTTCCCTTTTGTGGGGCCCTTAGGCTTTGTTTCCTGTCCCCCATGTCCCATGCAGCCATTTAAGTAGGGATGCAGTCTTCAAGGTCATTCAGGAATGCTCAAGGGCAAAGCTTGCTTACCTCGTAAGGTGCCTGCCTTTACTGGGTTTGGAGAGCTGAGTATTTCTTGCTTTCTGCTGTCTCAAGAGTTTAAAAAGATACTTTTATCCAACATTTTATTTGTTTCTGTTGGGAAAGTCATTTAGGGCATCTAATCTGCATTACTACTGAAAATGGAAAAGTCTGGTAAAATTCCAACTTGAATGCAATTTATTTTTATCAATAGGGTTTCTTTTTTGACACAAAGAACACAGTGACTAGAAAGCCTCCAAATTTGGATTCAGTTTAGCAGACAGAGCAAAGGAGAATTTATTACAAGGTAGAGGAACTATAGTTCTAGCTATTTTCTTTAGGCCTTTGTGGCTGCCAGGGCACCCAGAACTTGTCATTTGCTGGCTTTCAGATTTGACTACTCAAGATCTGTATCATTGACATTGAAATGTGAAATGTGAGTTTGAAAGAGATGTGGATGAAATTCCCCCTAGTAACTTACTGTTTATAAACAAGTTATATGGAGGTAAGTGAGAGATTCACTCTGGGAGTGGTAAGTACTTGATACTAGATAGGATAATGTAAACTCCACTGATAGGTGTAGCCAGGTGTGCTGTACTGACACCCAGAGAAAACAGTTCTCCTTGCCTTACCTTTTTTCTTTTGACTTGCTCAGTTGTCTCGAGATCAAAACAGATATTGTTTTCTGAGAACATTTCTGAAAAATAGTTTACTTTTTAAATTCATGTGAGCGAACTACTCTCAATGCCAATAGCAAGATGATAAATGCTGTGTTCTTTAAAAGGGCAAATGACTATCTTCCTCTTTCTTCCACTCTAGGGACAATGAAGCCTGGTGTAGTGAGAGTTCCTGGAGCAAACCAACAAAATGAGGTACACTCCATGCTCTACTTCTGCTGCCTGGAGCCCACATTGACCCAAGATTTCTTCCAGCTTAAAAGTGCTATCATTTTAAAGAAAATGTGGTACATATACACCATGGAATACTATGCAGCCATAAAAAAGAATGAGTTCATGTCCTTTGTAGGGACGCGGATGAAGTTGGAAACCATCATCTGCAGCAAATTAACACGGGAACAGAAAACCAAACGCTGCATGTTCTCACTCATAAGTGGGAGCTGAACAATGAGAACACATGGACACAGGAAGGGGAACATCACACACCGGGGCCTGTTGGAGGGTGGAGGGAAAAGGGAAGGAGAGCATTAGGACAACTACTTAAAGTATGAGGGGTTTAAAACCCAGATGGTGGGTTGATAGATGCAACAAACAAACTGCCATGGCACATGTATACCTATGTAACAAACCTACATGTTCAGCACATGTATCCCAGAACTTAAAGTAAAAAAAAAAAAAAAAAAAAAAAAAGCTATCATTTCTCTGATGTACTGCAGGCTGCCAATAGAAACTTCCATGATTGGTCAGAAGCAGTTAGCTGAATGTGGCTTCTCAATATATGGTGAGCAGCTCATGGCCAGTGACAAGACCATCCGCTTCCCCTACAAGTCTTGTTCACTGGCCAAAAAGACACCGGTAAGCAGTTTAGAATGCCTGAGTAAAAGCTCCCACAAACAGCAGATTATTCAATAATTTTATAAACATTTCTTGGCCAGATGTGGTGGCTCACGCCTGTAATCCCAAAACTTTGGGAGACTGAGAGGCGGGTGGATCACCTGAGGTCGGGAGTTTGAGACTAGTCTGACCAAGATGGAGAAACCCTGTCTCTACTAAAAATACAAAATTAGCCGAGTATGGTGGCACATGCTTGTAATCGCAGCTACTCAGGAGGCTGAGGCAGGAGAATCGCTCGAACCTGGGAGGCGGATGTTGCAGTGAGCCGAGATCATACCTTAGCACTCCAGCCTGCGTGACAGAGCATGACTCCATCTCAAAACAAAACAAACAAACAAACAAAACACGTTTCTTGAGTGCCCACTATGGTCTGGTTTTGTGTTGAGTGCTACAGATAAAACAGTGGACGAGACCAATCCCCTCTCGACTTGCACAGCTCATAATCCTCTAGCGGAAGACATGGACAAGAAAAAAGGCGATTCTGTTAGAGTTTGGCGACTGCCAGGATAGGGGTGGTAGACGCTGCTACCTAAACCATCTCTGTGTCTACTTTACTGAAAGGATTACTGGCTGCCCATTGAGATTTTTAGTCAAAATTATAATACACATCATAACAACACGTATAATATGGTATGCTGGAAATGAACTGCCATGCATAAAAGAGGAGATTTGGAGGATAGGGGAGGGTGGCAAGAAATGATGTTGGAAATATTATAATTATTTGACTTTTTTTTAACCTTTTTTTTAACCAGAGGGTTTTCAAACACATTATATCAAGAGAAGTTGTTTAATAAATGACACATTGGTACATTTTTCTGGCATGTACAATGCGTAGAAAATAGTAGGGAAAGGAAATAAAGAACATTTTTCATTTGGAACTAAGATATCAAATTTTAGCATTTTTTTCATGACCACAAAACTCTTATTTTTAAAATTAAAATCCTTATGTAAAGAATATTTGACATCTTCATTGTGAGCTCTGAGCACACCTCTTTTCTAAGGCAGCCACGTAAGCAAATCAGACATTAATGTACCATGTACCAAAAAGTTCATCAACACACAGGCTTGTCAATGAACAGGAATGGCACGAGCACCAAAATGTGCTGGTGTTGTCTCAGGAATAAGAGTTAAGTAAAGCTTGACTCTCTCAGTGGCACACGGCGCCAGCACGCTGGCCCACAGACACTTCGTGGTTCAGTAGTTCCTGCTTGTCAGCACCTGTGCTTCTCTGTGCTTCTTTTGCTTGAGCTCTGGGCACAAAAGTGGAGTCTGATAGTTAAGTATTTTAGCAACTGTCTCCATGGTGACTGGGCCAGGAAACGAGCAATGACCTGACTCTATTGTATGTAGTGGGAGCCCGGCTCCAGGCCCTGAGTCTTCTTCTGCACCTTGCCTGGAGAAGCTACAGCTGGCATCCTTCCCCTTGGGCCCTGGCCAGCTGGCCCACTTGCCAGGGATTGTTTTCTCCACATCAGGAGATCTGGGGAACCACTCCCCTCTGAGAGGCAGCTGCGAGGGAGGGTGTGGGAGTGGAAAGCCTATTTTAAGTAGGGAATAATGGGAGACACAAGGCTTCCCAGGACAGCCTGCTGTGTGGAAAGAAAATTTTATTTCAGTTTTTTGATATCTTCAACAATATTATTCTGTGCAGAATGTCTTTCTCAGTACCAATTCTACCTGGAATGTTTATACTTATTGTCTCTTATTGAGCAAAACATCTTGATTCAGTTAAAAACATTCCATTATTTTAGAGGGCTAAGTTTTCAGTACTGGGCTCTTTGCCTCACATTGTCAGGTCACAAAGAAAAGTTGTCTTAGCGAATGGGACATAAAAGACAGTGTGTTTTGATGCGTTCCAGGAAAACGAAATGCCATCTCCTGGGACACAGTCTGTGGGTGGGATGCTGTGTGGGAACCCTGCGTGCCAGTGACTGTTAGTGTTGGTGGGAGTGAGTTAGGCATCTAGAGGGGAGGGATAGAGCAGGAAAGAAGATTAACTTGCCCTACCTTATTCATTTTGCTTAGGGCATAATTAGCATCATAGCGTAGATTCATCCAGGGGTAATTGTCCTAATTACCAGAGGGGGACCTGGCTGACTGTAGTTGGGTGATTGCATATTTTGTTTGTTTGTTTTTCTTGTTTTTTTTTGGAAATGGAGTCTGGCTCTGCTGCTCAGGCTGGAGGGCAGTGGTGCGATCTTGGCCCACTGCAACCTCTGCCTCCCGCGTTCAAGTGATTTGTTTGGATGAACGGAGGCAAGATGGTGCACTTCCGGGTTCTTCATCCCCCCCCCAACTTTTCCCGCGTGCGCGAAAATGCAGCCGGCGACCCGGGAAAGTGCAGACCAACTAGGCATGTGCCAGGTGATGTCAATCCGAAGAGACCAAGATTTACCTGGTCGCACCTGTGGAATGCCCCCCGACACGCCCGTGCCCCGCCTATTGCCCTCCCACTCCTAGAAAAGCCGCTCCGGAGGGACGCCCCGCGCAGCCTTCCTCAGTCCTTCACTCCTGTCGGGATGTCAGGACTCCAGGAACGCCGTCCGAGAGCCCCACGGGGGGACTCTGTCGGCCTTCTTTGCCGGAGGCCGACAGACCTCTTCCCCACACCTTAGATGACCAAAATAAACTTGCAGTTTTGCTCCTACACTTGCCTAGTCGCTGGTTCTTTTGTGCCCGCTCTGGTGGTCTTAGAAAAACAAGTCAGTTGGTGCCGAAACCCGGGAGTGCACCATCTTGCCTCCGTTCATCCAAACACGATTCTCCTGCCTCAGCCTCCCAAATAGCTGGGATTGCAGGTGCCTGCCACTGTGCCTGGCTAATTTTTGTATTTTTAGTAGAGACAGGGTTTTACCATGTTGGCCAGACTGATCTCAAACTCCTGACCTCAGGAGACCCACCTGCCTCGGCCTCCCAAAGTTCTTGGATTACAGGCATGAGCCACCGCGAACGGCCTGCATTCTGCACTCTACATCTAGAGAAGGAAAACCAACTGGCTTTCAGGATGAATTGGGGAAGTTCAGCTTTTCATATAGCTGTTAAATCAGATGCAACTTCCTGCTTTATGTGGATCCTTATTGGCAGATTGAAAAGCTTGATTAGATTGAGGTGGTGGTGGTTGTTTATTCCATGATGGCTTCCATTTTTACTAAGTTTTTAAAAAATATTCACTCAAGTTTCTGCACACCTGTAGTTACAGCTAATTGGGAGGCTGAGGCAGGAGGATCCCTTGAACCCAGGAGTTTCAGACCAGCCTGGGCAACATAGTGAGACCTTGTTTCTAAGAAAACAAACAAACAAAATTATAAGAATTCAAGTTTCCCTTTTTTTGTTTTTGGTCTGGTTGGTTGGTTTCCAAGACTACAGTATGTATGTATGTATGTATGTATGTATGTGTGAATGTATTTATTTATCTTGAGACAGAGTTTCACTCTGTCACCCAGGCTGGAGTGCAGTGGCCTAATTTGGCTCACTGCAACTTCTACCTCCTGGACTCAAGCAATTCTCCTGGCTCAGCCTCCCGAGTAGCTGGGATTACTGGGGCCCCCTACCACGCCTGGCTAATTTTTGTATTTTTAGTAGAAACAGGGTTTCGCCATGTTTGCCATCTGGTCCTGAACTCCTGACCTCAAGTGATCTCTCTGCCTCAGCCTCAAAAAGTGCTGGGATTACAGGGGTGAGTCACACACCTGGCCCAACTGGAGTTTTTAAACCCACCCTTAGACACATTTCATCCATTCCTGTGAGATTCCAGCTGATTGTGGCTGGCACAGGAATCAGATCTGACCCTTTTATCTCATACACTACATCCAAATCCTACTGGTTTAACTTTCAGGATAGAGTGTGTATATATATATATATATATATTTATTGTTGTTGTTGTTGTTGTTTTTTGAGACAAGAGTCTCGCTCTGTTGCCCAGGCTGGAGTGCAGTGGCGGAATCTCGGCTCACTGCAAGCTCCGCCTCCCGGGTTTATGCCATTCTCCTGCCTCAGCCTCCCGAGTAGCTGGAACTACAGGCGCCGCCACCTCGCCCGGCTAGTTTTTTCGTATTTTTTAGTAGAGACGAGGTTTCACCGTGTTAGCCAGGATGGTCTCGATCTCCTGACATCGTGTTCCGCCTGTCTCAGCCTCCCAAAGTGCTGGGATTACAGGCTTGAGCCACTGCGCCCGGCCAGGATAGAGTATATTTTTATTCCAAGTACATCTCAACATTACTATCTTAGTTCAAAGCACCATATCTGTTTCCTGGACCACTGAAAAGTCCTGTAATGGTTTCTTTTCTTCCCCTACCCTTCTCCCCTCAATGGTCTATTTTCAAAACATTAGCCAGAATGGTATTTTAAAAATAGAAATCTGACCACAACATTCTCCTGCCCTGTAATGGACAGGTGAGGGAGGCAGGCAGGTAGGGGGAAAAGACTCTTCCGTCAGTGTCTCGCCACGTTTAGAAAATGCCTTATTAGGCCTCACCAAGCCCTCCAGGATTTGACCCGGGCCTCTCTGCCAGACTTCACCTCCCATCCCCTTTCCCTCCAGGCACGCTGGGCTTCTTTATGTCTGAAACAGATACTCTTACATTTGCAGTGCCCTCCGTCTGTGCATTTCTTGCCCAGATTTTACATTTTACTTCTTCACATCACTCAGGCCTGTGTTCTGACTTCCCCATTTAAAGCATCATCATCATCTCTCTTTATCCCTTGGTCTGTTTAATCCATTGTAGATTATTATTGCTGTAAGCACCATTTTTTTTTTTTTTTTTTTTTTTGAGACGGAGTGTCCTCTGTCGCCCAGGCTGGAGTGCAGTGGCGCAATCTCAGCTCACTGCAAGCTCCGCCTCCCGAGTTCACGCGATTCTCCTGCCTCAGCTTCCCGAGTAGCTGGGACTGCAGGCGCCTGCCACCTCGCCCGGCTAATTTTTGTATTTTTAGTAAAGACAGGGTTTCACCTTGTTAGCTAGGATGGTCTCCATCTCCTGACCTCGTGATCTATCTGTCTTGGCCTCCCAAGTGCTGGAATTAAAGGCGTGAGCCACCGCGCCCGGCGCTGTAAGCAATTTTATCTTCTTTTTACTTCTTTCCTTATGTATCATTTTTCTCCCTTACTAGGAAAAAAAAAAAACCTCTGTCTTGCTATCTGTTAAAAACTCTGCCTTGCTAACCGGGGGCTCAGGGGGAAGAGGGGGTGATAGGGGTGAGGGATAAACGACTACACATAGGGTACAGCGTACACTGCTCGGGCGATGGGTGCACCAACATCTCAGAAATTGCCACTAAATAACATCCATGCAACATACAAACCACCTGTTCCTCAAAAACTATTGAAATTAAAAAATATATATTAAAAAAAAAGCTGTCAATCCCCAGCACCTAAACAGTGACTTACACAGAGCAGACACTGAATACAAATATAAAATAAAGGCATCTATCAAACGTACATCTGGCAGATACATCTCCCATGGGTTTCTCCTAGCACCCCTCCAGCTCTTCCTTGCTTAATCCGAGGAAAGTTTCCATTTCTCCAGCTTGAAGCATCTCATCACCCTAGTCCTTCACATATTTTCACCTTCTCCTCTTTCGTTCTCTCCCAGGCATTAGTTTGCTAGGATTCCACTGATTGCAAACATCAGACATTGTGCTAACGGCTTGACTTGCATTGTGCTGTGTGTCATCTCTGACAGTCCTATGAGTTAGAAGCTATTATGATTCCAGTTTTACAGATGAAGAAACAGCAGCTCAGAGAGGCTAACTAACTTGACCAGATTCACATGGCTCGGTGAGTGGTAGAGCCAGAATCAGACCTGGTCTAATGCCAGAGCCCATGCTCTCAATCTTTTTGCTGTCAGGAAGATGATTTTGTAGAAAAGAAATCTTAAAATCATCACTGGTAAATATATTTACAGATGGAAACAGTACAAAGAAGCCTAGATTAAATATATCAATTCGGTAAACATTTTTTCAATTCCTACCATGTGCCAGTTATAGTTTCAATACATAAGACTGAGCAATATGATAATTTCAAAATTAAGTTTCTGTATGATTCTAAATCCTTTGTTGTCATTTCAACAGTATTCACAGCAACTACATCAAGAGTAGATTCCATCTCAAGAAAACCACTTTCTTTGCTCAACCATAAGAAACAATTCCTCATCTGTTCAAGTTTTATCATGACATGGCAATAATTCAGTCACGTCTTTAGGATCCATTTCTAATTTTAGCTCTTGCTGTTTCCACATCTATAATTACTTCCTCCACTGAAATCTTGAACCCCCCAAAGTCTTCCATGAGGGTTGGAATCAGCCTCTTACAAACTCCTATTAGTGTAGATATTTTGACTTTCTTCCATGAATTACAAATGTTCACAGTAGCATCTGGACCGTGCTTGGTGGTTCATGCCTGTAATCCCAGCACTTTGGGAGGCCAAGGGGGGTGGATAACTTGAGGCCAGGAGTTCCAGACCAGCCTGGCTAACATGGTGAAACCCCATCTCTACTAAAAATAAAAAAATTAGCTGGGTGTGGTGGTGCATGCCAGTAATCCTAGCTACTCGGGAGACTGAGGCAGGAGAATCGCTTGAACCTGGGAGGCAAAGGTTGCAGTGAGCTGAGATGGTACCGCTGCACTCAGCCTGAGCAGCAGAGTGAGACTCTGTTTAAAAAAAAAAAAAGAAGAAGATTCCTCGTGGCATCTGGAATGGTAAATCCTTTCTAGAAGGATTTCAACTTACTTTGTCCAGATCCATCAGATAAATCACTATCTGTGGCAGCAATTGCCATATCAAATGCATTTCTTAAATAATAAGACTTGAAATTCAAAATGGCTTCTTGACCAAAGGGCTGCAGAGTGGATGTTGTATCAGCAGGCAAGAAAATAACATTAATCTCCTTGTACACCTCCAACACAGTTCTTGGGTGACCAGGTGCATTGTCAATAAGCAATAATATTTTGAGAGTAATCTTATTTTTTTCTGAACAGTAGTCTCAATAGTGGGCTTAAAATACTTCATAAACCAAGCTGCGGAAGATGTGCTGTTATCCAGGCTTTATTGTTCCATTATTCAGAAATCACAGGCAGAATACAATTAGCATACTTCTTAAGGGCCGTAGGATGTTCAAAATGGTAAATGAGCATTGGCTTCAACTTAAAGTCACCAGCTGCATTAGCATCTAACAAGACAATCTGCCTGTCCTTTGAAGCTTTGAAGTTTTGAAGCTTTGAAGCCAGGCATTGACTTCTCCTCTCTAGCTCTGAAAGTCCTGTGATGGCATCTTCTTCCAATAGAAGGCTGTTTAGTCTACATTGAAAATGTGTTATTTAGTGTAGCCATTTATTTATTTAGTGGTACCATATTTAGTGGCACCATCTTGGCTCACTGCAACCTCTGCTTCCCGAGTTCAAGTGATTCTCCTGCCTCAGCCTCCAGAGTAGCTGGAATTACAGATGCCTGTCACCATGCCCAGCTAATTTTTGTATTTTTAGTAGAGACAGGGTTTCGCCATGTTGGCCAGGGTGGTCTGGAACTCCTGACCTCAGGTGATCCGCCTGCCTTGGCCTCCCAAAGTGCTGGGATTACAGGCGTGAGCCACCGCACCTGGTTTAACTAGATCTTCTGGATACCTTGCTACAGCCTCTCCATCAGCACGTGCTGCCTCAGCTTGCACTTTTATGTTATGGAGACAGCTTCTTTCTGTAAACCTCATAAATCAACACCTGCCAGCTTCAGACTTTTCTTCTGCAGCTTCTTCACCTCTCTCAGCCTTTATAGATTTGAAAAGAGTTAAGACCTTCACCTGAATTAGGCTTTGGCTTAAGGAAATGTGTTGGTTGGTTTGATCTTCTATACAGACCACTAAAACCTTCTTCATATCAGCAATGAGGTGGCTGTATTGCTTTCTTATCATCGGTGTGTCCATTGGAGTAGAATGTTTAATTTCCATCAAGAACTTTTTCTTTACATTCACACCTTGGCTAACTGTCTAGCACAAGAGGCCTAAGTTTTTTTTTTTTTTTTCCAATCTATCTTAGCTTTCCACATGCCTTCCTCACTAAGCTTAATCATTTTTAGCTTTTGATTTTAAGTGAGAGACTTGAGACTCTTCCTTTCCTCTGAACACTGATAGGCCATTGTAGGGTTATTAGTTGGCCTAATTTCAATATTGCATATTGCTATGTCTCAGGAAAGAGGGAAGCTAGAGGAGAGAGAGAGAGATGGGAGAATGGCCGATCAGTGGAGCAGTCGGAACACACACAGCATTCATTGATGAAGCTCACCGTCCTATATGGGTCTCGTTCATGGCACCACAAAACAATTCCAATAGGAACCATCGAAGACCACTGATCACACATCACCACAACAGACACAATCATTTAAAAGTTTGGACCAGTTCAGTAACTCATGCCTGTCATCCCAGCACTTTGGGGGGCTGAAGGAAGAGAATTGCTTGAGCCCAGGAGTTCGAAACCAGACTGGGCAATGAATGTAGTGAGACCTCATCTCTAAAAATATTTTTTTTTTTTTTTAGTTTGAAATACTATAGGACTTACTAAAATGTCAAATAGAGAAAGAAAGTGAGCACATGCTGTCAGAAGAATGGTGCAGATAGATTTGCTTGATTGAGGTTGCCATAAACCTTCAATTTTTTTAAAAACACAGTATCTGTGAAGTGTAATAAGAGAGGTGACAATGGAACTAGGTACACCTGTACAACGTATTTGCTCCTGATTCCCTTAACCTAAGTTAGAAAATCATCTAACATGGCTGGTGCGGTGGCTTATGCCTCTAATCCCAGCACTTTGGGAGGCTGAGGTAGGCAGATCACCTGAGGGCAGGAGTTCAAGACCAGCCTGGCCAACAAGGTGAAACCCCATCTCTACTAAAAATACAAAACTAGCTGAGTGTGGTGGCAGGTACCTGTAGTCCCAGCTACTCGGGAAGCTGAGGCACAAGAATTGCTTGAACCCAGGAGGCAGAGGTTGCAGTGAGCTGAGACTGCACCACGGTACTCCAGCCTGGGCGACAAAACAATACTCCATCTCCAAAAAAGAAAAACAGAAAATCATCTAAGAATCTCCTTTCCCCAAGTCACACACCTCTATCTTTCCTTCCTTTGGACCCAGGGATCACATCAGCTGTCTTCTATTCTTCTTGGGCCTATTTTCTCTTGGGCCTTCTGCTGAACTGAATTCAGCTCTTCAACCTCTCTTCACATCTCTTCATTCCCGTTTCAGACACTCCCCCTCAAAACTCTTGACTTTAGAAAAATATGTGTAGTCTTTAGGAACTGTATTGAAGTGAACACATGAAGGTAAAAATGAAAAAATAAAACCAAACATCAGAAAGTTACTAAATTTAAGAAAAGAATAATGAAAGCTGAAAAGTATGCATCTGCAGTTCCCAAATGGGTGTGCAGTGAAATTTGTTTTGCTGGGCAGGAGTAAGCAGGCAGGAAAGTGTTTTGTATTCAAAGCTTGGAAACTCTGGCTTAAACAAAGTTATGTCGGTTTATTTGTTACAGACCTTCTCAGCTCCTTTAACATGCCATAATAATTTTGAGTTTGCATGAGGAATTTTAGGCCTTGGTGTTCCTAACTTCTCTGACCATTTTATGGCATGGTGATAATATTTCTTGCAGCGATGGCTGTCCTTGGCCAATTGTAGATGGGGCGGAGCCTGGTCTGTCCTATGTGCAATTGTCTTCCACTTATACTCACTTATAGTATAGGAAATTCTTCTTCTAGGAATTGGCACTATTCACTCTCCTCTCCCAATCCACTCCCCATTTCTGAGACTGGTTTTCCCTGCTTGGGTCAGCAAGACCTGTCCTTGGTCCTTTCTCCTTTTGCCTGACAACATAAGTCAAAGAGGTGGAACAACAGCTGTTATTAGGCCGCTGAGTCTCTGTTCAAGTGGCAACATTTCCTCAAAGAAATTGGCTGTGTGGTCAATTTGCTTTTGTCTCTTTGGGGAGGGTCATCTCCGGATCATTCCTGCACAGGGGATATATGGGGAACTGGAAACTATTAAGTAAGACTGAAGGAGCTGCTGTGGAGTGTGCTGCAGAGAGAAGAGCCACACACATACTATAGCTTGTGTTGGACAGGAGGACTCTTGCAAAGGATTCAACCAATCAATGACTCTCATCAAAAAAACTTCTGCTTCAAACTAAACAAATCCCAGGGTGAAAGTTTACGATCAGAGACTCTGAAGAGTATAAGCAGGGAAGTCCTGTTAACTCACCAGGAATAACGTGCAGGCATTTTCAATCAAAGATAAACTTGGGGTTCTACAAACAGGATGACCTCAGCGAATATGATGGCTTTAAAAGCAGCAGACAAGCTGAAAGGGGCATTTTGTCCCTAATGAGTTTCTTTTCTCCCCTGGATTTCCATTTGTAAGCCTCACATACTGTTCCCTCCTTGGACTGTTCTATCTGAAGTAGGACTATCTACTGCAGGTACAACTGTAGTGATATGAACACCAGGCCGCATATGTAACTGTACAAGAAATCTATGTTTATTTTCCTGTAACGCAATCTAATTTTTGTTTGCCTCCATCCCTTCAATGTAGCAGAAATCCATCTCTGTCAATTTGGGGAGTTCCCCCACCCTTCTCAGGATTGCCCCTAACTTCTGGAGGATGTTCCCAGTGACAAAAGGTGGCACATGGGGGTATAGGGTTTGAGTCTGGTCTCTGGTCATTCTCTGGTCTAGGGCATTCACTGTGATGGCCAACACTAGGGTCACAAAAAATCCCCCACCACTCCAGCTCCCATGGAACCCACACCTCAATATTAATCTCCTGGATGCATCTCAAAATCATTTATCTTCCAGGATATTCTTGCTTTATCTCTTTGATCTGGGAATCCACAGACCTGTCTGAAGCTTGAGTAATTCCCCCTTCCCTTCTGACACTTGAATGGGTGAGGGAGGGAGGGAAGGGGCCTTCTCAGTGGTCACCTTCACATCCCTGTGCTCCTGACTTCTAACCCCTTCCTTCCCCCACAGCTGGGAAATCTCTGTGTAATCTTGCGTGAGAGTTCTTCCTCTCGCTTAACAAATAGGCTTCTAAATCTTATGTAGGCCTGTATCTTTCCCATTCCCCATGGGGACTTGAGTTTTGGAGACTCAAAAGTCAAAAGAAGCTCATTTTTTCTCTACTTTCTGTTAACCTACCCTGCCCAGGGGTAGTGGAACTCAGAATAGTTGATCTGCTATTTGAAAGATGGTAAGAATGAGGTCAGAGAAAATATTACAGGAAAACAGTGACTAATGCTTCAAAAGTATGTCCTACCTCATAATTATTGATTAATTCCCTAACAGAAGTGGCTGGAATGGCATTTGGAACAAAGATGAAACCTTTTGATATGTGCTAAATGGCACATAGAAGCTCTAATATAATAATATAGAAGATCTTAAGAAAAATATTATTTATAACAAATAGAAATTATTTAGGATATTCGTGGATTATATGGAGGTCCCTCTCTGCTGTGACTGGGCTGTAGAACCTGAGGCTCATTGCTTCTCCTTCTAAGTACCAGTTTTCTCGTTTGTTAAGTGGTGATAATAACCCTGACTTCACAAGATTTTTGTGAGAATTAAATTCAATTAAATCATCAAGGAGATGCATGATAGCCATTTAGCAAATGCTTGTTTGCCCATTTGCTCTTTCATCCATTCACCTTTATCTTTTCTCATCAGATATGCACACCTTACTCCTCCACAGCAAGACCACAGCCACTGTTAATAAACCTTGTGTAATATGTATAATAGGTGATTGGGTGGGTGTGGCTCCATCCTACCCACTTATCTCATCCGTTACAAATGTACACCCTAAGTAAAATCCATAAAGGTAAGCCTTGGGTTCACTATTTCCATAGAGCTTATGAAACAATATTTATGACTAAGACCTCCCCATGGCCCTTAGTGGTTCCTAATGAATGAGTTTTGAGCAGAAACATTATCTTTAATGACAGCCTTTAAGCACGCACAGCACCCGCCTCCCCGCATCTCTAAGTGAACATTATCAGTGATTTTTTCCAGGCTTCACATACAGCATTGGAGGAGATAAAATCTTAGATCTACAGTGGAATTCATAACTGCTATTTTTCTTTTTAAAATTGAGGTACAGTTTTCACACAATAAAGTGCACAGGTCTTAAGTGTTCAATTTAGTGAGTTTTGACAATTCCATACAGCCATGTAACTGCTACCCAAAACAAAAATTTAACATTTTCATCACCCCAGACATTTCCTTATGCTCCTTTCTGGTCAACCCTCCCCCAAGTATGACAGCATTTTTCAGTATGAGAGCTCCCACATGTTCTTAGGGATGTGCTTTCTGTGTTATTTAACATTGAAACTCTCACAACTGCCTTCTGTTGGAAGTAGGTTAATAATGAGAGCCCACACTTGCTAAGAAGAGATTTGCATGCATCATCGCACTTAATATTCATAACTATCCTATGAGGTAGGAACTATTATTTCTTCATTTTACAGATAAGAAAACTGAAGCTTAATGAGGTAAAGTTGCTCATAGGTCAATGAGCTCTTCAGTAGCAGAGCTGGGATTTGAACCCAGATTGGTCTGATTCCAGAGCTTGACTTTGAAACCACAATGCTACTGTGCTAAGGAGCAGAGGCACCCCAAGGTTTAGATAATAAGTGCAATTTTACCAGGTCTGGATTTTGTGAGAAAGGAAAAAAAGTGTAAGTGTAAGTGTAAGACCACTTACATAATATATATGTATATTTATACATATACATAATATAAATGTATATATATATTATATATGTGTGTATATATATATATATACACACACTCACAGTATAATCCCATTTCATTTAATATCCTTATGCGACTTGTTCCCCTTTCATTAAATTGTGCCAGCAAGATTTTTACCAGTTGGCTGTTAAGAACGGGTAATAATAATAATGATCACAATAATGATGACTTTTATGAGAGCAATCATTTTTAAATGCTTACTATGTGTCAGGTGCAGTGTGTCAGGTGCTGTGTGAAACACTGCACCTAAATTTCCTTATTTAGTTCTCGTAATCACTCTAATCACATAATCACGTAAACAGGTAGTGTCTGTTACTAACATCTTTTTTTTTTTTTTTGAGACAGAGTCTCGCTCTGTCACCCAGGCTGGAGTGCAGTGGCAAAATCATGGCTCACTGCAAACTTGACCTCCTGGGCTCAAGTGATTCTCCCACCTTAGCCTCCTGAGTAGCTGCGACCCACCATGCCCGGCTAATGTTTTAGTTTTGTGGAGATAGGGTCTCGCCATGTTGCCCAGGTTGATCTTGCACCCTGGGGCTCAAGTAATCCTCCCAAAGTGCTGGGATTACAGGTGTGAGACACTGCACCAGCCCATTTTTACAGACTAAAAATGTGAGGCTTAGAGAGTCTGAGTGACTTGTGAGAGCTGCACAGCTAGAAAGTGGTGGAGCCGATTTTGAATCCTGGCAGTCTATACCCCGAGAGCCTTTACTTTCAACCACTACATCCTCTTGATCCTCTGCATATGCCCTCCATCCTGTTGATCAAGAACGGTCTTGGTTCCTGCCTGAACCAGCTTTCATCAGAATTAAATGTGTGCGTGTGAATTCTGCCAGCTGGCTCTCTTTTAGATAAGATCCTATTAGTTCCAAACACTTAGGTCCACCTGGGCTTCAGGACTTGGAAAATAGCCAGGCTGGTCCTGGGCCAAGTTGTGAAGTAGAGGAAGTGCATCTGGGACATTTTATCCTCCTCTGCACGCTGCCATACCCTCTAACGATCCTATCAACCAAAGACTGCTCACCTCTCAATTCCTGGAACCCAAATCTTGCCAGAGGGACTGAGTCCTGCAGCTGTGGACTTGTTGAGAGCCCTGCTTTTGCCCCTCCCTCGCCCCAGCCTGTGGTGGCTTTTCCCATTTATATGGAAGCCAGTTTCACTCTAGCTTTCCTGTCCAAGCCTGTGCTGATACCCTTAGGAAGGGAGGCTGGTAGAGGCTCTCCGGACATCCAAGGCTCTCTAGAAATAGGGCCTTTATTTCTTTTTGGCAACCTCAGAGGTGTGTCTTCCAGTACTGATAGGAAAGGCAGGCAGGGCAATCTTACTGATAACAACAGCTCATCTGCAGGTAGCATTGAATCTGTGCACTGTGCTGTTCTGAGTGCTTTATAATACGTATTGGTTTATTTAATCTTCACTACAGCCCCAGGCAGTGTGTTTGTCAAGGCCCCAGCAAGAGATGGGGGTTACACAGGTGGAATTCTGAAGAGAATTTAAGGAAGGGACTGTTTACAGATGAGTAGGTAGATTTAAGTGAATCCATGAGGGATGGGGAGGCATCCAGGAAACTAGCATCAGTGGGCAGCTGTTCCCAGCCCTGGGCGGAAGGGGCAAGCCAACGACCTCGTGTAACCGGAGCCTGACGAGGAGCTGCTGTAGGAAGGGCAGCTCTGCGGAGCTGTGTCTAGAGGGATGTGGCCAGAGCCCCAGTGGTGTGTGGGCAGGTGAGGAGCGAGGGAAACACTGACGGCTCTCTCTTTCCTGTTTCCTTCCCATTTCCCAATTGGCTGAAAAAACCAAAAGCCTGAGGTCAAGGGGTCAGTCCAGGTGATACAGGTTTGATGTGTCAGTCCCCAGGGGGCTCAGCATAGGGCCTAAGGGCACACCAAGAATAATCAGCCCATGAAGGAACTGAGGCAGAGACAGGCTGAGCCATGGGCCCACATTCAAGGAGCTGGGAACTGGTGGAACCAGGATCTGAACTGAGGCTGATTAATCTGCTCTTAACCACTCCACCACACTGGCTCTAGCATTTTCTTTCACACTTACATAGTGTCTTACAGTTTTTAGATTGGTGCCTAAAGACCTGAAGAAAGTATTTTGGAAGGTGCCCCAGTCATATTATTCCCATCAAATTGATTCTAGGATCAGATTTTTGGTGTCACTATTAGGTAGAACTACTTGGATGAATGCAGTCCAATCTATGTAAGTTGTAAATTAAAAATAATATCGTAAGTCCCCCACCAACTGAGTGGAACTGTTTTGGCCAAGAGGACCCCAGAAAAACCTTAAAAACTGAGTTGCCAGGCTGGGCTCCGTGGCTCACATCTATAATCCCAGCACTTTAGGAGGCTGAGGCAGGCGAATTGCTTGAGCTCAGTTCAAGACCAGCCTAGGCAACAAAGTGAGATCCCCATCTCTACAAAAAATACAAAAGTTAACTGGGCGTGTTAACAGATACCTATGGTCCTAGCTACTTGGGAGGCTGAGATGGGAGGATAGCCTGAGCCTTGGAAGCAGAGGTTGCAGTGAGCTGAAATCACGCCACTGCACTCCACTGGGCAACAGAGCCAGACCCCGTCTCAACAAAGTTGCCAGCCATGATAGGACAGGCGGCCAGACATGCCTTATTATGTCCCCTCTTTTTTGGAGTTTAGACAGAACAACTGACCAACATTAATGTCAAAATAGAGATCATAAGACTGACAGAACAGACTGAGGCAATAAGATATTAAATTATAAATAAGATCTTAGGCCATGCCAGGCAAAGGTGAAGTCAGATACCGCTACACTTAAAGAATAGACTATGTTCTAACTGCCACAGAGCTTTTTTCTTTTTCTGTAGCAGCTAAACAAGCACTAGCCTCCAGATAAGCATTATTAAAACCATCGGTAGCTCCACCAGATGCTAACTAACTAACCCCCAGTCACTGTTCCACCAGCCATCACTGCAGCTCTGACTGGACAAGAGACTGATTTCAGTCAGTGATCTCCTGGTAAGAAGACCACCCACCATGAACTTGGTCCTGGCTGGTTTACAGGGACTGTGCACTTGTATGCCTTCATGTCCTGCAGAAACCTTTTGACATATAGAACCTGATTATAATACGTTTAAATGTTAAGTCTCCACCCGAAGTGAACATGGGATGTACGTTATATGTGTGCATGTCTTGGGACCAACTTCGTGAATATTCATAGCTCCTCGTGTGACCTGTTGAATATGTATGTTTAGTCAAAGGTTCAGCATAAAGCTCTTATTCTGACCCCTCCTCCTTTGAAGCGCCTATCTTTGGTCTTGGCCTGAGGCACATTTCCCAGCCTGTGGGATGGCCAGCCACCTTGCAGGCTGTAATTCTTTCTTTTCTTTCTTTTTTTAAAATTATACTTCAAGTTCTGGGGTACATGTGTGGAACATGCAGATGTGTTACATAGTTATACATGTGCCATGCTGGTTTGCTGCACCCATCAACCCATCATCTACATTAGGTATTTCTCCTAATGCTATCCCTCCCCTAGCTCCCCACCCCCTGAGAGGCCCTGGTGTGTGATGTTCCCCTCCCTGTGTCCATGTGTTCTCATTGTTCAACTCCCACTTATGAGAACATACGGTGTTTGGTTTTCTCTTCTTGTGTTAGTTTGCCAAGAATGATGGTTTCCAGCTTCATCCATGTCCCTGTAAAGGACATGAACTCATCCTTTTTTGTGGCTGCATAGTATTCCATGGTGTGTATGTGCTACATTTTCTTTATCCAGTCTACCATTAATGGGCATTTGGGTTAGTTCCAAGTCTTTTCTATTGTGAATAGTGCTGCAATAAACATATGTGTGCGTGTGTCCTTACAGTAGAATGATTTTTAATCCTTTGGGTATATACCCAGTAATGGAATTGCTGGGTCAAATGGTATTTCTGGTTTTAGATCCTTGAGGAATTTCCACACTGTCTTCCATAAGTTGAACTAATTTACACTCCCACCAACAGTGTAAAAGAGTTCCTATTTCTCCACATCCTCTCCAGCATCTGTTGTTTCCTGATCGCCATTCTAACTGGCATGAGATGGCATCTCATTGTGGTTTTGATTTGCATTTCTCTAATGATCAGTGATGATGTGCTTTTCTTAATATGTTTGTTGGCTGCATAAATATCTTCTTTTGAGAAGTGTCTGTTCACATCCTTTGCCCACTTTTTGATGGGGTTGTTTGTTTTTTTCTTGTGAATTTTGTTTAAGTTCTTTCCAGATTCTGGATACTAGCAGGCTGTAATTCTTTACAAGAAATAGTCTCCTTTCTAAATTTATAAATTACATTTTTTTAAAGTTAACAAAACACATGTGTGTCTTAAAATGGTTCCCATCGGTAACAGAGATCCTAGTGATGGAGAAAAAAAGCTTTATTCATCTGTTTAAAAAGTCCCTGTAAATAGTAGGCCCTAAACAGAAATTACTCATGATAGACACAGGTGACATTGGTAGGCCTTGGCCAATTCAGTCAGTTGATAACTAAGATGGTCAAGTTTATGGAACAGAAAGATCACAAACTAGTAAATGACGGAAAACTGCTGGTAAGACGGGGAGAATCATTTTGTTTCAAGTTAAGAAAGACTGACACTTGTGGTTTCCATGTGAGAGGAGTCAGTATTCAGTTTGAGCACTTCTGCAAAAAAAAAAAAAAAAAAAAAAAAAAAAAGGTACCCTCCTGGGTTGAATCCAGTTGAGGCAAGCCAACTGATAAAAAATACAAGCATTGTGTGGAAAGGAGGTATTAAAAAGCACTCTTTTGTGAAAAAGATACAAACTTCAATCAAGATAAATAAAAAGATTAGAATAAGCTCTTCTTATATTAAAGAAGTAAAGTCTAATGATAGTCTTTTATGGTTTATTATTTCATTTCTAATTCAGGTTTATTCTAATAAAATTTTATTTCTAAATAAAATCTTAATTAGAAATAAAATATTAATATTTAATAGAAATAAAATTATTGCTGGAATAATTAGCCAGCAAGCTTACTAAAGTACAATTTTTTTCTCCTTTTTGAGACAAGGTCTTGCTCAGTTTCCCAAGCTGGAGTGCAATGGTATGAACATAGCTTACTGCAGCCTCAACCTCCCAGGCTCAAGTAATCCTCCCACTCCAGCCTCCTGAGCAGCTGGGACCACAGGCTTGTGCCACCCCACCTGGCTAATTAAAAAAAAAATTTTTTTTTTTTTTTTAATAGAGACAGGAGCCTAACTGTGTTGCCCAGGCTGGTCTCAAACTCCTGGGCTCAAGCAGTCCTACCAACTCAGCCTACCAAAGTGTTGGGATTCCAGATATCAGCCACCTCACCCAGCTAAAGTACACCTTTAATGTTAGGCAGACAATAGTTTCTAGAAAGAAAAAGGATGAGAGAGCTGTGTGTGGTGGCTCATGCCTGTAATCCCAGCTACCGGGGAGGCTGAAGTGGGAGGGTTGCTGGAGTCCAGGAATTTGAGCTTGCAGTGAGCTATGATAGTGCCACTGCACTCCAGCCTGGGCAACGGAGTGAGACCTTGTCTTTAAAAAAAGAAAAAGTAAAAGGGTGAAGTTGGCAAGGAGAGTAGAATAAAGGAGATAGAAAACAGAGATTAAAAGTATGCTTTGTCTCTAGTCTCTTACCTTGGGTGGTAAGGAAAAAAAATACATCTGTTGGGGTCTGACAACACATTATCACCATTTACATTTTAGTTTTCCCTGAGTTCTGGTGGAAAGGCAAAGTTATCCTTAATGGGGGGATTGCTTCTAAACTGCAGGCTGTAATTTTACGACAGCTCTCCCCTGTAGACTCATGTGCCTGCCAGAAAAGTAGGGCTTCCATGAGGTAAAGCCACCCTTTCTATTCACCCAATTGCCCTTCTTTGGAATCTGGGGCCCACCTTGGGAACTGCATATCTCCTGGCATCGATTCATCCTCAATAGACAGGTACCCCCCACCCCTGCAGCCCACGCTCTTTCCTGTACTTTTCTTGATTTAATTGCCTGGACCTTCCCTGCCCTAGATAACTGGTGTCTCTCAAGAGACGATAACACTATCGAGGATGAGTGTTTCCAAAGTAAGAACACATCTAGGCAGACAATTTTAAAGTAAGGGAGGTTTAGATTTTTAAAAACAAGTATTTTTGTAAATACCAGCTTTTTGGACATCTAACTCTCAGTGGGTCATTGAAAGTTTCTCCCCTCCCCTGTCTTACCGTCCCCAGAAACTGGAGTTTTAGTTAAGAGGGGACTGGTGAAACAGGAGAGGGATGAGGCAGCATCTGCAGCGGCCACCACTTGCTGAGCTATTGTGCTGCTTCTCTACCTGTCTGTTCTCATCTTTAAGTTAAATTACAGACATCATTAAATATCGCACATAACCACAATACTATTATAATACCTAACCCAATTAACACCAGTTCTCCAAAACCCAGACCATATGCAAATTGTTCCTGTTGACAGGGTCTCACTATTTGGTCTCAAACTCCGGAGCTCAAGTGATCCTCCCACCTCGGACTCCCAAAGTGCTGGAATTACAGGTGTGAGCCACCACACCCAGCCTCTATCATCCATAAATTGGAAAGAAAAGAGTTATTATCTCACAGGATTTTTATGATTATTTAATGAGTCCATACATGTGAAGAAGTTACATTGATTCTGGCATATCGTAATGGTTCAGTAAAAGTACTTGTTATTTTTTGAGAGATTTGGAGATGAGAGGGAGTATCAGAGCAATAAGATTATGAAATGAGATAAAATACAATGACTCTCACAATATAATTACAATATTTTTATTAAAAAGATACGATTCAGTATATGACAGCCCTGAAACTACTTTCAACATTTCTTTTCTGGTAAAGATGTCAGTTTCTCATCACACTGGCTTGGTTGAAGTTACCTTCATGCATTTCATGATTTGCAGAGATGAATGAGAAATTAATATTAAATCAAAAAATTCAGATATTAATTTATACATATAAATATA
Organism: Trachypithecus francoisi; assembly: GCF_009764315.1. Taxonomy (NCBI): domain Eukaryota; kingdom Metazoa; phylum Chordata; class Mammalia; order Primates; family Cercopithecidae; genus Trachypithecus; species Trachypithecus francoisi. Next base: position 104,404,711 of record NW_022681456.1, read on the forward strand.
TAGAGAGAGAGATGATGGAAATAAGGCTCAGAGAGGTTAACATTCCCAAGAATAGACAAACTAGTAAGAAGAGAACAGGGATTAGGTCCCCGAGGGTTAGGCCCCAGGGCCCAAACACTCAACCACTAACTTCAAGTGACTGTAGATTTTTTGATGATTTACACTGCAGACATGGTCAGCCTCCTTCTCATCTTTGTTCTCATGCATGCTGCTTATAAACATGGCTGACAGCCTAAGGCTCCATACACATGTCCTCTTCACTCCTGCCCTGTGTCCTAATTTCCTGTCGTCTGTGTTCCTTATGTTCTCCTTGAGGTCCCCTCATCTGATGCCATAGTACTCTGAGCACTATGTCCAGGGAAGCTTGCCTCTCAGCTGGTTGGTGGATGTATTGTTGATCATCTTCCCTGTCTAGATATCTGAATCATTAGGAAATCTCATGTCAACCAGAGATGCAGGAAGATGGGAAGACTGGGTCTCCAGGATCTAATTATTCCCTGTAGATAATGGAAAAGGGATTAGCCTTCTAAGAAGAGCCACTTTGGATTTCTTATGAAGCTGTAGCCCTCAAAATTCTTGATCACCACCGTAAGAAATAGATTTCTGGCTGGGCGCAGTGGCTCATGCCTATAATCCCAGCACTTTGGGAGGCCGAGGTGGGTGGATCACGAGGTCAGGAGATCGAGACCATCCTGGCTAACACAGTAAAACCCCATCTCTACCAAAAATACAAAAAATTAGCCGGGCATGGTAGTAGCGCCTGTACTCCCAGCTACTCAGGAGGCTGAGGCAGGAGAGTGGCGTGAACCTGGGAGGCAGAGGTTGCAGTGAGCTGAGATCGCACCACTGCACTCCAGCCTGGGCAACAGAGTGAGACTCCGTCAAAAAAAAGAAATGGATTTTTATTGCAACTTACAACACATATATTTACATACATATAATTGAAAAAACATGTCATAAAACAACACTATGTAGAATGTGCTCTGAAAGTTCTATTCTGTTCTATTCTTTCTTTAAAAAAAAATACTGGTGGAAATCCAATAAATTGACTTCACAGTTCCCTGATGGGTCATGATTGGCAGCTTAAACCACCACCATAGGCCAGGCACAGTAGTTCATGCCTGTATTCCCAGTACATTGGGAGGCCAAGGCAGGAGGATCACCCAAGGTCAGGAGTTGGAGACCAGTCTGGCCAACATGGCAAAACCCCATCTCTACAAAAAATACAAAAATTAGCCGGGGGGGTGGTGCACGCCTGTAATCCCAGCTACTCGGGAAGCTGAGGCAGGAGAATCACTTGAACCTGGGTGGGGAAGGTTGCAGTGAGCCGAGACTTTGCCACTGCACTCTAGCCTGGGCAACAGAGTGAGGGGTTCTGTCTCAAACAAACAAACCAAGAAAAAAAAATGCTACCATAAATATTTATTTCTAACTCAGCATACAATGATTTTTCATGAATGATAGATCTAGAACAAAATATGAATTCACTGTTTAGATTTGAAAAGGTTTTTCAAATGATTAGTGCTTTCCTCTGTTCCATGTCCTTGCTAGAGATCAGCGTGGCCATCGGGGGAGCAGTATGTTGGAAAGATGTTAATTAAGATTAGACGTAAAGGCTGAGGTTGTGTTCATATGTGGACACGTGATTATGGCCTTTCTTTACATGTCAGCTAAAGATTACCCCTACAGTGCTACTATAATCCTTTAAAATATGAAGATTTGGTCCCTTACATCTCGGGGTCAACAGGAACAATTTGCATATGGTCTGGGTTGTGGAGAACTGGTGTTAATTGGGTTAGGTATTATAATAGTATTGTGGTTATGTGTGATATTTAATGATGTCTGTAATTTAACTTAAAGATGAGGACAGGCAGGTAGAGAAGCAGCACAATAGCTCAGCAAGTGGTGGCCGCTGCAGATGCTGCCTCATCCCCCTCCTGCTTCACCAGTCCCCTCTTAACTAAAACTCCAGTTTCTGGGGATGGGTAAGACAGGGGAGGGGAGAAACTTTCAATGACCCACTGAGAGTTAGATGTCCAAAAAGCTGGTGTCATGGTTCCAGTTCCAGGATAGATGGAGTAAGCGCACTGCTCCCTGTCTCTTATCTCTCTTAAAGTGTGCAGTTATAAAATCTGAAAAGAACCCTGGAACTAGCTCTCTGAGGACTCTGAAAAGTAATAGAATCAGGCAGATTGGGAACAAAGACTAGAATTCAAAGTAACATGAGACTGGCAGTGAGTTTACTTTTTTTTTTTTTTTTTGAGACCGAGTCTCACTCTGTTGCCCAAGCTGGAGTGCAGTGACACCATCTCAGCTCATTGCAACCTCTGCCTCCCAGGTTCAAGTAATTCTCGTGTCTCAGCCTCCCAAGCAGCTGAGATTACAAGTGTGCACCACCATGCCCAGCTGATTGTTGTTGTTGTATTTTTAGTAGAGACAGGGTTTTGTCATGTTGGCCAGGCTGGTCTCAAACTCGTGGCCTCCAGTGATCCGCCCACATCAGCCTCCCAAAGTGCTGGGATTACAGTCATGAGCTACGGCACCTGGATGAGTTTACCTTTTTTTTTTTTTTAAAAAAAAAGAAAACAAAACTTTAATATTGCCCAGCCTAGATTCAAGGCTGCCTGCAATCTGGAACTGAACATCGGTGTGGACAGAGAGAGAGAGCTCCACGAGAAGCCTCTAGTTCAAGCTTGATGAGCAGGAAACAGGTTAGACAAAGGCACAATCTGTAAAAGAAAACCTTTGTCAATTAGACTCCATTAACACTACTCTACAAAGACATTACTAAGAGAATGGAAAGACAAAGTACAAACAGTGAAAAATTTTATAAATCACACATTCAACAAAGGACTTATATCCAGAAAACTGTAAAAAGGCAAATACCCCAATTAAAAAGTATGCGCAAGTCCGGGCCCAGTGGCTCACACCTGTAATCCCAGCACTTTGGGAGGCCGAGGCGGGTGGATCACTTGAGGTATGGAGTTCAAGACCAGCCTGGCCAACATGGTGAAATCCTGTCTCTACTAAAAATACAAAAATTAGCCAGGTGTGGTGGTGTGCGCCTGTAATCCCAGCTACTCAGGAAGATGAGGCAGGAGAATCACTTGCACCTGGCACGCGGATGCTGCAGTGAGCCTAGATCGTGCCACTGCACTCCAGCCTGGGAAACAAAGTGAGACTCACAACAACAACAACAACAACAACAACAAAAAACCATGAGCAAAAGACTCGCACAGATCTACTTAAGAGGATATACAGAAGACAAATAATCACATGAAAAATGTCCATCTTTAGCCCTTAGGGAAATGCAAATTAGAAGCACAATGAGGCATGAATATACACTTATAAGAATGACTGAAATTAAAAAACATAGTAATAATACCAAGTGCTAGCAAAGATGTGGGGCAATTAAAACTCTCAAACATTGCTAGTGAGAATGTAACACAGTATCCCCACTCTGGGTTTTCAGTTTCTTATAAAGTTAAACAGTTACTATATGCCATGGAAACACTGCTATTTGCTATACACTAGAAAAATACAACTATGTTCACATAAAAATGTACACATGAATGTTTATATCTGTTCCATTCATAATTGCCCCAAACTGGAAACAGGTCAACTGTCTTTCAATGGGTGAATGGATAAACTATGTGGCATTTGTATTTTGGAATATTAGTTCTGCGATACCTTGGAGGATCTGAAAGGCATTACTCTGTAAAATATGCCAGTCTTGGCTGGGCATAGTGGCTCACACCTATAATCCCAGCACTTTGGGAGGCTGAGGCAGGCGGATCACCTGAGGTCAGGAGTTCAAGACCAGCCTGACCAACATGGTGAAACCTTGTCTCTACAAAAATACAAAAATTAGCCGGGCATGATGGTGGGTGCCTGGAATCCCAGTTACTCGGGAGGCTGAGGTGGGAGAATCGCTTGAACCTGGGAGGCAGAGGTTATAGTGAGCCGAGATTGCGCCGCTGCACTCCAGCCTGGATGACAGAGCAAGACTCTGTCTCAAAAAAAAAAAAAAAGATGCCAGTCTTAATAGGCTACATATTATATGATTGTGTTTATAGCACGTTATCAAAAAGACAAACTTATAGTGACAGACGCCAATTCAGTGGTTTCCAGGAGTTACAGGTGCGAGGAGAGTGTGATTACACAGGGATTCTGTGAGAAATTTTTTTCGGGCAATGGAATTATTGTATCCTGATTATGATGGTGGTTACATGAATTTATACATGTGTTAAAATTCATGGAACTGTACACCAAAAATATGAGTTTTACTGTATGTTGGTTGAAAAATCAAAGTTATAAAAGATGAGTTAAAATTGCTAAAATATTAACAATTTTTAAATATAGAAAATGGGTAAAGGAATATGCATTGTACTCCTGCCTCTACTTTTCTGTATGTTTGAAATTTTTCAAAATGAAAAGTCAATTTAAAAAAGTTTAGTAAGAATAGTAGTTTACAGCACAGCATGACACATCAGACAGCTTCTGATGTTTTTATTCTTTAGGTTTAAGTTCTGTCTCTGAATCTAACTAGTTGTGCTAGCAAGTTAGTAAACCATCTGAGGCCTCAGTTTCTGAGTCTGTCAAATGTGAATAGCAAGAGTATCTACCTCTTATGGCTTTTGTAAGGACTGAGTGACTAAATAGTTACTACATACATATAGTAACTACTGATACATGTTATCTGTTATTGTTTTATACCTTCAACTATTGATATAAATTGGAGGTTTAAACATTAATTCTTTAACAGATTTAATAAAAGTCTGTCTCTGATTCTTATCCTAGAACATAAGTCAAATATGACATAGAACATCACTGTTTTTCCACTATTACAGAAATTCTTTACTTGATTTCCTTCCAGTCTCAGGAAAAGAAGTTGATTAAGAAAGTACTTGGATACTATGTTGGGAATTGCTGTTTTCTAAGATCATTATTAGTATGCTAGTATTCTAGAAAATCTTCAAGAGAAGAGAAGGTAGATTAAAACTAGTTTTAATATAATTTAAATTAATTCAGTAAGTAATTTTTGAGATGAAGTCTTGCTCTTTCACCCAAGCTAGAATGCAGTGGCATAATCTTGGCTCCCTGCAACCTCTGCCTCCCAGGTTTAGGCAATCATCCAACCACAGCCTCCTGAGTAACTGGGGCCACAGACACTTGCCACCACACCTGGCTAATTTTTGCATTCTTTGTAGAGATGGGTTTTGCCATGTAGCCAAGACTGGTCTAGAACTCCTGGGCTCAAGTGATCCACCTGCCTCAGCTACCCAAAGTTTTGAGATTACAGGCATGAGCCACCATGCCCTGCCTTAACATAATTTTTAAAAAGGACAAACAATATACATATATTCTGATATCTCCTGAATATTATGCAATCATTCTGTTTTTGAAAAGAAAAAAATAATTTATATTCATCAAACTGAAGCCTATGAATCCATTATTGGTCATGCACAAGTTACTAGATCAGATTTGTAAAGTAATGGTCTATGAATGACTAGAAAAGAAAGCTGTGATTATCAGAAACCAGCACAGATTAACAAAGAGCAAGTTCATTGTATTAACTTCATTTCCTTTTTTGATGGGGTTACTACCTGGAAAGTTTGGACTAGTTCAAGGCATTTTGTGAAAGTCTTATGATAATCTTTGAATAATTGAAGTGTATAATAATTGAATAATATACACTGGCATGGTGGCTCACGCCTGTAATCCCAGCACTTTGGGAGGGCAAGGCAAGAGGATCACCTGATGTCAGGTGTTTGAGACCAGCCTGGCCAACATGGTGAAACCTCATCTCTACTAAAAATACAAAAATTAGCCAGGCATGGTGGCATGTGCCTGTAGTCCCAGCTACTCAGGAGGCTGAGGTAGGAGAATCGCTTGAACCCGGGAGGTGGAGGTTTCAGTGAGCTGAGACCACACCACTGCACTCTAACCTGGGCAAGAGTCAGACTCTGTCTCAAAAAAAAAGAAAAAGAAAAAAGAAAAAATTGAAAAATGTAGACTAAATGAAATATAAGGTCATGAATAAATGATGGTTCACCAAACCAAGAGGGAGATCCATCTTTCTTGGTTTTTCTCTTTGTCCTCCCTTATTCAACAATTTGATGATTTAATTATTTATACAGGAAGACATGCTTATAAAAATATCAGAAGATTCCATGAAGAACTAAAGGACTGTGCACAGTTGGATATCAGAAGCAGTTTTAAATTAATTCTTCATAATTGAAGGGAGAGATGAAGCAAGTAAAATAAAATTAATGGCAATAAGCATTAAGATTTTGTTCTTATGTCCAGAAAACCAACTATATATATGTAATATGTAGTTTAGCTAAAATATATATAAGTAAGACTTTGCAACTTAAGCTAAATATGAGCGTATTTGCTTCTTATTTCTGCTGTAACAAATAACCACACCCTTAGTGGCTTAAAGGAACACAAATTTATTCTCTGACAGTCCTGGAGGTCAGAGGCTAAATGGGCCAGCAGGGTTGGGTTCCCTCTGGAGGCTCTGGGGGAGAACTAGTTTCCTAGCCTTTTCCAGCTTCTAGAGGCTGCTCACATTCCTTGGCCCATGGTCCTGCATCACTTCAGTGACCACTTCGGTTGTCACTGTCCTTCTCTGACTCTGACCTTCTTGCCTCCTTTATGTAAGAAGCCTTGTGATTATATTGGCCCATCTAGATAATCCAGGATCATTTCCCCTTCTCAATATCTTTAATTTAACCACATCTGCAAGGCCTTTTTTTGCCACATAAGTTAACATATTCACAGGCTCTAGGGATTAAGATGTGGACCTTAATAATGGTCCTTTGGGGGACCATTATTAAGCCTACTACAGTGAGTCAATAGTGTGATGTCATTGCCATGAAAGTTATGGAATCATTGAATGCATTGATATTTTTAATGAAATATTATTTTGATAACATATAATAAATAATATAGCAAACAATAAATATATTTATAGAACATATATTTATAATAAATATAGCATTTATATAACATTTGTATAATATATATTATATGTAATAAATATTACATATATAAACACAATACTCAAATTACATATATATAAATATAATACTCAAATAAGAGATTATAGTTTCACTCTACCTATCCTTGTCAGAGAATACTGAGATAATTATCTTCAGCTCTGGGCACTACACTTTAAATTATAATCATACTGAGATACAATCAGATAAATATTATAAAAGGACATAAGAAGGTGAAAATAAAAGAAGCTGAGATGTGTACTGGAGAAAAAAGGTGGGCAAGTGTATGATAGCTATCTTCTTTCTTTGAAGGGTGAGCATGTGGAATAAGCATTAGTGTTGTTGTGACAAATTTTGATGGGGTAAATCTGGAATTGCTGGAAACAGCAGGTAGATGATTTCAGTGGAATGGAAGAAAGAGCCTTCCAACCTGGAATGCGTTCCCTTGATAGCTATTGAGTTCTCTGTCACTGGAGACTGCACAGACTCCTTGTGATTTATTTTTAAAAAGTGATAACACTTGGAGAGTACTGAGCTAGATCAACGTCAACACCCCTCCCACATTTCAGGTTTCGTGATTCGAATGACTAAATGTTCCTGCTTCAGGGAAGGCAAGAGAAACAACCAGAGCAGCAGAGTCAGGCAGCAGATAAGACCTTTGTAATGGGCTGAATGGGCTGTTTTGATGACTGACAGTTTTACGATGGAATAACTTCCTCTGTTTGTCCTTTAATGAGTGTTTGTACCTTGAGTTTGCAGCAAACTCCTTGCCCTGTGAACATTTCCAGATGGATTTCAAAGAAAGGAAATGGTTTTGCTTAAGTGACAATCTAACAGAATTCCTGCTGATTAATTTTTTTTCCTTATTGTTTTTATCACAGGCAATAGGTAGCTATTTGTTTCAGGGCAATAAATCTGAAGTCTTATGATTTCAAGATAAAAGTTCACATTAATTTTATTTACACAGTCTGTAATGTCCTTCATGCCTAAACTTTGTGTGAATTCTTTTATTTTGAATACAGAAATATGAACGTGATTACTCCAGAAACATCTTAACACCCTCTCATAGCAAGTGTAACTTTCCGAGGAAATTGTCAATCTATTCACTTTCTATTTTACAAATAAAAATTTTCCTCTCACCCTTTTTGGTTATTTTGCGCATTTCCCTCTCTCTCTTAACCCTACCACTTTCTCTTACTGTTCCCTTTGCTTTGTCCTAGTTCATGGAGAAAAAAAGGTATTAGACTGAGCTTTCCCATTTTTCCCACAGCAATCCTGTGAACATTCCCATTTCTGCGCCTATCATCTTCCTGCTCCTTCTATGTCAATGAAAGAAGTGTCCCTCTTTCTTGAAGGGTCAGTCCCATCATTTGCTCTCTGGATCCTCTTCCATTTCCAAGGACTTCACCAAAACTGTTCTTGGCAAGCTCATTAGTGACTTCCAAATTGCCTAATTCAAAGGAAACTTTTCAGTTCTTATCTTAATTTATTGATCAGTAGTGTTTGATACAGTTTTATATTTTTAATCTCATCATATCTAGTGAGTTTCAATTTTATATATTCCAGTTAATTTACAAACATTACCAATTGGATGTGTCAAGCATCTGGAACTTCAGTCATTCAAAAACTGGACTTTTATCTTCCAACTCTTCCAAGAGAGCCAAACCTATTTCCCTCCTGTTTTCCACATCTCATTTAGTAGCCCTATCATTTTCCCCATTGTCCAACCCATATGCTGGAAGCCATCTTTGGTTCTTTCTCTTCCTTTCCACCTCCATCCAATCCATCATTAAATCTTTTGATTCCACCTAATTTTAAGCAAGTCAACTTCTTTCTTTTTCTATCACCACCATGGGCATTCATACCAATACTATTTCTTGTCTAGACTACTACATTAGCCTTCTCACTTGTGTACCTACATTAATTCTTACTCTTTTGGGGTCCCTTCTTCACACAGCAGACAAAGCAATCTTGTATCATATGTTGCTGAGCCTGCAAGGTGTCCATTAGACAAACAAGTAGAGATGTCTAGGCAGTTGGATATAGACTTTGGGGTTCAAGTTGGAGTGGAAAATTTGTGAGTGAAGGTAGTCTGAGAAGAGAGAGGTCCAATGTCTGAGACCTGGGGCACTCTATTGTTTAAATGTTGAAAATACAAAAAAAGAACCAGCAAAAGAGACTGAGAAGTAGTGTAGTACAAGGAAAACCAGGAAAGTGTGGTGTCCTTGGAAGCCAAGAAAATGTATCAAAGGGGAGAGAGCCATCGGCTGTACAAAATGCTGGCAGTAGGTCAACTAAGATGAAGACACACAAATAACTGATCATTCTTTAGCATCATGATGGTCACAGGTGACCTTGACAAGAGCAGCTTCAGTGGATTCATGGGGCAGAACCACGGTGTTTAAAAGAAAATGGGCAGGGAAAAACGAGAGACAGTAAATATATACAGTTCTTTGTGAGAGATTTTCTGTAAGGGGATTAGCTGGGGTGGGGGTGAGTTCATAACAGCAGGATGAGAGGCATAGAAAATGGCACAGATGCACTGGCAGGTGCTTGTGGAAATTCCATTTTGATTGCTTCTATTTTTTCCTTAAAACAGGAAGCAAGACTAACAGCAGGTTGACAGTAAGGACTGGGGAGAAGGTGTTGGCATTTGAGGAGGCGAGGGAGAAGGTATGAAGTAGTCATCTAAGAGAAAGAATGGATTAAGATAATGTATTATGACTCCCACACTCACTTGAGGTTCAGTAGTTAGAATTCAGAATGAGACTGGCCAGTGTTGTTTTACATTTTTCTCTAGTCATATGAATCGGGGGTGCAGGAATAGAGTAGGCCGAACATTGGACTTAACCAGGGTTGGAGTTTATCAGGTGAATAATACAAAGAAGGAAAGGACAAAGAGAGTTGAAGGTAGTGTATGGAAATGATTATAATAATTGACTGTAATCCAACTGAGTTAGAAGGGAAAATAGGGCATGTGAGAGGCAGGTTACCACGTAACAGTGGTGGATCAATGGGATTACGGGTTGAAAGCTGTTGGAGTTAGGGTATTTAGGGGGTGCAAGTAGAAAGACAGGATGTAGATGCTAGTAAGGGAGTAAGCTGCTTGAAAATGATTTTGGGCCAGGCATCACGCCTGTAATTCCGGCACTTTGGGAAGCTGAGGTGGGCAGATTGCTTGAACCTGAGAACTCATGACCACCTGGGCAATGCATGGACACTTCGTCTCTACAAAAAATTAAAAAAAAATTAGCCGGGCATGGTGGAGTGCACCTGTGGTCCCAGTTACTTGGGAGTCTGAGGTGGGAGGATCACCTGAACTCAGAAAGAGGAGGCTGCAGTGAGCTGTGATAGTGCCACTGTACTCTAGCCTGGATGAGAGAGTGAGCCCCTGTCTCACAAAAAGAAAGGAAAGAAGGAAGGAAGGAAGGAAGAAAGGAACAAAGGAAGGGGAAGGAAGGAAGGGAAAGGAAGGAAGGAAGGGAAAGGAAGGAAGGAAGGAAGGAAGAAAGGAAGGAAGGATGGAAGGAAGGAAGGATAGAAGGAAGGAAGGATGGAAGAAAGGAAGGATGGAAGGAAGGAAGGAAGGAAGGAAGGATGGAAGGAAGGAAGGAAGGAAGAAAGGAAGGAAGGAAGGATGGAAGGAAGGAAGGATGGAAGGAAGGAAGGAAGAAAGGAACGAAGGAAGGGGAAGGAAGGAAGGGCAAGGAAGGAAGGAAGGGAAAGGAAGGAAGGAAGAAAGGAAGGAAGGATGGAAGGAAAGAAGGAAGGATGGAAGGAAGGAAGGAAGAAAGGAAGGAAGGAAGGATGGAAGGAAGGAAGGATGGAAGGAAGGAAGGATGGAAGGAAAGAAGGAAGGATGGAAGGAAGGAAGGAAGAAAGGAAGGAAGGAAGGATGGAAGGAAGGAAGGATGGAAGGAAGGAAGGATGGAAGGAAAGAAGGAAGGATGGAAGGAAGGAAGGAAGAAAGGAAGGAAGGAAGAAAGGAAGGAAGGAAGGAAGGAAGGAAGGAAGGAAGAAAGGAAGGAAAGAAGAAAGGAAAGAAGGAAGGATGGATGGATGGAAGGAAGGAAGGAAGGGGAAGGAAGGAAGGAGGGAGGGAGAGAGGGAAGGAAGGAAGGGAAAGAAAGAGAGAGAGAGAAAGAGATATATATTATGAGTTGTAACTATAGAGTGACGGACTAAAGCAGAGAGGAGGAATTGGGATTAAGCGAGAAACCAGGGTAGAAGATAGGTCATTTATATAGATATTGAAAGTATTGTGAGTTATGACCAGAGAACTGTTGGCAAGAGTAACAGTTAGCTAGGAGCTAAATCTGCAAGGAATTGAGAAGGATGATTCAGGGGTCGATAGGTGACTGCGGCAAGGATGAACCATGTATATTTATAGTCTGATGACATCAAATATTCAAACCTGGGAGCCTCAGGACAATAAAACTAAAAAAGAAAAAAATTCCAGAATGCAATAGATCTCATAGAATAGCACAAAGTGAACTCAGAGTACTTGTTAAATGATTTGTTAAAATATGGATTACTGGGCCTCACTCCTCAGAGTTTCTGCTACAGTAGTTCTGGGATAGGATCTGATAATTTGCATTTCTAACATATTCCCAGGCGATGCTATGATGATGGTCCAGGAACCACACTTTGAGAGCCTATGTGCTAGGAACATTCAGAAGAGGAAGGGGTTGCTTCTGGTTGGAGAGATCAAGGAAAGTTCCTGGAGAGTATTTTTTATTTATTTATCTGCATGTGGTTAGAAACAGCGGCTTGACATAATCAAATATCATACATTGACTAGTTAGAAGAAAAGTTGTACTTTTGTGTTGGGTTACATATTTCCTGGCTCTGCAAGTCAGAAGAGCAGAGGAAATGTAGTTCCTTCATTTGTCTAAAACTTCATTGTCTACTGACGATCTGATCAACGCACGGCTCCACCTGCTGGATGGCCAGGAAACCTTCTTTAACCCTTCTTCAGTCCCTTCTTTAAAATTTGATTTAGTGACAAAAACGCAATCTCTTGAGGTAAATATCTACTCTCTTTCAAAGAAAATGTTTCATCTTCCAGATTTCACCTGGTAGTATGTGGTTTTGTGACCTTGTGGCTGTGGGGGGCTGGGTTTCCGAGGTCCGTTTGATGTCCTCGTTCTGTGCTCTGGCCTCTCTGGGGGCAACGTCTCCTGTCTGCCAGGTTGCTGCCCATTCTGTTGGCGCTCCTGGCTGAGGTCCACCAGAGTTTTAACTCATGGCTGGGCCACTTTCTCAGTCTGATGGAACCCAGTGGTTCTCCTTGACTGACTTGGCAGTACCTTCCTCACTGTGGTCCCTTCTGAGTTTCTGCCCTGTTCTCTATCTGGCCCCTGGCCCAGTGGATGATGGGATCACCTCACCCTTTGCCACAGAGTTGGGAGGGATTTGCTGCAGTGGCCCTGCAGCAACCCCACTGGGTCTCAGTTAATGTGTCTTCACATTCTCACTCACGGTACCGGCACTTTGGCTCCTATCTGAACCATATAGGAGTAGAGGTAAACTTGGGGACCTGGCTTTAATAAACTCCCTTTCTGCCCCATTATACCGAGTCACTGCTTTTCTCTGACATGGCGCCCCACTTGTCCGCATTAGTGTGAGGAGTGCCCAAGAGGCAGCCTCCCCTCCAAACCCTACTGGAAGCAGGGCAAGACCCCTGCCCCCAGCGAGGGCTTCGGCTGAGCTTTAAAGCCCTCGAGTGAGCAGATCAGAGCATCGCACCTGGCCTTCTTGCTTCCTCTTTTGTCCTTTCTTTTACTCTATTTCATGCATTCTAAGATGCACTCTCCAACCCCCTCCATATTTTCACATCTTTGAAATGGGGTCTTAGAATTCCTGTCATGTCCTAGTTTAATTGGCAGAATGTTTTTCTTTGTTGGTGGTATAGTGGTGCACCTTGTAATCAATGCTCTGTTAGACTCTATCAAATGCAGCATGTCTCCATTTCTCCCGTATCACATTTTCCTACTTTTCACTTTAGCCGCAGAGCTGAGTGCATTAATGGCACCAAAGGCACCTTCCCTACCCTGTAGCAGATGGTCTTTGTTAAGTGGGAGACAAAGGATTTAGTAAATTATTTTGCCACCAGCCTGGATTTCTAGCTTATTGTCTTGATCAAGAAGCCCCCAAAAGTCCATTCTAGCCACAGTACAATAAATCTGCAGGGCTTGATATCTGAGGTAGAAACCTGATTTAAGGAGTTGGGAGGTATAAAATGGGTCCATTTAATATTTGCAAAATGAATACGATACCTGTTACACATTTAAAAATCAGAGCAAAAAATACTTTCATAAAGGTATTTGCTGATAGTGATGGCAACAATTTCAAATATGTGGTCATCTCAATAAATTTTAATTGCTAATAATAACTAAATTTCTAAAATTAATTGGAAAGTATTAATATAGATTGAACTGTCTTTAAATTCTTTATAATTGAAGTAAGCATTTGAAAAACAAAGCACATAAAATGTATTCATAATGGAAATCTAGGATTGTCCCATTTTTGTAAAAGAATATGTTATCTGTATAAATATACATAAATAACAAATACTAAAAGGGGCCAGGCACAGTGGCTCATGCCTGTAAATCCAGCACTTTGAGAGGCTGAGGCAGGTGGACCACTTGAGGTCAGGAGTTCAAGACCAGCCTGGCCAACATAGTGAAACCCCGTCTCTACTAAAAATACAAAAATTAGCCAAGTGTGGTGGCATGCACGTATTGTCCAAGCTACTCAGGAGGCTGATGCAGGAGAATCACTTGAACCCAGGAGACGAAGGTTCCAGTGAGCCAAGATCACACCACTGCACTCCAACCTAGGCTACAGAGCGAGACTCCATCTCAAACAATAATAATGATGATAAATGCTAAAAGAGTACACCATGACGATTAGAGCACTTATCTCTGGAAGGATAAATGGGTGTTTTTTCCCCTCTAATTAACCTTTATTTTCTATTTTTCTATTAAAGCATGATTTATTTGTATATTATTTTAAAATTAGGCATAGTTACTACAATTAGGATTAACAATGAAAAGCCAGATTCGAAAAAGAAGGTTACGATTTAATTTCTGATTTATGGATGAGTCACCCAATTTATTTGGTCCTTAGTTTTTTCATTTCCACACCTGGAAAAAGATGATATTCATCTAGGTGTGGAGATGTTACCAAGTCTGGGAGTGTCCTGTTTGCAAAATCAATGGAAAATTGAGTTCAAACAAAACAACAAAACAGAAAGAAAAGCACATACCTAAGCTTAAACTCAAGAAGTTGGCTATTTCATAGGGTATGAATCATCCAGAGAACTGCTTCAGTTCTCCACCTTGCTTTGCACTGTTAGTAAACACCAACAGAAACATCCACAAGACTAAGTGTTTCCACTTACCTACAAAATCTTTTTTTTTTTTTTTTTTTGAGACGGAGTTTCGCTGTGTCGCCCAGGCTGGAGTGCAGTGGCGGGATCTCGGCTCACTGCAAGCTCCGCCTCCCGGGTTCCCGCCATTCTCCCGCCTCAGCCTCCGAGTAGCTGGGACTATAGGCGCCCGCCACCTCGCCGGCTAGTTTTTTGTATTTTTAGTAGAGACGGGGTTTCACCGTGTTAGCCAGGAGGGTCTCGATCTCCTGACCTCGTGATCCACCCGCCTCGGCCTCCCAAGTGCTGGGATTACAGGCTTGAGCCACCGCGCCCGGCCTCAAAATCTTAAGTAATTTAAAAATATTAACTGAAGGTTATCTATAGAAATAGTCACCTTATTATTGCTATTTTAGGGACATTAAAGATAATTTTGTTGATTCACTCATTTCTCATACTAGGATTAATATAAAGTTCATGATCATTGATTCCTTTCACTTGTCTCAGGCACACCCTCTACTCCTATAATACATCTTGGAGTATACAATATGTTGAACAAACTGATGAATAAGGAATTTCCTGTTCGTCTGGAATAGTCAAGTGTTATAGTGAGATAAAAGAATTTTCACTTTAAAGTTAATGGCGACATTATAGAGTATCTTCCAGGAATAGAGATTTGATCTTTACAGAATTTGTTGCAAATTTATATGGTAATTTTCTCCAGATTACATGGAATTTAACAATATAAACTTCAGCATTGTCCCACATAGAGAACAGTTACATTTTCTGCTAATGAAGTCCAATTTGAGAAATTCCCTATTAACTCAGAATGAAGATAAAAAATCCAATGGTGGACAAGCTAGGTACACAGCTGGAAGCTCTTAGGGTGTTTAAAATTAGGAGATTGATAATAATTGAGAAAATACTATTTATTTTTGTTTGCCCAGAAAAGTCACCAAAGAAACAAATTCTAGTAATTTAAGTATATACCTCACAGTCTTGCTTGCATTTACTCTTATCCTTCTTATTTTTGGACCTATAATGCCAGCATTCCCCCCCTTTCTTCACTGTACCTATTTGAGTATAATTCAACTAAGTATAAAAGTAATTCTGAAAATTCTAAAAATTATTAAAATATGTGATAAATGGCAAAGTTGTTCTAAGCAGTCCCTATTAGGTTAGGCTAAGATAATTTTGTTAATAGAATTTATATTTCATATTAATATTTACACAAGTCTGTGTCTTTATACATAGACCATGTTATTGAGAAGGGATTGTGATATGGAGGTTTTTTACCTTGCTGGGCTTCAATGAATCCAGGTGAGTTGAAAATTGCCAATGAACAATAGGTAGTTGATGATAAGTGGTATATGCTGATTTGATAATTAGTACAATTTTCTGCTTTGTTTTGGCTTTGCAAACATTTCTTTATTATCCACATTACTACATACTAACTTTAAAAACGCATAACACCAACTGTGTACCCTCAACTGCAATTTTTGCAAATATGACATGAACCCAAAATATACCATGTATTTGATTAAAATTAATATGCAAATTCTAAGTCTGTAAAACTTTTTAGAAATTCATAATTTTGCCTTCTTTAGAAGTCCTAAAACTCATTTGCAAGTGTCATTATACTTATATTAAAGATACACTTCCAAAATAATGTTTGATTGTAAGATGTTCACACACACAAAGCAAACACTATGCATCTATTTCAATTTGGGATAAATAATGAAAACAGATAATAAAAAAATTTGGCTTTTATAAGTAGAAAATACTGTTCACAGAAATGCTGAACCTTATTGCTTAGCTATTTTGTTGAGCTTATATATACATACATATATAATCTCTGTCTCTATCTCTATCTCTATCTCTATCTCTATCTCTATCTGTATATTTTGGAGACAGGATCTTGCTCTGTCAGCACCCAGTCTGGAGTGCAGTGGTGCCTGGTCCCATCATAGCTCACTGCAACCTCAAACACCTGGGCTCAAGCAATCCCTCTGTCCCTACCCTCTGCGTAGCTGGGACTACAGGCACATGCCACCATGCCTGTCTAATTAAAAAATTTTTTTTTGTAGAGACAGGGTCTTGCTGTGTTGCCCAAGCTGTTAATTGTTGTGATTGAAAATATTTAACGTTCTTCTATTGTAATACAAATAACTCACCTACCTTTTCTATAATTAATAGTCTCTATAATTACTAATTATCTTAAAACATTATGTTTTGGAGGATTTTTTGGCATGTATGACTTGGAGGACATGTGTCATTATACTTATTGTTTATGAATGACCAAGTATGGTTTGATTATTTTTTTCCCCTCAGATTATTGGTTTTCAAAACTCTTATTTCCCCCACCCCACCATGTGCTTTTTAACAACATATATGACCATATCTCCCTGTTATTGGAATGTGGCAGCTCAAGAAATTCAGGGGCTTAATTTTTGTTATGTGAAGTTGAAGCACAGTCCATTTTAATTTGGCTCAACCTTTTGTTGAGAAAATAAAGAGGAAAATAACCATTTTAGTAGTGGAGGAGACTTTGCCTGCTTCTCACTAGGGTTAGCTCCTGGAAAGAATGTGAGAAGGGAGTTGTTCATTTGCTACTTTGTCTCAGTAGGCACCATGCCTTTCGGAGTGTGAGTATCTGACGATTCTTGATGAGATTCTAATGCTTAAAAGCTAATTTTTTCAGCCTGGGCAGCATAATGAGACTCCATCTCTACAAAATATGTAAAACAATAACCAGGCATGGTGGTGCACACTTGTGGTCCCAGCTACTTGGCAGGCTGTGGTGGGAAGATCACTTGAGCCAGGGATGTTGAGGCTGCAGTGAGCCGTGATGGTACCACTGCATGCTAGCCTGTATGAAAAGTGAGACTCTCTCTCTCTCAAAAAAAGTTTTGTTCTTTAGTTAATTCAGTTTTAACTTTAATTCTGATTTTAGATGTCAATCTTCAAACAAGATGTAACTGGACTGTGTAATTCATTAAAAATTAATATTAATTTTTCCTTTTTCCCTAAGACCATTTTACATGGCTTACAAAAATGGCCTGATGTTTTATAAGGGATAGTTAGGTCCAACTCCTTGCTGGATCTTGTATAACTACCACTTAACATAATGCTTGCCACATAGTAGGTGCTCAATAAATATTTGCTGTATGAGTAAAATGACTGCCAGTATATCCCATTAACTTTCAATAAACAGTTACTATTTGTTTAATTTATTTTTGAGACAGGGTTTTGCTGTATCCCTCAGGCTGGAGTGCAGTGGTGCGATCTCCTGAGTAGCTGGGACTACAGGTGCGCTACACTATGCCAAGCTAATTCTGTTCATTTTTTGTAAAGACAAGGTCTCACTATATTGCCCAAGGCTTGGGATTACGGGTGCGAGCCACTATAGACCAGTTACATTTTAAAGCATTAACATGTTCATATCTGCTTGCTTTATAAATAGAAGGTTGTCAGTTGACAACATCGTCTTTTTCCCCCCAAATCCTGTACCTGATTGGCTACAAGTTGACCCAGTCATGGTGTATAGTAGTTTAGAGAAAAATGAAAACTGATATTTTTGTTAGTGTGGGGGAAGAAACAGGTGAATATTAAGAAGTGGAGGCTGGATGTGGTGGCTTACACCTATAATCCCAGCACTTTGGGAGGCTTGGGTGGGAGGACTGCTCAAGCCTGGGAGCTCGAGACCAGCCTGGGCAACATGGCCAGACCCTGTCTCTACAAAAAAAATAAAACAAGTTAGTCAGGTGTGGTGGCATTATGCTTGTGTGCCTAGCTATTCAGGAAGCTGAGGTGGGAAAATTGCTTGAGCCCAGGAGTTTGAGACTGCAGTGAGCCTTGATCACACCAGCCCAGGCAACAGAGGGAGACCCCGCCTTAAAAAAAAAGGGGGGGGGCGGGGCAAGGTAAAAGCATCTAATGCAACATTGACTTACACAAAAGCTATATTATTAGGTTAGTGCTAAAGTTGTTGCAGTTTTGCTATTAAAAGTAACTTTTGTACCAACCTAATAGAAACAACCATGATGGCTGGGAATAGTGGTGTGCACCTGCAGTCCCAGCTACTCAGGAGGCTGAGGAACAAGATCGCCTGAGCACAGTAATTCAACCCTGCAGTGAACTGTGATTGGGCCACTACATTCCAGTCTGGGCAACAGAGTGAGACCTTGTCTTTAAAAGCAAAAAACAAACCAAAATCATGAATGGTGCCTGATGACTGATGCTGTTCGGATTGACAGGATGTGTCTCAGCAGGGTGAGAGTAGAGAGAAAGAGATCTCTCTCCCAAAATGCTCATCTTTGGTCGAAGAATAGGCTGACAAGAAGAAAATCTGTAAGAAAAAGAAAAAGTTAGATAAACATCAAGTTAGAAGAAAATACTAATGACTAACAACCAGATGATAATTTTAAACTTTAAGAGTGAAAGTAAATATTTTATATTTATATAATATTTAATTTATATTTTTAATAAATATAATTAAATATATAATATATATTTATATTTTAAATATATAATATATAACTATAATTAAATATAAATATTTAATTTATATTTTTAATATAGTTGCTGAAAAAACAATATAATAGAACTTTATATGGATGTGTGTATGCCTGTGTGTTAGAGGAATGACAAATATTAAGAATCCTTAGTATCAGAGATACAGGCAATTATGGAACAACTTTCCATAATTTGTTGTTATCCCGGACAACGGGGAATGGAGAAATTGTGGCCTGTGGGTAAAATAGCATCCTTTTCCGAAGCAAACAGAACAGTTACTGCTGGCCAGTTTTCTTAATCTACCTGCCTACCCTTTAGTTCCACACATTGCCATTTATACATTCTTTCAGAAATTCCACAATACAGATGCTTAAACAGTCTCAAGGAAGTGAGCACATATTCAAAACCTGGTGTCCTGTTATCTCAGTTTACATACAAATATGGGTAGGAAGTGACGTATGGAGCAGGTGTCTATCATTTCAGGGAAATGAAAGTCCTTGTGAAGCAGCTGTGATGGGTCTATTCATACTATTTGAAAACAAATTTTGAGTTTTCTCTAGTGTAAACCTATTTCAATGGAAAAATACTGGATTAGATTCACACCTGTCTTAGAACATTCTTCACAGTAGATGGAAGCTGATTTAGAAGAGTTCGGGGAGCTAAGTTTAGATCCATATATTTGACTATCTCTGAAAAGCTCCTATTGAAAAGAGTTTAGCATCTTACCTCTCTGTCAGTGTCTCTGTGTCATTTATTGCCAGCTTTATTCAATACAAAGCCTGCTCCAGTTTGATAAGCAGAGATTGTAATGGTGAGCAAGGCCAGATCTGTGCTTAGCCGGTAGCTCATAGCTACCGCAAAAATGGTAACAAGTTTAGTTGCAACACTTTCCTGGAACATGGTACTCAGAAATAAGCAGACACCAGATGCTGATAAGGTTGTCATGGAGAACTACATTCCAGTCTTTAGAAATCTATTTCTGCCAAGAAGGGTGGATTCAAATTCTACTGGCTTCTTGAATTTCCACATGTACTTCTTTTCCTCATACGCCAGGAGATACTGGCCCAGGAAAAATGAATTACTGAAACGCCACGAAGCTGTATGTGCTGTCCTTATGATTTCACTACAAAGAACATGATAATCATTTTCTTAAAAATATGCACCAATAGGAAAAGATCAATTAAAACACCAAGAAGGAATTTCCCTTCATGTCTTCTGCACAGCGGAAACTGATGATTCCATCTTTTACTGCTGTGCCCTCACTCTACTGTGCCATGATCAGATTTTGCTGGAAAAAGCCTTCCTTATAATTATGGGGGGTATTTTTTTTCTTAAAAGCAAATGTCATTTATTGTGGAACAGTTTGTATTTTTCTTTAAAAAATAGATCCTCTCTAAAACATTAGGAAAGGAGAAAAAATTACCATAGTTTTATTGTAATAGTCTTTTTTGTTGATTATTGTTTTTTTCCCTAGTGATTCTATCTTGCTTTTATTTATTTATTTATTTTTGTTCTTTTTTTAACAAATAAATTTTATTTTGTATATTTGAGGTTTACAACATTATGTTATGGGATCTACAGAAATAATAAAATAGTTACTACAGTGAAGTAGATTAACATAGCAGTCACTTCATGTAGTTACTTTTATAAGCTTTTTTGTTAAATTTATTTAACAAAATCTCTAATACAGTTTTATCAGCTATAATTCTCATGTCGCACATCTGTAGATGTCTAGACTTGCTCACTCTACATATCTGCTACTTGGTATCCTTTGACCTGTATCTCCCTATTTCTCCCCTCTCCTGCACCTCACTGTTCTCTATCTCTGTATACAGTCGAGCATCAATAATGATGTTTTAGTCAACAACGGACTGCTTATACGACAGTGGTCCCATAAGATAATAATGGAGCTGGACATTTTCCATAGTCTAGTGATGTTATAGCAGTCACAATGCATTCATTACTCAAGTGTTTGTGGTGACGCTGGTGTAAACAAACTTACTGTGCTGCCAGTCATGTAAAAGCATAGCACATTCAATTATGTGTCACACATAATACTTAATAATGATAACAAATGACTGTTACTGGTTATGTGTTTACTGTATTATATATTTTTATTGCTAGTTTAAAATGTACTCCTACGTATTCAAAAAAAGTTAACTGTAAAGCAGCCTCAGCCAGGTCTTTCAGGAGGTATTCCAGAAGAAGGCATTGGCATCACAGGAGATGAGAGCTCCACGAGTGTTACTGTCCCTGGAGGCCTTCCAGTGGGACAAGATGTGGAGGTGGAAGACCATGGTATTCATGATCCTGACCCTGTGTAGGCCTAGGCTAATGGGTGGGTCTGTGTCTTGGTTTTTTTTTTTTTTTTTTTGAGACAGAGTCTCGCTCTGTCACCCAGGCTGGAGTGCTGTGGCCGGATCTCAGCTCACTGCAAGCTCCGCCTCCCGGGTTTACACCATTCTCCTGCCTCAGCCTCCCGGGTAGCTGGGACTACAGGCGCTGCCACCTCGCCCGGCTAGTTTTTCGTATTTTTTAGTAGAGACGGGGTTTCACCGTGTTAGCCAGGATGGTCTCGATCTCCTGACCTTGTGATCCGCCCGTCTCGGCCTCCTAAAGTGCTGGGATTACAGGCTTGAGCCACCGCGCCCGGCCTTTTTTTTTTTTTTTTTAATATATTTTAAGTTCTAGGGTACATGTGCACAACGTGCAGGTTTGTTACATGTGTATACATGTGCCATGTTGGTGTGCTGCACCCATCAACTCGTCATCTACATTAGGTATATCTCCTAATGCTATTCCTCCCCCACCCATTGCCACAATAGGACCCGGTATGTGATGTTCCCCTTCCTGTGTCCAAGTGATCTCACTGTTCAATTCCCACCTATGAGTGAGAACATGCGGTATTCGGTTTTCTGTTCTTGTGATAGTTTGCTGAGAATGATGGTTTCCAGCTGCATCCAGGTTCCTACAAAGGACACGAACTCATCCTTTTTTATGGCTGCATAGTATTCCATGGTGTATATGTGCCACATTTTCTTAATCCACTCTGTCACTGATGGACATTTGGGTTGATTCCAAGTCTTTGCTATTGTGAATAGTGCCTCAGTAAACATACATGTGCATGTGTCTTTATAGCAGCATGACTTATAACCCTTTGGGTATATCCCCAGTAGTGGGATGGCTGGGTCAAATGATATTTCTAGTTCTAGATCCTTGAGGAATCGCCACACTGTTTTCCACAATGGTTGAACTAGTTTACAGTCCCACCAACAGTGTAAAAGTGTTCTTATTTCTCCACATCCTCTCCAGCACCTGTTTCCTGATTTTTTTAATGACTGTCATTCTAACTGGTGTGAGATGGTATTTCACTGCGGTTTTGATTTGCATTTCTCTGATGGCGAGTGATGATAAGCATTTTTTTTCATGTGTCTGTTGGCTGTATGAATGTCTTCTTTTGAGAAGTGTCTGTTCATATCCTTTGCCCACTTTTTGATGGGGTTGTTTTTTCTTGTAAATTTGATTGAGTTCTTTGTAGGTTCTGGATATTAGCCCTTTGTCAGATGAGTAGATTGCAAAAATTTTCTCCCATTCTGTAGGTTACCTCTTCACTCTGATGATAGTTTCTTTTGCTGTGCAGAAGCTCTTTAGTTTAATGAGATCCCATTTGTCAATTTTGGCTTTTGCTGCCGTTGCTTTTGGTGTTTTAGACATGAAGTCCTTGCCCATGCCTATGTCCTGAATGGTATTACCTAGGTTTTCTTCTAGGGTTTTTATGGTTTTAGGTCTAACATTTAAGTCTCGAATCCAGCTTGAATTAATTTTCATATAAGGAGTTAGGAAAGGATCCAGTTTCAGCTTTCTACTTATGGTTAGCCAATTTTCCCAGCACCATTTATTAAATAGGGAATCCTTTCCCCATTTCTTGTTTTTGTCAGGTTTGTCAAAGATCAGACAGCTGTAGATGTGTGGTATTATTTCTTTTAAAGTCATCATATAGGCAGGGCGTGATGGCTCACACCTTTAATCCCAGCACTTTGGGAGGCCAAGGTGGGTGGATCACCTGAGGTCAGGAGCTCAAGACCAGCCTGGCTAACATGGTGAAACCCTGTCTGTCTCTACTAAAAATACAAAGATTAGCAGGGCATGGTGGTGGGTGCCTGTAATCCCAGCTACTTGGGAGGCTGAGGCAGGAGAATTACTTGAGCCCAGGAGGCGGAAGTTGCAGTGATCCAAGACCGCGCCACGGTACTCCAGCTGGGGTGACGAGCAAAACTCTGTTTCAAATTAATTAATTAATTAATTAAAATAAAGTCATCATATAAATCATTTTATATATTATTACATATTCTTAGTAAGAATTGCTTACTATATGCCCTGTCAGCTGCTACAGTGTAATCACTAATTTGCTACTGTTCAATATTTATTTTCTTCTCCTTTCTTCTTCTTATTACTATGATAAACATAATTGTGAATAAAGCACTTTTCATACATAGGATTATTTCTTTAGGTTATATTCCATACGTCCACATTGCCATTAAAATGGTTGTACAAAGTATGAGATTGGTTGTTTGACTAGCAGCATTGGTTACAATAATTAAAAATTTATTTTGCTAATCTAATGCATGAGAAATGATATCTCACTATTATACATTTTTTGCCTATAACCAACCTTTGCCTATAGTATTTGTTGCAAACTATTCCCACTTTGTTGTTTTACTTTCATTTGAATTTTTTGTTACATTTTAAAAATAGAAGTAAAATGTACATATATAATTTATCATCTTTAGCATTTAAAGTATGTAGTTCAGCGGTAGTAAATACATTTATATACCTTTTTGTTCCCTTCACTCGCCTTTCCCCTTCCCTTACTGGTGTTCGAATTTTCACATAAAAATTTAAAGCTGTAAGAATTAAACTTACTTGATAATTTGCTCTATGTTTTTATATTAACGCATATGTATTTCTAAGCATAGATATACCTTGTTCTTAAGATGGGAAATATTCAATTCCCTTTATTTTGGTGAATTTTAAATTCAGGTGAATATATTAAGTCATTAAATATAAAAATAAATAATTTATTTATTTTTGAGACAAGGTCTCACTGTGTCACCCAGGCTGGAGTGCAGTGGCACCATCATGTGTCTCACTGAAACCTCAAACTCCTGAGCTAAACAGATCTTCCTGTCTCAGCCTCTGAGTAACTGGGACTATGGGTGTAGTTTTTTAAATTAATTTTTTTTTTTGAAAGATGGGGTCTGGCTGTGTTGTCCAGACTGGTCTCAAACTCCTGACCTCAAGTGATCTTTTCACCTTGGCCTCCCAAAGTGCTGGGATTACAGGCGTGAATCACTGCACCTGACCCTGGATTTATTTTTAAGATATGTGATAGCTTAAAACTGCTAAACTAGTATCCTCCATATAAGTAAATAACATCATTTCTTGCATAATCTTATGCTTTCCCATTGATTTCTGATGCTTTTTTATATATCAGGTTCTTACATATAATCAGGGCTGTAGACTGTGGTACTGTGCCTATAGGTGCAAAAAACAGGTACAAAACAGCTTCCTCCACGTCTAGGCGTTCACTCTGAAACAAAGTACAGCACAGAGTTCTTGCTTTAAACAAATTGATGCTAATTAGTTGGGTAATCAGGACGTATACCTCCGAAATAATGCACTAAAGTAGACCCACATTACTGCATTTCAAACTAGATTCATAAATGAGAGAAAACAAAGGTAAACTTGGGGGAACCACAGGGGTGAGAAAAAGGACTCCAGGCAGTTTTCCCTGGATTTATCCTCCCTGGTTTCGCCCAACTAAAGCATTATGTTTTCCCAAAAATCAGGAACCACAAGCACGACAACATTCTCTCTGGTGTTAGATGGCAGTTTTCTCTGTGGGTTTTATCTGCTACCTTCTTTGAAGAGATAAAAAGCTGTCAGCTTGTGGAAGGCAGAGTTCTCATGTGACAATTGTGGGTGGTTTTATAACACCACGCTGGAAA
Organism: Trachypithecus francoisi; assembly: GCF_009764315.1. Lineage (NCBI taxonomy): Eukaryota > Metazoa > Chordata > Mammalia > Primates > Cercopithecidae > Trachypithecus > Trachypithecus francoisi. Next base: position 104,429,610 of record NW_022681456.1, read on the forward strand.
TTTAGCCATTCTGTTTGTCTCAAAATTTGCTTTTCCCTGCTGTCTGAAATGTGTCTGTTAGAAACATTTCTTTCTCTTAAGCATATTTTTTTTTAAAAAATTCAAATTCCTTGAAAGAGAAAAATTTAATAATTATCAAGCATTTTGGCCTGGCTCAGTGGCTCATGCTTGTAATCCTAGCACTTTGGGAGGCAGAGGCGGGTAGATCACTTGAGGCCAGGAGTGCGAGACCAACCTGACCAACATGCGAAACCCCATCTCTACCAAAAATAGCTGGGTATGGTGGTGGGTGCCTGTAATACCAGCTATTCCGGAGGCTGAGGCAGGTGAATCACTTTAACCTGGGAGGTGTAGGTTGCCGTGAGCCGAGATGGCACCACTACCCTCCAGCCTGGGCAACAGAGCGAGACTCATCTTAAAAAAAGCACACAAAAAACCCCAGAAGAATTCACTACTGTTGATGGAAGGGATTGATCTGTAAATGACAGAGCTGGTGGCCCAGAGGCTCTGGAGACAGCTCTGGTGTGGGTTCAGTCACTGGCATGTCTTACTGCACAGACAGCAACACCTCTGATGCTTGGTTTTCATTTATTTATTTATTTATTTATTTATTTATTTTGAGATGGAGTCTCGCTCTGTCACCCAGGCTGGAGTGGAGCGGCACGATCTTGGCTCATTGCAAGCTCCGCCTCCCGGGTTCACGCCATTCTCCTGCCTCAGCCTCTTGAGTAGCTGGGACTACAGGCGTGCACCACCATGCCCGGCTAATTTTTGTATTTTTTGTGGAGATGGGGTTTCGCCATGCTGCCCAGGTTGGTCTCCTGGGCTCAAGCAATCCACGTACTTTGGCCTCCCAAAGAATTGGAATTACAGGTGTGAGCCACAGCACCTGGCTCATTTTTATCTGAAAACTCCCCATTCTTTTCTGTTATAGAGACTGGGCCATTTTCTCTTTTCTTCAATATTTTGATGATTCTCAGTTCTAACTGATCACGGTTCTTAGAACCAAATGGTATCAGCTGTATCAGTTCTTCATAAAATACTTCTAATTACAACATCTCTCCTCTTTTTCATTTCCAAGCCCTTATAGAATTGTGACATTAGGGTCAGATCAAGCCATAAGTGATTCAGCAGCAAGTACTGTAAATACTTCTAAGAGCCGTGACCCTCAAATAGGTCAGAAGAATATTTTAATGGGATGTTAAGTTGGGAGTTTCAGTGGAGGCATCGAAATGCCATCAATAACACCAAGATGCAAATTTTGAAAGGAAATATTTGACCACAAGGGATACAATGCTTAAAAATCTTTCTCCCAGACCAAGGATATAAAACAGTTGCGCTGTTGGAGATGTGAGTGTTTTGGAATGAGCTACTGCTCTGTTGGGTCCCACGCCGTACATACCCAGTGAAGGACAGAAGAATGTGTGCATGCATGTGTGCGTGCGTGCGTGTGTGTGTTAGTCATGGGGAAGGAAATCTTTGACTCTCAGAGCTAATCTAGTGAGAAAAACTTCAAAGGCACCACTTGGAAAGCTTATATTTGTCTCCTGCAGGTAGGGAAACACAGTAGATTGATATCAAACTCTGGCTTTGGAAACAGACTGGGTAAGGGTCAAAAGATGCATCAGACAATATTTTTGAGATGAATGTCAGACATTTTGTGCCTGGAGATTGGCCTGCAATTCCAGAGTTTTCCCAGGTTAAGATTGTTTCTTCTGGGCCACATCTTCAAAAGAGATCTGGTTTGGGATTATTCCCAAATTCCTGTCCACTAGACAACACTCTGAGAGTGATCAAAACTAACACCATCAACAAAGAGCAGGTATAGATATACATCGTGTGCCTAAGGTGAGGGTGCCCTGGGAAGAACACATAATCACTTTTGTAGTATTCTGGCTAGAAATGCTTAACCTAATCTAATTGTGAAACACAAGACAAATCCAATTATGGAACAGCCTATAAGTAAATAGCTTGTATTCTTTTTTCTCTCTCTCTTTTTCTTTCTTTCTTTCTTTCTTTCTTTCATTCTTTCTTTCTTCCTTCCTTCCTTCCTTCTTTCCTTCCTTCCTTCCTTCTTCTTTCTCTCTCTCTCCTTCCTTCCCTCCCTCCCTCTTTGCTTCTTTCCTTCTTTCTTTCTCTTTCTTTCTTTTCTTTTCTTTTCTTTCTTTCTTTCTCTTTCCTTCCTTCCTTCCTTCCTTCCTTCCTTCCTTCCTTCCTTCCTTCTTCCTTCCTTCCTTCCTTCTTCTCTTCTTTCTTTCTCTTTCTCTCTTTCTTTCTTTTTCTTTCTTTCTCTTTCTTTCTTTCTCAGAGTCTTGCACTGTCACTCAGGCTGGACTGCAGTGGCACGATCTCGGCTCACAGCAACCTCCACCTCCCAGGTTCAAGCAAATCTCCTGCCTCAGTCTCTTGAGTAGCTGGGATTACAGGCACCTGCCACCACACCCAGCTAATTTTTGTATTTTTAGTACAGACGGGGATTCACCATGTTGGCCAGGATGATCTCAAACTCCTGACCTCCAGTGATCTGCCCGCCTTGACTTCCCAAAGTCCTGGGATTACAGGCGTGAGCCACTGTGCCTGGCCAAATGGCTTGTATTCTTAAAAAATGTCAATGTCACTGAAGCAAAGTGTGGCTAAAGAATTGTTATAGATTGAAAGAGACAAAAAAGACATGAAAACTGAATGCTATATGTGATTCTAAATAGGATTCTGAACTGGGAAAAAAAATGATGTAAAAGACACCATTGGGACAGTGGTATATCAGAGTTAAATTTCCTGAACTTGATGGTTGTTCTTTGGCTATATATTTGTTCTTAGGTATACATGAAGTGTTAAAAGGCAATAGGGCATGACGTATGCAACTCACACTCAAATGGTTCTGAAAATAAATTGCATGTGTATGTGTGTAAAGGCAGTGATAAAACAAATGTGGCAAATTATAAAAATTACTGAATATAGGTCACAGTTAGGTATTCTCGTAACTTTTCTGTAAATTGGAGGTTATTTCTGTAAGTTTGAGGTTATTTCAAAATAAAAATTAAAAACAAATCATTTTCTTAGCCACTAGCGAGGGTTTGTTTCAACTTCCTCTCCCCGACCCCTGCCCACATACAATCACTCCCTTCAGGAAGGTTAGTAAGTCCTCCCCAAGACCAGCTAAATCAGAATCTCAGGAGATAAGGCCCAGGGATTTGTGTTTTAACAAGTTCTCCAGATGGTTCTTAAGTGTGCTAAAGCTTGAGAAGCACTTGTTTAGACTAGTTAAGAACCATGCTTGGAGTAGGGGGTGGGGTTAACCCCACTGGGCTGTTACACTATGGGGGAAAGGTGGCTGGGTATAGGGGAAATGGCCACAGGATCTGCCTCACAAGAGTGTTAAGATGATAGTGGCTGAGATGGTTACCTTCTCCCCTATCCCTTCCACCTTTTTCCTTTTAGCTTTGACCCAGAGATCTTAAGGACACATTTTCAGTCCAACATTTCACAACAGGAGATATACGTGACTAATGTATATTTATTAGAGAGCAAATTCACAAAACTCTCCACACTGAATACAAATTGATTATGGTGAATTAGCAGAGTTGTCCATTTTTGGTCTAGTGAGGAGTAGTAGAGATTTTCCCTTGTCTAATTAGAGGATATTTCAGAAGGAAATTTGTAAAGAGTGGTAGTGCCTACAAGAGCCTGGCCTTGGATGTTCTAATTGGAAGTGAGTTGGTATGTCAGATTTGTTGATCTGAGTAGGGAAAAAGGAATTGGAGATTGATAGAAAGATGGATGGAATGAGGGGGATCAGTGGAACAGTTTACACGCCCAGTCTCTGGCATGGTAAGGATGCCTGTATCCAGAACTACCTACATAAATTTTCATGGCTCAGTGCAAAATAAAATTATGGGGCCTCTTGTTAAAAAATAATCAAGAATTTCAGGATGGCACCAACAAAACATCAAACCGATCACCGGGCCCTGTGCTATTGCACGGGTTGCAACACCATGAAGCAGACCCTGCCTAAATCTCTTATGGTCAAAAAGAGGCCAGACTTGCTAGAACCCTCCCAAGAGGTTGGTTGGCCTGTGGATGATAGTGTCGGGGTGGAGCCGAAGGGGTTGAGAAGAAGTCAGGCTGGGGCAAGCTCTCCCACTTCGAAGAACTGTGCACTGCGAGGTCTTTCAGAGTTTTAACATCTTCACCCACATGCCCAGCATAGAACTGCTATTTGACAACTACCTGACAAGAAGGCCTCTGCAACCAGTCAGAGTTTACTAGATGAGCAGTGGAGTAGTGAGGACTGAAATTGCAAACCAGGTCAGAATGATACGTTTGCTCATTTCATCCTGATCCTGCATTCCCTTCCCAACACCCAAGTAGCTAAAATGTGAAGATGTATGGGAAGGAGTAAAAGAGCAGACCACATCCCTCCCTGATGCTGGCCTATTGATCTAAGGAAGTCTGGAGTGTGTGTGTGTCTGTGTGTGTGTATGTTTTGAGACAGTCTCGCTCTGTCACTCAGGCTGGAGTGCAGTGGTGTGATCTCAGCTCACTGCGACCTCCACCTCTTGGGTTAAAGCGATTCTCATGCCTCAGCCTCCAGAGTAGCTGGGATTACAGGCATGTACCACCACGCCCTGCTAATTTTTGTATTTTTAGTAGAGATGGGGTTTCACCATGTTGGCCAGGCTGGTCTTGAACTCCCTACCTCAGGTGATCTGCCCACCTCGGCCTCCCAAAGTGCTGGGATTACAGGTGTGACCCATCGCACCCGGCCATGTGTGTGTATTTTTAATAACTGAAAATGACAATGACTCTAAATCTAAGGGCTGTCCTTGAAATATTATTAAAAGACAGAACATATAGATTTGATAGAACATTTCCCTTTGTTGAAAGGGAATGACTTAAAACCCCGTATTTTATTTGCACCTCATGAAGCAGACTGCTCAATAAACCAGTTACTATTAAAAATTATATTTAGGCCAGGCGCAGCGGCTCATGTCTGTAATCCCAGCACTTTGGGAGACTTGAGGTGGGCAAATCACCTGAGGTCAGGAGTTCCAGGCCAGCCTGGCCAACATGGTGAAACCCCATCTCTACTAAAAATACAAAAATTAGCCAGGCATGGTGGCAGGCACCTGTAATCCCAGCTACTTGGGAGCCTGAGGCAGGAGAATTGCTTGAACCCAGGAGGTGGAGGTAGAAGTGAGCCAAGATTGTGCCATTGCACTCTAGCCTCGGCAACAAAGAGCGAAACTCTTTCTCAAAAAAAAGATTATACTCATTACAATGCAGGGAGTAAGAAAAGGAATTCACAAAACACTCAGTTGACAGATAATAGATTGCAAACTCTTTCACTTCTAGTATTGATCTGAGGATATCCAAGTGAACACTGAATGTAAATTACCCTGAGAACATCTCCGCTAGAAGAACTGGTTACTGAAAACTTATTTTTAATATAGGCAATCCTTTGGGAGCAAACATTTCAAATATTACACTGTGCTCTATTTATTATCTCTCCCTATGGGTTTTTTAGGGCATGATAACTTGGGCTTTTGCTGAACTGACTCATAGTCTCAGCACAGGAGACTTTTTGAATATCATTTGGTGGACTATTCTCATCATCTAAAGTAATAAAAATATTTAAGCATTCAAAAATTCTACATTAGTTATTTCATTTATCTATTAAATATTTATTGAAGTCATAAATGGGTACTGCTAGGCCCCATGAGGGATAAAACATGAATTAGACACTGTTCTCATTTTCAGGATGTTTCTAGTTTGGTAAGACTCAAGATGTACAGATATAACAAGAAGGCAAGTTGGAAAGTGTTGAGAGGTACCTTTAAAGGGATGTGCCCTTAGACCAGGCAACTGAGTTCCTGACCTGGGCTCTGAGTTTTACAGGATCTTCTTCTGGATTAAGGGGATATGCTCACCAGGAGCCTGAACTTCCTCCTCCTTCTAAACTGTGTTCTGAGTGTCCAAGATCCCAGAATCTCATGCATAAATTCATTTTCTCAAGTGTAGAGACAGAACCTGGAAACGTGGGCCAACTCTCTCTACACTACACCACTTTTTACAGTTTATTAGCCACTTAGCAACCTTTAATATTTAGATTATGTAATAAGGGCCTCTGATACTCTTGGCATGGAAACCCACGAATGTTAGGCGGCAAGTTGGCCTGGCTATGGGAATTCAGGAGGACGTAGAACTTTGCCTTGGCAGTATATGGGACGTTCCACTGGGGAAGTAGAGCTTGGGCATGCAGAGGTGGGAGAAGGGAGAAGAGGGACTTCTGGCAGAGGGAACATCACAGTCAAAGACATGGAGACTAAAAGTGCCAGGTTACATGTGGAAAGTCTGGCTTTCCTGGATACCAGGAATGGAAGCGCAGAAACTCAGGTTGTAAAAGGAGAAGGAGACCAGATCATGGATGGTGTGGAATACAGGACATGGTGAGAGAGGGTTTGGCAAACTGTCTCATATTCTCAGCACAGGAGAATCTATTTAGAGTGACTGATGTTCACATCTAACACTCACATCAGTAGGTAGGCCTTACTGTAGACAATAAGCTGTCATTGGAGGTTTAAGCGGTTTTGAAGAGATCAACTTTATAAGTATAAAGCTCTGGCTTGCTACGAAATAGCACATGGGAGAGACTGGAAGGGTAGAAACAGGCAACTGTGTAGAAGAGACTAATGATATAGGGAAAGGTGAAAAAGAGACATATTTGAGATAATAGAAAAGAAGAACTAGGTAGAGAAAGAAATAAAAAGTGATCCCAAGACTTTATATGAATCCCTTGGCCATCCCTTAGGCCACCCCTGTGTGGCCGGCTAACCATCTTTGCCATGCCAACACAGAAGAGTGACCAGCTCCAGTCCCCAGACTATGTTGGATACCTCTGTGGGTGTTGAGTGGTGGGGGTTGGGGACAGGGTGAAGAGGAAGGCAGACATTGGATTTGGGTACATGGTTTGAAGTTTGCACCTGTTCAGTAGCATAAACAACCACTACTCATTTTGTATGTGTTGTCTGCAGATAGTTTGTGACTTGAAACAAAGATCATTCACAATTTTGATCAATAATTTGGGTATATGGTTTGAAGTTTGCACCTGTTCATTACCATAAACAACCACTACTCATTTTGTTTTGTTTTTTGAGATGAAGTTTCACTCGTTGCCCAGGCTGGTTTGCAATGGAGCAATCTCGGTTCACTGCAACTTTCACCTCCCAGAATCAAGCAATTCTCTTGCCTCGGCCTCCCAAGTAGCTGGGATTACAGGCACCCACCACCACTCCTGGCTAATGTTTTTGTATTTTTAGTAGAGACGGGGTTTCACCATGTTGGCCAGGCTGGTCTCAAACTACTGACCTCAGGTGATCCACCCACCTCCGCCTCCCAAAGTGTTGGAATTACAGGCGTTGAGCCACCGTGGCTGGCCAATCACTACTCATTGTGTATGTGTTGGCCACAGATAGTTTGTGACTTAAAACAAAGATCATTCATGATTTTGATCAATAATTGAGCATCCACTGGATGTATAGCACAGTAGTGCTGTCAATATGGGGAACAATAGAATGTAATGCATAGATCTCCTGGATAAACAGAAACTTCCATTTCTAGGGTCATTATGTTGTTCTGTCTCAAGCTTTTTAATAACTCCTATGCCCAATGTCTTGGTGGCCCTCAACAGTGATATGTGTGTAGACAGGGAAGGGCTGGATCGTGTAATAGGCATTTCTAAGTTGTCAAGTAACTTTTTACAAAAGAGGACACAAAAAAGGAGATCTGTCAGCTGCATGCTATTACAATGACTGGGTCTAGTTTATCTCAACACACACAGGCTTTACACTGGTGTTTCCTGGATTCAGTGTCTATTCTCTTCTAACTAGCAGGCTTTTTAAACACAAACTTCTGTTTCTTTGAGACGCAGTCTTGCTCTGTCACCCAGGTTGGAGTGCAGTGGTGCCATCTCTGCTCACAGCAACCTCTGCCTCCTGGCTTCGAGCAATTCTCCTGCCTCAGGCTCCGGAGTAGCTGGGACTATAGGCCTGTGCCAACACGCCCGGCTAATTTTTGTATTTTTAGTAGAGACAGGGTTTTGCCATGTTGGCCAAGCTGGTCTTGAACTCCTGACCCCAAGTGATCCTCCCGCCTCAGCCTCTCAAAGTGCAGGGATTACAGGCGTGAGCCACCCCGCTTGGCCTTTTGAATTCTGGGCTAATTCTTTCATTTTCTATTATGTGATTATAAGTCTCAATGTAAACCATCTTTGAACTCTAAGACATGTAAGACATCTGACTGTAAGTTACATTTTGGTCAGTTGCACAATTTGACACAACATGCTTCTGCACATCCCCAGTTCCTCTGCCTTTCTGCAAACTTTGCTCTGTGGGGATTACTTACGTAGCACTTTTAAATTAGGTGGCTGGTATCAAAACCGCCACGCAGTTTCCCTCCAACATGTCTTCTAGAAGGGAAGGGCAAAAGGTTTTTAAAATCATGTTCTAAGAAGAGGGCTACAGAAGCACCAGAGAAGGCGTGGAAACGTGTCTAGCTGCGTTTTGTTTATAACGGCTGGACCTTTAAGAGTCAGCAGCTTTAAATGTAAACAAGCCAGGGCCTTCTTGAGCAGGGGACCTTAGGCTGATGGGGGTGGAAGGTTAACCTCGGCTTGGAGTTAAGGAAGCGCAGGAGGCGCGGCCTCGGAGGCTTAAAGCTCAGCCCTCGCCGCCGAAGGTTGGCTACAAAAACTGACTCGGCCAAGTGACGTTTACCTCCCTGGAGGTTCGCGTCCACCTGGACATCAGCGGACGGGTCGAATTTCATTAACGCCGCGTACTTGAGAAGAGAAGAGGAAAAGACCACCCAAACTACATAACTAAATCGAGATCATCCTCCTTCCCTCACTCTCTTCCTCTCTTCTACTTTCTTTATCATGCATTTTTTTATTTGTATTTTTTTCCTTTACTTCAACGCCTACCTCTTCCTTGGCCAGCAAATTAACCCTCCCGGCTCGGGCTCCACCTTTTCGTCTCCAGCGGCTCTGGGGCTCTCTCCACTGTGCCGGGGTCCCACAGTGCGCTCGCCCGGCCGCCAACTCTCACCCTCCCTGCCCCCATCAAGCTCCTTCGCTTTCCCAGACAGCGACCGTCGCGCCCCAGGTCCGGCCTCTCCAGGGCGGCCGCACGCGCCCGCTTCCCGGCCCGCGTACCCCGACACCCCTCCAGCGCCGCCCAGCGTCGCGTCCCCGAGCGGCCCGGTGCGGCGGCAGCGGTTTCCCGGGTGGCCCGGCCTCCCGAGGGTCGCCCCGCCCCGGCCCAGCTCCGCCCCCGGCCGCCGCTCCCTGATTGGTTGCCCCCCCACCTCTCCCGGGCTCCTCTCCTCCCCCACGCCCAATGGGCACCCGCACCTGGTCCAAAAATTCCCCAGAGGGGACCCAGGGGGCTCTGCCACTTCCAGCTCCCGCCCGGCGGCTGTGACGGCCCCGGAGAGTCGCAGAGCGGGGAGTGGACACGGAGTAGGGAGCGGAGAGGGAAGGAGGAGGAGGAGCAAAGGTGTTGGAGAGAAAACTTCAGAAAGGAACAGGAAACCTGCCGGGGAGGCGGCGGCGGCTGCGGCTTCTCTGGGCGCCGGGGCTGCGCTCTTCGCCGGGTGTCCGCAGTTGCGGCTTGGCCCCTGCCTGGCTTCCCCCGCGCGCACGCACGGCTGAGCCGCGACGCTTGGTGGCTCGGGCCGTGCCCTCCGCCGCGGCTCTTGGCCGCTGCTGTCCCGCGCTCCTATCCGCTCGTGCCTCGGCGGCTCCCTGGAGAGAGAGCGGCGAGGGCGCAGGGAAGAGGAGGGAGGTCCACTGTGGAACATGAAGCAGCATGACTGATAAAATGTCCAGCTTCCTCTACATAGGGGACATCGTGTCCCTGTACGCGGAGGGCTCGGTCAACGGCTTCATCAGCACCTTGGGGTAAGCGGGAGACGCGGGCTGGGCAGCGCTCGCGCTCCGGGTTCTGGGAACCGGTCCCTGTCCCTCCTCCGCCTCCAGGTCCTCCCGCTGCCGCGTGCGGTGGCCCGGCCGGGCAAGGTCGGCGCCCGCGGACAGCGCCGTGCGCTCGGCTCTCTCGCTCGCCCGCTCGCAGGAAGCTGCCCTGAGAGGCAAGACTTTTTCAGCAACTTCGTAATCTCGAGCTCAGAGACACATCAGAAAGGAGGAAGTGATTCAGAAGCCCGGAGACGGGCCCGGCGAAGAGGTCTTCGCTGGCTTCTCCCTGGGTTGTTTTGATTAAAATGTGTGCTTGTTTTCCCTGGAAGGTAAAACAAAACATCCCTCTTTTCCACCGTTTCTCGCTACCGTTCTCAGCCCCTGGTCTGTCAGTACCGGGTTTGAAAGAGCAGTCGATAAAAGTCCGTGGCCTTGGACCTGAAATTCAAGCGATGTGGTGAGCCAAAGTGTGGCGTTGTCCTGCGGGAGGAGTTCACTGTCCCCTCTTCGCTGGAGCAGTTTCCTTTTGGCCTTGCCGAACGAGGACTCGCCCCACCAGCCTGGGCAGCCCTAGGGGCATCCGCAGCGCTGTGACCCTTGGACGTCTCTGAGGGCTTCCTGGGTTCTAGGACTCAGACCTGCTATCTCCCCTTCCCAGGCCTTGGCCCACTGAAATGCTGAGCCTCTCTTGGAATTTAGCCAAGTGAAGAGTTCTTGAGATTAGAGTTGGATGGGGGAAAAAAAAAAAAAATATATATATATATATATACACACACACACACGTATATATTTATATTTATGAATGATGGAAATAAATATATTTATATATTTTATGTATATGATACATATATATATAAAAACAGTGTGCTAAATGGTTAAATAGGACTTCCTTGTTTTCTCTCTGTTCTAATTGGGAATAGCAGTGTGCAGTTTAATTGCACGCTGCAGTATATTTTGATGCACAGGAAATTTTTTGTTACCTCATTTGAGCACTTAGATCCCCCCGCCCCATATTTCAGGCTGTGGAACTGGTGTTTCCACTCCTGTCTGGCTATGGTTTTCAGCTGTTAAGCTTTGAGGCAGGTAACTTGCAGTGTCCCTGGACAGTGACTTTGAGCTGTGTTATAACGGAGTGGTGCCTACTAAACACTGGGACGTGGAAGTCACCAGTGCTTCCACAATTCGTGTTACTTGTGCATTCCCCCTAATGAGTGAAAGAAGGGAGGTAGATTTAATTCAGTCCCTTTTCCATCAGTGTTACTTTCTTATGCAACTAAAGCGTGGAAGGAAAAACATGTTAGTGCCAAGTGCTTCTGCTGGATTTGTGAATCATGAGCTACCACTGTTTTTGGGATCATTCATGATATAAGTTCAGTTTCTGGGCCCCCAGCAACATTTTGCAGGTGGACTCTGCTGCTCTTCACCCTCCGTAGACTCTCCAGGTGTGTGTGTGATGTAGTAGCTAAGCAGAGGGGGTTCCATGGACAGAATACTTGGGGTTTGAATTCTGGCCCTTCCACTTGTAAACCTTATGACCTTGGGAAAGTTACATAATCTCTCTGTGCCCCAGTCTCCTCAGTTCTACAAATGGGAATAAGCATGGTTTCTACCTCATAGGGTTGTGGTGAGAAAGAAAAGATTAATATATGTAAAGTGCTTAGCACAGTACCTGGCGCATTATAAGCACTTATGTGTTAGCTATTGTAGTAATTATCATTGCCTTGGTGATTGTGAGCCATAGTTGTATTTGTGGACAAAATAATAACAAGGACTAGGAATAGAGTACAAAACCTAGACAAAGAAAAGAACTTTTTTTAGTGTCTTATTCAGCAAAGGTATGCTTATGGATAACTTATAAAACAAATACCAGAAGGACTATAGATGGCAAATCAGGAAGCTACAAGTTTAACAGTTATGGAGTCGACCTGATCATTTTAGAGATTAGGAATTGAGGTTAAGAGAAACGAAGCTACTAACCCAAGAAACAGAAGGCATTGATGCCAAAAGCTGGAACTCTAACCCTGTCTCCAGATTTCCAGCCAAGAGTGCTTTTCTTTAGTTAAATATAATAATCTTTAAACCTTGAGAAAAATAAGCTAGCATAACCTTTAATGTACAGTATACATTTGAGTAAATATTTCTGATTTGTATTCAACTTTCTTGTTGGTGTTTTGAAGGTTGAGCTTCCTTAGTATGTTTTTGTGCAATATATTATTTTTCTGTTAACGAACTGAGTCTTGTTAAAGTTAATATGACAAAGTCTTCGGGCTGCTAGATTCTAAGGTGAAGAAGGGTCTTTAGAAATGCTGCCACTGGGCCGGGCGTGGTGACTCATGCCTGTAATCCCAGCATTTTGGGAGGCCGAGGCAGGCAGATCAGTGGAGGTCAAGAGTTTGAGACCAGCCTGGCCAACATGGGGAAACCCCATCTCTGTTAAAAATACAAAAATTAGCTGGGCATGGTGGCGGACGCCTGTAGTCCCAGCTACTTGGGAGGCTAAGGCAGGAGAATCACTTGAACCTGGTAGGCGGAGGTTGCAGTGAGCCGAGATTGCACCACTGCACTCCAGTCTAGGGGAAAGAGCGAGACTCTTTCTCAAAAAAACAAGCAAAACAAAACAAAACAAAACAAAACAAAAAGAAATGCTGCCATTGGTGAAACTTGGTGCTTTGATTGGATATTCTTTTCCTGAGAGACTGCTCAGAGTTTCTTTTTCTGGTACTTTAGAAGTCAGGAGTTGGATATGACCATGCCTCCCTCCTGGTACTTGCTTCTGAACATCTTTTCAAAGAGCAGTTATAGTAAAAGTCATTGCTGATGTGCCCTGATGCAGTTTCCTGGCTTTCACTGGAATAGTGTCCAAAGGATACTCAAGGGAAGCATGGCGAGCCTAGGACTTAAATGGGTCCTGGGTGGAGTGAATCTATTTATAGAACAATTAAGACAAACTGTAGAATTAAAAATGCTGTGATCCAGCCTGGGCAACATTCGGAGACCCTGTCTGTACAAAAAATATAAAAAATTAGCCAGGTGTGGTGGTGCACTCCTGTGGTCCCAGCTGGCCCCAGCTACTTGGGAGGCTGAGGTGGGATGATCACTTGAGCTTGGGAGGTCAAGGCTGCAGTGAGCTACAATCACATCATTGCACTCCAGCTTGGGTGACAGAGAGCCCCTGTCTAAAAAAAAAAAAAAAATGGTGCTGTGAAATCTCACTTGACAAATGTGCATCAAATTTTAATGATGCATAAAAATATAGCACTTTTCTACTTTGCAAACAGGGCAGTGCAGAAAGCATTACTTTTTTATAATAAAAAATTGGGAATATCAAAAAATTAAACCTGAAATTATTATTTTATTAATGAACATTTCCAAATTCTGCTGTATGTGAGCTATGCAAATAATGTTGCAAACACTTGAAAGTTGCTTTCAGAAAGCATCTGGCACCTCATTGAAAAAGGCTCATGTAATTTCTAATGAAACCATGCTGTTCATTTGCTAGTCTTCTAAATATTAAATTTAAAATTCATAGAAGAAGAAACTTAGGAAGAAAGAAATGAATTTATTTTCCTGACCATAAGTCTTCCATCTCAACAGAACTATGTGAGCTCTTGTGCCCAGGGACGTAGGTTTGCCCACGGCTCCTTGCAGTCCTCTACTCTGTACCTCCAGCCATCAGAGTGTGTATTTCTGTGGCAGTTGTTAGATAAGATGCTCAAATTGACTTTTGGCTTTGATAACCAAACCAAGATACTTTATCCTAATTTAAACTGAAGTATTTTGTGCTAAAAATCTCATCGATTTTTATTAACATGTGGGTGGTTTTCAAAGTTGGGGATTCCGTAAATAAAATAATTTCCTAAAATTCAGGGGTGAAAAAGTTTTAGCTGTTGAGAAATAATCCCATTTAATTTCATAATGGCTTAATTAAGGCCATTTGATGCTTTTATCCTGAGAAGTCAGACTGATTCATGATTTTGTTCCTTCTGCTTTCTGTCTGTGACATTGCAGTTTTTTAATTGTCGGTCATGCTTGGTTTTAGTACTTTCTTAAGGCTGTAGACTCACATTGGGCTCAGATTTTTAGGAGTTATAAAACTCAGGGGAACATATGTCTGTGCCACGTGAAATCTTATCTAGGTACATGTTGGGGTAGCACCCCCCTATTTTGTACCTCGGAGTACAGTTGGTAGATATTTTATTTCGAAGTTGGTTTTCGGGCTATGAAACCAAAGCAGACTGGTAGTTGTAATTTCTCATTGTCGTGTTGTGGGGTCATTATATGTATACTTCCTGTGTCAAAGACACAGTGCATCTCTCTAGCTGAATTTTCTTCCTCTTCTGTTAGCTGGAGGTCTGTTGTTCCAGGTCTGCTGCTAATTAGCCATGTGGCCTTGTTCCTATCGTTTATTCTTTTTCCATGTCAGCATGTCTTCCTGAAAACTAAGAAGGAGAGAAGATGCTGTTGCCCATTCCCCTGGGGGTGTTATAAAAGCAAGTGATAGAGACAGAAAGAAAATATTTCTTTTTTAGAAAACTGCTAGGAAAATCTACATTATGCTTATATTTTTGCCTGTCAAATTGCACATTTTCTTCAAAGGCGTATGAATTGTTAAAGTGAATCAGATTGGAGACATTGACACTGTATATATTTAGCCAAAATTTATTCCACTGTCATATTAAAAACACAACGGGGGAGCTAAAAATTAGACTAAAAGTTTTTGATTTCCATTTTAGCTCTTCATCGATGCATGATGGTTAGTAGCATGATGCTTTTTCAAAGTCAGCTTAGCAAGGTGTTTAATGAGAACTGAGTTTACACAGTATTTCAAGATAATGAATAGACGTTTATTTGCAAATAAATCTTATTTGATTTTAATGTTTAGCATGTAAATATGTTTTGGATGATATACATTTTTACTATGTAGTTGCTGGGTATTTTTGCCATAAGGTAATGAATTTTTCAGCTGAAAAAGTCATGGAGTTTCACTATATTTGAGTTTACCAGGCCCCTCTTGGAGGCCCCTCTGACTGGAGATGTGGGAGGATTTTCTTAGGCTTAGTGACCCAGCTTCTCAGGTTGATTTATCAGGCTGTTTGTGCAAAATTTGAATGCCCTAGTTGCAAAGATTGGCATTTCTCCTTTTTTCCCCATTATCCTTTGCCTGTATTTACTAGATGTTTCTGAATCTTGAATTGTTGCAAGCCAAGTTACAGTTATTGTTCTTTTCTCTGTGTAAGTACAAAGGGGCCTGGTTTGTATTTCCTAATTTAAAATTTCATCTAGGCCGGGCGCGGTGGCTCAAGCCTGTAATCCCAGCACTTTGGGAGGCCGAGACGGGCGGATCACGAGGTCAAGAGATCGAGACCATCCTGGCTAACACGGTGAAACCCCGTCTCTACTAAAAAAAATACAAAAACTAGCCGGGCGAGGTGGCAGGCACCTGTAGTCCCAGCTCCTCGGGAGGCTGAGGCAGGAGAATGGCGTAAACCCGGGAGGCGGAGCTTGCAGTGAGCTGAGATCCTGCCACTGCACTCTAGTCTGGGCGACAGAGCGAGACTCTGCCTCAAAATAAATAAATAAATAAAATAAAATAAAATAAAATTTCATCTAAAGAATCAATGTAAGAAATACTTGTATTGACTTATGGACAGTTGCTTTAAATCCCATTGGATGAAGATGGTGAATATATTTTAAATAAACTATTTTTATTTTCTACTGGCATGTCTTAAGGTTATAGTTTTTGTGTCTCTTCTAAGGGTGAAGGAGGGAGTCTTGGGATATGCTGTCCAATTTCGAATGTAGTGTTGATTGTCCGTTTCTCCTCCTTCCATTTTTTCTATACTAGGATTTGTCTTTCTTGTTGCTGCTACATCTGATGACAACAGATATTCACATTTCTGTGTACATCAACTTGACCAATGGTCAGGTACCACAGAGTAGGGACTGAGCATAGCAGAATTCTTGGGATAGTGGGATAGTAGAATCAGTGAAAGGTGCATCAGTCCTTCCTTGGCTATTCTCGGCATGGTTGAGGGGTTAGTAAATGGTAAGTATGTATGTGTACGTCTGTATATGTATGTTTAAGTGATAGCTACCTTTGCCTTGAGGTTTCTTCTCAGGATCGCCTCAGAACCAACACCTATGGTTAAGGTCTCAGTAACTATCTGGTGACTACCAATTGATAGGCTGACTTCAAAACATCATAAGCATCATCATCATAGTCTCTTAGTCAGAGTGACAAAGGATTGGCGTCCTTATTTTTACTTCCTGCTTGATTTTGGCCAATGCAATTAACTTTTCCACTCTTTTGTTTCCATGTTCAGGGATGGATGTCTGGTAGGGTGATGGGGAAGGGGGGGGGTCACACAGTTTATAATTCTGACTTAATTCCTTAGATGAATGAGATCGTGTAACTGTTTACATTTTACTATTCCCAATTATGGTCCCTCACATTTCTCTTCCTGATGTTTTTTCCTGCTAAACATTTTTGAGGTTTAACTAGTTGTAGAGTTGGTTTATTATCTTATTTAATTATGCTGTTTTTATTATAGTTTTAAAAATATTTTCCTCAATAGGACTTTTTTTTTTCTTTTTTTTGAGGTGTGACCATGGCTCACTGTAACCCTGAACTCCTGGGCTCAAGTGATCCCTCCACCTCAGCCTCCCAAAGTTCTAGGATTACAGGTGTGAGCCATGACACCCGGCCTCAATAGGACTTTTTGATCAGTGGGGAGTTGTAGATGAAGCTTGGAATGGTTATAATTAACTTTTATTTTTGTATAAGATGTTTAGTATCTTCCAAACAGAACCCTTCCAAATGACGGCTGTTGTTTCCTGCGATAACCAGGCATATAAGCTTAGCTTTGTTTTGGCTAAGGCATATGATAATGTGATAAATATATCTAAAACTCCATTGGACATTTGCATGTGTGTTCACTGTGGAGGAAGAAGATGACAGAAGCTTGAATACTGAGTTGTTTTGGAAAGTCTAAGTGTTAGAAGTGTGATGTTGTGGAACTTGAAATTAACTCAAGTACAAAGAGAGTTTCTGAAGTGGTGAACATTAAGTATTTAAAGCTGAAAGGGTGACTATTTCTTAAACCTAAAAGTCGTTCTATAAATACCATTGCAGCTTTTCAGCCCCCTGTGGCAATGAGAGCTCAGTCAAGTAAACAACCACCCCTCTTCAAGAGCCCTGATGACTTGGCTTTGATAGAAGAGAATTCAGAGGCAACTGCTGGGCTTCATTCTAGGTGTAACGGGGCATTTTCTTTTTGCACAGGTAGTGCTTTTCACAATGACACTTTTTTTTTTGTAACTGTTCTCATGCAGATAGTGTGTAGATAACTTAGAGAATATAGGCAGAATACTATAGACTCAAACTTTACAACTGAAATTCCAGGCAGAGGGTCTTCATATATAAATATAAAAGAAGTAACAGTGGACTTTTATGACCAATTTATATTCTAATAACAGTGAATTTTATGGTTTTTTAGATATCAGAACTTGGTGATAGATCACTGCATTATAATCAGATGTGAACTTTTAATGATCGTTCATTCGTTCATTCACTTCTTTTTATTTTTTATTTTCTTCAGAGACAGGGTCTTGCTCTGTTGTCCAGGATGGAGTGCAGTGGCGTGATCTTGGCTTACTGCAACCTCTGCCTCCTGGGTTCAAGCGATTCCTGTGCCTCAGTTTTCAGAGTACCTGGGATTACAGGTGTGCGCCACCATGTTTGGCTAATTTATTGTATTTTTAGTAGAGGTAGGGTGTTGCCGTGTTGGCCAGGCTGGTCTCAAACTCCTAACTTCAGGTGATCTACTTGCCTTGGTTTCCCAAAGTGCTGGGATGACAGGCGTGAGCCACTGCGTCCAGCCCATTTGCTTATTTAATGAATAAAACTGTGCCTTTTGAATGTATTGATGGCATTTTTTGGTGTCATGTTTCTACTCCCATGAAGACTTAGATGGGAATGTTTAAAAATATAAGCTATATAAGCTTTAGAAATATAAGCCATATAAGCTTTAGAAAACCACAATTTTAATAAAAAATTTTCAAAACGATATATATGGAAACTAGAACAGCATATTAGCAGTGGTTGACTCTTTATGGTGAGTATGTAGATGATTTTAATTCCAATTTTTATTTCTTCTGTATTTCCCAGTTTTATGTATGTTTTTAAAATTAAACATCTATTACTTTTATAGCCAGGAAAGTTAACTAAAATGGTTTTTAAGGACTCTTCAATTTCTTATTACTGTTAATCAACAATATTTACATTTAAAAGCATAAATAAATTATTTTCCTAGTTATGGTCAGTGGAGGAAAACCACCAACTGAGAAACTGTTATTACTGAAATAGACAGTCATATATTTCCCATGAAAATTTTTTTCCTGGTTATTATTGGTATTTTAAAGTGTATTGTGGAAAAAATGTTTGACCAGTAATGCTGAGCAATTAAGTTGGTTGATTTAACTCATTTAGTAAATGTATACAGATGATAACGATTTACAATGGTTTGATAGTTTGATTTACAATTTTTCAACTTTATGATGGTGCAAAAGTAATATTCAGTAGAAACCATATTAGAGTACTCATATAACCATTCTGTTTTTAACTTTCAGTATAGTGTTCAATAAATTACATGAGATATTCAACACTTTTATTACAAAATAGGCTTTGTATTTGCCCAGTGTAGAAGTGTTCTGAGAACATGTAAAGAAGGTTAGGCTAAGCTATGTTGTTTGGTAGGTTAGGTATATTAAATGAATTTTTAACTTAGAATATTTTCAACTTACAATAGGTTTATTGGGATGTAACCCCATTGTAAGTTGAAGAGTATTGGTAGTCTTTTATTTTAGAAGTCTGTTGACACATATAAGAAGTATCCATTTTAGCATGGCTGACTTGTTCATTTTAGTAATCTTAGTACTCACTATGAAACTTTTATTGCTTGAGTCAACTTCTATAGTATTAGTTTTTGAGGAGTTTTTTGTGTGTGTGTAATTGAAATTTAATCAACTGTTTTTGTTGACTATCTTTGAAACAGATGGATTAACTCTCTCAAAATTCAAATCAATAATGGGTTAACAATAGCTATTATATAGTTTATACCAACCTATCCAAAGATTTCCAACCTTGAATTAAGAATAAGTTAAAATATCAGGTTATTTAGATAAAACTTTAATCATACAATTTAAAATGTGAAAATGTGTCCACATTAAGACACATATGACTATCCTGGCGATGTGGTTTATGTCTGAAGCATGCTGCAGAATGACTCATTAATTCATTCAGTAGATATTTCTTGAGCCCGGGAATATGTGTAAAGAGATGCCGGATATAAAGCTGTTTTTAATTATTATCTCAATAGATTAATTAATTAATTAATTTGTTATTTTAATTGTTATCTGAAAAGCTTACTGTTCCTTTGCAAATTTGTAGTATGGCTCTTGGCTACAATCTGTGGGAAACATCAAGGCATTTAACACTTTTTTTGCTCTCAGCGTTGTAAATGTTGCAAGGTCAGGAATGGACACTGTCTTCTTAATCTTGTATGCTCAGCACCTGACAAAATTGCTGGTATATAGTAGGTGTTTAATAAATATTTGTGCAATTATTGTAGTTATTATTTAGCAATGGAGATAACACTGGTATTGAATAACTGCAATATCAGGCAATTTTTTTTCAAATGCCCAAAAAGATGATTAAAACAGCACCATAGAAAGTCAGAAGAGTCACATTCCTTCTCTCCTGATTCGGATGACCTGGCGGGAGCTTCAAGGAGGAGGCAGCATTTTCGCTGAACTTGGAAGGATTATTAGAATGGATATGTGTCTCAAATCTATGCCCATGATTGATCATGTATTCTTGGTACTTTTTTCTTTCTTTTAAAAAAATTGGTAAAATTTTACTGTCCATTTTAATAGCTCCAAAAAACTAAAACAAACAATTCAATATTGTTGAGATATGCAAAGACAGAAGAAATTATCTGAGAACCTATTTTATGCTTATTTTCCAAATGTGAGAGGTTTAAGCTTGGTTCAGATCCTCTGAGATTAAGATGGCATTCCATCCTTGTCACATATGGTGAATTTACTGAGACCTGAGATAATGAGGCTAGGATTATAAAGCCCAGTCAGGAAGAAATTTGGCAATTGCTTGGGAGAAATTTATGCGACATACCCAGTGCCTTTGGCTATTATATTTTTACTTCCTTTCCCCGTATTTGTTTCTATACCTAGTATTTCATAGTAGTTTTTCTTCATGAATCACGAACTTAAGTAGAATTGTATAAATGCCTGGAAACATTGGCAATATGGACATCTTTTCATCGAATATTAAGAAATATTTTAATAGTTCTTAATATAGTACACACATACATGAGTTTCCCACTTGGTATAGAATACTCTGCTGGTATGTATCGAGTCCATCATGCTCTGTTTTCCTTTTGGTGTTTTAACATGTTTAAAAAGCCATAGATAGATTCCTATGAATGCAGGGAAGACGAAAGGAAGTGAACAAAGCAAAATCTGAATTCTTAGACTTCAACTATGTGTTAATGAGTTTCTATCTATTACTGAGATGTTTGAGTCACTGTACAAATATCATCCTAAAAATTTCTTTGTGCAGATTACAAAATGCTGGACTTTTATTATATATTAATTATCCCAGAGATTTCCTCAACAGAGTCCTAGAGAAAACTTAGATTTTTAGTGAAGTAATATCTAGTTCTCTAGCTCTCTGAGATCCTGGAAGGACTAATTATGAAATAATCACTAAGGAAAAGAGGATTCTTCTCATTATGTAGGGAACTTATATGGATCATCAGAGCTAAAGATAAGAGCTCAAATGACCAGAAAAGCAAACAAAACCCAACAAAAACCCAATAAACAAAACTGGTTTAAAACTTGTTAATTTTTTAATGGCAAATCAAAATGTATTGTCTGTAAAAATTTCAGAGAATAGAGTACTCACGAACTCAAGTTGCAGCTCACATTTAATTAAATTATTTGCAAACCTTGTAGTGAATTGCCCTGGAACTCTTGAAAACAATTTTTAGGCATCCCTTGTTATCCTCATTCTTACTATTTGATCTCAAAAGCTCTAAAGATTTGGAAAGCAAGGGATACTTGGATATCACTTTGCCCACATGGATGAAGTTTAAGAATTGAAAAACTGTATTAGAAGTAACGTTCTTTGTTGGTAAGGAACAGAAACCGTCTCTGACTAGCTTACAGAAAGAAGGAAATTTATTGTGACTATACTGGAGGAGCTCCGAGAAATAAAATGATGAACTCAACAACTGAGCATCAGAAGAGGCGGGAACCTAGGGCTGCTGTTGGAATCTCAATAGCAGGATCTACTCTCTGGGTCCCATCATTTCCACGACTTGAATCTAGCAATTTCTGTATTCAGTGTCCCTCTCTTTAAACTTCAAATTATGAGGTGACAGAATTTGGCCCCACTTGGATCAGGATTAATCATTAATATCCATGAAGGCAAGTGGCAGTGCCCAGATCTGGCTATCGGGGGAATCACTGTGACCAGGGCACTGTGACAATTTCTGCTTGCTGCGGGGGCAGTGTGGTATGGGGGACAGAGAACAAAGACGCTGGGTGTGAGCTGGATTTCACTGCTTACTAGGCACCTTAATAGTGAGATTTTAGTGCCTTTTAAAGTAAATCGTGATAAAATATACATAAAATTTATCATTTTAACCATTTAAAAAGGTACAATTCAATGATATTAAGGACATTCACAATGTTGAGCAACCATCACTGCTCTCCATTTCCAGAACTTGTTTTTACTATGCCAAACGGAAGCCCTGTATCCTTTAGACAATAAATTCCCATTCTTTCCTTCTCCCAGCCCCTGGTAACCTCTAGTCTACTTTCTGTCTCTATGAATTTGCCTATTCTAGGTACCATGTATAAGTAAAAACATGCAATATTCGTCCATCCTTTTGTGTGTCTGGCTTGTTTTACTTAATGTTTTCAAGGTTCATTCATGTTGCAGCACGTGTTAGTACTTCATTCCTGTTTGTTGAGAATACTATTCCGTTGTAGACATATGACCCATTGTGTTTATCCATTCATCAGTGGATGGACATTTGGGTTGTTTCCACTTTTTGGCTATTATGAATAATGCAGCTGTGAATATTTATGTACAGGATGTTGTATAGACATATATTTTAAAAAATTCTTTTAGGTTTATACTTAGCAGTGGAATTTCTGGGTCATATGGTAATGCTATGTTTAACATTTCACCTTGGCCTTTCCTATTTGCTTTACCCTGTGTTACCTTTCCTTCCTCCATTTAATCTTAGTACATACAATATAATTTATTATTTATTGTATCCATTGTGTATCTGTCTACCTCGATAGACTGTAAGTTCTTTGAAGGCAGGGATCTTTTGGTTTTGCCGCTGAATATCTCAAGCGCTTGGCTCTATAACTATTAATAAATATTTGTTGCATTACCATGTACATATTTTATTTTAAAATCTCTAAGTAGCTGTTAACATCAGTCCCACTCTGGAAAAAAGTCAATATAATTTTTTTGTATTTCTTAAATACTTTGAGATCCGTGGGCAATTCTTTTAAAATGGTTGGAAGTTGTCACCGGGTTTATGGTATCATTAAATATTGCCATTATCAGTCTTTTAATAATCTCTTGTGTCATATCTCTCTACATACTCAGATCAATATATGGTAAAACTTACACTCTGAAAAAGTAATGTACACAGCCTTTTCTGGTTTTGAGACTGAGTCTCACTCTGCTGTCACCCAGGCTGGAGTGCACTGGCACGATCTTGGCTCACTGCAACCTCCGCCTCCCGGGTTCAAGTGATTCTCCTGCCTCAGCCTCTGGAGTAGCTGTGACTACAGGCTTGTGCCACCATGCCCAGCTAATTTTTTTTTGGTATTTTTAGTAGAGATGGGGTTTTGCCATGTTGTCCAGGCGGGTCTCCAACTACTGGCCCCAAGTGATCCACCTGCCTTGGCCTCCCTACAAGGCCTTTTTTGATGATTTGTATGCTATAGCCACATTAAAGAAAGGTTGATATTTCTGTAAATTCAGTTTTGTTTTTACATGCTCAAAGAGTAAATTTGTAAGCATTTTGTGAAGCCATTTCTTAATTTACATGGGCCTTTTCTCTTAGTGGATAGTACATTGTACATCCAGGGAGACATTTTATACTTTAACTACTGTTGACAGAAAAGTTTATTTAAAAAGAATTTGCTGATAAAAATGCAGTGAGTAGTTGAGAAATTTATAGTACTTTAGAAAAATAGAATAGAGCGTATGACACTTTGTAATTTTCTTTTTAAAATTCAAGAATAAGTGTTTGGAAAATGATAAGCCTTTAAACACAGATTAAGGAGAACAAATGGGCAGTATTTTGTTCCTCGTTAATTTATATCATATCTATTGACTAAGTCTGTTGTAATAAGCTTTGCCGTAAGTCAATACCAAAAGATACAATATCCAGCCAATTTCTTCAAGAATTTGAAATTCTCTAATGTTATTACTGACTCATGCTAGGAATCTTCATTGGCAGCAGTGTTACAAATGAGGACTTGTTTGCGAGTTATTTGCATATAGGACAGAGAAATAAAGTGAGCAATATAGATATGTAAAAATTACAAAATAACTTGAAAAATAAAACAATATATTTTGATTTCTTCTGGTTCTAACATCCTATAATGCTCTTTGCTATTTAAAAATGTAATATCTTTAGAAAAGCAATTTTGAGGTGAAGATACCAAATATTATCAGAGTTTTGTTTCATTTCTATAACATCCAAGCTAATCCAGTTTAAGTATATCATACCAATAAAGATAGTGACTTAAAAAAAAATTCTGTTACCCAAATCACGAAACACAGTTACATTAGGAATCCAAAGTAAGTTAATGATTTAAGGAGCAGTTACTGTGTTTGGCTAAAGTTTCAAGGTCATCGCTAATATCGGGGACGTAACTACTTAAACATTTGCATTTCAGGTAGATCTTTGACTTCAACCATATTTTCAAAGACGATGATTTCAGTTCTTGTTCTTTACAGTAGCAGGGAAGGTAAAGAAAGGAATTTTGTTGTACTCAGAGTCCTACACTTGTGGCTAGGAATGATAAATATTAAGTGACCTTTTAAGTTAAATCAAGATTTACTGTCAGTGAAAATGTTAGTTATTAAAAACTTGACCACTAATCCATGTGCAGGAATATTAATAAATGAGAAAAGGACTTTTATTTACCTTTCTTCCTTTATTTACCTGACAGACCATGATTTAATAGTTGAGTTCCAATTTAAAACCCATGCAAAGAATGAGCCTCCTTTCCTGGTCAGTACAAACGAAGTCATTGTTATCTGTTAGGGGAGAAACCAAATGGATCCTTTCAAAAAGTCTCAGTGGCTAAAGAATCTCTCAGAAGGTCTTTTAAAGTATTATCACACTGCAAATGTAAAAGCACTTTGTTAAGAATGGGAGAATCTGAATGAAGAACTATTTGGGTAAGTTGTCACATAGGAGTTCTGAGAGGCAATCATTTCTTTGGCAATAGATACCCATAAAGTGATTCTATAAACATTTACTAAAGATTAGATCAATATTTGTATTACACATTTTTTTCAAAATGGAAGTTATAATTAATCCAATAAATTCTAAACAATAACCACATTGTTTAGTTTTAAATATATTTAACAAAATGCATGCTAATTTTAGTTTTTGTATCATAGACTGCTAGTGATTTCTCCAAATTCATTTTTCCCTTCTTCCATACTAATAGAAGTACTTGAGTTTGTGAGTACTCAGAATAAAGACCATATTTTCTAGCCTCCCTTGTAACCAGGTGTGGCCACAGACTATACTTTGCAGTCAGGTCTTTTAAGGAAGTATTTATTGCCTCCCCCACCTTCCCTCTGCTCCTACCCCATTCAACTGTTTGAAATGTGGACATGGGAAAATGGCACCTGGGATCATACAGATGAGGTCGATCACTAGGGATAACAGAGCATCAAGAAATGAACCAGTTCTCCAGATGTCCTCAAATCCTGGCTCTACTATACATGGTCTAAAAAGATGAAACTAGGTGAGTAAACAAAAGCCAGATTATATATTCCCTTTTAGGTGATAGGAAGTTATTGAAGGATTTTGAAGCAGGAGAATGAAATAATCAGACTTTGCTCTAGAAAAATCAGTCAGTGGTAAAAAGGAGGAATAGAGAAAGGCTGAAAATGGCAGGCAGAGGAGGAATTGATACGCAGCAGCCTGCACCAAACAGCTGTAGTGGGGCTGAAAAGCAGCTTGTCAGCCGAAGCACTGAAGGACAGTGTCTTTAGTGTTTCACTTTAGGCCTAGAAAAGATGTATGAATTAAGATAGTCACCACTGCTGTCGAGGCTTTATTACTTTTGAAAACTGAGCATACAGATTTGAAGTTTCTCTTTCATTTGCTCACATTTGAATAACATGTCATTATACCCAGCATTACTGCAGGTTTTTGAGGTTTCTGAGATACAAACGTCATCTTGTGTCATTTCTCCTTCCTCTAGCTCTCTGCTTTGTGTGTACTGCGTTTTTTTGAAAGGGACTCTCGCTCTGTCGCTCAGGCTGGAGTGCAGTGGCGCGATCTCGGCTCACTGCAACCTCCGCCTCCCAGGTTCAAGCAATTCTCCTGTCTCAGCCTCCCCAGTAGCTGGGACTACAGGTGCGTGCCACCACGCCTGGCTAATTTTTTTTGTATTTTTTAGTAGAGATGGGGTTTCACCATGTTAGCTAGGATGGTCTTGATTTCCTGACCTCATGATCTGCCCACCTTGGCCTCCCAAAGTGACCTTTTTTACCTTTCTAGTTACACAAACATTCTGAGTTCCCTTTCACCACAGAGCCTTTTTACATGCTTTTCCCTCTGTCTGGTCAATTTCCCCTCTTACCTGCACACCTCTCACCTGTTTGTTATGTAGATTTCCAGTTCTCTGACTCATCTGTAATGAACTGTTCCTGATCTCCCAGACTATGTGAGGCCCCTTTGCTATATCCTCAGCAAAGATAGCACCATATTCTTTTCCTTCATAAAACTTACCGCGATTATGGTTTTAATTTTGCTTCTGTTTCTGTGAATATTGGATTCTGTTTGTTTCACTCACTATACTTTAAACTCTGTAAGGGCTGTGACTATGTCTGACTTTGCTAATAATCATGTCCTCGGATCTTTCACGATATCTGTCACGTAGTAGATACTCAAGAAGTATGTTGAGGGAATGAAAAATGTTTTAGCATATGGTTAACACGGGCTTTTGGTTCCGACAAAGCTGGTTTTATATGATAACTCCACTCTCTCATGGTGTGATCTTCAGAAGTTATATTTAATACTGAACACCTCAGTTTCCTTATCTGTAAAGCAGGATTATTGTCCAGTTTGTAGTATCACCATGACATTAATGGCAACTAACATATGTAAAACACTTAGTAAGTGTCAGGCTTATAGCATCAGATACCTAAAGTATTAAATACAAGGAAGCTATTATTATTTATATTATTAGTAGTATATCTGAAAAATCAGCATGAGTCTCTTTTTGGAAGCTTGGCTAAGTTCATATTACATTGATGTTTAAAGTTCTGCTGTATTATGTTTATATCATTTTTGCAGTACACTTGTTTTTTTTTTTTTTTGCGACAGAGTCTCGCTTTGTCGCCCAGGCTGGAGTGCAGTAGTGCAATATCGGCTCACTGCAAGCTCTGCCTCCCAGGTTCACGCCATTCTCCTGCCTCAGCCTCCTGAGTAGCTGGGACTACAGGTGCCCGCCACCACGCCTGGCTAATTTTCTGTGTTTTTAGTAGAGATGGGATTTCACCATGTTAGCCAGGATGGTCTCTATCTCCTGACCTCGTGATCTGCCCGCCTTGGCCTCCCAAAGTGCTGGGATTACAGGTGTGAGCCACTGCGCCCAGCCGCAGTACACCTGTTTTTAAGCTGATATTTGTTTAATAGGCTGTTCAAAGGCATATTGCCTTATCTATTATTTATTTTGGTTTTGGTCTTTTTTTTTTCCTCCCTTACTTTGATAATGCATGCTACTCAATTGCAGGTACTTGTATTTATCTTTTGTTAATGGTTTGATGCATGCTATCCTTTTGATGTAATGCAAACACCTGAACTGTATCAACATTAATAATAACATTAGAATTGCTTGGCATATATATATACAATATCTTCCTTGACTAGAATTTTCAACTTTTTAAGTATTTTAAAGCCAGCATGTTATTTTAGTTGCTAATATTTCATCCTGATTAGAACATAGTAATAGAAAGAAACAATTTAGTTTTGTTTTTTGAGATAAAATGAGTGTTTGTTTTGGAGCCATTAGAATAGCTTTTGCATATTTTCACTGGACAGATGGTGCTACTGTCCCTTCTCTGAGACTTCCTTTTTTTTTTTTTTTTTTTTGAGACTGAGTCTTACTCTATCACCCAGGCCAGAGTGCAGTGGCACAATCCTGACTTACTGAAACTTCTGCCTCCTGGGTTCAAGTGATTCTCCTGCCTCAGCCTCCTGAGTAGCTGGGAACTACAGGCATGTACCACCCCACCTGGCTAATTTTTGGTGGAGATGAGGTTTCACCATGTTGCCCAGGATGGTCTCAAACTCCTGACCTCAAGTGATTAACCCATCTCGGCCTCCCAGAGTGCTGGGATTACAGGCATGAGCTACTGTGCCTAGAGTCATATTCTGTTGGCTAAGAATTCTGATTAAACTTCTGTGACTGTTAGAGGAATTGGCAAAAACACTTATCTAGTTTGGATAATTAACCATTTTACAGATAAACAAATTTATTTAGGAAAATCTTGTCAAATTTTAAATAGTAACTAATCAAATTATTATGCTTACTTCTCTTGTAAATATTAATGACTTTTAGACAAGCCATTGGGATTGAAAAGGTGTAGAGTGTATTTTATTTCTGCTTCTTAGATCTACCTAATGAATAAAAATTATTCAGGCCCTAACCTTCTTTTAGTTGTGCCACAAAAGGAGATTTTACTGTTTATTGGAAACTTAGTATATACATGTATACAAAATATTGAAAAACCTTTAAAAAAATTAAAGCATTAAAAAACACTTTGAAGAATAAACCGCTTTATAAACTCTTATTTGAAAATTTCTCTGTGAGAAAATACTTCTTTTTAGCTAACATAAATTCCTGATGGTGAAGTCTGAGCTAGTTTGCTATTTCTAGGGATTCTGGAGTAGCTGGTGACGGAGAAGAGCTTGCAAAGTGCCACACTCCTGGATGTGACAAAGAACTAGTGTATCTGTTTTGTAACTTTTAATTTATTTTTATTTTTAATTTTGAAATTCATTCCTTCAACAGAACTGGTGTATCTGAAGACACTAGTTTTATTAGTTAGGGTGTTTTTTGGTTGCAAAAGTGAGAAAACCCAGCTGAAGCAATTTTCACCCCAAAAGAGGACCTTGTGATCAAGGTAACTGAGAAATTTGGCAAAATCTCCTGAGTCCCTTCATTCTGTGTCATTACTGGTGTTAGTCCTGCCCTTTGGCAGGTCTTTTGTTTATGGCATGGCTGCTAGCCGCTCCAGCCTTACCTCTGTCCTCTTACACCAGAGCTGAAAAGAGTGCCTCATTCCCCTAAACTCCAGAAAAAAACGCTATAGTTATTACTGTTGCAATGGCTGGCTCGATGATGGTCCAGCTGCTCTGATGGCAGAGATGACGTCATCATGAGTGGGAGAAGAGCAGTTCTCCATTCTTCAGGCTCTGTTGCCAGAGGAAGGGCAGTGGATGATGGATAGGCAGAGATAACACATGTGCACTGTGGCCAAATAAAATCACCCCTTTACTTTCATGAAGCCACATTTCCTAAGTCCTTACACGCAGGATATAAAAATTGAAAGTCTTTAATGATTTTGGTATTGATACTATTCTTATTTCCAGTTCATTGCTCTGGGGCTTTATTTTAGGACTCTTTCAGGTGGCGTACCCTTCCTGATGGAAAGGAGAATTATCTGAGGCTTTCTGCATGGCACAAAGCCTTAATGCTCTGGTCTGGTCTAAACTTCACCTTGACATCAGCTAATGAAAAACAAGATTCTAAGGAAATCAAGGGTGGGGGTAATGGTGAGGGGTCAAAGAGGAAAGGCAGCAGTTTGGTGTGGCTAAATTATACCTCAGTAATGCTGCTATGAGATTTAAAAAGGGAGGGGAGTTTCTGAAACAAACTTCCCAAATAAGCACATTATTCATAATAACAGAACTTTGATAAATGAATCCCATTCATGGAAGCATATGTTTATGAATATTTCTCCCAGTAAATTTGTGAATATTCCCACTTTTAGCGTAGATGCAAGTAGCTTATCTTGTGTCTATGAATAATTGTGGCTCTTTATGTGTGCACAACAAGCATGAATTAATTATTGTGATGGAGATGAATACAAAGCAAGGTGTAATATAAGCAGGGTTTACAATTTTCAAAATTTAAAATTTAAATTTTATAAGTAAGGAATTGTTAATTTAGATCTCAGAAATTGGAAAATCTTACTGCTAAAATGCTTTTTATTAGAAATTCTCCAGTAGAACAAATATAATTTATTATGCTACAACTAAATAGGAATTATAATTAACATAATATTTGAAATGTGATCTTTATGTAACTTTTTTGAAAAGTCAGAGTAAAGTTTTTGCATTCTTAAAAGTCAATATCTTCAACTCATTTTTGCTTCTTTTGTTTTAAGTATTAAAACTCAGGTCCATGTTGTACTATTGAAGACATTGGTTGGTTATGACATGACTATCTAGAAAATCAAATTTAATTTCAAGGTTAAAGTTAAATCATTGAATAAATAGATGTTTGATAGTGGCTTTTTAAAGGCAGTGTTGTTTGCAGAGAGAGCTGCTCAAGCCCTTGGGTCTGAATTCTGTTCTGTCGTGAAGGAATTCTGCGAAATTGAACACCTCATTTAACGTCTGAATTCAATTCTTCATCTTTATATTGGGAGTACTGATAACACTTCTCTTGTGTTCCTCAGTGGTCCTTTGGAGTTAAGAAATGACATTATACCTGTTTGAGTATCTGGAAAGCTGTAAGCTGTACTGGTACAGCTAGACATTTAAAAATTAGTATTAGTTTGCCTTTTTTTTTTTTTTTTTGAGATGGAGTATCGCTCTGTCGCCCAGGCTGGCGTGCAGTGATGCAATCTCGGCTCACTGCAAGCTCCGCCTCCCGGGTTCACGCCATTCTCCTGCCTCAGCCTCCCGAGTAGCTGGGACTACAGGCGTCCGCCACCACACCTGGCTAATTTTTTATTTTTATTTTTAGTAGAGACGGGGTTTCACTGTGTTAGCCAGGATGGTCTCGATCTCTTGTTCTCATGATCCGCCCACCTGGGCCTCCCGAAGTGCTGGGATTACAGGCGTGAGCCACCACACCTGGCTGTATTAGGTTTTTTTTTAAATGATAAAATCATAAGGTTGCCTGAAGCTATTTATTAGCAGGAATTGAATCATATGACACATTTTAGTGCCAATGGATTATTTTTCTATATTTCTGTACCTTTTTTTTTTTTTTTTGAGATGGAGTCTTGCTCTGTTGCCCAGGCTGGAGTGCAGTGACATGAGCTGGGCTCACTGTAACCTCTGCCTCCTGGGTTCAAGCGATTCTCCTGCCTCAGCCTCCCGAGTAGCAGGGACTACAGGTGTGTGCCACCATGCCCAGCTAATTTTTTGTATTTTTAGTAGAGACAGGATTTTGCCATGTTGGCCAGGCTGGTCTTGAATTCCTGGCCTCAAGTGATCCACTCCTTGGCCTCCCAAAGTGCTGGGATTGCAGGCATGATCTACCACGCCCAGCCCTAGATTTTTTTTTTTCTTTTGCCCTGTTGCCCAGGCTGGAGTGCAGTGGCGCGATCTTGGATCACTGCAAGCTCCACCTCCCGGGTTCACGCCATTCTCCTGCCTCAGCCTCCCAAGCGGCTGGGACTACAGGCGCCCGCCACCACGCCAGGCTAATTTTTTGTATTTTGTTAGTAGAGACGGGGTTTCACTGTGTTAGCCAGGATGGTCTCGATCTCCTGACCTCGTGATCCGCCCGCCTCAGCCTCCCAAAGTGCTGGGATTACAGGCGTGAGCCACCGCGCCTGGCTGCCCGGCCCTAGATCTCTATACTTTGAAAAACAGAACAATATTTCCTCTTCTGCAATGAGGCAAATAGGAAAAAAATGTTGAAATTAGTTTCATATCCAGGCATTTTCTTGATTTTATTTTGTGTTTATTGATGAAGAAATGTATTTAGAAAACAGAAATAATTTAGGTTCTATACAAAATTAAACATCTTGTTTTAGGCAGTCATGTTAAAACTACATTCCAAATATCTAACTACAATTCAGCAGGTCTGTCATATTTTGAGTGTCATTAGAGTACCCTTCCTTTTTTTTTTTTTTAACGTAAAACACAAGAGAGGAGATGAGACATGAATTTAAACTTCACTGTTTGTTTAAAAAAACAGAACAGGCCAGCTGTGGTGGCTCATGCATGTAATCCCAGTATTTTGGGAGGCTGACGCAGGAGGATTGCTTATGCCCAGGAGTTTGAGACCAGTCTGGGCAGCATAGTGAGATCCTGTCTATGAAATAAATAAATGAAACCAAACAAAAAATGAAACTGGTCTAACTGTTTCTTCAAACTCCAGCAGCATTCAGGGAAGTTAAAGGGCGAAATACTAAACACAATTATGTGTCTAAGTCAAGATGTCCATCCGTGAAAGGAAATGTAACATTAAGGGAGAGAAAACATTTCCTATCACATCCTTTTTGTTCCTGTTTTTAAATCCCAAGTCCTTTAAAGAAAACTTCTGCTGCTTAGCAAGTCTTCAGGCAACACTTGGAATGCTCCTGCAGAGACTGGCCCAGCGACAGCCCTGGACTGCCAAGTTCTTGGAATGGAGACAGTCAGGGAAGAGGCTTTTGATTGGTGTGTGAAAGGAAGGGAGGCTGAATGTCTGAGCGGGGCTGTGCTGAGCAGAAGGGAAGTAGGAAAAAGGTTGGACACAGGGATAATAGTGAGTCCCCACTTTATGCCTTTTTTTTACATTTCGAACATTGAATAAAGAGGTAACTGATGAGATGTCATTTCACTGATTTAACACTGAAATATAGGACACTATGAAAAAAAGCTATAAGGATTTGGGGCAACCATTCACTGTAGGAACTATCCACAAAATTACTTTATAAGAAAACAAAAAGGAATGGGGTAGTTCTACTGGCAATACTAAATCTCCTTCCAGAGTGAACCTTTCAGTCATGTGCCCATCACAGACCCTCTTCAGACTAGACAAAAGCATGGGCAAAGTGAGATTGCAAAAGTTATTTTATTCTTTTATGATTTAGTGTAAGTCTTACTTCCCCTGGCAGGAGATGCCATCATCTTGCGTGGATGTGGCCTTTCAGTGACAAAGCCCTTAGTGTAAAATCCAGAAACAACACACAGTTGAAGAATTGTTTGTCTTCTAATGGATGTATTTTTCCATGTAATTTGTATTTATGAATGGCATTATGACTTAATATGCAAAGCTAAGAAAACTGAAAAAAGAAAAGCTGAAATCTCTATTGGAGTGTGGGACAGAGGGAGTCTATTATTAAATCTATGCTCGTTATTTATAGCATGCCCAACAAGATAAGGTAACTGTGGAGGTTTGTCTCTCTCATGATTAGGTTTGGTTGGAAATCATCAGATTGGCAAGACCCTCAAACCCTAAGAACAGCTGCTAAACTACCCACCCCCACCAAGCCCCTGAAAACCAGTTAAAAATATTTTGGGTAAGTTTTACTCAAAATATCTTTAAAGCCTGACATTATAAAAGAGAATAAGAAAGGCAGATATGGATAGAAGGTCATACCCACTTGGGGAGAACTGGTAAAATCTAACCAAAATGTCAAATGAGATTGCCTGTTCCTAGGCAGATATTTCATAGGGAAGAGTGAGGTAGTGGAGATTATGAATTAGTGAATTATTTGGGTAGGATAAAAAAATTCATTGTGTACATTTGATTACATAGTCTTCTGTTTCATTCCATAGGATAGCAGAAGGTTGAGAAAGAAGTTGTTTTGCATTGAAAAGGAATCTGCTTTTGGGAGTCTATAAGTAGGAACAGCCAGAATATAAGCCACTGAGTCACATTCTTAGGGTAAGTTTAGGAACAAAACAATTATAATGAAATTAGCTGCTGTTTAGACATCTCTGGAAGGCATTTTTTGAATACGGAAAAGCAGCAGCCCTGGTTCCTGTTTTTCCTTTTAACCAGAGAGGAATCTGATCAGTATCAGTTTAGAAGAAAACCATTTTGCAGGTGAAAGGAGATAACCCTTTCCTTTTGGGTCCAGGAAATGCAGGTATGAAACATACGCTTCAAAAGGAATAAGAAAGTAGAGACTGAGATGTTCACCACCCACTCAAATGAAGGGCAGAACACAGGTGGTTAAGGCTCCAGTTGTTAGCTGTTAGTTTTGTTTTCATAGGAAAAAGGATTATTAAAGGAGTTAATCTCATAATGTATTGTAAAGGCGTGTAGTATTTCTGTGAAATGCCTGTTAAATAGAGTGTGTTCTCTTTGAACACACCTCTGTGTTAGGGTTAAGAGATCAGAATTTCCATAATCATTTTGAGACATATTGATGCCAAGGCATGCTTATGTTCTTAGAGTTTTTCTTAATGTTTTCTGGGGTCGTAGGTGTCTTTAAGATTCTGAGAAAATTTATTGTGCAGCTTCCCATAACTATGCCTAAAAACAAGATTTTACATATATTTGAGGGTCTTCAAGATTCCCTGAAGCCTACTCCTTGGACCCAAGCTTGAGAGTACTTGTGCTAACACTCAATAATGGCTCTAACATTAAAATTTAAGTTCTAGATTTGATCTGTCGTGTATACTGCTCTATCCCCAGTGCCTAGAACAGTGCCTGGTTCATAATCAACACTCAATAAGTATTTGTTGAATGAAGAAATCAATGACAAAAGGAGCATTTTATTTTTTTAGTATGTGGCAAGTGTGGATTTTTTTGGTTACTTATATTTTATCAGTTCTTTACTAGCTGTATGACCTTCATGGCTACATTTACTTCTACTGAAAGGAACAGAAACCCACATAAGCGAAGTAGAAGCTGGTTGGTTTGCATTGCTGGGAAGTTCAAGAGAGGGATCTGGCTTTAGATACAACTGGAACCAAGGGCTCCATTGATGACACCAGGATTTTGCCTGTCTTTCTTGACTTCTCTCCTTCTTGTAGGCTTTGTTCTCTGGCACATTTTTTCCTAGCCATGGTGGGGAAGAATGGTTTCTAGGCCTACACTTTTCCTCTTGATGCTTGATCTTAGAAGGAAGTAGAACCTGTGTGGCATATCTGCCTCTGTAAAAGCACTTTGGCCCTGTTTGGGTTAAGTACTTGTTCCTTTAGATCAAGAACTGTGTCTGGGGGTAATGGGAGAGAAAGAAGCCAGCTTAGGTCTCATACCTTTCCTTGGGTGGTGAAGGAATTCTGTTGATTCTTCATGCCATGTTAAGAGTTGTACCTGGGAAAGACAAGTCTCTGAAAGGGAAAGAAAAAGACTAAACTGTAACTGATATCCGTGGCTCCTTTCATAAATAGTTTAACTTTGGATTGATATTATGGTCTTAAGATGTCAGCAGGTCCATTGAGTGTCACTTACCAAGCAGCTGGTTTTCTGGATGCTATCACTAAAGACACTTACATTCTGAAAGTAAAGACTGTCTTTCTTGCAGAATTTTTAATAATTAGGAGAATAAATACCAACATCTGTACAAAAGAAAAAAACTAGGAGAGCATTATAAGAATCTTGTAAAACCTGTTATAAAAAGAGAGCTGCTGTCTTTGGACTACAGAGGCAGTGATTTGGATTCCTCACATGTGACATTGTGTTCCAGCTTTGACTTCTCACCTGCCCTCTGATGCCTCCAGCAGGACATTGGCATGGACTGAACACATTGTACTTGGCTGGGTTCATAAGTGGAATCAGTGCAGGTTGATTTTGAGTGGGGAAGGAAATACTTTGCAATGTATGGGTATTGCCGAAATACTTTTCTATGTGTTTTATTACAGTGGAACATAGTATCAATGACCAAGATTTCAAATGACTACAATTTCAATTATTCTTTTTTTGACATATATTTCATTTAACATGGATTTTCGAATAATGCATATATATGTATATATTTATGTGTGTGTGTATATATATCTCTTCTTTTTAATTTTTTTGAGACTGAGTCTTGCTCTGTTACCCAGGCCGGAGTGCAGTGGTGCAATCTCGGCTCACTGCAACCTCCACCTGCTGGGTTCAAGTGATTCTCGGGCCTTAGCCTCCTGAATAGCTGAGATTACAGGTGCGCACCACCATGCCTGGCTGAATTTTGTATTTTTAGTAGAGACGAGGTTTCACCATGTTGGCCAGGCTGGTCTAATAGTATATATATTTTGTAAAGAGAAGAGGGATATTTTCTTTGTATAGTTATTGTGAAAGTTTGAGAATAACACCCTTAGGATGATTCAAATGCATTTAAATCTTTCACATGTATTTTGATAAATTGAGATGGTTGCAATGGGCCGGGCATGGTGGCTCATACCTGTAATCCCAGCACTTTGGGAGGCCGAGGCAAGAGGATTGCTTGAGCAAACGTGCTTGAGACCAGAGTGGGAAATGTGGTGAAACCCTGTCTCTACACAAAGACAAAAATTACCCAGGCACGGTGGCAAGTGCCTGTAGTCCCAGCTACTACCACTCAGTAGTTCCAGATCCTTGTCCTGAAATTCTTTTCATGTTTAGTAACGAAATGTGAACTTACCCAGAATATTCCCACACATTTATTCTTTTATTTCCCCTTAAGACGTAGTGAAGGGATTCAACTAGAAGGTAATGTGGTGCTTGACACACAGTGGGTGGTCAGCTATATTTGTTTAAAAAAGGATGAGTGAATGTAAATTAATATTTAACAAACAGTGTAGTGTCAGAGTAGAGGGTACTACAGTCTCTTGATTTTTTTCAAGGCTTTTCCTATGTCTTGATTTTTCCTATTAAAAATCATGTTTGAATAACATTTTCCACCAAGAAGTTGAGTCCATTCATATTTACTGAACTCAGTAAGTGAATATTCAGTGTTTACTCTGTGCCAGGCAGGGTCTAGTTTTTGGACTCTGAAGTACTTAACTGGACCATATTTATGGTCATTACTGTCTTGCCATATATAATTCCACTCCAAAATCAATACAACAGCTCTCAAAGAAAGAGCAACTGTTTGTATCTCCTCTGAAATTTCCTGCTGTGCTCCCTAGTTGGGAGATTGATAGCTTTTGAGAAACATATTTATGGACCCTCACTTTTCTTACCTGGATTGCTCTGCTGGTTTCCAAAGCGGTCTTCCCACTTCTGTCTCTTTCTTCCCCACCAGTCTATCTATTCTCAACTCAGCAGCCAGAGGGATCTTTTTAGAAATAAGTCAGATTACGTTGACCTATCTGCGCTCGCAATGCTCCTATCTCACTCAGAACGAAAACAAGAGTGTTTCCTATGACTTAGGAGGCCCTGCAAGTCTGGCCTTCCATTGCTTGATGGTTCAGATGTCCTTGCCAATCACCTCCTTCCTGGCTCCTGCCAGCCATATTGGCTTCTTTGCAGATCTTGGAACATGCTGAACATGGTCCCACTGTAGTCATTGCCCTGGAAGGCAGTTCTCCTACATGTCTCCCTTACCTTCTTTAAGTCTTTTTACCATGTTTTTTTTTTTTTTTTTTAAACGGAGTTTCGTTCTTGTTGCCCTGGCTGGAGTGCAATGGTGTGATCTTAGCTCACCACAACTTCCACCTCCTGAGTTCAAGCAATTATCCTGCCTCAGCCTACCGAGTAGCTGGGATTACAGGCGCCCGCCACCACGCCCGACTATTTTTTTTTTTTTTTTTTGTATTTTTAGTAGAGATGGGGTTTCACTATGTTGGCCAGGCTGGTCTTGAACTCCTGACTTTGTGATCCACCCACCTTGGCCTCCCAAAGTGCTGGGATTACAGGCGTGAGCCACGTGCCCAGCCAGTTTTACTGTGTTTCCTTTTTTCTATAGTGTTTATCCCTTAGCACGCTATGTAATTTATGGATTTACTATGCTTATTGCTTGTGATTTGTCTCCTCCCCACTCCCTCCTGCAAGAGTATTAGTTTTGTTTGCTCTTAGATCAATGCCTGGCACAAAGTAGCTGGTCAGTAAATATTTGCGGAATGAATGCATTTCTTTGTGAAGATATTTAAATTCATTTTTTTCTGAAGTTACTGTCTTACTGGTGAACTTCTTTCAACAATTAAGCAGTAATAAATAATGATGAAAATGGCAGTAGTCAATCATTTTTGAGTATGTACTTGGTGTCAGGTGTTGAATAAATAACATTAATAATGATGATAATGATGACTAACCTTTATTGCATATGACTTTGTACTGAACATTTTGCTTTATTAAATCAGTTAATTTTCAAATAAACCCTATGAGGTTAGTACTAGTATTATCTCAATTTTGTACTTAGGCCAGAGAAATGACTTTTCCAACATCACAGATTTAGCATGGAACAGATAACAATTGTGATATTAGACTCTTAAATAGAAAAATATATTGTTAAATTTATATTTTCCCATTTTAGTCCTATTAGGTTAGAAACCAGTATGTCTCTCTAGGAGTTTTTATTTGTGGTGATGATCACTGTCTGAAGGATTTGGACTTAGAATTAGGGGTCTCTGGCCTGGTATGGTAGTTTACACCTGCAATCCCAGCACTTTGGGAGGCTGAGGTGGGTGGATCTCTTGAGCCCAGGAGTTCAAGACCAGCCTAGGCAACATGGCAAAACCCCATCTCTACTAAAAATATGAAAATTAGCCAGGTGTGGTGGTGCATGCCTGTAGTCTCAACTAATAGGGAGGCTGAAGTGGGATGATTGGTTGAACAGGGAGGTCGAGGTTGTGGTGAGCTGAGATTGCAGCACTGCACTGCAGCCTGGGTGACAGAGTGAGACCTTGTCTCAAAATAAAAAAATAAAAAAATAAAGAAATTAGGAGTCTGTTGTATTTAGAGATAAATTCATTATCTATTATTAATTGTAAATTCTACTTTAAGAGTACTACTCTTTCTGCCTGTAGGGGTTGGAAATAATATCCAACCTATAAGCGAGGGAAATGGTTTAATTTAATACATACAGATGTAGCTCTTTTCAGCCATCGGACTTTTCTGCTTGTTTTTGTTGCCTTTTGATTTTCCCCTTGGTTGGCTCAGCTTTCAGAGGTCATGTGGGTTGCTTCATTATTTTCGGGTAAGGACTTATTGACTCCCTCCCAGAAAGAGAGGTCTCTGCACTTTAATTAAAATGCTTCAGAAGAAGATGTATCTGTCATTCTAGCCACAATTAGTCCCTTGCCAGTAACTTGATAAATCTGAGAATATTTTCTTTGTGCACAGAAATGTCTTAAAAGAGGGATTGTATGCCCATTGAGTCCATCCATACCAATTAAAGGTGTGAATTTGGAGTGACAACTGTATTTTTCTTCTAAAACCCATATTTATTCACATTTAGCCAATGTAAAATGTTGAAAGTTCTGTCTGAAGGAATTACCTGGGAATGGGAAGTCATTTTGTTTTTTAGCTTTTTCCTTTTCTGGTAGTTCTCAGAAAGATTCTAGTTTTTAGTTGACTCAGAAACAACAGTCACCTGCTTGTAACTTTCACAAGGTAACTTAAAATTATTTCTTTATTTTTTATTTATATATAATAGTTGCACATATGTTGAGAGTACATGTGATATTTTATTACTTGTGTATAATGTGTAATGATCAGATTTACACCCTCAAGTTTCTGGTAGTATGAGTCTAGTTTCTCATGCTGTAATGACTCTGGGAATTGGTCTACAGTTGCCCGATGTTTTTCTGGCCAGGGAAGTTCTCTTGCCAACTATTTCCTCCTAGGAATGTTTCTCTTTTATGTCTGATCAGTCAGGAAGTGGTAGTTTGTTCTCATGTTCATCTCTTTTTGAAGAAGGAGGCATAAAGGAACAGGGAAGAGGCAGGTCCTTAGGCTACAGAACGAATCACTGACTACATTGTAGTCTGAAGATTTCAAAGGAAAAAAATGTTTTGGTTAACTGATGTTCTGTTCTGTGTAGGAGCTCTTACTAACTGGATTATTTTCAGAGGTCTCCTCTAGCCATCCAGTTCTAGAATATGTAATTAAATGTTACTTTATGGTTTGCTGAGGGTGTGAGCCAAGGACAAACAGCTATATCATTATTACATACTTGCTTCATCTTTCCTTCCTATAATCTTTCTTTCTTTCTGCTCTATCATCACTT
This sequence comes from Trachypithecus francoisi, assembly GCF_009764315.1. NCBI lineage: Eukaryota > Metazoa > Chordata > Mammalia > Primates > Cercopithecidae > Trachypithecus > Trachypithecus francoisi. Next base: position 104,468,975 of record NW_022681456.1, read on the forward strand.
ACCTCATTTTGTCTTTTGCAGTTTGTTTTCTTTACCTTTAAAATATCAATGGATTCATTTAACTTTTTTTTTTTTTTTTTGCACTTACTATATGCCAGTCACTGTGCTGGGTATTGAGGAGATAAAGATTACAAATATACTGTGCTGTCCCCAAGGAGCTCATTGTTTATTGGAGACATGTAGTTAGAGGTATCATACAATAAGATAACAGCTTGAACTATAATACAATAAGATAACAGCATGTTAAATATGGTGGGATCATAGGAGACCCTAAGCCTCTGGAGGGTGGGTGAGTGTGGGGGTTTTTAGTTAAATGTAAGTTCAGTGTAAGCCAAGAAAATAATAGTTTTTTAAAAGCCAAACCTGTAAATTTAGGCTATATTTTAGAAATAGAATGGAGATATGAAAACCATATGATGAAAACAGTTAAGGAAACTGGAATGTTAATATTCCATATATGCTCAAAAAGAATATATTTTCCATTTTATGTGCATCCATTAGATCAGGCTTGTTGATTACAGGTTTCAAAGCTTATATCCTTACAAATTTTATCAGTTTGCTCTATCAGTAATTAAGAAGTGTGTTGAAATCTCCCACTAAGATAGTGTATTGTTAATTTCTCCATGTAGTTTTGTAAATTATGTTTATTTTGAGGCTGTTGCATATACATTTAGAATTTGTATATCTTCTTAAAGCAGTGAAACACTTCTCATGATGTAATGGCTCTCTTTATTCTGAATAAAGCTTTTTTCTCTTTTTTTGATTTTTCTGATCTATAGATATCTATCTATCTCTGTCTATATATATATATCTATATCTATATCTATATATATATATATATCTCCTCTGCAGTTTGTTGAGAAACATTTCTAGGAGGAAATAGTTGGATATATATATTAATTTAAAGAGACAGGGTCTCACTATGTGGCCCAGGCTGGTCTTGAACTTCTGAGCTCAAATGTTCCTCCTGCCTTGGCCTTGCAAAGTGCTAGCATTACAAGCATGAGCCACCATGCCTGGCCTATTTGTCTGATATTATCACTGCTACTATACTTTTCTTTTCAAAAAATTATTTTTATATTTTTTAGAGACAGGGTCTTGCTCTGTTGCCTAGGCTGGAGTACAGTGACATGATCATAGCTCATTATAGCCTCCACTTCCCAGGCTCAAGTGATCCGCCTCAGCCTTCAAGTAGCTGAGACCACAGGTGCATGCAATACGCCAGGCTAATTTTTAAAATTTTTTGTAGAGATAGGGTCTTGCTATGTTGCCCAGGCTGATCTTGAACTCCTTGCCTCAAGTGATCCTCTCACCTCACCTTCCCAAAGCACTGGGATTATAGGCACAAGCTACCACCCCTGGCCCATACCTTCCATTGGCTAGTATTTTCCTGCTTTGTTTTGTTCTGTCCTTATATTCTAGGTATGACTCTTGTAAATAGCCTATGGCTGGATTTTTTCATCCAACTACAAAATCTAGCTTGTTTCTTAACATGAGGTATTTTTATTTTGTTAAATCCTTACAACAGTTTCATTTTGCAGATGAGAAAGCTGAGGCCCAGAGTTTAAACAATTTGTCCAAAATTATACAGTGAGTAACTGGCAAAGAGCTGGGATCTGCAGTCTAACTTCTGGCACATGTACAACCAATACCAGAGTTTATTATCTCTATTGTCCAGAGGAAAAAAACTAGGGGTATCTTAAAATCTCTTGACATCTCTAGTTAGTACCTGATAACTGAGAGAGAGGTCAGGGCCTGACAACCAATGATACAAAGACCCAGAGGGATCTATTTTAATTCTTCTTCATTTGAGTAGAGAGAGAGAGACAGGCATTCTCCAAAGCAAATCCAACCCTAGCGTGACGTCAAGGAAGGTAGCAGTAGGTGGTATGGTCAGCATCTAGGTTCCAGGCATCATGCCAATCATATCATATCTCTCATCATCCTTATGGAGGAACCAAAGCCCAGAGAGGTGAAATGATGAGGGCAGTCCTGATGCAAATTTTTCTTCTGGATCCTGTTGTTCTCCCATGCTGAAGGTTAAATGGAGGTCATTTGCCAACAAATTTTGGGGGTTGGTTCTCTCTGCCATGTTTCCAGCCAGTCCCAGGTTGGAACATTCTGGGCATAAAATATCCCTTAAGTGGCCATCCCTGATGCAATGTCCACGTCAATGCCTTGGTCAGTGGCTACGTTGCCCAACTGCATGGCAGTGGGAGACTGGGGCAGGACCTCCTGGGCCAGTGCTTGCGCCCAGTGGTAGGCGACATCACCCTCCTTGTTTTGGGCCACAGCGTGATTCACCAGCGCCAGTGCCCACTCAGTTGTCAGCCTGTGAAGATGAGTTCCTTCACCAGGGTCACCCCCAGGCAGTGTGGCAGCCTCTGAGTGCCTCCTGTCCCTGGGAGGAGCCCTCAAGCGGTCTCTCAATCAGTCCCGTGACTTTTGAGGAAGCTGCCACTTGGAGGTCGCAGGCCAGGGCAAGCTCCAGGCCTCCACCCAAGGTGAACCTGTCCATAGCCACAATGGCTATGGATGCTAACTATATATGTGTGGTAACCTTCTCATCTAGTCCTTTATATATCTTAAATGTCTTTCATATTTTCTCTATCCTTGTTGTCCTCTGCTTCGTTCCAAGTAATTATTAAAACCTTTCTTCTAATATATTAATTAGCTGTGTCTGATTTACTGTCTTCAATCCACCTGCTTATTCAATAATTATTTTTCATTCCTAGGAATTCTTTACTAAATCTATCTGGCCATATTTTTTAAGGCGATGGGGTCTTGCTATGTCGCCCAGACTCAACTCAAACTCCTGGGCTCAAGCAATTCCCCTGCCTCAACCTCCCAGGTAGCTGAGACGACAGGGTGTACCACCATGCCAAGCTATCTGACCATTTTTGATGTGTTCTTCCTCCTTGCCCTTTTTATAAAATTTATCTTCCATTTCTTCAAACATTTCATAATAGTTATTTTTTATTTTTTTAGTTGATAATTACGATGTTTGTTGTTGTTTTTGGTGACTCATGCATAGTAACTTGTTTCCTTGTCTTATTAGTAATTTAAAAAATATTTGAGTTCATATTTCTTTGAATTTAATCTGTAGTATATCAAGTATAAAATTTTTTTGGTCTTTTTTTCTGAACGGAAAGTTTTTTCTTGATCACAACTGTAAATTCTGGACAAAATATAAAAAACAACTATGTGTAGGTCACCGAGAGTGACCAAAAGCAGACAGAAACCTGGGGTGGTGGAGGTGTCTGTACTTGGAAGAAGAGAGTGAAACTAGGTGGGTTTCTGATTTTTATGGCCGTTTTTCCCTGAGAGCACCTGCAAATTGGTGTCAACCAGGTGGTGAAAACTCAGATAGGAATGACAGTGTGGTGGTGGTAAAGATCTGGACTTGAACTTGTCTAGTGAGTCACTTTTTCTAGCACCAATGATTTTCTGGCTCTTTGCAGGCGATTGAGAACTGGTAGTAGTTAAGGTCAGCTCAGCCACCACTAGATAATTGACCTCAACTGGTAGAGATGCCTGTTCATATTCTGAGAAAGGTACTTAGCAGATGCTTTGACTTTCATGAGAACTGTAATGGACAAGCTAGGACAAAATGCTTCACAAACTGACTTGCAGTAACACTGGGTTCAAAGAGGTTGAGGAGGCAGGGTCAAGAGGATAAAGAAAAGGAAGTTATTAGATGGAGAAAGAGAAACCCAGAAGAAAAAGTCATGATTATTTTTCTTTGGCTGGATTAGGACTGTAAGCTTTCAAAATATACGGGCAAATCCTCTCTGAAATCATTGTCAGATAGATGTGTTTCTCTTTGAAAGGTTGTGTGTAACTTTTTAAGTTGCTTATCCCCATAGTTTCACCAGTACTGATACTCTGAAGATAATCGCTTCACAAGACGATGGCTTCTTGCAGTGCCTTTTTTTGTTTTTTAATTATTGAGACGGAGTCTCGCTCTGTCGCCCAGGCTGGAGTGCAGTGGCAAAGCGATCTCGACTCACTGCAAGCTCTGCCTCCCGGGTTCCCGTCATTCTCCCGCCTCAGACTCCTGAGTAACTGGGACTACAGGTGTCCACCACCACGCCCAGCCAGTTTTTTGTATTTTTAGTAGAGACGGAGTTTCACCGTAGTCTTCATCTCTTGACCTCGTGATCCACCTGCCTCGGCCTCCCAAAGTGCTGGGATTACAGGCATGAGCCACTGCACCCGGCCCTGCAGTGCTTTATAAAAAGATTAATATGTCAGAAACAGCATTCTCTTTATAGTCATGTGAGACCCATATTTTAAAAAGGTAGTTAATAGTTAAATCATTTGGTCAGGGTGATAGCATTCATCAAAAAAAATTTAAATATATGGATTCATCCAGTATTTTTAGTAGTACTTCACAGTTTAGTGTTTATGCTGTAATTTATGTGTGGGTATAGGTTAATTATGTCTTTCATGGAAAAATAAGTGGGAATATTTTGAATACCTAAGAGCAAGCACAATTCTAACTCTGAGTGAAACCAGTTTTAGAAATATTGCAGCAACAAACCCATGCTTGATTGAAAAACTTCTATATGGAATTAAACATACTTTTAATATTTAAGCCAAAGTATGTGTTAGTCAAGAACATTATTGAAATTAGACATGTCTTAAAAGAGGATAGTGCTAAATTTATTTGTTTAAATTTAAAAACCATTGAAAACTACACATTTCCAATGGCAAACAAATGTGCACTTAACTCCTCTTGTCATCATAGACAGGCAAAATATGAGTGTAGCTGTGAGTGAATGTGGCATGTTGGATCTGTTTTGCATTTATAAGTTAGAAACATTTTGGCAGAAAGTTTTGCAATGACATTACTTCCTTCTTAGCATGATTTGAATTATTTATGGTCTTGTACAGGAGTGTCCATAGGACCTATCAGATGTAAGGTGGGAAACTGGACATTTGTAGAACCTTGCATTTCTTAAGTTATTCTGGATTATGAGAAAAATTAATTACCATACAAACATGAATTAACATCCTTGGGATCGACTTCTTATTTGGGCAACTTGAGTGTTGGCTAAATTAAAAAAGGTACATATTAATAATTGGCAAGATATTACATTTTAAAAATAATGTGTTCTAAGATGATGGTGAATGAATGGAACAAAACCACTTAGTGCTAGTATTTAGCTTGTAATGATAAAATAATTTGTAAGCTTCTAAAAAATAGATGCTAAACACTTAAACTTTCAAACTACAGTGTATAAATTATGATACATGTCAGAGGGCGCTAGTGAAGGATGATAAGCCAACTCTAGTCACAAAACAGGAGCAGAGAAACAAGAAACCACAGAAATACGAGAAACGTGTGGGAACACAGCTGCCCCATTTAAAAAATGCGGCACAGTGAGGTTCAGTAACTAGCATAAACACAGCTGGTCAAGGATGAGAAGTCAGGTTTTTTTCTTCTCTTCCACTGCTGCTTCTAAATGCAGGTGAAGGAGGGAGTTGAATGACGTGCCAGAGTTGTGGAGGCCTGTGGTAGATTGGTGGGGTGGAGGTACAGTTTAGGTGAGAAGCCAGAAGATGGCAGCTGAGGGAGAAATTCATGTAGTCAAGCAGAGTGAAAATCCCAGCGTTGGGGGATCAAGTTGTGATAAAGTTCTGAAAGTTCTTTTAAAGACAATTCTGCTGGGCACAGTGGCTCACGCCTATAATCCCAGCACTTTGGGAGACCGAGGTGGGCGGATCACCTGAGGTCAGGAGTTCGAGACCAGCCTGACCAATCTCTACTAAAAATACAAAAATTATCCGGGCACGGTGGCATGCGCCTGTAATCCCAGCTACTCGGGAGCCTGAGACAGGAGAGTCATGTGAACCTGGGAGACAGAGGTTGCAGTGAGCCAAGATCGCACCGTTGCACTCCAGCCTGGGCAACAAAAGCAAAACTCCATCTCAAAATAAAAATAAAAATAAAAATAAAAATAATTCCGTGATGCTTATGAACCTGGCCACATCTTAACCCCCTCTCTAGTAAAAGCTTTTAGTAATGTCAATTGTGGATGCCCCACCCTCTGTCTTTCCCCAAATTTATTTTATTTAAATGCATTTCATAGCCATTTTGTTAGAAATGGACTATATCACTTAGTGGTAAATGGATCAGATATATGTGGTAAACAAACATCAGGAAAATAATATGCTGATTTTAAAATGTATGCCAGATGGAAATAGCATTTATGGCTTCATCAGAGAAAAGATACAACTAATATTTTATCAGTTATGTGGCATTTTCTTTGTAGTTGTTGGAATAATGAGGGACTGGAGACAAAGAATTGTTTGCTTTCTTTCAGAAATCTATTTAAAAATCTGATAGCCATACATTTTATACATTAATTTTTTTTTTTTTTTTTTTTTGGAGTCTGGCTCTGTCGCCCAGGCTGGAGTGCAGTGGCCGGATCTCAGCTCACTGCAAGCTCCGCCTCCTGGCTTTACGCCATTCTCCTGCCTCAGCCTCCCGAGTAGCTGGGACTACAGGCGCCCGCCACCTCGCCTGGCTAGTTTTTTGTATTTTTTTAGTAGAGACGGGGTTTCACCGTGTTAGCCAGGATGGTCTTGATCTCCTGACCTCGTGATCCGCCCGTCTCGGCCTCCCAAAGTGCTGGGATTACATGTGGCTTGAGCCACCGCGCCTGGCCACATTAATTTTTTATACCCCGTGTGTATTCCTAAAATATATGCTGTTTAGTAGAGCCTATATATACATATATACAATGGAATTATATAACATTTATTATTTTTGGACTTGATTTTTTTAAAGCTCAACTTTATGTTTTTGAGATTTTTAGTGTCATTGCATGCAGTACAATTTTTTCATTTTTTTGGTAGTTATCTATTGTATGAAATTATTCATTTAGTCATACCTTTTTTCTTTTTTCTTTTTTAAGATGGAGTCTCAGTCTGTCACCCAGGCTGGAGGGCAGTGGTGCGATCTCAGCTCACTGCAACCTCCACCTCCCTGGTTCAAGCAATTCCCCTGTCTCTGCCTCCTGAGTAGCTGGAATTACAGGTGCAGGCCACCAAGCACAGCTAATTTTTTTTTTTTTTTGTATTTTTAGTAGAGACAGGGTTTCACCATGTTGGCCAGACTGGTTTCGAACTCCTGACCTCAGGCAATCTGCCCGCCTCAGCCTCCCAAAGTGCTGGGATTACAGGTGTGAGCTACCACGCCTGACCTAGTCATAACTTCTTTATCCATGTTACTATTGATGAATATTGTGTTTTTTTCAGTTGTTGCTATCATAAACAGTTTTGCCTCAAACACTCTTGTTCATACATGTCTTCAGATGCAAGTTTGTAAGATTTCTGTAGAGCATATATGTGTCTAGAAATACAAATGGTGAATAGAAGGGCAAGCACATGTTCAACTTTTAAATGTCACATTTTTTCCAAATTGCTTGTTCTAATTTCTACTCCCTATGGCAGTGAATGAAAATTTGCATTCATCCAAAACCTTACTAACATTTAAATTTTTTCCTACCTTACTTTTTACCAATTTGTTGGATATGTAGTAAGATTTTAATTTGACTTAAATTTTTTTCTGATTACAAATGAAGTTGAACATTTTTTCAGACTTCTAAAAGATATTAGTGTTTCGTCAGGCTTATTCATGAGTTATTTTGCATTTTTCTGTTTGGTTGTCTTTTTCTTATTGATTCTTAGGCATTCCTTATAAATTTCTGATACTAAATATTTGTAGCAAATATCTTCTAGTTTGTAACTTATATGTTAAGGGATGCCGTTAGTATTTATGACTTCTTTGTATGGATGAGAAAAAAGGCCTCTGTTGGCTGCACAGGCTGTTCTCTTGTGCAAACATTCGATTACTTCTGGGCAGATGCAGCTTGTGCCACGGTATATGGCTTCAACAGTGGAACATAGACCACATTTCAGAACTGATTTTGTGTACTGCCACCTTTTTTTTTTTTTTTTTGTGAAACAGAGTCTCACTCTGTTGCTCAAGCTGGAGTGCAGTAGCCATGATCTGGGCTCACCGCAACCTCCGCCTCCTGGGTTCAAGAGATTTTCCCACCTCAGTCTCCAGAGTAGCTGGGATTACAGGTGCGTGCCACCATACCCTGCTAAGTTTTGTATTTTTTGTAGTGACGGGGTTTCGCCATATTCACCATGCTGGTCTCGAACTCCTGACCTCAGGTGATCTGCCCACCTCAGCCTCCCAAAGTGCTGGGATTACAGGCCTGAGCCTCTGTGCCCGGATGCTACCACCTTTTTTATAATATGCTTGTTGTACAAATGCATAAGCATAGCAGTGGCCTTGTGAGTCTTCTGTCTCTTTATATTGTCCTTGGGTGGATGGAAGTCTTACTTTCAATGTAGACAAACTTATTGGTCTTTTATGTTTTGTCCTTTTTATTTAGTCTGGCTTAAATAATTTTTTCTACTCTCCTGTTCATAAATATCATCATCCATGTATTCTAAAGGTTTTATAGCTTTACTTATCACGTTTGAGACTTTAATTCATGTGGTATTAACTTTTTATGTGAAGAAGGGATTGTGTCATTTTTCCCCAAATAGACAACTAATTATCCTAACATCATTTAATAGTTCATCCTTTCCTTACCTTAATGTGTTTTGGTGTTGAGTTTCTAGATATGGCACAAATCAGGAAGGCATTATGCAAATTAATAATGTTTACAAAATACTTTAGTATACAATTGTGCTTTCTAATTTTAGATACTATAAAAATGGATTTATAGAATTATGAGATGTTAAAGCTGGAATAGACATCAATGAAAGTCAGTTAGCATTTCAGTAAAAAATATTGGAGTGTCTACTACATCTCCGTTATTGTAACATGCATGTATACTTGGAAAGCAGAGTATGTGGATATATAAGAGAATACAAGTTCAGCCTGGTAGAATAGAAGGAGGGAGCCAAGTCTTTGGTCTTGTAGATCTGTGTCCAAATCTTGGCTTTGCTCGTGAGCTGTCATCTCTACCATTATCATCTGATCTCTCTAATCTGCAAGAGAAAATATTTTCAAAATTGTTTTGAAATTAGTAATTATGTTTATAAACATATAGAGCAGTACTTGGCATGCAATTAGTGATTGATAGATTGTGGTTGTTATTTGGTTGGGAAGATAAGACTAATGTGTATGTCATACTTATATCTTGTAAACTAGAAGATACTCTAAAATTGCTATGAGATTTCAGAGAAGATTCTCCCATCAGTGGGAATATAGCTTCAATGAAGAAATGAAACTTGAAGATGTGTTCAAAGGATGGATTTCAGGTAATTTCTGTAGATTGAAGCCAGGTTGGAAGGATGGATTTCAGTTACATTTCTGGACATGGACAGCAGTAGAGTGTCTTTTTTTTTTTTTTTTTTTGAGACGGGGTCTCGCTCCATCGCTGGAGTGCAGTGGCGCCATCTCCGCTCACTGCAAGCTCTGCCTCCCAGGTTCACGCCATTCTCCTGCCTCAGCCTCCCCAGTAGCTGGGACTACAGGCACCCACCACCACGCCCGGCTAATTTTTTGTATTTTCGGTAGAGGTGGGGTTTCACCGTATTAGCCAGGATGGTCTCGATCTCCTGACCTCGTGATCCGCCCGCCTCGGCCTCCCAAAGTGCTGGGATTACAGGCGTGAGCCACCGCACCCGGCCAGTAGAGTGTCTTAAACAACAAAAACCTAGAAATCAAATAAGAAAACAATGCATTTTCTCTTGACTGTTGGCATTTGTGAAAATAGTTAATAGTATACTTTATTTTTAACAAGGTATCAGTGGACTAGAATTTAATGCATAAGCATAGCTTTTTCATGTTGATATTATACTTCTCACAGAATTTTTAAGACTCTTGTTATGTCCAGTTAAAATTCCATTCACATTTACAAAATTCATACTTATGTATAAAATCAAAGTAGCTATTAAATTTTCCTTATACTTTCGAAGATCTAATCGTTGAGTGATTTTTTTCTTGTAAGTAAATTTGAACAAATAATTTACAGTTATGACCATATGAAGAGAAAAATAGGTAGAAAAAGCAACAGGTTTTATGTTAGATGAGTTTTAGTGAAAAATTGAGAATTTTAGGCTAGTACTATAAATCACTAGTTAGTTCTAAGAAAAACAAATGTAGTCCATTAAGATGTGCACTGATGGATTGGATTGAAAGGTGCTACCTGAGATACTGTTTTTTAGAGCAGGCTCTTTTGGCCTTTTTCAGGATATGACATTTTTGATAATTTTCTGGGACATAGCTACATAGGGAATATTTCCAAATCTCTCTTCCATCTCCTATTAGTCAACCATTTATTGCTTCTAGTTATTTTATTGTTTATGTTTACTATAAAAAATAGCATCACTGATTTTAAATGTCACTTTAATCATTCATCAAGTAATTATTTAGCACCATCTATATTTTAAGCATAATGCTTAAAGATGGCCCTATAATGGTGAGTAAGACAGAAATGGGCTGACTCTCTTGGAGCTTATAATGATGTTGCATATATATATGTGTGTGTGTGTGTGTGTGTGTGTGTGTATGTATATATGAAATTATAACATTATACTGGACTGTGATACAGTCTATTGGTAGAGGATAGCCTAGAGTATTGTAGGAGTGCAGAGCAGATCCTCCTACTCCATTTAAAGAGGGTTAGAGAGCTTTTTAAAACACACAGTCCTTGTCCCCAGAAAGTTTTATTCTAATAGGTCTGGACAAAGGAAAGATTTTTTTTTGGTTATCCTTACTATTTTTAACTCCCCAAACGATTCAGCCAAATTTGGGGAACATTGATCATGAGTGGTTAAAATGGACAAAATCATGACATGGTCTAAATGAGTTAACTAGGGATGGAATAGATCAATGTTTTTCAGATGATTTTCTTCTCATGGACCAAAGGTCAGTCTTTATATTTATCCCTGTTTGGTTGTAAATTCTGGTCCTTAGGTTATAAAAGTTAACTGCCCTGCTGGTAGGTGGGAGAACCTGGCTTATCAGTGGTACACATGTAAAGGACCTGGAATTATTGTTTACTATAAACCCAATGAAAGTCAGAGGGGAACCTTAACTGCCACAGGAGTTACTAAAATTGTAGGATGCATTTCTGTAAGTTTAGTATCAGAAAGAAGGAGGTAATAGTCCTGTGTACTCTGCCCTTGCTGGGGCGCATCTAGACTCATGTGGATAGTCTCTAGGATCACAGGTGAGGGGATGCTGGCACTTGGGGTGTATGAAGGATGTTGAACTCCTGGTAAATATCCACATGGGGAAGGACTGGAGAGAAATCAGTTTGCTCATCTCAGAAAAAGAAAACTTAGTCTATACAGTTCCAGAAGAAAGAACTGGGAACAGACAGGGAGAGTTAATTGGGAAGCCAACATCATTTATTCACTGACTCATTTATTTATTTAACATATATTTATTTAGTATCTATTGCACCTCATTCTAGTAGATGCCAAGGATATAATGGTAAACAAGATGGTTTCAATCTCTGACTTCATGGAGCTTAAAATTTATTGGAAGACTCAAGACAATTAGGCAAGTAGATAGAAGAAAATGTGATAAGTACTGGGAAAGATAAGGTACTATTTCACTTCCATATAAAACACATTTCTAATATTAGTGCTGTCAGAATGATGGTAAATGGTAAATATATTGGCCTTGGAAGTATTCAAGAAGAGGCTGTTGGGGATATTGTAGAAGTTGTTCTAGGATTTTGGCATTAAAAGTCAAACAGGCTTCCAACTACCATTAAAATCCTGTTTGACTTTTAATGCCAGTGTCATATATGTCTTGTAACAGATTCAGACTCCTTGCTTCTTCCTGTCCTTTCCTTCCTTCCATTCTCTTCAAATTCAGTTCCAATTCTTTGAGTCTTCAGGATGAAATGACTGCCTTTGTGATTTTCACAGACGTTTTTGTGTAAGGAATAGGACGAATTTTTAGAACTGAAGTCATTCTTAGTTATTATGTTTTTATCTGGGCTATCAGATAATTGAGGATAGATATTAGCGTTCACATAAATACAGTGTCATCTGATTTATAGCTTCAGTTCCCATTCCTCTTGCTGGCTGGTGCACACAGGCAGGGACTCAGTGACATTCATAGGAGTCTGTGTTTTTGTGGGAATGCACAGGTACAAGGAATGAATAGAATGTCAGTGTCATTTGTAATTTTTACATTATCAAATTTTTATGTGCTCTAAATAAGATCATTTTGACCATTGTATTCGAATTCTTAACATGTCTGACCAATTAGAAAAGCCGACCTTTCCCTCACGGCCCTTTTATTTACATCTTATGTTGTAATATTCTCAGAACTTTTGGAGCCTTTCAGATTCAATGTTACAGGCTGAAGTTGGACACTGTGGAAGTTTGGGTTTGCTTTCTCTTGACCCAATGTGACTTCCTGTTTCTAATAAATCAGTTTTTAGAGACTCTTAAAAGGAATTTCTTGCATGCCTGGCAGCTCTTGTAAAACCACATTTTAGTAAACCAGTGTGAATGAAGGATTTATTAAAAAAATCAAAGAACTGTATTTCTTGACCAAATCAGCATTTTGTTTTATAGAAATTGAATCCCACAGAAAAATCTGTTGATTTAGGAAGTGTCTGCTTCCAGTAACTAGATAAACTAGGAACCAAAAGTTTCATTTTGATTAAGTCAGTCATCCTAGTTCAACTCCTGTGCTGGCATTGATGCATGCTAGTGAGTCTGGTTACTACTTCTTTTTTTTTTTTTTTTTAAACCACCAGGTTGCAATTTGGGCATCTCCCTTTAAGTGAATTCATGTACATGTAATTAATTAACGTACATTCTCACAATATTCTGGAGAAAAACCTGGGTATTCGCATCACATAACCGATGGGGAAATGAACGTTAGTGAGTCTGGTATTAACAGATGTTTCTCTTTGAGCAAGAGATTCGTGTCTCCTGGCTCTCAGTTCAGAGATTCAGCTTCTCTGTCTTGAAATTGTCCTACAAATTGTCTTCTCATAAATATTTTAATAGAGATTAAACATGTTGTTGTGGCTACAAAGGCAGTTTATTCATTTGACTTGTATTTGTTGAGCACTTGTAGTGTGTCGGGCACTCTTCTAGAAGCAGAGAATATGTGAAGACACAAGGTTCTTGATTTTATTTGTCCATTGAATGGAAACTGCCAGAAATCGTACTAGGTACTTTAAAAATACTAAGTCATTTAATCTTTCTAACAGTGCAATGAGGTAGATATTTTTATCCTTATTGTTTAGGTATAAAGAAGGAGGCCTGAAGCCACCTAGCTAGGAAGTGGCCAAGCCAGAGATTGAATGCAGGCCAGGAAGGCATAACCACCTACTCTATGGGCACTCCAGAAGCCTGATCTCATAAGCTTACACATTCCCTGTAAAGCATACATACACGCAGGAAAAAAAAAAAAAAAAAGGGCAGGAAAATAAAAACTGTGGGTAATCTGACCACTCTTAATATTTTGCTGTGTTCCATTTCTTATATATGTATGTGTAGAAGTGCGTGTGTGTGTGTTTAAGCATACATATATCTTATTGATTGGGTACCACTACATTCACAACATACTGTAAATATTTTGCAGGCCAGTGCATTTTGTTTAATGTAGTTTTAAACAGCTCTACAGTGTTCCATGTCATGAGTTATCTAACTAGTTTCCTACTACTTAACAATGTTTCCTATGTTTCAGTTTCATAAACCAGGCTTTAATTAATATCTCTACAACCAAATCTTTTTACAGACCCATGATTGTTAAAAAATTACTTAGTGAAGAAAGGTATTAAAACTTTTGGTAAATATTTATGCAATATCCATGTGCAGTCTACGATTTATGAAAATGACAAGGATGTTAACAATGTAAACATGCTTTTCCTTCTAGGTTAGTGGATGACAGATGTGTGGTGCACCCAGAGGCTGGGGACCTTGCCAACCCTCCCAAGAAGTTCAGAGGTAAGAAATACATATATTTTTTTTATTGTATGAGCTAAGAGGGAGGATTATTTTTGTGTCTCAAAGTAAGTAATGTTAAAACTTTATTCAATGTGAAACTTTCAGATATAAATATATTCACTGAAAATTCTTTCAACAATTTTTCCATTGTTTTTCTTTTACATATTGAGGGATTTGCAATGAAAGAATAGTTTTAATTTTTGTTTTGCCAGACAATGGTCTATCTGTTAAAAGGAAATCTTGGTAATTAACTGTGAAAGGCTACTTGTCAAGCCAGTAAATGCAGCTGAACAGTATTTATTTATATACTTCTCTGACAGTTATAAATGTTATAGTGTTTCATTGTTAGCTTTTTAATTTATCTTTGTAAACTCTCCAGGAGTGTGGCAATGATGTGTTAGCTTACTTTTTAAAATAGCAGTTTTGATGGTGTGTAATAACTGACAATTGTCTTAGAACCCCTAAGTATAATTTTAGAAATAGCTTGATAATTTCCTCAAATGAGAAATTGATCCTAGTAAGAGATTGATTGTAACTCAACTCTTACAAAAGGAGGATTAATGGAATCTATAATCACAGAAAGCTAAAACTAGTCATTAAAAGCTTGCCCAAATCAATTTCATAATTGATACATACTTATAATAATGAAAATAATTTTAAAACAGCATTTATTTTGAACAATGTATAACCATTCTTTCTCATAATGGTAAAAAACGGCCTTAATAAAGGATTAAAAACTGGAGAGAGACGGAGGGATTCTCAGAGCCACCGGCCCAAGTGAAGATTGCTGCTTACTGCAATGGAAAAGGGAGACAATTAGCATTGGGTTAATGTTTACCATCTTTTACTCTCTGGGTTTACACTATCTCTTATGGGAATATTTTATTTATTTCATTTTCTCTAGACTGAGATCCTTGCAGAGAAACTGACGTGCACAAAAAATGTCCTTTGAGGTAAATTGGTCACTTTATAAGAGATCCAGATTTCTCCCCAAGTAGAGAAATTTGCGTAAGACAGAATGTGGAAGACAAACTACCCATTGGAAACACCTGCAAAACCACTCAGTAGGGATACTCTCCTAAACCTGGGCAAGTGAGGTCTTCCTGCAGTAAACAGTTTCCACTGAGGATGGACTTAGAATGAAGCTACCTTGAGGGTGACATGTAGGAACAACCTGCCAGAGACAATGCAGGAAGTGTGTGTGAAATGACCCAAAAGATAAGAGGGTAGAGAAACCCTAATGGAAGGACAGATAGTGTGAATAAAGGTAGATTCTGAAAAGAATGAGCTAGCACATTGTGTAAAGATGAGGAGAGAATTAGGGCTCTGGAGGAGAGGTGTGAGGAAACTACCCAGAATGTAGCACAGAGAGATACAAAGAAGGAAAATTTGGATGAGTCATGAAAAGCTTGGAGGACAGGCTGAGAAGTTCCCACAGTATCTAACTGAATTGTAGAAGAAAAGACTAGGGAGACTGGGATAGAGGCCATATGTGAAGGAATGTGGGTGAGAACTTGCTAAACTGAGGAAAAACACTCTTCCCCAGGTGGAAGAGGCACACTGAGTTCAGCGCAGTGATGGTAAATACAACCACATCTACCGCTAGACACTCTTTGGTGAACTGTAGGGTATTAAAGACAAAGAAAAACTCTAAAAGCAAACTGGGACAACAAATCTGTATTTGTAGCAGGAAAAAGCATGAGGTTCAGGTTTTGACTGTACTGCTTGCTGGCTGTGTCATCTTAAGTAGGTCACCTGCCTGCTTTGAGCCTCAGAGGAACTCTGTCATTGGCTAATGGGAGTAGAAGTGGTTAATAACAAGAACAATGACTACCACACAAGGTTTTGTGAGCCCTGAAATATTTCCAGAGAATAAATATAAAAGCATTTTAAGTCATTATACAAATGGGCCCGGCACGGTGGCTCACACCTGTAATCTCAGCACTTTGGGAGGCCGAGGTGGGTGGATCGCCTGAGGTGGGGAGCTCGAGACCAGCCTGATCAACATGGAAAAACCCTGTCTCTGCTAAAAATGCAAAATTAGCTGGGCGTGGTGGCTCATGCCTGTAATCCCAGCTACTCAGGAGGCTGAGGCAGGAGAATCACTTGAACCTGGGAGGCAGAGGTTGCAGTGAGCTGAGATCGCGCCACTGCACTCCAGCCTGGGCAACAAAAGCGAAACTCCATCTCAAAAATAAATAAATAAATAAGTGAATAAAAAAAGGATAGTTACCTTATGATAGAAAGGCATAATGTATTTCTATTAAGCATATTTGACTCAACCCTTGCATTATTGCCTCTCCAAGAGCAGGATTTTATTTACTTCTTTTTGTGTTTTCCAGGCATAGTGCTCTGCCCATAGTCTGTATCCCCCAAAATAGCCATTAGGTGCTTTTCGATGAGACACCCAAACTTTTTCTGGGATCATGTGATAAAACTTGGTTTCCAGAGGTGCCCACATTTCACAGGCATGAGCCTGGGCAGCCTTGCTCCTCTGTTGGTCAGGGAGAATTAATCTTTCAAAGATAAACATTTACGCTTCATGGGTGCCTTTCTTCTTTTCCTCTTTCAATCCACAGTGAAGTGAATTGTTTTAAATTTGCAAAGATTATTTTAGAGTGTTTAAGGGAACCTGGGGTAACAGCTCTGTACCCACTAGGTAATTATATGCAGATACTTGGTCTCATATTATTCACTGGGCACTGGTTCAGAGCATGAATCACTTTTTCAGACACTCCATCCTTCTGGTGAAAGGCTGGCTTTTCCTGTAATCCAGTCATTGAGGTCATTATCCTTGCTGGTTTACTCTCATTTTCTACCTCCAATGTTAGATTAAACCATTTATCTTACTACACTCATCATTGGAAAAGGAGGGTTCTTTCCTATTGGGAACTCAGGGTTCTCTCTTATCTTAAAGCCCCAGCCTTTCTTCCATGATGCATTGTTTATGCAGCTGGTTTCTCAAAGAATTCCCTGAACTGGGCTTGCCTCTGCCCTGGACTTCTTAACAGTAAGGAGCAGACAGTGCCTGACCAAATGCCTCATCCTTTTGCATAGCTTGTCTTTATGGCTCTTGCCTTAGGCCATTCTCTGCATGAATATATTTCCCCCATTTTTTTTTTTTTGGCTTTAAAAGCCATTGCTGTTTCATAGATTTGCCTCCCAGAATCACCATCCTAGCATTTCCAGACTCCCCTGCCAAGTTTCCTGAGCACCCTCCCTTATTGTTACTTTTTAGATAAGGTGAAGAAACAATAGCATATCAACAGTTCAGCTGTACCTCAGTTCCTCTTGCCTCAGCCAGACACATGATATTCTCAAATTCATTTTAAAAGATTTTTGTTTTTCATACTCATGCTATAATTTCTTCAAGCGAATCATAACATTTTAGAGCCAGTAGGCAATTAAAAGTAAATCTAGTAAAACTCCAATTTTTTTGACTGTGGCAACCAAGTTCCACAGTGAAATGTTCTTTTGACTGTGTCGCATTACCTCACTTGTGAACAGAGGAAACTAAGTTTTACCAAATAAACAATTTCCAAAGGGTTATTTCAAACCTGGTGGACAGCCATTTTTCTGTAGAAACCATACAATAGATTGATATTAACAGAAACATAGTAGCTTTTTCTTATGGGAGTAAAATTTCTTTGATGATCAAATATTCTCCATTTTAAAAAGAGAAACTGTAAACATTGGAATAAATGTAGCTGTACCGAAGAGTTGTGAAAACCTACAGATAATTCTCTTCCACTCTGTTTCCCCTGTTATTTGCATCTCACTGGGGACATTAGTCTAAACTAAGAATTTACCATTTGTACATTACTACTGACTGCATTCCAGACTTTAGTCGTATTTCACCAGCTTTTCCACTAAAGTCCTTTTCCTGTTCCTGATCCCATCCATGATCGTGTGTTGCATTTAGTCATTGTGTCTCCTTAGTCTGCTCTATTCTGTGACCCGGTCTTAGTCTTCCCTGGTTTTTCATGATCTCGATACTTTTGAAGAGTACTAGCTAGGTATTTTATAGAATGTGCCTTGTATGTCTGTCTGATGCTTTTGTCATGGTTGGACTGGAGTTAAAATTTTGAGACTACCACAGAGGTTATGTGCTCTTCTCTCTGCATCATACCAGAGGGCATATAATACCAACAGAGTTCATCACAGGTCTTATTTTTTGATATACAATTTAATCCTCTTCCCTTTAATAAAGGCAGTTATTTTAATTTTTGATTTTATATTCTTTTGCTTTTTCCTGTTCCTTTCTACCCTTCTCCCCCTTCTCTAGAAAACTCTTCTTAGTATTATTTTTCTAAAAGTCTGCATATTTATGTATGTGCCATTTCTTTTAGGAGAAGTCAACCTAAATCAACTTAAAGAGAGGTTTATGTCCCTCTCTTACCATCAGGGTGATAAAAGATGGAAGTAGTGGAGAACCAAGGGACCATTTCCTGGAGGATGGAGGGAAGAGAAGACAGCCCCTTCTGTTGGTTAATTAGGTATTTCCCAGTGTTGGGCCATTTGGTCTTGAAGTTTCCAGTTCTGAGATTCTCTGATCATTTGTCACTTGACTATTTAATAATGTACCACGCCTACATTGGGGCCACTTCTAGCAAACAACAATCAGTCATTTTGAAGTAATAAGTCAGAATGCTTCAGGAATTGGAACTAATATAGAGAATTTCTTTGCTGTGCAATGAACACTAAAGCAGGTAGTAAAAATTAGGGACTTGGGGGAAAATGGGCAAAATCACTGCTTTAACTCAGTTCGTTTTCTTCAAATAATTCAGGGAAGCCCTTTGAAGGCTAGACCTAAAATTTTGCCTCTGCTCATGGAGGTTGCACACTCACATGCATAAACAAAAGTGTGTTCTTGCTAGGCAGTTGCTTTGACTTTGTATGAAGTCGAACATGTCAAGCTTGTCTAACATAGTGATTCCCCACGCTCAGCCTATGATGAATGTTTGCTCCACCAGCTTAACAATTGCTCTATGGAATTTCTTCAGGTTTGGTGTTAGAATACTTTCAGTTGTTGTTGTCGAAGACTGAAACTATTTCAGATTTGAAATCAACTAAGATTTATTGAATATGTAATACATACTACACTGTACTTGAGGCTTCCCGTGCATTATTATTTGGTCATCACATGAAGCAGAAATTATTGCTATCCTAATTTTGCAGTGGAGAAAGTAAGTAAAAAGAAGTTATGCAACCATCTTAAAGTTGCTGAGCTCCTTAGTGGTAGGACTGGGGCTTAAACAAAGTTCTATGACTCTAGAACTGTTTGTTTTTAACCACTGTGCCATACTATCTATTGAATTAGTCCAACCTATAAATTCTACCTGTTAGTCCTATAAAGCCGCATGGATTGAATCTAATCCTTTTTCTACACAGTAGCCCTTTAAGTATTTCTTTAGAATGACCATATTCCTGTGAATCTTTTCTTCTAGTCTTACTTTTTTTTTTTCAGTTCTTTTAACTGTTGCCAGATACAAATTCTTTAGGGATTTTTCTGTCTTCATTATACTACTTTGTTTGTGTAATGGTTAGGCTCCTGTTTGTCAATTTAATTCTGAGCCGTGTAGAAAGAACTGAACATAGTGCATTTGAGTTTTGTCTAATGAGAACTCCTCTCATTTTTGGCTGCCACACTTGCAGCCTCTTTAGTCAGGGTTCTCTAATAGGGACAGAACTAATAGGATATAGTTCTGTATAATAGGATAATAGGATATAAAGGAGAGTTTATGTTATATATATGAGTTTATTAAGGACCTATTAAGAACTAATAGGATCTTTCTCTTTCTCTCTCTCTCTGTGTGTGTATATATATATATTTATATATATATATGTAAGTAGTATTAACTCACGTGATCACAGGGTCCCACAATAGGCCATTCGAGTCCCAAAGCTGAAGAACTTTGAGGGCAGGAAGCATCCAGCACAGGAGAAAGATGTAGGCTGGGAGGCTAAGCCAGTCCAGTCTTTTCACATTTTTCTGCCACTTTATATTCTGGTCGTGCTGGCAGCTGATTAGATGGTGCCCACCCAGATTAAGGGTGGGTCTGCGTTTCCTAGCCCACTGACTCAGATGTTAATCTCCTTTGGCAGCACCCTCACAGACACACCCAGGATCAATACTTTGCAATCAAGTTGATCACTTTAATCCAATCAAGTTGACACTCAGTATTAACTGTCACAAGTCCACCCCTTGTCAGCCTGAACCCATAAACATCTCCTGAGATCATACACAATCTTCAAATAAAGACAGTAATAAGGTCATAATTATGCCTGATATGATATAATTATCCTTTGTACAACTGGAAATGCACCAATCCCCGATCCAAATACTATCACATAAAGTTAACAATATTTAAATGCTGATGTAAAGTCAATAAATCTTATGCCACATGATAAAGGAAAAAGAATAAAATGAAGATATTTTCTTAGTACAAGTTTATACATATATGTACATGCTAAAAATATGTTTTTAGCAAAAGAAGGAGGAAATAATCATGGCAATTACAATCCTAATTTTTGCAACTAATCATGTGGTCATAACTGGTACTAATGACTACCTTCTTCTACAACCCATTCTGTATTCCTTTTGCCTTCAGCAAGCACCTCAGCAGGTCGTGGTTTTTTCCCTGGTGAAGTGACCCAAACCTTCATTCCTGAAGGGTCTGGGCCATTTGTAATCCTGCCTGAATTGGGCTGTTGTAGTTTCTCATTGAGCTTAATCACAGGACATGGTAATACTAACAGATGCCCCAAGGGATCTCCTGTATTTCCTGCATGCTCTTCCTTACTTCCATTGTGGAGTAGTAGACTGATTTCATCTTGATAGCCTTGGTCAGTCACCCCAGCTAACACTATAACTCCCTTCTTAGCCGTTGACTTAAAGGTAAGAGGAACCCAAAGTGTCCAGGTGGCAGTCTTAACTTCCAGTTTAATGGAATTGTTGCTGTGTGCCCTGGTGGCAGTGTTCCTTCCCCTGGAACTAAGACCTCTAGGCCAGCAGAACATAATATTCGAAAGAACAGAAAGCAAAAATTTTGTTAGTGGATCACTGCAGGTGGTAGTGAGTGGTGCCTCTTCCATTTCCACCCCTTGATTCCTGGACCCGTGAATCCTGGCTGTGAGAGAAACAGTACCATATATTGGATGCTGATTCAGAACATATACAGCTTTCTGGAGAACTTTGCCCCAACCCTGCAAAGTATTGTCACCTAGTTGGCATTGTAATTGTGACTTCAAAAGGCCATTCCACTGTTCTGTCAACCCAGCTGCTTTAAGATGATGGGAAACATAGTAAGACCAGTAAATTCCATGAGCATGAGCCCACTGTCACACTTCTTTAGCCGTAAAGTGAATGCCTTGGTCAGTGGCAATGTTGCGTGGAATACCATGATGGTAGATAAGGCTTTCCGTGAGTCCACAGATGGTAGTCTTGGCAGAAGCATTGTGTGCAGGATAGGCAAACCCATATCTGGAGTAAGTGTCTATTTGAATGAGGACAAACCTCTGCCCTGAGCTGCAACATTAAATGCAGAGTCCCTACTTAGTGGGCCCAAATCAATAAATTCAGCCTGATCCAACTCTGTGTTCCTTCCACCATTATTCCATACCCTTAATATCTATTCCCATGTATTTTCTCCAGATTTCTGCTAATATAAATTAGAAAACTCAAGAAATTCTTTTCGAGTGTAGTGCACCTCCTCATGGGTCTCACTCAGAACCTCACCTCTAGGGGCCTGCCAGGACTTTAGTCTAGTTATAGGTCTAGAAGCAAACAGGGGTGTTGAGGATGGCTCCTGAGGAGAATCTACATTATCTTGCCTGGCAACTGCCTCAGGGGAGCCTTCACTGTTGCTTCAGGCAGTGCAGGGTTTATCTACTCAGACAAAGGTGGAAAGGTTGGTGGCAACATGAGTTGGGGAAGGGATGTTGCCACTACTGGGGATGGGGAAGATGTTTCTTCTGGCAAACATGGTTCATCAGAGTTTACAAACTCAGTGTCCCCAGCTTCATCAGGGTCCTCCCACACATCCCCATTCCTAGTTGCAGGGTCCCGTTCTTTTCCAGTCAATGCCCTCACTTTAGCAGTAGATACCTGGCAAGGCTGTGCATGCACTTTTTGTTGCAGGTCAGCCACTTGCATGATAAGAGCTTGTGTCTATTTTTCTACAGTTTCAGCTCTTTCTCTACAGGAGGTAAGACTCTTACTCAGGGCAGTCTTAGCAGATTTGAGGCTCAGTAGCTGCTTCTGAAGCCAGGAGTTAGAATCCCTGAGTTCCTTATTTTCTTTCATCACTTTGTCCGGTGAACTTAGGAGCAACCAACCAACTTCATTAGGTTCCTTGGTTTTCTACATACGATCAAAGGTATTATGTACAGAGTCACTAAACTCCTTGCTTCTCATGAGTGGTGAGTCAGGAGTGTCAAATGCATTTATTTTGCATAACTCTGTAAACAGTTCACGCTAAGGACTATCAGTGTTCTCCATACTATTAGAAGTAGAATCCTTAGCATTTTTGGGTCTAATCATGTTAAGCAGCCAGCTCCAGAAACCCCAAAACCAATTAAAGAACTCCATCCTTAATATTCTATTCCTCTAGAACCACTCCTGGTACCAAAATCTGTATTAGTCAGGGTTCTGTAGAGGAACAGAACTAATAGGATATATATATATATATCCTGGAATTTTATAAATTACTCTCACTCATATCTCATATGTATGTATACGTAAAGGGGAGTTTATTAAGTAGTATTGACTCACACGATCACAGGGTCCCACAATAGGCCATCAGCAAGCTGAGGAGCAAGGAAGCCAGTCCGAGTCCCAAAGCTGAAGAAGCATACAGCATAGGAGAAAGATGTAGGCTGGGAGGCTAATTCAGTTTAGCCTTTTCAGGTTTTTCTACCTGCTTTATATTCTGGCCATGCTGGCAGCTGATTAGATGGTGCCTGGCCAGATTAAGGGTGGATCTGCTTTTCCCAGCCCACTGACTCAAATGTTAATCTCCTTTGGCAACACCCTCACAGACATACCCAAGATCAATACTTTGCATCCTTCAATCCAGTCAAGTTGACACTTAATATTAACCATCACACAGCCCAAGAATCTTGGCCCAAGAATCTTGGACCAGAGTCCCTGACTCTCCTTGTGCTTTTAGTCAACCCAGACTCCTGATGCTTTTTCATTTGCATCTCTGGATTCTGTTTCGTTCCTCCTGTGCTGTGTGATTGGTTCTTTGGAATCAAGTGGAGAACCTGTTACTTTTCACCTTATTGCATTGGCTCATTGTTCTAGGTTTGTTTTAGCCTAATAAACTTGTGTTTTATTCTTTTTTTAAAAAATCTTAACTCTCATTCAAATTATTTATTCTAATTCTGAACCTCATGACATCTTGAAATTTGTAAAGTTAATAAAAGGTACTGTGATAATCTCATTTCATGTTATTCTGGTGTTATTGAATATATCTGAGGAGAAATAGATTAGGATAGTATAAGTTGGGGTACCTGTGGATCAGATCCTGGAAGACTTGGTAGAGGTAATCTATTTGGGAGGTGATCCCAGGAAGCACAGATGAGGACTTGGGGGAGAATGGGGTGAAAGGAAGGAAAGGCAACACGGTGTGCATTAGTGAACCTCAATCCTGGTGGAAGCAACTGAAGCTCAGTCCCGTGGGGCCTCTGAGAATCCATGCAGAACATGCCTTAGAACCTCCTACCCCAGGACAGGAAGGCTGGGGCCAACTTCCATCCACCAAAGGTTTTGGTTTGCATCAGAGGGTGTTGTCATTTCGTTCCACAATACGCTTCTGCACTGTTCCTACTGTTTCTTCACGTGGCAGGGAGACTCTCATGCAGAGAAAAAGAGAGATCCAGGAAATTGAGATAGGAAGCTGTTTGCATGTTGGAAATTGCCTACTACACTTGTTGGTGAACTTGGGCCTGAGGACACATGTTCACATTCTTGTGGATTGTCAGAATTTTCTCTGTTTCTTTAATTGAAAGACCTGTGATTAGACTGTAAACTGTATGAGGGTCAGGACTGTGTTAGCCTTGTGCTCTGCTCAGTCACCAAGATCAAACACAGTGTTTAGCATATTGTTGGTGCTGACTTAATTTTTGTTGAATTAATGAATAAAGTTCTAGAAAAGAATTAATTAATTAATTTTTCTATAAACAAGGTTTCACTATGTTGACCAGGCTGGTTTCGAACTCCTGGCCTCAAATGATCCTTTCACCTCAGCCTTCCAAAGTGCTGGAATTAGAGGCATGAGCCACCACACCCAGGCTAAGAACTATACTTTTTAAAGGCAATATAGTTTCAGTTCTGTCTCCAGATGCTTTTTCAGTGTCTTACCACTATCTAGCATGTAACATAGTTGTTTGACTAGTTGTTTTATGTTAAAGCAAGGTGTAGACCTATTAGTTTGTTATAGTCTTAAATTCTACACCTTTAGATTTAAGTTCACAGGTGTCAGTATGGATTCTAACAAATCTTTTTTTTTTTTTTTTTTTTGAGATGGAGTCTTGCTCTGTCACCCAGGCTGGAGTGCAGTGGCCGGATCTCAGCTCACTGCAAGCTCCGCCTCCCGGGTTTACGCCATCCTCCTGCCTCAGCCTCCCGAGTAGCTGGGACTACAGGCGTTCGCCACCTCGCCCAGCTAGATTTTTTGTATTTTTTAGTAGAGACGGGGTTTCACCATGTTAACTAGGATGGTCTTGATCTCCTGACCTCGTGATCCGCCCGTCTCGGCCTCCCAAAGTGCTAGGATTACAGGCTTGAGCCACCGGGCCCGGCTGATTCTAACAAATCTTTAGTGTAAATAACAGAAGACAAAAACTTCTCCATGTGTTAAGTGAAGATGTTTTTAGTAGTTTGTAATTTGCTGCTACTCAAAGAAGTTCAGATAGTTGCAGTGGATTTCCAAGTCAGGAGTTACATGCTTTATACTAAAAGAAAAAAAAAATCATTAAAACTCTCCAGTTGAATGTTGTTGCTATGTTTATCCTGTGTGTTTGTGGTGAGTCATCCTGTTTATAACCCTTACTGCTAATGCCATATTATTAGACTCTTAAGTGGCAGTGCAAATTGGATAATAAGTTGATTCTCCTCCATGAGGTTTCGGAGAAGGGCCAAAGGATGAAATGAGAACATATTGCTTTGCCTCTTTGCCTCTCCTGTCAAAGCTAGTCAGGATTGTAAAAGTGCTTATGCTTTAAAATACTGTAGTCTCCGTATTGGGAAGAGGGAAGTTGCTGTGGTTCTGAGTGATAGTAGGACTGTTTTGGAAGTCTCATGAACCACTGTTTAAGGCAGCACTCACACAATTAATTGTGTCTCTGAGTTATGAACAATGTATGAATTTTGAGTGATATGTGGCTTTAATTGTGAGATTCAATTCTCTCTCTTCAGAATAGGAACTGATGGGCAGAAAACGAACAGTCATGGTGCATATGGTATAGTGGGGTAAGAACAGCTCTCTAGTTCCCTTACTTACCATCCTGTGTCCTGGGGTTAATTTTCCTGAGCTGCAGGCTCATGTGTAAAAATCTCCCTTCTCGTGGTGTATATGAAGTGAGTTGCGTGTCTAAATTCTTAGTGAGTGCTGAATAAATATCTTTTTTTTTCTGTGAGTATTTTAACAGCCAAGACTATTCAAGAATAGAAAGTCCTAAATATTAAAATTCTTCACTTTGAGTGCTTATAACGGCCTTTCTCCATGTAAGCCTGCTTAATCCTGAATAGCCTTGTTTTACAAATGTGGAAACCATACTTTAGAGAAGCAGCATGCTTAAGTCACATAGGTGGTAGGTGGGAAGGTAGGCTTGTTTTTCAACATCTTGGGCAGCCATGAAAAAGCATGAGTTCATGTCCTTTCCAGGGAATGGATGAAGCTGGAAGCCATCATTCTCAGCAAACTAACACAGGAACAGAAAACCAAACACCGCATGTTCTCACTCATAAGTGGGAGTTGAACAGTGAGAACACATGGACACAGGGAGGGAAAATCACATCCTGGGGCCTCTTTAGGGGTGGGGAACAAGGGAAAGGAGACTATTAGGACAAATACCTAATGTATGCGGGGCTTAAAACATAGATGACGGGTCAATAGGTGCAGCAAACCACCATGGCACATGTACATCTATATAACAAACCTGCACGTTCTCCACATGTGTCCCAGAACTTAAAGTAAAAAAAAAAAAAGAAAAAAAAGATCTTGGATACATGTAGCAGATTTATGGAATATAGACCATGTGCAGTGCAGTGTACGAAGTAGTTGCTACAGCTCAGACGAGTCAGAAACGAATGCTGCTCTCAAGGAATTTATAATCTAATGAGGAAGATAAGATACATATATGTAATATAACACAAGGTAGAAAGTGATAAGGGCTAAATCAAAAGATACAATGACGTGTTGTGGGAGGATGAAGATTTTAATTTCCTGTTTCGAGTGATGAGGAAAGCTTCTTAATTAAGATGGCATTTGGCCTGAAAGATCTGTGCCTGTGGGGAAGGACAGGTAGACTTGTTGGGCCCAATATGCATCTTTATGAGAAATTAGTTCCTAGGATGATGTTTGGTGTGCCAAGTTCAGTTGCATTTCTTCTTTAAACAGTAATGGAGTGTTTAGTATTCTTTTGAGTATAACACTGAGATGAAAGTGCCAAGCCTTTGTCCTAATCCGTTCGACCTTCTGCAGGTGTTACACAGTAAATCAATGACAACAAAATGTGACAAGGGTACCACTGCTGTAAATAACTAATATTTATTTAGTTCTTACTACACGTCAGGTAATGTTCCAGCTGCTTTATATTCTATTAATGCATTTAATCTTTTGCAGCAATATGAGGTATATATTATTATTAAATATTATCTCCATATATTAGATAAAGTGCTGTGACATAAATGCCCCCAAAGCCCAAAAAACAAACAAACAGGCTGGGCGCGGTGGCTCACGCCTATAATCCCAGCACTTTGGGAGGCCAAGCAGGAGGATCACGAGGTCAGGAGATTGAGACCATCCTGGCTAACACGGTGAAACCCTGTCTCTACTAAAAACTACAAAAAATTAGCCGGGTGTGGTGGTGGGCACCTCTAGTCCCACCTACTCAGGAGGCTGAGGCAGGAGAATGGCGTGAACCTGGGAGGCGGAGCTTGCAGTGAGCTGAGATGGCGCCACTGCACTCCAGCCTGGGCGACAGAGTGAGACTCTGTCTAAAAAAAGCAAAAAACAAAAACACAACAAACAAAAAAAATAAACAACCCACAATGACTTCTCTATGTAGTAGAAATGTATTTCTCTTTCATCTAATAGTCCCTAGGTGAGTGGTCCAGGACCATCTTGGCAACTCTGTCATTCTCAGCACGTGGCTTCCAAGGTTGTTCCAGTAGTCAGCATTTCCTAGTTGGTAGAAAGGGGGTAAAGGGAATACAAGGAAAGTAGATTCTTTCTTCAGGAGGGCTCCCGGAATTTTATAAATTACTCTCACTCATATCTCATAGTCATGTAGCTTATTGAATCGAATGGTGGCCCTGCAACCTACATGTCCATGTCTTTATGTATAATGTCTTTTTATATAATATCTGGGCACTAAAAGTGTGACGTTATTAGGAAGAATGGTCTATGCAAATTAAATTAAGCATCTTGAGATGAGATCACCTTGGATTACTCAGGTGGATTCTAGATCTTATATATCCTTGTACAAGACATACGAATAGAAGGCACACACACAAGACCACATAAAGACACAGTGAGAAAAGAACTTTTGCTGCCATAAGCTGAGGAGGACTTCGAGCCACCAGAAGCTGGAAGAGGCAAATGAGAATTTTCTCCTAGAGCCTTCAGAGGGAACATGGCTCTGTCTACACCTTGACTTTAGACTTTTGGCCTCTAGAACTATGAGAGTGTCAATTGCTGTTGTTTTAAGCCACCGATTTTGTGTTGATTTGTTGTGGCAGTCACAGGAAACTAATAAACTTGACTCCATGTTGCTGCAAGGAGCCTGAGGAAAATGGTGGTTAGTGGACTGGCCATGTGCCAACCTAAAACTATCTAAAGGAAGAAAAGAATGGATATGGGGTGGGAGGAAGAGTAACATTCTCTATCATAGCTCATTTTATGGATGAGGAAGCTGAGGCACAGAGAAGTTAAGTAACTTGTTCCTTGTCATACATCTAGGAGGAAACAAGCAAAGTTGTGATTGAAATCTAGACCCTTAACTACCAACTATACTGTCTTTAAACCCAAGAGACTGTGGAAACAGAGAAGAGAATTGTGATTGGCTTTGGAATTCAGAGAAAGAATGGCCAGTTGTTAACCAGGCAGAGAGGAGGGGATGATGGAGAAAGAGGCATTTCTGGCTGAGGCACAGAGGTATGAAATAGCATGACCAGTTTGTGGGGGTAGTTAGAAGCTCAGTTGACCCAGAAATACCCTCTTGACTTCACTGAAAAAAGAATAAGCCTCCCCAGTCTACAGTTCTGTGACTTTTTTCACCTCTAAGGCTGGCTGTGTGGGAAGATGGAGAAAGACCTTATTTATTCAATCCTTGCTTCTCTCAACCCATATAGGAAGGTCCTTGGTGAAGTCTTCAGATATTTATATGATACAGATCTACTTTTGGAGAAAAGGATGATCCTTATAACAGTACAACAGAGTACATTTTAATCATTTTTATAGGATGTTGCTCTCCTAAATGATGTGGAGGTTATAGAGTTAGAGTATTTCTATCTATGCTATATTCATTATTAAGTTTGTATTCTTCAGGAAGTTATTCCCAATCATGTTACACCAGTAGAATTTCCCTTGGAAAATGCATTCTTTTGATAATGTATTTCTAGGAACATGCTGTGGTGAGAAGCATGGACTGTTTGTGGAAATGAAACTTTGACTCACTCAAAATACTTTTCATCAATTAAATATAGCTGTTTTTAAGTAAACCATTCCCCCATCTGCTCTTCTCTTGTGTCATGTATTAGGCATATTAAAATATCAAATCAGTTCTCTTTTTTTTTTTTTTTTGAGGTGGAGTCTTGCTCTGTCGCCCGGACTGGAGTGCAGTGGCCAGATCTCAGCTCACTGCAAGCTCCGCCTCCCGGGTTTACGCCATTCTCCTGCCTCAGCCTCCCGAGTAGCTGGGACTACAGGCGCCCGCCACCTCGCCCGGCTAGTTTTTTGTATTTTTAGTAGAGACGGGGTTTCACCGTGTAGACCAGGATGGTCTCGATCTCCTGACCTCGTGATCCACCCGTCTCGGCCTCCCAAAGTGCTGGGATTACAGGCTTGAGCCACCGCGCCCGGCCCATCAGTTCTCTTTTTACCTATTCTCTAGTACAAAATGTCTCCACTGAGAAGGAGGGTATTATATACATATTTATTATTTTATGTGGAAATATGTGTGCATTAATATTAATATTAATATTGGTAGGTGGGCCTTACTTGTTTTTCTCTCTTCTGAGTATTAAACAGATTAACAAAAGTTATATTTTGTTTATGGAAGTCTCTGTGTTGCTCCATAATCTTAATAATCATTAACTTATTCAAGCTACCACCAAGAGTTTTAGATAAAAGATTGATTAGTACACTGTGTATTCAAGCCTAAGTCAACTGCCTTTCCTTCCCAGGTGTTGATTTAGTGAGTGAGCAGTTTGAAGATCTTCTCTGAACAGGTGCCCTTGTTTACAGTTTGTGGTTTTCAAGGTAAATACGGCAATTTCAGAATAAAGCAAACATTGCTGGTGGGTGGCAGTGTTTGCTTTACAAATGCTTGGAAGTGGTTTAGAAATTGTCTTTTAAAGAATAAGGTGGATAATAACCCAATAGAGCAGCCCACATGAATAGAGATCAAGTCTCAGTTGGCAAGGCACCACTGACTCACCCTTGTTCTCCTGGAGCCTTGCTTGCCCTTTAGCTGGCACCCCTGTAAGAGAGACTTATGGCCTGAAGATGAAAGTGATGGCTCCCCAGGAACCCACCGAGTCCTGGTGCTTCTGTAATGTTTTACTATATGACTGAGATTGGTGTGTGTGTGTGTGTGTGTGTGTGTGTGTGTGTGTGTGTGTGTGTGTGTGTGTGTGTGTGTGTGTGTGTGTGTGTTCTACTGGATGACTTGGAGGTGGTCAAACTTACAGAGACTGAAGGGCCATGAAGAACTGGAGGATAACACGCTTACCTAGAGAGTGTCCTATCTTGGAAGAACCGTAAAAATGGTTTTTACTAGCATTTTTGAAAGAGCAGAAGCTTCAGGTCTGTTTAGAAATAGGGCTGTGGACATTTGTCCTTGCTTCAGGTCTGTTTAGAAATAGGGCTGTGGACATTTGTCCTTCTGTTTCTATTTAGACAGGCTGCATGAAACACAAGTGCAGCTACAAATTGTTGTAGGAAGCCTCACAAGTTATGCAACTTGAACGCTGATTATATCTGCATAATTAAATACCCAGATATGGGTTCTTCATAATTTTTAAGAGTGTGAAGGGGTCCTGTGACCAAAAAGTTTGAGAAATGCTTGCTAGAGGACCAGTCAGGAAACAGGAGATTTTTTTTTTAATACTTTAAGTTCTGGGATACATGTGCAGAATGTGCAGTATTACATAGGTATACATGTGCCATAGTGGTTTGCTGCACACATCAACCTGTCATCTACACTAGATATCCATAAGCTTAGTTCAGCTATAGGGAAAAAGCACATGTTAAAAGCAGTAGATAGGCAAGGATTAGGTAAGAACCATGGTCAGGGAAAGTAATTAGAAATCAGGAAATCAGCGGGTATACCAAGGAGGCAGCATGAAATAAGGGAGCAAGAGAAAGCCTATTTTCTGTGAGCTTTCTGAGGGTCCACATTGTATCCCTACCACTGAGCTTATAGCAGGATATTTGTCAATGATTGACTTGATAAGTATAAATAATGTTGAATCAAACATATGTTAAGAAACATATGAGATGAGATGTTTATCTCAGGATTATTTATAATAGAAGAAACAAATATATAAAAGGAAAAAGATTTAATGCATCGTAAATTATTCTAGGAGGGAATTAATGTTTTCAGGCAATATTTAATGACATTACAAAATGTGAAATGAAAAAGAGACTTCATGTGGAACTGTGTATATAATACATTTCTGGTTATCTAAAATATATATGCATGTGTAAGTGTACACTTTGGCAAATTTGTCTCTAAAGATACATAACAAAATGATAATCATGTTTAACTCTGTGGCATGAAAAGAGGTGTGACATTTTCTTTATAGTCTTTTGGTTTTCCAAAATGTTTTCAGTGGTGATACATCACTTTTACCTTTAGAAAAAAGCCCAGGTTTTTCACACATACATACATGCTTCTTCTAAGCTTCTAGAGAAGGGTTCAAGTCAAGTTTCTATATTGAAAGAGTTTCCTGCCCTAGGCTCAGAACTTTATTTATTTGCCACCTGTGTGAAGCCGCTCTGAACCTCTGGAGGGAGCAGAGGCAGGTCAGAGTTCCAGACAGAGGTGGGCATT
Organism: Trachypithecus francoisi; assembly: GCF_009764315.1. Taxonomy (NCBI): domain Eukaryota; kingdom Metazoa; phylum Chordata; class Mammalia; order Primates; family Cercopithecidae; genus Trachypithecus; species Trachypithecus francoisi. Next base: position 104,500,439 of record NW_022681456.1, read on the forward strand.
GGCAGCCAGATATTGCCTACACTAGAGGAAAGACACAAGTATAAGAATTTGCTTTAATTTGAACTGCAATACTTGATGCTGCATGTGAAGAACTTTAACAAACTCCAGGCTCTGAAGGAGGCCGGCCTGCTGCAGGGCCATTAAGGAAAGCACAAGAAAGCTTGTAGCAGTGAGAACAAAAAAAGGAAGAAGGAATGACTGGGGGACTGGCAGCCTTGCTTTCCCTTTGCCATTTGGAAGGAAAAAACCTAGGCTTATTATAGGAGGAAAAAAATAATAATTAAAAGTATGTATGATATATATTGTATATACACACACATGCACATGCATATATACATAGTACTAGCTAATGTTTTCAGTGGTTTGCACTTTCTAGTGCTATAGAACACAAATTACCCTATATTGCCTCAATTTTACCTTTTTTTCTTCTCTCAAAGTGGATCATAGACTTCAGTGTAAGAATTAAAACTATATGACAATTAGAAGCAAACATAGGAGTAAATCTGCATGACGTTGGGTTAGGAAGTGATTTCTTAGATACAACACCAAACCATAGGCGACAACAGAAAAAAATGGATAAACTGGACTTCATAAAAATTAAAAACTCTTGTGCTTCAAAGGACACCATCAACAAAGTGGAAATGCAGTCCAAGGAAAGGGAGAAGATATTTCCAAATAATTTATCTGGTGAGGGACTTGAATCTAGAATGTGTAAAGAACTTTTAAAAATCAATAATAAAAAGACAACAAAAGGCAACCCAATTGAAAAATGGGCAAATGATCTGAATAGATATTTCTCAAAAAATACATAAAAATGGTCATTAAACACATGGAAAGATGCTCAACATCATTAAATGTCAGGAAAAATGCAAATAAAAACCGTAATGAGATATCATTTGAAATCTAGTCCTTATCATTCCCTCATTTCTGAAGGTGACTCTTGCTGAGTGTAATAGTCTTAGTTGGCAGTCCTTTCTTTCAGCATTTTAAATATATCATCCCACTGTCTCCTGGCCTGCAAGGTTTCTGCTGAGAAATCTGCTGATAGTCCTATGTAAGTTTTCTTAATTTTGATGAGTTGCTTCTCTGTTGCTGCTTTCAAAATTCACTTTGACTTTTGAGAATGATTTAATGTGTTTTAGTGAAGATCTCTTTATAGTTAATCTATTTAGTGTTATTTGGAATTCAGGAATCTGAATGTTCATTTCCTGTCCAAATTAGGGAAGTATTCTATTATTATTTCTTTAAATAACTGTTCTGCCCCCTTTTCTTTCTCTATTCCTTCTGGGACCTTGTACGTAATTCCTATATCCGTTCTCTTGATGATATCCTATACTCATGTAGGCTTTTTTCAGTCTTTTTAAATTCTTTTTTTCTCATGTTTCTCTGACTGACTAGTTTTAAATGACCTGCCTTTGAGCTCACCTTCTACAGCTTGATCAAATCTGCTCTTAAAGCCCTTTATGGAATTTTTTAGTTAAGACATTGTATTCTTTAGCTCCAGAATTTCTATTTAGTTCTTTTTATGGCTTCTGTTTCTTTGTTGAACTTCTAATTTTGTGTAATAGTTTTCCTCATTTTTGTTTGGTTGTCAGTCTGAGATCTTATAGTTTACTGAACTTCTTTTTTAGAGACAGGATCTTGCTCTGTTGCCTAGGCTGAAGTATGGTGGCATGATCATAGTTCAGTGCAGCCTTAAATCCCCAGACTAAAGTGATCCTCCTGCCTCAGCCTCCTGAGTAGCTGGAACTACAGGCATGTGCCACTATGCCCGGCTAATTTTTGAAAAGTTTTCTGTATCAATGTGTTCTTACTGTGTTGTCCAGGCTGGTCTCAAACTTCTGGCCTCAAGTGATTCTCTCACCTCCACTTCCAAAGTGTTGGGAATTACAGGCATAAGGCACCATGCCCAGCCTCACTGAACTTTTTAAAGAAGATTATTTTGACCTCTTTATCAGAAAATGTTTAGATCTCCATTTCTTTAGGGTCAGTCACTGTTGCTTTGTTTTGTTTCTTGTTGGTGATTTTGTGTTTCCCTGATTATTTGTGATTTTTGTGACCTTGTGTTGGTGTCTGCACATTTCAAGAATTAAGTGTCTAGTCTAGTCTTAACTAACTTCAGCAAGGAAAGTCCTTCACCAGTCATCCCGTCCAGAGATTCTTGGTGAACTGTCTGGTGGATTTATCAGGCAGGATTGCTGATAGAGTCCTTGAGCAGGCTGGCCTGGTGCCTGGGTCAGTAGGTATATTGGTCTGGTGCTTGAGTCTATGGGGTTGGGCCTGGAGCCTTGGTCCACTGGGCTTGCTTGGCACTTAGGTCCATGGGGGTGGACCTGAAATCTATAACCATGGGGCCTGGCCTGAAGCCTGGCTCTATACAACTTGCCAGGTGCTGGGTGGGCCTTAAGCCCGAACCTATGGTAGCCAGGTTAGAACCTGGGTCCACAGGGGTGTTCCTGAAGGCTGGATCTGTGGATGCCAGCCTGGTGTCTGGGACCATGGAGGCTAGACTCATTGCCTTCAGTTATGAAAGTAGATAATAAATCGTTATTCTGGGAGGTTCCATCAGCTTTACCAGAGTACCATGGCACATTCCTAATAGAGTATTTTCCTAGGAGTAGCTTTGCAGGATCATCTCAGGGAATGTGTTTTCACACTCTTAATAGGAAACCATCATACTCTTCATTCCAGTCCTTCTCGCCAGGATTCCTAATCTATCACAGAACACAGATAATAATGTGTACAACACTTTTCTTAGTTCTCCAAAGGATAATATATAACCTTCCTTTTCATTTTGAATGGGTAGGAGAGAAGTTCATTTGTTATATATATACAAGGGATTTGTTAGGGCATTAGAGCTTACTTCTCTCCTGGAACCACACACAGTTTTGGTATCAAGTTCTTTGTTGGTGCTATGAAACTTCTCTTTCCAGCCTTGGGGTATGATAGGGTCAAACTGATTTGTACTTAGACCCTGGCACTGCCACTTACTGGGAGTGTGACTTTGAGTGGTTATTTAAACCTATTTCATTTTCAGTGCACACACTGTAAAATGATGGTGATATAGGCATCTTGGGGTTATTTAGAAATTAAAATAATTTGTGTAAAGTAACTAGCACATTTATTGGCACAAAATAGAATGGTACTGCCATTCTCTGTATTATAAGAAATCAGAGATGTGTATGTTAATATATACAGTTGGCCCTTTGTGTCCATGGATTCTGCATCTATGGATTCAGCCAACTGCAGATTAAAAATATTTGAAAAAAATTCTGCCAAATTCCAAAAAGCAAAACTTGAATTTGCTGCACCCTGAGTACTGCATTGAATCTATATGAATAAAGTGATGGATAGGGAGTATTAGGTGTTATAAGTAATCTAGAGATGGTTTAAAGTGTACAGGAGGATGTGCATAGGCTGTATGCAAATACTATAGCATTTTATATGAGGGACTTGAGCTTCTGTAGATTTTGGTATCTGCGGGGGTCCTGGAATCCATTCCCCAGCAGATACCCAGGGGTGACTAATTACATCTTCCATCTCTTTCTTTTTTCCTTGAAATGCTGAGAGTTATTTTTAATTTTATTTTTGTTAATCCAGTGGAATCATATTTGATTCTGTTGGCTTCCATATTGCTATTAGTTTTTTTAGTTCAGACTTTGCTTGGGCTTACTGGAAGAGTTGTCACTAATCACTAGAAGCTCTAGAAAAGATGATGTGGAGGTCATAAAGAGCCCTTTTTGTTGACTTGTCAAAAGCTGCTATTTCAGTGTCATTATTGCACCCTGCTTTAGTTGCGCTCTGCTATGTCTAATTGCTCTTTAGTCTTTGAAGTAATTCTTGTCACTTTGCCTTAGTAAGATTGTGTGTTCCAGCTCCTACTATCAGTAACTCTGTATTTAATTTGGCTAGATTTGCTTGGTATTTGCCAAATTAGTGCAATTTCCTTAGGTAAAATATAATTTACAACAGGATGACACCTCATAATTTAAATAGCAGCTGTTGAAGGAAGGCAAACAGTTACAAATTACTCATTCTCTTCCTTTGCGCTATGGTGCTGTGAGGAAATGAACAAAGTGTTTAAGGACATTCTTGGGCTTATGTTGTTTGATTTACATGGACAAAGGGAAAAAAAACTACTCATTTGAATTTGCTTTGAAATGTTAACACAACTTAGATTCCTGTAAGATAATTTTGAAAGAACAGCTCTCTTGTTACTAAGAGAAAGAAATTCTTCCTGTTTGCTAGTTCATGTAATGGATAATGGCCCAGTTCACCTACATCTGGGGAGGGGGTGTTTCTTTTTTGAAAGGTGAGAATTTCTGTGCATGTACCATTCATTTATTTCTGAAGTATTTACTGAACACTTTTTATGTGTTAGGTACTTTGATAGACACTGGAGATATAATTGTAGGCAGTATGGATACTGTTTCTGCTTTCCAGGTGCAAGTGGTCCATGATGTCTAGAAGGTTTAAATTTGATCTCTTGATCTCAGTCATGGAAGAGACTGTATGCAGGAGGATGTGATCCACAGAGGATCAGTAACCTGTTGTTTGAAAAACTATAAGTTTAGTATATATTTTCATTTATATTTCCTTTGGCAATTAAGAACGTTTAAAAGGAAGTGCTGGCAGATTTCATTTGAGCTAAGTAGAACGTAGGAAATCCTTCTGCCATTCATATGCCTTGTTCTATGTAGGCAGCCACAGACCAATGAGGGAAGAGTATGTAAGTTGTGTCAGGTGAAACAGCCTTACTGGATATTGACACTTACTAAGACAATCTGGCTGCTGGGTCAGATGCCCTGTCCTACCTGGAGCTTCTCATTCCAGTGCGTCATCTGTGAAGACTTGAATATCCTATGTTCTAATAAGAGGCCTTATATACTAGACATGCAACTTTTAACAGCAACATTATAAAGTTGGATTTTTGGGGGCCATTATGGCTAGAAAGACTGTGCAATGGAGAAAGGCTAGCATTAAGATGGGGAGTCCTGTTTTCTCCCCATTAGGAGCCATTGATCCTGACAAAATTAATCAAGGGCCAATTGTAAGGCAAAAATATGCAACAAATAAACTAAATGGGGAAATGAGTGAACATTAACAAACATCTGTTATGTACTAGGTAGTATTTCGTTATTTCTAAATTTTTATATTCAACTAATCTTTTATAACTTAGAAAAGGAGACATCAATGTGTATTAAATGAATACTTAAAATATGCTTTTATGTATACTATCTCTAGTTAAGGAAGTAAGAAGGTTAGAAATGGGGGATGGAGAGTGAGAAAGGTGAGAGAAAAGATGGGGATGACACTGACTCAGGTGAAATTGACAGAGACAGAGGAGAAGCTACATGGAGGGAAAAGGAAGCAGGTGGAGAGGTTCTCACTCGGATTAGTAATTTGGGCAGTTACTTCAGAATCAAATTTTAGTGACTACTACTATTCTTTAGAATTCAAATTAATGCTTAAGCAATTACTTTTTTAATGCTTCTAGAACTATTGTTGAATTTCTAGAAATCATCAAACAGGAATCACAGCAGCCATCTCCACCCTTACTTTCCCATCTTCCACATCCCCAAGAGGATATTTTGCTAAGGACTCTGCCTCAAGCACTATCACAGTATGGGATATTTCGTGAGAGTCCAGTAAAATTAAACAGAGATAGAGTTGGATCAGATAGAGAAAGAATGACAGTTGAATTAAGTATTTTCATGTATTTGAAAAGTCATGCAAAGTATGAGAACCAACCACAGTTGTCCCTCAAATTACAATGGGGACATGTCCTGATAAACCCATCACAAATCAAAAATATCGTAAGTCAAGCTGTTTCACGAAAGGGGTCCCAATCCAGACCTCAAGAGAGGGTTCCTGGATTTCATACACAAAAAAATTCAGGGCGAGCCCATAGAGTAAAGTGAAAGCAAATTTATTAAGAAAGTAAAGGAATAAGGCTGGGTATGGTGGCTCACGCCTCTAATCCCAGCACTTTGGGAGGCTGAGGTGGGCAGATCACCTGAGGTCAGGAGTTTGAGACCAGCCTGAGCAACATGGCAAAACCCTGTCTGTACTAAAAATACAAAAATTAGCTGGGCATGGTGGTGGGTGCACATAATCCCAACTACTGGGGAGGCTGAGGCAGGAGAATCTCTTGAACCCGGGGGGCGGAGGTTGCAGTGAGCTGAGATTGTGCCATTGCACTCCAGCCTGATGACCGAGTGAAACTCCATCTCAAAAAAAAGATCCCAGCACTTTGGGAGGCTGAGGCAGGCAGATCACAAGGTCAGGAGATCGAGACCATCCTGGCTAACATGGTGTGAAACCCTGTCTCTACTGAAAAATACAAAAAAAAACCAAAATTAGCCAGGCGTGGTGGCGGGCACCTGTAGTCCGAGCCACTCGGGAGGCTGAGGCAGGAGAATGGCGTGAACCTGGGAGGTGGAGCTTGCAGTGAGCCAAGATCGTGCCACTGCACTCCATCCTGGGCAACAGAGTGAGACTCTGTCTCAAAAAAAAAAAAAAAGAAAAGAAAGTAAAAGAATGAAAGAATGACTACCCCATAGACAGAGCAGACCTATAGACTGTTGCTTGCCCATTTTTATGGTTATTTCTTGATAATACGCTAAACAAGGGGTGGATTATTCATGCCTCCCCTTTTTAGACCATATAGGGTAATTCCTGACATTGCCATGGCATTTGTAAACTGTTATGGCACTGGTGGAGGTGTAGCGGTGAGGATGACCAGAGGTCACTCTTATGGCTGTCTTGGTAAAGGCTTCTTTACTGCAACCTGTTTTATCAGCAGGGTCTTTATGACCTGTGTCTTCTGCTGACCTCCTCTCTCATCCTGTGACTTAGAATGCCTTAACCATCTGGGTATGCCGCACAATAGGTCTCAGCCTCATTTAACTGAGCTCCTATTCAGGATGGAGTTGCTCTGGTTTAAACACCTCTGACATTTCCTCCCTCCCTTTTATAAGAGAACCCTTAATCCTAAGGGTTGCAGAGGGATGAAGATCCATCTCTGTAACTTCTTCAGGCTGAATAGGGGCAATGGTATTTCTACCTATTTGTGTCTCTTGTGTTCAGGGTAGGGAGGAGCTCAGTCAGAAAGTATCAGTATGGCGAGGGCTATCCATGACTCTTGAGTTCCAGCACGAGGCAATATCTGAAAGATTAATAAGTGTTCAGTTTAAGAATGCATTCAGAAAGCTTATCCTGCATTTCTACACAAAGACTACAACAGCAATGTATTCCACAACAGTAAAGCAACATCAGTAAAATTACTCCAAGAAAACTAAGTAAGAAGGCTTTCCGTGAACTGGGCAACTGTTGGAACCAAGCTGAAATGGGGTGCTAGCCAATTCCAATATATGCACAGAATTAGAATACTGATCCAGATTTTTCCAATACCCATCCATTTTGTTTTTTTCTGAGCAGCAGTCAGAGATCACTGGTTGATTCACAGGAATAAGCAGTATTAACCTAAGTTGCAGAAAGAAACTTAAAAACAACTGATGAGACTAGAATCTGATAACAAGTGTGCCATAGTTCTTGAAACATATTTTTTCTGTCTCCAGTTTCCCATTTTTACTAAAGACAAATCATGGTAAGACTGATTTGCTTTATTATACTTGGCCTGATTATTTGTGTAAAGTGCAGCAAGAATAATTATTTTTCACATATGCTCTTTCAAATTGACTTTGATGGAACTCTGTTCCATAGAAGGAATCTTAGATAAGACTTTTTTAAGAGCTGAGTCCTGCTGTGGGTTTGTACTCTCAAATACCAAGAGTTGGGTAAATTCCTTTCCTTTTGAGGTCCCAAGATAACTTGGGGCTCCTGGACTTGTTGGAAAGTGACTTATTTAATTACCACAGGTCAGAAACTCTGTACAGGGACTGTTCTAGGCAAGGTCTAATGCCAGTTCCCCAAGTGGCTTTCATTGACTTTACAAGTCAAGTTTGATTCCTTAAAGGAAAGCACACCATTCCAGTCAAAGCCTTGGTAAAATAACCAGTTTCTTCAATTGTGTCTTAGTATTGCAAAAGAAGACAGATTTGTATTGCACTTATGCAAGTTACTATATTGCCATAAATTAAGAGTACTTACAACTACTTTCCAAATTCTGGAGAAATCAGGTAGAGAGAAACAAATATGCTCCAAATTTTGTTCACAGGAGTTCGCTCAATTGTTACAAGCCTTAAATAGCTCAAAACAAAAGATTTTTGACTCTGGAAAACAAAGGATCAGCAACATTTTAAGCACAGTTAAAGAGATTACTTTAGACTTCTGTTGGTTCAGTCTATTCAGTTAACTCCTGTTTTGCTTGATATTCATAAACATTTCAGCTTTCCATGAATCCTGAAAGTTTTTCCCTTTTTTTCTGATGTCACAATCTCCAAAGTTATCAGAACCCTGCATTCAAGAACACCTGCTAGAAGTTTATAGTTAATTATAAATCAACTTCTGAAGAGGACCAAAACAAGACAACAATTATTTGTGGATGACAAAATATCTTGGGACAACCACAGTCAGAAAACACGATTGACAAAGAAATTTGGTTACCTTTGTGGCATACAATGATTTTATGTAACAATTATTAAAAACATACACTAAGTCATATTAGAATTATAGGAGTTTCCCATAATGTTGGAACATAGACCAAAAACCCATTATACAAATACATCCCAAAGGAAACAAAATACCATTTTGTGTTTGACAATGCTTCTTGTAGGATTTTAATATCAAGTAAGCCAAATGTCACTGTTGCATTAGTGCACTACTGATGTTAAACCCAATGTTTAATGAAACCTTATAGACAAATATATTCAATCTTAATCAGTTTGATCATAAGTTAAAATTTTAATAAACCTTTTATAACCCTTTACAATTTTTGTTAGAGCAGATTGTAAGCTGATTTTTGCTCTAAGAAAAACCTATTATGCTTGTATTCCAATGTTTAATTTATGAGAAACAGAATAATACCCCTTTAACTTTAGCCAATATGTTCACAAACATAATTTGTTTTACAAGATTAATTTTTCACAAACTTTCCACAACCAGCTTAAAACTTCAGCTTTCCCTATCTTACTTAAAACAATCTTTTAGCCCTCTAAACTTAGGCAAAAAATCTCCACATTCCCATGGCTTCTTGTAATCTTTTACCAAAAACACATTTCACTTTCTTTATACACCTTGCATGTAAAACTGTTCCTTCAGTAGTCTCAATTACATGTAACAGTGTTAACTCTTAGCAACTTTTACTTTTGATGAAAACCTTGGTAAGTTCGGGATTTTAATTACGTACCAGGTGTGGAGCCTAGGACAGCAGACGAAAGTGCAGATAAGGCTGACTTTTTTGTGCATAGCTAGTGGGTGTGGCTAACTCCACATGTCCCTAGCTGTATCTAGAATCTAATGCTCCAAAATCAATTGAACGGTTTTCAAAAGTCAAAGAAGCAGTTTATGACCTTAAAGCATTCCGTAAACTTAGTATCTAACCAGTATAATTTAGACTAAATGTTTGCATTTCTGAAGATATTTTTATTTTACCAATAATCTTTTACAACTATCTTTATTTCCCAAAGATTACTTAAATCACGTGAACTAAATAAAAGGCATTATGCCTTTTACTTTTCTCACAAAATATTTTATTTAACCTCTTATTATTAAACCAATTAATTAAAGCTCTTTCATATATAAACATCACACACACAATACATATAAATATGCAGACAGAAGAAGATAAAGGACTTATCCCCTAGGCTGGGAATCGAACCCTGAACCCAGGCTGCCATTGTGAAAAGAGAAAGCATGGCCACATGGTTACAAGGCTAAGCTCCCAAGGACATACAAGACAAGAGGGAAACCTCATCCATTTTTTTTCAGGGACCTGCAGCAAAGTTTGTAACTGACCAGTTTGTTGAGTCGTCTTGAACAGCAGGCTTATAGATGTCCAAAGCCTGTGTTTTATCCTAAGGTACCCCTCTTGGTGACAGAACAATACAGAAAGACATACCGGATTCGTTACTGCTTAAGACTAGCCTCACAAGTCCTTTTTCCCATGAATCAAAACTTTACAGGAGACAAACAATGATTTTTACCATTCATTCAACTAGTTTGCGCAAAGAGAGAGAGAGAGAGAGGGAAGCATTGCCTGAAGCAGGGTGGGGAAGACGAGTCACTTAGGGAGGCCAGGGAAAGATCCACCCATTGCAGCGACACTGAAAATTTCAGGTGGCCACTTGTCGGTAATGAAGGCATATTTTCCAGCAGTCCTATCAGCTCTCGAATTTCGAGCTTTCTCGTGAAAAAAGCTCCCCATGTCCCACAATCCTGTACATGCCTAATTCTGTCACCCATAGCTGTCAGCAAAGAGTACAAGGCAGATTATTCCAAACAGAATAGCAGTTAACATCCCATAGTGTCAAATCTGTTCTTAGGCGAAAGGGACTTTACCAAGAGGGACTTTACTGAGCGAGGCCTTTAACCCCCTAAGTCTTAGAAGGGACTCTAACCCTCCTAAGTTAGGGGCCTTTAACCCAAGGTCATTCAAGTGTCCTTGCCTTTTATTAAGAGTGTCCTCTAATCCACTCTGTCTTAGGAGAGACTGTAATTCCCCTAAGTTGGGCCTCTAACCCAGTCCCATTCTTTACTCAGCTACGCCACCACTTACCCAAAGTCATCGAATCAGTGCTGCAGTCTGTTACCTTTGGATGGGGGGTCACCTCAGTATCATCCATTTTGTGGTTCACCAGCAATATGTTACTGGACCCCGTCACTTACCCAAAGTTAGCCTTTGGGTTGGGGGTTTCCGCACTATACCAGGAAGATGTTATAGAACACCACCACTTACCCAAAAGTTAGCCTTTGGGTCAGGGTTTCCTCACTGTAGTCCCTTGGTTGTCGCCAGAATGATGTTACAGGAAAGGGGTCCTGATCCAGACCCCAAGAGAAGGTTCTTGGATCTCGTGCATGAAAGAATTCAGGGCAAGTCCATCGAGTAAAGTGAAAGCAAGTTTATTAAGAAATTAAACGAATAAAAGAATGGCTACCCCATAGACAGAGCAGCCTCCAAAGGCAGCTGCTTGCCCTTTTTTATGGTTATTTCTTGATAATACGCTAAACAAGGAGTGGATTATTCATGCCTCCCCTTTTTAGACCATATGGGGTAATTCCTGACATTGCCATGGCATTTGTAAACTATCATGGTGCTGGTGGAAGTGTAGCAGTGAGGACGACCAGAGGTCACGCTTGTGGCTATCTCGGTTTTGGTAGGTTTTAGCCAGCTTCTTTACTGCAGCTTGTTTCATCAGCAAAGTCTTTATGACCTGTATCTTGTGCTGATGGCCTGTCTCATCCTGTGACTTAGAATGCCTTAACCATCTGGCAATGCAGCCCAGTAGGTCTCAGCCTCATTTTACCCAGCCCCTATTCAAGATGGAGTTGCTCTGGTTTAAATGCCTCTGACAAAACCATTGTAAGTCAGGGACTGTGTGTATAGTGATTATCTGAACTGATAGTGCAATAGGAGAAACAAACTCAAGTATTCTGAGGAACTTAGCATAGACAATAAGAACGTAATTACTAACAAAGAGGGCTATTAAAATTAAGGTGGGTTTTTAGATGTCTAATGTGAAAATTTAACAAATTTTTGGAAAGGGAGACTGTTTGCCCATGAAAATTAATTGTTAATTTTGTATATGCATTGATCCACTTAAGACTATAGACATATCTCTATAGTTCTGGGATTATGCATGTGATAAAAATAATTTTATGTCTGGGTATAAAATTATGTGGTTTTAGCGTGTTGGTTTTAGGACCTGGAAATTTTTTTTAACAGAGTCTCACTCTGTCGCTCAGGCTGGAGTGCAGTGGCACCATCTTGGCTCACTGCAACCTCTGCCTCCCAGGTTCAAGCGATTCTCCTGCCTCAGCCTCCCAAGTAGCTGGGACTACAGCACCCATCACCACGCCTGGCTAATTTTTGTATTTTTAGTTGAGATGGGGTTTCAGCGTATTGCTAGGCTGGTCTCGAACTTCTGACCTTGTGATCCACCCACCTCGGCCTCCCAAAGTGCTGGGATTACAGGCGTGAGCCACCACACTTGGCCTGTAAAAACTTTTTATGTAAGATGATATTTTTTATATTTTAAGTTCAGATGATTTGAGTTGATGGGAGTTCATTGTCAGAATATATAGAGTAGTAAGAACATGAATTGATCTCATTCCCCCTGACCTGGGCCTCAAGGCTACAACACTGGTTCTAGTAGTTTGAGATTAGTCCTGTTTATGCCACAGTAACTGTAAAAGCAGTTCTAAACTCTAGGACAATGACCTTTCAACTTTTTTTTTTAACATTTATTTTAGGTTCAGGGGTACTCGTGTAGGTTTGTTATTATGTAGGTAAACTCCCTGTGACGTGATCTTTCAATTTTTTGGATCATATGTCCCATCAGGAAAAAAGTGAGCATAATTGATACACATTTATAAGTTATATATATATGTGTTACTATAATACTGAGTTGTGTACATTATTGAACATAAGCAGAAGAAAGTTTTTAAATAGGGGATAAGTAAAAGTAAATCCGATTTCTGGAATTTTCTTTTTTTTTTTTTTTGAGACGGAGTCTCGCTCTGTCGCCCAGGCTGGAGTGCAGTGGCCGGATCTTAGCTCACTGCAAGCTCTGCCTCCTGGTTTCATGCTATTCTCCTGCCTCAGCCTCCGGAGTAGCTGGGACTACAGGTGCCCGCCACTTCGCCCGGCTAGTTTTTTTGTATTTTTTAGTAGGGATCTGGAATTTTCCTCCACATTCTAGTAGATTGTTTGGGTACTCCCCTGAAATGTGCACACCCTTTTTGAACCCCCTGCCCTGATCCTTTGCCAGTATAGTGACTCAGCCATTTTTGTTGCTTGGGCAGTGTTAACTAGCTGAATGATCTTGAGCAGATATCTTTATTTAACTGATTTATAAAATGATGGTAATTGTATGTATCTCATAGCATTGCTTTGGAGATTAAATGCAACCTGATCTCTAAAGTTTTTAGCACAGTGTATGAAACATTAGCTGTTTTTTCCCATTGATGAGTTTCTCTTTATTTTCCTCTATTTCACGACTTTTCATTCATATACCTATTTCCTTTTCTTCTGCATTAGGATTTTGCTTAGAGCCTTCTGTGTATTTCTTCTGGTTTCCTTTCTAAGTCTCATGTGCAGAGAGGGGATCTGTTTGGGCTAATTGGTTATAGCTGTATGACCCATTTTGGCTGGAGCAATCCTGGTTTCCACCAGTTGTCCCAGTATGACTATGGTGGTTCTTTTACCTTTTCGAGGTGTCCTGAGTTGGAAATAAAGCATAGAATGATGAACTTCTCAATAAGTCACCATCAAGTATAGATGACCTGTTTAGGGGGCAGGTATCTTGTATGAAGGATGCCTCCTTGTCATTGCACAACTTAGAGATGGCTCTCTGGCTATCTTCAGATGATGTATTAACCAGAAGAGGAGGGTCCCATCTGTAAGGACATGATGGGGTGGCATCGTGAGTGTGACATGACCTCAGAGAGATGTCTAGTACTAGAGGTGACTATTAATCCACAGAACAATAGATGACTTTAGGAGAGGGCTGGACAGTTGGAGTCTATAACCATGGTGGCTGTCTACCCAGATTGCAAAAATGAAAATCCAGAATTTATTGGGTATTGAACTTGGAAATCTGAACCTGCAATCTGAGGCTCAGCATTGTGGTGAATATTTTCTAAGTTGAGAAAATGTTCTTTTGATTTGGAATAAAATGTGCTACTCTTATGTAAGGTTACACTCACACTCATAGCAGGAATTAGAAATAGGTCTTCTTGTTCTGCACCAGGTGCTCTAGAAAGAGCAGAATAGCTTCTTGTTCTCCTAATGTTTACTAAAAACTTGTTGCTACTTGTCTTGTGGGTTTTTCAATTCTGGCTTCATGTTTTAACCCTACTAGACACTCATCAAATATGAATTAACAATTGTGAAGTTTATTCTAACAGTGTCAGCAAACCCCCCCCCAAAAACCCATATATGATTACTGAATAATGCACATTTTCTTCACTTTCAAGTAATTTCTATAACTGTGTTATTGAGGCATAGTATTTCAAGTTACTACTTTACTTAGGAAATCATAGATGGGGACACATGACACTATGAAGAAGATGGAATATTAAGGTGTTTTGGTTTTTAATCCTATTCCATGACCTTTGTTGGAATTGGTAACATAAGAAACTAATGGAGAAGTTAACTTTTATCTTTCCTGAGGTCTGTAGGCTTGGATTTCTAAAGTGAACATAATCCTGTGATCATCAACCTGAAATTTTACAACTCTGACACAATACTTAAAAACATTTTTTTTATTTCCTCTCTTAGAATCAGGAGCTGGTGGTGAATGTATTGGACCACATCAATATTTTGTTGTTTCTTCAGGAGAAAAAAAATAGTGATTGAAACCTTATGATTACTAGAGTTAAAAAATCAGTTATGACTTAAAAGATAGCTGCAGTTCAGACTTTTCCACTAATGCTTGACATTTTACATTATGGAATAAGCAGTAACTTTTCTTTCAGAAATGTATGAGTCATATGTCCAAGTGGTTGCTGCTTTGGATCAGAGTTCATTTTTAATGACCTGACTTGGACATTTAAAAGTCAGTCCTAACTAATCATAATCATGAGTTCAATTTCTTCCTCTAGTTTCCATCTTGAACTTTCAAAATGCACAGTAGAGATAATAACCCATAAATGATTAATAGGGAATCAAACTAATACTTTTGAAGAAAGGCTGCGGGTATTTGAGTATACCTGATATCACATAGTCAAATCTGAGCAATGAATCTCACTTCTTTTAGTCATTTAACACATACATAAAAGGTATGATTTCCCTAGGTTTTGCCCATTTCCTTCACGCTCTTTATACTTTCATTTTTAAATGTTATCTATTTCTGTGGCTTAAATTACTAAAAACTTGTTGCTACTTGTCTTGTGGGTTTTTCAATTCTGGCTTCATGTTTTAACCCTACTAGACATCTTTGTACTGATGGACTGAAAAATTTACATTTTAAGTTCCTTCTAACTTTCCCAGTCTCCCCCGTGACTCATCACCCATGGGTTTCCTGAAGGAAATGGTATTTTAGAATCCCACCTACTGTTTCACAGTTTAAAAAAATAAGCAAGTATCAAGGATAACCATCATAATTCTCACTAAGACTAAAATGCAAGTCTGTCTCACATGAAAAATGGGACACCCAATGGGTATATTCTGCAGACAATTTAGAAGTCATCGTATTTCTCTTGCGAGAAGGTAGTTTAAAGATATATATCTGAAATTCAGATAGGAGCAATTGTCAAAACTATTAGTTTGGTGCAAACATAATTGTGGCTTTTACTATTACTTTTAATGGCAAAAATTGCAATTATATTTGCACCAACCTAATCTTAGAAAGAATAATTTCTTTGTAATAGTACAGGATTGAATGTAATAAAGTTAATTAGGAAAGCCTTGGCTGGGTGCTGTGGCTCACGCCTGTAATCCCAGCACTTTGGGAGGTGAGGTGGGTAGATCATCTGAGGTCAGGAGTTCGAGACCAGCCTGGTCAACACGATGAAACACTGTCTCTATTAAAAATATAAAAATTAGTGGAGCGTGGTGGCAGGTTCCTGTAGTCCCAGTTACTTGGGAGGTTGAGGCAGGAAAATCACTTGAACCCAGGAGGCAGAGGTGGCAGTGAGCTGAGATCACGCCATTGTACTCCAGCCTGGGTGACAGATGAGACTCCATCTCAAAAAAAAAAAAAAAAAACTCTTTGAAAGCCTTCCTGGAAAAATTATTTCTTCAGGGTTTTGACGTTAGAAGGGACTTGCATTGGTGGAAGTTGATAGACTGAATTGTTCAGATACTGGAGTAGCACACAGAAGTCCCTTAGGAAGGAAGAACAAGCTATTGAGTTTGGGACAGTGAATTTTGTCTAAAATAGAAATCTGTTGGATAATAATGAAAAAAGGTTAATGAAATAATGACATGAGACTGGTGACGTGGTGTAGGATGCTCAAGAAGAGATACATTTGCATTTGATGTGGAAGAATTCTTGAACAGGGAAATAGAAGCATTGTTGGAAGAACCTGAACCATTTGTCTCAAGATTGGATTGGAACGGGAGAGTCAAGCAAGGGCACATTCTCAGTTGTTCTGCTGAGAGGTGATGAGCCATGAGCTTCAGTGATGTTTAGGAAGTGGAGAAGTGTGGTAGTAAAAATAGAGCAAGAGACATATAGAATAGAACATATAGACATAAAATAGTACAAGGAAAGACCTTATGGATTTGATTAGATAAATCTTTATAACGTTTGCATGAGTGACATGAAGAGGCATCGAAAATGTTGATAAACCTACATTAGGGTTAACCTATATGAAGTTACCAGTATTTTACTTTATAAACCTACAAAAGTGGTAGTTTTAAATGGTTCCTTGTAATACACACCTGGCTTGGGTTGGAGATGACTACTCTCCAAAATGGATAATGGCATCAGTGAAGAACCAAGAATTGCAAAGATAGTAGTACTACCAGTTAAATGAGGACAAAAGCCTTAAGTGATTACGGGCATTTTCAGAGCTCTAAGCTGGTAGCATAGTGAATTACAGTATTGCAAACAAAGGGAAGGAAGGAAGGAAAGGAGAAAGCAAGCAAGCAAATTTCATGAATACTTTTTCTTTGAAATTTCAAACGTGTGTTTTTATGTACAACAGAAAGTCTTGGATAAAACAATACAGGCTTTGACTATGTGGCGTTTAACCAGTGTAGAGAAATTTTGGGAGATTGATTACTTCATCAGACAGTTTGGCCCTGATCTGGTCAATTGCTGAATTTGGAGTTACTTGAATATTTAGCAAGAGAAAAAGTATTGTTGTGCATTTGAAAAGGAAGCATGTTTTTGCTTACTTTTCTAGTCATTTTTAGGTAGCCACTAAGAGGATCAGACCCAAGTTAGTTAAGAAAGTAAATGAAATAACACTCCCTAGCATGCTGTCACACACACACACACACACACACACACACACGCACACGCATCCCTGATAAGAGAACACTTTTGCTCTTTGGAGAGAAAGGTGGATACATGCAACAACACATTGTTTTAAGATACCCAATTTGGCTGCATTACCTTGAAAATTCTCTCCACTGCTTCATGCAGATCTGATTGGTGAGCATAAATTAGTCACAAATGGCACATGTGTGCATCGGTAATAAAGAAGATAACAGCACTGCGACACTAAGTTTGTGATGCTCTCAGCAAGCCAGGGGTGGTAGGAGTCTATGGATGACATTCCCCGCATATTCCTTTGAGAAAGACATGAGTCATGACACCAGATCGCTAAGAGGCAGGACACACTCCGTTAGGACCAAGCCGCAGCTAGGGAAAGTTTACATGTTTTAGAGTGGCAAATTGTCAGGTTGTTTCTGCTCATTTTCTATTCAAACTCACGTCCCGGGCTTCCTGAGTACCGCAGCAAACACTAGCTCTGTCTTCTCTAAGCTCAGTGAATGTGGGACATGGGGCAAACCAGAATGGGCTCATTCTCCAGGTTCCCTCCATTTGCATGCATATTTTATTAGGTCTTCAAAGAAGCAGCTCGTGAAGAGGCATGCAGGAACATTTGTGTATGTGTTTGTGTGTGTGTGTGTGTGTTGTAGGAATACACAGCTATTTGTGCTCATGTGGGATGAATGGGGTGAGATGTTTCATATTTATCCTACTCTGTGCCCTCCAACCCCTATTCTTCTGTGTAATTCAGAAGAAATTTCGTGTGTAGTCTTTGAATTTGAGGGATTCACAGTCTAGGTGGGGAGATAAGGATCTATACAAAAAATCATTAACAAGAATAGTTTGTAATCGTTGGATAGTAAGTATTACAGGAGTCTGAGAAGTGGGTTTCTTGTGAGCTAATATAATCAGGGAAGACTTCTTGGAAAAATCAGGTTTCAGTTTTAAATCTCATTAAATTTCAATTAAATTGGCATTTATTGAATATTTATTACGCCAGTGTACTAAATCATGGGACTAAAATTTGAGTTATGAGTGAGAAACCATTCTGGTGTAATCCTCTTTGTATTAGGTGGAGCCATGTCAATGCTTTTTGATAATTGTGTTCCACAAAAAACACATTATAACTACGTCTCTCTCTCTCTCTCTCTGAAACCAAGTATTTTCTGATTTTTGCTTCATTAAATTGTGATGCCCCTATAGACTTCTATGCCTTTGGTAAGTGATGAATTTGTTAGGGAATTTCTTCTCCTTTCTTGAGGCTGTGATTCTGGGAAGGAGTTCAAGTGTGCTTCCTCAAACAATGAAAGTCAGCTGTCTTGGTAGGAATTGTCCTAACAAGCAGATAGTTCAACTTTGCAGTTTGGGCTATAGAAAAATAATGCTGTAATCGGATTGTTAGAGTATTCAGAACTTATGCCTCAAATAAACTTTTATGTCTGTGGTGCAGAGGGTTGCTTTTGTGTTTTGCCTGGATTCAGTCCTACAGAGTGGGAACATCACCATGTGCAATCATTAGAAATGCAATCGAAACTGAGCATCAGTTGAACCAGCTCATATTTAGTGAGGTCACATCTGCTGTATGTCTGTGTTTGTTCAAGGATAAAAGGAAAGAAGCGCCAGGGCTTCTTTATGTTCTCATGTTTTCATCTAGCAGGCAAGGAGCACAGGAGGTCTGTTGTTCGTCATTCCTGGATAACATCAAAGCCGGTTCTGGCAAAGTCGTTGCTAATCTGTGGGCAGGATGACCCTGAGAACACTTATAATGCTGCTACCTGGGAAATATTTCTCATTTTTGCAAAACATTTTATCTGAAAAAGGTTGCACCTACCATTGTTTGCCTAACTTTTAACAGAACACTTCTGAAAATCTGTACGTGCCTAACAGTTTGCCTGCAAAATTCTTGTCCTCCATACTCACATTTTCCTTTTAAAAGCTCACAGTAACCTCTTTCTTTATAAGGCTATGTATTTGATGAAGCAAAGAAGAAAAGAGAGTATATTTCCTTTTGCTTTATGGGTTTTTGTTGTTCTTTTTAGGCAGATCATGAATAGAATCCAGTGAAATTATAGGCTGCTATGACTGTGTTCTCTACTTCCTGTTTGTGATCCAAAACAATCCACATTTGTGATAAAAATTCAAATTGTACCAAAGGTTTTGGGATTTCATTCCATATTCAGGAATTAATATAACTAATGTTTGTTCCTTTTATTCATATATTCATGTCTGTGTTCCTTCAGGAAACATTCATTGAGCACCTACTAAGTGCTAGGCATTTATCAGATGGTGACATGCTATGTAGAGAAATAAAGCAAGGTGACCAAGAGTGCTAGCTTGGGAAGCGTTGCTGTTTTTGCAGTACCAGGGCAGTCCTCACTGATACTTGAGCGGAGGCCTGAGTAGGGGCAAAGTTGCCTGTGCAGAAATCTTGGGGAACAGGCAGAGCTGGAGAGAGTGTCCAGGGCAAAGTCCCTGAAGTGGAGATGTCCTAGATAAGTTCCAGTAATGGCAAATAGGATGGTGTGGCTGGGGTGGAGCCAGTGAGTGGCCAGGTAGTGGTGGGGAGGTCAGGCTGGTCATTAGGAGTGGCAGAGCCAGAGAGCAGCTCATATAGGGCTCTGTAGGCCACAGGGAGGCCTTTGGCTTTTGCTTTGAGTAAGGTGGAGCCATTGAAGGGTTTTGAGCAGAGGCTGATGGGCGCTGACTTCCGTTTAACAGGCTTACAGTGCTTGCTGCATGAAGAATCCACAGTCGGACAGGGGCAGAAGCAGAGACTTGTTAGTAGGCTGTTGCTGCAGCCAGGAGAGAAATTATGGTGATTTAGATTAGGATCATGAGTTGGTAAGAAATGAGTTGCTAGATCTATTTTAAAGGTAGAACCTATAGAAGTTTCATTGTTTTGGACATGAGGTTTGTTGTTGTTGTTGTTGTTGTTTCTGTTTTTTTCTTTTTGTTTTTTGTTTTTTTTTTTGAAATGGAGTTTTGCTCTTATTGCCCAGGCTGCAGTGCAATGGCACAATCTTGGCTCATCTCCTAGGTTCAAGTGATTCTCCTGCCTCAGCCTCCCGAGTAGCTGGGACTACAGGCATGTGCCACCATGCCCAGCTAATTTTGTAATATTAGAGACGGGGTTTCTCCATGTTGGTCAGGCTGGTCTCGGACTCCCGACCTCAGGTATGATTTCCCCCCACCTCAGCCTCCCAAAGTGCTGGGATTACAGGCATGAGCCACTGCACCTGGCCTGGACATGAGGTGTTTAATGTAGGCAACTAGTAAGATTGCTAAAATTACTAAAATTGCTAAATTACTAAAATTGCTTCACTGAGCGTATTATATGTTCTAAACATGGTTCTAGGGGTTTACATCTAATAATGCATTGATCCTCATCACAATGCTACGGAAAAAATATTTTTCTCTAAAATATCTGCTGAAATACTTAACATTCAATAAAACACATAAATCTTAAGTGTAAGCTTAAGTGTATTAATGTAAGTTTGCTACACTTTTATATGTGTGTATGTATATACAAACATATATACATATATAAAATATAAATATAAATATTTATGTAAGCATCACCTAGATCATGATATAAAACATTTATACCCTGCCGAGGTTCCTCTGCCAAAGGTAACATTGTTTTTACCCTCGCACTATAGATTGTTTTTGTCTGTTTTCAAGTTTCCTATAAGTGAAACCATACTATACCTATCATTTCTTTAATTGGTTTTATTGACATAATTTAGATATCATAAAATTTATCTTTTAAAGTGTACAATTCAGTAGTTTTTAGTGTATTCACAAGTTTGTGCAACACTTGTCATTTTCTATTCTAGAAATTTTTCATCACCCCCAAAAGATATAGCCATTAGCAGTCACTCCGTTTCCCCCTCCTCTCAGCGAAGCTCCTTTCCATCTGTATACATTTGCCTATTCTGAACATTTCATGTAAATGGAACCATACCTTTTGTGGCCTTTTGTGACTGGCTTCTTTCATTTAGATAATGTTTTCAAAGTTTGTCCGTGTTTTAGCATGAATCAGTACATCATTCTTTTTTTTTTTTCCTCCAAGATGGAGTCTTGCTCTGTCACCCAGGCTGGAGTGCAGTGGTGTGATGTCGGCTCACTGCAACCCCTGCTTCTGGATTCAAGGGATTCCCCTGCCTCAGCCTTCTGAGTAGCTGAGATTACAGGCGCCTGCCACCACTCCCGGCTAATTTTTGTATTTTTAGTAGAGACGGGGTTTCACCATGTTGGCCAGGCTGGTCTCAAACTCCTGACCTCAGGCGATCCACCCGCCTCAGCCTCCCAAAGTGCTGGAATTACGGGTATGAGCCACTGCATCTGGCCATATCGTTCCTTTTTAAGGCTGGATAATATTCCAAGATATGGATATATTGTGTTTTGGGTGTCCATCTATCAGTAAATGGACATTTAGGTTTTTCTCTTTTTGACTGTTATGTATAATGCTGCTCCTAACATTAGGTTTTGTGTGGACATGGACAGGTTTTCCGTCATACACTCTTATGGCTGTTTCTTTGTTCAACATGACATCTATGTAATTCTTTAATGTTATTACATGTAGCAGTTCATTCTTTCTTGTTACTTTCTACAATTCCATTCTGTGACCATACTACTATTTATTTATCGCTGATCCAATCAGTGGGCTGTGATGAATCCTGTGACATGTTTCGCATGTCTTTTGGTGGGCAAACGCAGTCATTTCTCTTTGGTAAATACTTGGCCATGGAATTGCTGGCTTATTCATCTTTTTCTTTATCTGTCCTCTCACAGTGTTCTGTCATGCTTGTTCATGTTGGTGTGGGCACTCCCTTGCAGAGAAAATGTGCTTCCTGTAGACCTGGTCCAGGAACCTCCCTTCGCTGCCTGGGCCCACATTTAGGACGACTTATCTTCTTTCTACTTCTCTAAAGCATCTTTTAGGAACCCTCTCCGTCCTGATGTATTTCCTCTTCCATTGTTTAACAAAGGAGAGTTTAACTCATGCCTGCTTGCAACTGACTGTGTTTGTATAGTTACTGGCTCGAGAGCCTACGATGATTTATAATGGCACACTCCCTTTCAGGTGTGATTACTATGGGTTTCTGAGGGGCCTAGATCCCTCTCAGAATCTGATAACAGCTGTGCGTCCTCCCATATAGAAATGGATCTGTGAATGCGCACACACACTCACAGTTTTTCTTACACGTTCAGGGAATTTGTTGACCTCCATGAATCCCATCCACTGTAGGCTGTGGTTCCCACATTAGGAATCCTTCTTTTCTACTTTGTAATTTTTTTTTTCCAAATAAAAATTTTTTTTTTCCAAATAAAACTTCCCCTGTGTCAGCTGACATGGGCACATGGAAGGACTGTATTTCCAGAGATGTATATAAAACATCTGTGTATAAAACATGTGTATAATTGTGTATAAAACTGACTGAAACAGAGGTCCTGACTTGTACCCAGCTGGCAAAGGAGGTGAGAATTATCAGCACTTAGAAAAGTAATTTTAATTGTTATGGAATCCTCATTCTTTTCAGTTCTGCTAGCAGTTGAGAATGTTTCTAATTATATCCTTTGCTACTCCTGTTAAACTTCTTAACTAGAGATTAAAATGAATGCACTGCCATTGACCTGGGCCCTCCCAGGCCTGGAAGGCACCGCCTCTGCCTCAGGGACAGCTGGCATCAGAGTGGGATGTGCTCACCCCAAACTCTCCCTGTCAATGGGAGCCTCCCCTCCTCAGCCCGAGTTTCCTGTCTCACATGTTTAATGGATGAATAATTGGGTGCCACTCAATTGCAGAGTTCCTTGGAAAAGAGCAGGTGGACTAAGTAAAGTAGAAAATTAAATAGATATTTTCTAAATGTTGGTATTTAAAATAATTTGATGACAGTGGTAGCAGAAGTGGAATCATAATGGCCCATTCTCATTCTCTGGTCCATTTCTCCTAAGACAGAAAGAGAAACAGCAACATTAGAGTAAGCTCTTCTTATTTACATCTTTTGCAATTTTTATTTTATACTTTTTACTCCAAGAACAAATTTGGGCTTCATCCAGTAGGCAGTGCAGCATCATTACAAGGCTTTAACATATAGTTCATAATAAGTTAGATTTTTTTTTCCCCTGGGAAAACAAAAAAGTTTTGTCTAGAAATTTATTGCTTTAAAATTTTCACAAAAGTAATAAAACATACGAAGTGAAAATCTTTTCTCCTCCTCCACAACATCCATTTCCGTATCTTAAGGGTAACCGCAGTAAATAGTTTATCTTCCTTGAGTTTTTATTGAAGTCTATAAAAGCATTGTGTAGATTTGTTTGTTTTTATAACATTGGGATCACCTTATACGGTGGAGAGAAGCTTACTTTTTCTTCCTCTTTTCTTTCTTTCCCTTTATCTTCCAGTTTTTAGAATGAGTTGGTACTCTAACCTCCAAAGATGACTAATATATGTTTTTAAAAATAATTATGAACTCATGGATTTTAACGTATTTGGTGTGTTTTAATCCAATGTGGCCATTCATCTCAATGCTCAGTAGTCTCAATTTTGTTAGTTGGGACTCTCAGGTATTTTTGGCATGACTCAATAGTCTCTTCCTCTCTTTCAGATATGACAAGGTATTCCAGGCTATTCCAAATTGAAATTAAATTGAAATTAAATTGTGGATTAAATCTTAATTTTATTGTGTACTGTGTTGAGAAAAATGTATCTCACTAGATTAAATTAGATTTACCTGCTGAACCCCTGGGTGTGCCTTATCAGTCAATCACCAAATGATTTTGAGAGCTGCCATGTGCGGGGAAGTCAAGCTAGATCCTGTGATTTAGCAAACAAGTCAACCCAGTGTTCCTCTTCCCACATACCAAGCAAACCAAACCACAACAACTATTAATAAAACAAATCCTTATTATGTCTTTAAAGTTTATCTTTTTCCTTAAAAATATTTATGAGAAACAATTGATCCATAGAAAAGAGAACAATTGAGGACTATATACAACTGTAGTAATTTTATTTTCAACTTGATTGAATAGTAACTTGTATACCATAAAACGTACTCCTTTTAAATATTCAGCTTAATGAGTTTTGTTAAATGAATACAGCTGTGAAGCCAATACTTAAATCACTTCCATCACCTCAAAAAGTTCTTTTTTGTCCTTTTGCAGTCAATCCTTGGTTCCACCCCACTTCCAGGCAACCCTTGACCTTCTTTTGGATGCTATAGTTTTGCCTTTTCTAGAATTCATGTAAATGGCCTCATGTGGTATGTAGTCTTTTATATCTGGCTTCTTTCACTTAATAAGATGTTTTTGAGATTCATCCATGTTCAGGATCAGTACTGCATGTGTCAGCATTTGTTCCTTTGTTTTTGGTAGTAGTATTCCATTGTATGGATATACCACTACATTTGGAGTTGGACATTTGGTTTGTTTTCCCCCATTTTTGGGAAACTGTGAATAATGTAAGTGGACATTTGGATACAATGCTTTGTGTGGACATAGGTTCTAATTCTCTTGGGTAGATGCCTTGGAATGGGATTACTGGATCATATAATAAGTATCTTTTAACTTTTCAAGAAACTACAAAAATGTTCTCCAAAGTAGGGAACCATTTTGTGTTCATACCACCAATGTATGAGAATTCCAGTTGCTCCACATCCTCATAACACATGACAGTGTCATTCTTTTTAATTGTAGCCATTCTAGTGGTTTTGTAGTGGTATCTAATTGTGGTCATAGTTTGCATTTCTCTAATGATCAGTGGTATTGGGCGTATTTTTATGTACTTGTTAGCGTTCCCTTTTTTTGTGAAACATCTGTTTAAATCTTATTGGATTGTATGTCTTCTTTTCTTGAGTTGTAAAAGCACTTTCTGTATTCTGGATCCAAGTCTTCTGTTAGAAATGTGCTTGTTTTTGCAACTTACTTTCAGGTTGAGTTTTGATAAGAAAATTTTCAACTCATCTAAGTTTTTATTTGAAATAGAAAAGACCTAATCTTATCCAAAGGACATGGTACATTTTAAAATAATAATTTTATAATCACGTAAGGGAGAGAAAGAAAAGAAAAAGTTTGGAGAAGGGATAAAAGAAATATTGGGAATAGAGTGAAATAAGAGAATGTAAAAGGAAGAAAATGAAGAAGAAAATGAAGAAAAGAGAAGGGGATAAAACTACAAAGAGACCCAAGCTCATTCTTGTTGGTAAAAAGAAAAAACAAGAACAACCCCCTTCCCAAAAACCAACAAAAAGAGATGTAATGAGAGAGAGAAGCTAAAAAATACACGAAGAGAACAACAAACAAATTTACAGTTATGGAGAATAAAAGAATAGGTAGAAAAGGAGGAGACCAAAAAATGCCAAGAGAAGAACACACCACCACCATTGCTTTCATTTCCCATGGCCTGTCCGCCATGTTGTCTCCTCTCTATTCTGTTTTTTTTTTTTTTTTTTTTTTGAGACGGAGTCTCGCTCTGTCGCCCGGCTGGAGTGCAGTGGCCGGATCTCAGCTCACTACAAGCTCCGTCTCCCGGGTTTACGCCATTCTCCTGCCTCAGCCTCCGGAGTAGCTGGGACTACAGGCGCCCGCCACCTCGCCCGGCTAGTTTTTTTGTATTTTTTAGTAGAGACGGGGTTTCACCGTGTTAGCCAGGATGGTCTCGATCTCCTGACCTCGTGATCCGCCCGTCTCGGCCTCCCAAAGTGCTGGGATTACAGGCTTGAGCCACCGCGCCCGGCCTATTCTGTTATCTCATCTCTCGATTCCCCACTTCTCACGTCCAGGCCACTTTCTGGAAGTCCTACCTTTCTTCCCACTTCCCAATTCTTTAATATTTTACTGTTCTACTTTCCAAACATACAAAATAGCTGGGTTATGTACTTTCTATCTTTAGTGTATAAAAGAACAGACTCTGAAGTTAGTTGTTTGGGTTTGAATCCTACCTCCGTGACCCTGGGCAGAACCTAACCTTTAAAATGTCCAGTTCCGTGATCTGTAACATGGGAACAATAGTAATACTGGTCTCAAAGTTTTCTACAGAGATTAAAGAATCTGTGTAAAGCTTTTATCATTGTGCTTGGCATAGAGTGCTCCGTCAGTATTATAGCTGCTATTTGTGTAGTGTGTGTGTGTGTGTGTGTGTGTGTGTGTGTATTGTGGGGAAGGGGTGTTTCTTGGTTATTATTCCTTCCACCTTTGACTCTCTGTTCATCTTCTTTTAATCTGGGAGTATTTTACCAAACTAAAAACTTAAATGACAAAATACCACAGCAAGCATCATGCTTCTGAAACTGCAAAATATAAACACAACTGTATTTGTTCATGTGGAATGTAAAGTTGAAAGTAATAATAATACATATTTACATAGTGCTTTAACTTTGAGCATTTTAATGTAGTACTGACAGATATTTAGTAATAGAAGATTATGGGGTCCGGGGGCTGAAATTTCCTGGTTTCTCTAATACCGAGATGCCAAACCAACTACGGTTTTATAAATACAGCTGAGGCAGGTGAGGTGTCTGAACTATTTATGTAAATGCAGAACATGAACTCCTTCCCTTTTTGCCAGTCACCTCTACCACTGTTCCCGTTGAGAAATAGAAGGTAGGCCGGGCGCGGTGGCTTATGCCTGTAATCCCAGCACTTTGGGAGGCTGAGGCAGGCAGATCACGAGGTCAGGAGTTCGAGACCGGCCTGACCAATATGGCGAAACCCATCTCTACTGAAAATACAAAAATTAGCTGGGCGTGGTAGGGCGTGCCTGTAATCCCAGCTACTCTGGAGGCTGAGGCAGGAGTATCGCTTGAACCTGGAAGGTGGAGGTTGCAGTGAGTTGAGATAGCGCCGTCCTCCAGCCTGGGTGACAGAGCGAGCCTCTGTATTAAAAAAAAAAAAAAGAAAAGAAAAGAAAATTAAAAAAAAGAAAAATAGAAGGTAGTATTTGGGAAAGACCTCCCCAAGGCAAGATTCCTGCTGCACTGTTCCTCATCTGCCTCTGCCTCAACATGATGAGTACAAGTTTACTTGCCTCTGAGTAATTTGTGTTTTTTGGATTTTTTCCAGTTGCTGGCAAGTTTCCCCTTGCATGGAACGAAAATTTTCTTTGATCCTGGATCAATATAAGGAAAAACTTTCCTCCCTCATTTACATGTAGAAGTTTAGCTACACAAAGTGGGATTATACCAACTCTTTGTTTTCTCTCTGTTAGTCAACATTTCCCAGTTTGAACTGTCGTTGCTCAAATAACATGACTTGTGTATTTTGCTTGCTTTCCCCCTTGCTGAACTTTGGATACTGGCTAATTTGTTAGGATGCTGCTTAAAATGTGGCTCCTGTAGAACTGGACCCAATATGGATGTGTTCCTTCTTCCTCTACTTGAGGAATCATTCTTCTATGAATCAGCCTAAAATGGCGGCATCAGCTTTTCCGCTGGTTCGGCACAGTATTCACTTACTTATATTTGGAGTGATAATACACTTATCACCCAAAGCAGGACATTCTTGAGAGTGAAGGGGGGACATGGCTAATAATTAAGCTCAGGCAACAGGCATAAACCAGAATTGTCCTGGGCACACAGGGCTGTACGGCATTCTAATTATGTTAAGTTGAACTCAAGCCTAAGGTCTAGGCTATTTTCAATTTTTAAAATATTATTGGCTAATGAATAGCCTTGTGCTCCTCTCTATCATGTACCAAAGTAGTTGACTTTTTTCTGACCTTATATTTATGTTTGTATAAAGTTAATTGCATTGATGTTTGGATTTAAAAAATATCTAGATTTTAATGTGCCTAATTAGCTACTCCTCTTCACTCTGCATCATCTGCAAATTTGACCAACAGCTTTCCTGTGTATTTTTCCCAGTCGTTGGTAATCTAAAAGGTGCCTTTCCCAGATGCTCAGTACGAATCACCTCACCCTCATGAAGCTCTCAGGCAGCAGGAGTCAACTGAGAACCAAGATCTTAGGGTGTTCCCTTCTCAGGTGTTTGTATTTTAATAGGAGACCTCCCCCAACCTCACAAAAAGATGGTAAAACCCTTCAGAGCAGAAAGAATAGATATCTAATGATTGTTTCTCAGGTAACTTGGCAGGAACTTTCTTTTGCAAACAGATTTGGAGCATCTTCCATATAGTAGCTAATAGGTGCTGAATATAGAGTCACATATAAATATGTTATCTAATAGGAAGTACTACCTGATAGATGGGTACTATAGTAAAGGTAGAGGCCAACCAGCGTGGGGCTACAAAGAGGAAGACATTTTTAAAAGGGCATCTTCCCACTCCATTGTAATTGTCTATATATAAATTTGACAGGGCAGTTAATTTAAAAATATAGTTTTTGTGTATTTCAGAAGTCATTCATAGAGCAAAGGAAAGTTTCCTGGTCTCAGTTTCCTTTCCTCTTGACCACAGGATATGTTTATATAAATTTGAAGTTCATTTAACCCTAACCTGTACACATGTGCAGACCTCTAGAAGTGTGGCTTTTGAATACTTTTAGTTGCAACTCTCAGTAAGAAATACATTATACATTGTAATCCCACTTGTGCCTACGTGTGTGTGCACATGCACAAACCCACACACAACCAGAAACAAAAGTTTCTTGAAAGAATACTTGCTACTTTGCAATGTTCTCTGCTTCCCTCCTCTTCTCCTCCCTTCCCCCTCGTTTCCCCTTTTCCCTCTCTTCTCTTCTCCTTCCCTGTCCCCTTCCCTACGCTTCCCCTACCCTTACTCTTTTCCTTCCCATTTGTTTCCCTTGTCCTTCCCTTCCCCTTCCCTTTCTCTTCCTGTTCCATTCCATTCGGAAAGCTGGTTGAGACCAAATACATTGATTTCAAGCCTGGCTAGGCCAGGCGCAGTGGCTCACACCTGTAATGCCAGCACTTTGGGAGGCTGAGGTGGGTAGATCAGCTGAGGTCAGGAGTTCGACACCAGCCTGGCTAACATGGTGAAACCCCATTTCTACTAAAAATACAAAAAATTAGCTGGGTGTGGTGACGCGTGCCTGTAATCCCAGCTTCTCAGGAGGCTGAGGCAGGAGAATCGTTTGAACTCAGGAGGTGGAGGTTGTGGTGAGCCGAGATCACGCCATTGCATTCTGGCTTGGTCAACAAGAACGAAACTCCGTCTTAAAAAAAAAAAAAAAAAAAAAAAAAGCCTGGCTTGCACAATTACACAATTATAGTTTGCTAAACTTTGCTCTGGAGTTCTCCATTGACTCCTAAATAATCTGCAGGTGCTTTTGGTAGTAATCATAATCAAAAGAAAGCTAGTCTTATTGGAGCATAAATATATAATAATAATGATGAATAAGACTCCATTATCTTTTTGTTATTATGAATAAATCTCTGCTCACGGAGGAACTAGCGTAACAAACTGATTTTGTTTTAGGTCACCCATATGAGAACAGCAATTAATTCAGTACAAGGACAGTGAACAGCAAGCAGTTATTTACTCTAAATATTGATATTACATAACTGTGACTTGACATAAAATACCCTGTGTTAGACTTTTTTTTTTTTTTAAGTTTAGGACAGGAGTTGTTACAGTCATGCTAAAGTTGGTTTAAAACGGCAAGCTTACCACTATAATTTACCTGTATTAATAGTTCAATTGTTCACCTATTAGAAAATTATTGGTTTCTGAGTGGAGGGCTTGAAGCCATGAACTTCTCTGCCCAAGTGTTTCTGGCTTGCTGCTGTGCTCTTCTGTCGTATTTATAGTTACAGGTGTTCAGATTGGCTCTTTTAACACATTTTTGGGCCCTTGTAGGAGTATTTCAGCAAGGAATCTGGGAATTTGAAACCAGAGAACGTGGGCTGTCAAATTATGTGTTTTAGTTTCAGTGAATGTACCTCAATGTATTTGTTAAAAGTTTTAACTTGATAAATATAAAGCATCTTCTATTAAATTATGAAGATGGGCTTTGTAGGCAGGTTGATGTGGACTAAATTTGAAAACTAGTTTTGACATTTTAGGTTAGAGCTCTAAAACATTCTGAGTTTCTCTTTCCTCATTTATAGAACTAATACTTACTTCAAAGTGTTGGTGAAAGAATTAAATCAGATAATGTATGTGACAAAACCTGATGTAAAAAGAGGCGCTATGGAAGTACATACTCATATGTAAACATACATAAAATATGTTATGCATCTATAAATGTTATATATGTATGTATCTTATCTGCATATATGTGTGTAGAAACATATATATGTAAAAAATCACTTCCTTTTCTTTCAGATCTGACACTTATGCAATGAAATTTAGAGGCTTGCATTTGATTTCTGAATCAGTCAGGTTATTACGTTTTTTGATTCTCAGTGTTAGCATGGCACATTGAGAATGAGAAAAATGATTGAAAAATTATACATGATGATTTTCTGTTAGCAGATTTCACTTACATCTAGTGTAGTGGCTTGCTCAATCAATGCTGAAATTCAAACCTTGACACGAATATCAATTAGCGTTAGTGCATTTGAATTTTACTTTTCCTCCCCACTCCAAATGAGGCAAAGGATAAAGCTTCATTTGTTCTTGAGTGTTTACCTATTAGTGTATGAATCAGGCAATTAATCTCTTTGAGACTAAGATTTCATAATATTTTATTTATGTTTTAGCATTTATTTAATTATATATACACGTAGTATGTTTCCCATTGAAAACCAATCAGTAGTTTCTTTTTAAGTATCATAACTGTGGCACATGTGTATATGTATCTTGATAATATTTTTCTGGAGGTTGTGTTATGTTGCAAGACTGTGGTAGGGATGAGAACTGAGGCATATGCATATTTTACTCTCTGGCCAGTGGTTTTCTTTTTTCTTTTCTTTTTTTTTTCTTTTTTAGGTGGAGTCTTGCTTTGTCATCTAGGCTGGAGTGCAGTGGCACGATCTTGGCTCACTGCAACCTCTGCCTTCTGGTTTCAAATGATTCTCCTGCCTCAGCTTCCTGAGTAGCTGGGATTATAGGCACATGCCACCGTGCCTGGCTAATTTTTGTGTTTTTAGTAGAGACAGGGTTTTGCCATGTTGGTCAGGCTGGTCTTGAACTCCTGACTTCAGCCTTCCAAAGTGCTGGGATTACAGGCGTGAACCACCATGCCTGGGCTGACCAGTGGTTTTCTTACCATCTGTATTTGTAAAATAATAGATGCTTTAAAAATTCAGTCTTTAATTGACTAAAATCACATCTAATATGGGAAAGAAGCACTTAGTATTTAGTAATAAAAATGCTAACTTTTTAAGGAGATCTTGCCATGATGATCAAATCAAAGTTAGGGTAGAGAAGTCAGAAGGATGCTGTCTGAGGATATTTAGGGCTGTTAAGTAGAAGCCAGATTAGATTTGTTCTAAATGGCCTTGAGGTATACATGTATACTTATAAACAGCATTTAAACAGAGACAGATTTTGCCTTAACATGACAACCTGCTCCCAATGGCATCTCTGCTTGGCTATAGCACACTGCATTGGATTCAGAGGATCTTGGTTCATATTTCAGGTCAATTCCTCATGAAGAAAAGTCTCAGTGTCCTTCTCTGTAATATGGAGAAAATAACCCTGGCTGACTCTTGAGGGTCTTATGAAGATCCAGTGATCTTTATTGTCAATGTGTAGTGCTGTTTATAGGTTACAAAGCGCTCCATGGTAGTAAACTGTATTGAACACACCAAGTGTGGCATTGGTGTCCCTGCCACTAAGAGGTCAGGTAGTCACTTGTCAGGGCATTCAAGCATCCTATGTGTGGTTGAACTTGTTCATATTTATAATATTCTAATCTAGAAGTACTATCCTGAAGGATCTACGGAACTGGCTTTTTGAGTTTTTGCTTCTTTGCTTCAAAGAAGGGAAAGATAGGATTTTATCTGAGGCTTCTTTGAGTGCTAACGTTTTATCAGTCTACAAGTCTGTAATGACAAAATGCCATTTCTCTTCCTCTTTCATAGTGAAATAATTGACTTTCAGCTAGAGGAAGTTACTTTGCAATCCTCATGGTTGCTAACCCATGTGTTGTGATTAATTTTCATGTTTGCTAACACATGCAATACATTTCCCTGAGCCTTCATAGCATTCTAGAGGGCATTTTTCCCTCTTAGATCCTGTCTTTACAGTTGCCTTAGGCAAGGCAGGTGGGGGGATAGATGTTTGGTTTGAAATTTGTGTTCTTAAAACACATTCCTTTTTAAAACTTCTAAAAATAAAAGAGTTTTATACAAACACTGTATTTCAGGATGCATTTCTTAGAGAAACTGAAAAACAAAAACAACCCAGAGTTGTATTTTTAGCTAATGAATGCATTCCTCTCCTTGCATCAACTCTGAATTCTATTATTTTTAATTTTTGAAGTTTGTATTTTGTAAGAGACAAGTTCTTGCTTTGTCCTCCAGGCTGGAGTGCAGTGGTGTGATCATAGCTCATTGCAGCCTTGAACTCCTAGGCTCAAGTGATCCTCTTGTCTCAGCCTCCCAAGTAGCTGGGACTACAGGCATGCACCATTGCACCCAGCTGATTTAAAAAAAGGTTTTGTCGTAGAGACAGGGTCTCAATTTGTCACCCAGGCTGGTCTTGAACTCTTGGCTTCAAGCAATCCCTCCGTATCAGCCTCCCAGAATGCTGGGATTACAGGTGTGAAACACTGTGCCTGACCTGAATTCTATTTTCTAGTGGCTAGTGGCTCCTTGTCTGCCTGCCCCTTATTCTAATGAGAGTTTTTTTTTTTTTTTTTTTTTGTAACCATTTCCATTTTATCATTGGGAAACTAGCTTGCTTTTCTGTCTCAGAGACCATTGTCTTCATTGAACTCTCCTGGGTCCACTTTAAGTCAAAAAGAAAGAAATAAAAGTCCCCGAGGCTTTCCCCACCCCAACTTTCTCCACGTGGGGAGAATAAAGCCCTTGGTAACCATGTTCCCTATGGTTATGAGGTATTTTTTACAGGCTACCATGAAAGAGCCATTTGTTGAATGCCTGCCTTGTGACAGGCACTTGCATCATTTAAATCATAAGACATCTTTAGGAGGAAGGAGAAATGAAAAACCAAATTTTCTTTCCACCACTGCCAAACGATACTGCTGGCCAAGACATAACTTGAACTTTACATATGATAGCCCTGAATAGAGTCCTAAAGTCAGTTTCTGGGGTTCAGGAGTAGCCTCAGATACAAATATTGTAGAAAGTACCTTCACAGGTACAAAGCAAAACATTTCAAAACTATTTAGACAGGTATTGTAAGTGGAGGTTTAGACTGGTTTCCTGCCACATTTCCATGGAATCATGTGCAAAGATTGGCTCTTTGACTTACAGTGTTAACGTGCTGTGGGTTACGTGCTCCATACCGTTTGAATGGCTTTCGTATTTCTTCCCTCTGCTAGCATTTGTAAGTAAGCAGGCTAAAATGCCACCAATGCTATCAGTTTAAAATGAACACTTCTGAGTGGCTTAATTTCCTTCCATAACTGTTCAAAAAATAAATAAATAAAAGTTGTAATTCTAAGCCATTGTTCTTATAATATTGTCTGACTGAACATATGTCTGGTTGGATTACTAACATTTCCTGAACTTTTGTAATTCTGCAAAATTGTTGGCCTCAGGTCTTAAGGTTAAGCTTTTAAAAGAATTAAACAAAAATAACTTCCTTTTATTTGTGCTGTTGATGCTCGCTCTGAGATAAACCTTTCCTTTTTTTATTCCTTGAGTCTTGAAATGCTGAAGAGATTGTTGTTAGAATTAAAAAACGACACTGAGTCTGTTTCTGATTGGACTCCATAAAACATTTTTCTTAACAGTATTATACCTCTACAGATCAAGGAATACTAGAGAGTTTAGAAGCAGGATGCGGAGGGCAGGTGAGACCGGGTTGCTCTGAAATAGCTGTGATCCTGCCCACTGAAAAAAAGTAGGCTTGTCAAAGGCTCCGCCCTTACTGATGTTAGTGACGGCATCTGCGTTTCTAAAAAGATATTACATGGTAATGAAGATTTAATCCTCTTCTTACTGTATTTGTTCCAAGGAATTTGAGAAGTTTATACAAAGACACGCTGTGGCATCTTAAACCAAAGGGGTGAACACCTTGTCATTAACTGGGCACTCTTGGTGTGTGTTCAGGTTTCATCTGAGACTTTTCTTTTCTTGGCTTATTTCAGCTTCCCAGTTGCATGCCTAACTTCTCTCTCTGTCCCCTTTTTAAAAAACTTTTGTTTTAACTTCAGGGTTACAAGTGCAGTTTTGTTACACAGGTAAACTTGTGTCTTGGGGGTTTGTTGTACAGATTATTTCATCACCCAGGTTTAAGCCTTGTACTCATTAGTTATTTTTCCTGATCCTCTCCCTCCTCTCATCCTCCACCCTCCAAAAGGCTCCAGTGTGAGTTGTTCTCCTCTATGTGTCCATGTGTTCTCATCTTTTAGCTCCACTTATAAGTGGGAGCTAAATGTAACTTATTTGATTTTCTGTTCCTGCATTAGCTTACTAGGGATAATGGCCTCCAGCTCCATTCATGTCCCTGAAAAAGACATGATCTCATTCTTTTTTTGTGGCTGCATAGTATTCCATGGTCTATATGTACCATGTTTTCTTTATCCAGTCTATGACTGATGGGCATTTAGGTTGATTCCATGTCTTTGCTATCGTGGATAGTGCTGCAATGAATGTATGTGTGCATGTGTCTTCATAACAGAATGGTTTATATTCCTTTGGGCGTATACCCAGTAATGAAATAGCTGGGTCCAGTGGTATTTCTGTCTTTTGGCCTTTGAGAAATTGTCTTCCACAATGGCTGTACTATTTTACACTCCCACCAACAGTGTAGAAGTGTTAATTTTTCTTCATAAACTCACTAGCATCTATTTTTTTTGACGCTTTAGTCGTAGCCATTCTGACTGATGTGAGATAGTATCTCATTGTGGTTTTGATTTGCATTTCTCTAATGATCAGTGATGTTGAGCTTTTTTTTCATATGATTGTTGGCCGCATGTGTGTTTTCTTTTGAAAAGTGTCTGTTCATGTCCTTTGCCCACTTTTTAATGGGGTTGTTTGCTTTTTACTTGTAAATTTGTTTAAGTTCCAGAAGCAATTGCAACAAAAACAAAAATTGACAACTGGGATCTAATTAAACTAAAGAGCTTCTGCACAGCAAAAGAAGCTATCAACAGAGTAAACGGACAGCCTACAGAATGGGAGAAAATTTTTGCAAACTATGCATCCAACAAAGGTCTAATATCCAGCATCTGTAATGAACTTAAACTACTTTTCATTACTCTTTGCTGAGAGCTCTGTAAGGTTTTAGTCATCTCTTCATCTTAGTGAGGCTATTGCTGAAAGAATGAAGCAATATCAATAATAATGCCTTACATTTATAATACGACTTTAAAGTTCACAGAGAACTTTCACACAGATTTTCTTTTTGCTCATCTCAGCAACCCTGTGAATTAGGTATGGCAGGTATTTGCACTTTTATTATGCAGTAAATTTAGAATCAGACAAAATGTGTGACCAGCCCAAGAACAGTAGATTTTTAAAAATGTGTTCTAAAGGAGGCAGAGAGAGAATTAAGCATGCATACACCCTACTGCCACCAATGAAAGCTTTTTAGCAGAAGTCTGTGTGTGCTCCACCTTCCCTCCTATTATCCAGAACAGTCCTGCAAGATTAGTTCCCATGCAGAAACAGATCAATTATTTACTGTAGTATAAAATGAGATGTCCCCTGTGGGAGGCTGCTGAGAGGGACTGTAAAACTAAGGCCCTGAAATGAAAAGGGCTTTTGAAACCCAAGACTTTGCACTTCAGATAGAGTGGGTGGAAGCTTGTTCATTTGACTGTCTGCACTTACCCCTCCCTCACCTTTTCCCACCCCTGCATCTAGTCGATTATTAAGCCTCTGGTTTGGCTGCTTTATTTTACATGTATGGCTACCCCAAAACTACCGTACAGTTCCATCGCTACTGTCTTTTCACAACAGCAGCAGGCTTTGGGGATGGCCTTCCTGCCCCTTGCTCATGCCATCTTTCACATGCCCTAAGAGCTTCAAAGTCTGTAGGAGTTCAGCATTTTCCATGGGATATAGTCCATCCTCCTTAGCCTAGAACATAACACTGTAGATTTTGACATCAGCCTACCATTCCATTTTTATTTTGCTGCCTCAGTGGTGATTTTCCTGCATGGTTAGGGGTCCCTTAGCATTCTTTTCTGCCTTCATACCAGCCACTGGCTCTGTTTGGAATGCCCCTCACCTCAGCATGGGAGCCCTCTTGCCCCTGTGCTGAATGAGTATTGATTCTTTAAAATTTGGCTGTGTTTTCTCCTTTCTTCTCCTTTTTGGAAGTCTTTTCTGACCTCCGTTGCCTGTGAAGTTGGCCACATGCATCTTTGTGGCTCATAGCGTCTTCTCCACAGCTCCCTTGTGAAGCTTCCAGTAGACCGTGAGCTTGTCTGAGGACACGGTCTGAGGCTTAACCCCTGTTCCTGCAGGGCGTGACCCCCTGTAGGGGACTACCATAAACACAGTTTGGCTGAATGTTTGGCTTTACTTCACCTCAGCCACCACTCAGGAGCATTTGGCCTGACAGCCAGTGTGCTGACTCCCCAAAGATATCGCTAATTAGGAGTGCTATTGAGGTGGTCTGGGATTTACAAAAATATTTTCTCTGCTAAAGGATAATTTCCAATTTAGCTTAATTAGGAATCTGTAATAATGGAGAGAAACACAATTTTTTTTCTTTCCTTTTATACATGAAGAAAGTCAGAAGCATAAACTCCAGATTATGGAGTTCAGTTCCCCTTAATCATAGATTTGTGCTTTTGCTGAATGCAGACAGTGTAGAATTTTACCACTTGCCTAATACAGGATAGTCAAAAGAGTCTGCTGTATTAAATTGGGAGCACTCTTATGGAAATATTTGTAAACAACCTGTGGATTTGTGCTTCAAGAAATTTGTAAAATTTTCTTTGTAGTTGCTAAGGTACAGGAAATAACTTTTAGGGCTTGTATGATACGCTGCCAAGGAAAACATTTTCCAGGCTGTCAGTCTTTGGTCACACACGTGCTACGTGTTGATTCCTGTATCATATTGTAATTGTGGTGGCCTCTCAGCTTACTTTCAGCAGTTTGAAGGTATCTGTTTTCTACTACCTATATTTACTCATCCATATCAGTACCCTTTAAACTAGAAATTAAGATTAGTTTGCTGTTACCTTGTCTGTATATGGGGTGTGGAACAATCAATGGAATATGTGTTTGTATAGAAAAAAAAAATAATTGTCTTGTTTTTCCTACATTCCTTAAAAATTTTACAGCCATATTTCTTGATCATTTATGCCATTAGAACCATGAGAAGGTGATATTTGAAAAGATATCATCTTTTTAAACACAATCAATTTTAAGGAAAATAGTGGAACAAGCATATTATATAATATAATCAATAATGTGGCTAAAGTAGATATTTGAGTTGACTGAATTTTATTTTTGTGATAGTTATTTGTCAAATGAGAATGACCCTAAATATCAACACTTCAGTCAAAATAAAGTAAATTAGTTATTTTGAACTCGCACGGTTTTTTTGTGAGAAAAATGAAAATAAGGTTTGAATTTTCTGTATTACTACTCTTTTGTGGTCGAATACTGAGAATTAACCTTTATTCTAGATTGTAATCTATTCCACAGTGTACAAAATCATTAGCATGTGGCGAAACTGTTGAGTTCTTCCATTCTTCTCATTGAAAATAAAACGTTTATTTTGCTTCTTGACTTAGAGATATCACAACTGTAATATTCCTGTATGATTTTCTATCTCGATGTTTAGTAGTAGAGTCAGGACTGTAATCTTGGTTTACGTGTTTTATTTTGCTTTATGTTTCCATCATATCATACTGTCTTTCAGATTTTCACATCATATTCACTTAGGTATTTGGAAACTTGGGGAGTGAATGACTCTAATGGTCAGCTGGAATCTACTTCCTAGATCATTTTGGCTGTCAAATATACACAGCACAACTATGTATTAATTGTGCAAAGTCAGATAAGGCAGTGAAAGTCACTAATTTCATTCTATTTGCTTTCTAAGACCAGGTCCCCCATTATAATTAATCCATGCCTTATAATAATATCACAATTACATGGGTTTGATTTCTTTATACGCTGGCTATAGTAGTCTTTAAAAAACTTAAACTAATGAAGAAGGGGATATTTTAACTGAGTGTAAATAATTATTTGAAAAGGATGTTATAGAGTGAGTGGAGAGTTGGCCGGAGGATGGACTATATGACTTTTAACTGTTCTGTATAATAAGGGATTCCAAGATTCCAAAACTGAGCTATAAGGGAAGTCTAAGAAATGCTGGTAGCCTTAGTTACAGTGTTTTCGTTTGTTGGTTTGTCACAGACTGCCTTTTCAAGGTGTGCCCTATGAACCGATATTCTGCCCAGAAGCAATATTGGAAAGCCAAGCAAGCCAAACAAGGGAACCACACCGAGGCAGCCTTGCTGAAGAAACTACAGGTAAGGACCATGCTTCCAATTGTCTGGCTTAGGCTAACCAAGTACAGCAATAACAATAGATGTATTTGGAGCTTTCTAGCTTTGTCCTTTCACCCAATACACAGAGGTTTAGAATACATACAGCAGCACATTGATAGTAAAAGGGCTTTTCAAGTAATAGGGTGTGACCATTTATTTCCTGGCATGTAGGTAGTGCGTTATTGCTGCTGTTTTTTTAGGGTGTGCCAGACTAATTCAAAGCTTCCCATCAAAATGAAAACCAATTCAGAATCTCTGTAAGAATATTAAATCCAGTTATATTTTACTTGACATAATCCTTGATATTTTTCCTGAAAGACTATGGAGAAAAATAATTGAAAGACCATTGTTTATGGTTTGTCTGAGTGTAAATTCGATATAACTTAATTTTGCCTCATTAAAATTCCTGTTACTTTCAGAATTAAGAACTGTACTTCTCGAGACTTTGGAAATTCTCCTATTATCCTGATTGGCTTTTCTAGCAATATACCTTCTTAAAGTAATTTTATAAGAAAAAAGAGCCTAGTGCTTTTCTGAAATGTCCAACATAAAAGTGGCCCAAGACATGTTGGAGGGCATTTCAGCATACATTGAGAAATCATCACACTGTGTTATAATCATTTATTTAATTACTCCTCCCTTTGGGGAGTCATCCACTCCCCAAGTTTGCAAGTACCTGGGTGAATATGATGTGATAATCTGAAAGACAATATGATATGATGGAAATATAAAGCAAAACAAAACACCTAAACCAAGATTACGGTCCTGACTCTACTGCTAGCCTATTTTATTCCTGGCTATAGTCTTGTTCCTAAAAAAATATGTCTTTGTCAGTTGTTGCACTCTGTTTACTATATTTCCACACTGAATATTTGATAATCATCTTATAGCACGCTGCAGAACTGGAACAAAAACAAAATGAATCAGAGAACAAGAAGCTGTTGGGAGAAATTGTGAAATACAGTAATGTTATACAAGTAAGTATTTTATCTTAAACGAGGTATTTTATGGGGAGTTGGTCAATAAGTTGGCAGGAAAGCCAAACTGCATTAAAATTTTGAGCAACAATAGTTTGTTCTTTGATGGGAATTATAGATGTTGTGATGTATTGTGATGTATTTAGTTGATATTCAGTACACTATTCTGTATGTTTAAGAATAAATCTGATATTTACACATAAAGAAGTGATCTTATCTGGAGGTATGCACAAGTTATTACATCAAAAAGAAGAGGATCAGGAAACAATTTCTAAAGGCCTGTCCTAAAATAGTCCTTTAGCTTAATGGGACCATGTTTAACGTACGGAGCTTAGCTTTTCATTTTGTGAAAAGAGAAAAGTTTTCACTTTCAGCTGGAAGTCATCCTTGAATTGTTATTCGAAGGTCTTCTATTTCAATTAGTATGCACACTCTGTTTTATCTCAGCTGCATTCCTTTCCTGTGTTTCATTTAGATCTTTTTAGCTTCTTACTTGGTTATTTGCTAATATGTGCCCCACCTTTTTCAAAAAAGAATGTCAGGCACTTTCCAAAATGCAGAGCACATAGTGAGATAAAATAGAAATAAATAAAGCAGTTGGGTCACAGGGAAAATCATGGTTGGATGAATAAACTGAAATCAGGGGTGAGGCATGTTTATAAAAACCATGTTGTAAAGTCTGGTAAATTTTGACTTGAAGGCTTTTTCTTGCCCACTTAGCCATAGGGAAGCATAGTCTGTTACAGCATTGGCTAGGAGATCTGCAGCACAGAGCCAAATCAGAGGTCTAGAAGCACAGCTGTTCCCAGGAGTAAGACCAGGGAAGTGTTTCTCCTATGTATCCTCATAAAGAGAACACTGTGTAATATAGTAAACAATAGCCTTGACAGCTTCCTTACAGTAAATGCTACAATGAGGCATTTCATAGAGCTGTTTTTTAAAATAATATCCCTGATATTTTGTTATTGGCCAATGGCAAAATGCCAGAGCACAGGGCAGTCAAAGCAGTGCACTGTTGGGATAAGATGAGAGAAGCTGGGTCGGCAGCTCTCTGAATGTATGACTTAATCGAATGATGGATAATGTGAAACCTGCAACCTGAGTGGGCTGGATGTCCCTGGGGCAATCCTTCATAAATAGAGTTTCTCTTAACCAAGTTTTGATTAAATGTCAGCAAGTGGAACTTATGTTCCTTGTCAAGTACCTGAAGTGCAAATGTTAGCTTGGTCAGTGAGGGGCTGAGCCATGTTCTTTAACATGGTGGATCCCAAAGGCCAGCCCAGGAGGGTTTCTATTGGTTTATGGTAACATAAGGACCCAAGAGTATGATAATGAGCATTTCAAAATGCTGTTTTTTTTTTCATTTAAAGAACTGTCTTTTATTTTGAGATAATTTCTTTCTTATATTGTGAGTACTAAAATGACCACTGTTTTTTGAAATGATTGTAATAATAGATGGAAAGAGTATTTTATTTTGGTTTTGCTACTCAGTAGAATCATATTTTGGTAAGATTTTGTTCACAAAGTCCAAAAACATCTGAGAAGTGATGCTTTTACACTCATCTGGGAGGTGGTAGGGTCAGCATCCCCTGGCAGAAGGTGTAGAGCCTATTTAGGATGAGCAGCTGCCTCCTTACAGAGGAAGAATCAGGGCTGACTGTGGGCAGGGCTGGTTAATAATAGTAAGTGGGCCGGTGCATTATTTGAGTTTCTTGGCCTTTCTTTAGTATATGCTGTTTTGTGGCTGTGCAGGCATTGAGAAAGGATGTGCTTTTGGGGAAACTCAAGGTCTCCTTTGGAAAACCTAGTTTTAGCCAGTGTTTATCAGTAAGATGAAAATCATTCGGAGGGGTCCCCTCTTTTTTTTTTTTTTTTGCTCCCTATTATGCCCACTTCATTATGAAGTAGAATTGGGGTGAAGGGGAAGAAGAACCCAA
This sequence comes from Trachypithecus francoisi, assembly GCF_009764315.1. Taxonomy (NCBI): domain Eukaryota; kingdom Metazoa; phylum Chordata; class Mammalia; order Primates; family Cercopithecidae; genus Trachypithecus; species Trachypithecus francoisi. Next base: position 104,541,928 of record NW_022681456.1, read on the forward strand.
AGAAAGTCAAGTAGGAAAGATGGTGAGTGTGGAGGCTGAAAATACTCCTTTGTTTAACTTTCACCGCAAGCCGTGTTAGATGAATATATATGTATAAAACATATGAATGTAATTATCAGAGGAGAGCAAAGAATAAAGGTGGTAATCTATGTCTTTTCCCTATAGCTACTGCATATAAAAAGCAACAAATATCTTACTGTCAACAAGAGATTGCCTGCTTTACTGGAGAAGAATGCCATGCGTGTGTCCTTGGATGCTGCAGGAAACGAAGGGTCTTGGTTTTATATTCATCCCTTCTGGAAGCTGAGAAGCGAGGGTGACAATGTATGTAATATACGATTAAGAGGGAAATAGTGGGTTCATAAAGAAAATAATTCATAGTAAGTAAAGATCCAGAAAGTACAAAAAAGAAAATACAGTTTTTGCTCAATACATGATTTTTATGTTAGTATCTACTAGGTTAAACATGTTTATTTATAGTACAAATTGTGCTCAGAAATCATAAGACAAAGTTCAGATTCATTTAAAATCTTCCAGCTAGAATTTGTGTGAAAGAACTTAAGCAACCTTAATATTGGCTGAGACTTTTAAAAGAGAAGGAGAATTTACTTTTTTGCCTAATCAGGAGGGAGCTTGGTCTGTGTTTAGGAAATAGTGTGTGCCCTTTGAATGAATGGAGTGGCACCGTGAATCATGACAGGATTCCATTTACTGGCTGTATGGCCAGCTGCTGACAGTCTATAAGTCTTAAAAGAGATGGAGTAGAGGAGCTGAAGGTTGGCATCTGCTCATTGATGACAACTATGTTTATGATATATTGTGGACTAGTTGGGGCACTGAGGCAGGAGAATCATTTGAGCCCACCAATTCAAGACCAGCCTGGGCAACATAGCGAGACTTTGTCTCTAAAACATCTTTTAAAAATGTTGTGGAATATGTGTGTATTGCATGTAAATTTTAGTGGTTGCTAAAATATTTTCTGCTACTTTATAAAATAGAGAATAAATTATGAGAAATAGTCAATAAGATCAAGAGTGTGATATTTCTGTGTGTAATAAATAAAATATTGGGTGAGAGTCCTTAGCACATGGATGATGCTCAGGAAATGCTGCTAGACACTGAGCACTGAATAAGTTTCATAAATACCTGCAAATATTGCATCGGGGGATCGGTAGTTAAGATTTTAAAAAATTAGCATGAATTCAAAGCAATATAAAAGTATAATTATTCTGATGGAGTTTTTTTTTCAGTTGAAACTTTGATTACATTTTAAATGTGTTTTGGATATTTCTTGTCTTAGGAATGTCTTTATAGTGAATCTAATTTTTCCAGTGAATTTTGAAGTACAAATTCAATTCCACAGGATGCAAGCTTCTGGATTTAATTTGGTTAATAAATTATCTGGTGATATCTCCCTTTGGTAAGGTTTGGTAGAAGCATGGCATGCAGGAATGTGATGCACTTTAAGTCTTGTGTTGGTTGGATTTCTTACAAAAATAAATGCTACTTTTTTTTTCTTTTGACATCAGGTGATGTGTGCTGTGAGCATGATACACATTTTAGTTTCATTAAATAGTTTATTACAATCAACTCTCAATTGTTCAGGGACTGATTGTGTAGCTTACGAACAACTTGTGCCTTTGAGGCCCTTTCTTGTGATGCTTGTTCCCATCCCCAGCCCTCCACTGAATAGTGTCCTTGTCTACAGGAGGTCCGTGAAAATTAAATATGAAAACAAACAAAACTGGAGCTCAAGCTCGGAAGGAATGTGATGAAATAATTGAATGAATTGGAGTTTTTAGATTAGTTGTGGATTATATTAATTCATCCTATCTGCTTATATATTCGTTTTATCTATTCTTTTCCTTGCTGCTTTTACACAGTCAATAGAGAGTTGAATGTAATGAACTATTTCAAATAATTAGTTGTACTGTAAAAACAAAGTGAAACAAAACGTACCACCCAAGCACTCAATCTTGGTGAAAATGGACAATGTAATTGTTAAGTGCAATACAGGAGTTCTCCTTATCTGGATGTGCTTCAGAAAGCATGGCTGAAACAACCTTCCACACCGCTTTTTGCTGAAACAACTCACTGTTTTTGTTTGCCACTGTGTAGCTTTCGTGTGTAATTACAGTTGCTGAAAGCATAAGCACACCCACAGTCCTATATTGGTCACATAAATAATTGTATTGTAATACTCATTTTTTCCCCCCTAAAATAGGTAGCATATTTGTAAAATATAAACTGACTACGTGAAAGGCAGTTGGAAATACGGTCACTTCATAACCACTGGTTCAACTAATACTGATTTTCCTTAAAAACATATTAAATTAGAAAGAGGAAATTGCAATGTTTAGAGGACTTTTAAAATGCTATTTTACTATTTAACAATAGATGAGGCCGGGCACAGTGGCTCACACCTGTAATCCCAGCACTTTGGGAGGCTGAGGCAGGTGGATCACGAGATCAGGAGATCAAGACCATCCTGGCTAACACGGTGAACCCCCGTCTCTACTAAAAATACAAAAAATTAGCTGGGTGTGGTGGCAGGCACCTGTAGTCCTAGCTACTTGGGAGGCTGAGGCAGGAGAATGGCGTGAACCCAGGAGGTGGAGTTTGCAGTGAGCCGAGATTGCGCCACTGCACTCCAGCCTGGGCGACAGAGCAAGACTCCATCTCAAAACAAAAAAAAAAAAAAGAAAAAAAAATTAGCTGGGTGTGGTGGCGGGCGCCTGTAGTCCCAGCCGCTTGGGAGGCTGAGGCAGGAGAATGGCGTGAACCCAGGAGCTTGCAGTGAGCCCAGATCGTGCCACTGTACTCCAGCCTGGACGACAGAGTGAGACTCCATCTCAAACAAACAAACAAACAAACCAAGAACAATAGATGAGGTTTTAAGATGATATTTTGAGATAAGGTTTTCACATCCAGCAAGATGTTCTATGACCCAAATGAAATGCAATAAATAGGGTCATGATTGTCTGGGAGAAAGGAAACCCTGTCTTCAAAAGGTAATAGTTCCTACTACTTAAGGGCAACTTTATGATATATCTTATGGAATTGTGGGATGGGTGGTTTTGGGGAGAAAATAGACTCATGGATCCCTCTACTTTCAGCTGTATACAAAGCCCGTGGTTGCAGTTGAACTGCAAAGTCACTAGGGACAGCTATTAGCAGAGAACATAAATATTTCATTTTTCTTTTTTTCTTTTTTTCTTTTTATGTATCTTCCCATGGTTGAGTAGTTAATTTTTCATTTTCAATTTTGATCTAAGAAATCTTGGGTTCTTTACCTTTATAGTAGGTTTTAAAAGGGAATAAAGGTCAGATATTATTTAAATGAAGAGAAAATTTTAACTCTTGAAAAAAGAAACTCTTCAAACAGCAAGTAGACTTCGCCATTTTAGCAAAAGTATGTGCCTTGAATTTGTAGCTTCCGTGGAACTAGAACCCTGGGGTTTAGATTCCTACTGTGATGTTCTTTTCACCATACCAGGTGCCACTTCAAAAGAAGGGTAGCTGCTGGTGATGTTATATCCCTCTTTATTTTCAGCAAAATCTCAGCTTGAAGCTTACATGGCTCTTACATAGAATCCACAGAAGTGCTTTTGGAATTGCAATTTATAAAAAACATGTTTGTGTACTAGAGTGAATGTGATGGCTGATCCTAGGATGTGGCAGAAAATGTCTTCACCCTCAAATTCTTTTTTTTTTTTTTTTGAGACAGAGTCTCGCTCTGTCCACCTCAAGTTCTATATTAAATACATAGCTTCTCAGAAAGCACCTGATCCCATCTGTAAATCACATCCTGAGCTTCACCATTCTGAAAATATTACCATATTCCATAGTTGCTAAATTATCTAATTAGGTATGAATTCCATGAGAATAGGGACTACTTCTTAGACCTTTTTGTTTTCTCCCTGGCACTTCTTAATATTCTTTTTATTTCACATGATTGGTATTTTATCCATTTCACTTGCAAGTTTTATTCAGCTTGGTTAGGTAAGGCAATCATTGTCAAGAATAAGAAAGAATGAGGACCTGAAAACTACTGAATTAATATTAGATTCTACTTACGAATACAATTTTTATGAACCACTGGAAGCTGTTTCACAGATATCAAGGAACATTTTGGCTATATGATTGGTCTCTTAAAAATATATACAATGTTAGGCTGGGCACAGTGGCTCACACCTGTAATCCCAGCACTTTGGGAGGCTGAGGCAGGCGAATCACCTGAGGTCAGGAGTTCAAAACCAGCCTGACCAACATAGTGAAACCCCGTATCTACTAAAAATACAAAAATTATCTGGGTGTGATGGTGCACGTCTGTAATCCCACCTACTTGGGAGGCTGAGGCAGGAGAATCTCTTGATCCTGGGAAGCAGAGGTTGCAGTGAGTTGAGATTGTGCCATTGTACTCCAGCCTGGGTGACACAGCAAGATCCCCATCTCAAAAAAAAGAAAAAACTCTCTCTCTCTCTATATATATATATACACACACACATATAATACTTATATATACACACATTTATATATATTATATATATTTAAATATATATGTATTTAAAACCATATATATATATAGCTTTATGGGTGGTGTTTTGAAATAAATATATGGATTGACCCAAAGCTTACAGATAACTATAGTAAAATAGCAAGACTTAGAGCAGCTAATGTAGGTGCAACCAAAAGTATTCTCGAATTGGAAGGACATGGTTAAAATATGTCACTATATTTAGAAACTTATTGGCTAGGATTTACATGGCACAGATGATAATAAAATAGTAAACCAAATCCAATTGTTCTTTAAGAAATTGGAAGTTGAGAACACATGGACACAGAGAGGGGAACAACACACCTCAGGGCCTGTCGGGGGTTGGGGGGTGAGGGGAGGGAACTTAGAGGATGGGTCAGTAGGTGCAGTAAGCTACCAGGGCACAGGTATACCTATGTAACAAGCCTGCACGTTTTGCACATGTATTCTGTTTTTTTTTAATTTTTTCTTTAGAAGAAATAAAGAAAAAAATGTAATTGGAAGACCAGATGCAGCACTGGCAAAATGTGGTATCAAGCTCCCAGTATTTTAGAGTATGGATGGTGACTCAGGCCTCTACATGGCCCTGTGACTTGGAGCTGCCTTGGTGTCATGTGCAACAGCACGTATTTTCCTAGGGAGAAAGGGGATTGGGAATATGCTTACGTTGTGTTGACTTTCATTTGTTTTTGCTCATAATTTAATTTTTAAAAGGGATACCAATTCATGGTTCAAAGATAGAAAACAATGTAAAGATATATTGTGCAAAATCTCTCTTCTACTTTTTTTTATTTCATTTGCCCAGTTTCTACCCTTCTTCTTCCTCAGGTGTGCACTGGAGACATTCCTTTATGCAGATACTCCTATTCTCTCCCTCACATTTTTACACAAATGAGCATACTACATGCCTTGCTCTGCCTATTCATCTTTTCACTTAATACTGCTCCTTAATGATCTTTCCTTAACTGTATATAGAGACCTTCTATGATGAATCTTTGTGAGTTACAGCATCTGACTACTTATGGACGTGATGAGTAGAGACCAGTCCTGTAAACAGCAGGAGCTATTTCCACAAACCAAAGCACAACCTTTCTTTGGTTGGTTGGTGAGCTTGAGGCTTCTCTATTATATTTCGATTACCAGATATAGTTTGTGATAACAGTACCATATGTGAGTGTGGACTCCTCCGTATCATCCATGTGAGGTTATCTGATATTGAAAATATAAAATTATGTTTTTTAAAGTTTGGGTTTAGATTAAGTTACACTACGTGGAGAAGTTCTGTTTATTCGTATCAACTGAATTCTGATTTGTTTTTTCATTTATCAAACTAATTCATTCTAATATTTACTTGGTATAAAATATACAAAGGGAGGGTTTTGGTTTTCATTTTTGAGATAGTGATCAATTCTTTAAGTGAGATTTTATTTACTACAATAATATGTCTTCTAAATAAATTCAGCAATGTAAGTAACTTTAATAATGAAAATTAAACTGTTCTTTGTTGTCATGAAGAAAGGATAACTTCGATTCCCCACAATTTGAGTTATGAATAAAAATACTTAAAGATAAGGTGGATATTGCTACAATAGCATACATTTAAAAATCAATTAGACTTACTTCTTTAGAGGACTTTTCCCATAATCAATTTTAGTTTTTATTAAAAATGAACATCAGGTTTAAGGAGCGATATTAGTTTAATGTATTTAAGGTATGAGTGAATCAGATGCCCAAGGCTCAAACACAAAACATATTTCTACAAGGTCATGCCTAATCCTGCATTTCCTGAATTGAGCTGACATTAGAATTTTTAATACACTTCTGAGACTATGGGAAGATCAAATGTACTCATCTCTCACTGCAAAGTTGATACAAGTGTGTAACATTTTCTGCTTGCTTTTGCAGTGTTTCTAATATTTGGATAGATTGCTTTTTCTTTTTGGTGGCAGATGCATTTACTCTGTTGTGCTTGTGGCATAAGACCTCGTGGGGAGGGATAATGGCCTATTTATTGACTTTAAGAAAGCTCTAACTGAAATGGGAGATGAATATGAAAAAGATCCACAGTCGCTTTCTGAATCCAGACTGATAGGCACTATGGGACATGCTTCTATGATCATTTATTAGAAGATGTTTTACCTCAAAGAGAAAAAGAATTGAACAAAAATTTGTGTGAAGGATAAAAGAACCAGATGTCAGATCAATAATGCGGACTCTTGTGCAGTTATTTCTAGCTTCAAATATAGCACCAAAGATCCATGTAGTATCTCAGTTGTGATTTATTTCTGCTTCCTAGATTGTTGTAGGAGATAAAGTTGTTTTGATGCCTGTGAATGCAGGACAGCCACTACATGCCAGCAACATAGAGCTTCTTGATAACCCGGGGTGTAAAGAGGTAAGTTCAAGTGGAAAAGAAATGAATGTGTTGATTTTTCTCATGAGACAGAGGGAGAAAAAAGTAATATAGTTTCTTTCATTGTTTTCATGAGCATAATCCCGGTTATTCTAATTAATATCCCTAAGGTACATGTAGCTGTGATTAGCTATTGCTATTTTTGAATGATCTCTCAAAGATACTTGTATTGAGCTATATACTTCATTATGTAAAGTTGTCTTTAATTTCTTTTTACTAGTTGAACTACCAATTTCTGGTAGAGAATGGAATCTGTAGTCTTATAACTTTGAACGTTTCTTCATTAATAGGTGAATGCTGTTAATTGCAACACCAGCTGGAAAATCACTTTATTCATGAAATATAGTTCCTATCGAGATGATGTATTAAAAGGAGTAAGTATGTGCTACATAGGACATTTGCTGGAGAAATGAAGGTAGTCTTACTGAAGTGCTAGATGCAAAACCTATGTATTCACTGGTGTTCATAATTTAGAATGTGACTACACATGTTAATACTTACTCTAAGTGTTTTACTGAATTTCCCCCCCACCAATATTTTTCAATGTTTAAATAAGCATTAAAAGTCAAATAGCTAGCAGAAGGGCCCAGAGTATCAAAACCAGAAAGAGACACCTTCTCCTCACATGTGTTTGTTCAGATGTCTCTTGACTTTTTTCCTAGGGGGACGTTGTTAGATTGTTTCATGCGGAACAAGAGAAGTTTTTGACTTGTGACGAGTACGAGAAAAAACAGCACATTTTCCTTCGTACAACCTTGCGCCAATCAGCTACTTCTGCTACTAGTTCTAAAGCACTGTGGGAAATAGAGGTATGTAAATGCTTTTTGGCACTTAATAAATATTTAGATCAAAAAGGCAAGATTCACTGGGCTGGTTGTTTTATTGTTATAAGCATCATTTATGATAGAATCATAAAATAGAATAATGTTTGTGAACCAACTTGTGCCTATTCTTTGCTGTGACCAATTTGAAAGGAAACTATTTCCTAAGCCTGTCTTCTCTGTGGTATCTCTCATTTTTTCTCTCTCTCCTTCTCTGTCAAATACACACACACACACACACACACACACACACACACACACATTTTAAGAGGGTACATTACAATCTTTTAACAAATCAGTAGTGAAATGTCAAGACTAGTTAGACTGAAGACCATGTGCCTCAGATGGCACTGGAGCCAAGATGGAGTAGGAGGCCTCACTTTGAGGAGGGTTGATGCCAGAACTACTCAGTCCCTGAGGAGAACAATGTTTATTTCTTCTGCGGATGCCATTTCTATTGGAATCAGGAGACCCATAGTTAAGAATTCATTCATCTTTTTAACAGTATCACTTAAATGTGGAACATGGTAGACTAATTAAGGAAATGTAATCTATGGATTTTTCCTTAAAGGATCTTTTTATATGTGGAGGAGATAAGATCTACAGAATTGCTTATGAACAAGAGATTTACTAAACATCTAAGCCACTACCTATGGTTCTCAACCATTTCAAATTCTTCACCTGCCCTCAATTTTTAAAACATATATTTTGGGATATTCCCTTTAATATTCTAAAATGAAATTTATGGGTAATATTATTTATATATTCTAATAGGTAGAATTAGTATAATGCTCAAATTCTAAGATAAAGAAAAAATAAAAGGAAAATACTTTATAATATAATAATATGTATTTCAACATGAGAATGACTATCTAAGCAATACAATATTTATGCCTATCTTGGATGGATATGTTTGGATTTGAGAGAAGTGGTTGAAGAAGAGGATCAGAAGACAACCCATCCAAGTACAGGAAAATGAAAAAGCAAAGGTAAATGTGGGCCCTTGAAAGATAACCAGTGTTAGGAGACGTAGTAGCGGAACAAACTGAAAAACGGAGAGATAACCATAATCAAAGTAGGGATAATACTTTAGGCAAATTACCGACGAGGTGCAGAAAATGAGAAAGTTTGATGCCTCTGCAAATGAGCTGAGCCTTGTTTATAAATATGACACCGAAAAAGAACTCTCTTAAGTTTATGACATGGTTTAGAATCGAGACAAAATAGTACAAAAGAACTTGTCTTCTATCTGAAACTCCACAACGTATTGAGGAATAATTTCAGTTGCTGGCATGCAGATGGACTTTGGAGACCTAACCATCAACAGGCGATGGAACTGAGAAGCTCTGGGGAAAACAGCTATGACTAAAGCTACTAACACACGAGGCTGCATGAAACCCCTCCCAGAAGTCTGCCTCATTCTTAAGAGTAAAACTGAAAAATAACAGGCCATCCTAAAATAAATACATAATTACAGCATGCATTTTCATACCATAAAGTTCTTATATTCTGCTCTTTTTAAAAATTTAAAAAATATAGAGGTAGCAATGAGATATTATTTAAAACTCTGTTAATGAAATACAGTGAGTTACCTGCATTTGATGTGTCTCTGCTTATTTAATATTGGTTCTGAGTCTGTTAAAAGGAGTTTTGAAAATTCTCTCATATTTTTGCTTTCAGTTTTATAGCTTTTGGTGTAACTGTACCACTGCCGTGAACCCTTTCCATCAAAATGCATAGTTGGAAATGCTGTGAGACATTGAACAGAATAGGGAACGAATAAATAGTTTAATAATTTTGAGATGTCTTTACTTCATTTAAACGTTCCTCACCATAATGAATTTCATATAATTTGATATAAAATGTTTTTACCTGCTGATGTACTAAAGTATTGCCAGTTTATATCGATGGTAGGCTTATTTCTGTTTGAGATTTGAAAGATGCAGGCTTCAGGACGTTTCTCTATTGTGTGCTGTCACAGTTGGGCTTCAGTGAGGATGTCTGAGGACTGTACTTACCCAGCATAAGCATCAGGTGTTTCAAGCAAGAGGGAAATTATGTTCAACATGATTGGAAGGGCTGGGGAGGAAACGTGGAATGGGGGACATGGGCTTATCTGAATGCAGATAAGCAATGCAATGACTGCTCCTCCTCTCAGCCTGCAGGCCTCTGCTCACATGCTGAGGGGTCCTTACTCATGCACCTTGTAGGAGCGGGCACTAGTCAGCTGTTACTAGTCACTGTTACTGCAGCCCAAAGAGGAGCCTCTCTTCTACTGTCCTCTGCTTTCCATTCTAATGGGAATGTCCTCAGAGCCCCACTGGGTGAGGCTTTCAGCCCCTGTGATGCAGGGGAGCACTTAGCAGGGTGGGGCTGCTCCTGAGGGCCACACACAGTGTTGATCATATTCTGGAATTCCCTGTAAATTGCAGCATAGATAATATCTTGGTCACTGCATATTAAATGCCAATAGCATCCCTCCAAAATCATCGTGATAAACAAAAACACCCTCCCTTCCAAATCTCTAGAATATCCCCGCTAGGGAACTGTACTGCCCTTGCCATACCTACTGATGTATACGAGAGTAGTTCTTGAGATCTTCAGATTTGTTAACCTTAGCAATTATATACAAATCACAAAATGTGTGTGTGTGTGTGTGTGTGTGTGTATTTGAGACAAACATTAGATTTTATCAGATTCTTGCAGATATCTCTGCCTCCCCCAAAGAATTAAGATTTCAAACACTGACAAGATCACAGTGGCCAGTGTGATTAGCAAAGGATTTGTGGAAGAAATGTGATGTGAGAATTTGAAGGATAGGTGGGCTTTTGGCCACAGAGGGAGTGTTTTGTAAGACCTCAAGGGCCTTGAAGTATTTTCATAATTATTATTTTATCTGGGCTATGAGAGTGTGGGAAGACAGTTGCTAGAGTCTAGCAAAAGGCGTTAGCAAGTGAAGTATGTTAACATACAGATTTCACCGTTGCAGCAGGAGCCAAAGGGTGGTCAGTACTAGCAAAAAGGACGCAATGTGCTGAGGGAGAGTCATGAAAGTTGTCCTAGCACTCTGATACGCCTTATGATATTTAATCTTCACAACAATCCTGTGAATCAACCCATTTTGTACACGAAGACACAAGGCTCAAAGATGTTAAATTCCTTTCTGTGCTCATACCCCAGTAATTGGTGGACCTGGGACTCACATGCCTGAGTCTGAGTGTAAAACCCGAGCTTTTCTGCCGTCCCATCCCACCTGTTGCAACCAGGTGTGTCAGAGCTTCTACTGTGTTCATTCCCAGTGAGCCTAGGGACTCAGCATCTGGGCAAGGCCAATGCAAAGACAGGTATCAAAAGACATGCTGTCAATAAAAAGCATGCATGGAAATGGCCAAGAATTAAGTAGTTTAGACCTTAGGCCTTGACATTTGTGATTCTCTCTTCCAATCTGCGTGGCTTTCTTATCCTCCAGGTTTCAGCTCACATGACATCTCCAAGTGGCCCATACTCATGATGGTCATATCTAAAGTTGCCTTCCCTAGGTGCTCAATCATGTACTTCCCTTGTGTCATTTCTGGCACTTGTCAAATCTTACTTCTTTGTTCACTAGCTCTCTCTTTTCCATTAGAATGGAAGCTCTAGCTTTATCCACTGCTGTGTTTCTCTTCTCTTGAAGGGACTTGGCACATAGTGGGCTCTTAATGCAATCTGCCAAGAAAATGTTTGAAAAACAAAGGGAAGAAAATCTCAGTATTTCCACTTTGGTCTTGGAAGCATATCTTTCTGAGTAAAGCTGTGTTTGCAGATGTAAGGCACGAGTGTCACGCATGCACGAGTTAACAACTGTTATAACATGTCTCTTGCTCATTTATGGGGAATTTTGTTTTTCTGCCACATTATACTCTCATGGAAACTTAAATTAGGTTTGACAGATCATCACTAACAGAAGGGCAGACATGTAAACTGTTGGCATTTGCTTGCCGGGAGCATAAATATTGTTTTGCCATTACTGTTGTTGCTTTCTTTGTAGGTGGTTCATCATGACCCATGCCGTGGGGGTGCGGGACAGTGGAACAGCTTGTTCAGATTTAAACATCTTGCAACTGGAAACTATTTAGCTGCAGAGGTAAGACTAATGGATAAAGTGGTGTTAAGTTTCTGACTCTGAATTAGTGAAAGAGGCAATCGGGTTCTCCACAAGACGTTATATTTGCAGGAGCAGTCATTATACAAATTTGATTGTTGCTTCTAGTATTCTGGATTGGCATATAAATTATTTTTAAAATGTAAATGCTAGCCAAAGCATTACAAATCGAGACAACAACGATAATAACAACAAAACTCTGCAGTTGGTTTACTGGAAGGTCAACTGGAATGAGGCATCTGATTTGCATATGTATGTGATGTGGCCTAAATTTTCTATTTAGCTTCACCTTTTCAGAATGTCTACATGATAGATATGATGAGTTCATTGTTCATGTCATGTAGCCTAGCTAGCTTTGGGTTCATCTGCAGTGGCCTCTTTCACCGTGGGTGGCTTTTATTGTTCAAATCTTTGGGAAGGAAAATGTTTTCTTCCTAAAACTGTCAATAAAAATGGTAAAAACATACAAAAGCTTTTTCTTTATCCACTAAAAATATGTTGACAGACAGATATGAAGGATATCAGAAGATATGAAGGATGGGCAGAAATAACATCATGGAAGTTTTATAAATATTTTAATTAAAGTTTGGTTATCTAATTTAAAAATAATTTTGAAGCTAGTCTTTTCCAGATGGAACTGTGCTGGGCACTTAGAAAGCATTTGATGACTACTTTGTGAATGGATAGAGGATGGGAAGAAGGAGATTTCCGGATTTGTATGTGAGAGGCATTTGGAGACATATTGGGCAAATTAATCACACTATACTCCAATTTCTTCTTCTGGAAAATGGGGATAATCAAATTTATTTCTATTTCTCTTAACTTAATTAAATGAGGCAAAGTGCTTGCAGAAATTGTGGCTTATGGTAAGCACAGGGTAAGTGATGCTGGCATGACTAATTTTTTTTTTTTTTGAGACAGATTCTTGCCCTGTTGCCCAGACTGGAGTGCCATGATGCACTCAACCTGTGCCTCCCAGGTTCAAGCAATCCTCTTGCCTCAGCCTCCTGATTAGCTGAGACTACAGGTTCATGCCACCATGCCTGGCTACGGTTTATATTTTTAGTAGAGAAAGAGTTTTGCCCTGTTGGCCAGGCTGGTCTCAGACTCCTGGACTCAAGCGCCTGCCTCGACCTCTCAAAGTCCTGGGATTATAGGCATGAGCCACTGTGCCCAGCCTAATTTTATGTGATAAATAGGGATTATTTTTACTTTTTAAAGTATCTAACACATTATTTAGTGCTCAACTAGATGAAATACAGCTTTGCAATTTACAGTCTGTTTATAGTATAAATGTTTTAAACTAACCCTTTTGTAAAACAACTCATTGAAGCAAAAATCATTAGTAAGTTAGAGAATCTTGTCTAAAATACGAATTACAAAAGCCTAACTAGATATCCTATAAAAGATAAGAAATTAGGATTAAAATCCTCTGGGATCTTATGTTAGTGGCTCTTTTCCCCAATTCACTTTTTAAGCAAATCTACTGATGTGCTGTAGAAAACTGACATGATGTACATGTGTATTACTAGTTTTCTTTGTTAATTTCTATAATTAAAACATGTATCATTTGATGCATTCAAATGATTAGATTTTTAAGAATTAAAGTGTTCATTAACCTTAGTGAAGACCCAAGATTTCAATACATACATGAATTAATTAAAAATGGAGAAGTAGAAAGCAATTCATTCCTTGAAAAAATTTGAAAGACTGTCTTTCATCCTGTCTCTAGAGAATGCAGCTTTAAATGCCAGGTGCTGTCTCATTCATTAAAGAGTCTGGTGTATTTAGAGGACCTTTTCTTTGACCTTTAATACTTTAGATAACATCTTTTTTATGGTCTAGTGGGAGGAGGGAAATTAAGTATTAAGTACATATCTGAAAATTGAAAGCTAGGAATTTATTTTCTACTGATTTTAACTAGTGTAACAGAATGGGTGCTCTGTGTTCTGATATCAAAATAGCAATCATAGTCTCAAAATCCTGGCACCCATACATTGGTGTTTTGTATCTTCTATGTCAGTTGGGACAAAATCTGGGTGTGCTCATGTCTCAGGATGCTTGTCTTTACTGGTGTGAAAGTATCTAGAGGTGTGGCCAAATCACAGGGATTTCCAGTCCAGGAACAGCTGGTAACTAGCCTCTGACAGCAGTTGAGAAACAATGATTACACTTATCATTTTGCTTTCTAAAAATGCCAAGTCTTTATTTCTTGTTTAAACTTTTTAATTTTTACGGGTACATAGTATATGTATATCCTTATGGGGCACAAGTGATATCTTGATACAGGTATACAATGTGTAATAATCACATAGGGTATTTGGGATATCAGTCACCTCAAGCATTTATCATTTCGTGTTAGGAACATTCCAGTTCTACTCTTTTAGTTATTTTGAAATATACAATAAATTATTGTTAACTGTGTAGTTACCCCGTTGGAGTATCAAATTGTAGATCTTACTCCTTTTATCTAACTATGTTTTTGTACCCATTAATCATCTCCACCTTTTCTCTCCCTCCCTGCCACCCCTCCTAGCCTCTGGTAACCATCCTTCTACTCCCTAGCTTCATAAGTTCAATTGGTTTAATTTTTAGCTCCCACATATGAGTGAGAACTTGTGAAATTTGTCATTCTGTGCCTGGCTTATTTCACTTAACATCATGTCCTCCAGTTTTATCCATATTGTTGCAAATGACAGGATCTCATTCTTTTTTATGGCTGAATACTATTCCAGTGTGAACAGGTACTGCATTTTCTTTATCCATTCATCTGTTGATGAATACTTAGGTTGATTCCAAATCTTGGCTATTGTGCGTAGTGCTGTAATAAACATGGGAATGCATATATCTCTTCCACGTACTGATTTCCTTCCTTTTGGGTATATACCTAGCAGTAGGATTGCTGGCTCATATGGTAGCTCTATTTTTAGTTTTTTGAGGAACCGCCATACTGTTCTCTGTAGTGGCTGCACTAATTTACATTCCTACCACCTATGTGAGAGTTCCTCTTTCTCTACAACATCAGCATTTTTATTGACTTTCTTTTGGATAAAAGTCATTTTAACTGGGGTGAGATGATATCTTATTGTAGTTTTGGTTGGCATTTCTCTGATGATTAATGATGTTAAGCATTTTTTAATATATTTGTTTGCCATTTGTATGTCTTCTTTTGAGAAATTTCTGTTAGATCTTTTGCTCATTTTTAAATCAGATTATTAGTTTTTTGTTTTTTGTTTTTTTTTGTCTGTTGAGTTGTTTTAGCTCCTTACATATTCTGGGTATTAATCTCTTGTCAAAAAATGCCCAGGATGGCCGGGCGTGGTGGCTCACGTCTGTATTCCCAGCACTTTGAGAGGCTGAGGAGGGTGGATCACCTGAGGTCAAGAGCTCAAGACTAACCTGGCCAACATGGTGAAACCCTGTCTCTACAAACATACAAAAATTAGCCAGGCATGATGGCGGGTGCCTGTAATCCCAGCTACTTGAGAGGCAGAGGTGGGAGAATTACTTGAACCTGGGAGGTGGAGGTTGCAGTGAGCCAAGATCATGCCATTGCGCTTCAGCCTGGGCGACAGAACAAGACTCCATCTCAAAAAAAAAAAAAAAAAAAAGCTCAGGTTTTTAATTTCAAAGCATTAGTCATGTCATTCAAATAGGATGGGGGTTCTCAATGTTTTGGGTGACAGCCTCCTAGAATTATTTGTTTTATTACACTATACCCTTATTCTTAGGTGGCAAAGGCTCCATGTCACATATTTATTTTACTTATTCAGTTTTCTCTTTAATATCTAAATATTATTTTTAAAAAAGACACATATTGGGATGTGGGGAATGCGAGCATTGGGAATGATTATTTTTGGAATTCATAAAATTGCAAACATAGTCTTTAAGATTTCATGCAACCTTCAATATATGTTTTTTCAGTGCCTGGTAAATGCACAGCATGGTAGAATGCTGCAGGTACGGCAGAAGAAGCTGAGGACTCAGTCTTTGCCTTCAAAGAATGGAGCTGCTAGTTCAGAAGACAGTGCTGCACAATTGGGGAGGGCTTATTATATGTGCAAGTAGAATTGGGTCATATTCCAATGAGAGAATCTAGGGTGAGGTTAGTTGAAGATTCTTGCTTGGGGCAAACTGGTTCTCAAGGGAAATCATAGACATGGACTGTTAGAGAAATCAAAGGGCAGTCCTGTGTAAGTTGCTAAGGAGGCGCATCAGAGATATGGAATATGCAAATCGTACATAGACAATATTAAAACTGAGGCCCAGCCCAAGGAAGGGGTTGTGAAAGGAATGATTGAGTGATCAGACTCCTTACTTTAAGATTTTGAATGAAGGGTTTGACTTTTATCTAGTTTGTAACAGGAATGAAGTTTGAAGAAGTTTATCTTGGTCGCTACCTTGAGGCTGGGACTGGTCAGTTACTAGCAGGCCTTTGGTAGAGATCAGTGATGTCATTCAAAAAATCCCAGTACAGTGTGATAAATTTATGATAGCAATATGAATAGTGGCGTGCTTATGAATAGTGGCCCACACTTTTCTCAGGGGGTGTCAGGGATGTGCAAGGAATGGTCAGGAGGTCAGAGGCGTTGCTGTTTGATGAATGAGTAAGGCACATGGGGAAGAGGGAGAAGGGGCGTTCAGGCAGTGAGGGCAGCTTGTACACAAGAAAGGAGGTGTGTGGTGCCATACAAACTAGTGTCGTATATAGGACTTGTGAGTTTGGAAGTAATGCTAGAAGGTGAGAGGGAAGTGATGGGGCCGGAAATGTAGTGCAGCTGATAGTTCAGGTCATATGTGTTAAGGAGAATGGGTTTTATCTTTAAAGTACCGAGGAGTATAATAAATACATTTGTGATTAAAGAAGACCACTCCAGAGTTGTAGTGTCTAATATAGTAGTTTCTAACCACATGTTGGCTATTAAATTAAAATTAATATTACCAAAATTAAATAAAATTAAAAAGTCGGTTTCTCATTCACAATAGCCACATTTCAAGTTGCTCAACAGCCATGCCACATGAAATAATGCACATTTCCAAAGAGACAGTTGTAGTGGGCAGCACTGCTCTGGAGCCTTTGTGAAGTTACTAGAAGAAATTGAATCTAGAGGCAGTCAGGCCAGATAAGAGTCTGAATGATCTGCTTTCTACATTTTCTTTCTTTGCCATCTGGTGGAAGTTTTGCCTATCTACAAACAAATAGAGTAGTTGACTTTAAAAGGGCTATATTACAATCTTTAACAAAGAAAATTATTTTGCGTTACTTGACCTATATTGCTTTGGAAGGGTCATCAGCAGTTTTTGCTTTAGTAATTTTAAGGACTTGAACAAAGGGAGAGCCTTCGGTAATGCTGACAAAGGGAAGGGTTGAAGGCGTTCTTGGGAGACAGAACTGATGCAGTGGTAAGCCGTCAGGTGTTAGGGGTTAAGGAATAGGATTCTGGCTTTGGAGAATTAGTGATGTTGTTTATCAAATTAGGGAAAATGAGAAGAGGTGCCAAATTGGTGAGGGAAATAATCCATTCAAATTTGTTTATGCTTATAAAATGTCTGGGTGAAGTTGTCCGCTAGGGAAGATTTCAAAACATCTGGAAGTTTGGGGATTGACCAGTGTTGGATTTGGGTTTTCAGAACACAGTTAAGATCATTAGGGAGTAGAAAGAGAGTGGGAGGATGTTTGAAGGTAGAATCATGAGGAAATTATCTTTGAAGGATTAGGGAGAGACTGGGAGCCTGAGAAGCCAGAAGCACCTGGAAAATCAAATGGGCTGAATTACAAATGCCAAGCGAGGGAGGAGAGAGTTGCACAAAGGAGGGAGTGCTACTGAACAGGCCAGAAACAAATCTCTTTACATCATCTGGCAAGAATGCAATCACTTCTTACTTATGGGGAACATTTTTAGTGGAAACCAGAATGCAGGAGTGGAGGAATGATCAGGAAGCTGGGAAGCAGAAGTGGGTACAGACTAAGTTTTCATAGCATGGCTGTGAAAAGGGGAAGTGGAGTAGTAGGCCAGGGGAAATTAAGAGTCCTATTAGATGATTTTTATAAAATGTATTTTTTACAATGAGGTGGTTGAGGATGCTGCTGTTTTTGCATCAAAGGGAAGTACCTAACAGTGCGGCTAGACATTGCAGAATATTAGCCTTTTTTCCCATGGCCTTTCCAACTTTAACAGACATAATTTAAAATATTACTTTCATGTGCTGTAGGCATTCCTGGTAAATTGGATTATGTAATTCTTGAATTGCCTTTGAGTTTATGGTGTTTATGTTGGCCAGTGTGACAGAGCCTAGCATAGTGGGAAAAAAATCCCATGCATACTGTTTACAATCTGTCTGACTTTAAGCAAATATTTAACCCCTCTGGACCTGAGTTCCTTTGTGTGTAAAAAAGTTAAGAATGTATATTATGTGGTATTATTCTGGAATTAAAGAAGATAGGGGATGTACAGCACCTTGTACATAAGAGGTATGCAGTAAATATTAAGTCCATTTACTTTCTTGGAAAGGAAGTAGAAAATGCAGAGTAGTGTTTTATTATTAGTATCATTATTAATAACTGGCATGTCTTAGATAACTTAAGGAGGGTAAGTGTTTAGGGGCAAAGTTTAGTTATTTAATGTGTTTATCTGGAAAAGATTACTACGATGCTTTGACATAGGAAACACTGCCTCATGGAGCCACTGAAAATCCTTCTAATAATATCTCCTGATCTCTTGTACAGTTCCTATGTCAGGTATAACACACAGCCAGCCAGTCACTCCCATGATTTATAAATAGACATTTTGGGTGACATTACTGTTAATCAATTGGGCAAAGTATGCTGAGTGCTTATCCAGAACAGCTGAAAAGACTATCCATGCCTTGGATTATTAGAATAGTTTAACATATATTGCTTTTATTTCTCTAAGTTCTTTAGATAAATTTTTCTAAAGCAGAAATGAAAGACCATCCTGGCTAACACGGTGAAATAGTGTTTTTTATTGTCTATACGTTTGAGTTTAACTAAAGCTATTGTGTAATAACTTAAATTGTGGTCTTTTAAATAATATAGCGCAGTTAGAATTCATTGAGCATTTTAGAATTTTAAAAGCCTCTGATTCTGGATAATGCCACAGTTATTCTCCATAAACTTGAGATATTGCAGAAATCCCCCACTTAGGGAGGAAATGCTTATAACATTTCTTTGAGCTTATCACAGTTCGCAGTTAGCTATGTATTTGTTTGTTACCTGTTGTGTATATTGTGTATATCTATTCAATGGCTATTTTGTTCCCTGCAATGAAAGGCCTGTATCTGTTTCTCTCCTCGCTGGATGCCTTGTGCCTGGAAGAGTGCCTGACACTTAATTTGCCTTCAGTAACTGTTGGAAGATGGGATGAATGAATCATAGGGACTATGACTGTTGTTTTAAATCCAGGAATTTTACTTTACAGAAAAAGAAATCCTGGCTCACAGAGGTGATTTATTTTGTTAAAATGGAAAAAACCAATGTAACGAAAGTATTAGGAATGAATGCTCTCAACTGAGGGCGATGATGGCAATGTCTAGAGACATTTTTATTTTCACAGTTGGGAAATGGGAGCTGCTATTTATTGTCACAGGGAATGGGCTGTAGCTAAACATTCTACTATACACAGGACAGCCCCTCACAACAAAGAATTATCTGGTTCAAGATACCAGTAATGCTAAGGGTTGAGAAACCCTGATCTGTATTATACTGAAAGTATGCATTTATTGAATGCCTACTAGGTAGAAGTACTTACTTTGACATTGTGAAGAAAACAAAGATGATTAACACATGGTCCTTGTCCTCTAAGAGTTTAGAGGACAATTTAGATTAACTAAATCTCTGGGACATTGAGATCTCTTTTGCCATTGCTTCCACCATACATGCACATCTGAGATAAATGGCTCTAGGTAATGTCTAATTGTTAACATCTGTAGGTGATCGTGCTACGTTTCATAGTAAGTTTAAAGGACTGCAACCTTAAATCTAAGTGCAAATTAGATAAAAAGATCTAAAGTTTACTTATAGATATAGACACAGTGCCCAAGTATGATACTCTATTTTAACCAGCACTTAACTGAATGGTTTAGTTATTCAGAAAAATGTAATAAACCTAATTATTTATGTAGAAGTGAAGGGGGCACTATCCAAAGGAAACTGGACCATTTGAAATGCTGGAAATTCTGTAGTTGAATTATATAGAGAAAACACATATGTTGCAAACTATTTAAGAATATCATCTTTTTTTTTTTTTTTTTGTGAATTGCAGAAAACACCTGGGAACTAGGATAATGATACAAGATTTAACACGGTTTAAGTTTTATTCTGCAAGATAGTAAAACGAACCAAGGGTTAGAAATGGTCCCTTATTCAATGTAAAGATTCCAATAGGATAGTTTAGGGATTCGGGTTAATTTTAAAGAAGTACTCAGTGCTAACCTGTAATCCCAGCACTTTGGGAAGCCGAGGTGGGCAGATCACTTGAGGTCAGGAGTTCAAGACCAGCCTGGCCAATATGGTGAAACCCCCTTCTCTACTAAAAATACAAAAATTAACCGGGCATGGTGGCACACACCTGTAACCCCAGCTACTCAGGAGGCTGAGGCAGGAGAATCGCTTGAACCCAGGAGGTAGAGGTTGCAGTTAGCCAAGATCTCACCATTGCACTATAGCCTGGGCAACAGAGTGAGAGTCCATCTCAAACAAACAAACAAAAAAACCTAAAAACCAAACCAAACCAAACCAGAAACCTCAATGCTAGAAACCTATGGATAAAATGTGGAACAAAGTATCTAATTATGAAAAGATAAAGATTTTTGATCTCATGAGGTAATACAGAGCATATTATTAGACCCTTTCCCTTGCAATGTCAGTTTTTTTGGGCATATATGTTGTTAGGTGGCATGAGGGGAAGGTAAATATGCACTGATATTTTTGACACAGCTGTCCACACACTCATCTACACTTTGTCATAGATGTTTTACTTGTATTACTGTAGTGGTGCAGGTGAGTTCACAACGATGTCTGTGGGGGAGAAAGTAATTTTACCATGTTTTGCGTAGAAAATATGGGGACCTCAGTAAATGGTTCTTCCACAGTTGTAGGAAGAATTATAAATCCACCTTCACAATTTCTGATCTGCTACTTTCTACATTTTCTTTCTTTGGATATTACTAAAGCAAAAACTTCTGATGACCTTTCCAAAGCAATACAGATCAAGTAATGCATAATAATGTCATTTATTCAAGATTGGAATAAAAGCCCTTTTAAAGACAACTAGCTTATTTGTAGATAGGCAAAACTTCCACCAGATGGCAGTAAACACTTATTTCCTGACTACTCAGTAGTCTTTGGATTTAATTCGCTAAAAACTCAGTACTCAAGAGTACTCAAGAAACTGTATAGTAGCATATAATTTTATGAGTATTGGGGCTATAGTTTTAAATGTTTAATTCTCTCTCAAATGTATCAGCCATAGTATGTGGAAAGGGCCTGGTTTGTATGCATGTGTATGTATACGTAAACACAGTAGACGAACATACAGACCAGACCCTATACATATGTATAAAATGTTATATATCAAAATATAGAAATTGTACCTGACACACATATACACCCAGTAAAGGTTGTTTTCCCTCCTTTCTTTTCTAGGCTTATCAATCAGAATAATAAACCTGAAACGCTAGTCATTGGAAAGAGGAACATTTAAATATAATTATTTAAAAAAACACACATGATAAGTTTATGATTTCAGTATTATATATAATAAAAATTGATGAAAACACATTTCATTGTTAAAAAAAAGCAAAGCTCCTCTTTTAAGAAAATAAATAGGTATTATGTACTTAAAAACTTCCGGTCTGCTTCTTCCTGTTTTGTGAGATGGAAGGGTGCAGTTGTTTTTCAGTTGATTGTGGTACAATCATGACTTTCACTGCCTAGGTATTTATAATGTTTCTCTCTCTCTGTCATTTTGCACCACACCTGACTTTTTTATATTTCTCTTTGGCCATTTAATTGAAGACTATCTTCAAAGATTGGTAATGGGTCTCTACGTTCCCTCTCTGTCACACTCCCATGGCGGCAGTGGACCCTGCCTTTGATCTTGAATATGCCATTGCCATACAAAATCAGTAAATTTATCTAAAATTTGTTTCCTTGCAGAATAGTGATGTTTCTTAGTTCATAGTTAAAGACGTGAAAGTCATGATTAACAGTTTCCTCTCTGAGTTTACATATTCAGATTCTCCTGATTCTGTCCTGCAAAATCTTTCACATCCACTTTCTCCTTTTTATTCCAGCATTATTATCTTCATTTGGGTCCATCCACCTCTTCCTTGGACCACTGCCCTTAGTTACTTTCCCTCTTTCATCCTCTGTCCCCTTGCATCTTCTGAATATGGATGCAAACTCTCTAGCCTGTGGTTTAAAGGCCTGGATAGTCTGGGCTGACCCTCCTTCCCAGCTTGCATCACACCTCTCCGCTTTATGGAGGCAGGAGGGAAGCAGCATGCTACAGGAGCTGAAAGATGTGGCTTTGGAGCCCTTAGACCTGTGCTTGCCCACCCTGCCACTCCCCAGCGGTGTGACTTTGCATAAAGCACTTCAGTTGATGTGCTCCAAGTGCCTCGTCTGTAAACTGTGTTAAGAATCTTGTCTTGGCCGGGCGCGGTGGCTCAAGCCTGTAATCCCAGCACTTTGGGAGGCCGAGACGGGCGGATCACGAGGTCAGGAGATCGAGACCATCCTGGCTAACACGGTGAAACCCCGTCTCTACTAAAAAATACAAAAAACTAGCCGGCGACATGGCGGGCGCCTGTAGTCCCAGCTGCTTGGGAGGCTGAGGCAGGAGAATGGCGTAAACCCAGGAGGCGGAGCTTGCAGTGAGCCGAGACCCGGCCACTGCACTCCAGCCTGGGCGGCAGAGCCAGACTCCGTCTCAAAAAAAAAAAAAAAAAAAAAAAAAGAATCTTGTCTTATAGTATAATTGTAAGGTTAAATGAATTAACCTTTAAGAGAGTATAAAAAAGTATTTCATAAGTGACACCGATGGGTCTTCTCTATAGAAGTCTCATTTTTCTCATCTATGTGGCAGTGGCCCCTCCAGCCTTGCTGCCTTCTTCACTCCCTCGTTCCTGCTCTGCCAGTTCAAATTCTAGCCATCCTTCAAGGCTTATCTCAAATGCTACCTTCTCCATGAATAATTTGTGAATACATTTGCCCACCACAGATCCCTCCTTCCTCTGACCTATATTATTTATAAATTATTCATTCCTGTCTTATGTCCCTTGTCACATTTTATTTTGTATTTCAGCTGACTGTATTTATGTCTTATTTTCCCTCCTAGGTTGTAATGTCTTATGGTCAGGGACCATATTCTCTTTGTCTTTGCTAAAATACCATATGCCGCAATGCTTTGCCCATTATAGATGCTCTATTAATATTTATTGAATAAATGATTGAATGGCATATTAGCTCTCCAATGCCAAATTTATAATTTATTTTTTTAACATAAAGACTTTGAGTCCTAAAAGACCTCCATATGACCATGTCTTTTTCCTGCTTCTTTAAAAAATAATTTTTTTCTATTCATCTTATAGTCTCTTTGATAATTACTGCTATTATCCTATTTAGAGATGGGAAGCAGCAGTATAATTTAAAGCATATATTTATTTGGCCTTTAATAGTTAATGTTAGTAAATTTATATGGCCCTGAATTTATTTGGGTGGCATTTTCTCCTCCTTTCCCTTCTCCTCTTCCTTTTCTTCCTCATCATTATTGTTATTATTTATACTTTATTGAGTTTACTGAGGTAATCGCTTTATGTTAATTATTTAAAAAATCATATTGCAGCCTGAGAGACACAGATGAGGCAAAATCTAACTGATTGGCACCATCTGCAGTTTTGCTGCCAAAGATATGAATATGTAAAATTTATTGACATAGAGTCATGGTTTAGTCATAGTCTTTTTCTCATTTTGCAGATGAGGACACTGAGTTCCATGGGCATTAGGCCACCTTTCCTAAAGACGCTGGTGTTTCCTTATAGAGCAGAGACTGGAATTCACTTCCCCAGACAGCCAGTCAGGGACGGGTAATCCTAAGCGGGGGAAATACGTAAAGACTGATTTTAGAAGGTAACATTGTCTTTGGGGTAGAATATATGATCTAAGTTTCCGAGAGCATAAATTATTTTATTTTGTGTTTAATGTAGGTACATGGATTCCTGTTTTTGTGCATGTTTTAGTGAGGGATATATCATGGTTTCCAGCATGAATTTAAAGTATCTGTAATAACCGTTCTAATGTGTACTGAGTGAAAACTTGGGCCATAAGGTACATCCTTGGTTGAACATGTTGCGTATCATTTGGATATAATTTAGCTAAAATTTTAGTATGGATTTTTTTTTAATTTAAAAGAAAAGTTGAAATTTTTCAAACAGAAAACAAAGTTTTTAAAAGCTATGGTGAAACTTGACTAAAATAGATGAATAAACTTCTTCTGAACACTGTGCTAGAATTTTCTTTACTACCCAGTGAAAATGTTTTCTTTAATCAGTAGAAAGGAGGCCAGTTAACTCACTCTTTGCCCTCTACCTTTCACTCTTGGATTCTTGGAACTAATTCTGTTACTCATAAGTGAAGGGAACTTAAGGAGTCTGAGGGAAAGTCTGGGTCTCTGTAGACAGAGGCCAGCCTCAAGTCCCCTCAATAGCTGTCCCAGGATTAACAGGTGACCTGTATCTTCTTACCCTCCTTGTGTATCAGTTCTGAAAACTGAAAGACTGCTGTCATGAGACTCTTGGGCTGGGTACTGCTTTCCATCCTTACTCCCTTCCCTCATACCCCTACTCATTTTCTGATTTGTTTCACCATAGTGTAGTTTTGTTTGTTTTTTCATTTAAATGGAATCATGCAGTACATTGTTTTTTGTGTGTGCCTTCCTCTACTTAATGTTTTTGAGATTCATTCTTGTTGTTGCTTGCATGAGAAGCTCGTCATGTTCATTGCCGAGTAGTACTCCATCGTTTGAGTATACCACATTTAGTTTATCATTCTTCTCTTACATGACATGCTTTTAAAATCTTAGCCTAATTTCTGGCTCTGTTTTACATCCCTACCACTGTTTTCTCTATCTTTTCCTCTTATCATCTTCAAATGAACGTGTCAATCTTTTGTGGTTGATTTCCATGGATAGGGTAACCTCTGCATACACAATTCTTTCTTCAGCTGAGGAAAGGTTTTTATCTTCTATTATCTTTGATTATTACTTGTGTTCCACTTATTCTCTCTTTATTTTGAGAGGTCTAATGGTCTCCCGTTAGTTGGTTGTCCCTTCTCTGGTTGTCTGTGACCATTTTCTTTTTCCTAATTCTCATTTCTGGATACCTTCCTTCTGTATGGAGGGGTAGTTGCTCAGCTGCTCATCCTCTGCATTGCTGATTTTCTGTAACTATGCTTTCTATTAGTGCTAATGTGAATTTTAATTTTGTATTTATGTTTTCATGTATATTGAAGTCTTCCTTAACTTCTTTTATATTGTATTATTTATATTATTATTTTATTATGTATATATTATTATTATTATAATTATTTTGAGACAGTGTCTCACTTCATCATCCACTCTGGAGTGCAATGGCGCAATATCAGCTCACTGCAACATCTGCCTCCTGGGTACAAGCAATTATCATGCCTCAGCCTCCCAAGTAGCTGGAATCACAGGTGTCCGCCACCATGCCCAGCTAATTTTTGTATTTTTAGTAGAGATGGGGTTTTACCGTGTTGACCAGGATGATCTCGAACTCCTGATCTCAGGTGATCCACCCACCTTGGCCTCCCAAAGTGCTGGGATTAAAGGCATGAGCCACCATGCCCGGCAATATATGGTTTCTATACTATCATTTTAACTCTTTATGTTATTTTGTTGCCTTTATGTAGAGGTCATGTTTATTTGTACTTTCCTGAGAATGCAAAACCGTTTCCTGAAAATTTGTTTTGTATCATATCATAGGAAATGTTGAGAGAGACTCTGAGAAGGAATTTCCCTTGTTCTAACTTAGTGTTCCATCAGTCCTATTTTGTTTTTTCCTTCCTTTCTTCTTTCCTTGTTATCCTCAGGTGAGTGAGCTCTGCGCAGAAGCAGAGGGTTGAGTGGATTGTCCTTTCGTTCCATTTTTAAATTCTCTAGTGTGACAATTCAGTCCTCTTTCTAAATGTTCAGCTGCAGGACTGACTGATGGGTGCACTTGCAGTGCAGTTCCCAGATTGAGCAGACATGGACTCTGGATTCTATGGACTCTACACACCCGGGCTCAACAGCAGTTGCTTTGCTTCTGTGTCCTACCCCTTTGCTATTTCTGTATCATCATGCAATGTCGTTCCAGCATAGCAGCATTCCTTTTCTTTCTTCACACCATGCTTCCCAGAAAGGCCTTGGCCATCATCTTTTCCCTCTACTTTCTGCCCACTTGTTTTCTGAGCATCTCTTTGGTCATGTAAAGACAGAGACAGGTAGCAGACTAGGGAAGCAGTTTTCTGCATAATTTCACGGCAGCTTGCCAGTGATAGAGAAACCTTTCTCTATAGGTTTTTGGTCGGTAAATTCTCTGGTTTTCTATGTCAGCGTTCAAACTGACTCAGTATCTTCTTATCTTTGTTTACATGGCCACTAGCTTAAAGAGACGTTGAAGTTTGCCACATGATAAACACCGGGTCATTACCTGCCTGTCCCCAAGAACTATCTACTTTATAATTAGCATCAGTTCATTGAAGATTTGGAATTTAGGTTGTTTTTTCAGCCTTAATTCTTAATGAGATTGGGAGTTTTTTCCTTTCATTTTGCTTTGCTTTTGGTTTTTTCAGAACCCTCATTGGTATTTAGTGATAAGTTGGAAGGGGCAATTCTTAGAGCTGCTGGATAAATGGTATTATGAGGAAGACTCCTGACCTTACATTTTAAATGATAACTTTACTGGGATTGTGCATTGTCTACACCAGTTGAGTCACATTAAAATGATTAAATTCAATTGGACAACTTGATGTTTCAAGAACCACACCTCATACATCTATTGCTTTACGAGTGATCAACTAGTTCAGACAACTAAGAATCGCTTTGAGACTGAGGACAAGTGGGAGTGAGGAGTCATGGATTTCAATCAGCCAGATGACGCAAGGGTCCGTACTCAACACATCCAGAACTCATCTTTGTCATCAGATTGGCCCCAAAATGCCACTATCCGAGCCTGAAGACGTGTGTTTGTTAGTTTCAGTAGTCCTCATGTATTTGCTCACATACCTGATACGTAGCTCCTTTGTTGCTCTGTTTCGTTTTCCTTTTCTTTGTGTGCATAACATGTAAAGCATGATCTCAAATCATCAATTTCCCTTTTTTTAAATTTCAATTTGTGTCTGAGTTATTGGTAAACGGCACTTGTTGCAAAGGGTAAAATGGTGAACTCTGTTGAATGTTTTTCCAGAGGAGGTGATATGGTCAATTCTTACTTCTTCAAAGATGTCAACAGTTCTGATATAAACCAAGGCAATGAACTTGGCATGTTAGCTTTTGTCTCCTGCAACTAGGGTTTGATGGTAATATTTTAAATTGTCATATTTCCTGATAGTTTCTTTCTTAGCTTCTTTTTATATTAAATTTAGTTGAGGATAGAATAATTAATTGAATTGAAGATCACTGGTCTTGTTAATATGCCTTTCATAGCAATGAAAAACTAATCTTCCTTTGTTTTTCTAGCTTAATCCTGATTATCGAGATGCCCAAAATGAAGGAAAAAATGTGGTGAGTAGAATTGGCGTTTCTCCAACAAATCTCAAATGTATTATTTGTATTTTATATGGACAGATTGGAATTTTAATAGCAAATTTGAAGAGTAGGAACTCAGAGATTTTCTGAGTAGAGCCTGTGGGTCACAGGTAAAAGGTGATATGGTTTAGATTATGAGAAAATGTTCAATAATGGGTGCTTGGGAAGATTTTTGCAATGCAACTTGGAGGCCATTGTTGGTGGAGTGCTGAAGGCAGCTGGCATCTGAGAGATCTAATGGGTCTAGGTTTCGTTTCCAGAAATGCACAGAAATTAAGAAGGATAAATGGAATTATGGTGTGATGATGTTAAAATAGGACAATAGGACGTTCCTTTTGGATTCAAAATACTTTGAGTTTTATTTTTGGAGAACTTGAAGCATCTAGCTGACTGATTTTTCTGATTTTCAAACATGTCCTACTCGAAAAACATCTCAATTTATTTTAACACCAGTTTTCATGACAATCTTTATGATTATTTACCCTGCTTATTTAGCCATCTGTGAAGAAGAAAGCTTCATGGTGACAACATGGCTTCTTTATTCAATCAAAAATTCAGAAATTCAGGATAATTTGATGTGATGCAGACAGAATTTCTGGATGATGGGCTAGATTTTAAAAAAGTTTTAAAAAGCAATTTAACTAGATATTTTGATGTAATCTAGATACAGTCTATAATTCAGTTTTCTTAGAAGTTTAGCAATTCTTTTTGAAATTAGTAGGTATTATTACTGCATCATTCAAGATTCTACCCTTTGACAGAAAGAATTGGAATGTTTCATTAACACGGCCAGTATCTATGCATTGGTACATAGCTTTAGGTTTTATGAGGATATTGACCTGGGGGAGGTGAATCCAATCAGAATTTCTGTACCTCATTCAATCCTGTTTGACTCCCTTCTCTGACTGCCAGGCTTACAATAGAAATAAAGCTGTGAAGTATCAGGTAATTGGCCCAATAAAACCTTTAACATATCAAAATGTCTTTAAACATAGAGATAGGTTTATTTGATCAATTGGATCTCCTATTTGTAATTCAATTTTAGCGTACTGAGTGGGCTCTTCTCTTGTTGGTTTTCACATGGCTGCCTCAGGATTGTTGGGTTCTTACTCTCATATGATTTAGGAAAATGCTGTCAGTAACCAGGTTTAAAAAGCAAAGGGTGCATCATGGCTTCTTTGGTTCTTACTATAAGCTTGTCAATGGCCTCCACCCAAAGACCACCAGGAACACATGGGTAGTTGAACAAGTTGGGTTTATTACTTACGCAGCGGGAAAGGACACCTGCCATGGGGAGCTGTGGGGCATCTCAGAGCATGTCATAAAGAACTTACTAGAGGATTTGTGTTTGTGTAAGGTGATTTGGGGAGGATTTAAGGAAGTGAGGCTTTGCTGTGGATGAGAATGCTGTCAGGAAGAGGAATTCTGTAATCTTAATAAATTTTATCTATAGGGAGGACAGTCTTCTAAGGAAGCAACAGTCACTCATATCAGTTGGGGAGAGGGATGTTTAGTCATTTTGTGGCTTGGACAATATTCATATTTTGTCTGTGTTTAGACATGATTAGGGAATGGTCTTGTTTTGTCTTGATCCATCACAGTCACAGAGTGGCCTTGTCTGATGATATTCTGTGAAATTGTTCAACAGAGAACAGCATGGCCTTGCTAAGAGGACCAGACCACCTATTGGATGTCAGGGACTGCTGCTTTTCTCTTTCACAAGGTTTATTTTTGTAATATTCTGTGTGACTTCTTCAGCATGGTGTAGGGACAAGAGAGTCTTGTTCTAGCACCACCATTAATTTGTGTGGCCTTGGACAAGTGAGATAGCTTTCTTGAGACTCAGTTTCCCCACCTGTGTAATGGGATGAAGATATTTGTCTTATGTACTTCACCTGCATGCCATGAGGATAAAACAAGATCAGACAGATGGAAACTCTTTGAATTTGTAAGTTATTTCTATTAAAAGAGCATCATATCAAAATTTCAAATTGTACAACTGAATTAAATCTTTGCACATCTCCTTTCTACTACTTAATATTTGGTGATACTACTGATGATTTTGGCCTGAACAGAGTGGGAGAATACAGTCTTCCTCCCTATCCAGGGGTTTTGCATCTGTGTATTCAAACATCCACAGATCAAAAACACCAAAATATAATAATATAAATTAAAAAACAATACGATATAATAAGTATTTACCTGGCACTTACACTGTATTAGATATTATGACTAATGTACAGATGATTTAAAGTATATAAGAGGATATGTATAGGTTATATGCAAATACTATGCAATTTTACTTAAGAAACTTGAGCAGATTTTTCTATTTGCAGGGGGTCCTGGAACCAATCCCCTGCAGATACCGAGCGTTGACTACATAGGGCATGGAGGTTCTATGGAACAGCACAAACTATATAAATGATCATACATCCATGGTGAAGTTCACTCTTTCTGTTAATCAAACTTTTAGTTAGACTTGATAGTTTTTCTTCTTTTTATTCCAAAACATGACTTCTTCATTGACCTCTAAAGGTGAGAAAGAGTGCTCTTCTGTTTAAGCCGTTGTTACTGGCAGTAGTTTAATTGCGTTCAACACAGATGGGTCTGCTTTTGCTGTGGATGTTTATGACTGAGTCTCATCTGTCATCTCAGGGAGACATCCAACTGGAGACAGTTGATTTAATTTTTTTCCTCTCCAGAATACCAAGCTTGAGAGCAAAGAAAATTGGGAATGTGGAGCCATAAAGCTAACAATATAGCTTCCTATTTTATAGACCATTTGCCACAGAGCAATAATTATTTTTCTGTCTAAAGAAGAAAACAAAGGAGCTGTTAGAGTTTATCTCCAGCCTGTGAAATATGCAATCAATTTCCCAAAACAGAATACTGTTTCACCTCAGATCTGGGTTCCAGTAACACTGACTTTATTATGACCATGCTGATTTTTTCTTTCCTCGTTTTCCTGATGTTGTCTATTTAATGCCCAGTTAATATTTTTTTGTTGTAATTTAGAAACCTTTATCAAAATGTTGCTTTCCATATTTGAAGTTTCAAAGGTTCATGCATGGTGCTGCTGAAATGAGGCAGTGCGTGTCAGAGCTCCCGTTAAGACACAAATTGCTGTATTTATTCTACAAAGGAGTCTGTTATTTCCAATCTTACAAATGTACAGCATCCACAGGGACCCTGTAAACATTGGAACCGTATCAAGCCCAGCTGGGAACCTGACGGTCGTTAGTTTCTTCTCTTTGAAAGGCTGCGTCTTTTCAAATGGCTCTTTGAAGGGGAATTTTTTGGAATTAACGCTACCCATCTTAACATTACCATATTTATGTGGAATGTGATCTGATTTTTCTTGGGAATGTCTGTTTTAGATGTCGGGGTTTCTGGCCACATTGGGCCAGATAATTCTTTGTTGTGGTGGGATGACTTTTGCCTGTAGGATGTTTAGCTGCGTCTATAGCCTCTACTCACCAGGTGCCAATAGCAGGCCCCTGATTGTGGCGACTACCAGTTGCCCAGAAATTGCCCAGAAATTTGCCCCTGGGGGGCAAATATTCCCTGTTGAGAACCACCAATCTATGTGCATTTATATACACCCACAGAAATGTTTCAGGAACTAGGGAACTTTGTGGAAATACAACTGAAAATCCTGTTCCGTAGAATGTGGAGGCGGGGGGAGGTGTACCAGATTCTGACAGACCCTCAAATTTTCCTGAGTACCAGATTCTGACCCCCACATTTCCTTGTTTTACTATATATTCATCAGTGACAAGGTGATAAGGAAAACACAGAAACAAAGGTTCTATCAGAAATTAATTTAAGAGTAGCAGTTTGTTAAGGAACCTCGGCAAGAGAAGTGTTTGCAGCTGTAAATGGCAGTGTTATATGCGGTTACATAAAGTCAGTAGTGAGAGCCCCGGAGGATGTGAACAAAAACACACGTGCCTGCACATCGCTATGCTGCTGTGGCCACTCACAAGTCTGAACCAACTCTGCAAATGCAGACGTTTCTTACAGAATGTCTCTGGCTCCCAACAACAGAATTGCAACGTGATGTCTGTGCTAAAAATTCGATGACTCACAAATGAGTCAACAGAGAAGGTGTTCTAGGAGCTGACTGCTTTGCGGATGCTTGCAGGCCCCAGGACGGCATGGGAAGCAAGGAGAGCCATTAGTTGAGTTGACTCAGCTGGCTTTTCATAGCGGATTTTCTCCATGTACAGCCTGGGAGGCTGTGTGGCTTTCTTTCTGAGTGAAAAATGCTCGTTTGATTAGGAGCTCAATAGACCAGGTTAACATTCAAAGCCCTGCGTTACCCTAAATTGGGAGTGTTTTGGAGAGCTAGCTGAGGTTAAATTTAATACCTGTTTAAGTTCTGTCGTACCTTAATGTATTTTCATGATGCAAGAGAGAGGGCATTGCACTTCTGTAATTCTCTGTGAGAAACTAGTGTTTCTGTGTCTTTTTTCTTAAAAAAATCAATATGAGTTTATAAACAAAAGCCACAAGGACACAATTTTAAACTGCATTGTCTTCAGGTTATAAAGATACATTTTTGACTTTTTTCTATATTGAGGCTTTAGACATACATTAAAAATTGTTTACTTATCACATATTATTCAGATGTCATTAGAGGCTGGCTTGAGGGCACATTCCAAGGAGTGGGCTTGAAGTTTACTGTCAGACTGTCTACCAAGAGAGTTTATTAAGCAAATTAACAGAGTACAAGAGAATGAAAGCAGAATGCTTAAGGCTACAGCACAGTGCGCGGTGGCTCACGCCTGTCATCCCACCACTTTGGCAGGCTGAGGCGGGTGGATCATGAGATCAGGAGTTCAACACTAGCCTGACCAGAAGGGTGAAACCTCGTCTCTACTAAAAATACAAAAAAAAAAAAAAAAAAAAAATTAGCCGGGCTCGGTGGCAGGTGCCTGTAATCTCAGCTACTTGGGAGGCTGAGGCAGGAGAATCTCTTGAACCTGGGCATCAGAGGTTGCAGTGAGCCAAGATCACGCCCCTGCACTCAAGCCTGGGTGACAGAGACTCTGTCTTAAACAAAACAAAACAAACAAACAAACAAATCTTCTAAACATGTTTGAATTTCTTATTCACACATAAACAATTGTTGGATGCTATTTATAAATGGAGATTTTCATTTCATTAAAGCCATTTTCCAAGAACCTAAGTGAACTGTTGAAGGGTGGAATAGCGCATTCCACTTATCCTATGTAATTAAAATAAAACCACAAGTCTTAAACAGTATGAGTAATTCAGAGTGACCTCTTTTAATTAACCCGAATTGGTGATTTTTTTCTGTGTTTGGAAGAGAGTCTAATTGTTGTAGCGTGATTGTCAGAATAGAGAGGTCCCTGACTACTCTTGTTAGGGCTTTACAGGGAGACATTACCACGGAGGCTAGGATAGGAGGGCAATCTCTAGGAACCTGGGTCTGATCTCTTCTTATGAGTCTAGAAAATTTATTTCATTCGCATTTTAAAAGAGGAATAAATGCAGGAGGATTAACTCCTGCTAAATGAACTCACAAAAGACTGATGAATAAACCACAATGCCAACTTTCAATTGCCAAATAGATCTAAATATTTGGGTCAGTTGGTGCATTTTCCTTGAAGTAGAATATGTATCAAAGGCTAAATTACAATATTGGGGTGCAGGAGACTCAGGAAATTAGATGACACATACTGTTAAGGATATGCTATTTTTAAGGATATGCTATTTTTCCAAGAAGGCTGGCTATTGAATCTACACGAGGCAATGGTGAGAGAAACTGTTTGATTCTCCGTTTATTTGGGTTACGTGCTGATCTTCTGTTAATAAGCCTTTATTCAAACATGGTTCAATATGACTGATAACGTTTTATCTTCCTTAGTTAATATTATGTTTTAATTGTGCCTTCCCAATATTCCACTTAAGCTACTTGTGCCCAAATCCCATTGCCTATAATAGTCACAAAAATCCTTTGGGTTATTTGTATAACTGATTGATCTTGTTCATAATTTCTGTGTCCTTATATTCCAAGGCAATCTTCTCTCACATGTATTAACAACACTTAGTGTGCTTGTGGCTCTTTCTTTTGGCTGCAATAGGATTGCAAAATCCAGGAAAAAAAGCTCTTTTCCAGTATTTCTTTGCAACTGTAATTCTCCTGGTCTATTTCTCCCCAAGTTTTCATGTTACTGAGGATATCATTAAAAACAAACATCCTTTGCTCTCTTTTAGAATTACCACTTCCTCTTCTAAACCTCCTCCTTCCTTCCTTTTGTATGCCGTGTTCTTCGTAATCATTGTCCTCTTCAGTATCAGATGTCACTACAGTTTTTAACCTTGAGAAGGAATTCCTACTTGCACATGTTCTTCTACTGGGCCCTGTAAAAGAGGATTGCATAGACCTTGTTCAGGCCTTTTTGCCTCAGCTGTTTGCAGTTGGACAGCAGTGTGGCTTTAGTGTCACTCTCAGATTTCAAGGCCTTCAGTTCAAAAACTGTGTTTTTGCCATCCGTATCTTATTATAACACCTAGATTTTAATGTTGAGCTACATGATATAGATCAATGAAGCAATACACTTTTGAGTTTGCCCTTCACTCCATCCTTCCCTCCATCCCTTCCTTCCCTTTCCTCCCCACCTGCCTCCCTCCCTCGCTTTTTTCTTTTCTCCTTTTTGAGACAGAGTTTTACTCTGTCGCCGAGGCTGGAGTGCAGTCATGCAATCTCGGCTCACTGTAGCCTCGACCTCCTGGGCTCAGGTGATCCTCCCACCACAGCCTCCTAAGTAGCTGAGACCATAGGCATGTGCCACCATGCCTAATTTTTGTACTTTTTGTAGAGATGGGGTTTTGCCATGTTGCCCAGGCTGGTCTTGAACTTCTGAGCTCAGGTGATCCACCTGCTTCAGCCTCCCAAAGTGCTAGGATTATAGGCATGAGCCACTGTTCCTGGCCTCTTTTTCATTTTAAAATTGTATATAGTTAAGGTATATACCATGATGTTTTGATACACATATGTATAGTAAAATGTTACTGTAGTCAATCAAATTAACATATCCATCATGTCACATAGTTGCCTTTTATTTTAGTGATAAAAATACCTAAAATTGGCTCTCTTAGCAAATTTCCAGTATAGAATACACGATTATTAACTCTACTCCACATGCTCTGCATTAGATCTCTAGCCTTATTCATCCTACAGATATGTGACTTTGTACACTGTGACCTCTATTTTCCCTTTCCCCCTGCTCCTGGTAATCATCCTTCTATTCTGTTCTCTTTATTTCTATGTATTGTGTGTTTTTTTTTTGTTTTTTTTTCTGTTTTTTTGTTGTTTAGATTCTACATATAAGTGAGAGCATATGCTTTTTTTCCTTTCTGTGTATTTTTTTTTAACTTAGCATAATGTTCTCTAGTTTCATCCATGTTGTCGCAAATGGCAGGATCTCCTTTTACAAGGATGAATCATATTTTGTATATAAACGTATATTATATATAGCTCAAATTTCTTTATCTGTTCATCCGTTGATGGGTACTTAGGTTGTTTCCATGTCTTGGCTATTGTGAATAATACTGCAATGAGTGTGAGAGTGTATGTTTCTTTATGAGGTGGTATTTCATTTCCTTTGGGAATATGCCCAGAAGAGGTACTACTAGGACTTATAGTAGTATTATTTTAAATTTCTTTAGGAACTTCCATATTGTTTTCCACAATGGCCATGCCAATCTGTGGTCCCACCAACAATGCAATGCACAAGGATTTCCTTTTCTTCACACCTTCCTCAGCACTTGTTATCTCTTGTCTTTTTGAAAATAGCCATTCTAACAGGTGTGAGGTGACATCTCATTGTGGTTTTGATTTGCATTTCCTTGATGATTAGTGCTGTTGGGCACCTTTTCTTATACCTGTTAGCTATTTGAATGTCTTCTTTTGAGAAATGTCTATTCAGGTCCTTTGTCCATTTTTTAATTGAGTTACTTGTTTCTTGGCTGAGTTTTGTGAATTCCTTATATATTTTGTATATTAAACTTTTATCTGGCTTAGTTTGCAAATATATTTTTTTAATTCCTTGGCTGCTTTTTCATTTTGATGATTGTTTCCTTTGCTGTGTAGAGCTTTTTAGTCTGATGTAGTCCCACTTTGTTTATTTTTGCTTTTGTTGCCTGTGCTTTTGGTGAGATAGCCAAAAAATCCTTGTCAACATCAATATGAAGAACGTTTCTTCTAGGAGTTTTTTCGTTTCAGATCTTATGTTCAGATCTTTTGAGTTGATTTTTGTGTATGGTGTATGATAAGGGTCCAGTTTCATTTTTTTTTGCGTGTGGATATCTCGTTTTCCCATCACAATTTATTGAAGAGACTATACTTTCCCATTGTGTCATCTAGATGGCCTTGTCAAAAATTAGTTGACTGTGTATGCTTGGGTTTATTTTTGGGCTTTCTATTCTATTCCATTGGTCTATGTATCTGTTTTTATGCCAATACCATACTGTTTTGATTAATGTTGTTTTGTAATATAATTTGAAATCAGGAAGTATGATGGCTCCAACTTTGCATTTCTTTTTTAAGGTTGTTTTGAAGACTCTGGGTCTTTGGCGGTTCCATACAACTTTTAGGGTTGTTATTTCTATTTCCAATTGAAAATGCCATTGGAATTTTCATAGGGATTGCACTGAATCTGTATATTGCTTTAGGTAGTATAGACATTTTACTAATATTGATTCTTTCAATCTATGAACATGAGATATCTTTCCGTTGATTTGTATCTTCTTCAGTTTCTTTCCTCTGTGTTTTATAGTTTTCAGCGTACAGCTCTTTCACTTCTTTGGTTAAATTTATTCCTAAATATTTTATTCTCTTTGACGCTATTATAAATGGAATTGTTTTTGATGCTAATATAAATGGAATTGATATCTTTTCAGATAGATTCTTTTTTTTTTTTTTTTGAGACGGAGTCTCGCTCTGTTGCCCAGGCTAGAGTGCAGTGGCCAGATCTCAGCTCACTGCAAGCTCCACCTCCTGGGTTCACACCATTCTCCTGCCTCAGCCTCCCGAGTAGCTGGGACTACAGGCGCCCACCACCTCGCCCGGCTAGTTTTTTGTATTTTTTAGTAGAGACGGGGTTTCACCGTGTTAGCCAGGATGGTCTCGATCTCCTGACCTTGTGATCCGCCCGTCTCGGCCTTCCAAAGTGCTGGGATTACAGGCTTGAGCCACCGCGCCCGGCCTCAGATAGATTCTTATTGGTGAAAAGAAATGTGACTGATTTTTTGTATGTGGATTTTGTATCCTGCAACTTTACTAAATTCATTGATTAGTTCTAACAGTTTTTAGTGGAGTCTTTAGGATTTCTACATATAAGATCCTGTCACTTGAAACAGGGATAATTTTACCTCTTCTTTCCCAATCTTTATTTCTTTTTCTTGTCTATGTGCTCTTGCTAATAATTCCAGTACTGTGTTAAATACAAATGGTGAGAGTGGGCAGTTTTGCCTTGTACTAAGTCTTGGAAGAAAAGCATTCAGGTTTTCCCCATTGACTATGATATCAGCTATGGGCTTTTCATAAATGGCCTTTATCATGTTGAGGAAATTTCCTTCTACACCTATTTTGTTGAGAGTTTTTTTTTTTTTTAATCATGAAAGGATATTGAACTTTGTCAAGTGCTTTCTCTGCATTGATTGAGATGATCATGTGCTTTTTATGTTTTATTCTGTTAATGTGGTATATCACATTGGTAGTTTTGCATATGTTTAAACCAACCTTGCATCCTAGGGATAAATCCCACTTAGTCATGGTGTATACACTTTTTGACCTGTTGATGAATTTGGTTTGCTGGTATTTTGATGAGAATTTTTGCATCTATATTAATAGATATTGGCCTATAGATTTTTTCTTGTGGTATCTTTGTCTGGCTTTGGTATTAGGGTAATGATGGCCTCATAAAATGAGTTTGATAGTATCTTTTCTACTTCTATTTTTTTTTTTGGAAGAGTTTAAGAAGGATTGGTGTTCTTTGAATGTTTGGTAGAATTCAGCTGTGAAGCCATCTGGTCCTGGGCTTTTCTTGGCATCTTGTTTTCTTTTGTTTTCAAAAAATAAACCCAGCAACAGGCAGTCACAGAAGTAGAGCAAAAAAGGCAAACATGGAGAGTCCATTATGTTTATCTTCTCCAGGTTGTTAGTTGATAGTTTTCTGGGAGCCTTCTTGATGATCAAGGTCTCTCTGTAGCATAATAGTTAACAGGTTAGGACTGTGGAGTCAGCTAGAGCTGGATTTGCTATTCAGCTCTACCACATGAGAATTATGCAAACTTGGCCCCTAAAGCCTCAGTGTTCTCATCTAAAAAATAGGTTAATAATATTAACTCATAGCTCTCACTCCTTAGTAAGCTATACATATTTTTAGATATCATTTTTTTCCCTGCCAATAAAAAGAATATTCAGTGACACTGGACCAGAGGCCATTTTTCTTGCACACTCCTGCTTTTCTTCTAGTGTACCACACTCACTTCCCTTTTCTTCTTTTTCCCCTCTTGCTACCTTTCCATTCAAACTAGCTCACTCTCCCCCACTTTTTTTTTTTTTTTTTTTTTTAAGGATCTTACTCACAACCCATTGTGGGAATTGCAGTGCAGGATAAAACTATAAAAGTGCTGTCTGAAGTTTCAAAGAGACTAATTAAAACCCAGGGAATAAATTTCAATAGAATTTCACTTGAGTAACTGCCAACTACCACCAGAGGTTAACTGCTAACTACTACTAGAGATTATATGGGAAGAGATTCCATGATCCTAAGCTATTAAGGCCATTGCGCCAGCCATCTCTTCAAACTCATTTGTCTGGACAGACTACTCTCATTATTGGGTTATTTAAAGGCATTTAGACTTTCTTCTTGAGGGACGAAAGGGTGGGTTTCCCCCTCATAAATTTTGTCTCCAATTCTTAGACTTCTTCATCCTTCATGCAAATCACCATGAAAGTGGGTCCCATGACCCAAGGTAACTTTTTCAGAAGACTTGGGGGAGGGGGAGGGTCTTAGTCGTGAGTTCTTATTTACTCTTAGAGGAGTGACTCCTATAGTATTTAAGGGCGTCAGGCCTGGCCTCTGGCTTGGGTTGGCTTGGATTCAGGCCCTGGTCAGTTGAATTTGGGGCTGAGCGTTCATTACCACCATCCACTGCTCCCCTCCTGTTCTCCATCCTTTCTCCCCACCCCCTCTCCTTCCTTCTTTCCCTCTTTTCCCTTCTCCTTCTTCTTCCTCTCCTCCTTCTTCCTCCCCTTTCTTTTTTCCCTTCCCTCATCTTTCATCTCTCTTTAGGTAACTGCACTCATTTCTTTGCTCAATGGAAATTATAATGCTTACTTTTCTCTCTCTTAAATTTTTTATTGTGGGATTAATGAGAACAACCAAAGGAATGGCTTTGGTATTGTGAGAAGCTCTGTATAAATTCGGAAATATCAGCCAGGTGCAGTGGCCCACTCCTGTAATCCCAACCTTTGGGAGGCTGAGCAGGGAGGATCGCTTGAACTCAAGAGTTCGAGACCAGCCTCAGCAACATAGTAAGGTCCAGTTAGTACAATAATTATAAAAATTAGCCAGTGTGATGGCACACGTCTGTAGCCCCAGCTACCCGGGAGGCTGAGGTGGGAGGATCTCTTGAGCCCTGGAGAGTGAGACTATTGTGAGCCTTGATTGTGCCACTGCACTCCAGCCTGGGCAACAGAGTGAGACCTTGTCTTAAAAAAAAATTCAGAAGTATTATTTGCTAACTGTTTCTGCATTTTCTTCGTTCCCACATGCCCATACTCCCTTACGATGTATAGTATACCAAGTATGCCCTTTTCTAGTCAATAAACAGCGTTTATATTTACAAATAAGAAACTACTGTTATGAGGGTCACCCTTTGTGGACAGTTTGCTGAACCCCTGCTTTCATTTAATTATGAATTTTCGTCTCTGTGGAAGACACAGAAGTCAAAGATGACAAGAGCTACCTGGTGCTGCAAGGCTGTGAGGGTTTTAGCAGATAACAATCCTCCTCGTGTTTAGGAAACCTGGCAGTTCCCTCTGCCCATTCCCATTTCAACGGTGCTACCAATTTATGCACCATTTACAGAGGAGGCCAGAAACAAAACTGCAAGGCTTTTTTGATCCAAATAAAATGATATTGACACTCTTTGGGAGGGGGTAGGAACTCCAAGTGAATGTTCCGGGATGATCAGGAGTAATATCTTGTCACAGCAGCCATTAAAGAAACACTTGCCCATGGATATAGTATGCTGCTTGTATTTGCCTTTTGAGTATCCCTTCCTTCCCTCAGTTTCATTCACCATCCTGTGATGGTGCAGTGACAGTGTGTCTGTTTGTCTTTCTCTCTTCCATTCTCATTTTCAAATTTCGCCTGTTTTAATAAATATGTGTAAGTCGCTATTTTTATCTACTAACTACCAAGCTTATATTGCATCCCCTGTTTTGGTTTCTTGTGCAACCAGTTCTTCCATGGGGTACTGGGACTTGCAGAAGTTCAAGTAAAAGCACAAACTCATTAATCTCGTGTTGGCGTCTGCTTAAAATGGTAGGGTGTGCTGGAACCTTTGACCAGGTTTCACATCATTATGAAGGTGTCTATTTGTGGAGATCTCCTTTTATTTTATTTCTTATGGAATTATAGTATGTTCTTAAATCTAGGGCTGCAAGCAGGTGGTGAATGGGAATGTTGCTGTTAATTCTGCTCTTCTCCAAGTATTATTGTGGCTGGGGAGTTAGGTATGAACTCCTGCACACTGCCATGCTTACTTTAACTTAAGAAATCTAGATGATTCAACACACAGGCACTTCTCTGTGTTCGTTTTAACTGTGGAATGGTCAAAATTGCTACTTTGTAAATAGGTGTAAGAGAACGAGGGAAGGGTCCATAACTATTGGTACCATTAGTGCCTTAATGATGTG
This sequence comes from Trachypithecus francoisi, assembly GCF_009764315.1. Lineage (NCBI taxonomy): Eukaryota > Metazoa > Chordata > Mammalia > Primates > Cercopithecidae > Trachypithecus > Trachypithecus francoisi. Next base: position 104,582,631 of record NW_022681456.1, read on the forward strand.
GGCAGATCAAGCCACCCCACCCCAGGAGTGTGGGACTCATCCCTGTTGACAGTAATTACCTCAATGGCTGTCGGTCTAGAGCTAGAGTTTCTGGGTGATGTGAAATAGACACTTCTCCAATCCAAGGAAGAAATAACATGCACATTTAAACCCTGTCATCTGATTAATTGGGGAGTTTAGCAAGAAACCGGATAAAAGTAAATAACCTTGTACTTCCTCAACAGAGAGATGACCATCCAACTTCAAAGAAAAAACGCCAGGCAGGGGAGAAGATCATGTATACTTTGGTTTCAGTCCCACATGGCAATGACATTGCATCCCTTTTTGAACTCGATGCCACAACTCTTCAGAGAGCTGACTGCCTGGTTCCAAGGTAAAAAAAAATTATGGTTAAAAGATGTTTCTTTGAATAATTATACCAGTAGGTAAGGAATGAAAATAATAATATTAATATATTTTTATGATATCATGGGAGCAAACATAAGTGAAGAAAAAATGTGTAAAACATTGTGCCTCTTCTGTGAGGAGGTTAACATAATTTGTTTTATTCTTATAAATAATTAAAATGTGCAGGAACAAAGAAATTCTGAAAAATTTATAAGAATCATTTATTCTTATTACTTATCTGGCCTTTGGTTACTAAAATGAAAAATAATATAAAAACATTTCTATTTATATATTTATCATTTATTTTTATTGTGTCAGATTTCCCATTTCATTCATCCATTTGTTCATTTATGTATTCATTCAGTCAACGAATATCTATTGAACATCCATTACATTCCAGGCATTGCCCTTGGCATTGGGAGGACAACAGTGAACAAACAGGTTATACTTTCACATTCAAATGGGGGAGACAGGCAGTAAACAAAACAATAGACATAAAATATTAATCAAAGGTCAGGTAATAAAAGTGCTTTGAAGAAAAAATGGAGGGTATGGAGAGTTCTGTTAGGTAGGAGAGTTCAACTGTGGCCTCTCTGAGTTAGTACGTTTGAAGAATGATCTGAATGAATTGAGGAATCAAGTCCTCTCTTCCTGAGAGGAACATTTCAAGCAGCAGGAACACGAAATGAAAAATGTTGAAATTTACTGGGTGTTTTTAAGGACCAGTGAGAAGGCCAGAGTAATTAGATAAAAGTGAGTGAGGGGGTGTGGGATTGGAAATAAGATTGCCAGAACTTAAGGTAAGACAATATCTTACATTCTTTTGCTTGAATTTGACCATTTTATTTTACTTTTCATTTATCTTTTTTGAGACAGGATCTCACTCTGTGGCCCAGGGTGTAGTACAGAGGCATAATCATGGCTCACTACATCCTCCACATCTGGTACTCAGGTGATCCTCCCACCTCAGCCTCCTGAGTAGCTGGGACTATAGGCATGCACAACCATGCCCTGCTAACTTTTGTATATTTTTGTAGAGATGAGTCTTTGCCATATTGCCTAGGCTGGTCTTGAACTCCTGGGCTCGAGGGATCCACCCACCTCAGCTTCTCAAAGTGCTGAAATTACAGGCATGAGCCACCATGCCCAGGCTAAATTTGACTATTTTAGTTAAGCTTTTCTGTCTGTAACTATCCATCTTTCAACCATAAGGCTATGATGCACTCTCTAGATGCATCGAGGAGTCTTGCACATATTACTAGGATTAGTGGGATGGCTCTAAATTGGCCTTGATGGAGCAGTATTGTGCTTGGCCTTGGCAGATGGCAGTGGTGAAGCCAAAGGCACCTATGCAAAAAGGCAGACATTGTGTGGGTTTCCTCCAGGGAGGGTAAAAAGTTACTATAATAACACTATTGAGAAACATTGCTGGTAGAGCTTCCCAGGGTGTTTTGTGGCTATTCTCATTCATGAGAAATGTTGCCGAATTTCATACCTTATATGAGTCCATCTCTCACTCTTTTTTGTTCCATCAATATAAGCCTGTAAAGAGATCCTCTCTGGTTTTACCTGACCCAGGTCTCTGGCTTTCTTCTCTCAGGACTGGGACCTTAATCAATCCTTACTATGACTTTACTTATTTTAGATTTAAGTCAGCAAAAAGGGAGCCCTTCTTGAACTCTAACCAAGAGAGTTAAGGAAATGATAAAAGGATCTTACTGGAAAGTGTATAGAACCACGATGATGGCCACTGAGCCTCCCTTTATATTGGAATCATTAATCTATTACTTTTCAGAACTGTGGAAGCCCTATTCAGTATAGTGCAGAATTTTGTATTAACATCAATTCATCTGTCATTAATTGTATTAAAGCCAACATTAATTAATGCTTAGTAATAACTACTATTATAACTCTTGAGCACTTTTTATGTACTAAGTCCTGTGTCAAGTTCTTAATAAATATTGTCTTATTGAATACTGGCAGTAACCCTTACAGATCAGGAACTAGAGACTAAGTTAGAACAGTGGCTAACTCAAGTTGACTGTAAGTTCGAATCACCCGGGTAGTGTGGACACCTCACCATGCCCTGGCCATGCTGAGACCAATGAAATCAGAGTCTCACAGGTGGGGTGCAGGCTTTACTCTTTTTAAAGAATTTATTGCCTAAGTGATTCCACTGTGGAGTCCAGTGTTTCTCCAACTTTATAGTCCAATGCTGCTTAAACTAAATCACTGTACTAAGTCACTTGGGGACCTGATGACAACTGAGTACAAATTACATCTCCTGTGTAATTCAGTGCAGAAGATTCTAAGTGATAAAACAGAGGCATTTCAGAATTTCTAGATATTTGAACAAAGATTGGAGGACTGCTATTTTAGATTTGTGAAGCTCAGTTTGTATTTTATCTACTTTTGTAAAGGAGCGGAACCAGGTTGTTGAATGAATCTCTTTGCCTGAGGCCGTTGCCATTTTATTTGGTTTTCTTTTCTTGGCCCTAATGCTTTTCACCTTATGTTGTAAGACATATTTATGCCTTATCTTTATACTGATATGTAAGCAACTTAAAGGCAGAGTACTTACTGTGCTTTTCTTTTAATAGGCAGTATACACATATTTGTTAAAGAAATAACAAAAGATTATAAAAGATTTACCAAAAATGGTAATGCTTGAGTAGGATGAAGTTCTAGGTGTCCTTTCTTAGGCACTCTCTCACAGTTCATATCCAGTCAATTTTTAAAATTCATGTTACATGGAATTAGCAAATACTGAACTATTGTTCCTAGGGGAAATACAGAGTTAGGTTCCTGTGAGCTTCTGGTCACAACATTTTTGTTGACCAATACATAGCCTTGTTCTATGTGTGCTTCTGTTTAAATACACCTTATTCAATATATGTTGCTGATTCATTAACATTGAATTTGTGGTCAGTAGCACTATAACTGATGCGTGAACGAAGCTCATATAGCACAAGTATTTTCTTTGTAAGGCATATCACAGCCTTTTTGTGCTTGGGAACACTAGACGTGCGTAACTTTAGGAACTTCTACACCTCATGTGGGGGCCATCTTAAACATCAAAATCACCAAAAAAAAAGCACAGAAATGTGAAAAACATGGCACTAAATAGAGCACAAAAAGGACACTCGTTTATAGCATGAGAGCTGAGACAAGACGCAGAGCATCACCTTGTTCTACTTCAGCTTGGAAATGTGTCTGCTGGGCCACTTAAATTTTTGTCACTCTGTGTATGTCCTGGAATGATCACAAAAGCTCCTTGAATACTGATTGGGGGGCTACAAATAAATTTTAGTGAGCAGGAGAATTCACAAGTACAGAAGCCACAAATAATGAGGATTTATTGTACATTAATACTTTCACATACAGATAATTAAACTACACAGACTACACTACTGTCTGCCAGCAGTGTTAGCTGAGTTATTTGTTATTTGATCGATGTTCTTAGTTTAGCATGCATCAGAACTGCCTGGAGAACCTATTAAACTACTCATTGTTGGGCCACACCCCCAAAGTTTCTGATTCAGTCAATGGGGATGAAGTTTCAGAATTTGTATTAATAACAAGCTCCCAGGCGATGCTGATGCCACTGGTCTAGGGACCACACTTTGAGAACTACTGGCTTAGGTAATAATGCTGCATGCTTTGAAATAGTCTATAATTCAGAATTTCCCCTTAAAGCAGAGGGATCTTGAGTCAATTACTAGTTTATATATATTTAAGTTCATATCATATGTGAAGCTGTTAAAGATGTCAATATGTAAATGTGCTAACTTTTTATAATTTGTTTTTTTATATTGTTTTGCTTTTAGGAACTCATATGTTCGGTTAAGGCATTTATGCACCAACACATGGGTAACCAGTACTAGTATCCCCATAGACACAGATGAAGAGAGGCCTGTTATGTTAAAGGTAAATGTCACTGATTGTGGTTTAATTTTTAGCCAAATGCCATGCGAATAGGATTAGGATAGGAATGCTGTGTGACATGTTCCTTATACTCCATCTTCACCAATATTAGATATCATTGCGATTAGTTACATCAAGCATGCATGTCTGCCAGTTGCTTAGGTAGCTGATCTAAATGGGTTGGAGGCAGCAAAGTTGTGATTTAGGAGGATGCTACAGAGACATCAAAAAGAATGGTAGCAGCATGTGGATGGAGAAGTAGAATCCAGGAGTGGCTTTTCTCTACTCTGTCAAAACTGGAGCAGAGGGCAAGTGTAAAAGGGAGAGGTTTCCAGTGGGGCTTTGGAACAGGGCAGGAAGCGGACACAGGAAATCTCTGTGTCCCTGCAGTCTTTCGTAGTGGATGAAGCATGTGGGAGTTACTGTGTTTGGATGATCTATTCTTGTCTTATATTTCTTAAACAGTACTGGATGTGTTAGTCCTCAAAGAATATTGTATAGTTGTTTATAAAACTAATCTTAATGAAAAAACACATTTCAGATTGGAACCTGCCAAACCAAAGAAGATAAAGAAGCGTTCGCCATCGTGTCTGTCCCACTGTCTGAAGTTCGAGACTTAGACTTTGCCAATGATGCCAATAAAGTACTAGCGACCACAGTTAAAAAGCTAGAAAATGGCACAATAACTCAGAATGAAAGGAGGTGAGTATCTTTTTAAATGGGTCTTAAATAATCAAGAGTCAGTTGTCAATTGTTATAGTAAGCCTGATGTGAATGAAGGACTCTAAGGGAATATTTATAACATTCTCAATAGCACACCTGCTTCTGAATGAGGTGGGAACTTACTCCTCTTGATCATAGTGAGTGAATGAAATTTGTCAAATTTAAATCTGGTGGAATATTTACTTGTCCCATTTTAGCTTTGCTTGAAAACAGTTGTTTTAAGTTATTTTCTGGTCATTCTTTTTTAAATCCTTTGTGGGAGATTTGCAATACCTTTTGCTGTGCATGATTTGATATTTGGATTTAGAGTTCTAAAGGACCTAAAGAAAGTTTTGTGTTTCTCTGATGTTATTTATTCAAGATGCATTTCTCAGCTCTGGTACCAGAAAACAAACAGATATGTAAAACCAGAAAAATTATCTGCAAGATGTAGCTCTCTGCCCTTATAGCTTGTTCAGAGAAACTGGATCCTTGATTCTTAAGCTCTGGTTTTGGAAATAAGTAAGAAAGAGAATGATATTGACAGCTAGTGATTATTGCATGCCTGCTTTGTGTCAGTTATTAGGTTGGGCACTGTAAGTATATTTTATCTAATCCTTCAAATAGCCTTGAAATAGGTATTCTCATTTTACATAAAGGAAAACTGAGGAGGGTAAGCAAACAAGGTAAGGCTGCATAGTTAATACTAAGGGGGGATTCAGTCATGTATGGTTTAAAGTCCATATGCTTTCCAGTGTGCCCAAGCACAAGCATCCTCTGTGTTTCCTCTCTTCATGATCTGCTACATGCCTTTTAATTTAAACAAGAAAAAGCTATTTGCCAATTTCCCAGGCTTTCAGACATTGGAACTCTCATACACAGCTGGTGAGATGATAATTGATATCTGCACCTTAGAAAATAGTTTGGCAGTAACTAGCAAAATTAAAGAAGCAAACACCCCATGACTCACCAATTCCACTCCTAGGCTGAACATTCTTGAACATCTGTCCAAAAGACTATCCTCCACATGTGTACCAGGACACATGTTCAAGAATGTTCAGCTTTGTGTGAAATAACCCCAAATGGAAAACCATCCAAATGTCCAACACCAGTTGAATAGAGGATGAAAATTGTGTTATTTTCATACAATGGAATACAGTTTTGCGATGAAAATAAATGAACTACATCTATGTGCAATGGAATGGCTAAATTTAACAAACGGATTGGGGGAAAACTAGACACAACAAATACATTCACTGTAATACTGTGTGTAACATTCAAAAACAAACTCCACTCCATTTCTTTGGGGGCCTTTAAGCAATTAGAAGAACCATAAAGAAATGCAAGGAAGTCATTGCGACAAAAATCAGGATGGTGTTTCTTCTTAGAGGGGAGGGAGGAATTATGCTCCCTGAAGGTTTGGAAGGCTCCTGCAGGGTTCCATTTCCTGCTCTTGGTGGTGGCTTCATGGGATTCACTTATCAGTACTTCTTAGCTATATATTTTTGAACTTTTTAGATATACATCTTACAATACAGAAGAACAAAAAAATCCAAGTTTGCTTCCCTCCATCCCTGTCAATTAGAAAAAAATCCTAAATATGCAAACAAATGGAATAGCTGTTTCTCAGCTTCCTCTCTGTTCTTACCTCTATTTTTTCCCCTGCCAAACTTACATTTCAAAACAACTATTGTATATTCAGTCACACCTCCAACCCTGTTAGGGGAAATGAATAAAGGCCGGAAGCAGAAACAACTGGCCCACTTTTATGGGCTATAGACAATTAAATATCAGAGCTAAATTATGGCAGGAAATGGATTCTAATGTGTAGATAGGAATTTTTATTTGTCTGTTATTGATCTAACTTTTCCTTTCGTGAATCTATTTCTTTGTTTCTAACACTCTTACATATGCACAGCAATTTTCTTGGCTTCACTTAAAAAGTCTCCCTTGCTAAGCATTAAGGTATTCCTTGAAGAAAAGGACAGATAAAAATTCAGATTATGGGCTCTCCAGCATCACTGGCTGGAATCCTGTGCAAGTCACTCTTCTTCAGTCATGGCTGGAGATTATCTTAACCTCTCAAGATGAATCTAAGGAAGGTGGTGGACTAGGACTAACTAGAGAGCATGCATTTTTATTTCCTTTGCTTCTTTCTTTCCCTACTGTTTTGGAGTGAAAAACATTGTATTAATAGCAAAGAGAAGGCTTTGCCTAAGAAATATGAAGGTACAATTATTGATCTTAATTTAGTAATTTCAGAAAAGCCACCTCCTATCAAAATTCATTCAAAGCTGCCTGTCAGTAAGGTAGAGCTTATTGGCAGAATTGAATGCATTTGTATTATTTTCTCAGTTTTGGAATTGAATATAAAATTATTTCTGAAAATAATTGACAACTCTGACTTTTTTCCCCCTATGGAAAATGAAGCGATTATTATCTGTGTTAAAAAGCCTGTGTTGTTGGAATTTTTTTTTTTCTCTCTCTCTCTCTCTGTCTTCCCTCTTTACTTATCCCAGGAATGAACATGAGCTCTGGAAGTACAGCTCTTGTATTATGCTTCAAGATCCTCAACCTTAAATATTTTCAGTGGAATTTTCTAATCTTATTCTACATAATCACACCCACAAAATAGAGAGGACTGGGAACATGTTGTCAGAGAGAGAGGAGGGAAGATGGAGGGGTGTTAACTGCCATCCAGAACTTGAGGAAGTGACACAGGCAGTCCTTGACCAGCATTTCTGCACTGTGTTTACCTCTGAGGATACACAAAATACTGGGGTTTCTCTCAAGCAGTGAGAGTTCAGAGATGTGATTAATTCACTATTACTAAACTTCTGGTACGTGCCAGGCACTTGGCCATGCAGCATGGGAATATGTGGTGCTAATGTGGTGGTGAAGGCCACAGACTATCTCATGTCTCTGTGAAACTTACCCTCTTGAGGGATGGTTCTCATTCCCCATGATAGGAGCTCAGGATCTAGAACAGGGGTCATCCACCATGTGATCACCAGATCAGATGTCATTCTGATATTGCTTCTCAGAGCAACATCATTTTCTCTTAAATTTTTTTGCCAGGTATGACTATCCTGACACCAGCAATCTTTAGTTTAACATTTGCCTGATGTCTCTTTTTCCATATCTTTTTATTTCAGGTGTCCTGGTCATTTTGTTTTAGTGAGCAGCAGAAGGTTGATTGTAACAATCTAATCTGATAGTCTATTTTATTTATTTTTTTGAGGCAGGGTCTTGCTCTGTTGCCAAGGCTAGAGTGCAGTGGTGCAATCATGGCTTACTGCAGCCTCGACCTCCTGGGTTCAGGTGATCCTCTCACCTCAGACTCCCAAGTAGCGGGGAACACAGGCACGTGCCACCACACCCAGCTAATTTTTTGGATTTTTCTAGAGACAGGGTTTGCCATGTTGCCCAGGCTAATCTCAAACTCCTGAGCTTAAGCAATCTGCCTTTCTTGGCCTCCCAAAGTGCTGGGATTATAGGCGTAAACCACCGTGCCTGACTGATAGTCTATTTTCATTTGCAAGTTTAATGACTTTGTATTTGATAAATTTATTTGAATGCATTTTTATTTTTGTTTTTCTTTCTTTAGTGTAGCTTGTTTTCATTTCCTTTACTTCTTTCTTGCTTTCTGCTAGATAAATAAAGTTTGTATTCCCCTCTCACCATTTTACTGTTTTCTCTACTGATTTAGAAGCTTTCGGTCATATTTTCATTCATTAGCAATTACACTTGAATTCTTATCATACATTTTGACTGTATATTCTTCTTGATAAACTTGAAGTTACTAATTTTTTTCTCCCTCCCCTGGAAGAAAAGTGTTGCAGCATGCTTTGGTTTTGCCCTGACATTCTCCCTCCCATCTGTCTTGTAGTAGTTGTCTAGAACCATAGTTCTGTGTTTATTCTCTTCATTTGTAAAATTTTATTTTAATTTGATAAATACAAAAGAATAAATGTATCAGTATAAATCATGATGCACCATGTTTCATTTTTACTGATAAATTTTGTTCCTTTTTTAAAAAGACAATGAAACATCTTTTTTTAACTTAAAACATTTATTTTATTTTTTAATCTTATTTCAGTAGTTTTTGGGGAGAGAAATTTAGTTTCTAAATTTTTTTTAGTGATTTTTTTAAAACAATTTTACTTCTTCTTCTTCCCCTTTCTTTACGTTTTCCTCCTGTCTTTATTACTTGTATCTCACTTATTCATTCTCTTTTCATCTTGCTGAAATTTATTCTTTAGTCCATTCAGTGGAGAGGCCTATGGGTTATAATCTTTTTAGTTTTCACATGTATGAAAATATCTTTATTTTGCCTTTACTTTTTTTTTTTTTTTTAAAGACAGAGTCTCACTCTGTCACCCAGGCTGGAGTGCAATGGTGTGATCTTGGCTCACTGCAACATCCGCCTCCCAGGCTCAGCAGCTCTTCTGCTTCAGCCTTCTGAGTAGCTGGGATTATAGGCACCCACCACCACACCCGGCTAATTTTGTATTTTTAGTAGATACGGGGTTTCACCATGTTAGCCAGGATGGTCTCGATCTCCTGACCTCAGGCAATCTGCCCGCCTTGGCCTGCCAAAGTGCTGGGATTACAGGCATGAGCCACCGCACCCAGCCAGAATTTACTCTCTTAGCACATTTCTTTTTTATTTTTTTGAGATGGGGTCTTGCTCTGTCGCCCAGGCTGGAGTGCAGTGGCACGATCTTGGCTCACTGCAACCTCTGCCTCCTGGGTTCAAGCGATTCTCCTGCCTCAGCCTCCCGAGTAGCTGGGATTACAGGTGTGTGCCACCACGCCTGGCTAATTTTTGTGTTTTTGGTAGAGATGGGGTTCCACCATGTTGGCCAGGCTCATCTTAAACTCCTGACCTCAGGTGATCTGCCCGCCTCCGCCTCCCAAAGTGCTGAGATTACAGGCGTGAGCCACCTGGCCCTTGCTTTACTCTTAAGTGATACTTTATATATGAGATGTCAGATTGATTATTACTTTCTATCAGTATTTTAAAGCTATAATTTAATTACTTTCTAGCATATCTTGTTGCTGTTAAGAAATCTGTCAATAGACTTGTTATTCTTTATTGGTAATTTTTCTTGACTTGGTAATTTTATATATTATTTTTCTTTGCTTTTGATGTCTTAAGAGTTCACCATGATGTGTTTACAAAGGAGTTTTATTTTTGTTTTTTCTCATTTGACACTTAAGGTATACTTTTAATCTGAATACTTATTTCTTCCTTCAATTCTTGGAAATTTTCAACCATTTTCCTGCAAATATTGCTTCTTTGTCTTTTTCTTCCTTTCTGTCTTTTGAAACTTTTATGAGATATATGTTGGATCGTCTTAATTCATCTTTTTTCTCTCTTAACTTCCCTTTTATTATTTGCCTTTTAATATATCTCTCGGGATCGATTTTTGTTACTGCCTGAGTAGCTGGGACAACAGGAGCATGCCACCTCAGCCTACTAATTTTTTAATTGTTTTATGCAAACAGGGTTTCACTCTGTTGCCCTGGCTGATTTTGAACTCTGGCTCAAGCAGTCCTCCTGCCTCGACCTCCCAAAATGCCAGGATTACAGGGATGAGTCGCTGTGCACAGCATATAATTTTTATCTCTCAGATTTTTTTTTTTGTATATCCACCTATTTTTCATTTATATTGGCCCTTTTAAAATATGTTGTCTTTTTAATATATTGCTTTCTTTATCTCTTTGAAGACTGAATACACACTCATTTAAAACTTATTTTGAAATTGTTTTGTTACTCGGATTTTGTTGGTGGTGGAGTAGCCTCCTGACGCTTTAGTATGGTGGCTATCTTCCTCAATGTCAGCTTTCCTTATGTGCTTTGGACTTTTACTATGTGTGGTTTTCTTAGGTGGGAGATTTTTGTTTTTCCTTTCTCTACATTCACTTGTCTTCTCTGTCCGTTTTATGCTGGCTTCTACCTGGCTTCCCTCAACTAGACCAGAGCCAGATCTGATATCAAGAGCTGAGAGTCCATGTTCTCTGGTAATATGATACTTTAATCATGGAGATAGCTGGTGGCTGGGTCCAGCCCTATCCATGCGCATCCATTGTTTCCTCCTATCACTGCACAGCCAAAGCCTGAATAAGGGCCACTGAATTTTAAGTTTTCTTTAAGAGGTTAGAGAAGCCGTATGTTCGTCTCTGCTTCATATGTTTAGTTTATTTCCCTACCATGTGTTTTTGGTCCCTCTTACCTTGCAAGAGTTGAACATCATCCCTGTTCCTCATTGTTTTTCTTATTTTGTTCATTTTCCATAAAGCTTAAAAAGCAAACTAGTAAGATTGCGTGAGTTAGTAGGAGCTCACCACTGCCAAGTATAGAATCAGAGTTCGAGCTAAATTGAAGACAAACCAGCTCTTTGTTTTGCCACAAAAGGGATGCTTGAAGCGCAAGGTCAAAAAAAAGGTTTCAACAGTTTCAGAGGTCAAAAGAGAAGGTTGCTCTTCCTGGCTTCCATGGCCTTGTCATGAAGAGGTAGGCTTTACATAAAGGGTTGACGTATCATGATTTGCAATCAAGACTGTTAATATTCGTCATGATCATTCCATTAACCATCTCCAATTTTCAGGGCATTTGAATGACTTTGAAACAGAGCGATCTGTAGTTGCTCACAAAATTTTACTTTCTTAGATATCTAAATATTTGATTACAATTATTGAAACAGCAAGAGAAAAGGAATCTTAATAATTTAAAAAAGAAAGTACAAATATTTATGCCCAAACTGGACTTGCATTAGGCATATAGAAACTGAAGTTCAATTTTTTTTCATTGTGCTGAAGTAACCTCAGCTCCAAATTTGTTTTGTTTTGTTTTAAGAGCAACAGAATGATTTGGAGGACATTAAATCACAATTTCAAAAGAAATTCACACCACATTTGGATGCACATGAAACACGTTTTACGTTTCTGTGGCTGCCTTCAGAGATTCAACGTAACTATGTCTGTGAATTCTGTCAGACACCATTTTCCAAAAGAAACAGACTAGGTTAAAATTTAAAATAGGCATACCAAGAAAACATAGAATCCCAGGAATTTTGGAGGGAAGTTTATGATCCCTAGAAGTATACTGAATTTTCTCTGGGTGACTAAATTATAGATTCTGGGTGTGTCCACTTGGCTTCACGAAGCGCATTCCCTTTCAAGACATAAATCGGGAGATAAGATCAAGATGTTTTCCTACCAAAGGTATTGAAAGAGGAGAAAAGAGATGTTTTCCAACTGAATACATTCTATACTTTCCTGGAATTGTTGAAGCTCTTAAAATGTAGTTTTCTTATGAATGTGTTCATGATTAGCATCATTGTATTCACATGCTAACAACAGCAAATAAAGATGCTAACACTATATGGATAAAGCTAATTTAACTATTTATTGGTCAGCTTTTGTTTTATCCCCAAAAAATTATGTGTTTATTGAATAATTAAGTTGTACTTTACCACTAATACAATTTAAAAATGCCTTGACCCTTCCAATACACATTCCTCCTTTGTTTACCCATTTTTCAATAGCTTGAACCCCTGCCCCTCCCTCAATTGACTAACACAAATGGAAAATGACAAAGAGCAGGCAGAGGAAGGAGGAGGAAAAAAGTGAAGAGAGGAGGGGCTTTCAAGACACTTCCTGTACTAAATGCCACTGAAGTTCAAGTAATAGTTGTAATAATAACCAAAATATAGATTTAAAAGTGAACATTGGTGTATGGTTTTAGAATTTCATGATTTTGATAGATCATTTAATACTTCCAGTATTTTGAGTGTCAGATTGTTTACTCTGTCTCTATTCACAGGCCATTTAAGTTTTTCCTATTCTGTGCATTGGGTAAATTGAAATGTGGGAAGGACTAGGAAATGTAGTTTGAGTTAACAGTAAAAAAATAAAGAAAAAGAATTGAAATTTAGGAATTTAGTATAGCTGTTTTCCCTTAAGCAGAAATGTGCTGCTTTGCTAGTCAGTTGTGGAAAGTCATCTGGTGGTGTCATCCTACCTACTTGTGTGTAGTTGCGACTCACATGGCTTTATTTGATAATAGTCTGCAAACACTTGAGAACTGGAGGCACAAGTAGAGGTTGGAGATGCTGGAGAAGGAATTTTCTTTGTAAAGGTTTAGGTAAACAGTAACTGTCTTAGAGACTATTTTGTAAATTAAATACCTTTTTAGTTATAAAATACCTTGTTTTCAAATGTTTCAGTTCTTATTACTTAATAAAAGAAATTTCCATGGATTTGAGTTCCACTCCCGAAGAAAAAGTAAAAAAATCTATCTATCTGCCCATCTATCTATCTTCTATCTATCTATCTATCTATCTATCTATCTATCTATCTATCTATACCTAGCTACCTACCTGTCATATATCTATACATTTTCCAAAATTAAGCACACCGTAAAGTAAAATTGCCTTTTCATTTTGTAATAGGTTTGTAACTAAATTATTGGAAGACCTCATCTTCTTTGTTGCTGATGTGCCTAATAATGGACAAGAAGTTCTGGATGTGGTTATCACTAAGCCAAACCGAGAGCGTCAAAAATTGATGAGGGAGCAAAACATACTGGCGCAGGTGAATTTTTTCATGTACTAAATTTGTATATTTTATTTTCTGAATTACAGTATCAGGAAAGTACTTGTATTAGTTATCTATTACTATGAAGCAAATGATCCCAAAACTTAGTGGCTGAAAACAAGATATTTCCTATCTCACAGTTTCTGTGGAGTAGCAATCTAGGCATGGCTTATATGGGCCAATCTCGCTCAGGGTCTCTCACCAGGCTACAGTCAAGGTGTTTGCTGGGGCTGCAGGCATCTCAAGGTTCAACTGAGAGAGGACTCGCCTTCCAGTCGTCTCACATGGCCGTCTCTCAGGAGTGCCTCAAGACAAGGCAGCTTGCTTTCCTTAGAACTGAGGGATCCAAGAGAAAACTAGAGAGGACGCTCACGTGGAAGCTACCATCTTTGTATAACCTAATCTTAGAAGTAACATCAGTTCTACTGTGTTCTATTAGTTAGAAATGAGTTAATAAATCTAACCCATAGTTAAGGAGAGAGGATTCTATGAGGCTGTGAATATCAGGAGGCAGGAATATCAGAGACCATCGTAGAGACAGCCTACCACGGACCTCCAAAAACCCTGTATAGTCAGACTATCTCCAGAAAATATGCTGGAAAAATTCCTAGGTAGAATTTCCAGGTGAACTTGGAAAGTACGATCTCCATCTGCTTCCTACTTCTTTCCTTCTCTTCCCTAGGAAAGTAGGGCAGTCTGTTCATCAGCTTACAAGTGCTCTGTACAATATTCTAGTTTTTTTTCCCTGAAAGTACAGAACTGGCCATATATTACATCTTCTTGAAATTGTTTATAACACATCAAATTGATTCACTTCCTAATGATATGCACATATGGACATGCCTATATTTATGTATTATTTTTATTCTATTAATTGCGATTTAAATTAATGAGTTTCTTCATTAATGAAGTACAGACTCAAGGAAGATACTTAAAACATAAAAATCATGCTTTTGATACACATAGTCTTATTGATTTGGGAAAGGCAAATAGTAGACATAATATTAGTTATTATATGTAGCTGATTGTCTGAAAATACAAAATCAACTGTTTTTCTCAAATAAAATAAAGGTTGCAAATCTAATAGGACTTTTTTCAAGTAATTATTATATAAAAACATTTGATTTCAAATAATTTTAGGACCTTGGATGATTTATTAATAATATCTGAACCAACATATGTCAAATATTTTAGTTTTGTATGATAAATATAAAATTAAAGGCTCAGTGAATACAAAATTATTAAAGAGACTTTACTTCATATCATATTTCATGAATTCCAAAGAATCATTCCTTTCTATTTTGCTTTCATGTATTAATGCTCATGCCCTTGACTCTGCTCTTTCATAGACAGTTTCCTCATTCTAGCAGCTCATCTCCAGGTGATCCCTCCTGCTGTCTTGCTGCCGAAAAGAGTTATATTCCTCAGTGCTTTTTAAATGCTTCCTAACTGCTAACCCTCTTACAAGAATCTGGCTTCCTGGGTGCCACCAGCTGCCCATGTGGCTCCTAATTTGTCACATTTGAATGCTGATACGTTCATCGATTTGGCCACATCTTTGTGTACAAAGAACAATAAATTAACTCTTTTATAAAGTAGTTTACAAGCAATGTTTGGAAGTCATTTTCTGATGTCAGTTTTAATGAAAAGTAAATGTTTTCTTTATATTATTTTGATTTTGAAAGGTTCTAGAAAATAATAGAAGAAACTATAGAGCCCCTAGAAATCAAGCTACATTTTAGTTCATCTGAATATGTTCATGTAACTTGGTGAAATTAAACATCTTCATATTTCTTATTTTATAAAATATGAGTTCTAAACAAAATTAAGCGTTTTATTTAAAGAATGCTTTTGTCACTCAATGTAGGGGACCCTTTTAGCAGTGCTTTTCTGATCCTTGATCTGTTGGTCCTGTAAAGTAAATCCTCTTTGTTTTTCCCCTTTACACTAACAATACTCAAATTTATATAAGTGTTTTTTGAATCAATGTTCTTATTTGTTTTAAAAAAAAGGTTGCAAAATGTTTTATTCATCAGAATAGGTGGCTGTTTTTATGCCTGATAGGTATTTGGAATTCTTAAAGCACCCTTTAAAGAGAAAGCAGGAGAAGGCTCAATGCTGCGACTTGAAGATCTGGGGGATCAAAGATATGCACCCTACAAGTACATGCTGCGACTCTGTTACCGTGTCCTGAGACACTCTCAGCAGGATTACCGGAAAAATCAGGTCGGAGAGTAGCCCCCATTTTAAACTTTCATATTTAATGTATGGGCAAGGTTCTTTGGTTATAATTCTACAGCATAGAAAATATGAATGGGAAATTTCACTTAGAAATTTTATGTTGGGCAATACATAAAAATGATTTGTAAGTATTTTTGAATTGTATTGACCATGGCTTTATTCTTCCATATGAAATTAGAATCACTGGGGGAGGATGCCCTGAGTACTAATATGTGCCTGTTATTGGCTCCTGGTGGCCAGGACATCCTGGATCTATTATGTAAGGAGGAATGGAACATTTTTGGCTTGAGGAACATGTGAGGTACAGCATCACTCTGTATGGACCAAAGAGGTTATAATTTAGTGGAAAAGATATGATGGGAGACAAAGAAAAGACACAGAGAAAAAACAGAGTTATGGGAATTCACAAGAGAGAGAGCCCAGTGGTGGCTTTGGGAACCAAGGAAGGATTCTTGGAGAAGGAAGCCTTTGGGTAGGATGAGAATCATTTTCATAAATTGTACGGGAAGAGGTATTTGTGAAGGGAGATCTATGAAGTGAGAATGATAGATGCTAGAAAGGGCATGTTTGCCCTAAGATATTTGCAACTGCTGAGGTCAGGGAACCCAGGTGGATCTAGGGGTACAGCTAACAGTTACCAGTTGCAAGTGAAATTTCTCTTAAGTCTCATTTTTATCTCAAAAATACAAGCCAGGTGTTGTGGCTCAAGTCTGTAATCCCAACACTTTAGGAGGCCAAGGTGGGGGAATTACTTGAGGCCAGGAGTTCTAGACCAGCCTAGGCAATATAGCGAGGTCCCCATCTCTACAAAAATGAAAATAACTGGGTATGGTGGTGTGTGCCTGTAGTCCCAGCTACTAAGGAGGCTAAGGCTGGAGGATAGCTTCAGCCTCGGAGTTTGAGGCTATAAAGAGTCACGATCACACTAGTACACTCCAGCCTGAGTAACAGACCCTGCCTCATACAAAACAAAGCAATAACAAGCCTCATCTTTTGCAATATGTTCAATAATGTAAATGTCTAACATAAAATTGCATAAAACTCATCATTGTTTGATAAATTAGTGTTTCTCTTAATCCATTTGAGGACAGAGTGCATCACTGTTAAGTTTCATTGACGAGTTTGGTCCATGAAGAAGGATGGTGTGGGAGAGGGCTGGAAGGGCAGGGCGGGCTAAGCCACTAGGGCCTAGGATGTCAATCCTAGAAGGTGGAGGTTATTTGGGAAGAGTTAGTAGTATTTATTGTGTACTTACTTTGTACCAGGCTCAGTTCTACATACGTGTCACGAATTAATGCAGTAACACTGAATTAAGATGAAGGACAGAGGCACAGAAGGGTTAAGTAACTTGTCCAAGGTGATAGTTTAAGAATGGAGCCAGTATGCAAACCCAGGCTCTGAATCATCGCACTGTTGCACCTTGGTAGTTTGAACATTTTTGGGGAAGAAAAAAAGATTTGTTTTAAGAAGACTGTGTTAAAATATTTTGGCTTCATAATTGTGTTTGAAGAGTAAGAAAGGTCTAAAAAGAGTATGTAAAAACATTAGCTAGAAGATAAATAATATGGCAAGGAATAGGAGTTAGAGCAAGGGGACCATATAAACAAATCCTTAAATATTGTCTAATATAATCCTAGTTATAAACACCCTTCTTGCTGGTCCAAATGCTGTCACTAGAATTATTTTTCCCAACTTCATTGGGTTCCTTTAAGATGGCAAGATGAAGTAGATAGCGTTGTTCGTATTATTTTGGAAGAAGGATTAAGTACCAGAACATTAAATGGCCTTCCTTCAAGCACTCAGAGGCAGTGATGGGGCATGCTCCTAGTATCAGACCCTGAGTTCTTAGAGGAAATCTGGAGTGGGGAAGGAGAATGAGAGGCTGCTCAATGTTTTCTCCTTGCTCTCAGTTATCTTCTTGGGTTTGGCGAAATACTCTTGTGAGACAGGTCACCACTTCACCCTTAAGAGCAATGCTGTGTTACAGAGATTGACGTTAACAGGAACAAAGAAAAAAACCCAACAGGTCTAAAGAGGTTACCCAGGACCCTCAGGCCCATCAGGTCCCATGATGTGCACCCTCCTTGATGGCTCTCAGTCTTTGGAAGGGTGCTTAGGGCCTCTTCCCTTTTTTGCAGCCCGGTGCTTCAGGATGGCGGGGAGCCAGATCACTTTGGATTTGGTTATTTCGCTAGTCACTAGTAGGTTCCCTGGGCAGCATGTCTTAACTGGTGTCAGTTCTGTCTCTCAAGGTCTGGCACACATGGTTCTTTCTCACTCCCCTCTCAGTCTTGGCCAAGGATCAGTGTGTACATACACACCCCCCCACACACGTGTGTGCACACCTCCCCCCCGACACACATACCCCTACCTAGTCATATTACTCCTTTCAGGTACATGTTTATGCACTTCAAGGACCTGCTTTCTGGGTTTCTTTGGAGCATAGAGATAGAGCATAGATATAAAGGAATAAAGAATCCCTAGCACTTGTTAAGGGTTATATTTTATTTTTCTTCCCTTTCTATTGTGTGTTCTAATTGAATCTCAGTGATAGCTGAGAAATATTTTTCTCATTTGTATTGAATTAAGAATGCTTTGTAGAAAGCATAAAACAGCTTTCTGATGTTTTTAGAACATGATTTTAAAATGTTCTGTATTATTATGTAGTATATATTATATAGTATTATAGCTATAATTACTTTTTCTTTATCTTCACCTATATGTTATAGTCCTAATAGGAAGTTCATTTGTGACTTAACACTAACCCATGTATTTAATATTGAATCTCTATTTATTACTATTTATAAAATTTGATACCACCTCTAATTTCATTTAGTTACTAACATCTTTGGATGTTTGCCTTATACCGGGGTATGACTACAGTAGGCCTGAAAGTGTATAAATCAATATGTATCCTTAAAATGATATACTAACAGAACACATTTACTTTACTTAACTGGCTACCCAATACACAAAGCTATCATTCTGAAAGGCCACAAAAATGCTGCTTAGCATATAATTAGATTTGTGCAATCAATATCATTTTCAAGGAATAGGTGCATTCCAGTAAATTTTACCTTAAGGCAAAATCACTTTCTAATTGATAAATTCTCTTATCATAGAAACAAAGGCACATTTCCAGGGAGAATCCCAAGGAATCAAAGTAAGAACCTTTCATGGTAGAAAGGGGTGAAGCTCACCAGTTCCATGGAAGTGTGAGATGTGCTGCTTGTAGACAGAACATGGGAGATGAACAATAGTGGTTTGGGATACAGGAAAATTGGTGTGATGAATAAGGAGTAGATCAAACAATAACATGATTGAACCTCCCCAGTGGCTTTCTCTTACTTTTAGAATAACCTCTTTGCTCTTTACCGTGGCTCACGAGGATTCTTTTGACCTACCTCTCCAACTTCAACTTTGCTTTCTGCCGCTTACCACTGCCTAGCTACAGTGGCTACCTTCTGCTGATAGAACACAAGCTCGGTTCTGCTACCACAGGGCCTTTGCACTGGCTGCTCCCACTGCCCAGATGGCTTCCCTCTAGGTCTTCCAGTGGCTGCCTCGTTCTCTTCATTCCCATCCTAGCTCACATGTCACTTCTTTAGCATCCACCCTATCTAACGTTGACACCTTTCTCCATTCCTCTGTTTGTTTCATTTCACTTGTCAATACGGAATGGAATATAGTAGGCCTTCAAGAAACATTTATTGGGTGAATGGATCTAATCAATAAAATGATTAATCACATTGCCCTGCTTGGTAGCTTTTTAAAGATAAAAATTATATGATGGGGGGAGGGGGGAGGGATAGCATTAGGAGATATACCTAATGTAAATGACAAGTTAATGGGTGCAGCACACCAACATGGCACATGTATACATATGTAAGAAACCTGCACGTTGTGCACATGTACTCTAGAACTTAAAGTACAACAAAAAAAATTATATGACATTTTACCATTATTTTAAAGAAAAGATCTTGCGGATCATTCTAGCCTATTCACGAAAAAGGAATCAACCCAAGTCCATCTAGGATCTTCAAGTAACAACCCAGATCTGATGTCTCATGAGTGAAATATCAGGCAGTCATTTTCTTTTCTACAATTATGCCCAAATCATTGGCTGTGACTTTAAGTAAGAGATTGAAGAAAAGTCTCTGTTAGACTGATGAAATCCAAAGTTATTGTGTCATAAAAACTTATTTTAATTAGATTTATTTTTTCCACTTAGACTGTAAATACCTCTATTGATAATTATTTCTAGGTGTGTAACTTTTTGGTAGAAGTTCAATAATGTATATGCCAGTATGTTTTCATGTCTTTCCTCAAAAAGTTCTATTTATTGAAAAATTTACTTGCTTTTCTTTTGAGAAAATTTTTAGTGAACTTTCTGTTATGAATAAATTAATCAATGTTGTTGACCCTAATAGAACGTGTTATTTGTAAACTGTTTGGCAGTGTATTCTGACAGCCTTTCTTCTTTGCAGGAATATATTGCTAAGAATTTCTGTGTCATGCAGTCCCAGATTGGCTATGATATTTTGGCAGAAGATACTATCACAGCTTTGTTGCACAACAACAGAAAACTACTAGAGAAACATATCACAGCAAAAGAAATAGAAACATTTGTCAGTTTACTCAGGAGAAATCGGGAGCCAAGGTTTGAAATGATTCATGCGGTATTCTTTTCTAGTGGAGACCGTGGCTTTATGTTTTATTTTTAGAACTTTTAAAAGTTAGAATTCTTTCATATCACTAACTTTTATGGACAAACTATGTTGGGCTTGTTGCTATAATAATTGTATATAATAAAGAGTTACTACCTCGTAAGAGATCAAAGCCCTTTATAGACATACTTAAGTATGATTGATTTTCACTCTGAATCCTCATGATTTTATAGACCTTTATGGTTTCTCAAAATACATTCATATTGTTTAGATCCTTGCACACTTGTGTGGGATACACTGGTTGTATATTATTACCACCATTTTAGAGATGAGAAAATAGAAGCCTAGCGAGCAACTTGCCCAAGCGTACCCTAATAGGAATAGAATGCAAGGTAAATCAAGGGTTTCTGATTCCACATCAGGTTCTTTTTCTGTTGTACCATGCTGCCTTATCTTGAAGAAATGGGTGCAGAAAAGTCAAGCCTATTGGCAGTGTTTCCTTAGCTAATTAGTACAGCAAATAAATGCTAGAAGGTAGAAATGGGCCTCTGACTTGACCAGGTCGTAGTAATTTTCATTAGGCGTGTGCTCTATTTCTATTTTATTCAGTACAGCATTAGCTTTGATCTGCTTTTGGTTTGATATTCAGCTCTGGGGAGACTCACTTTAGGGGAGATGAATGATTTTCTAAATATAAGTCACGGTGCTGTGGGAGGAATATCATAAAATAAATAGAAGCAAACACATCGTTTTTGAAACAAGGCTTGTATTAAATAAAAAAATTATATGTTTAATTTGTTTCTAATGATGCAGTAAACAACACATTAGACAAATGTGTGGAAATAGTATTAAAACATATAATAAGTTTATTTTATTATATTCCAAATTATGTCTTTATTCTGATGCTTTTATAAAATACTTTGTCTTCATATTCCATTTAAATTTTTTCTCTTGCCAGGTTTTTGGATTATTTGTCAGATCTGTGTGTGTCTAATACCACTGCTATTCCTGTAACTCAAGAACTCATCTGTAAATTTATGTTGAGTCCAGGCAATGCAGACATTCTCATTCAAACTAAGTAAGCCCAGATAATGGATGCATCATTTTCCTGTTGATTATTTGTAAGCATTATAGTTCTTTGTCATATTTACAAGTGTACTTTTTAGTAGATTTTTGTATGTGCTATTTATTTGAAGGGTGGTCTCAATGCAAGCAGACAACCCCATGGAGAGCTCCATCCTTTCAGATGACATTGATGATGAAGAAGTTTGGCTCTATTGGATTGACAGCAACAGGGAACCTCATGGCAAAGCTATCAGGCACCTTGCTCAAGAGGCAAAAGAAGGCACCAAAGCTGACTTAGAAGTTCTTACCTATTACAGGTTAAGTATTGTAGACAATCTTACAATAATTCTCAATCTGAAGTATTAATTGAGAACTGCTTCTCTGTAGCCACTAGAAGTTAGGCATCTATGAAGAGGCAATTTTAAAAGTCATGTCAGAACTAGGGTAGCTGAAATATTTAGTATTATTTAAAATATTCAAAATACAAATTAACATGTCTATTTTCTGCATACACCACTTGTAATTTCCTGGTTTTTCACCAGCTTGGAATTGTTGTGCAGCCAAAGGCTTTGTCCTCGTATTGAGTAGAGTGGAGGCAGATGAGGGACATGTTAGGACCTAGGTGATGGAGTCGAGAGGGATATAGACATGGAGCTAAGGAAATTGATCTGGCTACAAGGGTAGCCAGTAGTTTAGTATAGAGTGGATTATGAATATGTGGTGACCTAGGGCCTAAGAGAAACTGGTGCCTGTAGTTATGAAAGTTCAGCACTGGAATATGGCAGCGGAAGTACTGAAGGCAGTTCCTGGTGGTCAGCATATTGGGAGCAAGAACCTAGCTGGCATCTTTGAGTTGCAGGGATAGAAACCCAAGACAGAAGCCTTGGGGCCAACTTGGGCCCAAATGGCAAGAATCAAACAAAGACAGATGACGCGTTGTGTTCCCTGGTTTCTACAGCTATAGCAACCAAATCAAAGGCTAGTTCTTAATCTCAAAACTGGGCTGATAAGCCAACTGCACTCATGCCATTTGGACTGATCGTTTTTGGTTTGGGAACTGAGTGGGGCGAAACCTGGAGTGCAGACACTAGAGCCTGAAGCTGAGTGAGGCTGGGGAAGGTGAAAAGAGATGGTTTCATGTGAGCTGTTGCCCATAGCCTTCAGCCTGAGTGCAGTGTTTGTAATCCTAGGAAACCCAGACTGGAGTGCCTAGTGACACTCTCCAGCAGACACATTTTGCTGAAACAAGTAAGAGGTATTGTAGCTGAAGGGACATAGAGACAGTTTCATATATGTCTTGTCATTTGATCTTAATGGTTAACATACTACAATCAAGAGTTTGACTCCAATATCATGAATGCTTGGAAAGACAGGTGTCTTAAACATAGATACTGATTGGTACTATGATGATTAAAGATTTCTTCGAGATAAGACAATAATGTAATATGTTTATCATTTTTAAGGTACCAGCTAAACCTCTTTGCAAGGATGTGCTTGGATCGCCAGTATCTGGCCATAAACCAGATTTCTCCACAGCTCTCTGTAGACCTGATCCTGCGGTGTGTGTCGGATGAGAGCCTGCCGTTCGACCTCCGAGCCTCCTTCTGTCGCCTCATGCTCCACATGCACGTTGACCGGGATCCCCAGGAGTCTGTGGTGCCTGTTCGCTATGCCAGGCTCTGGACAGAAATCCCCACAAAGATCACAATTCATGAGTATGTTTGGAAAAAGGTCTTGAGGCTTTGGAGTCCAGCAGATGAACTCCATATCAAATGGCTACAGTTTTGAAATGTAACATGTGGAAAGGCATTTGTGTGTCCTGTCGCAGGCTGTTAATCTTCTAAATGCAAATAAGATACTCGTTTTTGAGGGTGAAATAACTCTCAGTGGTAATAAAGGCATTTTCTAGAAAACAATAAATAATGTTGCTGTAATTAGCAAGAATTTTAAGTACTTCATATTGTGGTAGACTGCTACGACTGCTTTACACGTAGCTCATTTCACAACAGCCATAACTGCTTTACACGTAGCTCATTTCACAACAGCCATAACTGCTTTACACGTAGCTCATTTCACAACAGCCATAACTGCTTTACACGTAGCTCATTTCACAACAGCCCCGCTTTACAGATGAGGACCCAGGGCCTAGGAAGGCTAACTAATTTATCCAAGATTATGCAGCCAGGGAACTAAAGTACATATGTTTTACTATTTTTAAATGATTGCAATCAGTTTAACTTGCATTATCTTCTTTCTGTATTTCCAGATATGATTCTATAACAGACTCTTCCCGAAATGATATGAAGAGGAAATTTGCCCTGACAATGGAATTTGTTGAAGAATATTTGAAAGAAGTCGTAAACCAGCCCTTTCCTTTTGGGGATAAAGAAAAAAATAAACTGACATTTGAGGTACTTTTTCCCTCCAATATTTAGGATGTTTTGGTAACTGGGTAGTTTAGTTCATGAAGATATTATTTTCTCTGCCATTTTTAAAAGATAGATTTGGTGCTTTAATGTCCAGTAGAAAACATTTTATTTATAATTGTCTATTAATTACTGTTTCCCTTGATTTTTTTTTGTTTCATTTGTGTAAGATTTTTTGCATGTAATAAGCACAGGCAGTTTTGCATATTTTGTGGAATGTTTGGATACTTTTTTTTTTTTTGTCTCTATGGAGATGATGTTTTTATTCTCATTGAACTGAATTGAAATATCTTCAGTTTGGGGATGTAGTGACAAAACTAGACAAAGGATGCTATTACTTGATACCTGGTGTATTAGCTACCTACTGGTGTATAACAAATTACTCCAAAACTTTGCAGCCTGAAGCAACAAACGTTATCATAGCTTCTATGGGATCAGGAAGCCAGGAGTAGCTTAGCTGGGTGGTTCTGGCTCATGGTCTGTGATGGAGTAGCCAGCAAGCTGTTGACTGGGATTGCAGCCATCTGGGGCTGGACAGTCTGTTCCTAAGGTCACTGCAGGGGTTGTTGGTGGCCACACCTCCTTGCTGGCTGTTGGCACCTCAGCTTCCTGCCATGTGGGCCTTTCTGTAGGCTGCCTGGGTGTGCTCATGACATGGCACCTGGCTTCCTCAGAGCAAGCCATCTGAGAGAGAGAGAGAGAGAGTCCAAGATGGAAGTTGCAGTCTTCTGTAATCTAATCTTGGAAGTGACGTGTCATCACTTCTGTTGGTCACTTGGACCACCTCTGATACAGTGCGGTAGGGGGAGACTGTGCACTGGGGGCCACATGTTGGAGGTAGACTCTCGCACTTGAAATGTCCTCTGCAATCCACAAGGCCACAAAGCAGCATAGGGAACATAGATTTCTGGGCAAATTTCTTGGATAATAGCCATTTATTAAAGTAATTAATTGGTGCAACCATTTATTAAGTGGCATCCTGCTGACTTAAATTACTTAAATGTTTAATTAGGATGTAAATAATTCTAGTGTAAATTTTGTTAAGTACCTTAAAGCACTCCTGAATCTTACTTGGATTTAGTTCTTGACTTGAATAAATCAAAGTTCAAGTGGTTGCTTTTGCAAGTATTTTAATTCCTAGGTGTTAAAGAATTAGGAAGTTTAGAAATAGCTGTGCTAATTTAGATAATAAAAAGCCAATGTTTGTTTCAATTCCCAATTTTTTTTCCACTCTTTCACCCTCCCCCTCCCCGCTTTTTCTTTTTTTTTATTAAGGTGGTCCACTTGGCTCGGAATCTTATATACTTTGGATTTTATAGTTTCAGTGAGTTATTAAGGCTAACAAGAACACTTCTGGCTATTTTAGACATTGTACAGGCCCCCATGTCGTCATACTTTGAAAGATTAAGCAAATTTCAAGATGGAGGTAAGAATTTTGAGAAATGTGATAATATCATTGTTATTACTTAGAAATAAGATAAAAAACAAAACTACAGAGAAGGTGTTGCTATTGTGTACCTGCTAATATATGTGTGCATATGAACACAATTCCTATGACAGGGCTGAGTGATAATAAGGTGGATTTACAAACATGCATCTCTGTTTATAATGCTAAAGCTTTGAAAGATGAATTCATAAGGTCAGATTCCATCTTTAGCAACTAACATTATAGCCAAACCACTTGTGAAAATATTATGTGTTAAAAAATGAAAACATCTTGATATTTGTGGTCATCTAGTTCAAGCAATTCTCCTGCCTCAGCCTCCTTTATTTTTACAAATACGGATTAAATTATAAGGTGTCAAAGAGAGAATAGATTTGAAGGCTGTGTTCCACAGCAGAGCTTAGACAGATGCAAGGAAGACCAGGCATGGTGGCCCACCCCTGTAATCCCAGCACTTTGTGAGGCCAAGGCGGGCAGATCATGAGGTCAGGAGATCGAGACCATCCTGGCCAACATGATGAAAACCCGTCTGTACTAAAAATGCAAAAATTAGCTGGGCATGGTGGCGCGTGCCTGTAATCCCAGCTCCTCAGAAGGCTGAGGTAGGAGAATTGTTTGAACCAGGGAGTCAGACGTTGCAGTGAGCCAAGATCGTGCCACTGCACTCCAGCCTGACAACAGAATGAGACTCCATCTCAAAAAAAAAAAAAAGAAAAAAAAGAAAAAAAAGAAAGATTCGAGGAAAGGGCTGGTGAAGTATCATGCCAGAGAAGGAGCGAATGCCACACCAGTGTGGGAACCTGTGGAGTGAAGTGGATAAGAGAATGGGCTTTCAAGTTAGAGTGTCTGTATTCAAATCCTGCCTTGACCATTTATAAGGTACTTATCTTCTCTATGATTTTTCTTTTCTCATCTGAGTTATGAAGATGATAATAACAATATCCTTCTCACAGTTTCCTTGCAAAAATTAAGGGAATGTATACAATATATTCAATGGGCTTTCAACAGTGACTGTCTCATAAGTCAATACAAAGTTTTTATGACGATTGTCTTGGGTTGGATACCTTAAAAACACCCTGAGATAGAGGCTTGTTTGCAGAAGGTATATGAAGGAGTGCACTTGGATATATACCTGCTAGGAAGTGAGGAAGGTAGGACTGGGCAGGCAGAGAAGCTCATCTGCAATGCAGTTATGACTGAGACCTCAGGTCATCCTGTAGGGAGCTCTGGAGCTGGGATGCTCTTTGGAATTGTCACAAATTAAGGCAAAGGGGGCCACACTTGGTGTCTTTGCATCAGCCAGCTATTACTACTTGGCTTCGTCCCGGAGGGAGCTGTGTAACATTGGGTAAGAGTCCATCCTAGCCAGAGGTACAGCTGTAAATAGCAACAAGGATGCCCAGCAACTGGGGCAGTAAGAGCCTCAGCCCTGAAAAGGGGACACAGGTGGAGCACAGTAGTATCCACTACAACATCCACTACAGGATTAAAAGGGCAAAAACCAGAAACCTAATTTCAGACATAAAGAAGAAATATCTAGTTAAGAATTATAAATGAGCAACTTACAGTAACCTAAAGTAATTAATTGCTGCTGCTCAAATCTCAATTCCTTTTTTAGCTTTCAAAAAACTGTACAAATCATTAAGAAGCCAACTGAACCACATAAATCCTTCACCTTCAGCATAACTAGAAGCGAAGGGACAATGCAAATGCTAGTTACTGTAAGTAGAAAAATAAACATTCATTTTTAGTACAGCTGCCTGGTGAGCTCCCATTGCAAGCTTTGAGGATGGTGAGTGGTTTTCGGAGAAACTGGAGAAGAGAAAAGGGATCGTGTGCAAAGGGAATGAAATGAAATTGTATGAACATCACCCTCGGAAAGAGAAAGTCTATCTAGGTGTGAAAACATGGAGAAAGTATCCAGGTAGATAAGAGCACCAACTAAACAGGAAGGGACTTGAAATAGCACAGGGAGCAGTTGTGGAAAAGCAGTGCTTCTAGGGATGAACAAGTTTGCAGGTAAGGGAAGGGCACCCCTTCGAGTTTTTTGGTGAAGGAAAAAGAGGCAAGATGGGGAATCTAGAATACCACAAGACAAAAGAAACCTCAAACATCGATGGGCATATCACTCCACCGACCTCCACCAAAAGCCAAATTTTAAAGAAACGGCACTTCATGACTCTGACAGAAGGGGGCGCCCTTGAACCAGAGATCCTGTAAACCCGCTCTTTGTTAATCCTGTCTGCTAAATGTGTCAATGTCATCAGTCTCACTATGTGAAACCGCTGTTTAAGACCAAACAGAATGGAAAAATCTAAACACCTCAGTGGATGGAAATTCCTCCCTGAAAAGCAACTGTGAAGCAGAAGAATATTATATATAACATGATACTCTAAATGGAATTAAGTAGCTTCAAGCACAGTGAACTATGGAAAACACTTTGATTCATAAATTCAAAAACTAAGATCAGAAATGGACCAAAACCCAAGAAGAAATGAAATGAAAATTGATTGAACTTAGGAAAGAAATAGAATAAAATGGTTGGCTTTATTTATTTATTTATTTTTACCAACACAGATTAAATTATAAGGTGTCAAAGAGAGAATAGATTTGAAGGAAAATCAAATAGGTGACATTGAAGAAAGGCAGGAGAACAATGACGAGAATGACAATGATCCAAAGAAACAAGTGATGAGGGTGAGAGGGAAAGAGGCTGAAATGGAAGAAAGGCAAAGAAGAGTCACCATATGAATAACTGGAGTCCCTGAAGAAGAAAAACAAGAAAATGGAACAGAATTGAGTATTTAAAATTGCAATCCAAGAGAACCTTTTGGAAATAAAAGACAACCTGAGTCTACATGGTATAATTATCCAGAATGGTAATCTCTAAGAGCATAATAAAATTATTATATGTAGTATACATGCAGAGAGAGAATAATAAGGGTTTGAGGGAGGAACCATGAGAGCAAATGGAGAAAAAAGGAAAACATATATGACTATTCTTTACTATTATTGCATCTTTAAAGTAAATTGAATATTTTATAAAAATAAATCTATGAACAACATATGAATGAGAGCAAAGCAAAGACCAAGAACCGTAGTTGTTAATCAAAGAGCAGGGGCATGCAGGGATCTATATTATTTCTGCTGCCTGAATCTCACTAGTGAGACTCCTTTTACCACTCCCAGAGGGACATAACACTTGAAATGTCTGTATTAAAGCTTCTTGTTATGCTTTTACAGTCTTCCGTCTAAACTAAAGTATTCTTAGAAAGCTAGAAGTTGATCCTGACTTTTGATCTCAGTGCTTACAGTCTGCCTTCAGTGTTTCACCATGAAGAGTATTTTATTAAAGACTTTTTTTTTTTTTAGAGCAGTTTTAGGTTCATGGCAAAATTAAGAGGAAGATACAGAGATTTTTTCATTTATCACCTGCCCCCCAACATGCATAGCCTCCCCATATCAACATCGTCCACCAGAGGGGTACATTTGTTACAGTTGATAAACCAACATTGACATCATTATGTCAAATTCATCCTTGACATTGGGGTTCACTGTTGGTGTTGCACATTCTATGTATTTGGACAAATATATAATGACATGTATCTAACATTATAGTGTCATACAGCATCTTTTCACTGCCCTAAAATTTCTCTGTGCTCCGCATATTCAACCCTTCTCCCACCTCCTCACCGCCCGCTTGGCAACTGCTGATCTTTTTCTCTCTCCATAGTTTTGCCTAAGGAAAGTATTTTTTTTTCTTGGAAAAGTTGTTACGTTGTTTGCACTCTCCATCGTCCTGTTTACCCTCAAAGACACAAAAACTTAATTTTTATAATTCTCATATTTTTAGTGAATTCCATTGACTTCTAGATACCTTAATTATTTCTTTCAGCAATCTGATAATAATTTATTATTTTATTTAACAAGAATCTATTGAAGAATTACAATATGCCAGACACAGTTCTAGTCACTGGTAATAAGTAATGAACAAGATAAACAAAGTTGTTAGTCACAGGGAAGACAATTAATAAATAAATAGGCAAAATTTCTCCTTTCTCCTATTGGGAGAAACAGCCAGATTATCTATCTATCTATCTATCTATCTATCTATCTATCTATCTATCTTGTAACATCTGATAATGCTGTGAAGAAAAGTAAAGTAGGTCAATGATATGGAGACTGATGGAGTGAGGGAGGGTAGAATTTTGTTTTAAGTTTGATGGGCAATCTCTGGAGGGATTTGAGAAGGGACTGATGTGATCTGATCATGTTGGCTGCTGAATGGAGAAGAGAGAATATCTATGTGGGCAAAAATGTCAAAGGCTGAGAAACTGTTTCAGATTAAAGGAGATTAAAGAGACATGACAACTAAAGTTCAATATGCTATTCAGCACTGGATCCTGAATTAGGAGAAATATTATCTATAGAAGATATTATTGGCACAAGTGATAAAATTTGAAAATGAATTATAGGAATATGGATTGCAGGTTATATTTGAATATTGATTATGTCAGTTAGATTTCCTGACTTTTGTAATTGCACTGTGCTTAGCTAAGCTAATATACTTGTTTTTAGCGAATACATGCTGAAGAATTGAAAGTTGAAAGGTCATGATGTCTGCAACTAACTTTCAAATAGAGCAGGAAAGATTGTGTGTGTGTGTGTGTGTGTGTGTGTGTATGTGTGTGGGTGTGTGGAGACAGAGAGATGCAAATGTGGCAGCATTTCTGAATCTAATCAATCTGGGCAGAGTCTATGTGGGAGTTCTTTGTACTATTCTTGCGACTCTTCCTGTAAATTTGAAAGTTTTCTAAAACAAAAAAGTTAAGAATTTAAGTAATTAACTTGGTAGGAAAAGGATTTATGGTATGCAAGGTGACAATTCAAACCTCAAGAATGATCTTACAACTCTACTAGGAGATGTGTTATTAATATTATAGCTGGGTTCTCTATTAGACTATAAATTCCTAACAAAAGTTCTGTTAGAACGGTATAAATTCTTAACAGAAGAAGCAAGAAGAAATACTTTTCTGGAATCTCCAAATATGGAGATAGGATTGTCAAGCATGGGAAAAATTCCTGTGGTGCAGGGTGAGACAAAGGTCGATGCCAGAGAGGAAATCCCAGATTGTGGAAAGTACCTAGAGGAAAAAAAAGAACTATTATTTTAAAGATCAACTGCTAGGAGTCATAGCAGTGTTACCACATTACAATACTCTGTATCATCATCTTGGCTCTTTGATATCTAAATGCTTTGGATTGTATTTTCCTCTTCTTTTTTTTCATATGGACTCCTGTCATACTATAAATATTTTTTAATGAAACTTTATCTTCAATGGGAAGTCATTTGCAAAGTACAATTAAAAAAAAAAAGAAAGTGATTTTATAAACATTGTTGCTAGATAGACCAGTTCCTTTAAGTAAATGATACAGTTGTGTATGCTCATATCATGTCTGGAAAATTTTATGCACTAGAACTGCATCTTTTTTTATCCCTCTTAGTTCCCACTTACTAACTTTTCTCCAGCACAGTTGAGGTTGGACATGCAGAAAAGTGTGTTTGGCAGGTCAGACGCAGGGGAGCGGAAGAGGAGGCATATCTAGAAGGAAAAGGCTTTACAGTTCCTGGAGTTCCATTTTGTGCCAGCCTCAGTGGCGCCAGGCTTAAATGGGATGGGCACGCACAGCATCCATTTGTTTTTTCTGGGAAATTCTGTAGCTTTAGATGCCAGTGATGAGTGTTTGAGGTTGTAGAGATGGCTGGCTTGGAAAGTGGCAATTACAGAAGTTTTCTTCTTCTGCATCCTCAGTAACACAGCAGCCCACTTCAGTGTCACTGTAAATTGTCCTCATCCTAGATCTGGTTGGGGGTCTGTGTCTAGCTTCCAGGTGGTGGCTGCTCCCTGTCACAATGGCTTATAGTTGTCACACTCAGCAGAAATTGCTAGGTTCAGAAGCAGCTTTTCATCTTCGTACCTAAAGGTGGTCTGTTCAGAAAATGATTGAGGCTTGTTCATATGGAGACACAGGGAGCTGGCACTGGCCTTCACTGGCCGTCACTGTAGTGAAATAGAAGATTCAGAACTATCAATCCAATACCTTTCATTGGCTATACATTTACTTAAGAAATTTTGTTTTCAAACAAATGTACCTGCTCCCAGGAGGCTGTGTTGTTGAGTGAATTTGCTTTGCCTAATACTTATGATTTGCTCTCAGTGATTTTAAATGCACAGGCACCATTCAGTGTAATTGATCTTTTGAGTAGAAGGATTATGGCAAGCTGTGTTCTTCTTTGTCGCTTATAGAAGTTAAAAGCAAATGCACATACAAGCTGATGAACTGGATATTTTCCATATTCTTTGCAAACATTTCACTTTCAAAAGTATACATCTTTTTATACTTGCCGAAGGATGTACAATCCAAAGCATTCTATTTCTACTAATAATTAAGAGCCCTTTTTCTTTTACAACAGCATGGGTATATTTTATTCTACTGGAGAGTCACTTAAATAGTTGAGGGCAAATGTGAATCCCACTTACGGGTCTTCTTTGGAACAGCATGATATGTGTATAACTCTGAATCATTCGAGTATCAGAGTATCATCTCCACGTGAATCTGTGTGTGGTTAGAATAGAGAAGTTGACACAGTCTGGAAATGGTTTGGGTCTGGTTTGTTATTCATTTATCCTGTTAATATCCTTCTACCAATCTGTATTTGTTGTTTGAATGGGACTAGGGTTCAACTTTGAATCTCCACCATGGAACAATAAAGTCTACATCGTTCAGTGAAATTTGGCCATAATTAGTGTGTCTAGGACACTACTACAATTTCTTTTCAGTATTGCCTTCCTTCCCATCCTTGAACTCACTATAATTTGAAAAGGCAGTAGATCATAGAAAATTACCAAGAGACCAACCAAGAGCTAAATAGTTTCTTCATAGCTTCTCTCATTTTGCTTTTCCACAACAGTTTCAAATTCTTGGGAGTTTCCATAGCTAAGCACTGAAATGTGGGCCTGTTCCCAGTCAGTAACCAGATAATCTCTTTTGTTGGTATATATGTTATGATGTAGAAAATGGGGAGTCACTAAAAAAAAATTAAAGGAGAATTCCATTGACTTGTAGGATTTCTTTTTCTTTGAGGTTTCAGGGTCAAAAATGAAATGCCGTTGGCCTTAGGGAATAAGATACAGGCAACCTCAACAGCCTGGAATTATCCTCCTTCCCTAAAATAATTCTGCTGTCCTGAGTGACTTACAGCCCTGTGGACCCAACCCAGGGTAGGGCGGAGACAGGAGGCAGGGTAGTGAGATGCGCTTTGAATATATCTATGTCCAGGAGTACCCCTTGCCCTAGGAGATTTGGGGAACAAAGTAAGAGGATGTCAACTTTCCATCTCCTGGCAAAGAACCACTTACTTCTTCAATTTAAGTTTTTGTTTGTTTGTTTACCTTTATAGGGACTGCACATTATCTACCTTGAAATGCTTTTTGTGGCAGCATGGTTACTGTTAAAAAGGAGAAGGGAAATTGAGATGAGAGGGGTAGGGCAGAAACATTTTAAAATATTGCTTTATGGGTGAGAAAGGAAGAAAATATTTGCAGACAAAAAAAATCCGCCAGGAAATAATTTCTTCTTTTATAAAACTGCAAGGTTAGTCTAAATATGATCTTTGCAATCTCTTTTAGTTCAAAACTGATTCTTTGAAGATTAGTATGTAATCTTCCTTCATTCGTTGAATGGCATTCTTTTTTTATGTGTGTTGTAAAACAACCTTTTTAGCAAATATCTGTGAAGCTTATCTTCTGATTAATAGCTATGATTGTTCTTTGTAAGACACCAGCTTGAATGTCTTGAAACTGGAAGCCCTAGTTCACTGAATATACTCAGAGTATCTTACAAAAAAAAAAAAAAAAAAAGGAAAGAAAGAAAGGGAGAAAAAAAAGACTTAACGGAGTGTGAGGTGAGACTATGAGGAAGTGTATATGTGGAGATGGGGGATCAGAAAGAACAGAAAAGGGTTTAGTATAAGGATCAAAACCAAAGAACATATGCCTAAGGTACAAGCTAGTGTCCTATTAAAGACTTTTCTCAGTGTTCATCTCTTGAATTTTTCACCGGACTGAACTCTTTTCAGGTCTCTGCAAAGGAATTAAGTTTGCAGTAGAGTTCACAGTGCTAAGAAGTGTTAGCAAAGTTTACATGCAAAGGGAAGACACACCAATTACCGTTCATCACTTGAAAAACTCTGATGTCTGGACTTAGCTCTTCCCAGCACCATGCTGCCTCTGGGCATTCAAGCTTGTTCTTCTTGAGATGGCCTGATTCTGTCTGTCCTCCCTCTGTCCATCCTCTGCTTTCAGTGAGGTCCCTTTGCTTCTGAAAGAACTGTCTTATCTCCATTATGTACCATGTTCACCGCACTCACCCATCTTACATATGCGGTTCCCTTCTCCCTACACCTTCTTGCCTTCCAAATCATACACTTAAATCAAGGGA
The DNA here is from genome assembly GCF_009764315.1 of Trachypithecus francoisi. Lineage (NCBI taxonomy): Eukaryota > Metazoa > Chordata > Mammalia > Primates > Cercopithecidae > Trachypithecus > Trachypithecus francoisi. The sequence goes on from NW_022681456.1 coordinate 104,616,593, forward strand.
AGCTTTGCCATCCAAATCATACACTTAAATCAAGAAAAGGCAGGAACATGGGTATAATCCCATCCACAGTGGTAGGTTTCCTTCTTGTCCCTTTGTGTCTGTATGTATTGTATCAGATGAGCATGTTCTTCTCATAACATCTTGAAATTCTTGCACTGATTTTTAAATAACAGCAGCAATGACCACAATTCTTGGCAACTCTAGAATTACAAATTGCCAGTTGTGTACCTCAGGAAGCAGATTCTGGGACAGGATTAGCATGAAGAAGAATTATTAGGGAGAGCTCTTAGGATCAACACCAGCAGAATGGGAGGGAAAACAGGATTGGGAAAGGGAGAAGTTGGCTTGTGATGCAGTTTAGTGGAGGCTTCTGGGAGGTTGAAGTTGGGATGTCCTTCAGGGCTGTCTCCATTAGGGTGAGGGGGCTGAGCCTTTTTGTCCCCATAGGCTGCTCTGGAATGGGTGAGTGACCTTGCCTGAAGTACCTGTCTTCAGACTAGTCTTACTCTGCCTGGGCTACTGTAACAAAAATAGCATAGACTGGGTGGCTTGTAAACAACAAGCAATTATTTCTTACAGTTCAGGAGGCTGGGAAGTGCAAGATCATGGTTGATATGGTTTGGCTGTGTCCTCACCCAAATCTCATCTTGAATTGTAGCTCCCATAATTCCCACATGTTATGGGAGGGGCCCAGTAGGAGGGAATTGAATCATGGGGGCAGGTTCTTCCCCTGCTATTCTTGTGATAGTAAGTCTCACGAGATCTGATGGTTTTATAAAGGGGAGTTCCCTTGCACATTCTCTTTGCCTGCTGCCGTGTAAGATGTGACTTTGCCCCTCATTTGCCTTCAGCCATGATTGTGAGGCCTCCCCAGCCATGTGGCACTGTGAGTCAATTAAACCTGTTTGCTTTATAAATTACCGAGTATCGGGTGTGTCTTTATTAGCAGTGTGAGGACAGGCTAATACGATGGTGCCAACAGATTCAGTGTCTGGTGAGAGCCTGCTTCCTGGTTGATAGATGGTGCTTTCTATTGCCTGGGCCCCACAGCTCACCAGGGCATCCTTTGAAATTCAGGTGGAAGCAGCAACTGCTCCCCACTCAACTCCCCCACAGCTTTGCTGGATGCAGTGCATGCTGTAATGAGGCCCACTGGAGCCATCCCTGGAGCAGCCCAGGAGCCCAGTCACAGGGCATGGGGAAGTGAAGCCCATGATGTGAGGTAGCAACCCCTCCTTTGAAATCTTTTTGGCCCGTAGCTCCTTATATTCTCTTCCTGTGATGGGAGGGGCATCCCTGGTGATCTCCTAAATCTGCTGGGGTCATTCTTCCATTGTTTTGGACAGTAGGTCCTGACTTCTCTTTAGGTGGCTAACTCATCTCCCCATTGTCATGATAGATAGCATCTGGCTTCCCTTGAGATGCCTGATCCATAGTAAACTCTTTATCAAATGGTCACTTGGCCACACTTCCAAACAGACTTTCTCATTTTTTTCAATATGGATAGGCTGAGGATTTTCCAGAAATTCAAGTTTCCTTTTTAATTAGCAATTCCATCTTTAAGCCATTTCTCTTTTCTCATATTTTACTGTAAGCAGTCAAGAGGAACCAGACGTTCTGTCAACACTTTGCTTACATATTTTTCACCCACCCAAATATTCAATTTCATCTCTGACAAGTTCTACCTTCCATAAATCAGTAGGGCGTGAATACAATTCAGCCAAGTTTATTGCTACTTTATACAATGATGGCCTCTTCTAGAGTTTCCAATAAGATGTTCCTCATTTCCATCTGAGACCTCCTCCACATGACCTTTACCATCCATATTTCTACCAGTATTCTGTTTGTGACCTTCTATGAAGTCTTTAGGAATACTCTTAGAAAATTCAAAGAGTCTTAGAGCTACAGGCTTTCTCTGTAGCTCTCTTCCTCTCCTCTGAGACTTCACAGAATCATCCTTAATGATCTGTTTATTGCAATTTTGGCTTTTTCTAGGATGCACCTCAAAACTCTTCCAGCCTCTACCCACTACCGAGTTTCAAAGCACTTCTTCATCTTAGATGTTTGTTATAGCAGTATACCACTTCTTGGTAAGACAGTTTTCTGTCTTAGACTATTTGGACTGCTATAACAACAACAACAACAAAAATACCACAAACTAGGTAGCTTCTAAACAACAAACATTTATTTCTCATAGTTCTGGAGGCTGGGAAGTCCAGGATTATGGTGCCTGCAGATCTGGTGTCCAGTGGGGGTCTGCTTTTTGGATCAAAGATGGCACCTTCTTACTGTGTCCTGACTTGGGGCAAGGGGCAAGGGGAATCTCTCTTGGGCATCTTTTAAAAGAGCCCTGATCCCATTCATGAAGACTCCTCCTCCATGACCTAATCACCTCCCAAAGGTTCTACTTCTAACACCGTCACCTTGGGAGAGAGTATCTCAATGTATGAATATTGGGGGGACACAAACACAGGGGCGGGCAGTTGAGGGCTGTCTTCTGAGTAGCACTCCAGCAGCCTGGGGAGTAGTCCTTCACTTCTGAAAGGGAATCTGGGCAGGACCGTCACAGCCTCCACCACAGTTATCTTCCTAGAAAATGCCCTGATTGGAAACATTTTGGGTCAAGACTAAGATCTTATCTTGGTTCATTTTGCACAGCAGGCCTTTTGTGGACCTGTTTTTCAGATGTTGAGGAACATTTCTGTGCCTTTGTCATGTTCTGAGTCTGGTTCTCTTATCAGCTTGGTGCTCTGCTGGGTGCACCTCTAAGTCCTTTCTGGATTAATGAGTCACATCTTTTGCAGAATGCCTGAGACTGGGTAATGTATAAGGAACAGAAATTTATTGCTCACAGTTCTGGAGGCTGGGAAGCCAAGGGTTGAGGAGACCAGCATCTGGAAAAATCTTACTGTGTCATCTCTTAGTGGGAGGGCAAAGAGAAAGCAAGAGTATGAGAGAGCAAGATGGCACTGAACTTATTCTTTTACAAAAAACCTACTCCTGGGATAATGCCATTAATCCATTAATAAGGGTGGTGCTCTCATGGCCTAAACACCCCTTAAAGGGGTCCCACCTCCCAACCTCACGACACTGGGGATCCAGTTTCCAACACATGACCTTTGGGGGACACATTCAAGCCATAGCAGATGTCATAGGAAATAGAGATTATGGAGAAAAATAAAAATAAATTAAAACATTTAAACATGTAACAAAATTTTAGACATGAAAACAATGGCTAGAAGCTTCCTATTTCCAGGTGTCCCAGAGTCACTGGCATCGGAAACCTGCTCTAGGCAGCAAGCCTTTTGCGGGACGCTGTTCCTCAGAAGCTGAGAAAGATTTCTGTGCCGTTCTAATGTTCTGTACCATTTGTTCTAATGTCCTGAGTCTGGTTCTCTCACCAGCTTTGTGCTATGCTGGCTGTGCCTCTAAGTCCTTTCTGGCTTAATGTGTAATGTCTTTTACTTTTCTGTTTGTTTACTTGTTTTTTTTTTCCTTCTTAGCTTTTATATGTTTTAGAAAAAGTATCTGTATAACTATCGGACTTTCTTTTAGTTATCAATGGTGTCTAAAAGGACTGTCCTCATTCCACCTCCCAGCTTCTCTCTGTGTCAAGAGGGTGTCAAACGCGTGGTCTACACTAGATCATGTTCCTCTTAAAAATCAAATGCACATAGTAAAATAGGGGGAGAATAACTATGTAATGGATGCCAGGCTACACATCAGGCAAGGGATTACTGTGTAAATGTATCTATTATTTATATAGAATACCTAGCATACCTCTAGGTCTTTTGCATATTTTTATTGTTAATCCTTATCACAGTCCAGTGTGTCGGATATTATGGTCCTGATTGTGTCCAGGAAATAAGCTTTTAGACAGGTTGTATACTTTGCCTAAGATCATACAGCTTGTATGTAGCTTGCTGGAAATTTTGAATTCAGGTTTCTTTTCTTTTTCTTTTTCTCTCTTCTTTAAAAAAAAACTACGGCTTTACAGTTGATGTTCTTTCTATAATTATTGTATTGCTTTCTTTATACACAGATGACTTCCTCACATGCAGACTCTTTTCTGCTTTTTCCAAGTTTCCCAAGAAAGTTCAGCACAACAGAGTACATATCTATGAAAGAGTTTTGGTTTGGCTGGAAGTTATTTTTCAGGTCATATTAAAGAAGATTTTTTTTTTTTTTTAAGCAAAGAATCACTCCTTTGTCAATGGTTGTTTGGCTTGTCTCAGAAAAGTTTCAATCTTAAGTCTTAAAAGTTTTACCAGCTAACAATCTTTTGAAGCTAGATATTCCCCTTCCTTTCCTGAAATAAATTTCTGATTGTTCTCTCTGACTCTGTGTTTTGGCTCTTTCTCCACATTCCAACGTAAGGATCTTTCTAAATCACATACTCTACTTCTTTATTTAGCTCTCATCATCTCCAGAGAATAATAACTCAGCTCTTTAAATTGGTGCCCAAGAGTCTTCATAATCTGAGTTAGACATCTCTAGCTCTGTCTCCTGCTGTTTCCCCAGTAATACTAAGCAATTGTATCTCCTTAGGCACCTTTCTGCGAGCTACTCATATGAGTATCTCATATATACTTTCATATCTCACTATCATTAGGATGAATGTGTGTGGCATGCCTTATGAAGCATTTATGCATTTGAAGCACAAAAATATTTAGAGACCCTAATATTCAAATATATACTTGTATCTTTCTTTCCTTAATTTTATGATTATTTGTCATAAGCTTGTCTTTTCCAATAGACTTACAGAAGACTCTATGACTGTTAGAGTTACTACACAGATTATTCAATAACAGAGATTCAGATTTATTAACTGAGAGTATCATACTGGGGGGAAAACTATCAAAATAGATTCCATTTCTGGTTCTATAGGAGACTTGTACCATGCTTAATGTATTACTCTATACCTAATTAGTTTTCAAAAATATTTATTAAGTGAAACGAATTTAATATATGTAAATTACCTGCTTTATACAAATGTGTTTGAATCAAAACAGTATTACTAGATTGTAACATCTAAGCATGTGATTTTTTAATTAAATGTAATTTTTTTTGAAGTTCTGGGATGTACTGGTTTGTTACATAGGTAAACATGTGCCATGGTGGTTTCCTGATTGTTTTTCTACTCATGTTAGCTAAGTGAGTTAATAGGGCAGGATCAATCCCTAAAAATGACCTTACAAATAATGAGAATGACTGAAGAGGGTCATGTTGTTCTAAGGTCTCTACTCCAGTTATTTTTCTATAGTTACAAATATTGCTTGAGCCTTAGCATCTGGTGTCTTTAAGGATTAATACAATTGCATAGGCTTCCCAGTTCTCATAATCTCTGGTGCTTATTTTTGGAACCCAACACAAATTTATAGAATGCTGGCATAGAAAGGAACCATAGAAATTATCTATACAATATATGAGCTTCATATCTTCATGCAGCACCCGTTACAAATGGTCACGTAGGATCTCCTTGAACACCTGGAGTGACCAAGATTTTACTTCTGCAAAGAGTAGGCCTTTCTTATTTTTCATAGCTCTAATTATTAGGTCTCTTTTGTTTGGTTATCCTATGTGTACAGTTCCCTCTCACTTCCAGAAAGTAGCCCTACCTCTGTTGCTTGTTGAACTGCACAGAAATCCAACATCCCTTCCACATGTCAGGTTTTTCTGTACTTGAAAATGGCTAGCACATCACCTGTATTCCCCCACGTTTCCATGTAGTCCTGTGCAATTCCTTTAGCAGTTCCTGTTATGACTCAATCTAATTTATCACTGATTCGACTGGCACAGAGGCAAAGACGGCTATGTTTGCCTTCATTCTGAACCCTTTTATAATGTAGCCTAGGTGAAAATGAGTGTTTTGTTATCAATGACATAGTACTGATTCCTACTAAACTTGAACTCAACTACAATTCTAATTTGTTTTCTTTTATGTCACATTTTCCACATCATGTACTTCAGTTGGTTTTATTTGGCCCTAAGCATATAGCACCTTTTATATTTTGAATTTACGGTGTTGGATTTAACCTGTTACTTTCAACCTGTTTATGTAGTTTTGGAATTTAATAGAGTCATTCACTATATTAGCCATCCTCTCTTGTTCGATGTAATCTTTGCCTTTGAGAAACATGCTATCTCTGACTTTACCCAAGTCAGTGACAAAAATACTGATCTAGTCAAGGCAAGAACAAAGCAGCAAAGAACTAAAGGCCCCTCTGTGCTTTCACATTGATCAGTTACCCAGTATTCTTTGGCATAATCACTTAACCAACATCATACCTATGAAGCTCTACATTAGCCAATAGATGCGTCTGTGGTGTGAGAAATCAAGAGCATGATTGCCTTTGATGGTGGGGCTGGGGAGAAATTTTGGGGGAAGTGACTGTGAAAGGGCAGAAAAGAACTTTCTAGGGTGATGGAAATTTTCAGTAACTGGTTTGCGTGTGGTTCATATGGTATATACCTTTATGAGAACTACTCAAACCTTTCATTTATGATCTGTGGATTTCACTGTAAGTAAATTACATCTCACTTATAAAAACAGCATGCACATTCATTTATTACTACCATTACCAACTATTAATCATTGAAGATCAGTTCTGCAAATTGAAATATTGAGATTTGGAATATTAAGATGACTTTGTCAATATTTGACAGTGATGAAATCCAAAATAAGATGCAGAACACAGCCACTATTTTATGTGAATTGCTTTTTCAATTCATCCTTTGAATAACACTTCTTTAGTGTGTGGGATGTAAAACAGTTTTCTTCTAAGTAGTCTACTTGATATTCAATAAAAGAGGGATAATAACATTACTACACTTTGGTTACATGCTTTTGGCTAGTTTTTGTTTTGTTCTATTTCTAAGCCCTTGGAAACTTGGAATCTGTAAGCAGTCTATTAATACACTGTATTCAGTGGTGTTTTATTTAGAATGAAGAAAATTGGGTATCATATTATCTGCTTCTTCCGTTAAGTGTTCTTTATTAAACACTCTTCTGAGGGACATCTACATTTAGTGTCAATATTGTGTTTCAGTCATGCTGTATTATAAGACATTATGAACTATAATTATATGATGGAACCACATATTCATTAGTAAGGTGGTAACCAGTATAATGGAACATAATTAAATGGAGAAGAGTTGTTTTTCAGAGGTGTAGTGAAAGCATGCAGATGTCCTCTACTTTTCATTTTTAAAGTAATACCTTACAATTACATGGTACTTTTTATTGTTCATGGCTTTTTTTGCACATATTATATAATTTTATTCTTACAAGAAGGCCCAAACTATTTTATAGGATTAAGATTTTGAACATAGGATGATGACATGATTTGACAAAAACCACACTTCTGTAATCTAAATCTTTCACTTCATTCAAAACCTCGTTAAAAATTGTGTATCCTCTGTGAAACTGTCCTTTACTGCCCTCACTCTTAAGATAATGTCCCAGTTTAAAAAAATTCCTAAGCAATTTCGTATGCTGTCCATACTGTACTATTACCATCATATCTGTCTTGTACGTATTCTTAATTTTTTATGGACACATTTGATGTTTTCCTGACCATATTGTAAATTCTTCTGCTTTTCTTATGTCTTCCCACCTGAGATGTCCCTGCCAGATGAACATTAGGTACTTTATGAATACTTTCTGAACAAGGGCTGCCCCTAAAATTAAATTGTATAATATAAGAAAAATACCACTAGTAGTATGTGGCACATCATATGTAATAAAAGCTGGTTGGGTAAAATCACTTGAGAATAATGTGAACAAATTTATTATATGGTTAACAGAAATTCTACGTTTTCAGAACACAGTTTTAATTGGAATCTTTTCTTTCTATAATTGCATTAGGGCTTTCTGAGTTCTAGTATAAAATTTTTAGAATTTTGTAAAGTCTGTTAGTGAAACAACGTGGTGTGGAAAAACATGATTCATGTTGAGATCAGTTGACCTGTACTTGAGACTCTGCCACTTCCTGGCTATGTAAACTGGGATTCGCCTCCCAACCCCCACCGTGCTATGAGGCTCCAATGAGGTGAAGGGTGTATGTGGCCTGTGGTTTAGCAAGGTACACACAATATGATAAGCCCTTGATAAAGATAGCTTTCATTATTTTCCCTTATCTCATTGGTATCTATTTTATTGATTTCTTCCTTTTAATACATTTTTAAGTAATATGAAATTATGTATGCTTTTTGAAAAAAGAAGTAAGTATAAAGGAAAGTAAGCAAAAACTCAACTTGATGAAAGATGAAGTACCTTTAATTTAATGAGATCCAACTTTTTATATAAACTTTACTAAAATAAGTCATTCTCATTTTTAATAGTTCATTTTATTATCCAATCTTTGTTATTAATGCGTTAATTTGATGAACATTTATTAAATGAGAGTTGGGCATCAGACACTATTCCAGATGTTGGAAAAAGGTAGACTCCCTGTCTTCATGGAACTTGTGTTCTTTTATGTCGTTGGAGAGGAGGACTACAGTAAACACCCAGACAAATATATGATATGATGTGAGAGAGTGTTAATGCCCTGACCGAAATTTAAAGGGGGTGCATGGATTAAGAGTGATGGAAGCTCTTCAGAGAGGGTGGCCAGAAGAGGTCTACCTAAGGAGGTGACATTGCACCACAAATCAGGAGTGAGGCAGCAAGTTGTGTGACCATCTGGACACAAGAACGCAAGGCAAAGGTATAGCAAGTTCCCTGTAGGTTCAGCACATGGAATAAACGCCATGCATGTATGTCCTATGTAGAACTATCTAGCTATCCAGCTTTCCAAAATACTGTGATCTTACTTGGAATTGGGAGGACTGGTTAGATAAAATTGCTTTCTCCGGCTGTTTAATCTTGATCTTCCCCTTAACCCGGGTTGCCACCACTTTACCTACTGCTCTGTGGTTAGTAGCTTAATTAAGACTTTGATCTTATGCTAATGTTTTTGTTTTCTTTGCATACAGAAAAGTCTTTTTATAACCCAGACCCTCAACCACTGGGAGGAAGCACTGCTCCAGAAAATGTTTGAAATAGAAAACTGCTCTAGTTCTAGAAAGTAAAGACATTTTCCAGCAAGGACAGGTTTAAAAGGAGCTGCTAAGCTGGGATGGGAAATAGGAAGACTTCCAGAGTCATGTCTTTATGGTGGAACATCATTCGGTTTCAGATGAGTTATTATAACAGCTGATGGATTTCTTCAAATCCAACTATAAAAATATGTTTCAGGGAAAATAATAGTTTTTGGATTATCCATTTTTGGCCTCTATTATCATAGAACATTGAGCTGATTTTAGTAGTCACAGAACAATTAAATGGCTGTGAACAATTATTCACAAAACTCTGAATCAAATGTGTCTGTTATCTCTTATAAATGATGAGAATGTTTCAGAAATGTCTGATATCTAAACAACAAGAAAATTCAAATTACCATTTTCTTATATGTTCATAAGAGAAAAGCATTTCTAATAAAAAGAGAGAATAAATATAACTTTAAATAAAGTAAATACCAACAGACTTAAGTAAATTTCAATCAATATTCTGTTAAATCTCTTACACCTGCTATAAATTCATGTAACTGCTAGTGCTTGTTGAAACCAATAGTGTGATCACCACAATAAAATTATTTCTGAATAGGGCAAAATTAAATTATGCTCAGCACAGCTGTCGTGTTAGGTTGGTTAATTCCTTGTTGCTTTTCACTTTCCTGAAATGGGCGATAGAAACTTGGCTCACTGGAACAACCAAAGAACAAAGCAACGTATTCCCCAAGTATTCCCAGTTACCACTCTCAGTATGCATTTGCTATGCCTGTCTTTTAGATTTTTTTCTTGAGGGAATTAAGGTTAGTAAAAATATTTATGTAATCATATAATGAAAGAACCTGAAAAGTTGACCGGTCCTTCTTTCTAAGTAGTCCCTTCCTTTTTTTACTTTTATTTTTATTTTTATTGAGGTGAAGTCTTGCTCTGTTGCCTGGGCTGGAGTGCGGTGGTGCAATATCAGCTCACTGGAACCTCTGCCTCCCAACTTCAAGCAATACTCCTGCCTCAGCCTCCTGAGTAACTGAAATTACCGGTGCTCACCACCATGCCCGGCTAATTTTTGTATTCTTAACAGAGACAGGGTTTTACCATGTTGGTCAGGCTGGTCTCCGTCTCCTGGCCTCAAGTGATCCACCTGGTTTGGCCTCCCAAAGTGCTGGGATTACAGGCATGAGCCACCGTGCCCGGTATTTCCTTCCTTCTTACTTTGTACTAAGCAAAGATGACTTCCATATTTTCAAATTATCTCAATACACTTTGTACACAAATGCCAATTCTGGCTGCTGGGTTTATGTAAAAGACAGAAAAACTGAATTTGTAAGCATTAGGTTGTTCAGAGAATTTCTATTATAGTAGGCTTTTTCACTGAATACTTTCTAGTTAATATTAACTAATTATGGTTGAGAAGTAGTACAATTTCTTGTTTCCAATGTTGAGGATTAATCACCTCTGATTTATCTCAACAGTTTAGAATTAGAAGTTTTTCTGTGGAGGAATGGATACTAGAAGCTTTGCATGGCTGTGATTTATGTAGTGTCTGACTTCATGTTTTTCAAGCTGTAATAGTTCACAATCTTAGCACTTCTCATCATCACCAAGCAAATCCAGAAAATACAGCATTTTTAATTTGAGGCCTCTGAGCTGGCTGTACACGGAAATGTCAAGTGAGGTTTGTGGCGACCACGTGCCACAGGCATCTGAGAATGTGGTATGACTGAGTGAACCCTCCCATTTCATTGACGACATGTGTTACAAATTACTATGGATCTGGCCTCTGGATTTTAATTCCTTGGTGACAGGATCTGTATCTGGGGGAAAGAATTGTCTGGGCTAACTTTCTGTGTAGTAATCGTTTGGATTAAATGATTATTTTCCATTCAAATCGAAATAAGATGCAGACACTGTGGGTGCCAAAGATTTGTGTGTGAATCAGGGGTAAGAATAACAAAGGAGCCTGTTCTGTATTAGTGGTGAGAAAGCATCTCTTGGAGGCAAACACATATACATACTCGAATCAAGTCTCGGATAAAGGTAGTGGTTGAACATCGATGGCTCAAAACTATTGCCAACAACCAGATGTGCCTCCCTGCAGTCCATGTAACGAGCAAGGGGAGGGATGTGGAAATACTCAATTGCTGTGATTGTTTAAGAACCACAGACAATGAAGCATTCTGCCTCAAAGCTATTCTGATAGAAAAGAGAGACTGGCTCAAATCCTGTTGCCTCAATTTTGTCCTAACTTGGAAGTTACCCTTATATATACATTTTATCGTGTTTTTTGGCTTATGCAACTAGCAGTGTAATAAAAGGTCTCAGACCTTCAGAATGAAAACTTCTGCCTGGAATATGCCACTTTAGGAAAAATTTAACTTCTTTGTGCACTCTAAGATGTATTATTGAAGCATTACCCTCTTACACTTAAATTGATTCCATATATAGATAAGATAATGAATTTTCAAAGGCATTTTACCTTTCAGCAATGTACAGATAATAGTCGTTACCAGTGGCTTAATGGTAATTGTGGTCTGGACCATTCAGATTCTCTTGTGATCTTTTATATATTTTCTTTTTATTTGTTTGCCTTTCGATCCTGTAGGTATTACCATGGTTTACATTCTTCTCTTAGAGCTGACAGTTTTTTTTTTTTTTTTTTAAATAAAAATCTCATCCCATCTTATTTCCATTTCCCCTTCTCTTGGTTTACGCCCTGAGACACTGAGGGAAAGGAAAATTCTTAGCCAGATTCTTAGGCCTTAGCTTAAGGCAGAGCTCCATGAACACCCACGAAGCAAAGACCACTGTTCGGAAAGGAATGGAGACAGCCATTCTTTTTCGTCCTTATTGTTTCTTGTAGGAACTTAGAAGTGAGAAGCAGCAGTCAGGATGGAGAACATAAATTGTCATAGTGTCAAGGAGGATCCTTGGATACAGCTATTTGTGGTCAGTGTAAGGAACGTGTGCATGATACGAATGATGACATTTTATCAGCAAATAAATAAAGGAGAAGCCAAATTCAGGAAGAGATGGAAAGAGCATGATTCCTCATTGAAAATGATCATGTTTGTCACTAGCTTGTTTCCACAATCACCTCAAACATTATTGCTTTCTGTGGATTTTGAGTAATGGTTTTCTATTCAAATTGGATGAAGGAATGGGAAGTGTGTTGGCTAATGCATATGTCTTCCCCAGATGAGACTGTTTTTTCTTAAAGGTAACAATCCTCCTCACAAGCTCTTTTTATAAGTGTTATGAAAGGAAAGCTAAAAAATCATTGGTTTGAGGATTGGATTATGATGCTAGAATTCAACATCTAAGTGTTTTTATGCAATCTTTGTATCCCCACTTGCAACTAACTTTATCTTGGCAATTAGTAATCTTCTTTTGCGTTATTTTAAAAGCAAGGGCCTATTGGTATGACAGTTAGTAGGACATACTGTATTACAGAAGAACCTGATTTGGATGCTAGAGCAACCAGCTCACCTCTGGTACATGATTTGAAAGCATTTTCTGAGAAAGGAAAACTTCCATTTTGAAAAGTTGTCATTTTGAAACATGTCTGCAGTATCTTAATTTTATCTGTAAAGAAAGAGCCCAAACGATGCTGATGCTATTCTGTCTTGTCCTGAATCCTTTTCCTGGCTGCTTTTCAGTGTGTTTGTGACCAACTGAATTTTGTAGTTACATGTTCTCCAGGGGTTGTGTGTGTTGACTTACGGCATTTTCTCACGTCAGGAAACAATGTGATGAGAACCATTCATGGGGTGGGAGAGATGATGACCCAGATGGTACTCAGTAGAGGTTCCATCTTCCCCATGAGCGTGCCAGATGTGCCACCCAGCATCCACCCGAGCAAGCAAGGCAGCCCCGCCGAGCATGAGGATGTGACTGTGATGGACACCAAGCTGAAGATCATTGAGATTTTGCAGGTGTGTTGCTTAACAGAAGCTAGGTGACAAAGATGTGATTTTGCCTATTGGTTTAACTTCTTACCCTTTTTGTTCCAAATCACTGTGTAAATATTCTGAAATGCAATCGATATAATTTTATTTTTTTACAGTTAATGACAAACCTGGTAAGAAATATCACAGACACTATTTAACATATGATTCACATTTGTCACTTCCCATTAAATATACTAATGATAGTATCTAACAATTGTGGGGTGCTTTGAGGTTGATAAACTGCTTTCATGGGTATTAAAAAAAAATTAGTATTGACCCTGATTGAACTTTACCTTCATTTGAGAAGGATTTCAGAGCAAGCAAAGTTATTGATTCATTTCCAGCTCTTTTCCTATTTGTAATTGAATTGAACATATGATTCTGTATATCCAGATTTATTGTTTTAGCAAGAAACACAAATAAAATTTTATTTCTTATTAACGAAAATTATTAATCATTGGTTTTGATATTTTATATGTGACAATCTCTCTCTGTTTTTGTTTCTGAAGGACAAGGAATAACTAGAAAAAATTAACCTAGTGTAATGCCTAATTTTAAGAATTTAAAGGAGGTAAATTATTATTCCATGCCCGTTGGTTTAGTGAATAGACTTCCCATTACTATAGCTATGAATTCTTAGCAGTTTTTAAGTTTGAAAATTACTTTTATGATACCTTAATTATAGCATTTATTCCAGATTTGGAGAATGGAGTTTGATGTTTCCAAGTACCTATTAGTAATCTGGGTACAGTTTACTGTGTCTTTCATCATAATTTAATATAGACTGAGCTACCAGAAGTGGGTTAGTAGTCCTGGAAGGGTCTGTACGTTGTTCATTTAAAGTAATTAGATTTATAATCATAAAAGGTTTCACAGTTCCTCTAGGAATTCCAAAGGCTGAATCCTGAGAAATATTGGCAGGCCTCCCAATGCTGTGTTCATGACCCTGAAAAATCGTTTAAAGTTTTCCTGTTCTTAAACTGAGAAAGGTAGCGATCACCTGACCCATGGACCTACTGAGCCCCAGCTTACCGTCACCTGACTCATGGGACAAACTCTAAAATATGTGACCTCATTTTAGCCCACATTTACAGAAAAGAAGCATTAGAAAAACAATCTCCAGCAGCTAAAAAATGATGAGATGGAGCTTCCATGGCTCGGCAGTCTGGGGCTGATTCATTTCTGCAGCGTCTCCTTGATCCGCTGTTCACACTGATTTTCTGTCCCTGTGTCTGGGCTGGCTTCACCATGCCAGTATGCCTGAATAGTGTTTCTGAATGTGTCTTTCTTGGAATGGCTCTTCGAGAATTTCTATGTAGCCCCACTCCTTGGTGCTACAAGGACTTCAAGGTCCTGTGCCTTGTGCCACCTCCTCTCTTCCCCTGGGTCTTCTTTTTTTTTTTTTTTTTTTTTGTCCCCCATCACTTTGTAGATCTCTCTCTGTCCCTCTCTTTTCATTTCTCTCTCATTCTCTCTCTTTCTCTTCCTGGCCCTCTCTTAACTCCCTTTCTCTGCCTTTGTTTTTATCCTTCACTTTCCTCCTTTCTTTCTACTTTCCACTTGTTTTTCCTGATTAGGCATATTAGAGAATGAAAGTTTTAATTTTGATTATGTTTATGGAATACAATGCTGCATGTAAACATCATCAACTGAAAGTTGGTGTTTCATTTGTTTATGATTTATCATTTACTTTTTAAAATAGGATTTTAAACACCCTTCCCTGTGAAGCACCTGCAGTCCAGCTCTGCCCTCTGCCTCCTGCTCATGGCTACCAAATCCCATACCCTTTCTCAGTCCTCTTTTCCCATGGGTTATCTCCTACTCTGCAAATCCCTTTGCTACCAAGAATCAGTTCAACCAATATGTGTTGCAGCCCTCACCACATGTTACTAGGAGTCTCTGGTGTTTGCTTTCCCCTCTAGACCGTAAGTTCTTCAGAGGCACGATTGAGATCCTTGGCACCTTTTCATGTCCTTGGTGCCTTCCTCAATACCTTGTTTAACACATGTCTGGTGAATTAACCAGCTGAGTACAGCTGACATGGAGGAAGTTTCCATAAAAAGCATAAAAGTCTAGCCAAGGTGGGGTGGTGGGGAGAGAGAGAGAGAGAGAGAGACAGAGACAGACAGAGGACAGAGAAAGGGAGGGAGGGAGGAAAGGAGAGGGATTGATTCAGGTTATGACTGGGGAACCAATGAAAGCTGCATTAAAAAAGAATTTAAACTGGACCTTGGAGAAATTTTTTTTTTTTTTTTTTTTTTTTTTTTTTTTTTTTTTTTTTTTGAGACAGGATCTTCCTGTGTCACCCAGGCAGGAATGCAGTGGCACAGTCTTGGCTCACTGTAGCCTTGACCTCATGGGTTCAAATGTTCTTCCACCTCAGCATCCATGGTAGCTGGCATTACAGGTGTGCACCACCATGCCTGGTTAATTTGTTGTATTTTTGTAGAGATGGGGCTTCGCCACGTTGCCCAGGCTGGTCTTGAACTCCTGGGGTCAAGCGATCCCCCATCTTAGCCTCCCAAAGAGCTGGGATTACAGGCATGAGCCACTGCGCCCTGACAGAGGATATCTTAAAATGTAATTATTATGAAGTGGAGGAGAATATTCAAAGTAAAGTGGACACTGTGAACACCTGTGTGGAGCCAAGAGTGGAAGTGCAGGCACTCCAGTGCTGTTAGAATGGGAGAGAGGATGAGAGAAGGGGTGTAGGAGGAGAGAGGGATGGGACACAGGTGGTATAGATAGAGATAAAGTTAAATGATACCTTGAAATGCCAATCTTCCTAAAACTTGGGTGACCACAAAAATGTGACACTTTTGAGAATGTAGGGGCACCATTAATAATTATGCTGAAACAAAAGGTTAAATAGGGCCTATCTCAGGCAGACAGGGACAGATGGTACCTATGTAAAAACCCCTCCTTTGATCTGCAGCACATCCCAGCTTTTTCTTCTTTGATTTCTGTTGTATTTAGACCACATGATTTAGCTCTCAATAGTTTCCTAATTATGCTAACAGTGCTATATTTTTTTCCCCAACTCGACTATTGGTTTTTTGAGGGCAGTAGGCTTCACCTGTTTGCATTCCCTGTGGTACCTAGCACAATCTGGAGCCTTGCTAGATACTTAGTTTCTGTCCATGCATCCATGAATGAGAGCAACGACAGCAACCCAAACCCAAGAAAATGCAAATACCAGTGAGGAAAATCCATGGTGTATAGATGCTGGTACTTCAACTGTCCTTTTAGAATCTGGCTTTAGGACTGATCATAGTATAGTCACAGTCATACTATTGTAGCTGAATTCTTGCCCTACTATGTAAGAATGAGGGTCACACCTCCAACAGTCTCCTCCCAGAGACAATGGCACTCTGCAAAGTGTTCAGTGAAATGACATCATCATTACCTCTTCATCCAGACCCCCACGGTGCCTCTAGCTGGAATATTCAGAGAGCAATCACAGGGAGTCAAATGTTCTTTTCAAAAATGGCTTTGGGATTTTACTGACATTAGGTAGTGGAAATGAGTTCCCTTACTTAGTCTGAAGGCTGACAAGCATGTGGCAACTGGTGTTAAAATCTTCTAACTAGTTCCTTCGAGAGGTTGATACTTCCACTGGTATTGGTGTGTCGTGAATTGCATTTTTAAATACTACGCTAATGAAAGAAATTTATGTTGTTCTTAATCTTTCTTATAGTTTATCCTGAGTGTCAGACTAGATTATAGGATCTCATATATGCTGTCGATATATAAGAAGGAGTTTGGAGAGGACAATGACAATGCGGAGACATCTGCCAATGGATCTCCAGATACTTTACTACCGTCAGGTATCTCTTTGTGACAATATTTACTCTTTGTATTTTGTTCTTCTGAGAACTTGAAAGTACCTATCGTATTTTAAAACGTGATTATATTTTTTGTGCTTTTATTTATTTTTTTATTATAATTCAAGTTCTGGGATGCACGTGCAGAACGTGCAGGTTCATTACATAGGTATAGACGTGTCATGCTGGTTTGCTGCATCCATCAACCCGTCATGTACATTTGGTATTTCTCCTAATGCTATCCCTCCCCTTGCCCCCCACCCCCTGACAGGCCCCAGTGTGTGATGTTCCCCTCCTTGTGTCCATGTGTTCTCATTGTTCAACTCCCACTTACGAACGAGAACATGTAGTGTTTGGTTTTCTGTTCCTCTGTTAGTTTGCTGAGAATGATGGTTTCCAGCTTTATCATATTTTTACGAGACAAAAATGTAGATATAATCTCCACTAATGACATCAAAGAACTGAGACAGATTATAAAATAACTCTCTTAGAATGGTGTGGAGGGTGTTTGCTGTTGTTTGTCGCTAACTCCTATGAACACCTTTTCCTTTGTAATCTTCAGGACTCTATAAGATAGATGCACTGTTCATTGTGTCATTTTACAGAGGAGAAAACCAAGGTCAGAAAGGTTAAGTTACTTGCCAAAGGTCCTGAAGGTAGTGGCACAAGGATTCTCTCTGAGGTCTCTCCAGCTCCAGAGTCCAAATCTTTCCAGCATCATGATGTTTTGGTGAAAATCCAAGAGAAGTTTTTCTGCCTGGATCAAAGAGCAGTGTGAAATGTAGTTATCAGAAGGATAGGGGTTTTGAAGTGAAGCCGTTGCCTGATCTAAGAATAAAGACATGGCATTCCCCAAAGACCTGAATGTGGTTGTTGGTATCATTTTGTGTGTGTGGATTTTTTTTTTAATTTACTTTGTATGGTTATAAACTGGAACTATATTTCCATTTTCATATTTAAAAAGTGTAAAAATGCAGCTAATTTATCTCTGAGCATTGGAGCATAACAACAAAAGAGCACAAATATGATTGTAAAAATTTTGTGACTATTGAAAGGACTTCAGAAAAACTAAGAAATATTAAATTACCATTTTTTTTGGACAGATCAGGCCAAGTCATTGTAGGCTGAAAAGTATGTCTTATTGAAGATATAGCCAGCTAATGGAATTCTTTTCCTGAGAATAGAATTTGTACACAGATGTGAAACTTCCTTCTAACTGCCACCAATGTGACATTAGGAACTCTCCCCTATTCTTCGTCCATCAATCAGTTAGGAATGATTCAGTGATTACAAGCATGTAGTTAAAATGGATACTAGACCAACTGTCCTGCTGTCTGAATCATTAGTCCCATCAAAAGGCAGCACGCCTCTGCAGAAGGACTTGAACATGCCTAAGCAAGACTTCTCTTCTGGCACGTTTGCAATGGTGGTGTTTTTCTGCTTCTCAGAAGTGTAGAACCCCAAAGGGCTATTTCCAGGAATGATATGGCAGAACCAGAAAGTCTTGCTGGTGGTTGCATTGACAGTAGCATAAAAATTATTGACTCCCAGAGGCCAGGCTTCTGGAAACATGAGCTTTAAGTGTTAGTAAAGTACCAGAGGGAAAGTCTAGGGGCACCCCAGAAAACTCTTTCTCTCTAATTTACTTGATCTCTTTCCTTTTTTTGTACCAGTAAGGGATACCTTTGAGGGAGAATTGTTTTTCCATTTTTATATCTTACTGTGTTTCTTTTTATGCTTTGGAGATGACAAATAAGTGGTGTATTTTATCATTTAAACATGTTACCTTGGCTAGGTATGGTGGCTCACACCTGTAATCCCAACACTTTGGGAGGCTGAGGGGGGTGGATTGGTTGAGCCCAGGAGTTTGAGACCAGACTGGACAACATGGCGGAACCCCATCTCTACAAAAAAATACAAAAAAATTAGCTAGTACTGGAGGCACATGTCTTTGGTCTCAGCTACTCAGGAGGCTGAGGCAGGAGGATTGCTTGAGCCTGGAAGGTCAAGGCTGCCGTAAGTTGAAGTTGTGCCACTGTACCCCAGCCTGGGCAACAGAGCGAGACCCTGTTTCAATAACAAACAAACAAACAAATGAAAAACCCCATGTTATCTTAGGAAGGATATCTTCAAAATGTTAGTGGTGTGGGACAGTAAGGAATCATGATTGGTTCACACAGAAAAAAAAAAAAAGCCCTTTCCCACAAGAAAAAGGGATGGAATTTTAGTAATAGTAAGCTTAGGTAAAAAGACGATGGTGTTTGGAAATAACCATGTAATAACAAGGCTCATTGTATGTATATTTTGATTCTTTAAAGAATTATCCTCCTATGTTATCACTCATTTAAATTATATGTAAGTATGTGCATATATGTGTATATATGATCTATGTATACACACACACTTCTCTAGATAAGAGGCACCTTTGTAACTGATGCTTTCTGATCTTTTAAACATATTTTTGATTACAGCAATACATTAGTTTAAAACATAGTTTACATTAAAAAATTACATTGATGTCTTACTGGAACTATATTGTGATTTTTTTCAAACTGTTGACTTAAATTTTTTTAATTTTTAATTTTTGTGGGTACATAGTTGATGTATATATTTGTGGGGTATATGGAGTATTTTGATACAGGTATACAATGTGTAATCATATCAGGATAAATGAGGTATCCATCACCTCAAGCATTTATCTTTTGTGTTACAAATAATTAATTATAGTCTTTTAGTTATTAAAAATGTACAACAAATTATTATTGACTATAGTCACTCTGTATACTAGAACTTATTCATTCTATCATACTATATTTTTATAACTGTTAACCATCCCCACTCTGCCCACCCCAGTACCTTTCCCAGCCTCTGGTAACTATTGTTCTACTCTCTATCTCCATGAGTTCAGTTGTTTTAATTTTTAGCTCCCACAAATGAGTGAGAACATGAGAAGTTTGTCTTTTTGTGCCTGGCTAATTTCATTTAACAAAATGACCTCTAGTTCCATCCATGTTGTTGCAGATGACAGGATCTCATTCTTTTTTTTTTTTTTTTTTTTTTAATGGCTGAATAGCACTTCATTGTGTCTGTCTACCACACTTCTTTATCCATTTGTCTGTTGATGGACACTTAGGTTGATTCCAAATCTTAGCTATTGTAAATAGCGCCTCAGTAAACATGGGAATGCAGATATCTCTTTGATATACAAATTTCCTTTCTTTTGCATATACACCTAGCAGTGGAATTACTGGATCAATTTTTAGTTTTTTTTGAGAAACCGCCAAACTGTTCTCCATAGCAGTTGTACTTATTTACCTTCCCACCAACAGTGTACGAGGGTTCCCTTGTCTCCACATTCTCACCAGCATTTATTATTGCCTGTTTTTTGGATAAAAGCCATTTTAACTGGGGTGAGATGATATCTCATTGTAGTTTTGATTTGTATTTCTCTGATGATCAGTGATGTTGAGCACCTTTTCATAAACCTGTTTGCCATTTGTGTGTTTTCTTTTGAGAAATGTCTATTCAGATCTTTTGCCCATTTTAAAGTCAGATTATTAGTGTTAATTGACTTTTGGGAGAATAAAGAAATTAAAACAAAAATATTTTCACATCAATTGGTATTAATATGACTATTATGATTTTACCATTTATTTTTGCAGCTATTGTTCCTGATATAGATGAAATTGCAGCTCAGGCAGAAACTATGTTTGCGGGAAGGTATAGTAACATTTATATATCTTTATCTTACTTGTGAATAAGATTTTACTTAGAATTCTGTTGACACTTTGATATCGCTCACTGTATATCTATTTATTTTTAGACCCTCTATTGTTGCTAACATAATTTCTGCCAAAAATGAAGCTGCTAATTTACTCTAGAGGAGAAAGCATAGCTTTTCTTTAGGTCAGGTAAAAAAAAAAAAAAAAAGGACAAGAGAGATGAGATCAGTGTATTGAACTTTCTTCTGAATTCTTTGCTTTTCTTTCCTCAAATAATGACAGCCCAAGAATGCCCTTTAACTCCGCTGGTATAAATATCACCGCATCTTGTAAAACATTGCTTCCCTGAATCTTAGATATTTGAGGCAAGAAAGTATCTTCTTTAATGTTATTATCAATTAGCCGGGCGAGATGGCGGGCGCCTGTGGTCCCAGCTACTTGGGAGGCTGAGGCGAGAGAATGGCGTAAACCTGGGAGGCGGAGCTTGCAGTGAGCTGAGATCCGGCCACTGCACTCCAGCCTGGGCGACAGAGTGAGACTCCGTCTCAGAAAAAAAAAAAAAAAAGGAAATACCCATAATTAAATAAAACAAGACACCTTTGACATGACTAGCCTCCTTTGCCATCAAGAATCCTGCCATTTATTGTTTTAATATTGTTTCTTTCTTCTTCAGAAATGAAATTAATAGTGATCAAAAAGAAAAATTAAAACGTTTAAGCTACAAATTATTAAGCTTCTGGTGCTCATTTTTATTATAGACCTGACGTGAGAACCTAAAAACAATCTGTACAGTAGTCTTTCCTTATCTGCTAGGGATACATTCCAAGACCCTCAGTGGATGCCTGAAACCACAGCTAGTACCAAACCCTGTATACACTGTGTTTTTGCCTATATATACAGACTTATGATAAAATTTAATATATAAATTAGGCATACTAAGAGATTAACAACATGACTAATAATAAAATAATTATAACAATATGCCAGCATCACCACTGTTGCACTTTGGGACCATTATTAAGTAAAATAAGGGTTACTTGAACAAGCACTGTGATCCTAAGACAGTCACCTGATGACTGAGACAGCTACTAAGGACTAATGAGGGGGGAACACGTACAGCGTGGAGTTGCTGGCGAAGGGGTGATTCATGTCCCAGACGGGACAGGCAGGATGGCACAAAATTTAGAACTCGTGAATTATTTATTTCTGAAGTTTTTCATTTCATATTTTAGGACCATGGTTGACCATGGGCAACTGAAACCACCGAAAGTACCCACAGATAGAGTTGGGGAGGGCAGTGGGGGCGACTACACTAAGCATCTTGTTGCAGTTTGTGTTGTTGTCATCGGAAGGACAAACAGGAATGAAGAATTAGGAGCACCAAAAAAGGATTTTTATCTCTAGTGAACATTTAGTTTAGTTTTGTTGTTGTGTTTTCCTATTGAAGATTTTCATTATTCCCTAGGAGAATGAACCAGTATATGATTTCACCTTGAAGTAGACGGACCTTTTGTTTCAGTGGAACCTCACCCAGAGTCCTCCTCCGCCACACCCGTGGCTGCTCTGGTGATGGTTCACGCACATGCGTGCTGGCCTTCCCCATTCCTCCCCACCTGTCATGTAGGGGTCTGTAGGGCCCCTGGGGAAATCAGTCACTGGTGTACATCCAGCCTAGCACAGCTCCTCCCATAAATGCTTTTGGATTGACGCAGATGCCCATTTTTTGTCTGTGCTGAGGTGACCAACTCATCGCAGTTTGCCTAGGAACCCGTGAGTCTTGGATAAACCAGGAGGTTCGATCACCCCTGCTTTCATGGACAGACACAAGCTTTTCTTTGTGATTGTTTCCTCATCAGTTACATGAGGAAAACAAAGAAAATATTTTCCTGTTTACTTCCTAATTTGGAAAAACAAATGATATACTTCTGAGAATATGTATACAATTCTAATACTGAAGTATAGATGTTATATAAATATGAGTCACTTTAGAAATATTTTTGGTTCTATAGAAAGGAAAAAAACCCAGTCCAACTTGATGATGAAGGAGGCAGGACATTTTTACGGGTCCTCATTCATCTGATCATGCACGACTACCCGCCTTTGCTGTCTGGAGCCCTGCAGCTATTGTTTAAGCACTTCAGCCAGAGGGCAGAGGTTTTACAGGCATTTAAGCAGGTAAGATTGAAGGGCCCTCAATGCATTCAAGGTAAAAGCTCTGAAAGTGTTAATAACATCCAACGTGACTTCATGGCTGCAGAAGTAATGACACTGTGTGGTTTTTCCTGGAGACACTTTCTATTTTTAAACAGAGACATGGCCTTGTCTATGCCAGGACGTGATCTATTTAGAAGGCATTCCCCACAAGTGATTTTTTAGTTAATGTCTTTAAAACAAATGAAAGACGGCCGGGCGCGGTGGCTCAAGCCTGTAATCCCAGCACTTTGGGAGGCCGAGACGGGCGGATCACGAGGTCAGGAGATCGAGACCATCCTGGCTAACACGGTGAAACCCCGTCTCTACTAAAAATACAAAAAAAAAACTAGCCGGGTGAGGTGGCGGGCGCCTGTAGTCCCAGCTACTCGGGAGGCTGAGGCAGGAGAATGGCATGAACCCGGGAGGCGGAGCTTGCAGTGAGCTGAGATCCGGCCACTGCACTCCAGTCCGGGCGACAGAGCGAGACTCCGCCTCAAAAAAAAAAAAAAAACAAAAACAAACAAACAAAAAAAAAACAAATGAAAGACACCAAGATTTGGGAAGGCACTGGGAGATAATAACATGTTAGGAATTTTGTTACCACTGCTATTATTTTATCCTTAAATTTTACTGATGAATTTGGGTAGGAGCACCAGTAGCCCTGAAATAATTATTTTGTGATTGAAAACTGCATAAATCCAAAAGAAAGGAACTGGTATGGATCTAAGCTTTTTCTCTGTGGTCTTTGAATAAGACATCAATCTTGAGATTATTAATTAGTAATACTTAAGTGCTTACATATGTTTCACTATTTAACATAATAGGGTATTGATCATTTAGGCAGTTTTACAGGAATATGTTAAAAGAATATGAAATAAAAGAGTAGTTCTATATTAAATACATAAATGTATATGTCCTATAATACGTGTAAATTATAAGAAAATAAAAACTTGTATGATGAGGTTTAGATTGTGTCTATTGATATTTTCTCCCACTTATTTTTGTTTCTGCCTCTTTTCAAACAGATAGAGTCTCAGAAAAATTAACTTCAGCAGTGAAAATAAAGTTAGGGTATCTTTTTAATATTAAATCACTTTGAAAAGTTTTGCTAGGGCTCACTTAAAAAATTCTAATATGTGAAAATACTGGTTCAAAGTTCACACTTACTTCCAGGTAGGTTTTCATAGTCAATATACATCTAAAATATTCATAAATGTTCTAGAAATAGTGAACTTCAACTAAGAGATTGAAATTATTCTGTTTTAGGTGCAATTACTGGTGTCTAATCAAGATGTAGATAACTACAAGCAAATCAAGGCAGATCTAGACCAGCTTCGACTGACAGTGGAGAAGTCTGAGCTATGGGTTGAGAAGAGCAGCAACTATGAGAACGGAGAAATAGGGGAAAGTCAAGTGAAAGGCGGTGAAGAGCCAATTGAGGTTCGTTTCAAGATCTATTTTGAAATACTCCAAATAATATCTTTTAAGTCAGATATGTGATCACATGCTCTACAATCAAAATTGTTCATAAAGAAAAATTCTGTTTTGATCAATAGAGCACAAAATTTTCATTTGCCAGGTTGTCAGTTAACTCCATAAACTGGCACTTTGCTTAGCTCTTGTCAATTTCTACCACTTCTTACCTCATCTATCTAGTGTTTCACTCTGTCATTTCCACTGTAAATTCTGTAATCCAGCAATCAGGAAAACAGGAAGGAGCGGAAGGAGAAAAAAGGAGTGGACTCTGAGACCTGTGGGGAAAGGTGAATTTTTGTGGACCCTTTCGCTGTGGCCATTTTTTTGCCAACCAGTAATTAATTTCTATCATTATGCATATCCTTATATAATATATAAAAATATCTAAATAGAAGACCAATATGCTTTACTGCCTGTATGAAAATACCAAAAATCTAAAGGGTGACTGTCATCTTCTGTTGTATTGGCTTTTTTAGTGTGTTAATTAGTTGCTGTTTTCACATTTCACTAAGTACATAAGATCGCTTAAAAAATGTTAAATACTGCTTTAGTAGTCATGCTTAGATAAAGCAGACTAGTACCAATATCATAATTGTTAATACAAAAAGTTTTGCAAATGCCTGTCTGGTGTTTTATATAGTTGTTTTTTAATCTGCAGGCATATAAACCCTTTTGATGGGTTTACCTGCCTTAGCTTTTGTGTTTGTTGGAGTACCCAAAATATTGTGAAGTGAAAAGTGAAAACAGAGCGAGAGATAACTAGAATAATCAAAATGCTTCTGAAATGCTTTGGAAGTTTGTGACAAGATACTGGAACGTGGGCTTCATTGCACACTCATGTCTACTGGGATTTCCTTTGCAGCCCTCACAGCCACAAGTAGATGCCCTTTATTTCCCTTTTGGCTTTTAAGTTCCACATGAGTTTATCTCAGTGGCAGAAGCTGAATTGAATTTAGAACTTCAGCTACAGGGGAATTTGAGAAACCAGCTCTGTGATACAGAGGGACCCTCAGGGGTGGGAATGCTTGCTGAATGCCAGGTAATAATATGCATCATAGAAAGAACAATGCGTAGGTTATTAGCGTGGGTTTTGAAATCAGACACCCCAGAATTTGCCTCTTGGTATATGTGTGACTTGGAGCAACTTATTTTCATTCTCTAAGTTTTATTTTTATTGACTTTCAAATGGATATCATCATGGTAGTTTGCTCCCGGAATTGCTGTAAAGATTAAACGAGGAAACCCTATGCACGTGGTAAGTGTGTCAGTTAATATGGCTTCAGTGGGAGAATATGAACAACATGAAAATATATACGATAAGATGACATTTTACTTACCAACAAGTCAAGAAGTAAGACTCCAGCTTTAATTCCTTGCCTCAGTGTTGTCATCATGGATCAATTGGCTTAGTTTTGAAGCCAGTCTTTCTCCTGACGGCATCATGGCAGTAGCATTCTAGATATCACATCTGTGCACGACAACATCAAGAAAGAATGCCTATTTCTGGGTCTCCTGTTTAGGGGCAAGGAAACCTTTCTTAGACATCCCTCACCTTATTTCATGTCTCTTTGGCCAGAACAGGGCCAGATGTTAAAACTCTATACTAGTGGAGTACAGGATTAGTTTAGGTTAAGTAAAAGATGTCCCTCAAGCTAGGATACACCACCTTGAGTTACATGGGAGAAGGATAGATGGCTAAACAAAATTGGATTCTTCTAGCAGAGAAGAATAAGAAAGAATGTTGGTTAGCAACCAACAGTGTTTTTCAACATTAGCATTCAGTCAGTGTTTGTTGTAATTATTATTTGTTTTTGTGTGTATCACACTGTGTTGTTTATTATGGTGGATATGGAATTATGAAATTTTAGAGTTACAAGATCCCTGTAGGGATAATCACCTTCAATTCCCTATGTGATATATGTGTTCTCTATCTCTAAATATCTCACCTGAGTGACATTATTTCTTCAAACAAAGCAAATTTCTGTGGCTGGAAATTCAGTACCACCTGAGGTAGCATATTCTGTTGATATTAAGGTACAGCTTAAAGAATCGAGTATTGCCAGGAAGAAGTTGATGTGGTCCCTCCCTATATAACAGAGGAAACCACTGTCATGAATTTATTTTAACCATTTCCTTGCTTAGTAGTTTTATCATGTGTCTGTATTTCTAAAACATAAGAAATATATGAGGAATATTTATTTAGCCTATTTTGTACATATTTTCATTGTTTATCCCTGTTGATGTATAACTGCAACTCATTCATTTTCTCTAATATATATTATTACATTTATGCACATGCTTATCCAGTTAGCTGTGGATGGACAATGGGCTTTTTCTGGTTTGGGTGTTTTAAAAGAAAATTTGCTACTAAAAGCAGTGCTACTGTGAAAGCTGTTGTATGTCACCTGGTGCACATGTTTGGGAGATTTTTCGGGATATCTACATAGGAGTAACATATGCAGTATGTTCCCCTCTACCAGACAATGCCAGTTGTTTTCCCTCCACTAGTGTAAGAGCGTTCTCCTACTCCCCATCCTTATCAGGGTGTTTTTCTTACTTTCCCACTTTTGATCATTGAGTACACTTGATATATTATCTCCGTTGTGATTTTCATTTTGCTGAATTAGTTATGAGGTTGAGTTTTTTTTATGTTTATTTGCCATTTTACTTCCTCTTGCTGTTTAGATAAAGTTAGATTCTATACAGGCAAATAGTTAATTCCTACCAATTCATGTGTACCTATTAATAAGGTTAAAAATATTCATTCACTTCAAGTCAGGTAATGCTATAAGTTCAAACTTGAACATGATCTTTTATTTATTTTTTTCTTGCTTTATTGTGTTCATAGGATTTTCTAGTACAAGGTAAAATAGAAGTGGTATTGGCATCCCTGTCTTATTTCTGATTTTAAAGGGAATGGTTCTAATATTTCACTATTGAGCATACTGTTTACTGTACATTCTTTTATAGATATCCTTTATGGAGGAGCACATTCTCTTCCTAGTTTACTTTTTAAAAACTACAAATGGTTATTGACTTTAATTAAATGTAATTTATGCATCTATTAAGATTATATTATTTTTTATTTAATCCATTCACCTAAATGACATAAATCTTAAATAGAGCTTCTACCATAGTAACTTTACATTCTAGGTTTAAAATATCTTGGTGATTTGTTTTTACATTGCTAGATTCTGTTTGCTAATACTTTGTGTAGAATTTTACATCTGTGTTGCCAGTGACATTAGCCTGTAATTTTTCCTTCCTTCCTTCCTTCCTTCCTTCCTTCCTGCCTTCCTGCCTTCCTGCCTTCCTGCCTTCCTGCCTTCCCTCCCTCCCTCCCTCTCTCTCTTTTACTGTTCCTATCAAGAGGTAATATTGAGGTTACACTAGTCCCATAAAATGAGCTATAGACTATTCCTTTTTTTGTGTGTAACATTAGAATGATCTGTTCATAAATGTTTGGTAAAACCTGTCTGCAAAACTGTCTGGGCATGATATTTACATTGTGGGAACATTTTGACTACTGATTCAATTTTTGATGATTATAAATTCATTCAAATTTTCTTTTCTTTTTTTTTTTTTTTTTTGAGACGGAGTCTCGCTCTGTCGCCCAGGCTAGAGTGCTGTGGCCGGATCTCAGCTCACTGCAAGCTCCGCCTCCCGGGTTCATGCCATTCTCCTGCCTCAGCCTCCCGAGTAGCTGGGACTACAGGCGCCCGCCACCTTGCCCGGCTAATTTTTTATATTTTTTAGTAGAGACGGGGTTTCACCGTGTTAGCCAGGATGGTCTCGATCTCCTGACCTCGTGATCCGCCCGTCTCGGCCTCCCAAAGTGCTGGGATTACAGGCTTGAGCCACCGCGCCCGGCCTCAAATTTTCTACTTTGAGTTAATTTGTTGTGCATTTTTCTAGCCATATATTGAAATCTTCAAATTTATTGGCATAAATTTGTTCATATTCTTTTGCTATCTTTTAAGTTTCCACTGTATTCATAGCTTTGTACCCCTTTTTCATTCTTTATATGTTTTGCTGTGGCTCTCTTCTTTTCTTTAGCTCTATCCAGCTCAATCTTTCCAGAGTTTTATGTACAGTTTACCCTTGAATAGTGTTTGGGGGATGGTTAGGGCTGCCAGCTTCCTGCACAGTTGAAAATTTGTTTATAACTTCTGACTCCATCAAAACTTAAGTACTAATAGCCTACTGTTGACTGGAAGCCTTACTGATAACATAGACAGTCAATTAACATATATTTTCTGTGTTGTGTGAATTATGTAGTGTATTTTTACAATAAAATAAACTAGAGAAAAGAAAATGTTAAGAAAATCATGAGGAAGAGAAAATATATTTGCTGTCTCTTAACTGGAAATGGATCATCATAAAGGTCTTCATTCTCATTATCTTCACACTGAGTAGGTTCAGGAGGAGGAGGAAGATGGAGGGTTAGTCCTGCTGTCTCGAGGGGGACAGAGGTAAAAGAAAATCTGTGTATAAGTGGACCTGCACAGTTCAAATTCATGTTCAAGGTCATCTGAATTTTACTCATGTTTTAAACATAGTCTGTTTTGGGGTTTGTTGAGATTCTGGATTTGTTTGCTGTTTTATTATACTTATCCTACTATACTCTATCACTTTATGTTGACAGACTTTTCGATTTAAAGAAAAATTGGTGGTATAATTTCCTTCAAAGGAGCTACATTCGCTGAGTTTTGACAAATGATATTTTTTATTTTTCAATATTAGATATTAAAAATTTTTCCATTGCGAGTTCTTTCTCTTAGAATTACCTGGAAGTGAGTTTTTAAATTTCTACATGCATAGGCGAATTTTACCTTTTTTGTTAATTGAATTCTTAATTAACTTGTGACAAGATAATTTAGTTATTATGATATCATTTCTCCAAAATTCATTGAGATTTGCTTTCCGATCTATTGTACATCCAGATTTTGTAAGTGTCCAATGTGGCTTGAGAAGAATGTGAATGGGTGTAGGATTCTTAATAGATGACTGGCAAATCAAGCTTATTAATTGTGTTTAATATATTGAATATTATTTTTATTTTCTTGACATATTAATAAGTAAGAGAGATTTGTTGACATTTCCCACTACAATGGTAGGTTTATCAATTTCCCCTTGCATTTCTATTAATTTTTACTCCACGTGGTTTGAGATTATGTCATTAGATGCCTGTACATTTGAAATTATTGTATTTTTACTGCAGGACAAAAAGGTTTATCAACTGTGAATTATTTCCCCTCACTTCTGATTATTTTATTCCATGTCTTCTGGCTTTCATTGCTGCTATTGAGAAGTTTGCTCTGTTAAATAGTGGTGCTTTAACTTTGAAACTCCAGTTAAGTGCTTGTTAAACTTTATTAGTGAATATATTACTATACAGTACATATCTGTTCATTTCCTTTTTATATTTTCTCTACCTATGACTTTGTATGGCATATGGATAATTTCTTTAGACTGATCTGAGTCTCTCTTCAGGTCTGTCTTCTTTGCAGTTTTCTCTACCAATTTACTTTTAAACTTCAGCCACTATATCTTTTTCATACCTGAAATTTCATTATTTTAAACCTGAAATGTGATTTTTTTCAAATATATTTGGTCATTTTTGATCATGCTTTGTTGTTTTCTATTTTTTGTGATTCCCTATGACTCTTTTAGGGTCTGTATGTAATAACTCTGAGATCCGATGTACTTGAGATTTTCTTGTGATTCTCACTCATGTTGTGTTTCATTATATTTTTGACCATGTTTGATTATGTGCTCATATCTTTTTCAAATTGACTTCATTTTTAGAGCAGTTTTAGGTTTAGAGAAAAATTACACAGAAGCACAGAGTTCCCATATAGTTCCTCTTTTCCTCTTTCTTTTTCTCTGATTGTTAACATCTAGGATAGGTGTGATACATTCATTATAATTGATAAGCCAATATTGACACAGTATTTTTAAACTAAAATTCATTATTTAGTAAGGTTCATTCTTTGTGTTGTTTAGTTATAGGTTTTGACAAATGCATAATGTCATGTATCCACCATTGCAGTGTCCAACAGAATAGCTTCATTGCCCTAAAAATTCTCTGTGCTTCACCTATTTGTCTCTCCCTATGGACCCCTGAGTCCCTGGAAACCACTGATTTTTTAAAATAATTTCTGTAGTTTTGCCTTTTCCAGAATTTCATATAATTGGAATTATACAGTATGTAGCTTTTCCAGACTGGTTTCTTTTACTTAGCAGTATGTGTTTAAGTTGTTCCATGTCCTTTTGCAGTTTAATGGCTCATTTTTTGTTATTGCTGAATAATAGTCCCTTGTACTGTTTATCCATTCACCTATTGAAGGACATCTTGGTGGCTTCCAGATTTTGGCAATTATGAATAAAGCTGCTACAAACATTGGGTGCAGGTTTTGAGCGCCTATGTTTTGACATTAGTCCTGGGGTTGACATAGGGTATGTTTTCCTCCTTAGAGTATTTGTGATTGCCTTTGCCTGTTGGCAGGGGGCGCTGCTAGCCTGAGACCACATTACTCCCTTCCTGTATACCTGTTTTAAGGCAGGAGTCTTGGGTTTAGCTGGCCAAACTAGACACTTGCTCAGTTTACTTAGTCTTTGGGTTGCAGATCTAGTATTGTCATTTGCCTTCAGGGAAACTTATCTTGTGCCCTTGCTTGGAGCTCTCTGATCTGGTTTCGGGTTACATTTTTCCCTTAGAAGATGGAGGGTGGGGTCTCTGGGAGTTGTCCTTCGTTTTCTATGGGCCCAGAAATGCTGTGTAAAGTGTACATTTCAGTCCCATTGCTTTTATGCTCACTTGCCTTTGTGCACACTTGAATTTCTCCTTTCTGTTCTTAAAGTTTGGTATCTGGGCTCAAATCTCATATTCCATTTGCCCTCAGAGAATGAACACACTTCATGGACACCCAAAAAACGGGGTGACAAAGTAGTTGATTAAATACCGAACTATGTGGTACAGAAAAAGGAGAGACCAGCGTGGGCCTGATGACTGGAAGAAGGCCCCACTCCAGATTCTGCACATAGGCCTATTCTGAAGGATTGGGAGGAGTTAGCTAATGTATTCAGAATAATAAGAGAAGTAAAGTTCAAGAATAAGTGATTTGTATTTGCAATGGCTGGAAACTAGGAGCCTGTGAAGATTCTTGGGTAGGGAGGTGAGCATACTATTTTGGAAAATTTAGTCTGACAGAATCCAGAATGCTTCAGAAGAACAAGAGGCTGGCTCTTGTACAAATGCAGGTGAGAGCTTCTGAAAGCGTGCAGTAGTGAGGTAGCAGTAGAAATGTATGCAAATAGGTGGATTGGGAAGCCAGGAAAATGGTATCTATATAATGGATTAATATAAGGGGAACAAAAGTGAAAAACTATGAAGTTGCTAATTTATATACAGCCAAATAATCTGTATTCTGCAATAACCCAGCAGCCAAAGATAGTGGCAATGTATTGTAAACAGGATGAAATATATCACAGTATCAATGGAAACAGCCAGTAGCAGGCAGCACACACGCTAGCAGGCCAATACAAACAATACTCCTTTGTTGTTTAGTAAATCTTACAAAGGCTGTAAACACAGCACTATCAGCATTGTTCTGAAACAGCTCATAATGGTCTAACTTTGTGCCTGCTTAGATATCAGAAGACCAGATAACTTTAATGTGATTATTCATTTTGAGAATAAAAAATATCTCCATAACATAAAAGTGTGAGGGAAAAAAAGTGTTTTCCCTCAGTGGTAAATTTGGTATACTCTGTTGACAATAAATGTGAATTGATGGTCTGTCTACTAATCCTAACAAATCTCAGTTTATAATCCAAAATTATACCATTACCATACTTGATCTCTTATAAATAAGAAGAAGGGAATGGATTTGGTCGTCTATTAAGCCCACTGTGTCCCTAGAGCGTAGGAGCTTTATTATCTATTGTATAGTATAGTTTTTCCCTTTATTAAACTTATCGTCCCCAGCGTTAAAAGACTCTACCATCATTTCTGAAAGCTTAAAGGCTAAAATATAACAAGTTGACAATATCAGTAGCATTAGGTGCAATTACTAATTCATCACTTTCAAATATGCGTTGACTTCTAAATATAGGAAGGAGAGATTAACTCAGGAAACCATACCCGAGTAGGTTAAGTCAGGATTACCCTTTACGTTCATCCACTGCTTTATTTAGGGTTGAGAAGCGGGTCACATGGGCATTGCAGTGCTTCAAAGGAAAGTTCCTCCTCATGTTGTTTATTTTGATTGTTAATTTTTCTTACAGTGATTTTGCTTCTATATTTGTGTGTATACCTGTATTTATCTCTGTATCTATCTACTCACTTATATATGGTTGCCAGCTTCTTTTTCTTTACTATTTTTTAGAGATGGGTCTTGCTCTGTCACCCAGCTAGAGTGCAGTGGCCCTTTTAAAAAATTTGACTTAGACTCTCACTGATGTAAAGTCTCATGTTTAAACTATCTATCTAGTTTTTAACTTCAAGGACTATATAGTTCATTTTCAGGTTATTTAATTGGTTCTTTTTCATTTTCATCTATTCTAGATTCATATCTGTCTGTTTTTACATCGTAATTATTTTTGTTCTTTTAATGGATGTGTGATGTAAGGAGCAGAATTAACTAAAAAATGTCCCTAGGGGCTCACTCTGAGTTGTCTGGACAATGAGGTGGCTGGGACTGTTTTTGCAGAATGAGGAGTGCCTCTCTTCCAAGGGACTGTGTACTGATTTTGGCTTCTCCTAGGACCTGTGGCTTCTGCCCCTCAGCAGGGACAGTTCAATTTCTATGGGCCACAGGCAAGTGTTCAAAAGATTCCTGTAAACAACAGGCACTGGCTGGTGCTGGAACAGTTTGCATGTCCCTTTATTGAGAAGGTTACGCTCCACCTTGCCCCATAGGTAGTTACTGTGGCATTGGGGGAGTGGTTGCTTGGAAATCTAGACCCACACTATCCAGCAGGGCACCCAGCACTCCTGTGCGGGGAGATGGGAGGAGGGGGGACCTGTGCCTTCTCTTCTCTTGCTGTTGCTTGACTTGTAGCCTGTCCTTTCCCTGAAAAGGCTATCCTTCCTTATCCGTGCTGAGTGATGCTGTGACATCATCCTCAACACTATTGCATGGCACATGGCAACCACAGAGGTGCCCACCGGCATGAGGGATGCTATTCCTCACTATCTCTATGATTATTTTAAACATACCTACTTACAAGGCCTGTCAGAAAAGCTCTTGATTGTGTATATTTCACTGGGCATGATATAATATTATTATGAGTTTTTTATTTGACTTTTTTAGTATTGGTGTTCGTCATAGGAGTTTGAATTACAGTTTGCAGATGTATCTTATTATTTATTAATTATATTACTTTATTAAGTGTGAATTAATTCCTGCTTTCCCTCCCTCCCCTCTCTTTCCTCTTCTCCATGGATTTTTCTCTCGTTCTCCCTGAGCACACCTTCCCTATCTGTTGGTTTTTCTATTACCTCCACATCTCATTACTTTTTAAAAGCAAAAACTGTATTCCATTCTTTGCCTGCCACTTCTGATCTTTTTTCCTTTGATGAAGCAAGCAAAGTTGCAAATCCCCCTAGCAGGATACATATTAAGAAACTTCTCCTTTTCCAAGTGTTGGTATGAGATTCTCTGCAGTGGGAAAATAGTTCTACATAAACTTGTTTCTTCAGCTAAACTTGTAATTGATTAGCTGACTTTTGACACAATCTGGTAGAATGTCTAACCCCGATGTCCTGGGACAGGAGCAGTCCATGTGTTCTAGACAGAATCTTGCAGCTTGACCTGATCAGTCAGGGACACTATGGTAATTTCATGAAGAGCTTTTATGCATTAGTTTTGGACAGTGCTTTCCTGAATTTCCCTTTTATGGAATCTGTTTTCTTGTCTCCAGTTTCTATTTTTGCCTCCAACCTAATTGTGTAATTTATTTATTTGTTTATATCACTATACATATTCCCATACGTATGTCTGAGCTAATTCCACTGAAGGTGATGGTGACAGATGAGTTTCAATTAACATGCCCCTTCACAAGACAGACATGTGAAAAATAACTTTTGGTTTATACTAAAATGCTTGTTTTACACATTCTCATCCTATTTGGTTATAATATAAATTCTTAAATGTAACAATTATACTTCCAGAATGTGTTATTTCAATTACTTGGTTATTAGATCTTTTTTATGAGAATTTTTCCCTTCTTGTTTTCTAACCACATTTAAATTGATACTGTTTTGGCATAAGCTTACTATTTCCCTTTATGCTATAAATAAGTTACTATCTTACTTTCTTTTTTAACTTTCCTATTTGTTCTTTTTTTTAGACGGGGTCTTGCTCTGTCATCCAGGCTGGAGTGCACCGGTGTGATCACAGCTCACTGCAGCCTCGACTTCCTAGGCTCCAGCAATCCTCTCCTAGCTTCCTGAGTAGCTGGGACCATATGTGTGCACCACCACGCCTGGCTAATTTTTGTATTTTTTGTAGGGATGGAGTTTCACCATATTGCCCAGGCTGATCTTGAACTCTTGAGCTCAAGCAAGCCACCTGCTTTAGCCTCCCAAAGTGCTGGGATTGCAGGTGTGAGCCCCTGCACCTGGCCTCCACTTGTTCTTAATTCAATACAAGTTGTTAGTGAAGATTCTATGTTCTCATATGGTTTCTTTTTTTCAGCAAGTGGCTAACGAGGAAATAATAGTGGCTGATTCATTCAAATCAAAGCATACATTTGTTTTTAGATCAGGCAACAACATTTCTGTAACGATTTCTTGCGGAACAAGTGAGTGTAAAAGGCAGTGCTGATTCCTCCCTCTCACACATTTCATATATACACCCCCCTTCTCACAACCATGTCCGACTGGGTGAGCCATAACCCTATTGTGACTAGAGAAGCTTCCTTCATACAATGTATCAGTATCAAAGTCACTCTCTAAGGGTTCTATTATGTTGCTGTTTTCACTTCCTGTACAGTGCTTTGTATGCCATTCTGTTGATCAAAAGGTTGCCCATGCTTTCTACATTTTATATAATACTGGTGAGTTTTTAGCCATCCCTGGAGTTACATCAGAAAAATTCTGGGACATATTGCTGTATGATAATAGGTTCCTGCTGTGCTCTTTTTTTTTTTAATTTAAAAGTAAACTTTAATGTCAAAAATGCAAACTTGGGGAGCGCGGAAAGATCACATACAAGGCTACCACTTCACACTTGGAGGGTTGCACAGCGGCGGGGCAGAGGGGCTCCTCACTTCACAGACAGTGGGGCGGCCAGGCAGAAGGGCTCCTCACTTCACAGACAGTTGGGCGGCCGGGCAGAGGCGCTCCTCACTTCCCAGATGGTGGAGGGGCCGGTGAGAGGTGCTCCTCACTAGGTTCCTGATGTGTTCTTATGAAAGCAGTTACTAGTTACATTAAGCGTTTCCAGTTTTTCCCAATACCTATCTAAGCAAAGTTCCCCAGTGGCACGAACTTTTTTTGTTAGCTTATTTATCAGAGATGCAGATTGTAAAGGAGATTTGGGTTTTGTTCTAGAACATCAGCTTAAACATTATCAAATACTAACTAAAATGACATCAAATGAGTCAGAAAAATGCCGTTATTTTGTCTTATTATGGAGCAAAAGGAAAAAAGGTTTGGGGTAAAGTTATGAATATGTATGTATTCTCTAGAAGGGTAGAGCTTTGCCCCTGACTTGAGGAAACATCTGGAAGGAAGTTATCTGCAAGTAATGCTGGTCACAGCCTCTTCTGTCCATTGTGAATTTTGAATCAAGCCTTCAAGCAGCCTTAGGTGCTTCCCAGGGAAGCAGAAACTGACAACCATGATACCAAGATGGTCCAAAGTATCTTTCCAGGCAAGGTCATAGAAGTAGATCTAGGCTGATATCTTCCTAAATGACTAGTACATGATGTTATCATTAGATGGGAGGGAGAAAAAAAATACCTCCTTATCCCATAGAGGGTTATCATTCAGTTATCGGAAAGAGGCAGTATTTATTCTGAACAGCTTCAACTACATTATGATCTATAATCTGGTGAATCAAATATAAAAGACTGATTATTAAAAATAATTTTTTGTATGTTTTGAAGGGAGATAAGGATAGAAGAAGGAAAGCATTTGGCACCTGAAGTTGAGGGGAGGGTGGGTGGTTTATGGTGTCACGGACTAGTTTAAAGAGTGGTTACACCAGAGAAGGCTACCGGTACAGATGGTGAGCAGAAGGCCTTGCAGTCTTGCTGACTTGGCAACTTCACTGAGGATGGACCTCCTTAAACTTCAGTGGGATAGGGGTAAATAGA
Organism: Trachypithecus francoisi; assembly: GCF_009764315.1. Classification (NCBI taxonomy): domain Eukaryota; kingdom Metazoa; phylum Chordata; class Mammalia; order Primates; family Cercopithecidae; genus Trachypithecus; species Trachypithecus francoisi. Next base: position 104,653,133 of record NW_022681456.1, read on the forward strand.
AGGCATGCACCAAGCTATTTTAATCATGCAGCTGCAGATGTAGGCAGCTCTACATTGTAGGATTTGGAAAATTCTATTTTTAAAAGCATGATTGCCCTTGGTTAAAATTAAGGAGCTGGATTCCCATTAATTAGTGCCAGTATTTACTTATTTATTGAGATGGGTCTCACTCTGTTGCCCAGGCTGGAGTGATTAGCACAATCATAGCTCACTACAGCCTCAAACTCTTGGCCCAAATGGTCCTCCTGCCTCAGTTTCCTGAATAGCTAGGGCTATAGGTGAGCCCACCATGCCCAACTAGTAAATGTTTTTTTATTTTTTATTTTTTATTTTTCATAGAGACAGAGTCTTTCTATGTGGCCCAGGCTAACCTCAAACTCTTGGCCTCAAGCAGTCCTCCCACCTTGGCCTCCCAAAGTATGGGGGTTATAGACATGAGTTATCATACCTAGCCAGTGCTAAAATTTAGTTTACCATATAGTTCACATAATATTACTTTCTTATATCATTTTTTGCTATTGATATAAAAGTTTCCTTACCTGATGAAAACAAAAAAAAAGAAACTATCTTTAGAACCAATATTCAGTCTTTGTGTCTCTGCCTAGAACCCTGATGCCCACCCAATTTCTAGACTCTTCTTGCTCTCTTGTTTTTGAACCTACTGTTTTATGTTATGGTATGTACTATGCAATTACAAATCTAACTACCTCTAAAATCACTGAACTAAGCTGTTTCCCATATTCTGTTAGGGGGATTACATTTAAGTTCTCCAGATGATAGGAAGCAGTTACAATAAAGTGCAAGGACGTTTGGAGCACCGTATTTAGTTTTCATCACTATTGTCAAAAGGATCATTTGGAGATGTGCTACGAGCCTGACACTGTTCTAAGTGTCACACTTTTTTCTTTTTTCTGGACCCATTCAGCTCTGGGATTCTGCATAAGTCATACTTCTACATTTTGCACTTTTCTAATATTTTGTCATTAGAATAAATTCAAGGTTTTGTAGATTAGACCAGTGATGTAGGGCTAAAGTTTATAGAATGTAAAGCATTGTATAAGACATAAAGAATACAGCCAATTTCAGCTCTTTCAGAAGGAAAACTTTTGCAGCACCTTTATTTAGACCATTTTGGCATCAGAATTAGAAAACAAAACCTAATTGTAGTTATATGGTTTACATATTTCTTAAATTGCCTTGATCACTGCTTTGGAATCATCCAGATGTTCCATGGGTTTTTGTTCAATTTAATTAAATTGAATTATTTTCTGAAATTAAAAGGGGTTGTTTATTGAATTTTCCAATGTTGCTGCCTTTTGTTGACTGCTAGCAATTTTAAATCAAAATCACTATTTTTCATAATTCCCACACATACAGAGTTTAGCATTGTATATATCTTCACCTGGGCTGAACTAAAGAGCATAACTTTTTGTCATGTAGTACATTTTACCTAAGATTACTTTTGTTAAAACAAGACACTTGCTTTTTCTTCAGATTATTGCTTGAAAAACAGGCTTAAGGATATCTACCAAAGCTTCGCCTGCCTTTGTAACAGTTTTCTTTAAAGTTGACATGCATCAAAAATATCTCTTTTCTAACTAAGGAGCTTTGTCAATCTTTAGAGCTGGTAATATCTTAATCCTGGTTTGTGGTACAAGTATGTGTGTGTTTGTGTGTATGTTTTAGTATTTCTTCTCTTACAGAAAAAAATGAAATGGCCTTTTAAAAATCCAGCCTTCACCTTTGTGATCAGAAAAAGGAAATGTAATTATATTTCTAGCTTTTGCAGTTTCTACTTCTCATCAATAAATTATTTTTGCTATCAAATGGAAAATCTATTTGTTTCATACTCTGACCTCTAGCCTCTTTTCATCTAAATAGTTTTCATTCATCTTAGCCACTGGGTTGTGTTTTCTCTTCTACACTGGTTTTACTTTCATATATAGTTTAACACTTTCTCCTATAATTTTCTTTCTTTTTTTTTTTTTGAGACAGAGTCTTGCTCTGTTGCCCAGGCTGCAGTGCAGTGGTGTGATCTCGGCTCACTGCCACCTCTGCCCCTCAGATTCAAGCATTTCTCCTGCCTCAGCCTCCTGAGTAGCTGGGATTACAGGCACCACACATCACCACACCCAGCTAATTTTTGTATTTTTAGTAGAGATGGGATTTCACTATGTTGGCCAGGCTGGTCTCGAACTCCTGACCTTGTGATCCACCCACCTTGGCCTCCCAAAGTGCTGGGATTGCAGGTGTGAGCCACTGCACCCGGCCTGTCCTATAATTTTCAAGATTCACTTCATGGTTAATGTCTAGCAGGTAATATCTTGCATTCTTTTCTCTCTTTTATTTCCCTGGAGTGGTGGTTGGACTGCTTTCATTTCTGTCTAAATATTCATTATGATAGCTAGGCGATACACTTCGGGAGTCTAACTTAGTGATGTTTTGAAGGCTTTCAGTGTTTGGATCTTTTACTTTTTGCAGTTCCAGTTCTGGTGAGTATGAGTGACAAGTGGTCAGCAAGGTAGAAGCTAAGAGATGAGAAAGAGTCATGAAAGGATACAACCTGCTGTTGTACTAGAAACAGGGATGAAGCAGGGAGATGAGGAAGAGGAGATGGAATTTTTGATTTTATGCATCAAAAATTTTGTTCTCTGAGACACAGTAGGGAAGATAGATAGGTTTGTGGATATCACTGGAAATTTTTGAGTGGAAAAGAGAAAGTGTCCATGTAGAGGAATTTTTGTCTCCTCCGTAAAATGGGAGGAGGAGGTCATTTGTTAAAGTGAAGTTGAGACTGGGAACCTCAGGACAATATTTGCCAGAAAAGAAGCAAAAGAAAAATATAAAGCTGAGTGAGGAGTGTGCTGGCTCAACATGGATTAAGTCACTCTGCTGCTTGAAGCCTTTCATCAGAACTGTCTGATTAACAAGGAAAGTAGTTTTTTTCTTTCTTGATGTTTATTTTGTGATTTGTCCTGGAGCACAGTAGGAGAAGCAACTTGGGACAAATAAATTGTATCAATTGGCTTCCTGTATCTTTGTAAGTTTCTCCTGAGCTTAAACTAGGGTCCCCTTTCACGGCAAGTGCCTAACACCATCATTATGGTTAGGAGTTTTGGACCCATGTTGAACTTGACATTCCTCCCAAGTGCAATTTTCTATGGATTGTAAATGAGGGAGGCCATCAGACCCCACTGTGATTGCCCAGTCTTTGCAATGGACCATGTCAGTTCTTGCCATTTTCCATATAACTAGTGTGCTTGTTCTTGCTGCAGTACCTTTGGCTAAGGTGACTTCTTCTTCACCTGGCAAGGCTTTTCCCTGCTCAGCTAGACATCCTTTATGCCTAACTAGACAGTTTTCATCCTTCTAGACCTTGCCGTACACTTGACCCCCTTTGTAGCACTTGTCTAAAGCTGCAGCTGTTCTCTTTCTATCTCTCTCTGAATAGTGAATTCTGCCCAGTTCCAATCTTTATTGATATATTTCTCCCTGTTTTCTTAGGTAGACTGTAATTTTCTTGTGAGAAGGACCATATCTTCTATGCATCTCTTTTAGATCCATTCACTGTAGTCTAGTACCAGGTGTGCATGACATCTTCATAAATGTTCAGAATGGAATTGTCACTGGTGTTTGATTTTCATAAGGTGACGCCAGTAGCTGATGTTTCAAATATGTCCACTCCCTCCATATTTGCGATGCTACAGATAATAGTTATTATAATTAAGTATTTTTGGTGTTTCAGGTTTCCTTAATAAGCTTCATTAATTTGATAATTTAAACATTTTATTTTAATTTGCTTTTTGTTTTTCTTTCTTCATTTTCATGGTTCTGTATGTTGGCCCTGAGTCGTGACTCTTTAGGATGCCGTGGTGACCTATCAGAGCATTGTTGCGTTAAGTTGTTTCTTGCTCCCTTCTCTATGATGTGCTCGGCTACGATCATCTGCTCCATCACTCTTTTTTTCTTGCAGTTCATTCCTGGTGATTAAATTATATCTTTTATGCCCTGTATTTTCACTGTTTCTTCTCATATAGGCAATATAAAGCCACAGCATGTCTGAGGTATATATGTCTCTTATGGATATGCACTACTAATATGTATGAAAACTTTACAGTTTAACTTATAATTCTAGGTCATTCCAGTTAACTTGTCATTGTGTTCTCACTGGGTAGCGGTAATTTGCATGGCTCAGTCAAGCCAAGGAACATTTTATGCAATAAAAAAGTACAAAAGAACCATTTAAGTTGAATAATAGATTTATTACAAAATAATTACAAAATATATTTATTATTTAATACAAAAGAAATAAATTTACCACAAAGCTACAAATGGCGTAAAAGTACATATTTGTGTTCCTTTTAGGAATCAAACATTTTAAGTCCAGTACAGGATGGAACAAAGAAACCTCAGATTGACAGCAACAAGAGCAATAACTACTGGATTGTAAAGGAGGTCAGCAGATGCAAAATATTCTTATATAGGTTTATATTTGCATGCCAAATAAGTTTTGCTTATAAATTATACTTAATATTGTTGTTTGTTATATTTGATGCTTTCCCTCTTCTTTTTAAAGATTTTGATTAGGCTAAGTAAACTCTGTGTACAGAATAAAAAGTGTCGGATTCAACATCAACGATTACTGAAAAATATGGGGGCACATTCAGTGGTGTTGGATCTTCTCCAGATACCCTACGAAAAGGTTAGTCCTGGTTATTTTTTGTTCTTTAGCTTGTTATTTTGATACAGTTTAAAATGTTTCGCAAAGTTCCAAGAAATTTTTTCTTTCTTAATTATTTTAGAATAAATCACCCACCAGGTGCCCCATCACCCCTGAGCCCTTTCATGTATGTTTCCGACAAACAAGGGTACACTACCACATCACCACACTAGAGCCTTCCAAATCAGGAGAGGGCGTGGTGCTTTACCACCACCTAGTCCCAACACACTACTCAGCTTTCTCCCTTTGTCCCAATTGTTTTCGGCTTGAAAAAAAGATCAACTTGTTATGGGAACTCCCATAACATTGACACTCTTAAAAATAGCCAGTTATTTTGAAGGATGTCCCTTAATGTGGATCATCTGATGTTTCCTCCTGATTAACACAATTACGCATATTTGGCAGGAACATAACAGGAGTAATGCTAAGTTCGTCTCATTGCTTCCTATTAGTTGGTGCACAATTTTGATTTGTCCCATGACTGATGATGTTCACTTTGATCCATTGATTGAGGTTGTGTCTGCCAGGCTTCTCTGATTTTCCTTTTGTAATTCCTTTGTAATTAATAAGTATTTTGTAGAGCAGTTCTGTGAAACTAATACCCCATTCTTCATGAAACTTTCAACTTATTCATTTACTGTGTTTATTTTTATCAGTGTGGGTTTGTATATGTTCATTTTATTCCATAGGTTATAAAGGGTTCTATCGTTATTTATTTTGATTTCCAGAGTGTCTCAGATTTGGCCAGTGGAGTTCCTTTGAGCTAGATTATCTGTCTTCTAACATACCCCCACCATTATTTGAGTACTTCCTTGCTTTCTGGCACAATAAAATGTTCCAGGCTCATCTTGTGTTTTTCTTGCTTCAACTCTAGAATCAGCCATTTCTTTAAGAAGCCCCATTTCTGTTTGGTGGGGAATAGTATTTAGGAGCAAAGTTCTGAGAACTGAGTGGGCTTATTGCTTTGGGGTGTTGCCTCCATAGCCTCTCTAAATAGGCAAAGCTGGGGAATATGCATATGTGTGGGTGCATATAGAAATTTATTTAATATTAACATAAAATTCCACTCAAAACATGAGTCCATCTGAATTTCTAACAATGACCACGTGACAAATGGTACAGTCAACTACACAGGGAAATTTTAGGTAGTTTCACTGATATTGTCACAAGACCACTTTTAAGAAGACAAATTTGTTTCTCTGTGAATTTTAAGACTTAAGTTTCTTGTTAAGATTCTTATAACCAAATAATAGTAGCTTAGTATAGGACTTTGGAAAATGGAAACGAATAAGGATATTCATTATTAAGAGTGTTAAGAAACAGGGGGACAAAAGGGAGGAGAAAATAGAAGAGAAAGCAGAGAGGAAAAGAAAAAGAAATAGTTGGAAATAAGAGACAAGGTAAATAGCAAGAGGAAGGGACAGAGAGATTGGAGAGAGGAAGAACTGAGATGAGTGAGTAATAAATACATATACAGAGATGACTGACAGAGTGGAGGAAGAGAGGAAGTTTGAATGGAGAGGAAACGGAGTGAGAGCAGAGCAGGAGAAAAGGGGATGGGAGCAGAAGAAATAATAGATGGGGGCCGGGCGCGGTGGCTCAAGCCTGTAATCCCAGCACTTTGGGAGGCCGAGACGGGCGGATCACGAGGTCCGGAGATCGAGACCATCCTGGCTAACACGGTGAAACCCCGTCTCTACTAAAAAATACAAAAAACTACCCGGGCGACATGGCAGGCGCCTGTAGTCCCAGCTACTCGGGAGGCTGAGGCAGGAGAACGGCGTAAACCTGGGAGTCGGAGCATATAGTGAGCTGAGATCCGGCCACTGCACTCCAGCCTGGGAGAGAGAGCTTGACTCAGTCTCAAAAAAAAAAAAAAAAAAAAAAAAGAAATAATAGATGGGACAAGAGGAGAAGGAGAGAGGAGATGGAATAGACATGGGAGAAAGAGTAGGAAGGAAGATGTATGAGAAAGAGAGAGAAATAGAGTGGGGAAAGAGAGACAAAGAAGAAAAGAAGCAGAATGATGGAGATATATAGACATACTGCAAAATGAGACATTTAAAGGAAGGGAAGAATTATGGGTATTGGGGAGTACAGCAGAGAAGGGAGGAGAAACAGAGAAAGATAGGGACAGAGAGGAAAGGAGGACAGAGGGAGTGTGGGGATGAAGCAGAGGAGGAAAAGGTGGCTATGTACAGAGATGGGGAAACGTGGTGAACAATTGGAAAGATTGGGGAGAAAGAAGGGCTGTGAAACGAAGGGGGCATTGGAAGAGTAGAGCAGAATAGAATCAGGAGGAATAACACAGAAGGTGAGAAAGATTTAGAGAACAGAGAAGAGGGACAGGAGGGGAAACTGGGAGAGGTGTGAAACATAAAGGACACAGAGAAAGGAGAGCAAAGATGGGCAGAGAGAAAAATGGTATGTGGGTGAAAGGACAGATTTTTGCATAACATTTGCAGTCTTCTATGTTTGTTTCTATCACGTGCTATTCTTTAACTTACAGAACGATGAAAAGATGAACAAAGTAATGAATCTAGCCCATACGTTTCTGCAGAATTTCTGTCGAGGAAATCCACAGAATCAAGTTCTTCTTCATAAACATCTGAATTTGTTTTTAACTCCAGGTGTAAGTATTTTAGTGGCTTCTAATATTTCTAGTAAAGTGTGCATCAAACTTGTCTTAGTAACATTCTTGAAGAGAATTTTGTTACACTTCATTGCTGCATTTTTTTTTCCTTGTGGAAATTATCTCTCCAAAAGTGAGTATCTTTTTTTTTTTTTTTCCATTAAGGAAACTTTTAAAGAAACTTGAAAAATTGCACAAGTTTTACATGCAAATGACAATGTCTTTTATATGTATATAGTTAAATGTTAGGAAAAAGATATGGTAGAACAAAGAACTAACTCACAATACTCTGAGTAAGGTAAATATGGAAAACTCGGAGGTGGAGTTTGCCCTTGTCTGTAAAATGTGTTTGAACAGATTTTATGGAAGACCTAACTTTGAATTCATAATTAATCTTGAGAATACTGTTGCCATTATGTTGCACTTTATGGTAATAAGCTCCTTTCTCCAACTAAATTCCTCTGTGAACTCAGTTTTCTTTTAATGGTTAATGATCTCATTGCATTTTTTGAAAGACTTGCACAGAAAATTCACTGTGGCTTCGTATAAAATACAAAACTGATCACAAACAGGGCAATTAGTCTAAGTACTGTAGAATAGAAAATTGATCTTGTCAGAATTACAAGGGCACGTTCCTCTGTGTTTAGCTCCTTGAAGCAGAAACCATGCGGCACATCTTCATGAACAATTACCATCTGTGCAACGAAATTAGCGAGAGAGTTGTACAGCACTTTGTGCACTGCATTGAGACACATGGCCGCCACGTGGAGTACCTGAGGTTTTTGCAAACAATTGTGAAAGCAGATGGTAAATATGTGAAGAAATGCCAGGATATGGTAATGACAGAGGTATGTTCTCAGTTTGCCCTTTATCAGCTTCACATAAACGGTATGTTCAAATACATACTTTCTATTAGAGTGAAAAAAAACCCAAAAACATAGGTTTGAGAAGTTATTTAATTTAATCATGACTACTCAAGTGCAAATATATTTTGCTTTAATCTAGTGAAGCAATATATCTTAAGTTGGTTTTATGATTTTCCTAATATTTTTCTTTTTGACCTATAACAAATTTGTGTATTTTAAATAATGGGTAAAAGCCTATGAAATGTTATCAATTGTTTGGAATGAAAGTGACACAATTTTATATTTTTGAGTTTCCAGTGATATAAGAAAGACAGATGGAACTGTGCTTTTCCGGTGCCTTTATTGCTCTGTTTCTGGATTATAGAATGGGTGTTCTCTGCTACTATTTGTAGAAGAGTTTGAAGAGAATCAAACTAAGTAATACAAACTACCCAACAGTGATTTTTTTTTTTTTTACATGTGGAAACTTATTATTTAGAGTAAGTTATAAATTTCAGCCAATGAATAGATGAAGGTACTTCATCTATTTATTTGCCTTTTTCATTTTTATGTTTGACATTGAGTGATATTTATGTAATAAGTAAGTTACTAGGAAGCGAGTATGATACATTGGAGAAGTAGCAGCTTAAAGAGCCCTTTGATTAAATCACCACTCTGTGACCCAATGGTTCTCTAGTGGCCCATATGGATTAAGGGAGCTTCCACCTATGGCTACCAAATAGTTACATGGTAGATTTTTATTGGTTTCTGGGCATTTTCATTAGTATATACCTTAAATTTGGGAATGGAGGAAATTTCCATAATGCTTCAAGGAGTCCCTCCTGCCACTTAGAAATCTTAAAATTAATTTAGCTTAAAGCCTTGAATTTTTAAATGTAAATTATTATTATTAAACATTTTAAGGAACATTTTAAGCTTGTAAAATGCACCTTTTTCTTCTCTGCATTTACCTTCACATTAGCTCTTCATTGTCTGGAAATGTGAGAACTAACTGGATTTTGTGTTATGATCGGCAAGGGGAGAATTAGAATGGGGAAGCAGCACACAGTGAAACCATCCCTATGACACTGTTGGGTGAAGTGTTTCTGTGCACTAAGAAGTAATTTGTAATATTGTACTATGTTAATATGTAATACATATTTTTGATAGATATACATTCTCTTTCAACAAAACTTTCAAAGTAAGCCAACTAATTGGCTTATAGATTTAAATATGTTGTCACTTTAAATATAATACATAGAGAAAAAATTGTATATCCTCAGTTACCTACCAGCATGTCTCACACTGGGGTTAGAAAATTGGTACTGATAATAGACAATAAGATATTATGGAGTTTGAGCAATAAAACTGCCATCTGATGGAATTTTCTACTAAAATTATATAAACAAAATATGAAGGAAAATTTATGTCCTAAAAGCCCCTACCTATTCATATCTTTGTTTCTCTTGTTTTTTTGGTCTTAGTTTTCTACTTATTTCTCTTGTCTCTGCTTTTACCTTCATTCTCTACTGATGCCTTCTTATGATACATGGAATTTTGTAGACTTTGTAGAGCTGTAATTAGCTCAACGTACTTGCTTATGTAGTCACTATTGCAATGGATGAGGATATTTTACTCTGCTTTAGTAAAAGTATGAGATTTCTTGTGCTTTGGCCATTGTCTTCCCGCCAAAAAAAGGTAGAGGAAAACAACTTTATTTTTTTACAGGTTTAATTTCAGTGTGATGAACAATTTACTATCATCCCTATTGTTTCATTCTTGCCTCATCTGCTGCTTCCACATCGCCCCAACTGATTGTGATAGCATTCATAGCTGGTTCCTTGGCATGGGACCATAATCTTTTCACCACCCTCCCCCAGCTTAGCTCTGCTTTTGCCATATTATATATATTTTTACAAAGAGATACATGTGTTTCCAGATATATCAAGCCTTTGGAATTAACTGCAAGGATAAATGTTTGGACTGCTATGTAGACTCTTTTATTATCATTTCAGTTGATAAATGGGGGTGAAGATGTGCTGATATTTTACAATGATAGAGCGTCATTTCCAATCCTTCTCCATATGATGTGTTCAGAGAGAGACCGAGGGGACGAGAGTGGCCCCTTAGCCTACCACATCACCCTGGTGGAGCTGCTGGCAGCATGCACAGAGGGGAAAAATGTCTACACTGAAATCAAGTGTAATTCCCTTCTCCCGCTGGACGACATAGTGAGGGTGGTGACCCATGACGACTGCATCCCTGAGGTAAGCCTGGCAAAAGCTTGGCAGCTCTAATAGAATCATTATTAATTTTTAAAGTTTATCTAGGTGCCAGAAGTCCCCCATACTAATATTTATAGTGAGATCATATATTTAGTCAGGGAATTGTATTTAACTATATAATTTGGAAAATGTAAAGCAGCATAAAAGGTCTGCTTTTTAATAAGAAGTTCTAAAAGAAGTTCTGAAAGATGATAAACTTTTTTTGGTTTTTTTTTTGAGACAGAGTTTTGCTCTGTTGCCCAGGCTGGAGTGCAAAGGCAAAATCCCGGCTCACTGCAACCTCCGCCTCCTAGGTTCAAGTGATTCTCTTGCCTCAGCCTCCCGAGTGACTGGGATTACAGGCATGTGCCACCACGCCCAGCTAATTTTTGTATTTTTAGTAGAGACGGGATTTCACCATGTTGCCCAGGCTGGTCTCGAACTCCTGACCTCAGGTGATGCACCCACCTTGGCCTCCCAAAGTGTTGGATTTACCGGCATGAGCCACCGCAGCCAGCCTATGAGAAACTTTTAAGAAGTATAGCCACTGCTCGTTTAGTGGAAGCTACTAGACAGCTCTCTTAAAATTCTAAACATGGCAATATGATCAAACTGAAAGGTTTACTTGAACCTTTAGTAGGTACTTGAGCATAAAACAGGTGCTTCAAAAATGATTCATAATCATTGATTGGAGAGGCTAGGATAGTGCTGCAGGACCACATAAAAGACTCTGCAGGTTTACCTGGTTTTATGGAATAGATGCATTCTTGAAAATATGCACACACAGTTTGCTTTATTCCCACATCATTTACCCTCTGTCCTGGTTTGGCTCTGATGATAGAAAAAGTCTCAGTAGCAGCTGGTTGTCTGCCAATAGGCTTCTATTAATGAGGCATCTAGGAATGTACATTGCAATAATTTCTTTCTTTTCTACTGTTGTATGTTGTTCCAAAGCTTATAAATGTGTGATACACTGAAAAAGATATGGAGTCAAACATTTAAAATCACAGTAACTTAAAAAGGTGTCAGATGAGGTTAACGGAAATTCCCTACTTTTAGATAATCCTATGGTAGTGATGGACTTGAAAGCATATTTTGGTGAAATTTTGTGGAATTGTCGACATGTAACTCCAAGAGTACTTCATGCCTGATTGGTCTGAAATAAGACGACAAAGAGGGGAAGCTTAGTCTAATGATGGAATCCCTGGGTTCTGTCCTCACTTGAGAGCCTGATTCTGGGTATATTTCTTCCTACATGTAGTTCCCTCTGACACTACCACTCTTACCTCTTACATTCATCTAAGTAACTCCTCTTTATCCTTTAGATCTTGATTCAAGCCTTACTTCTCCAGGGAAGACTTCCTTGGCCTCCCTTAGTACAGTCTGTAAGAATATATAATTTGAAATTTGACATTTCCATTTTATTAGTTAGCAAAGACCTGTAACCCTCATGCCCATGCCCAAGATTGTAAGCTCTATGAGAGTAACAACAACTGGATCTGTTTCTTTTCACTGTTTTATTGTTTGAGCCAGAGCCTATACTCAATAAATAAGTTTTAAATGAATACACAAAAGAATTAAAGAATATTTTATCCTGGATACATTACATTCTAGTTGTGTGGCTGACTCCAACAGGTTACTTAACCTTTTTAATCTTAAATTCCTACAATTTTAAGGTGGAATAATTATTGTATGTACCTGATAGTATTGTTGGAGGATTAAAGTAAATAATTCATACAATATGCTGAGGGTATTTGGCACATAGGAAGCACTGAGTACATTTTAGCTGCTGTCATGATAGTTGTGCGAATGCACTGAGTGGCCCGCGTCTCTGTACCCTGTGGCCATCCTTGACACCGGCAGTCTGCCATTGACGATTTGTTTAGGATCAGTGAGGTACAGAGAAGCACTAAGGGTATGAAAGCTGTCCCAAACTTTTTATGGTTCCAATTTGGATTCCATGAGTCTCTGAAATTGTTCATATGATTTTTTATGTCTATGTATTTTTCCAGAGAGATTTATAGCATTTATCAGATTTTCATAATGAAGGAAACAAAAAAATGCAAAACAAAAATTACTGTCCTATGTACTTTAGAAATGGTGTATGTTAGTGAAATTCATCCCAATCCTTTATGAGGAATTTCACTAATTCTGGAAAGGAATTTTACTACATCTGTATCTTAAAATAGGATACATTTTGGGGGTAAACTGTGAGCTTATTTCTTCTCAGAAAAAAAGTAATTTAAATATTTTTGAATGGTCTTGAAGTATTATTTGGTCAAAATATTTTAATGTTTTATTAGGACTCTCTTGGTTACAAGTGACAGAAACCTAACGTAAACTAGTTTAAATAAAAATAGGGAATTTTATTGGCTCCAGTACATAGTAATTTGAAGGATGGTTGTTCAGATGGATCCAGAGGTTGAAAGAGTGTCAGAATTTATTCTATTTCTCATCCCTTTTTCCTTCATCTTTCTGCCTCATTCTATTCCGTGTATAATGTATAATTTTCCTCTACAGACCTGGAGAAGATGGTTTTTTGAAGTTAAGGTTTACCTTGTTTCTTTTTAGCAATGAGAGAAAAAGGAAAGAGTTGTTGAGAAGAAGGAAGAGGCGGAGGAAGAGGGCGGGGACTCATGTACTTAGTCAAGTAATTGTGTGTATGTCATTTGGAAAATTTAAAAGAGCATAAAAGCTCTACTTTTTAATAAGTTCTGTAAGAAGTTCTGAAAGATGACAAACTTTTAAGAACTATAGCCACTGCTAGCTTAGTGGAAACTACTACACAACTCTTAAATTCTAAACATGGCATTGTTATCAAACTGAAATTTTAGTTGAACTTTAAGTATGTTTTTGAGCATAAAACAGGTGCTCAAGATGGGGAAGGGATGAGGGGTCAGGGAAGGAGAGGGGAGAAGAAAGAAAGGGAACGGGAGAGGAAGGAGGGGTTGCTTTTAACTCCTAGAATCTAAAATATGATAGGCTTGTTTTGCATAAAGTTTTTTCTCACAGCAATTGTTGGGCCCAGGGGGATGGAGTACTTGGCCCCATGTTTTCACCCCTAGGTCAGTGAACTCTTCGCAAAAGAAGAGAAATGGGAATGCTTTCTGGATAGACAAAACTCTGCTATGATCTACCATGAAAACTAACAGATTTTATATTAACCTTTCATAATTGATATTTCAAAGTCATCAATAAAGAAAACTAACTTTCTTTTGTATTTGAAACTTGCACAGGTTAAAATTGCTTATGTGAACTTTGTTAATCACTGTTACGTTGACACTGAAGTGGAAATGAAAGAAATCTATACAAGTAACCACATTTGGAAATTATTTGAGAACTTCTTGGTGGATATGGCAAGGGTAAGTTAGATTTTGACCACTGAAGGATGTCAATAGATATTTTGACCCAATAGTATTAACCATCTGGATGAAGACTTGCAGTTAAATTCACTACCTTTTGATTTAATGCATTCATTCATAAAGTTGTGAATAAATTTCAGAAGGTCGTGAATGAGATTTAATGAGTTAATATATACACAGAATGCTTAGTACATTGTAGATAGCAGGAGGTAAAGTGTTCATTTTCACCTTTATGAGTGACTGTATTTGTCTGTTATTAAATGGAATCTTAGTGGCCTTCTTATATTGGTTAGAGAAGATATTTGGCAGAGGTCAATTTGCATTTAATCTCTTATTCTAAGTGCAATTACAAAGCACAGATCAAGAGACCTGAAGAGGTCTTGACTACTGCTTTCAGGCAGATAGGTACTTGACCAGCCAACTAAGGACTTAGCCTTGCTCACTGTTGACAATTCAAAATCTTCTTTGGAAGTGTACTCCAGTAATTTAATCATCTGGCGTTTTCACTCATGTCCACCAAATTATATTCTGCTTGTTGCTGTTTGTTTTGTTGGGGGCTGTTGGGGAGGACATGTGGAGCTGGTTGGCATTTTCTAGATACTGCCTGGCATATGTTTTTGCTCTGTTAATATTGAGTAAATGAATGAATGAAGAAATATAAGAAAGAAGGAATCTCTTTGATGGACAACACAATTTTCTTTAGCACATCTTAGCCTTTTTTTATGCATACTAAATTATCATAACAGCCAGGGTCTAAAAAAAATCTCTGATTTTCCCGTTAAAGAAGTTATGGGACTTGATGTTCAAATAAGGTTTTACTAAAGAAAACAGTGTATAGATAACTCCTTAGACCTATTATGAATGATGGTGGCCAGACTCAGCACCTTTGGCCTTCCAACATTCCTGAGCGCTGGTAGCTTTGTATAGGCCTTATATCGATGTATTTGGAGGAGAAAGATTAGTGAAGTCCATATTTTCATTGTATTAATTACAAGAACCGATGCTGTTATCTATTAGCTCACTGCCTCTCTACACCTTTTTCTGAAAGGAGGGATGACAAGGTACATCCCTCCTTTCACTGCCTGTAGACTCAGACATGTGAGAGCACCCTTGGATAATACAGTGAATCACTTGTTATTCCAGACCATGGACTCTTTTTATTTAGCCAAGGTTTCCAAGTGAAATGTGCTTAGTTTACTGTTGGTGTGGTGCAGTGTGGTGAGTGAGGTAGTTCTTGTTTTACTTCATTTCCATACAGCTAAAAACCGCTTATTGCCTATCTCAGGTAAATATGCACCTGTAGAGAAATCCACCTGTTTTATGCAGCATTTAACGTAGTACTCATATATGTCCCCCTAGACGTTGTGAAAACCTTGATTCTGACCAGCTGTAGTATCTCCAGAGACCTTGAAGTAATGAGTGACTTCCATGCCAATGACTGAGCTTTAAAACTGCACGTGCAGGAGAATATTAAAGAGATTATAGACTGATTTGTAGAGTTGCACAGTGCTACTGACTAAAGATAAGCTTGAAACAGATCAAGGTCACATTGTAGGCAGCATGAGCTATAAACCTGAAAAGAATTTTTATTTTTTAAACCAAAGAAAGCCAATGATAACTTCCATTGATAATGCTACCTGGGAAATACTGTTTTCACTGATATATGTGCCAGGTAAAGGTGTACAGATTTACATTCTTTTTTTGAAAAAAAAAAAAAACAAAACCATGTAGCAACAATTTTAACTATTGCTTAATTAGATAATTAATGTTATTATATTAAAGCTCTAGGGGAATTTCAGTATCTTCTTGATCTATTTATTCTTTATGTCTAACCACAATAACTTAGCTGTACTGCAAAAGGGTTTTTTTTTTTTTTTTTTTTTGAGACGGAGTCTCGCTCTGTCGCCCAGGCTGGAGTGCAGTGGCCGGATCTCAGCTCACTGCAAGCTCCACCTCCCGGGTTCACGCTATTCTCCTGCCTCAGCCTCCCGAGTAGCTGGGACTACAGGCGCCCGCCATGTCGCCCGGCTAGTTTTTTTTTTTGGTATTTTTTAGTAGAGACGGGGTTTCACCGTGTTAGCCAGGGTGGTCTCGATCTCCTGACCTCGTGATCCGCCCGTCTCGGCCTCCCAAAGTGCTGGGATTACAGGCTTGAGCCACCGCGCCCGGCCGCAAAAGGGTTTTTAAAAATATTTCCCTCTTGTTTATATTTTAAAACAGCAGCTCTCTAATCCCTTCACCAGGGTTGACAGGAATCACCTTGCCTTTTTCAGGGAAAGAAATAGAAACCTGACTTTTTCATGTCTGGGATTTTTCTCTCTCCCCATGAAGAAAGATCAGAGTCACCACAAACTTTCAAATTCAAGTTATAAAACTAAGTGTGGTTAAATGAATAGAATGTGGCCTTCTAGGTAAATTTTCAGTTCAGTTGGGCAGTTTTTAAGCTTTAGTGAGCATCAGGCTTAGCTGGAGGGCTTTGTAAACTACAGATCGCTGGGCCTTGTCCCGAGTTTCTGATTTCCATACATGAGAGACTTTGCATTTTTAACAAATTCCTAGATGATGCTGCAGATGCTGGTCTAGGGACCACACTTTGAGAATCGCTGTAGTAGATAGAGCCTGGTAGCTAAGAGTAGGAATTTCAAAGGATTTAGCCAGACCAGAGTTCAAGTCTAGACTCTGCCTCTCAGTAGCTCAGTTTATCTTGGGCAAAGTACTTAACCCCTCTGGGCCCTGAGTTTCCTGATTTATAAAATGAATACAATAAGTTCACATTCCCCGTAGGATTAGTGGGAGAATCTAATGAGATAATGTGTATAAAATTCTTAACATGTATTAGCATCAGTAAGAGAGTTGGTAACATGATCCATATCGTTGTATCCAGAGGACCATTCAGCATAGGCAAAAACTGGAAACTATGTCCATAAAGCTGGACATCCCCAATGGTAGTTGACATAAATAGCCACGTATGAGATAAACCAAATCCAGGTGTTCCAACAAAGTTATGAAATCCTGGAAGAACTGATTTATATCCATGAGAAATGATGAAGGTAATCTGGAGGAAAGGAATTTGGTAAGTTGAACCTAAAGAATCATAGCATCTTAGGGTTGGATGTAGTAGTCAGATTTATACCCAGTTCATAGTCTTTGGCACTTACTTAAATATCTGATTAACAATAATCTTACTACTTTTTTTTTTTTCTTTTTAATTTTTGTGGATAAATACTAGCTATATATATTTATGAGGTACAGGAGATATCTTGATACTGCCATATAATGTGTAATGAACACATCAAGGTAAATGGGATGTCCATCACCTGAAGCATTTCTCCTTTCTTTATGTTACAAATAATCCAATTATATTTCTTTAGTTATTTAAAAATGTACAAGAAATTATTCTTGACTGTAGTCACTCTGTTGTGCTATCAAATATTAGATTTTATTCATTCTTTTCAACTATGTATTTGTACCCATTAAGCATCCCCACTTCCCCTCTGCTCCACTACCCTTCCTAGCCTCTGGTAACCATCCTTTTATTCTCTATCTCCATGAATTTAATTGTTGCAATTTTTTAGTGCCCACAAATAAGTGAGAACATGCAAAATTTGTCTTTGTGTGCCCAGCTTGTTTCACTTAACATAATGACCTCCAGTTCCATCCATGTTGTTGCAGACGACTGGATCTCATTCTTTTTTAATGGCTGAATAGTACTCCACTGTGTGTATGTACCACATTTTCTTTATCCATTCATCTGTTGATGGGCACTTAGGTTGCTTCCAAATTTTGGCTATTGTGAGCCGTGCTGCAACAAACACGGGAGTGCAGATATCTCTTCAATGTACAGTTTCCTTTCTTTCGGGAATATATCCAGAAGTGAGATTGTTGGATCATATGGTGGCTCTATTTTTAGATTTCTCTTTTTTTTTTTTTTGAGATGGAGTCTGGTTCTGTCACCCAGGCTGGAGTACAGTGGTGTGATCTCAGCTCTGTGCAACCTCCACCTCCAGGGTTCAACCATCTCCTACCTTAGCCTCACAAGTAGCTGGGACTACAGGCATGCACCACCATGCCTGGCTAATTTTTGTGTGTTTTTTTAATAGAGATGGGGTTTCACCATGTTGGCCAGGCTGGTCTTGAACTCCTGACCTCAAGTAATCCACCCATCTTGACCTCCCAAAGTGCTGGGATTACAGGTGTGAGCCTCTGCGCCCAGCTAGTTTTAGTTTTTTGAGGAACCTCCAAAATGTTCTCCCTAGTGATTGTACAAATTTACATTCCCACCAGTGGTGTACGAAGGTTTCCATTTCTCCACGTGCTTTTCAGCATTTGTTATTGCCTCTCTTTTGGATAAAAGCCACTGTAACTGGGGTGAGATGATATCTCATTGTAGTTTCGATTTGTATTTCTCTTGTGATCAGTGATGTTGAGCACCTTTTCATGTACCTGTTTGCCATTTGTATGTCATCTTTTGAGAAATGTCTATTCAGATCTTTGCCCATTTTTAAATCGGATTATTCTATTTTTTTCCTATAGAGTTGTTTGAGCTCCTAATACATTCTGGTTATTAATCCCTTGTCAGATGGATAGTTTGCAAATATTTTCTCCCATTCTGTGGATTATCTCTTCACTTTGTTGATTGTTTCCTTTGCTGCACAAAAGGCTTTTTCTTTTCTTTTTTTCTTTCTTTTTTTTTTTTTTGGAGATGGAGTCTCACTCACCCAGGCTGGAGTGCAGTAGTGCTACCTCAGGTCACTGCAACACCTGCCTCCTGGGTTCCAGTGATTCTCCTGCCTCAGCCTCCCGAGTAGCTGGGACTACAGGCACCTGCCACCACGCCCAGCTAATTTTTGTATTTTTAGTAGAGATGGGGCTTTACCATGTTGGCCAGGCTGGTCTCAAACTCCTGACCTCAAGTGATCGGCCCACCTCGGCCTCCCAAAGTGCTGGGATTACAGGTGTGAGCCACTGTGCCCGACCTGAAGCCTTTTAACTTAATGTCATCCCATTTGTCCATTTTTGCTTTGGTTGCCTGTGCTTGTTGGGTGTTACTCTAGAAATTTTTGCCCAGACCAATGTCCTGGACAGGTTTCCTGATGTTTTCTTGTAGTAGTTTCAAGGTTTGAGATCTTAGATTTAGGTCTTTAATCCATTTGGATTTGATTTTTGTATATCATGAGAGATAGGGATATAGTTTCATTTCTTCTGCTTATGGATATTTGGTTTTCCTAGCACTATTTATTGAAGAGACTGTCTTTTCCCCAGTGTATGTTTTTGGCACCTTTGTGGAAAATGAGTTCATTGTAGGAGTGTGGATTTGTTTATGAGTCCTCTGTTCTTTTGGTGTATGTGTGTTTTTATGCCAGAACCATGCTGTCAAATTTTTCCATATTACAAATTTTACCTAGTTATTTTTTCTCCAGCAACACAAAATAATTAAGTTAAAGATGTGTTTACTATAAACACCTCCTCACTATTCTTGCTAGTGACCTATTTTGAAACGACAAAATTATGTAACTTGAAGAAAATGAAGATCATCTTAGTCAGTCTCATAATTTTGCCTGTGGCTTCTGCAGAGAGAATTTTCTGGTTGACTCTCCTAGCTAGTTATAGAGTGGGAGGGCTGCTCTAGCATCATCCAGTGCTTTTCCCCAACAGCTGGTCAAGTATTTTATGATAGCCTTCATATCTCCCATCATTTTCTCCATTTCTTTCAGTGATTCCTCTTCTGATACAGTTTCTGGGATTCTAGTTTCAACATACTTTTGAGATCCCTCTAGTTTCTGTGTTTTGTTGAAAGGTATGACATTCAGGATGGAACCCAGTACTTCAGGCAGCAGATGACTCAGCACAGTTTAGTAGACATTTGGAGAAATATATATATATATATATATATATATATTTTTTTTTTTTTTTTTTGAGACAGAGTTTCACTGTTTCACCCAGGCTGGAGTGCAGTGGGGTGATCTCAGCTCACTGCAACCTCTGTCTTCCAGTTTCAAGTGATTCTCCTGCCTCGGCCTCCTGAGTAGCTGGGATTATAGGCTCCCACCACCACACCCGACTAATTTTTCTATTTTTAGTAGACACGGGGTTTCACCATGTTGGCCAGGCTGGTCTCGAGCTCCTGACCTCGTGATCTGCCCGCCTTAGCCTCCCAAAGTGCTGGGATTCCATATGTGAGCCACTGCGCCTGACCTGACAATATTTTTTTAAAATGCAGATGAAATAGTAATGAAATTACTAATAATAATGAAATTGGCACTCATACCACCTTCCACCATTCTTCTCTTGTTTTTCTGGAGTCAGCACTACCAGGGTCTTTTTGTCTGTCCTTGAGTACGGCTGTCTAAAGTCGCCTTTTTTAGTATTTTTCATTTTCCTATTGGCATTTCTTTGTCTCTTATCTTGTTAAGACCCATACAAGAAAATCTTTCCCAAAAGATTATTTTTAATAAACTGGTGCTAGATTGTTTCACATTCTCATTCCATTCTAATATCCTGACAGAGACAGTATCCATGTCCTGTAAGCACGCCAGATCTAGGCAGGCAGCAATGCTATTAGACCCATGGAAAGTTGTTACACTGTCTTTCAGAGCATTTAATGACAGCCCACTTTGATCTATGTTCCAGTGCAGCTAAAACTGGTGTTTGTAGCGCAGAAAAGCTTTTCTTTGGCTTTATAACTGATTGTTGTTGATAGTCAGGGGATTTGAATCATTATTAGAAGGCACATAAAGAGGGTAGACTATGATCAATGTTAGCCTCAGACTATATATTTTTCTTTGAAGATGTTTCCAATTTTGCTATCAATGTCAGGATCCTATGAAGACCAACAGTACTCGAAGTGATATACTGGCAGAATGAAATTGACCAAGAAATAATTTAGGAGGCTCACCTAACTCTCTGTCATGTCGGTGTCCCATTAGTCACTGGTTAACAAGACAAACTTGTGTATTTCACTTTCAGGTAGATAACTTGAGCCATTTTTTTGATATAATTGGATTATTTATTCTACATCTTTAATTGTTAACAACTCTTATATTGAGTCAAGTTTTAACTTACATTAAGTCAATTTAAAAAATAATTTTCTTGAATTTCTGAAGTCGAATGAGCTATTAAAAAATCTCATTTGAAAGGGCTCATTTTATATGGTCTTCTAACTAACATTTCAGGGAAGTGAAGAAGTATATTCTATAACTTACGTAAGGCTTATACAAGGCTTCTTCCCTTGGACCCCAGGATGTCAATTCCATTCTATTTGCCACCCACCACACTGTCCACTCCTCAGTCTCTTGTCTGTTTTCTCTGCATCTTCCCAACTTCTAAATATTGGAGTGTGCCAGAGTCAGACTTTGGAACGGATCCCTTCTCTGTCTATAGTCACTGTTTGCTAATCTCATTTACTCACAACTTTCTATGCTTCTCCTGATGTCTAGTTTCACATATTTAACTGTCTACATGACACCTCCACTTGGCTGTCTAACCTCAAACTCTTTATTCATTCCCATGCCCCACTCTAAAATAATCCCTTTTCAAGACTGTGGCATCTCTATAAATGGCAATTCTATTACTCACTGTGGGCATTCAAGCAAACCATTTTGGTGCCATCTGTAAATCTTATATTCTTCTACCCAAAATCCAGTCCTTCCACAAATTCTGCCAGTTCTAATCATAAAATATTGCAAATTTGACTACTCCTGAACACTCCCATCACAACTACCCTACCCCAAGGCACCATTCTCTCTCATTTGGATGATTGCAATAGCTTCATAACCTGTTTCCAAGTTTCTGCTCTTGTCCCTCTCTCCATCTATCCTTTATCTAGCAGCCATCATGATTGAAGGAAGAGGAAGAGGAGGTGGAGGAGATAGAGGAGAAGGGGTGAAGGGGAAAGAGAGGGAGAAGAAGGAGAGGATGATTGTCACTCCCCTGCTCAGATTCCTCCAGTGGCTTCCTGTCTTGCTCAGAGTAAAACCCCTGTGTGACTTAGCCTCCATCCTGTGACCACCCTTCTTCCCCTTGTCCTCTTATTCTCCCCCTAGCTAGCTCTGTGTTCCATCCTGTGGTCTCCTTGCTGCTCCTCAGGCATGCCGAATGCCTTCCTATCTCAGCAACTGTACGTTTCCCTGGGATGCTGGACTCCCCAGTATCTGCATAACTTCTTCCTTGTCTCTTAGGTTCTTCCTTCAAAGTCACTCCTTCAGAGAGGGCTTTGCCAGCCACCCTATATAAAGTAACTGCCTCTTTTCTCTATCCTCCATACACTTGCTTCATTTTTCTCCATAGAACTTAATACCACCTGACACTTACATATATATATTTATTTGTATTTGTTTCAGTAGAAACAAATGAAAGACAGGAATTTTATCTGTGTTCACTGCTGCATACCTGACCTAGAACAACGTCTCACACATACTAGATACTCAATAAATATTTGTGAAATAAATAAATAAATGTCATATGAAGCTAAAAATATTTAAAAAGTGGATTTGAAAACAAAATGTGGTCTGAGCATAGAATTAAGTAGGCAAATCAATGAAATGAAATGAATAGCTAGAAATAGCCTTTTACATATATATTAATATATAATAAATTATCACCTATTAGTGGAAAGGGATTGGATGTTTCTAGGGATTGGTGAACTTTTTCTGTAAACAGTAAAATAGTAAATATTTCAACTTTGTAGACTACTGTTGCCACTATTATGACAATTACTATAGAGAAAGGAGTCCCAGGCAGTACAAACATGAATGGATCTGGCTAAATTTGATGCATGCGCTGTGTTTGCCCACCCTTGGATTATTAGTAATAGAAACTCCATTAGAATAGTGGTTTTTATATATTTTGTTTACTGATGGATCTCAAGTATGTAGAATATTCTTGGCATGGAATGGACACTCAATAAAAAGTGTTGACTTGAAGTAAAAATGACTGTTGATGACACTAGCTATTTAGGGTGAAATGAACTCACATAATAGCAATAATTGAAATGGATTTCATAGCTAAATAGAAAAAAACCTGAACCAGTAAAAATGGATGGAAATGTAGATAATATTTGTCTGTCTGTCTGTAGATGAAAGCAATAGATGAAATTAGCTAAGGAAAATCATAGCCATTTCATTGTTTGAAAATTTAACACTTAAGTACATAAAAACATCATAAATAAAAATTAAAAATATCCTCACACTTGTAAACCCAGTGTTTTGGGAGGCCCCGTTCAGGGATTGCTTAAGGCCAGAAGCTCGAGACTCAGCTTGGGTAATATAGAGGGAGCCTGTCTCTACAAAAAAAAATAAGCTAGGCATGGTGGTATATGCCTGTAGTCCCAGCTACTAGGGAGGCTGAGGGGAGAGGATCCCCTGAGTCCAGGAGTTTGAGGCTATAGTGAGCTGAGGTCATGCCCCTGCACTCCAGCCTGGGCAACAGAGCAATACCCTGTCTCTAAAAATAAATGAATAAATAAAGTAAAACACATCAAAATGTAAATAGCTATGATACAGTTTTAAAAAGGGTAATGACCATCACGTGAAGAACTTACATATATTTATACGAAAAAGTCTTAACAATTTAATAGAAAAATGAGAAAAACAAAGCATTCATGATTTATAGAACAGGAAATACAAGTAGTTAATAAACCTCTGAAAAATGTTCAAATATTAATAACTTTTAAAACAACACAAAAAAGAAATAAGATCCAAATTTCTTTTTTTATTATTATTATGCTTTAAGTTCTAGGGTATATGTGCACAATTTCAACCATCTAAGTTGCAAGCTTGGAAAGAGCATATTAAATGTCGGTGATGGTTCAGGGTATGTATTTGCATACCCTGCTGATGAGAGTATAGTTTCATGTAGCCTTTGTAAAAAGCATTTAGAAAAACCCTTCATACTTTTCTAATATGTCAAGTAATTTACCCTCCAAAAATCTGTCCTTGGGAAATAATTAGAAGTGCTATAAAGGGTCGGGGGCAGTGGCTCAGACCTGTAATCCCAGTACTTTGGGAGGCTGAGGCAGCCGGATTGCTTGAGCCCAGGAGCTCGAGACCAGCGTGGACAACATGGTGAAACCCCCTCTCTATGAAACAGATACAAAAATTAGCCGGGTGTTGTGGCATGTGCCTGTAGTCCCAGCTACTTGGAAAGCTGAGATAGGAGGATCCCTTGAATCTGGAGGCACAGGTTGCAGTGGGCCGATTGCATCACTGCACTCCAACCTGGGAGACAGAGTGAGACTCTGTCTCAAAAAAAACAAAAACAAAAACAAATGCTACAAAGGATTTATGGTCAAAGAAGTTCAACATACTTTTATGATAATGTACAGTAGGAAATAGCTTAAATATTTAATATTTGAGAAATGGTTAAGTAAGTCATATATCTATATGGTGGATGTTAGAGTCACTGAGATTATTTTTTAAGAATTTTTAATAATGTGAGAAATACTTAAGCATGAAGTATAAAAGGGAAGATGTGAAACAGATAATCTAGAATGATTTCAATTATGTAAAATATAATTGGCAGACCAAAAAGATTAGAAGAAAAAATTCCAACATGTTAATCATAGTCTTATCTGAATTACAGGATTATAGATAATTTTCATTTTTCCATTTTATATTTTCTGTATTTTTGGAGTTCCTACAATTAGTATGTATCGCTATTATGAAAATGTTGTCTGTTTAAAAAAAAGAATTTAGAATTCTAAGAAAGCCAGTTGAGTGTATGAGCTGATGATTCACATAAAAAGGAGATATAGAAAGCAAATGCTTGGAAAAGTTTTGACCTCACAAGTAACGGAATGCAAATTAAAATAAATATGAGATATCCCCTCAGATATTTAGAGGAACACTTTCACTGTCTATGTAAAATACTAAAGTGATCTTAGGAGTTGTATTCCTTATGATCAAAAGTATGCGACTGGCTCTAGAGCTGCCCTGCCCTGTAAGGTAGCCGCTTGCCAGCTGTGGCTATTTAAATGTAAATTTTAATTCAGATAAATAAAATGTAGAAATTCAGTTCCTCAGTTGCACTAGCCACATTTCAAATGTTCAGTATGCACCTGTGTCTACTGGCTACCATACTGGACATCACAGATATAGACGATTTCCATCATTATAGGAAGTTCTGTAGGACAGTGCTGCTCAACATATGGTAACTTATTTACCATAGACGATCATCCTTGGAAGGGTAGCAGTCACTTTTAGAGCAGAAGAGAGGAAGGACATCATATATGCAAGGGGAGAAGTCCAGACACAATTGTATCTAGAATTTCACTTAATATCTGCTTGTTCGACAAATAATTTTAGAATACCTGTTATGCGCTGAAGTGCTGCATGTCCAGTGGTGAGCAAGACAGGCTTGTTCCTGGTGTCCAGGAGCATATATCCTAATGGCAGAGACAACTTTTTACTTGCTCTTCCCACAGAAATGTTGATGGCTGCTTTCAACTTCAGTTCTTTGTGAAATGTTGCCTTATATAGGGATACCAACCAAGCTGTTTAAATAAACAGGGATCCTTGACCATCCCCACCCTGCCTACTCCATTCCCTGTACCACTTGCCCTGCTTTATTTTTCTCTAGTCTGTTATTTTCTTTATTTTTACCACTTAGCATGTTATATATTTATTACTTTGTCTATTGTGTCTCTCTCTTGATTGAGAAAAAGGGTCTAATAGAGTAGGGGTGTTGTTTTGTTTAATTCATTGTTCTAACTTCTAGTCCAATATGTAGCTTCAGTTTAATAATTTGTGTCCTTATGTGATAGGCCATTAAATCTGACAAATATATAGTAAAATTCATCTGGAAGTAGAAGAAGACAAATATTTCAAAATACGGAATTTTTTTTTCCTGGAAAAGACAATGATGGTCGACTTGGTTGTTTCAGGTTGTGAAATATATTACAGATTGGGAATCATTTCATTCTGTGGAGTTAGGTTAAAATAGTTTTTAAAAATCCGTGGAGTGTATTAGAGATTTGGGGAGAGATTTAGGTAGTCAGTAGTGACACACTATAAGACAAACCTCAAGTAACCTAGGAATGAAGCAGGAATTAATATTTAATTAATGTTTTGAGGACAATTGAATATCCATATGGAGAAAAAATAATCAATTCATGAATTAGGTCACCTACAGCAGCAAATTGCGGATATTTTAAAGAGTTGAAAACTACTATAAAAATGTATATACTATTCTTTTCTTTTTAAGAGGGAGTTTTTTCTTCTTTATATTAAATGTTAATAAATAGTAATGAACAAAATAAATAACAGTGCCTGGATATTGAAAAGTAGTTTACACAATGAAATATAATGAAATATTCTAAATGGAATACAAAATTATGTATGAAATGACAAGTGAAAAGAGCTCATAAAAATATGTTACTCATACTAAATGTACAGTCATTAGGTTTTGGGAAAATGGTTTACAGGGCTTGAATTGTTTGTGTATGACAGAAGATAGGAATGAAATGATTCCACGAAAAGTGGCCAACCTTGTTAACAGCAAGGGAAATAAAAAATAACTTTTAGGTATAATTAAATTGATAAAAACAATTATAATTTACTGGTATAGCAGTCAGTTATAGTAGGAAACACATGGCACAATTCAAGAAACAAGGGCAGATTTAACAAGAAGGGATAGGAGAGTACTGAGGGATTTTACCACCTCTAGATCCTGAAGGTACATGGAGCAGGCACTATTACTAGATCCTGAGGAAAGCTTGGAGATGTGGAGGAAGGGCTTTAGTAGCAGCTGTATCCAGAACACAGAAGCCCCTACAAGGAGAGGGAGATGGGGATGGAGGCAGAGGTAGAGTAGGTGCCTGACTTTTTTCTCTTCCACTTTATAATCTCCTGCAAGAGCCTCATATTAGATGAATACGACCAGAGCCCCAAAGCAAAAGCTTTCTGGTGGTGATAAGGGAACATCCTGTGTATCTGTGGATAGTTTGCTGACAGTATGGTAAATTTATTATTTTAGAGGATCAGCCCAGCAAGCAGTATAAAGCTGTCTACATACCCTCATCTTTTGATTCCTCTTTTGGTGAAATATGCCAAAAAAATCTGAAAGTAAATACAGTAATTTTGCACAATTCTTTATAATAGCCAAAAAAAAAAAAAAAATCACATCATAAAAGATGAGCAAGAAGGAAATAACTAAGAAGATAAGAAAATGATTTGTAATATTGCTAATGTGTACCTCAGCTCATTCCAAAAATGGATTAAAGCATGATGGTGCATTAGAATGATGGAATAAATATAGCCTTTTAAAATAAGTATTTAGATAATGGCAGTACATGAAAGTGTTTTATAGGAAAGAATGTTATGTGAATAATATGTGCAAATGGATTAAAACTTTTAAACTGTATGTATTATACATAAAAATATAATTTGATATGATGTAATTTTATTTGAGCCATGTCCAATCTTTATTTTAAAGAGAAAACAAATAAAAATTAAAGGAAATAAAGAGATGTTCATATGTATGAGGTTCTTTTTACTGAAAAATTTTAAAAGATTTTCATAAGTGCTTCCTACATTTCTTGGCTGTCCATGATCTTATAAGATGCAGGGTGAGATGTTGTCATTCATAGGGGACAGAAGAAACATCTTGAAAAATTATTTGAATTTCTTGTTTAAATGAACTGAGTAATAGGTTCCACATAGCTTTGTAAAACACAGACTTTTCGTAACCCAGGATTTTGAAGAAAGTCTTGATCCAGAAATAGATTATTTTTATTAATCCACTGACTAAAAAGCAAATTTCTGGGTGGTTTTTTGGCAAGTGTCCAGTTGCAGAAAATGCAGTGTGGTATATTCTAATGACTCCAGAGAGCCCCACGTAATTCCTTGAAATGTTGCTGAATGAGGGAGGTCTTTTGTTTTGGTTGTGATGGAATTGGTCTGCTACGTCTTCCACTTTATTATATTTTTAACCTATGTGTCAGAAAGTTTCACTGTAAAGCGAGTGTTAGGAAGATGCTAAAAGAAGTAAATCCTAATTCTTATCCATCATAGGAAGATCAATTTTATATTAGATCTGGGACCATGTAAATTAAATTAAATTTTAATCCTAGGTTAGATGTTCCAGGAATATAGCCCAACCTAAAGTTAACCTAAAACAAAATAAGAGTCCTTTATCCCTCTTTCATTTAAAAATTTACTAAATTATTCATTCATTTCACAAACGTTTGTTGAACATCTTGGGTGTGCCAGGCACTAAGTTATATGCTGGAACAATAACTAGAAGATTACATAATTCGACGTAATTTATTTCCATTAATGACACTGTGCCTACAATTACCCTATGAAATTAGATACACTAAAAATCTTTAAAAACAAAGTCAGGTGGGGTCAATTAATAGATGAGGAAAAAGCAAACTGCTCAGATGGGAAGTGACTTCGACTCAAAATCAACCCTGTTCTCTTTCTCCCACCTCCACTTGGCAAATGCTGGCATTAGTGTTCCCAGATCCCAAAACAAAAGCCCTGGGACACATGGTTTAAGAAGGGAAATTTTCTCTCTTATGAATTTGTGTGAAAGCTTTTTAAGCAATATCAGATTAAGTGACATTGACTTATTCTTTTGGTTAAGCAACTTATTGAAAATTTTTAAAAATTGCATAAAAATTTGGATGGTCTAAGAACGTCTGGAACATCTGGCCCCCATATTACCCACCACAATTTTGTGAACATTTAAACTTTATTTCTCTGCTGCAGTTTTCCAGTCTTTTCTCACATTCTCTGCCCACCACTCCCACTTCTTTTTCTTTTTATCTCTGTGTTTTTCTGTCTTTTCACCAGCCAACTTTTTTTCGTGTGTTTTTAATTAGGTAGCTTAGCTTTTGCAATTTGATCATACTGACATTGAAATTTACAGCAAAATGCAAAATGACCAATTACTGCCTCTTTTCATCAGATGTAAAGATCAGAGCAGGAACCAGGACTGCTCTTTTCTGGTCTTTCTCCAGCTTCAGCATTGTCTCTTTGGCTGAGTCCACTCTGAAATGCATGCAAACCTATATTTCCATGCTTCTCAGATAATCCATGGATAAAAACGTCGAAATTATTGGGGGGGTTTAGATTTATTTTCTCCTACCTATCTGTTTTCCTCTCCAGATGCTTTCTGTGTTTGTGTCCTCCAATTTGAGTGAGGGTTAGAAGTGAAAATGTCTGGAATTACTACCATTAATCACCTTTCTTATACTTAGAATGACTGTTTCATCTTTGGTCACCTTACATTGAGTGGAAAAGTGTTCTCCAGCAAAGCCAAACTTGGAGGCTGAGGGAGAGGTTGGTGTGCAAGAGAAGGGAGAAGCAAATTAGGAAGAAGAGGCTGGGCATCTGTGAAAGAATTCTGGTTTCAAGGCTGAAATGACAGGCTAACTTGATGGAGAAGCTACTGAAGAATGATACCATTTTCATGATTTCAGGCTGAAATGCTTCTTCTCTTCTAAGCAACTTTAAAAAACAGAAGAAATGTTATTGACAACTATTTCAGGACAACTTTTAGGTGGTTCCAATACTGAGTTGTAGTTTAAAAATATGATAAAACGTACTGAGTTGTTTTGTTTTTCTCTCCAGGTTTGCAACACAACCACAGACAGGAAACATGCAGACATCTTTTTGGAAAAGTGTGTTACTGAGTCAATAATGAATATTGTGAGCGGCTTCTTTAATTCTCCCTTTTCAGACAATAGTACCAGCCTCCAGGTAAGTCAAACAATTGCAAAGCATTCTGTTGCAAAGCGTTTCTCTTATTTGAGTAGGGGAAATGTTTTCTGCTCAGGAAGTTATTTCCTACACTTGAGATGTTTATTCTTCTCTTATATTATTTACTATTATGCCTCTTTCTGAGTTTACCGAACTTTATTTTAAATAAAGAGACCTCATCTTTAAATTGAATTATTTTTCCTCTTTCTCTAAGCAGACTAAGAGCTTTCATATCTGTATGTTGATTGTTTGCCAAGTGTTGAAATAACTGCACAGTTAATTCTTTAAATGATAGACATTTTGCCTCCGAAGTTGTACTTATCCTAATAGAATTAACAAAGGTTTATATAATAAAACTTTTAATCCGAGTATTTATAATGCTAAAAATTTAATCAGTTAAACATCCTTAAAAGGAGGAAAAGCTAAATAAATTATTATATATCTGTAGGATGGTCTATTATATAGCAATTAAAAATCATGTTTTAAAGGAAAAATTGATGACCAAAGAAATAAACATGAAGTAATATTAGGCCACTGAATTCCATTATAATATCATCCAAATTTGTTTGTGTAAAGAATATATAAACATACATGCATCAAAAAACTCAGAGAGTAAATGTCTTCAAATATTGATACTGTATCTCTGTGTTGTAGGATTCTTGATGATTTACATTTCTATGGTCCACAAATATTCTACAGTGATTGTGTATTACTCTTCTAAAAAATCATTTCAATTATACTTTCTTTAGGGAAAAAGTTTAAACCATTAGATAGAACCATAGGAAATTGTTTCTGTAGTTCAAAATGGTTGTCTCCTCTACTTGCCTATCATATGAAACCAAAACAAACCAACCAACCCAGAAACACCTGCTTATTTGCACATGGGAATAAACCATGGATTATAAAAATATTCATGTCATTGGCTTCAGGAAATGGCATATTTTTCTGGTTTAGAGTATAATTAAAATGAAAATAATCCATTTTCTATAGTGTGTAGCATGTTGCCTCTCATGAAGAGAGTACCTAATGAATGTTTGATGAATGAGATATTTATTAGCTAGCACTGAAACTTGAAAGAGTGTATTTTATGTTATTTTGGTGAACATTGCTGATAATGCATAGACACTACATCAGGGCTGTTAATGGTTTAGCATCTCTTTTTGCCTCCCTTCTTTCTGGTTTTAGACACATCAGCCAGTTTTTATTCAGCTACTGCAATCTGCCTTCAGAATTTACAATTGCACCTGGCCAAATCCGGCACAGAAAGCCTCGGTAGAATCCTGTATCAGAACTTTAGCTGAAGTGGGTAAGTCATGGTTTGAGTTTTATTTATTTTTACATTTCTGTTAGAAATTAGGTTTTTGGCTAATGGGTACCACAAGCAGCTTCTCAATTTACAACTTAATAAGAAAACAGGTGTGTTTTCTGTGAAATTGAAGAGCAGCCATCAGCAAATGATTCCTAATGTTGCATATACTTTTTGGGAGGAGGACATAATCATTCTATTAAAAATCTTAAATTTAATATTATTGCATATGGAACTTTAATATGGCTCAGTCAGATTTTACAGAATTTTAGTTAATCGTTACCTTAGATTTCATTATGGAATTGTCTTGTCTATTAAGTGACCTGACTTAGTAATACCTTCATATGACGTAGGACTTTTTGATGGTCTTGTAGTTTTCCAATTTTGTTTGAAGTCCATCAGTATTTATTGAGGGCCTATTATATAGAGAAGGCTTCAGAAATTACAAATGAAATTGAAGGCAAAGGAATTACAGCTAAAGGGAGGTAAGCAGAGAGAGAGAGAGAGAGAGAAAGTTAATAAGTTAATTAGGGTCATTCCCCCAATGGTGGAGGGGAGAGGAGAAGAAATGCACACTTGGCTGTCCTGAACAAAAAAGGAAGAGCTTGATCATCCTCTCAACTAATGGTGGCTCTGCAGGCATTGGGAACGACAGTTTATAGCATATTTCATTATCAGTCATCATCACTGTTAACATTTATTGAGTACTTACCATGTGCAATGCCAGCAATTTATATGCATTATCTCATTTAGCATTTAGTCCTTAGATAGGTTAATTATTTACATTTTATAGTTAAGAAAACAGAGAGTTTTATAGGTTATGTAATTTGGCCAGGGTTATAGCATACCTCAACAAATATGTGAGAAATGAATAAATGACTTAACTAATGAATGACCATTTAAAATGTTTTTATTCATTTCTTTCTGTTTGCAGTTTGACCTAGGTTCTTTTATATTAGCAAAATTTAGTGACAGCCCCAATTTTAATTTCAATACATTGAAAGGCTGTTATAACCCAAGAGGATCAATTGAAAATTAGTAGAACTAATAGACTAATAATACAGTTGACTTAGGTAATTAATTATAAATGAGTATTATACTTAATAGACTTCCTGTATACCACAAAAGAGAACATAATGTGAAAAGGACATCATTATCAATAGCAACAAAAACATTAAACATCTAGGAGTAAACTTAATATGAGAGAATAAAATTTTACTATATTAAAGTATATAAAAGATTTAATAAATAGAGAAACAAATAATTTCTTGATTGGAAAATTCAATGGATAAAGATGCCAGTTCTCCTCAAATAAACTAATAACTTTAATATTTCCACACCTGGAACCATTCTTTGCACATGCCCTCCTCACCTCAGAGCCCACATGTGCTGGATGCCCCTTGGTGGGCCACACCCCACAAGGATGCTGTCCTTTTGCAGTTTGGCCTCTGCTACCCTCCTATGGAGGGACGTCATCCTCATCTCCGATCTTAGTCTGTTTTGTGCTTACTGTGTTTTGTGCTGCTATAACAGAGTGCCTGAGACTGAGCAGTTGATCAAGAATAGAGATTTATTTCTTACAGTTCTGGAGGCTGGGAAGTTCAGAATGGAGAGGCTTGCATCTGGTGAGGGCCTTCTTGCTGCATCGTCCCATGGGGAAGGCAGAAGGTGGAAAGCAAGAGAGGAAAAGAGAGAGAGAGAGTAAAAGGAAGGGGTTAAACTCACATTTTTATTAGAAACCCACCCCTGGGATAATTTACCCACTCATAACAGCATCAATTCATTCACAAGGGCTCTGCCCTCTTAAAAGTCCCACCTCTCACCTCTGTTGTATTGAGGATTAAGTTTCTAACACACGAACTTCGAGGGACACAATCAAAACATAGCACCTCCCTTGGGCTGGTGCTAGGTCAGGCTGCTGCTCTGCAGGGGATCTTCTTCACCTGGCTTAGCCTCTACCTCTGTATCCTGGGCCACTCCTTTGCATGGATACACTCCTTGCCTGTAACCAGGCTGCTCCTCGCATGGACACCCTCCTCACCCCACTTGAGTACTGATTCTCTGCAGGCAGTCCTGCTACATAGACCTTCCACTCCCTTTTGGGCCTCCACGTTCTGGAGCGCCATGGCTCCTTTGCACATCTTACCCAGCAGGGACACTTACTGTGCTGCGCTCCTCCTAAAGATTTTAGAACTGAATGGTGTGGGAGGGGAAATGAAGAGGTACAA
The DNA here is from genome assembly GCF_009764315.1 of Trachypithecus francoisi. Lineage (NCBI taxonomy): Eukaryota > Metazoa > Chordata > Mammalia > Primates > Cercopithecidae > Trachypithecus > Trachypithecus francoisi. The sequence continues at coordinate 104,686,191 of NW_022681456.1, forward strand.
CAAGAGGAAGAGGTCACTATTGTATCGTATCAAGAATAAAGAAGGACACACAAAAGTAAAGAAGGAGAAATAAAGAAAGAGAACCTAATTTTTATTTTAAAAGGATACACAGAGGAAAGTGTTCAGAGAGATAAATAAAATTTTAACATTGATTATCTCTGAGTGGTGGATGGATGATGTGTGGATCTGGTTTCTTCTTCACACTTTTATGTAATTTCTGATATTACTTTCAAGTTATAATGAAACAGCAGTAAATGTATTTTTATTTGGGTCAAATCAGTTAGGAAACACATTAACCATTAAAAGATAAAATCCAAAGGAAAAGCAAAGAAACATGATGGTGTTAATTTTTACATAGGAATACATTGTCTTAGCTGCTAAGTATTTTTCTGTATTTCACATATTAAGGCAGTCTCTCCTCTTTTTCCTTCTTTCTCTCTCCTCACTCCTCTTGTTCCTCCTCCTCCACTCCTCAAATTTAGCAAATGCAAGGCGGGGAAATGCCAGTTGGCCCTACACAGGGCATAGCAGGCATGTTGTTGATCATATGTATACATTGAGAGAAAAAACTTGGAGCCACAAGTGAAATTCCATATTGTGACTGCTTTCTGAATTCTGACTTCAGTGATACGCATTATGTAATCCAGTCAGTTCATGCATAGAATTGCAGATTTGGGGGCTTAATATAGTTACTGAAACTATATTAGTCTAAATATATCTTTTATTTCTAAGTAATAAGATTTCATTTCCTACCATTTCCATAGTGGCCAAAACATTATAATTTAAGAGGAAATTTTAGTTTCCTTTTGTATGCTATAAAGACATGTGTGATAAGTCTAAAAATAATTATATGGAAGTGTATAATCCAGATACGTGAAGAGTGAGGTTTCCGTGTCAATCTCAGTTTTCGCTTGGTGAGAAGGCATGCCTTCTTCATTTTCCTTGTTGGTCCCTTCCATCTGAATAGCTAAAGCTCTGGAAATTCTGTCCCCAATCTCCCTCTGCATTTGTTCCTCCCCTCCCCTTCCCCCCATTGTGGCCTCATTAACCCTTCATTACTTTCTTCTTGGACCACTGCAAGAAATTAATATTATCTCCTTCTGTCTTCCCTTATTTAAATAAGCCTGATACTAGAGTAGTCTTTCTGAAGTGAAATTATTTCTTTTGGTTAAAAAATCAACACTACGTCCCCAACCTTCAGCAACATCCCTTGACCTAACACTCTAAGACTAGATTCCTCACTGTTACATCTAGGATGCCCCCACATGGCTCACACTAGCTTTCTCCAGTTCCCACCACTGCCACTCCTCAGCATCTTTCCCATTACTCAACATTTTTTTCTGTTCAAATTCCTCCATAACCATCCTTGGCTCCTACATCCAAATCTGAACTCCCCTCCATTGGTCCACGGAGGCTTCCTTAGAGTCTGTGATATGGTGTAGATGTTCGTCCCCTCCAAATCTCATGTGGAAATGGGATTCCGATGTTGGAGGTGGGGTCTGGTGGGAGGTGACTGGATCATGGGGCAAATCTCTCATGAATGGTTTAGCGCCATCCCCTTGGTGATAAGTGAATTCTTACTTGGTGAGTTCCTGTGAGATCTGGTTGTTTATAAGTTTGGGACTTGCCCCCACTCCTTGCTCCTGCCATTGCCATGTGACCCCGTCTGCTCTCCCTGTGCCTTCCACCAAGAGTGGAAGCTTCCTGAGGCCTCACCAGAAGCCGGACAGGTACAGAGGCCATGTTTGTATGGCCTGCAGAATGATGAGCCAGTTAAAACTCTTTTCTTTATCAATTATCCCGCACCAGGTATTTCTTTTTAGCAACAGAAGAACAGCCTGATACAGTCTCATTTCATTCTAACTTACATCATCACTGGCACTATTCTTGTCTCCCATATTAGATTTTGACGGGCAACTATAATGTAGCTGTCCAAAAGAAATTCATAGGAAGTTGTTACCTAGGATGAAGGTGAAAAGCAGATTCTGCTCAATGATGATTAGATTGTATGCTTTTTGGTTGTTGTTGGATGCTGGTCATAGAAACAGAGAACCAAAGTCGAACACATTCAGAAGTGAACCCTCACAGTCGTCAAGGGATCTAAAATCACCTCACTTTAGTGTTTGAAAACATTTGAAATATTTAGACAAAGAAACGAAATCTGAGGAGGAACACAATATAATTATTTTTAAACTTTTGAAGGTTAGACTAGGCTGTTTTTTTTTTTAACAGGTTCCCAAAGACAGAATTATAGCTCATATATGGCAGCTGCAAGAGGCAGATTTCTGTGCTACTTGAAAAATAACTCTTTTGCAGTTAGTACTCTTTTAAAACCTCGGATGTCACAATGGATTCTTCCCTTTTGTTTACTCTCATTAAACACAGCAGCAAATTCTGTCAGACCCATTTCCAGAATCTCTCTTTTTCTTTCTTTTGTGTCACCCTTGTCCAAATCCACCATCATCGGACATGGATGACAGAAGAGTGTCCTTACTAAATGTTCCACTGCAATCCATTGCGTGCACAGTTGTTAGAGGATCTTAACATGTAAACCAGAGCATGTCACTCATCCACTGACAACTCCCCATTGCACTTACAAAAGCCCTTCCTCATCTGAACTGCGTCTAGTCCGATCTTTTCCCATCACCCTCCATCTCCTCCAACTCTGCTCCAACCACACTGACCTTCTTTCCAAATCTCTCATCTGCTTCAGGCATTTCCTCACCTGAGGACATTTGCATATGCCATTCCCTCTGTTTGGATCCTCTTCCTGGAGATTGTCACTTGCTGGTTTCTTCCCATCAGTCAGATCTCAGCTCAAAATATAAGTGCTCGGTGAAGTATTCCCGAACACCTGCCCCCCCATGCAGTGTCTCAGCTTCTTCTTGCTCCTTATCATCTTAGACCATTTCATTTTCCTCTTAGCTCTTGTCACTATTTGAAAGCAGCTTGTTTGTTTATTTATTGCTTCTTTGTTGTCTGCCCCATCCCCCTTTAGAATGTAAGCTATAAAAAGAAGGACTTTCCTTTCTTCACCACTGGAGCCTGAAAGTGTTTATTCTTGACTAAGCAGATTAATAAGTGTTTGTTGACTGACAGTAATCCATAGGCTAGGTGTTTCACAGAGAGTGAAAGGTTAAGTAACTTGTCCAATTAATAAGTATTTGAGTTGGGTTTGAAATCCAAGTTTCAGCCAGGGACAATAGCTCATGCCTACAATCCCAGCACTTTGGGAGGCCAAAGTGGGAGGATGGTTTGAGGCCAGGAGTTTGAGACCAGCCTGGGTAACATAGTGAGACCCTATCTCTACAAAACAAAAACAAAAACAAAATTAGCTGGGCATGGTGGTGCACACCTATAGTCCTAGCTACTTAGGAGCTTAAGTGGGAGATCTTTTCTGCCCAGGAGTTCGTGGCTTCAGTGAGCTATGTTCTCACCACTACACTCCAGCCTGGGTGACAGAGCCAGACCCTGTTTCTAAAATAAATAAATAAATAAATGAAATCCAGTTTTCTTTGAGTATGAAGTTTATGCTTTATCATGTTGCCCTGAAAGTCCTATCTTAGGAAGTCCTAATATATAAATTAGAACTATGGACATTTGGCTTACTGGAGTCAAAAGACAAAATTACAACAAATTTAATTTGAAGATCTAATTGCCTTTTATCTGCCACTATTACCATGTCAACCCTGTTTCTACTACGCTCACTAATACTTTCAACATGAAACTAGAAATTTAGATTAAGTCAGACCAAGAACCTTGAAAGCCCTAAGTAAGGAAACCATACTTAATTTATGTTAACTAAAAGTAAGGACTACAAGATCTTATCTTACATCAGTTGAACGCAAATCAATCACTTTAATTGAGCTAACCCCTTCCTAGATTGGTGGGATCCAACCCCACAAAAATTTAGCCATCAGCTAAATAGCCTAGTCAACTGGCTTCAGTCTACTTAACGATTCCATTCTAGAATAAAGCAGCACCTCAGTTGCTTTTTAGGCAGAAAAGGGCTGAAGAAAGTAGAAACATGGAACAAGAAGCAAATTGGCCTTTTCAAAGTTCCCTTCCTTAAAGGGTTAAAATATCATGCCAAACTAGGCCCCTTTCGATTGATTGCCATGCATCTCCTGTTTTCTTGGATAAGCGGCCCATTTCAGAGTTCCGTTTGATTATGTGGCACTAAGCATGAATGACTCCATTCTGGCTTGGTCTGCTGGGGCCTAGTGCAGGAGGCTAGACCAAAACAATGGCCTCCCATAAACTTTGTTGGGTGGGGATCTGTCTGACATTTTACAACTCAGGTGCAAAATTATTTTTGTGTTTCAGCAATTCTTTAAAAACACATAGAGGCACTAAAGTTTAGCAGAATTCAAATATGCAAGAATTTTTAATATTAAAGAGAACAAGAGATATGCATATTTAAAATGCAACAAAGTCAAGAGAGTACTTTGTTTACAAGACAGATTTTCAGTGCATTTACAAGTTGGTAAACACATTGCTGACAATGTAAAGATCAATTATAGTCATATTTACATAACATTTTATGATTTGTAAATTGCTCTCAAGTACAGTAACTCAACTCCTCTAGCATCAAAAATACTTCATTCTCTTTCTTATTTGTACATGGAACACAAAAGGTAGTAAAAATCAGCAAAAGCACTCTCTAAGTCAGTGTTTGCCTTGCTGAGAGCAGCAAGCATTTAGTGTTGGAAAATCTAGTAAAATCCATGATGTGGACATAATTCTTAGCTCCATTTTATAGATGGGGAAATGACATTATCAGGGTTTAGCAGCTTTCTGAAGGTCACACAGGTAGGCAGGGCCTGAGCCAGGATCTGAATCCCTTCTGCACTGACATGCTAGCAAGCATTAACCTCTGCTATCACAAATCTCTGCTCTGCTGTCACAAATCAGTTTAAGCAGATGCATTACCTGTTTTATACCATTAAGATATGCATTATGGATCAAGGTGGTAATTTAAACTATACATGAAACAAATACATAGAATTTTCAAATAAAGTAAAAAGAAGGTGAGGAGCTAGTGAACTGAGTTATAAGGGTTTTGGGGAAGTCCTTTATAGAAAAAGAATACTTCCTATCATCTATTGCTCTTTCTCCTTTCCCTGGATTGCTCCAGAAGTTTGCTCTAACTTTATCTATTGCCATTAATGTTTTGAGGCAATGATCCTTTGTGAGTTTACTATGTCATGTCAAATTTTTCTGGTAAAACTTCAGAAGTTTTTAAAACTGAAACCGTGATCATTTGTGAATATATCATGTATATCGTGTCAGATTTTTCTGATAAAACATTTTAAACTTTTAAAGGCTAAAGTGCTTTTGAATGTCTTTTTATATGTAGAAATTACTGATATTTACCTCCATTGCTACACTGTCTTCCAAGATGTAGGAGTTGAAATTGATAAGATACAGGCTTTTGAGTGATCATAAATACAACTTCCCAGCAAAGTCATTACATGCAGGGGGGCTAACTGGAACGTAAGGTATAAACATCTTTATCATCCTCTGCCCTCAATGAGCTAAATTAAGGGTGATGGTGGGAGCAAGTAAGGACAGAGAACTCTGCAGTAAATGCACACTATGGTATTCGCGTGCCATAGTGTATACATAGTGCCATAGTGAATACAGAGATTTGAGAAATGTTCAGGCCATTAAGGCTATGTGAATTTTTTTAATGCACTTGGTCAAATGCTGTTCCTCAGTTGATTCGTTTATTTAAAGTAAAATAGCACATGGTAGAAATATAGAACTTTGAGAAAAAGCATCCAAGAATTACTTCCATATTATTGCACTTAAAAAGGAATTTTGTTCCATGTGTTTCATAATCTTCAAATGATTTGGGGGGATTAATGCTGGGTACTTTGTTGGCAACATAATCTATTTTCCAAGTGGAAATTCCGTAAAATATCTTTTACAAATGGTTTGAATAATAAACATCAATTTTCAAGCCAACTGGTCCCAAAAGATTTGTACATGTAGAAAATATTAACCCTTTAAGAAGAGCGATTAAGTCTCTATTAAATAAACATATCTATTTTAATCTATCTAAGGTATTGTGGTTGATTTCAGAAAGAGCTTGACATCATACATCCCTGTGATCACAGTTTTTAGAAACTCCATTACTACTAAAAAAATTAAATCTGAGTAAGTTATAAAATAGGATAATATCATACAGTTTTTCACATATTTATTAACTCAACTGATTTATAATGATTCCTCATTATCTGAAAGGCATTATTTTAGTTTTGGAGGAAATGCAATGTGTCAAACCATATTTTCTACCCTCAATTAATTTGCAGTATATTAGGGGTAGACGTAACATGTACAGAAGTAACAAAGCAGAATAAAACTAAGTACCCTACCTTTTATAAAATTCTAGAGCCTGATCTTGTCTACAGTAGAGTAGGCACTCAATGTATATTTATCACATGAATAAAATAAATGAATACAAACAAATGAATGAGTATCTAATTCTTCTCTTTGGCTGCATAACATACCATTGCATGACTGTTAAAATAGATTTAACCTCACTATTGGATATTTATGTTGTTTTCAATCATTTGGCACATGTGAATAAGGTAAATACCTAGGAGTGGAATTTCTGGGTTATTTCACTTTTGACAGATGCTGCCCTCTGTAGAGATTGTTCAGTTTACACTTCACCAGCAATGTAGGAGAATATCTTTCTTCTTGATAATGCAGTGTGTTAGATTTTTGCCAATCTTGTAAGTAAAAATATTTTTATAGTTTTAATGTGTGCTTCTCTTTTTTATGAGTGAGAAAAAAACATTATATGATTGATATTTCCTTTTCTGTGAACTGTCACTTCTTGTGCTTTCCTTATTTCTCCTAATGGGTTTTTTCTTAATAATTTGTATAACCATTTAGATATTAAGAAAATGATCTCTTTGCCTGTAAGTAACAATTTTTTTCTCTTTTCTGATTTTTTTTTTTTTTTTGAGAGAGTCTTACTCCATCACCCAGGGTAGAGTGCAGTGGCACAATCATGGCTGGCTATAGCCTCAAACCCCCTGGGCTCAAGTGACCCTCTCATCTCAGCCTCCCGAGTAGCTGGGACTACAGGCAGGTGCTGCCACACCTGGCTAATTTTTGTATTTTGTTATAAAGAGTTTTTGCCATGTTACCCAGGCTGGTCTCAAAATTTCTGGGCTCAATCAATCCACCCACCTTGACCTCCCAAATTGTTGGGATTACAGGTGTGAACCACTATGCCCACCAATTTTTTCTTCTTGCCATTTGTCATTTGAACTTTTATTTTTTGGCATGCAATATTTTAAAATTTTCTTTTAGGCTTTTTAGGTTTTCTTTCATCTTCGGAATAACCCTTATCAGTCTAAGATGTTTTTTGAATTCTCATGGAGAATTTTCATAGTTTTGTTTTGTCTGTGTTTTGGGAGTTGCTGTTCAAAATTGTGAGCTATCTGGAATACATTTAGTTATAAGGTATAAGGTATGGAATCAACTTTATTTTTTCCAGATGACTAGTCAAGTGTGCCAATACTAGTTCTTCAATAACCCATAAAAATTATATGCATTATTCAATGTAAGGATTAATTGAGGATTCACGCGGTATAATTTGAGTGCCAAACAGGAAAGATGCATTTAATATATTTAATGTTCTTCCTGTTTATGTACACTGGTGCTTCAGTACAGATTTATTTTGGGTCCTTTGACATGATACAGGAAATGTGCCATTCTCTGCCCCTGCCATTCCACTCTCCTGTGTTCCACCTGGGCTGTACACTAGAACTTGACAACCAACCAGGTTTTCTAATTAATGCTTACACTTTCTGTTGCCTTTCCCCCCTACCTGTCAGTTTATCTAGCTAAGCATTTTTCTCCATGGCACCTATCACTGCATTGTATGTATTCTCAGAGATTTTGGTCTGGCAGATACCATCAGTAATTCCATCTAATTAAAAATTTTTTACATAGTAAGCAATATTTAATAATAATTAGAAATAGATTTTGATTACATCTTAAAATCACTGCAAAGACTTGTCATACCGAGAGAATTTCCCAGATTTATAAACCTGATTAGACAGTTGCCTAATAATAAAAAAAAAATTGTGAATAAGGATAGCTCATTTTAGAGAACTGGTTATCTCTAGGCAGAGCTCTACAAAAGATAAATGCATTGATAACAACCCATCCTCTCTCTTATAAGTTATTTAAGGGATCCATATACTTACTTGCTGACAGTGTATCCTTAAGGTGTATTTCAACTGCATTCCAACTTAAAAGTGAAATAGGAACAAGTATTTTTAAAAATATTTTAAACTTTAAAGTGACCCTTTGTGTTAAAGTACATAGTTGGAGTTAATGCTATAGGCCAGAAGAGTGGCTAACTGTAGTAAATGTGTTAGCTTTTCCTTATTGAGAGACAGATGGGGCAGAGAATAACTGATAATCCCAAGAATACATTCTAGTTCACATTTTGACACACTATGGGTATGTGCATATATGTGTATATGTATATATATAGCCTGTATATATATACACACATATATACATATATACAAATATATATACACACATATATACACACACACACCAGAATATATATATAGAGACAGCATATATATATATAGCATAGATATGTGTATATATAGAGAGCATACATATATGTGTATGTATATGCTGGCTATAGAGGAATGTGTTCCATCAGCAGCTTACAAGAGATTCTGGTGGTGGATGAGATTTCCCTGAAGTCACTAATAAAAAGGCTGCATTGTTAATAACAGAGGTGCTGCCATTGAACTAAATTTTCACTGGTGTCATATATATATATATATAGGCTATATACACACACACACACACACACCCCAGAATTTTTCTTTTTCTTTTCTTTTTTGAGACGGAGTCTCTCTCTGTCACCCAGGCTGGAGTGCAGTGGCGCAATCTCAGCTCACTGCAAGCTCTGCCTCCCAGGTTCACACCGTTCTCCTGCCTCAGCCTCTCGAGTAGCTGGGACTACAGGCGCCCACCACCATGCCCTGCTAATTTTTTTGTATATACCAGAATTTTTCTAGCTTAATAAAAGTAAGCTCACTTTGGATTGTGTTTTTGGTTGCATTTGAAAAATATTGTTCTAGTTATTAATGTCCTTATAAGTGAAATGATAAATTAATTGTTTTCATTTTTTAGACATACATAATTTTTTTTTGTTTTTTTCCTCCTTAATTTTTAAAAAATGAACAGCTAAATTAGCATTGTTAATTTTGGTTTCGGATTAGTATTTATATTATTTGGACAGTGCAGTGAACTTATTTCTGACTGTGTCTTTATAAACATTTGTGTTTTTACAGTTGTTTGAAAAAACTTTGTCTACAAAGCAGATTTATTTTGACTCAAAAAATGTTTTTCTCGATTGCATAGTTGATTTTCTATTATTGCCTAGAAACTGTCATTTAGCTCTGCTCAAAGTTTACCTACAGACGTGGAAAGTAGTGTGTTTTACCTTGCTAATTTTCATTGTCCGATTCATGTGAAGACAGGAGACCAGATAATATCAATCAAAGTGGGATGGTTTGAGGGAAACAGAAATCATTTCAACAGAGTTTGGGATCGTGGAGTCTCCCCAGCCTGGTTTGTCCATGGTGCTGGCTGTAGAGGAATGTCTTCATCAACAGGAGATTCTGGTGGTGGATGAGATTTCCCTGAAGTTACTAATAAAAAGGCTGCATTGTTAATAACAGAGGTGCTGCCATTGAACTAAATTTTCACTGGTGTCATTAGAAAAATATTCATTGAGCGCTTCTTTGTGTAAGTCATCTTCATAGCAACAACACTTATTTGATGGTCAATTTCACCTAATGTACCTGATTCCTGAAGGGCAGATAAATCCCAGTCTCCTCCCCAATTTGTTTAAATGTCGGTGGAAACTTGTTTTTAACATGTTTTGAGAAACACTGAAGTTTATAATTTTCGTTATTTTTGTTGCTTAGAAAATAACATAGAAGTAGTATTGTCTTCTGTTTGATTTTTGAATGTTTAGAGCAAACCCAGTTTATGTTTGAAGCAGCCAGAAAAGGATGAACATCTTGCCAGGATTTGATCATGGTGCAGGATTAAGTATTTATAAAACTATGCGCTGCTTGGCAGAGTTGAGGCCGTGTGTCCTTCAGATGAGACAGAAGTGCAATTGCACTGCTGTGTGTGAAGGACATAAACAGAGATATTGCATGCTTGGGAAAGAGAAGCTTATCATGAATATTAGGAAAACATTTACTAGGGAAATTTAAGCAGTGGTGAAGTTGATTGTTTAAGGTTGCCTTGTAGCTTTTACTATTTCTATAAAACTGCGGCGTGAGTTTTTATTTAAATTGGTACATGTTTTTGGTGTGGCTAGTGAAAATGATCTATTTTCTTTCTTCCTTTCTTTTCCTTTCCTTTTCCTCTCCTCTCCTGTTCTCCTTCTCCTCTCCTCTTTCCTCTCCTCGTCTTCCTCCACTCCCTCCTCCTCCTCCACTCTCTCCTCCTCCTCCTCTCCTCTCCTCCTCCTCTCTCTCCTCCTCCTCTCCTCTCCCCTCCTCTCCTCTCCTCTCTTTTCCTCTCCTCTCCTCTCCTCTTTCCTCTCCTTCTCCTCTCCTTCTCCTCTCCTTCTCCTCTCCCTCCCCTCCCCGCCCCACTCCTCCCCTCCCCTCCCCTTCTCTCTCCTCTCCTCCTCCTTCTCCTCTCCTTCTTCTCTCCTTCTCCCTCTCCCCTCCTCTCCTCCTCCTTCTCCTCTCCTTCTTCTCTCCCTCTCCCTCTCCTCTCCTCTCCTCCTCCTCCTCTCCTCTCCTCTCCTCCCCTCTCCTCTCACCTCTCCTCTTCCTCTCCTTCTCCTCTCCTTCTCCCTCTCCCTCCTCCTCCTCCACTCCTTCCTCCTCCTCCTCTCTCTCCTCCTCCTCCTCTCCTCTCCTGTTCTCCTTCTCCTCTCCTTCTTCTCTCCCTCTCCCACTCCTCTCCTCCCCTCTCCTCTCACCTCTCCTCTTTCCTCTCCTTCTCCTCTCCTCTCACCTCTCCTCTTTCCTCTCCTTCTCCTCTCCTCTCCTTCTCCTCTCTCTCTCCTCCTCCTCTCCCTCTCCTCCTCCTGTCCCTCTCCTCCTCCTGTCCCTCTCCTACTACTATCCCTCTCCTCCTCCTATCCCTCTCCTCCTCCTCTCCCTTTCCTATCCTTCTCCTTTCCTCTTCTTCTCCCCTTCCCTCCCCTCCCCTCCCCTCCTCTTCCCTCCCCTCTCCTCTCCTACCCTCCCCTCCCCTCTCTCCTCTTCCCTCTCCCCTCTCTTCTCTTCTTTCGTTTTTAGAGACAGAGTTTTGCTCTGTTGCCCAGGCTAGATGCAGTGGCTATTCATATCATAGTGCACTACAGCCTCAAACTCCCGGACTCAAGTGATCCACCTGACTCAGCCTCCTGAATAGCTGAGGCTACCACTGCATCCAGCATATTGTCTATTTTCAAACAAGTTTTTGAGTATCTTTAAGCTTCAGAGAATTTTCACCAGCTGGTAATTATTATCTACTATTTGCTTTCCTTTCATCATATGAAGCAAGCCAGATTATCTATCTATCTATCTGTCTATCTATCTATCTATCTATCTATCCATCCATCCATCCAATTTTTTTATCCCTTCCTTCTAAAATAAGTAAGCCTTCTGGGGACTATCATTATAACCTTAAATATGATCTTTATAACTCTGCTATAACCATTTAGGACAAAAATGTAGCACTATGATATTAAAACTTTTCCAAGTAGAAGAGAATTTCCTAACCATGGAAATAGCTCATGGATCTTTATTCATTTGTTTCTAACTTTATTTTCTTCTTCAGTTTCATACTTAGTTGCCACAGTTTCTCATATCCATGTAGACATTTAAAAACTATTTGCTCTTTTTAAAAATTTTTCATAGTGGATTCAATGAAGAATTTCTGAGCCTTTACATATTTTTCTAATGTTTTTGTTTGGAAATTACATTTGATTTTTAGTTTAGATGGACATAAAGTCCTTTTTTCAAATTTTTTCATCTATAAAGGTATTCTATCTTTTAGCATTCAATGTTGATGATAAGTCTGATGCTGGTCAGATTCTTTTTAGGAATCATCTTTTCTCTCTGGAAGTACTTGAGATTTTCTCCATGCTGTCGACATTAGTGTAGTTTCTACAGCTGGCCGTAAATTAACATAACTGTGTAGCTCAAAACAACAGAAATTTTACCTTCTCATAATTTGGAGACTAGGAGTCTGGAATCAAGGTGTCATCAGCACCACGCTCTCTCTGAAGGCTCCAGGGAAGAATTCGTTCCATGCCTTTCTCTTAGCTTCTGGGGTTTGCTAACAGTCTTTGGCATTCTTTGGCTTGCAGCTGCGTAAATCCAGTCTCTGCCTCCATCTTCACATCGTGTGTGTCCCTCAGGTATTTCTCTGTGTCTCTCCTTCCCTTCTTATAAGGACACCAGTTGAATTGGACTGGGGCCCACCGTGATTCAGCATGACCTCAACTTAACTTGATTACATCTGCAAAGACCCTATTTCCAAATAAGGTCACAGTCAGAGGGAGTGATGATTAATACTTCAACATATACTTTTTGGGGATGCAGTTCAACCCACAACAGCATTCTAAAGTTCTACCAGAATACGGCCAATATACTTACTTAATCCTGTTTAACATATTGTGGACCTTTTCAGTTTGGAGATGTACATGTGTCTTAAGCTCAAGGAAGTTGTCTTCTATTGTTTTCTTAATAATTTCTTCTCTCACATTGTATTTGCTGTTTCTTTCTGGAACTTATATTTGTTAGATTTTTAAATTCCTGGGTTGACCGTCTTTATTTCGCAATCTCTCTGTTTTATTCTCCATTTTGATATTTTATGCTTAATTTTTAGAAGATTCCTTGACTTCCTTTCCAGATTACCAACTGTGTTTCTATCAATTATTTTTTAGCCAGTTTTTGACGTGTTTATGTATGCAAACACATTTTAATTTCTAAGATGTCATTCTTCTTTCTGACTTTCTAATTTTTTGGATGCAGTATATTCTCAAATTCTCTGAGGATAATACTTAGGATTATTTAAATATTTTTTGCTTTTCCTTGAGTCATCCCTGTTTTCACTAGGATTAGTTATTCTTGAGGGTGTTGATTTTCCTTGTGATCCTTGTTGGTGTGTTTGTAATTAGGAAAGTCCGTAATGACTGACATAGGTTTCCACTGCAGTTTTAAAGGCCTGTTTCCTTCCTAGAATTCTTGTGTAAATGACAGGGCTGACCTGGAATTCTGTATGAGAGGCCAAAGGCTGACCAAATGACATGCAGACTTTCCTTCAGGCTGTGTGTGTGTATGTGCGCGCACGCGTGTGTGCATATATGCATGTGTGTGTATAGCAGAGGTCAGCCTGGAAACACCAGTAAGTGTTAAAGTAAGGAGGGCTTTGCTCAGGAGTTGGAGAATTTAATATATTTCCTCTCTCTGCTGGTGCTGCCTCTTCTCTCTCCTCACATTCTACGTCTTTTTTTTTTTTTTGAGATGGAGTCTAGCTCTGTTGCTAGGCTGCGGTGCAGTGGCGTACAACCTCTGCCTACTGGGTTCAAGCAATTCTCCTGCCTCAGCTTCCTGAGTAGTTGGGATTACAGGCACGTACCACCACACCCGGTTAATTTTTGTATTTTTAGTAGTATGTTGTCCAGGATGATCTCGATCTCCTGACCTTGTAATCCGCCCGCCTCGGCCTCCCAGAGTGCTGGGATTACCTGCGTGAGCCACCTCGCCCGGCCCACATTTTACCTCTTACTTGATGATCTCTGGCATTACTTCAAGCTCCATTCTGGTTCTCTATCAAGTTCTAACATCTTCTTTTGGCATTCTCTCCAGTTAGGTATTCTACTTTCTTGAGAGAACATTTCTTCATTTCTCTGACTTTATCCTCTGGGTAAAAACTGCTTCTGCCAACTGCTCTGTCTATGCCAATCAGAGGGAGGAGGGCCTTAGCTTCCCAGCTGTTCAGCTGTTATTCTTTAATCAGTTGCCCATATCCCTGCCCAACCAAAACTTTGTTTTGGTTGACTGCGCACCTGGAAAGATCTTTTCTAACTCTAATCTGTTGTGGGACAGTTTCTTCTCTTCTTTCTCTGATGGAGTAATCCCATCTTCTTTTGCCTTGCAAAAATGCTTCAACATTACTCCTTTCTTTGTGACAGGCATTCTCAATTTGCAGTATTGTTGTGATGTAAACTTGTTAAAATATAAATTTCAGTGGATCTTGGGAAGAAAGATACGTATTAAGATGTGCCCTCTTCCAATGCAGATTTTTTACACTCTTCAACTTTTTATTTCTATTCTCAGATGTTTTATCACGTACAATTTTGTATGTACACAAGCACTACTTAAATTAATGAATGGAATGGAAGAATTATATCCTGTGTTTTATGTCTGCTTTCTTATTTATGTTGGCATCTGGGAAGGTACAAATGTGCTGGTTGTTATACAGCGTTTTTCTGTATTGATGCCGTATAAAGTACATTTCAAGCATGAATCATTAAGAAATCAAATAAGTTCTTAGATGTTTCATGTACCCACTTCACTAATTGGTCTTAAGAATTGAAATACATTCAGGTTAGAAGCTTTTACAGTTATATAAAACAAGTTGATGGCAGAGTTTAAAGATTTAATATTATTTCCTTTATGTTTATAAGATTGTATGGATAATGTGTAAGCAACTTTAGTCAAATTAAGAGGGAAATATTTTAAATCTTTTCTTTTTCAGCAAAAAATCGTGGAATTGCCATTCCAGTGGATTTGGACGGCCAAGTGAATACTCTTTTCATGAAGAGCCATTCAAATATGGTGCAGAGAGCAGCAATGGGTTGGAGACTATCAGCTCGCTCTGGGCCACGCTTTAAGGAAGCTCTTGGAGGGCCTTCTTGGGATTACAGAAATATTATTGAAAAGTTACAGGTACATGAGAGTATGAAATAGCATTCATATTTTCTAAATTACATTTTTTAAAAAATATGTAGTCACATAAATAAAATACGGCTAAAAATATCAAGTTCTATTTGAGGACCAAGCCTTGCTTTATAACTCTCTACTTCCACTGCTCTTTTTTTTTTGTTTTTTTTTTTTGAGATGGAGTCTTGCTCTGTCGCCCAGGCTGGAGTGCAGTGCCCGGATCTCAGCTCACTGCAAGCTCCGCCTCCCGGGTTTACGCCATTCTCCTGCCTCAGCCTCTGGAGTAGCTGGGACTACAGGCGCCCGCCACCTCGCCCGGCTAGTTTTTTGTATTTTTAGTAGAGACGGGGTTTCACCGTGTTAGCTAGGATGGTCTCGATCTCCTGACCTCGTGATCCGCCCGTCTCGGCCTCCCAAAGTGCTGGGATTACAGGCTTGAGCCACCGCGCCCGGCCCCACTGCTCTTTTTAAACATATAGCTTACATATGTTGTGAGTTACTTTTTAATGAGTGTATATTAATTACTGTGTTTTGATAGTATGGTAGTTAATAGTAGGTCTTAATACCAAAATAATAATCATAATACCAATGATAACACTGGTAAAGAAACTCAATATTCATAGCCTTGCTTCAACTTATGTTTCAGTATTCCCTTCTAATCCTTTGGTCAGAATGATCCAAGCACCTTGCTCCCAAATGACTTGTATAGTATCTCACTCTTGATTTGGGCCTGGAAATTATATTAGTTTGCCAGGGCTGCTGTTGCAGAATGTCACAGACTTGGTGGTTTAAACAACAGCAATTTATTTTCTCATAGTTTTGGAGGCTAGAAGTCCAAGATCAAGGCATCAGCAGGTATGCTTTCTCCTGAGGCTTCTCTCCTAGGCTTGCCGATGGCTCACTTCCTGCTGTTTCCTCATAGGCTCTTTCCTCTGTGTTTGCACATGTCTGTGTCCTAATCCCTTCTTCTTATAAGGATACCAGTTATGTTGGATTAGGGCCTGCTCATATGAACTCATTTTTTCTTAATTACACTTTTGAAAGCCCTAGCTCTAAATAGAGTCACATTCTGAGGTACTGTGAGTTAGGCCTTCAACATACGAAATCTGGGGGAGTTATAATACAGCCCGTAACAGACATCTTCCCATTCACATTATTAGTAGCATATTACATGGAGTTGAATTGGGATATAGTTTGAAGTTTTTTTTTTTCCTACAAAATGGCCAAGACATTAACTGAAATAAATATTATGAGAAGTCACATGTTGATGAGTGTTATATGGGGTTAGAAACACAAGTTAGATTCAGAGAGTATGAGAAACCTAAAGGGTGTGAGACATTAAAAATTTGGGGGAAAATGCCATTATAAGTGGTTCTTGATTTGTAGGATAGGGTTATCAAAAAGAGACTAGAGGAAGAGAGACTAGTGAGAAGTTACTTAAGATCTAAGCCAAGTGGTGATATGGATGAAATGAAGAAATGAGTGTTACAGATAATAATGAAGGCAGGGTCAGCAGACCTGGAGGCTCTTAGATGGAAGTAGAGAGCAGGCATGAGAGGAGTTTAAGAGGCCCTGATGATTGGAGACTAGATAGTATTATTAAGACTGTTTGTTGTAAGAGCAGAGGAGAAGAGAATGCAATAGGAGGGCAATGGAAAATGCAGTGAACTAGGGTAGCAGGCTACTGAGTATATTGGAAGTTAAGTCTATATTTGAAGATAATAGTTGGAGCAAGGATAGTGGTTGGTATTGCTAAAAGAGAAAATACAGTGATAGGAAAAAAAAAAAAAAAAGAACACCCTATGCGAGGCTAAGAGTAGCAGAATGGCCCACATAAAGAGTGAAAAAAAAAATCACGTCAGAAAGGAGGAGGGTCAGGAGAGCAAAGGGAGTGGAGCATTTCAGAGGAGAGGTATATAGTAGTGTCAACCAGCACAGAGAGGGTATGCCTTAAACTTCTTTCAGTAAACTTCTTTTAATAGATTGATATCCATTAAGTAAGTATTTATTTAGTGAAAATTCTATACTAGCCACTGTGTGAAGTGCTAAAGAGACAGCCATGGGGTCTATGCTCTTCTGGGACATGCATTTTTTTTTTTTTTTTTTTTGAGGGGGAGTCTCGCTCTGTCGCCTGGACTGGAGTGCAGTGGCCGGATCTCAGCTCACTGCAAGCTCTGCCTCCCGGGTTTACGCCATTCTCCTGCCTCAGCCTCCCGAGTAGCTGGGACTACACACCTGCTAGTATTTTTAGAGCTTCACCGTGTTAGCCAGGATGGTCTCGATCTCCTGACCTCGTGATCCGCCTGTCTCGGCCTCCCAAAGTGCTGGGATACAGGCGCATTTTAACTCATTAAATAATTGATAAATTGTTGGATAATAAAACTGCAGTGAATAAAATAGAGCAGAGTAACAGCATGGTGGAGAATTACTGGAAGAGTGACCCTGTAATTGTGAAGTTCCTTTCTACTAGGGTAACAGTTTTGTTGACACCTGAATAATGAAGATGAATAATCAATTCCAAGATTTGGGTTCAGATAGTTTTATGGGAAGGAAATAGGAAATGCAAAGGTGCTTAGGCAGGAGTGAGGTTGATGGGTTTGAAGATCCAAGAAAAGCCCATTGGGGCAGGAATTTAGTGAGTAAAGGAAGAAAATATTATGAGATAAGGGGCCAAATCATGTAGAGACTTTATGGTGCTGTTGCTGTGTCCTGAGTGTTTGTGTCCTCCCCCACCCCAAATTCATATGCTGAAATTCTAACTGCCATGGTGATAGTATTAGGAGGTGAGGTCTTCTGGGAGTTGAGATTAGAGTCCCTATAAAATAGGCCCATGCAAAGTCATTCAGCCCTTCCACCATGTGA
Source organism: Trachypithecus francoisi (assembly GCF_009764315.1). NCBI lineage: Eukaryota > Metazoa > Chordata > Mammalia > Primates > Cercopithecidae > Trachypithecus > Trachypithecus francoisi. Next base: position 104,704,016 of record NW_022681456.1, read on the forward strand.
GGACACAGCAAGAGAGGCACCCTCTATGAACCAGAAAGTGCGTCCTCACTAGACAACAAATCTGCTGGTGCCTGATCTTGGACTTCCCAGCCTCCAAAACTATGAGAAATAATTTCTGTTGCTTATAAGCTACTCAGTTTATAGTATTTTGTTATAGCAGCCTGAACAGATTAAGGCACATATTAAGGCATTTTAATTATATTCTATGTGTGATGACAAGTCATTGAAGATTTTCGGCAGAGGAGAGGCTGACTTGGTTTACTTTTTAAAAGATCACTGTGAATTCTAAGCGTATTTCTAAGATCCAGACATGGAAGCAGTGAATCTAGTTATGTAGCTTTGCATTAATTCAGGCAAAAGATGATGGTGGCTTGGCTTAAGGAGGTAATAATAGTAATGCAGAGAAGTGTATTAATTTTGTATATATTTAGTTGTAGAACTAATAGAACTTGGTGGACGAATCGATTGGTGTGTTGTAGGATAATGGGAAGAAGAATCAAGGATGACTCTGGTTTTGATATGATATGGTTGTGTTATTTACTAAGATAGGAAGTAATGGAGAGAGAAAGAGGTTGGGGCTGAGTTGAAATTAGGAGTTCTTTTTTTTTTTTTTTTTTTTTTTTTTGTTGAGACGGAGTCTCGCTCTGTCGCCCAGGCTGGAGTGCAGTGGCCGGATCTCAGCTCACTGCAAGCTCCGCCTCCCGGGTTTACGCCATTCTCTCGCCTCAGCCTCCCAAGTAGCTGGGACTACAGGCGCCCGCCATCTCGCCCGGCTAATTTTTTTTTTTTTGTATTTTTTTAGTAGAGACGGGGTTTCACCGTGTTAGCCAGGATGGTCTCGATCTCCTGACCTCGTGATCCGCCCGTCTCGGCCTCCCAAAGTGCTGGGATTACAGGCTTGAGCCACCGCGCCCGGCCGAAATTAGGAGTTCTTTTTGGGGAATTTTAAAGTTGAGATGCCTATTTAGGTACTTGAGTGTGTCAACTTGGCTGTTTGATAATGAGTCTGAAGTGGAAAGATGTCCATGCTGGAAATATAAATGTGGGAGTTCCAACATACAGATGATATTGAAACCATAGAATTGGACGAGATTTCTCAGAAGAAAGTGTAGATATCAAAGAGAAAAGGAGCAGGAGCTATCAGGAGTTGATGAAGAAATAGTAAGGACATAGGTGGAAAATAAAGTGTCATGTCATAGAAGTCAAGAGCAGAAAGTGTTTCAAAGAGCAGAAACCAGCGTGTAAAATGCTTAGCAGTGATTAAGATGAAGACAAGCAAGTAAACCACCGAGTTTAGGTGATGATCACAGCTAACTTGTGTTCAGTAGTAAAGATTACTAGTATTTATAGGGAATAAGTGGCTAGTGTATGTTAGAGGATGTTCTATGCACTTACCTTTAATCCTTGCAGCAAACTCATGTGATTGTTAGTATCATCCTAAGCTTTCATGTGGGGAAACAATGACCTAGGGAGGTTGCATAGTTGCCTCGTGACCAAAATTAAAGACAGAATTCATATCATAGCAGCCCCCTGAGCGCTATTTCTTTAGTAGATGAAACAAAGAAGAGGTAATCTAAACAACAGAGACATTTAATTAAATATGGTCATATTTGATAAACATACTCTCCCCACTTTTATATAATATCTAGTTTTACCCTTTATGCTATTTTCCTTTAGTCTCTTTGAATCGTTTTCATACATTTCTCATAAAGCTTATTTAGAGTGGTTGAAGTAGAAATAATCACTTTTGCAGAAAGAGAAAGAGTTAAAACACGAATTAACATAATTCATAAGAAATCAAGAGGGTGACATCCCCATCTGTGCTTCTGTAGCTAAGAGTGACAATAAGCAATTGGCAACGTTCTGCTTAATAAAAATACACCATAGCTATGGGTGAATAAATTGTTCTTTTATGTAAGAAGTTTTTTTTTTCTTCTAACATAGTTTAAAAATAAAATAGGGGTGCTTTAACCATTAAAGAATGTTTGGGAAATTATAATTACCTGCAGTTCATTTTAGAAACATATCAGTTAAGATGCTTTCAGGCCGGGCGCGGTGGCTCAAGCCTGTAATCCCAGCACTTTGGGAGGCCGAGACGGGCGGATCACGAGGTCAGGAGATCGAGACCATCCTGGCTAATACGGTGAAACCCCGTCTCTACTAAAAATACAAAAACTAGCCGGGCGAGGTGGCGGGCGCCTGTAGTCCCAGCTACTTGGGAGGCTGAGGCAGGAGAATGGCGGAAACCCAGGAGGCGGAGCTTGCAGTGAGCTGAGATCTGGCCACTGCACTCCAGTCCGGGCGACAGAGCGAGACTCCGCCTCAAAAAAAAAAAAAAAAAGATGCTTTCAGCTTTAATTAACACAACATTCAACTAAAAGTGACTTAAATAATAAAGACCATATCATTTCACATAGCAAGAAACCTGGAACTGTGGCTCTCCTTGAGTTTGCTAATTGTAGGCCTGGGCCCCTAAAACCAAAGATCTGTAGGCATTCAGCTTAATGCTGGTCTCCCAGGGTAACATGAGGGCTGTCTCAGATTTTGGATTCACACCCTCAAGCTGCCTTGAGAGCAGTAGGTGGTTTTGAAAGAACCTCCCCACCCACAACACGTACCCCACTCTCTCAGCTGACTTCACCTGATGTGTCTCATTGACTAGAACGGTGTCACATGATCATGCCTAGACAGCTTGCTAGAGGTGGAAATGGGATAACCATGCCTGCCTTAGAGTAATCAACCTCAACCCTAAGCTGAGGGGGCTCATCCCCTGAGAATGTTGTTGCCTGACTCAGAAATGACGTTGAGATTCTGGTAGCAAGGAAGAGGGTAAAGAAAGGCTGTTGGGTAGGTGACCAATAGAGTCTCTCAAAAAATATAATTTGAAATTCTGTTGAATGTCATTGAACCCATGTATAGTACTAATATTGCTTCAAATAATATTTCAGTGAGTTTCCCCATTGGATGAAATGATTCGTTTTGAATAACCAATGACCCATGGGAATTTATTTATTTATTTATTTATTTAATTAATTAATTTGAGATAGGGTTTCACTCTGTCACCCAGGCTGGAGTGCAATGGCGCTATCTTGGGTCACTGCAACCTCTGCCTCCTAGGCTCAGATGATTCTCCCACCTTAGCCTCCTGAGTAGCTGGGACCACAGGCACACACCATTAAGCCTAGCTGATTTTTTTATTTTTAGTAGAGACAGGGTTTCACCATGTTGACCAGGCTGGTCCCCAAATCCTGGCCTCATGCAATCCACCTGCCTCGACCTCCCAAAGTACTGGGATTACATGCATGAGGCACTACTGCACCTGGCTGGAAATCTTTTTTTTTTTTTTTTTTTTAAGCTGTTCCCTGGGTATGCCCCTAATTTATTGCAATGTAATGAGTACCTGTCATGTTTCCATTATAATCCTAGGCACTGCAGGGCACATACAGTGGCCTAACTGACTTTTCCTCTTATAGGTGTATATCCTTAGAAATCTTATAACTACCTGTCCCTCCCTTATCTTGTAAATGACACACACACACAGACACCCACACACACAAATAGAGACTCAGGCAGTATTCATACATAAAACCAGGCTATAATCATGGCACAGACATGTGGTGCTATGGAAATAGAGGGGGTAATCTATAAAATTCCCATTAGTATTCTTAGGCTTGTCTTATCTTTGAAAGTTGAAATCTGACTTAGGCCTTCACATGGGTTCTCCTGTGTTTCATTCCCTAGGATGTAGTGGCCTCCTTGGAGCACCAGTTCAGCCCAATGATGCAGGCTGAATTCTCAGTGTTGGTTGATGTATTGTACAGTCCAGAGCTGCTGTTCCCTGAGGGAAGCGATGCAAGAATAAGATGTGGTGCTTTCATGTCAAAGTAAGTGGATCCAATCTGAGATTCTGCTAGTGTCGTCAAACTGAGATGGCCTCTAACATTTCCGCTTTACACTTCACTGATATAAAATGACAGTCCACAAAGTATGTGAAAGGTCTAAAATCCATGTTAAAATATACTGCCAGAATAATTAAATTGAGTCACTTGAAATTTTATTTTGGTGAAGGTCAAGTTATCATATTTTACTAAATTTACTGAAAATAAAGTGTGTCATTATGGGGCACAAAGGATCATGCAAAATAATATTTTGGTCCTAATTCCTTTCCATAATTATATGTTGTGACCTTTTAAAAAATTCTTGTTTAAAGTCACTTATTTTCATTAACATAGGGAGAAAGGAAAAGGAGCTAGCATTTATTGAGGTCTTAATATTGTCGTATGTCTTTAACTATTATTTTATCTAATCTGCATAAACACCCAGAGACTGAGAGGTCAGCCTGATTCAGAGAGGAGATTGCTGAGGACCAGGTGTGCTTCAGGTGCAGGATTAGTAAGACTCAGACCCAGCACGTGGCCATGCTGCCTGGATGATCCTCATCTGCAGCTCTGTCGTTTACTGATGTTTCTCAGCATTTGTGGTATTGCAGATCTATTATAGCTGATACGTTTACCCTAGAGAATCTTCATCTTAATGGTAAGTGAAAAATTCTCAAGGGAGATGTGCACAAGGAGAAGCAGTTGTGAGAAAAAGCATAACTAGCTCCAGAAAGAAGAGACTTGTCTTTTTGTGGAGGGCACGTTATTGAGGGAGATCTGCAGGTCGTCACATGTAGACCCTGGATGACCAGTAAGAAAGAGGGTGCTTGGTCTTCCTGGGAAGAGTACCTGGATGGAGTGTCAGCGAGATGAGCTTGCCAAGCCCCTTGACCATGACCCATCCCAGCTAATTCCTATATGGTAGAGGGTATTGCCGAAAGAGATCTGGAAACCTCTTCTATCATCTGTGATGTATCGAGGCAGAGCTTGAAGGACTAGGGTACACAAGAAGTGTGTTCCTTTCTTTCACCATTTAAGGTGGGACCTTGGGAGTGAAAACAAGGCATGGGATGAGAAAAACTGACTACAGGGATCATGTTGAAGAATAGGTGGGGTTTTTATACTGTGGCCAGAATCAGGTATTTTTGGCTTTAGACTCATTGCATCTTAGGGAGATTGGGAAGAATGTATTTGTCCGGACACCTGCCAGTCTTGTGAATAAGGATTTTAAAGTGAAGAGGCCCCAAGTGTACAACTGATGACTGCTGAGAACATTAGAAAGAAAATTTTGGCCGGGCGCGGTGGCTCAAGCCTGTAATCCCAGCACTTTGGGAGGCCGAGACGGGCGGATCATGAGGTCAGCAGATCGAGACCATCCTGGCTAACACAGTGAAACTCCGTCTCTACTAAAAAAAAAAATACAAAAAACTAGCCGGGTGAGGTGGCGGGCGCCTGTAGTCCCAGCTACTCGGGAGGCTGAGGCAGGAGAATGGCATAAACCCGGGAGGCGGAGCTTGCAGTGAGCTGAGATCTGGCCACTGCACTCCAGCCTGGGCGACAGAGCGAGACTCCGTCTCAAAAAAAAAAAAAAAAAAAAAGAAAGAAAATTTTAAGTGGAGGTATTGCCTAGTAATTCACTATAAAAATAGGGTGTTGAGCCCATTTCACTATTCAGATGATAGGTACGTTGAAAGCCCAGACTTCACCACTACACATACATGCATGTGAGAACTCTGTACCTGTACCCATTACAGATCTAAACATAAGAACTAAATGAAAAAAAAAAAGCAAAGATAATAGGATCTTTGCTAAATACCCTTCACCTCCTATGAATATATGTCAATATGTGGAATATGGGTTAAAAGTTAGGCGATAAACCTGTTAAGTTCAGTAAATTAATGTAATACAATAGCTATATCCCCGAGTTGTGACAGCCTGGAACAGGGGTTGGCGAGCTCTGGCCCTCAGGCTAAATTGGTCCTGCTACTCATTTCTGTAAATAAAGTTTTACTGAAACACAGTGGTGCTCATTCATTTCTGGATTGTCTGTGGCTGCTTTCATGCCACTGTGGCAGAATCAGCTAGTTGCCACAGAGACTGTGTACCCCACAAAAGCCTAAAATATTTACTATCTGATCCTTTAGGTTTCCTGACTCCTCGTCAAGAACTAGGGTCCCAATATGGTAGCTACTAGCCACACATGGTTATTTAAATTGTTGTTTAAATGAATTAAAATGAAATAAAAATCCACTTCCTCAGTCATATTTGCAACATTTCAAGTGCTCAGTAGCCACATGTGGCTAATGGCTACCAAATTTGGCAGCACAAATATGGAACATGTATATTATTACAGAGAGTTCTGTTAGACAGCACTGGTCTAGGACTTGGAGATACTGGTCTATGAGAAAGTGATATGAAGTAACTCATGATATCAAGTAAATATTGAGCTGTGCTGCAGATGGAGACAAGCCTGTGGCACCATTAAGTAACCTGAAAGGAGAGAAGTAGAAGTGATATGATAATAGGAATACATTGCAGATCCTACACCCACATGAAGGAAAATGATGTTGTGTTTACATGAGTGATTGTAGAAGAGATTTTTGTGCTATTGCAATTGTATTACAGCCAGAGCCTCAGGAGTGTCTATTTTCTGCCTTAGTGCTCACCCTACTCCTTCCTCAACTCTGTAAAAAACCAAGGGTTTGTTTTGTAAGAATATCTTACAAAATTAGAATCTGACTTTATGAGTAGCCAGGGGTCTTCTTTTTTTTTTTTTTTTTTTTGAGATGGAGTCTTGCTCTGTCACCCAGGCTGGAGTGCAGTGGTGCAATCTTGGCTCACTGCAAGCTCCGCCTCCCAGGTTCATGCCAATCTTCTGCCTCAGCCTCCCAAGTAGCTGGGACTACAGGCACCCGCCACCACACCCAGCTAATTTTTTGTGTTTTTTTTATAGATGGCGTTTCACCGTGTTAGCCAGGATGGTCTCGACCTCCTGACCTTGTGATCCGCCTGCCTCGGCCTCCCAAAGTGTTGGGATTACAGGCGTGAGCCACCGTGCCTGGCTACCAGGGGTCTTGTATTGCTGTGCATACCATCCTGGTAAAGCTTAGCTGGAGAATATAAATTTAGGGCCAAGCCCTAAGTAGGACTTCCTACTTTCTCTAATGAATCTAATTCTTGGAATCTGTTGACTCAGATGAGTCTGGAGGAGAATATGAGGATAGACTCCAGGACACGGGTCTACTTAACACATAGAGTGAAAGAGAAGAGAATAGGTCAATGACACTGTTAACCTTTAAGGCAGCTGATTAGAGTCCATTCAAATCAACACCTACTCCTCCCTTGTGAAGGAGAATCTCAGTGTTTTTTAAACTGTAGGGTGTGCTCCATTTATAGATTTTTAAACTGACTTAGGTGGAGGCAACCAGCTAATTTAAAAAATGAATTAGAGAAGATACAAATTATCAGAGTGCATCTCATAGTGAGGGTGACATTAGTGTGAGTTTACACACATACTCCCACACAGGCACTTCTTTACTGGGTGGTTTTGTGAAATACATTTCTTACTTTGATCATGGAAAAAATATTTGAAAGTCACCGACCTAACTCAACCAAACATTATGTGAATACCTTTTATAAATCTGTAGCAAGTGGTCATTCAACCTTATGGTTATTTTCAATATGGTTAATGAATTAAATCCTTTATCTAAGGAAGAGTTAAAGAAAATGGAAATACTTAGCCTGAGAGAGCGAAAAAAAGAAATTTATCATATCCACCAAAACTGTTTTCACATATTTAAAGACTATTATGTGAATGTATATACCTACTATGTTTCCACAAAAATTAAAAATGAGAAAAAGACTATTGTGTGAAAGAAAGAATTAAATAGTAGAAGTTTTAGAAAGGCAGGCTTCATTTTCCTTGCCAGGAGAACTTTTGAAATTTTTCTGCCTGCTAGGCCTGACCGCATGGATATAACACCTTTTCTAGACTCAACGTGTCTAAAAGGACATCAGTGTTACTTTCATTGTGTGTTTGCTACTTCTTCACCATGGAACAGTGTCATTTTAAACTGTCACCATTTGGCTGGGTGTGGTGGCTCACACTTCTAATCCCAGCACTTTGGGAGGCTGAAGCAGGGGGATCCCTTGAGTTTGAAACCAGCCTGGGCCACAAAGCAAGACCCTATCTCTGCAAAAAGTAAAAAAAATTAGCCAGGCATGGTGGCTATACCTGTGGTCCCAGCTACTCAGGAGGCTGAGGTGGGAGGATAGCTTGAGCCCAGGAGGTCTAGGCTGCAATGAGCTATGATCACATCACCGCACTTCAGCCTGGGTGACAGAGACCCTGTCTCATTAAATAAATTGAAAAAATTGAAAAAAACTGATCACCATCCGCATATTAGCCTAGTCTATACATTTCAGGGGCCTCTGATCTGCCCTGCTTCTTCTTCCACTTCCCACATGTCATCATTTACAAGTCTCTGCTGTGGGTCTTCTCTGTTGCTTCCTATGTCCTCACCCGACCTCTGCCACTGCTGTCTCGCCTTGCTGCATCTCCTCTGCTTCATCTTTCCCACTGCCCTCATCGGTCTCTTTCTCACGGTGGGAAGAGGCATTTAGGTCCTTTAGAACAGTGGTTCCCTATTTTCTCTAGAAAACATTCAAGACTCTTGAGGTTAATATTCCAGTCCCTTCTTTCCAAACCACATCTCTTACACTTTCCTCTTCCAGGTCTTTAAGTGTCAGCGGGCAATTGGCATGCTTCTCATTTCCTGGACGTGCCGGCCAGGTTTCTGCCTCTGCCCTGTGTTCATACCATTACCTTTGCAGGGATGTCTTCTTTCCCGAGCCTTCCTTGACAGGTGAAATCTTCGTTAGCTGCATGCTATCTCTTCACTGAAACCTTCTTTGATCAGCCCTAGGTAACTGCCCCCAGCAGAATGAAGTGGTTTCATGTCTGGTTCACAGCATTTGCCAATGCCTCTGTTGTGGCACTTGCTCATTCAGGGGGCTGTGTGCACCCTAGCATGTGTGGGGACTCTGCACAAGACCCCTGAGACTCAGGAGATCAATGACCTGAGTCCTTTCACCACAGAGTCGTTCTTAAGAATTTGGGCTCTGAGGTCAGATGGACCTGAGTGCATTTGCGGGTCTCACCACTTAACAATTTATGTAACCAGAGGTAAGTTGCTGTATCTCCCTGGGCCTCTGTTCTGTCATGAGCAAAATTAGTCTGAACCTGTCTCATAGGCTTGGTGTGAGGATAAATTAGGAGAGTCCCTGGGCTGTCCTTACACTTGACCCTGACACCTGATAAGCACTTGCTAGCCATTAACCAGTGAAAGTTCACTTTTTCCCCAGGGTTATGTCCCACAGTACTCATGTTATGTCACTGAAATTGGATCATTTGAGGAAGACATCTCACAGGGTCATTTTGAGGATCAGCTTTTTAACAACATGAGCTATATATGCTATATATGTAGCTATATAAGCTAAATTCTGATAATGAAAATTTATTTGCTTTTAAGTTCTTGGGGATGGTGATCCTGAAACTCTTCTAACAGAGCACCAGTGCACAGTGTACCACTTGATTAAAATGATGGGAGTTTTTGCCCAATTATACCAAAGCTAGTAAATGGATGGATTGTCTTTTTTTTTTTTTTTTTTTTTTTTAAGTAGAGACAGGGTTTCACCGTATTAGCCAGGATGGTCTCGATCTCCTGACCTCGTGATCCGCCCGTCTCGGCCTCCCAAAGTGCTGGGATTACAGGCTTGATGTCACTTTTTTTGTTTTGTTTTTTGCTTTTAATAAAAAAACTGCTTGTTTCTACCAAACCCTGGCAGTGAAAAATAGCATATTATTATCAATGGAAACTGGAAAGCTGCCTGTTATATTAAGATTGCAGAGTTGTATACAGCCACTGCTACTGTATGCTTAATGTAATACAGTACATAAAAATAGTATAGAGTAACATAATAAAATGTAATATATAAATATTTATATTTCTGTACTAATACATTTGTTTTAGTTCATATATTGGGGTGAGAATATTAGTATTTCATTGTTTCTCAGAGTATTGTATCCCACTAAAAGAATGCCACCTGAGTAAGTTTGAGAAGCCCTGAGATATACTACCTGTAAAACAAAAATAATGTGTTGTAATATAAAATTTATAAGCTGAAGTGTAATCTTAAAACTTTTGAAAACATGTAACTGGTTTACTTCATATTCTCAGATAATGGTGTGATTTTTTTCCCCTATAGCCTTTGATGTTTGTATATAGCTTGAAGAGAAATCACTGTCTTTCTAAAGGTTTAATGTTTTGCTTTAAGGTTGATTAATCATACAAAGAAACTAATGGAGAAAGAAGAAAAACTGTGCATTAAAATTCTTCAGACGTTACGAGAAATGTTAGAGAAGAAAGACAGCTTTGTGGAAGAGGTATTGTTTTAAAAAAAATTCATTATTTAAAAATAAAGTAGTATTTCCACAATACTGGAACCTATGAATTAAATAGGCTATTACATGATTACTTGCATTATATTTTAATGGTGCATGTACTTAGATGAATTACGTAATTTGAGTTTTTATGGTATTCATCTCTCATGCCTTGTTTTAAATTGGGAAATAGCTAAAATTAGAGTGGCCTAGGTATTTGTTTTGTTTTATTATATTCTTGAATCTCTGTTTTTTCCTCTTACGGCTTTAGTGGACCAAATGACCTTTTTAAACAATGAGCAACTGAAATGCATTATTTAGATTTTGTGTAAAGTTCTGCTGCATATTGAGAATGTCTATGCATTTTGGCATATGTTGACTTTTTATTATGAATATATGTTCATGTTATTTTTTATAATATTCTGCCAAGTATTATAAAATAATACTATTTTAGTAAATGGAATAGTCAGTTTCTATTCTTAACTATATTAACTTGAGATTCACAAATGATTTTCAGGGAAATATCAACCTATAGATAATAATTGTCAGTCTGTTATTAAAAATGACAGCTCAGGTGCTCATTAGGAGATAGCTAGCAGCATATTTAATACCCAAGGTGATACACTTAAATATAAAATATAAATCTAGAGAATTTTTTAAGCTAGCTATCTGTACTTTTATGTTAGATGTTAAACAAAATTTGTACCACGTTCCTCAATAACTTTTTGGTCTGTTTCGGTAAACACTAATCATCTGATATTTTAAAACTAGAAGGATTTTATTTATTACTTTATGTATATGCTAAATTCCAGGAAGATTATAGTGGTTGGGTTTTTTAAAGTGCATTCCCAAAAAATGCACCGGAAACTTAGATATTAATAGAAAGAGCATTGCTTCAAAATATTTTATGTGAATCAATGTTTGTTTCAGCAATCAAAATGCCTTCTACTTTGCATTAGTTCTCTGCATCACTTAAATTATATTTGGAAAACAAATGATCAAAATAAAGGTGGTCAATGCAATTTTAGCAAATGTTTCTCTAAGATAGGACTCAAAAACACGCTTCTATATTTAAAAAATGATAAAGAGAATTCCTTGGGACTTACTGTTGCCTTTCTCTTAAAATATTGCTGTAGATTGTGTGATATTGACTGAAGCACCAGATTCTGAAGTAGAAAAATGAGGTCAATATACTTTTCTGGCAGAGGATGAGGTTCACAATAAAAGTGACTTGTACTTAACAGGAGATACATGGCAAGTCTTCCATTTTTATGTAACAGATTTTTATGAATCACTCCAAAGGAAAATCGGAAAGAAATCAGGTTAAGATTTTACTTTGGCTAGTCAAAAGTATTTTTGTGTGTCTCCCAAACCACTCTAAAATAAATCACTTGTTTTCTCCTTTCCATTCCCACTGCTACCAATAGTTCAGGCTTTTATTATCTCCTGTCGAGAAAATTCCAGGAGTGCAATTTCCTGAGACGGAACTGCTCCCTTGGGCGGAGGCAGGGCCGCTGTTTTCCTAACTCCAAGGGTCCCCATTTATGCAAGACGTGATGTAATAAAGGACACCCCCAGCACACAGCCCTCATGGAAGAGTTGAGATGAGAAAGGCTAATTGCAAGTTCTTCATTCAGTCACCTAACACATATGTTGTGAGCAAACTATTAAATGGTGATTATTGTGCCTGGAAACTGGTGATACTGAGATGAATGACACAGCTTGCCAAGGGCCATGAGAGTACAATTCCTGTGCTAGTGGACTCCCTTAATAATAGTGTAGGGAAGAGATAACTAGAGCCCTTCAGAAACCGTCAGGGGCTCTGCACAGCGTCAGTGTTCCAGGCCCACCATTTGTCCTCTCCACTCCCCCATCTGTCTTCATCCATTAGCCTCCAGAAATCTGTGCTACTCATTGTACCTGTAAGGTACTGCAGGCTTTTCCTGCTCTGAGCTTTGCTTCGTCAGGAATCACAGATTGCAAAAATCCAATCAAGCCTCAATGCCGCCAGCTATCTTTGTAGAGGAACTACTGGGTAGTAGTTATCAATTGTTCTAGCAAGTGGTGATTACTTTCTCAATAGAATTACCAAAATACCTCATGCTGCTCTTTTAGGACACGTTAGACTGTATCTGGATATTTAGTCCAAGCTCCTTATTTTATAGATTATGCCACAGAGTCCCAGAGAGGTGATGTGATTTGACTGAGGTTACACAGCAAGAGCTAGAACCAGAGTTTAAATAGGAACTTCTTCCTCTCTGTCTCATCTTCTTACTCCTTTGATCATAGCCAAGTTTTACAAATGTTTTGCACTGCTGTTAAGAAAGGTTAGTATACTTTGTCTAGTAGGTTTATGGCTCTGAATTTTAAGACATAGGCCGATAGAATATAAAACAGAATAACATCCAAAATAGGTAAAGATTCAGATAAACTTCTAAGAAAATAGTAAAGATGGGGGAAATGAAGTCGTTTAAGGAAGAAAAACCTGATTTTGTTTTTTTATGGCTGAATAAAATTCCATTGCATATATATCCATCACATTTTCTTGACCCATTCATCTGTCGAGGGACCTGTGGGTTGATTCCATACCTTTGCTGTGGTGAATAATGTTGCAGTAAACAGGCGAGTGCAGGTATCCCTCTGATATGTTGATTTCTTTTCCTTGGATAGACACTCAGTAGTGGGATTGCTGAATCCAATGGTAATTCTGTTTTTCATTTTTTGAGAAGTCTGTGTACTGTTTTTCATAGTGGCTCTACAAGTTTCCATTCCCACCAGCAAGGTTTGAGTTTCCTTTTCTCCACGTCCTCATCGGCATCTGTTATTATTTTTTTGGGGGGGTCTTTTTAATAATAACCATTCTGGCTGGGAAAAGATAATATCCTATTGTCATTTTGAGTTGCATTTCTCTGACAATTAGTGATGTTGAGGAGTTTTTCATGTGCTTATTGGCCATTTCTCTGTCTTCCTTTGAGAAATGTCTAGTCATGTCTTTTGCCCACTTTCTAATGAGGTTATTTGCTTTTGTCCTATTGAGTTGTTTGAGTTTCTTGTGTATTTTGGTTACTAGTCTCCTGGCAGATAAATAATTTGCAAATATTTTCTCCCATTCAACAGGTTGTCTCTTCACTCTGTTGAGTGTTTCCTCTGCTGTACAGAAGCTTTTTAGTTTAAGATAGTCCCATTTGTCTATTTTTGTTTCTGTTGCCTGTGCTTTTCAGATCTTAGTCATAAATTCTTTGCCTAGACCAATGTCCAGGAGAGTTTCCTCTAGGTTTTCTTCCAGTATTTTTATCATTTCAAGTTTTTTGTTTAAGTCTTTAATCTATTTTGAATTGATTTTTTTATATGGTGAGAGATAGGGATCCAGTTTCTTCTGCATGTGACTATCCAATTTTCCCAGTGTCATTTATTGGAGAGGGTGTTCTTTCCCCGGTGTAAGTTCTTATCTGCTTTGTTAAAGATCAGTTGGCTGTAACTATATGGCTTTGTTCCTGGATTCTTCATTCAGTTACATTGGTCTGTGTGTCTATTTTTATACCAACACCGTGCTGCTTTGGTTAGTATATTATAGCCCTGCAATATATTATAAGTTAGATAATATGATGCCTCCAGCTTTGTTCTTTTTGCTCAGGATTGCTTTGGCTATTCCAACTCTTTTTTTGGTTCCATATGAATTTTAGGATTCTTCCAAAATAATGATATCATGTCATTTGCAGCAACGTGGATGCTGTATGGAACTGAAGGTCATCTTAAGTGAAATAAGCCAAGTACAAAAAAGACAAATACGACATGTTCTCACTTATATATGGGAGCTAACACATTTGATCATATGAAGGTAAAAAGTGGAATGATAGATAACAAACTGGGAAGGGTGAGAGTGGGAGAATGAAGGGAACTGGGCTAAAGGGTGCAAACATACAGTATGACAGAAGGAATAAATTCAATGTTTGATAGCAGAGTAGGGTGACTATACTTAACAAAATATATTGTACTTGAGTGATGGACACATCAAATACACTGACCTGATCACTACACATTTATATACATGTAACAAAATGTCCTATTTATTCTATAAATTTATAAAAACAAAAAAGAAAAAGGAAAAACCTAATAAAAAGCATACGTATCTTATTTATTAATTATCCTGTTTCTTAATTTTCACATTTGCCAAGGACAGAATAAAAAAATTATAGCTAAAGCAATTCTAGCTCTTAGACAACGTTTTAATTCTAAGTGTTTTGAAATGAGAAGTATTTCTATCAGTGGAAGCAGAAGACATCTCATCCCCTTCTCAGGAAATCTTAAAGAAAAGCATATTGGATCTAGAAGGATTGAGATAACCAGTCTGGGAACGAGTCGTTCTCTATATGATCTCTATATTTTCTCCATTGGTCCTTCTGAAACAGCTGGTGCTCAGTGATCCATGCCAGTGGAGGAGAGCTAAATGGCTCACAACTGGGTGAAATGGCATTGGATAATAGATTCAAAAAGTAGCCAAAGATGCTATTGTTCAACTAATGGTGGTCTCTAATAACAAACTCTAATTATCAGTAGCGGGATAAGAGGTGACTGTGTTTCCATGATTGTGTTGTTTTCTACTGACCAAAAACTTCATGGCGTGTAAAACCACACAAATTTATTATCTTACAGTTTTGAAAGTCAAAAGCTTAAAATCCAGGTGTGAGCAGTAGTGTGTTCCTTCTGCAGACTCTAGGGGAGAGTTCATTTCCTTGCCTTTTCTGGATTCTGGAGGCCACCTGCATTCCTTGGCTCGTGGCCCCATCCCCTATCTTTAAAGCCAGTAGTGTAATACCTTCCTATCTCCACTCCCTGTTTCCCTCCCGCCCCCCTCCGTCCCCCCCGCTCCCACAGTTGTCACATCTCCTCCTACTCTGATGCTTCTGCCTCCTTCCTATAAGAACACTTCTGATTACATTGGAACCACCCGGATAATCCGGTATAATTTTCCCATCTCAAGAGCCTTAACTCAAATAACACCTGCCAAATCCCTTTTGCTATGTGAGGCAACATGTTTACAGCTTCTGGTAACTTGGAAAGGGATTGTGAGGGCATGTGCATCTTTGGGGAGGGCCATTATTCTGTCTATCACAATAACTCTTTTATTGACAGTGAAAAATAACATCTAGAATGTAGATGTAGTATTTACTTGTGGCTGATTAATGTTACTACATAGGGCAATTTAAATGCAAATGAATAGAACAAAAATGCTTGGAATCTGTAGCACTTTGCTCTTTTCAAAATATTTTAGAATATTTTGCTACCTTTCAACAATTCTAACAAGTACACAGAAGAGGCAGTGTTACCTCCACATTGCAAATGTGAAAAGGGAGACTCAGCAAAGTGAATTGCATTAAGTCACATAGGTTACCTAATACCTGCCCTGTAATGCCTAACCAGCTGGATTTCGACTGTGTATTGAAGCATTCCCGAGAGATTTATCAGAATTAAATCAAAACAGAAAACGCAAACCAGGGTTTTTCACACGAGCTATTCTAATATTACATTTGAGACTCCACTTATTTGAATTTAAAATGTCAACTTAAAAGAAAATTACTATTTTTATTTCCTTGGTTCCTGACACCAGAAGTGGTGTGTGTGTATGTGTATGTCTGTGTGTATGTGTGTGTGTCTATGTGTGAAACTGGTAAAAATTTAAAAATAGGGCAATGAAGCATAAATTTGCTTCATGGTTGAACCAAATGTCCTTTAAAGCAATTCCCAACCCTGGGATTCTAAATTTCCCAAGTTTGTTAGCCTTCTCTGTATGATGTATTAAGTAAGTACGTTAAGGATATTTAATACAACCAAATGTAACTAGATTTTACCTACTAGTCAATTATTTATTAAAAGCTTATAATTTAGAATACCCTTGAGTACAATTTCTAAATTATACTTAGGGATTTTCTTCCTTGACCCATGTTTCTTAGTTTGTGCCTAAGATACTGAGAAATAAGATGTGGGTGGGCAACATCTTAAAGATTCTTGAAAGACTAAAATAAATAAAGGAAAATTTAATTTTCTGTTATGTGTGCCTATATGTGAAATCATCTAGGGATCATATAGTTAGTTAAGCTATAGTATTTATTTTTAATGGAAGGATAAAATGTGAAAATTTTTTATAGAAAGTCTGTAAGGAGAAAATTACCTAAGTGAGTTTTAGGAAAATCCCCCTTAAAATATTGTTTGTTTAGGTGACTGTGATAGAAAAGCAAGAGTTTACGAAGGATATAACTAACAACCCTAACAAGTCTGAGAGCTTAGTATTCCTTTGGGGCTGGCATATTTAGAAGGCTTTTTAAAGGTAACAACAGTAGGCATATTTATTTGTACTTTAAAAAAATATGTATGTTGGAACATTGGGGGAAGGAAAGAGAAGAGAAGAAATGCTTCAAAATGGCTTGAGAGCAGGTGAATTATTTTATTTTATTTTATTTTATTTTTCTTTGAGACAGAGTCTTGCTCTGTCACCCAGGCTGGAGTGCAGTGGCACTCTCTTGGCTCACTGCAACCTCCACCTCCTAGGTTCAAGTGATTCTCCTGCTTCAGCCTCCCGAGTAGCTGGGATTACAGGCACCTGCCACCCAGCTAATTTTTGTATTTTTACTAGAAATGGGGTTTCACCATCTTGGTCAGGCCGGTCTTGAACTCCTGATCTCAAGCAATCCACCTGCCTCAGCCTCCCAAAGTGCTAGGATTACAGACGTGAGCCACCGCACCCAACCTGAGGGCAGTGTGATTTCTGTAATTCTCTATCCTTAAGGCCATTTTGTCCTACTCTTATTTCCAAGACCTCTCTCTCTCTCTCCATCACACACACACACACACACACACACACACACACACACACACAATATCAGGTAGTATATGTGTGCTGTTGAAGAGAGTAGCTTTATTACAGTACCGTGCCTTTGTTCTGTGTATTTAAAGATACTTTAGGTCCAGATCTGTGCAGTGGTGAGTTGGTAATGGAGATAAGAGCTTATGTGATTGCATAGGGGCGGGCTGATGAAGGTGAAGCAGGAAATAAGGACTGTGCTCAGAGGAATGGTTTGGTTCATTTCGTTTTTAAGGATTTTGGGGGTCAATTTCCTGCATCTTTTACTCTTTAGTATACATTTTCATTAAGATTTATAGAGCATTACAAATTATTTCTCTCATGAAAAGGGAAAAACATATATAAATCATAAAAGTAGAGATGTCTGTAAATTCCAGTCCTAAGTGTATCAAAATCATAGCTTCTGTACCTTAGAATTGGAGAAGAGAATGAGCACTGAAAATATTCATGGATCGCCTGTGGAACTGGTAATTTACAGTTACTCTCTTTACATTCTAGTCAAAGTTGACCTATTTAGAATGACAGTCACAATTTCCCCGTGACTATATTCCTATCTCTTAATGTTACACTGACATACATATAATCTATAGGGCAACAAAGATGTTTAGTAAAGTTCAATATTCTTCAAATGATCAGATTTAAAATACCATCTATCCTTGCCATATTGTTGCAGAGATATTGAGAGCTGCCTCTGCAATAGCTATGGTACAGTTTTAAGCAGTAGTTTTAAAAATTAATAGCTAGCATTTATTAAGAGCTTACTGTATGACATTCTTATTATCAGACAGTACTATCAGACACTGTTCCTAATCATTTATATATGTTACCGTATTTGTTCTTCAACCTTATATATGTCATCGTTTTATTATCTCCCTTTTACTAGTTAGGAAACTGAGGTATAGAACGTTTACGGTCACACATCTTAGGAGAAAGAGACCTGGGATTCCCACCCAAACAGTTGGGCTCCTGAGCTCACACTCTTAATTGGCATGTTAGATCCAAACAGGTTATAGAACTTCTAATCACAACTCATTTATTTTCTCAGTTATAAAACCAAATAACATGAAAAGTTCTTCAGTTTTATTCTTGATAAAATTTGCATAAGTGCGTACTAGAAAGCATAATCCATTTATTCAGTGAGCTGCCCAGGAAAGGCTTGACACCCGCCTTGCGATCATGGTCTGAGTTGTTATTAACTAGAATATTAGTTATAAAAGTTCTAAACAATATTTTATGAGATGACTACTGGAGATAGCCCCTTGTTGAAGTGTGGCATTCAACAAGTAGCATAGCATCTAACTGAGAGCTGTGATCTTTACAAATGCCCAGGTGGGGTAGGTGATATTTATACATTGAACAGTGATAGCAGACAATGGATTCTTGATTTGAAAGTTGATATCTGGAGTGATAGGGAACAAAGATCTTTAAGAAATGATGCCTGAATTATTTTTAAGATGTCCTCTTTTTTTTAACTCTAAAATATACTGTCTCCTGAGTTAACAAGAAATTTATTCTTATCCTCAGCAGGAAAAAAATATTGTAACTAATCTTTTATTTCTAATTTTGACAAGTCACAAAAAGAATGTCATAATTATACCAAGTGACTTAACTCCTACATCAAAAATGCATGTGTCAATCCCAGCAATAATTGCACTGTTGCAAATTTGTAAATTGTATCAAACTCCTCTTATTGTAACAATCTGTGCAGAGTCATTCACATCTATGCATAAACTCATTTCAGTTTCTAGCAGCAAATAAATGAATTTAAATGGAAATGCTACATAGACTGCATTGTAGCTTAAAAATTGGATAATAACTGTTTTGCCAAGAGAAATACATTTTAGTTTTAGTATCAGCTGTATTTTAAAATATTTCTTATTAAATACATTTTAGAGGTGACTGCATTTGTTTTGTAATATAAGTGCTCTAATGTTGTTTTAAATCAAATATTAGTGATGCTGCAAGTGTGTGCCGTCTTAATCCTTCCCATGTATATTGTGGTTGTGTGCATCTGCATGTGTTATTTTATTATTTTATTATTTTTTGAGATGGAGTTTCACTCTTGTCGCCCAGGCTGGAGTGCAATGGCGCAATCTCAGCTCACTGCAACCTCCACCTCCCGTGTTCAAGTGATTCTCCTGTCTCAGCCTCCCGAGCTGGGATTACAGGCACCTGCCACCATGTCCAGCTAATTTTTGTATTTTATTTTATTTTTTTAGTAGAGATGGGATTTCACCATGTTTACTAGGCTGGTCTCGAACTCCTGACCTATGGTGATCCACCTGCCTTGGCCTCCCAAAGTGCTGGGATTTTAGGTGTGAACCACTGCACCTGGCCGTGTTATGTTTTAATACATGTGCTATGTTGCTAAATGGTTGGAAATACAAAAATGAGAATGATGTGTTGTAATAAGAGATCTGCCGTAGTATACATTATTAGCATGCTTTTCCACTTTGGAATTTTTATTGTATATTTTCGCCTAGGCAAAAATAATTTCAACCATTAAAGTGGGCATAAAAGCAACAGTTACTTTTAGAAATTTACTCTTTTCAGTTGCTGGACTGGTTTGGTCACTTGTTAGACTATACAAGTGATAAATTTACTGGATGAATTATAGTCATTATAACCTCATTATTAAAAAAAAATTACAAAGTTCGTAACTGTGCCTCACATTTACTTTACTCTTTCACAATCTCACATAATAGCACTCATTGCTTCAAGGGTTTTTGAGATATGCTACGACTCTTTAGAGATCTATGACTAAAAAGTCCTATTGAAAATATTGCCTGTACTCAGAAGGTAACCACCATTCATTGCCTCTAGTAAGTATAGGACGTTTGGTAGCTAATGAATGTAGGTGAAAAATGCCATTGTGATTAAAAAACAAACTTGGATAACATTAAAAGAAAAAAAAGAAGAGAATAAGGAACTAAAAGAAGAATCACTAAAATCAATGTATTATTAAGTTATCATGTTCATCATTTCCACCTAAATCTAACCTAAAACCTTTTCCAGGAAGTATTTCCCATTTAGTTTAATTCCATATCATTCTAATTTGTAATCATTTCAGCACTGATAAAATTATAGTTATCTTATTAATGTAGACCTTTTCATATCATGCCTTATGAAAGTTTCCTTTGGTGTATGTACTGCCATTTTAAATAAGTTAGAAACTCCCTGGGGATAGGTCTGATGCATAATGTAAGGTGAAAGGATGCCTGAAAGGCCTTTCAGTGCTGAGATTCTAGGAGGGTAGAGTACTGGATTTCTCTCCAGTTCCAGCCCACACTCCACAAAATGCTATACTATTTGAAGGCAGAGACTGTTGATCTTATTCACTGAAGTATTCCTGTGTCTAGCATTGTGCCCTGCACTTAGTTGCTGCTCAATAAATGTTTGCAGACTGACAGACTGACACATGGTAGATGTAAATGTTACCAGCTCTCTGCAGTGCAGCACATTGACCTTCCCTAATCCTATCCAAGAAGTAGATTCTAGACCATATCATGTCATGTTATACTTTGCATATCTCTGTTACCCAGGTAACAGCAGGTTTCTTTGTATTTGACATACCTGCAAACTTGGGTGGGCAGCAGAGAACCACAGCATAGAGGACTGAGGAAGAAGACGTCTTGCAGAAAGCACTGGGACCAGTGGACTGCTATTGTCTTTTGCTCGCTGTGTGGCTTAGAAAGCAAAAGGGGATCCCAGACACTGTGCACAGTAATGGTGCACAATAAAGCTAAGGGGGATTGGAGCAGATGATGGCCAAATCTGAAGGCCAGCAAGTGGGGAGGGGGTTCCAGCCATGGGGCTTCTGTCCCAGGAAGGACACTCTTCCCTGGAAAGGGACCCAGTAGGAACAAGCAAGAGACCCAGGCTACAAAAAGAAACCATGTAGGTTTTCAACAAGAAAAACCATGTAGGCTTTGAACCAGGAAAACAACAACAACAACAACAACAAACTTACCATAAAGCCAGGAGAACATGGCAGCAATCGGGAATCATGGAGAGAGGCCAAGGTCCAGTCACCTGAACTGGGACACTGAGTTACATTAATGAGAGCAGCTAGCCATGGAGTCCAAGAACTATTGATCTCAAGCAGCATCAGGCTCTCCTGCCACAGGATGAAATTGGTGTTCTGAACTGCTTAATGGTGTTACCGTTGAAAGGAGAAGGAATAGAAAGGCTGTGGAGAAGAGTGGGCCTGATACAGTTCACCTTTTCTATCAAATACACTAATTTCGGGATACTGTTTGAACAGGTGCTCGCAGAGAAGATTTGCAACTTGGTATATGAGGCACTAAAACCACACTATTATTGTTATTATTTAACTGCTGTTGACTATGCATATCTAGAGAAGCTGTTTGCAAGGTAACAATGTGTCTGTGTCTGCTTGGATCTTCACACTAACTCTCTGAGGAAAGAAAGTATTTTAATCTCCATTTTATAGATAAAAATGGAGGCACAGTAGGTAAAATGACCTGGTAAGAATCACAGGCTGGCTGGGCGCAGTGGCTCACGCCTGTAATCCTAGCACTTTGAGAGGTGGAGGCAGGTGGATCACCAGGTCAGGAGTTCGAGCCCAGCCTGGCCAGCATGGTGAAACCCCGTCTCTACTAAAAATACAAAAATTAGCCTGGCATGGTGGTGCGCACCTGTAGTCCCAGCTACTCTGGAGGCTGAGGCAGAAGAATTGCTTGTACCCGGAAGGCGGAGGTTGCAGTGAGCTGAGATCATGCCACTGCACTCCAGCCTGGGTGACAGAGTGAGATTCCGTCTCAAAAAGAAAAAAAAAAGAAATCACAGGCTTCATAAATGGCAGAGCAGGAATATGAATCAAGGTTTTCTGATTCTGCTTTCTTTGATGCTTCTCCACATAGTAGGGAATTAAATAATGCTGGTGAAAGTAAATGATAATTTGAATTTGATTTCAGTTTTTCAAGTCACTTCTTTCAGACTTATTTCTTTTGCTAGTTCTAGCAACCTGAAGGTTAAGCTAATCTTTTTTTTTTTTTTAAGTGTGTTTGTGGGGAATATATTCTTATCTAACTTTCATGTACATGCCACAAATAATAGTAACAGCTTAAACTTTTACGAGGTTTACTCTGTTTGTTTAACAATCATAACACATTGAAGACCTGTAGCACAGAAAGGTTAAGAAACTTGCCCAAGATCACACAACAAAAGATGACAGAACCAGGAGAAAAATCCAGTCAATCTGGCCCTAGAGCCCATGTTTCCAATCACTACATGATACTGTCTCTCATTCTATGACGATATCAATTTGCAAAGCTGTAGGAATTTCACACATGGCTACCAGAAGAAACTATTTTCTTATGTAAAATAACAGAAGCCAACTTAAGATACTTTTATGTATAATGATTTTGAGTATCTACCATTTACTGATTTCTTCAGAGTGGGCCTGGTTCCTGCATATTCCATCTGGTGCTTGAACATCTTAAACATTTTTGGATAAATCTTAGTTTCTTAAAACAAAACAACACAGAACATTTTGAATATTGGCAGATTGCTCGGTGAAGTTGTTAGGTCTATCTTATCTCTGTTATTGCTGGCTTTTGGCTGGGTTTTTAATTAAAACTCAATATAGACTATATTACTTATACAGTCATGGAATACAGAAAACAAATGTGATATGTTAATGAGCACAGCATGGCAGCTTGATAAAATGAATCTGTGGCACAAAATAATTTAAATGAGGACACATGGACAATTAAAATCTAATCAAATGCTTATAATTAATATCACATAGCTGGAATGATGTTGAAGATATTGACTCAGAGACATGTACTTATGTAATTCCATCCCAGGTATTGAGTTGATTTTATTTTCTCTGACAATGCCGGAGTATAGTAATCAGGGAAACGTTCACCAGAAAGTAAGTGATAACTGGGCAATAATCTCATACTTGGGTACACCTTTGAGGATGCTTCTTTTTTTTTTGAGACAGAGTCTCACTCTGTCGCCCGGGCTGGAGTGCAGTGGCCGGATCTCGGCTCACTGCAAGCTCCGCCTCCCGGGTTTATGCCATTCTCCTGCCTCAGCCTCCCGAGTAGCTGGGACTACAGGCGCCCACCAACTCGCCCGGCTAGTTTTTTGTATTTTTTTAGTAGAGACGGGGTTTCACCGTATTAGCCAGGATGGTCTCGATCTCCTGACCTCATGATCCGCCCGTCTCGGCCTCCCAAAGTGCTGAGGATGCTTCTTTAGGCTTCTTGCCATCTACCACCCTGGCATTTGCAGCCATGTATTCATTCAACAAATAGACTGCAGCATATGTATAACTGGCAAAGAGTCCCCCATCCTCTTGGCTGAGTTAGGCTAGACTTCTGGCTACTAGGCCAACTGCCCATTCTCTTGAAAGAAACTGTTGGTATCAACTCCACCATGCTTGGACCAGTTAATGCATGAAATGTACGGACGAGACCCTTCCTATCACCCCCATGACATCGAACATCTCCTTGCCATTTCTCAACACTTCCTCTCCTGCTCTGGAACTGCCACTCAGTAAGCTCTCCTCTATCCTTGTCCTCTTCTTTAAGCGGTCCCTCCAGCTTCTTGCTTTATTTGAAGACTCCCTGTCCCCCAAGGTCAGCCCACTTTCTCAGCAGCTGTGTCAAGTGCTGTCTCTTTTCTCCTTCATCTTCCAGGGGAAGAAGCTTTTTGTCCCTGTGGTTTCCCATTGTTATTTCAAGATCGATTCCTCTGCCTTCTTTTAAAATTCTTAGCTCCTTTGAAGTTAAGACCCTCCAACTATATCACCACAACATCAGCCCACATCCCAGTCAATTCCTCTCATCCATCTAAGACTTTGGAAACTTGATCTTGGCCCTCAGCACTGCCATCATCAGGGGTGACTCCAGTCCATCTGGGCTGTGTAGCCAACACTGGACTGGTGGATCCTGCCAACTGTTGGCAGGTAACAGTGTAACTGACACTGGCCTGGTGGATCCAGCCAACACTGGCCTGGTGTATCTGCACTGACCATCTCTCCTCCACAGTCCACCACCTAGTACTTGCTGCTACTCCACAATTGCTAATTCAGGCAGTAATTGCTGCTACTCCACAATTGCCAATTCAGGCATCCCAGTGCTCTGACATTTACTCCTTTCCATTCAGTTTGCTCATTCATTTACATCCATTTCAACTGTCCTTTGACCTGATGAAAACCACTGACCCCTCCAGTTTCCCGGT
Organism: Trachypithecus francoisi; assembly: GCF_009764315.1. Lineage (NCBI taxonomy): Eukaryota > Metazoa > Chordata > Mammalia > Primates > Cercopithecidae > Trachypithecus > Trachypithecus francoisi. The sequence continues at coordinate 104,728,410 of NW_022681456.1, forward strand.
TCTTCAGCTTGCCCCCTCCTCTCCTTATTCACCTCAGATTTCATAGTCACAAGTTCTACTGTTGAGCAGCTATTTAAGACAGGGGACTAACAAACTGTCCTAATAAAACCGCATAGAAGAGGGAAGGGGCTGTTCCTCCAGAAAAAATTACAGTATTGTTGCCAAAAGATGGGAGCAGGGATGGCAGGCAGGCCAGAACCACCAGTGACCACCCTGAGTTCTTCGGCAAAATTTTGAAAGATTGAGTTATTTGGATTATTTAAGTTATTTGGCTGCTTTTCTTTTAATGTTCCACCTAAATGTATATGCTGCCTCTTTCCAAATGAAGCCAGAAATCTTGGCTCAAAGTTCTCATACAAAAAAAGCTTCTACTTTGCTATACACACAGGCACTCTGTGTTCTCCAAAATTCAAATGACTGAGGATATTCTTTCTTAAGGCTGAGAAAACATATGGACAAAAGTATGCTGCTTCTCATCGTCTGTAGCCTCTTGACAAGACATCTGTTGCAACAGTTTTTGTTCTTCGATCATGGACGGTTGTTTGCCAATTGTTTTCATAAATATTAATCTTTGAAATCTTGACTGACATACAAGTTGTTCTTTTTGGATTCCTTTCTCCTTTTCTTATTTATGTGCACCATCTTTAAATGATTGTGCCACAGTACAACAACAAAAAAAGATTTTCTTATGAAAAATTCTTATTTTAAAAGTGGAAGCCATATAATGTCTAATTCGAAAGCTTGTGATTTTTTTTCTTTACATTTGAAATCTCCTTTTTCTTTTGCTTAACTAAATTTATTCCATTGGAATGATGCTTCTGCATTAATTTTGCAAAAATAATTCTTTTACTTCAGCTCTTTCAGTTACCCAAGGAAGACATCTAAGCTCAACTTCCACAAGTACTTGACTGATTTGGTCCCAAGGTAGATAACTGTTTCTTCTTTCTGTGAAGCTATAAACTTTAGAACCGAATAATTATTTTGGATTGGACAGTGATAGCCAAGGTGTTCTCCAGTGGTATTTGATGCATCTTAATTTCTAATCACACTTTTTCATGGCAAGATAATTGAAACATCTGTAATGGAACATACAACAGTGTCCACCAATGGGTATTATTTAGTGACATTGATAAAGTTTTATTGGTCTTCTGCGACCTCTACCATACTCTAAGTAGAACATATGGAGCATTTTAAATGCCATATATAGCATTTTTGGAATTATTTTTATTCTGTATAGTAGTTCCTGATTTATTTTAATGTTACCTCTAGGAATAAGTAATTCAGCATATTTTAAATTGTTCCAATTATTGCTCAATTAGTAGAACAACGTTTATGGACACGATTGTACATATTGATGGGATACTGTGTGATATTTTGATACATGTTTATGTTACATAAAAATCAAATTAAGGTTTTCAGCATATCTATCACCTCATACATGTATCATTTATTTATGGTGAGAACTTAAAAAATCCTCTCTTGTAGTTCTTTTGAAATATACAGTAGAGTTAACCATAGTCACCTTGCTGTGCAATAGAACACCAGAACTTATTTCTCTTAATAAAACAATTTTTAACCTTAAGAATGAAAAATGCTTCATGCAGATATTGATCTTAACTCTGTTAGCAAAGAATCCTCAGTTCATATGAAGCTAATGATGCAAAATACAGCAAGTGACTAATTTTGCAAGATTATTTGATTACAGTGCCATAGTGTCTTTTCTTCCTTAGTAAACCACCTGTTCAGCATCTAAACTAGGGACAATTCCTTAAGTGTTCAACATTTAAACTAAATAATGTTCGACATTCCTTAAATCTAGGTGTTCAATGTATTTTTTAAAAATTTACGTCATAAAATCATGAGAGGGAAGCTCCATTCTCTGGTTTTCATGAAGCTTTGGGTTTTCTTTTGCTTTTTCTTTATTTTTTTAGAGTGAGAATACTCCATTGTTAAATGAGAGTTAATAAATTGGAAAATATACTAACTCATTGATAAGTGATGAAATTTCTATGTCTTCAGTTTTATCTAGATCATGTGAAATTTATGTTTAGAATAGAAGAGGTTTTTTTTTAATACATCTTTTGCTCTCTTCGAGGGCCATATCGGGGATTAGGAATTTATCTCTTTGTTGAGATCAAACCATTTCCTCTGAGATCTATTGGCAAGTGTCATCTCTCTTTCACAGCTGCCATTTTTCTGAAAGCAAAATGAAACTCACATGTTTGCATACCATTTTGCTGATTCTTGCCAAGAATACTTCCTGGAAAAAGCATGCTGAATATTTCTGCAGTGCTTCAATTTTAGGAAGAAAAGGGAATATTACAAAAATTTGGAACTATCCCATGACAGAGCCAGGAGCTGGGGAGCAGATGAAGGACCTACTTCTGGAAGGCCACTGACGTGATGGCTGGTGTCTCCACGGGGTTAGGAGAATGGACGTGTCAAGCAGTGGCCCTGTGGATCAGGGATTAGATGCCAGGGAGAGGATTACTTGGAGAAAAGGCTGGGCTGACTTGTATGGTTCTAGTCAGATAACTGACACCTAGGGGGAATCTGCCATGTATTGTATCATCTTCTGTGGGAAGGCACAAAGGAAGGAAATGATGCCACCTGTATTAGTTTGTAGGGCTGCCATCACAAAGTCCCACAGATCACGTGGCTTAAATAACAGAAATCCGTTTTCTTATAGCTCTGGAGGCTGGAAGTCAGAGATATAGGGGTCAACAGGTGGTTTCCTTCCAAGGGCCAGGAGGGAAGGATCTGTCCCAGGTGTTTCTCCTTGGCTTGTAGATGGCCACCCTCTCCTTGTGTCTTCATATTATTTTCTTTCTATACATGTGTCTGTGTCCAAATTTCCTCTTCTTATAGGGGCACTAGTAATATTGAATTAGGGTCCACCCTAATGACCTCATTTTAATGTAATTATCTCTTCAAAGATCTTATTTCTGAATATGGTTATATTCTAAGGTGCTGTGGGTTAAGGTGTAATTCGGCCCATGACATACCTAAGTCTTTAATTTTTTCATAGATGAGATGTGCAAAGGTTTTCTGTGTATGCTTCTCTTGTGCTCGTTTTGTTGAGGAAAGCCACAACGCACCGAGCAGCTTGTAGGCATCTACAAACAAATTTAGGAAGTGATTTCTAAACACTATTGGTTAAGTCGATCTAAACCCACAGAAGAAAAAGAAAAGAGGTTTTTCTCTTGTTTCCTATCTTAGGTTAAGATTGAAAAAAACCAGTTGATTGGAATAAAAACTCAAGTGATAATTACAACCAAATACATACTTTTTTTAGCAGAAAGTCAAAACATCGTATAGACTGGTTCCAAGATAAGTGGGAAAATTTGAAAATTTGATAGCAATGTGCTTGTGGTGGTTTTTAGCCTTGGGCTGACTCAAATATAGAGTCCAGTTTCTTACCGAGCACTTTTTGACTGTGTTTCAGCATGATCATGAAGAATGCACATTTTCGATAGGATCTTTGGGGTTTTCTATTTGCTACAAATTAAATTAAAGAATTATTCTGGGCTGGGCACGGTGACTCACCCCTGTAATCCCAGCTCTTTGGGATGCCAAGGCGGGCGGATCACCTGAGATCAGGAGTTCGAGACCAGCCTGGTCAACATGGTGAGACCCCGTCTCTACTAAAAATACAAAAATTAGCTGGGCGTGGTGGTGGGTGCCTGTAATCCTAGCTTCTTGGGAGGCTGAGATAGAGAATAACTTGAACCCAAGAGGTGGAGATTGCAGTGAGCCAAGATTGCGCCACTGTACTCCAGCCTGGGCAACAGCAAAAACTCTGTCTCCCAAAAAAAAAAAATATATTCTGGAATATCATTTCATCAATTCATCATTACAGTCCATAGTGTGCAAAATATGCACTTAAAATCTTTTATTGGGGGCTGGGCACAGTGGCTCATGCCTGTAATCCCAACACTTTACAAAAAGTTATTTAAAAAAAATTAGCTGAGCATAGTGGCACACACCTGTAGCCCCAGCTACTTAGGAGGCTGCGGTGGGAGGATTGCTGGAGCTTGGGAGATTGAGGATGCAGTGAGCCATGATTGTGCCGTTGCACTCCAGCCTGTGCAACAAAGTGAGACCCTGTCTCAAAAAAGAAAAAAGATTTCATTGAAAAACTCCTTTTCTGGAGGAGTGTTTTATACTGTTTACAAGTTTTTATAAACCACACCTACACAATTTTGCTATTTGTTTTGGCAAGTGGCCAGTTTTTAAAATTTTGGTGATTGCTTTTAATATCTACCTAAAGATAGAGTGAATTTTACAGAACATAACACAAACAAGAACTCTACTTTTAGCCCATGATACAGCCACGCCTCAATGACTTATTCCTTGCACCTGTATGTGGGAGCTAACAATGAAATAATAAATTTTCATTATTTTAAGAAAGAAAATGACTCATGTCATAGTATTACTTTTGTAAATATCCTTTTACAAATATCTTATCATTTTAAGATTTGTTTTTAAATCTTAAAAACAGTTATAGAATGCTTTTCTGATATTTAATATTTTAAGAAAATATTACCATATTTTCTGATGTGTAAAGTTTTCCTACTTCTAGTATATTTTAACCAGTTCTCTTATGCCAATCAAAGGAGAATATGGAGTATCAGAAAAATAAACTTCAAGATAAACTCACAGTAATTCCTTCTGCCCTCAAGCAAGAATCTATTCCATATCTAAATTAAGATGATTGATCATTTTTTGTTTTGGTGTTGGTATAATCTTTCCTGTGAGGTTCTGAGTGGGGGGGTACTTCACTGACTGTACAGGAAAAGGGAATTTTCTTGAATCATTCAGATACACACTTATGTGTGTGTGTGGTGTGTGTGTGTGTAAATACAGTAAACATGAAGCATAGAACATGGTAGAAAATCAGAGGTGTATGTGAGAAAATATCACCTGTTAAAAATCTGAGATACATCATCCTGGAAGTGAAGAGGCAATCTAATCTGCACAAGAATAACAGTTGTCAGGGCATTGCTTTAGATGGATCACAAAGGTAAGACGAATGAAAAAATCAAGGAGCATTTTAAAAAGCCACTATTTATACTTGTTTGCTGCTGAATTTCTCTACAATTAGCTTCTGCTCCAGTTTATTACACATGACCGGTATTATGTGATAAATGAATGTTTAAAAAGGAGTTATAGACTTTAATGTGAAAATCTTTTGTCTGATTTTATTGTTCACTGCTGTTACCCTCAGTACATTTATTGAAATGTCTTACACGCTTTAATGCTGTAGTGTGTTATGCGTGTTTGTACTTCTCACTGCCTCCGATATTTTAGTGGGCAGAATACTATGAGGTGCATTAGGAAAGCCCAGTGAATATTTATGGTAATCCAAGGGAACCAGACACAGAAATGGACTTGCTTGGGTCCCAGACCTCTATCTTTTATCTTACTCTTACAGGTATTTAAGATAAAAACAATTTACTGTAATTGATTTATTTTACCAAATCTCCTTAGCATTCAGTGGCTATATCCAAATCTAAAAATATTGATAGTTCAGCACTAAAAGTGGGTTTAAATTTAATCACAGAAGAGTTTAACTCTGAAAAGATTTATGATTTATTTTGGGCTTTTATCTGTCATCAACTCTTCTTTGCTGAATGTAATTTTTATGACTTCATATTTATAAATTAGACAGCTGCATTAAAAGAACTCAAAATGACAAAAGAAAATAGTTCTGGAAAGAATTATTTTTTTTTTCTGAATGTATTGGTACAATCCTATGTAGATATACTACAGTGTTTGAGAAAGCTACATAAACATGGCCTTTCTACCTACAACCACATTCATAGTATTTAAGAACCCAGTAGGGGAGAATTGAAGGCTGAGGCTGACTTCAGAGAATCCTACACTAGGCAGAGTTCCTGGAGTTGGAAGTCCAAAGCAGGATACCTTATGTGTACAAATAATAGCTGTCTTGATTCTAGTAGTTCATAGCCCCAATTGGGGAGCCAGAGAACAATGGTCTTCTTCCTCCATTTACTTCTGACCATCAAGAAAGTAAAAATCTCCAGGGTTCATGGGGAAAATGGTCCTCAGTGAACAGTATCATCAGAAGATGATGACTGTTGGCAACACAAACAATGAATTTTCCAAAATACAGACACAGACACAAGAGAACAGTCCAAATAATTTCAAGTATTCTGTGGCTTCTGGGCCTGTCTTTTTGGACTTCAGGTGTAGAAAATTCCAGAATAAGTGTTTGAGATGTTAGCTGGTTTTCTGACCCCATACAAATGAGAAGGCAAAGTATCATCTATAGTTTCTTGACTGTATACAATGATTTAAAATGAACTTGGTCAATCTGGCTCCGTACACAGACCAAATATGGCATTTAAAGTAACCTCAGACCGTGTTGAGAGTGCTGGTCTGGGACACTGGGGCCCTTGCTACATCACGTATTGGCTGTAGGATCCTAGGACTCTTGGCTCTAATGTACATCATCTGTTAAATTAAATTAAAATCCCAATTGAGCCAGGTGAGCTTTTGAGGTCTGTTTCCTGATTCTCTGATCTCCTTCTGTCTTATGGATTTAGATTCTTAATGGGACTACAAAGCATATAAATTCCTTTTCAGAAATATAGGAGGTAGACTTAAACTGCAAAAATAAAAATTTGATTAAATGCCTACCATGTGCCAGGAGCTATGCCAGTTACTGAAGATACAGTTGTGAAAGAAAACAAGCCATAATGAAAGGGCAAGGTCCATTCTTATATTGGAGCTTACATTCTGGAGAGGGAGCAGATGATACGTAAATAGATAAACAAATACACGTCAGGAAGGGGTAAATGCTGTGATGAAAAATGCACTAGCCATCATATATTGAATCTTTATAGGTACCAGGAATCATTTTAAGGATGTTAGATGTGCTTTATATAGAGATTTAATTCTCACATTTCTACATCCATTTTACAGATGGAAAAACTGAAGTTTAGAGAGGTTTGGTTATTTTACTTGTTCCAGGTTCCACAGACAGAACCAGCCCATGACGCAGCTGGCATTAGAACCCAGGCAGTGTGGTTATAGGATCTTTAATAGAAAACTATTCTGCTACCTGTCTCAGGATAAAAGGAGAGCAAGAAGGCTGAAGAGAAATGGGGTTTGTGTTTTGTATGGGGTGTTGAGAGAATGCCTCTTTGACAGGGTCCTGTGTGGCAGAGACTGAGGAAGGACACGCAGCCATCCTGGGCAGAGGAAATAGCACACACCCAAAAATCTGCATTAGCAGCTGGATTCCTGGTTTGAGAATCAGCAAGGAAGCCAGTGTGACTAGAAAGGGTTCAGTGACAGGTAGCACTAGGCCGTGAGATCAGAGCAGTGGGAGAAGGGGCTGGATCATATAGGCCCTTTGTAGGATATGGTAAGAACTTTGGTGTTGTCTCAGAGTTTCTAAGCATTAGACAGAAAGCCATTGGAAGGTTTGAGTATAGGAGTGAGTGAAATCTGATCTATGATTGACAAAGACTACTGTTTCAGCTTAAGTGTAGTGAGTACACTTAAGAGGGCAAGAGTGAACGCAGAGATAATTTTTAAGAAGTGATTGCAGTTATCTAGGTGAGACATGATGTGGGCTTAACCTAGGGAGACAGTGGAGGCAAGAAGTTGGATTCTGGATGTGGAGTGAAGTTTGAGTGGACAGTTTTTGAATGTGAGGCTGAATGTGAGATAAAAGAGAATGAGGAGTCCAAAATGTCTCTAAGGATTGCAGCATGAGTAACTGGAAGAATGGAAGTGCCATTTGTTGTAAAAGGGAAGATGAAAGGAGGAACCTCACCCACTCTGTGCCTCCAGTGCACAGCACAGCACAGCAAATGGATTCAGTACGGAACTGAACTAGTTAGGCATGGAATTACTCCTATTCCTGCCAGGTCTCCTCAAACAAATACCAAAGTCCAGGACAGCGAAGTTTAGTGGAGAAACCTTGTCCGCCTTTGCATGATATTCTGAGCATCCCGATGACAGCAATGTCAAAAGGGGAAGTGCACTTTTAATTTGGAGGGAGATTGAATCTCATTTACAATAAACCTGAACATAAAGATGTAATCAACATTTCATTCTTGTACAATGTAAAGAGTTATTTTAAGCACATTTTCAGTGACCTGTGAAGAAATGGTATTTCAGTACAACTTCTTCCTTCAGGTTTTCATACTGATGGCCATTGTTATAAGTGGCTAAGAAAGATATGGCAGAGGACATGATAGGATAGAAACTATTTTTCTGGGATAAATGCAGTGTTCCTTGAACATACAAGTGCATTGAATCTTATATTTACTTTTGTAGCCCTAAACAAAACTCCAACATCCTTTGTGGTTCTATTTCAAGCAATTTATTAGTGTTAGGGCTTGCAGAGGTCCTAAGGTAACATCCCTCTTTCAGGAGTTGGAACCATTGAAAGTCATAGGAGTCATTCAGGCTGAGATCAAAATGTCAGGTTCATAACTGGAATATGCAACTGGAAAATATGGCTTGAGATCTGTGGGTGTGTTTGCTAATATTTTCCCCCAACCTAATGGCAACCCCAGACTCTCCAAAGGGGCAAGCCTCTTAGAATATGGCAGAGAGCAGTTCAGAAGTCACCTGCTCTTGGGGTCAGGCAGAACTTGGGGAAGACTTTGCTAAGCATCTCTTATTCCTTCTTTCCAAACCACCGGTCACGTAAGGCACTTCTCTTTTCCAAGGGAGGCATGAGTGAGTGGGCAGAGAGAGGCCAAAGGTATCACTGGCCAAAGTTCCTCCACCTGTGGCATATGAGGTAAGGAGAAGGGCACTTCCCTACTGACCTTTCTCCATTGGGAGCTTTATCTCATTATGTAGTAAGTTGTCATTACCTTTATCCATGTCAGGTTCATGTTTCTGTGGGAAATATTGTAGGTGCGGACTCCTTGCTTTATTGTATAGGAGAAGTATGTCTCAACTTGTTTTCCCACAGAGACATATCTGATGAATAACAAACCATCCGTATTGGTATCTCCTTAGCTGCTACCACTAAACTGTGCATTACTTCCAGTTTCACTGGTGCCAAATCCATTCTTTTCTCTGTGAGATTGAGAACTATTAATGTAGATACGTTTCAGTCAAGACTAAGGAATATTTCTATGAAATGAATATTTGGAATTGATTATCTCAACAAGTCTACCAGTATACCTGAACTGAAAGGGATTCCCCAAAATGCCAAATATTCAGCTATACCAGAACTCTACTGATTGGTGGTGTAATGTTTTGTAGAATTTTCAGAATTTGATGACACTTTTTGGCATTCTATCATCATCAATAACAGCAAACATTTATCAAAGGCCTTATTCCTACAAAGTGCAATGCCAAGTCTGAGGACACACTGAGAAGTATCAGTTGTCTGGACACAAGAAGTCTGTGCTCCAGTATAGAATATATGCCACATGGGTACATGTGAAAAGTAAATAATATAAATGTACCCTGTAGCACCTGCTGAGTGGATTACATCAGCATTACAGGCAGAATGTTAAGCCATGCACCAAAGACATTTTTGACAGGTTTGGGATGACTAAGCCATTTAATAGATCATTAGGGGCTGTTTGGTACTAGGATATTTCATAAAGAAGGTAGAAATTGAGCCAGGCTTCAAATATCCCAGGACTGAGTGTTTGGTTCCCGTGTCCACTCCATCTGCATTCCTCTTATTAATAAATAATATCACCATCCATCAAACTGCTCACCAAAACCTTAGGTGTCATTCTTGATTTCTCCTTATCTCTCGCCCCTTATGGCAAATGCATCAGCTAGTCTTGTTGATTTTACCTATAGGTGTTTATTGAATACACCCAGCTGCCTGTCTGCCCTGCCACCCCCTTGTCTAAATCCATTATCCTGGTCCAAGAAACCATCATCTCCTGCCTAGACTACCACATGACCTCCTAACTCTTCTTCCTGATTTCAGTATTTGTAACCTCCAATCATTTTGTTTTCCGTAGAGTAACAGTTGTAAATAGTAAATCAGATAATGTCATTCTTCTTTAAAAAAAACCCTTTGATGTTTTTCTGTTGCTCTTTAAAAGAAAATGTACATTTCTTACCAAAATTATCAGGACCCTGCACAACACAGCTTGGGCCATCTTTTCAACCTCTTTCCCTTATTTTAGTATAGTGTAGTCACAGTGGTGTCCTTCCTGTTTCTCAAACAGAATCACCTCTTTCTATGTAGAGGTTTTGCATTTGCTTTTCCTTCTGCCTGGAATGCCATTCCCTTGGCTATTTGTGTGCCTGACTCCTTTCATATTTTTCAGGTCTCAGTCCTCATGTCACATTCTCAGCTTGACAACACTGTCTAACATAACTTCCCCCAGTTCTTCTCTATTACAACATCTTATTCATTTTTTTCATAGCAAATTTCAGAAAATGTACATTTTTTTCTTATTTCCATGAGTCTGAGTCTTGTTTATTACTCTAGCTGCAGTGCATATCACAGTTTATCACTACCCGATAAACACTTGTAAAATGAATAAATAGTGCAGCTGATATAAGCAGAGGGGAAAGAAAGGGGACATTCTCATCTGGGTGAGAGTGTGAGCAAAGAGCTGGAGACAGAGTGTGCATAGTATTGTAGAGAGCAATACCCGAGTTCTGCTCAAAGGACTGGAGGAGCTTAGCAGGAATGCTGGCAGTGGTGGCTTGGATTGGAGGTTGGGACCTGGGATTGAATTATAGTGACTGAAAGTGAGATAGTCTAATGGGTAGGTACAAATTGTGTTCAAAGAAGGAAACGAGAAGAAGTATCATATTAAGCAGTAGGTCTGATAGGGTGAGCCCAAGGTTGTAGAGAGAAAAGATTAAATACTAAACAACATCAGGAAGGAACAGGGCATAGTAGGGAGAACAAGGATATGTGAAAAATGTTTTGTTCAGGATGTGGTTTGTGAACAAGTCATCTAGAGTACTGTTCTTATTGAGAGCAATCCTATTTATATGGTGTAAAGTTTTGTTTCAGTAGTACTGATATATGCATTTGGAGAACAAAAACAAACGTATAGAGAGGGTCTTAAAGTCAAAGCTGTATGGATGGAATTCACCTTACAGTCAGTCAGCTTGAAGTTACTGAGGAAATATTTTTGGTCAAGGAGTGACTCTATAAGATTAATCCTGCTGTGATATTATTGGTTACAAATGCTGTAGGTAGAGATGCCAGGAGGAAAGGATTGTAACTGTCCAGGTGAGAGCTTCTGAAATGTATTTCTAAGTCTGTTTCACTTAAAAAAGATATACTTTATATGTCTGTCATAAATCCCATACTAAAAAGTATTCAAAGGAAGTTGTTACAGAATGAAAGACATGAAGACCTGAACTTTGGGAAGCTTTAGCAACAGAAAGTTTGGCAGAGATATTAGATTATCTCTAATTTGCCATCCCCTCCCTTCCATGCCCACACTCTCCTCATGGTAGTGATATCCATATTTTACAGTAAAGTATTTGGAAATTTCTTTTTTTTTTTGAGACAGAGTCTTGCTCTGTCGCCCAGGCTGGAGTGCAGTGGCCGGATCTCAGCTCACTGCAAGCTCCGCCTCCTGGGTTCACGCTATTCTCCTGCCTCAGCCTCCTGAGTAGCTGGGACTACAGGCGCCCACCACCGCGCCCGGCTAGTTTTTTTATTTTTTAGTAGAGACGGGGTTTCACCATGTTAGTCAGGATGGTCTCGATCTTCTGACATCGTGATCCGCCCGTCTCGGCCTCCCGGAAATTTCTTTATCCTGCTTCTCCCTGAGATGGTGAATGGACGGTCTGTAGAGCTGGGCTGCAATGTCACAGCTCATCACTAGGTGTCACCCTCTCACCAATGACTTATTTCACTCAGAGTTTCTCGGGTTTAGTTTTAAATTATATAAATGTTTTATTTTTATTCCATCTATATTTTGAGTTCTCACTCCATAATTATAAATAATTTTTTGAGTCACATGAAAGCAAAGCAAAAATTTTCTAAATCTGGTTACAGTAACAATCACATTTTGTTTAGAATTCTCTTTTAGTGATATTTTTATACAATTGATAACCTTAATTTTAACTACTGTAGTATTACACTATTTATTTTGATAATATTTTAATAGTCGGTGGAGATATAAACAAGTCATGGAATCAGAATATATCTGGTTTGTGTACTTTGTTTTCAGCCCTTGTATAGATGAAACCGATCTCTTTTTTTTTTTTTTGAAAAAATCTGCAGACATTGCCATGTACCTGAGTTCAAGATCTTGTACATAGACCTGTTTTTTAAAAATTTTAAAAAATGCGGGTAGGAATTTGTTTAGCATGTATTGTATTTCATTATCAATTTTAGAGATATTTTTACATTTGGGCAAAACATTAGCAGTAAAATGATAAGAAAGCAAGGGTAAATATTTTTATACATATATAATGGTTCAATATTTATAAATCCAATGGCATTACTTAAAACCCAGATGTATCTAATATTTCATAGTTGTGCATATTTTTTGATTAATCCCTGCAAATAAAATGATGAGTATATGAGGTTTAGAATGTATAGTACCCCCTGTGGCTCATGTTCAGGAATATCTGGCTCATGTTTGTCAATTGGTTATATTCTATGTAGTATCTGAAATATATTATTCCCACATCTTCCCAATTTGAAAACTCATTTGAAATAGCAGAGATACTATTAGATAGCCTTATTCATTTGAAAAATTGAGTATTTGAAATTTGCTTTGTTGCTTGCTTAGAAGCATCTGTGTTACATATGCCTTCTATCCTGTTATAATCTTGTGTGCTGTGTGACTGGTTTTAATGAACTGTTTCTACCAGTAGGGAAATGGTCCCTGTTTTATTTGCTGCTATGAAAGTCCCAAAACATGTGACAGTACATGTGAACACTCCGTGCAGATTAAAGCTGCGGGGCATGATTGGAGGAGACACAGACTGCCAAGCCACTGAGGCAGCTCTGCCAACAACAGCATGTGATTATGTAACGCCTGCAGTGTCTGGCACTGTGCTCCACTGGAGACACGTCACGTGTTGTGCAATACTTTTGGCCCTGAAATTCAATTAGATTGCTTTGAACGATCCGTGAGTCTGCATGAGATAAGCTTTTACTGCTCTACACTAGAAAGCAAATGGGTTGATTAGCTGCACATAAATTGATAAATTGCCATTGTAATTCCAGCAAGGATATTTGCATTATGTATACATCATCATGCCCCTGAAGAACTGAGTTTAAGCATTATATAACCTGGATAAATAATGTGAGGGTGGGCGAGTACCAACTTTCACAAGTAGAGAAAGATGTTTTCTTACAGACAGTTAGCAGTAGGCTTTTTTAAAAATAGATTTTGCCATTGTTTTTGAGAATCTGCTTAAAAGGCTGCCAGTATTTTATTTGTCAATGCAATTATCTATGAGTGAGATTAAAGAAATTGATACAGTGATAATTTGGTGGGGGGAAGGAAGATTAGTGAGCAAAAATGTTAAATTGTGAGTTCAATTAAATTAAAACTAAATTGTGAGCTAAAATGGCCTTTTAATATTGAGTAAATTAACTTTTTGTGAGATTATAGCTGATCAATTTAAGGAACCATCAGAAATTAACCCTATATTGTTTGGTTGAGGCTTCTAAATACATTTTTACAAAAAGAGATTTGGGATAAAAGAAGGAAGGTAATAGAAGTTGAGAAATCGGAGCTTGGGAAAGAAGTTGAGGATTATTATCATACTAGAGGCTTAAGAGCCTCTGGGAAACAACCAAAATCAATGATATGAGCTTGGCTCTCCAGCTCCCTCTACCTCTATTTTGCTCCAAATAGGATTACGTTTTTAACCAAAAGCCCTGGCGAGATGCTCATTAGAATTGTTCAGACACTGAGCTGAAACCCAAGGCATCAAAATGTTATGCAGAATGCTTCCATTTTGTTATATCAACAGGGATTAGGTGTACAATTCTTTTGTGATTTTAGGTAAAACAGTCTTGAACTGTAGCAAAACCGGTGTTGTTGGGGGTTTTATTTTCCCTGTGGAAGAATGGCTTTTTTTCTTCTATTCTTTGAAAATCTTCTCAAGAATTTGCTTAAGGTAAATTCTTATATCCTGATTTTAATGTGAGTAGATTATTTTCTAATATGTGCTAAAACCCAGAATTTAACAACTTTTCAATTTAATAGATTATCTAAATGACGTGTGAGATTTAACTTGCCATGGAATACTATGCAGCCATAAAAAAGGATGAGTTTGCGTCCTTTGTAGGGACATGGATGCAGCTGGAAACCATCATTCTTAGCAAACTATCACAAGAAGAGAAAACCAAACACCGCATGTTCTCACTCATAGGTGGGAACTGAACAATGAGATCACTTGGACTCGGGAAGGGGAACATCACACACTGGGGCCTATCATGGGGAGGGGGGAGGAGGGAGGGATTGCATTGGGAGTTATACATGATATAAAAGTCATGCACATGTACCCTAGAACTTAAAGTATAATAAAAAAAAAAAAAAAAAAAAAGAAAATATATCCTGAAGTATCCATGGGTGATGAAGCAGTAGATTGGAAACTTATCTCAAATGGGTCAGGAAAAAAAGGGCATTTGAACTGTACTTGCAACTTTTCTGTAAGTTTGAGATGGTTTCAAAATAAAGAAAGCAAAAATAAGCATAAAAAGAAAAAAATTAAAAACTTGGAAAAAAAAAAAAAAAAAAAAAAGAGATTTAACTTGCACAGGTACTTTCCCATTCAGTTAATTTCCGCAACTATCTGCCCTAGGTATTATTCCATTTAACCAAAGGGAAAACGGATGCATCAAGAAGCATAATGAACTTGGGGTTACACTGCTCAGAGGTGACTGAATAAGGGTTGCAAGACAGATCTTAGATGTTTTCTTCCACTATCATAATGGTCCCCAAATACTGACCCACAAACTGGGACAAGTTGGACCATATTTCAAGGAAATCCTGATTTATTATGTCTAATAAATAAGCCTGGGGATATATAGTTTTAAAATAACTTCCCAGGTAATTGTGATATAAGATCAGGATTGGTGGCTACTTCATGTCTAATAGTCTAAGCTACAGAGATAGCATTAGAACATCTCTATGCTGTATTTCTGATGTGTGTGTGTGTGTATAAACAGGATGAACACTGTATAATATCTAAAAAAAACTTCAGGTAATTAAATCAGTATTGTACAGGTTGGTTAACTGAAGTTTTGAGTATTTATACTATATAGCATTTATCCTGTTTATTCAAATCAAATTGTAAAAACATAGTTTATTCTTTTTGGTTCTTAGTAAAACTTTAATAGAAGATATATCTTGCTAGAATAGACATAAAATATTCTGTGTCTGACACTGTAGTATTTTATAATAGTCAAAAGAATATAGTGGGAAATGTAATTCAGTAAATGGCATCTGCTATAAAAAGGCTAACCTCCAGGTCTTAAATTGGTGCTAGCTGGAGTAACTTTGTTAATGAGTGAATTCAGAGTTGGTTTAATGAGTTGGTGATGGAGGGATAACTCATTATCATCAGGGAATGTAACTCGTTGCTGCATCTTGCAAAATAATAAAAAGGGACTAGCTAATCCCTTACCCTGGCTTTGTTGTTGTTGTTGTTTCCTTTCCTATCTGCATCTATAAAAGATGAGATATGATCCATCACCGTTGGGGATGGGACTCCCTGAGCATCTCTCCTTTCTTCATTCCTCCCTCCCACTCTTTTTACAAAGATCGTCTTGTTTGTACCACATATATTTGTTTTAAAGGAAAGTGTTTGAAAAGGCCAATTTAAGTCTGTGAACCTATACATGCTTCATGACCAAAGCATTCTGGCTCAAGCTTTGGAAAGACTCCAGAGGAGCCCCTGACTGCATATAATGAATCTGAAAAATGTTGACAGTTAATAACAGGGTACATGCAACTTTGCAGAACATGTATTTTCTAGAAACGCATTCTTAATGGTTCAGCTGTCATAGTGCATTACCAAGTATATGATTGACAGCTATTAAGGTTTTTTATCTTAAATTTTAGTATTTATATTACATAATTAATAGAAATTATTTTTCATGCATTGCACTTACAAAAATAAATAATAATAAAGTATCATGGTTTTCTGAACCTCAGTTAAGAGTGTGTAAACTTTTCTTTGCAAATGAACTAAATATTAATGACAGTTTTATATAACTATTGAAAATACACCACCTGCCAAAAAATATCTTCAGGTAATAAAATAAATCAGCATTGTACATGTTGGTTAACTGGAGTTTCTATTTGAGTATTTATACTATAGAAAGGAAGCTACTTAGGGGCAAAATCTGAGTCTTTAATGTACTTTCTTTCACAGTGACTCATATTGCTACTTCAATGTGATGTTTGGTTCAGGAAATAATTTATCCAGATGCTCTAAAAAAGAACACCTTATATTTCTTACATAAACTAATTCTACTTGATTCCTGACTTGTTCTGCTACAATTTTTCAAAGTTATATCAGCCTATAGAAGATCCACACCCCATAAATATCTAATCAATCAAATTCATATATAGATATAGTATGTGCTTAAAAAATAAAGAGAAAGATTTGCTTGGTTGGTCTATCAATCAGGTTTGAATCAGGAGACAAAAATCCACAAATTATTTTAACAAAAAAATTGATATGAATAATTGATAGCTAGGAATGAAGAAATGAAAGACGAAAAGAAAATACTAACGTGACACAAAGATAGCCATTTCATGAAGCAGATCTCACCCCTACATCAGGAGCAAAGAGAAGCAACTTAAAACTTGGATGAGAGATCCCATGTGGCTGGAACTCAGACTTTGGGGACCACTGGCAAAGGCCAGGAGCAGCTATTTCTGAGGGAAAGGCATGTTGGGAAAACTACAGACTGCGTTACTTGTGGCTTTGAGCAGGAACCACCCTTGCCAGAATAAAGTGTGTTTGGAATGACACTCACAAAACAAGAAGCAAAAACAGGAAGTCAACAGGAAGCTCATAGGAAGCAGAGAAGAGGAACAAGTCTCTTCTTCCTTCCTGGAGTCTCTTCTTCCTCCCAGGTTGCATGCAATCTCCCTCTCGTACTTCCTGCTGGCAAAGTCTATCCTAGATCTAGCCAGCAAAGCAGAAATGTGATCCATAAAATTTCAGCCCCAAATCACAAGGGCCAGTTTGGAGCTGAGAGGCAATAGCTCAATAACTGGTATGTTTCTCTGAGAACGTTAAGAAAACTATCTCAATTAAAAGTTATTTTACAGGCCAGGCGCGATGGCTCAAGCCTGTAATCCCAGCACTTTGGGAGGCCGAGATGGGCGGATCACGAGGTCAGGAGATCGAGACCATCCTGGCTAATACGGTGAAACCCTGTCTCTACTAAAAAATACAAAAAACTAGCCGGGTGAGGTGGCGGGCGTCTATAGTCCCAGCTACTCAGGAGGCTGAGGCAGGAGAATGGCATAAACCCAGGAGGCGGAACTTGCAGTGAGCTGAGATCCGGCCACTGCACTCCAGCCTGGGCGACAGAGCGAGACTCCGTCTCAAAAAAAAAAAAAAAAAAGTTATTTTACATTTAATTTTTGAATAGGTAATATACTGCATAGTACCAAAATGTAACAACAATAGTTTCTCTCCCACCTTCATGGTCCTTGCACCTTGTTCCCATCCTCCCACCTACCTCCAGTCAGATAATCACTATTATTGGTTTCTTATGTATCTTTTCAGAGTTCCTTTATGTATATACAAGCAAACACAATATGTATATTTGTTTTTGTAATATCACTTATCATACCACCATTTCACACCTTGTTCTTTTTACTTAATATATCTCGTTGATTTTGCCATATTAGTTCATAGAGAACCTCTTTTTTTCTAGTTTAAATGTTTTATTTGAATAATTCTTTTTTCTTTTTTTTTTCCTTTTTTTATTATAGTTTATGGGGTATCAGTAATTAGGAGAACATCTTTATGTTTTAAGCCTCATTACCTTAATAAATTCTCTTACTGTTTTCAGTAGTTTTTCATTTTATTGTCTTTGGTGTTCACAGGACAAAATGACATCATTTGCAAATAGTGATGGTTTCTAAATATTTTGTCCCTACATCATTTATCTCTGCTAATTGTTTTGGCTTGTACATCCAGCACATGTTAAATATTAATGATAATGAACATCTTTGTTTCTATCGGGCCTTATTGAGAATGCCTTTAATATTTCCCATTAAGCATGATGCTGGCTTTTGGGACAAGATAAATATATTTTATTTTGTTAAAGAAGCATCTATTTATTACACTCATTTTTAAAATAAAAATTGAAATTAAATTTTGTCAAATGGCTCTTCAGCATCTATAAAGCATAATCATAGGACTTTTGATATTTTATATACATACTATATTTCTATAAACTTTATATTTTGTTAGCAATTTCCTAATATTTCTAATATTGAGCCATCTTTGCATTCCTGAAACAAATTCCACTGAGTCATGGAATTCACCAGCACACACACACACACACACACGTGTGTTTGTACACAATGATACCTATAAAAATATTGTAGTTTTTTTTATTGTTGATCACTATTTGTTAGGTTTTTATTTGTTTCATCAGAAGACTTTGGAAGTTTTTCTTATTTTCTTCTGCTCTGAAACAGTTTAAAAGTGCTGGATTGATCTTCTCTTTGGGAGAAGTTCCCTGTGAAACTATCCGGGCTTGGTGCTTTTTGGGCTGGTTGGTCTTTGACAATTTTCCTTTATTTATTATGTGAAAATGGTCCCTTTAGATTTTCTGTCTCAGTTGGATTCAATTTTGACAAATTTTATTTTTCTAGAAAATTATTCATTTTATGCAGTCTTTCAAAAAAGTTTACGTAGTTGAAAAATCTTGTTGATCCTAGAAAATCTTATGATCGTTTAATTTTTTTCTGTTTCTTTAGTTATTTCCTTCTTGCAATGTTTTACTTAGTATTTCAGGCTTTTCTTCTTTCCTTACTAGGGTTTCTGCTGGTTATTTGCTCAGAAAGCAAATTTTTTAAAAATGTATTTATTAGTGCTATTTATATTTCTTTTCAACCTCATTATACCATGCTTCTATATTTAATAAGTTGGTTTAAAATTTCTCTATTTTTTATTTTTGGATATGACATTTATTTTTGTTTCTATGGATGTTTTGAGGATACAGATTTTTCTCTTAGCGCTGCTTTATTTTTTATTTGTATGTATTCCTGCCCCCCTCCCCGACAACATTTATTTTAGGTTCAGGGGTACATGTGTTTGTTATATTAGGTAAATTGCATGTCACAGGAGTTTAATGTATAGATTATTTTGTCACCCTGGTAATAAGCATAGTTCTCGATAGCTAGTTTTTAGATCGTCACCCTTCTTCCGCCCTCCACCCTCAAGTAGGACCTGGTGTCTGTTATTCCTTTCTTTGTGTTCATATGTACTCAATGTTTAGCTCCTCCTTATAAGTGAGAACATAGGGTATTTGGTTTTCTGTTCCTGTGTTAGTTCGCTTAGGATAATGGCCTCCAGCTCCATCCATGTTGCTGCAAAGGACATGATCTCATTCTTTTTTAGGGCTGTGTAGTATTTCCACGGTATATATGTGCCACATTTTCTTTATCCATTCCACTGTTGATGGATATTTAAATTGATTCCATGTCTGTGCAATTGTGAATGATGTTGTGATGAACATCCTGTATATGTGACTTTATGTTAAAATAATTTATATTCCTTTGGTCTTATTGCCAGTAATGGGATTGCTGGGTCAAATGGTAGTTCTGTTTTAAGTTCTTTGAGAAATCTCCTAACTGCTTTCCACAGTGGCTGAACTAGTTTACATTATCCCCAGCAGTGTATAAGTGTTTCTTTTCTCTGCAACCTCTTCACCATCTGTTAGTTTTTGTTTTGTTTTGTTTTGTTTGATACAGAGTCTCGCTCTGTTGCCCAGGCTGGAGTGCAGTGGTGCGACCTCAGCTCACTGCAATCTCTGCCTCCTGGGTTCAAGTGATTCTCCTGCCTCAGCCTCCTGAGTAGCTGGGATTGATTACAGGCATGCACCACCATGTTTGGCTAATTTTTGTATTTGTAGTAGAGATGTGGTTTTACCATGTTGGCCAGGCTGGTCTCGAACTCCTGACCTCAGGTGAACCACCCGCCTTGGCCTCCCAAAGTGCTAGGATTACAGGCGTGAGCCACCATGCCTGGTCAGCATCTGTTAGTTTTTTACTTTTTAATAATAGCTTTTCTGACTGGTGTAAGATGTTATCTCATTGTGGTTTTGATTTACATTTCTCTAGTGATTAGTAACATTGAGCATTTTTTCATATGCTTGTTGGCCACATGTATGTCTTCTTTTGAGAAGTGTCTGTTTGTGTCCTTTGCCTGTTTTTTTAATGGGGTTGTTTCCTTTTTGCTTGTTAATTTTGTTTAAAATCCTTATAGATTCTGGATATTAGACCTTCATTGGATGCAGAGTTTGCAAATATTTTCTCCCATTCTGTAGGTTGTCTGTTAAGTCAGTTGATAGTTTCTTTTGCTGTTAGCACTACTTTAGTTGCATCCCATAGCATCTCCCTATATATAGTATTTTAATTATTATTGTTTTTCAGAAAGTCTCTTTAGAATTTCTCTCTTCTAACAGTTATTTAAGGAGAGTTTATTTTCTAGATGCAAGGGATCTTTTAAAGTTTAAAAAGCTAGTTCCTAGTTTTCTCATTTGTCATCGATGTTATACTCTTTTTTTTTTTTTTTTTTGAGGCGGAGTCTCGCTCTGTCGCCCGGACTGGAGTGCAGTGGCCAGATCTCAGCTCACTGCAAGCTCCGCCTCCCGGGTTTACGCCATTCTCCTGCCTCAGCCTCCCGAGTAGCTGGGACTACAGGCGCCCGCCACCTCGCCCGGCTAGTTTTTGTATTTTTAGTAGAGACGGGGTTTCACCGTGTTAGCCAGGATGGTCTCGATCTCCTGACCTCGTGATCCGCCCGTCTCGGCCTCCCAAAGTGCTGGGATTACAGGCTTGAGCCACCGCGCCCGGCCGATGTTATACTCTTTAAATATTCTTACATTTAAGATAATTCTATTACAGTATATATTTTAAAACTATTTGTTAACTTCCATTTCTTTTGTTTCCTTCTTCAGATCTCCAATTATGTATATGCTGAGTCTTCCATTCTCTGTCTTTTTTCTTTTACGTTCTCTTTTAACTTTTGAAGAGATTTTTGAAATATTCATTTTATTTTTTTCTCTTATCTATCTTCTGCATCCCTTTGTTTGCTGTAGTGTCGAGCTTGTTTGTGTCCCTTCCAATTATTTATTCATTTCCAAAGAAATACTTTTTAAATTTTCATCTTCTACTATTTTTTCCACAATTGCTACCTGAATTTCTTATCTCTTTGCTATGCAGCATTCCTTTATAGAGGTGATTTAATCATTATGTTAAAGATGCATGTCAAAATTTGTTATAATGATTTTAATTTGTTTGTATAATCCACGAGTGCTATCTATTGATAAGCTTTGCTCTAGCATCTCTCACCTTTCCCTTCCCCTTTATATCCCTCATGTATATTCTTTCCGTTGATACAACCGGTAATTTATGGGAAGTCTTTGAAGACCCCCAAAGTGCTTTTCTTTTCTGCTGTCACAAAGCTGGAGCACATCCTAAAAATATGGCTACTCTGATGGTATCTTTCATAACAGTAGTTCCTCAGCTTCCCTTCCCTTCCCTTCCCTTCCCTTCCCTCTCCTCCCCTCCCCTCCCCTCTCCTCCCCTCCCCTCCCCTCCCCTCCCCTCTCCTCCCCTTTCCATTCCCCTTCACTTCCTTTCCTTCTTCTTTTTTATTTTCTTTTGAGACAGGGTCTCACTCTGTCACCCGGGCTGGAGTTCAGTGGTGCAATCATGGCTCACTGCAACCTCTGCCTTCAGGGCTCAAGCAATCCTCCTGCCTCAGCCTCCTAAGTAGCTGGGACTACATGCTCATGACACCACACCACCACACCCAGCTGTTTTTTTTTTTTTTTTTTTTTTTTTTTTTTTTTTTTTTTGTAGAGATGGGATTTTTCCATGTTGCTCAGGCTGGTTTTGAACTTCTGGCTCAAGCAGTCTGCCTGCCTCAGCCTGCCAAAGTGCTGGGACTACAGGCCTGAGCCACCATACCCATCCCCTCTGCATTTCTGACATTGCCTTTTATCCCCCTAATTCTGACTTCTGTGGATACAAATATGAGTTGCAGCTTTGGTGTTTCTTGTTCTCCTTCACTTCAGGAGATAGATTTTTGCCTTAACTTCTTGGGGCTGCGGCTGGGCCATGTGGCCACTCTCAGTGCTTCTCTATACTTTCTCCTGCTTGACTTCTGCCTGATGGCTGCTGATATGGACAGCTCTTATATGTCTTCTGCAGTTTATGGATTATATCCGTCTCTTCCTTTTGCTGAAAATTGAGTTTTCAGGCCTTTGTTTTCTTCTCCTTCTTTTTGTTGATTTCCACAGAAGTATAATGATACTAAATTCATTAGCCATGCACATACCAGAAGTCAGTGTGGGCCTTAAGGAATAGCAGTTTAATATCAGGGCTTTGGTAGTTTACACAGGCAATACAAAAATTATAGCAGGTGCTGTTCAAATGTGGAAGTAAAATAATGTTCACACTTGTCCCAGAAAATCACTGCAGAAAATGAGAGACATGCTGCTTTTCTCTTTTTTGCCTTTCATTTATTTTAAAGAAAAGTTTTAGTATTAGAATTTGGTGCTAATATTTGAGCATTCCAAGAACATTACTTTCTTTGATAAATGATGCAAAATTCCTATTTTCTCCCTGTGTCTTTTAACTTATAGATTCTTTTTTCTTGTTATTTTGCTGATACTGGAGTAAACTGGTTCAATCTGAGTAAGATCTTGTAGACCCTGTTTTTCACTGTTCTGTTGGTATTTTGCTACTGAGGTAGAAATTACTCTGTATATTTGTTAAACTACCTGGAATTTAGGAGGATAATTTTCCATCATCTTACTTTTAACTGATGAGAAAATACATAGATATTATTCTGATTGAAGGCTAATTTCTTGGTCTTTTGTTATAGTTTCAGACAGTAGAAATAATTATGTTTTGCCTGGCTAATTAGTCATAGCTACAATGTAAGTTTTAATTGATATTAAAATAAGAACTATTTTATAGTCAGCTCTTCATTAAATCGTATTTACTTTTTATTATTATGAGTAACCAAATTGAAAATGGTGTGAATTTAGATTAAAGGTGAAGCTTTATACTTAGTTTTCCTTTTAACATACAGCTCTTGGCAACAGGCAGAAAACAAATGAAATGAAGTCAGTGTTCCAATAGTGAAACTGTACAAACAGTAGCAAGTTACTGGAGCTGACAGTTTTCAAATGATAGTAGCGGGTTATGTAAGTCACCCAAGATGGCTCAATGTACTATTATTTCCAGACAGAGTTGGAAATAGCACGTGCCAAGGCAACAGGCAGTCAGACAAAAACATAACAATTTACTTTCCAATAATTATCATCACTTCTTGCCAGGCTGGAACTCAATTGATCTGATACAGCAGAATATCTTTTTGTGTGGATTTCTTTCAAGCCTAGAAATATCATGACTGCAGTAAATACTCCCCTAAATCATTTTCGAGACTTCATTAAAGGAAACAGCAATACTGTAATCACTTTGTTTTTTGCATATCAAACATAAATTGATATAAATCCCAGCCAGTACTATCCTTCAATTCATTCACCCTTTCTTCTTTTCCCTCCCTGTTTCTAAACTCTTTCTCTTAAAAAAAAAAAAAAAATTGCAGTTAATTGGAAGCTTTTAACAAAAGAGCTGATTACACTAAGGAATTTAGCTCACTCTTCTTCCATAGCTGATAAAATATTAAAAAACAAGACCAAAATTATGTATTCTATGGTTTATAAGTATCACATTGTTCTTAAGATACATATTTAATTGACAGATTTCTAAGGAGGCTTATTAATCCTTCAGCCATCATTGTGAAAGGGAAATATTTTCAGAAGTTCAAACACAGGACAAATGAAAATGAACAAATGACAAGTTTGGTGGAAACACAGCAAATGAATGTTAGAGATAATTTTGAAATAGTCGATGACATACATGTGTCCTGAAGTCCATTGATTTTCCTCCTGGATAGCTTTTATGTATGAGACTTTCGTTCAGGGACTACCATGGGGTGGGAGGGGAAGTAGGGTTGCGTGTGTGTGTGTGTGTGTGTGAGAGAGAGATAATTGCAATAAAGAAAATTTGGAGACAATGGAAAAATTGGATAGAAGACATAAGGCAGAGGTGCTGGAAAGAGGGAATGCTGAGACAAGAGAAACCTGAAAAACTCGGTGTAGATGAAATTATATTCCCAGATGACTTTTCATGGCAGCTTCGTGGCTGGCTTGTGCTCAAAGTCAGAGTTTCTGCAGAGAGAGAGAGGTCTGAACAAAGTATCCGAGGACGAGTCACAGCTGGAGCTGCCCAGGACGGGAAGTCATTGCCCATTCAGAGTGACCCAAACTGGCCTGTATTATTTAAGGTAAACTAGCTAATGAAACAATTAAACCTGAAATTCTCTGTGGCTTAGTATAACAAAAGTTCACTTAAATTGTATAGCAAAAGTTAAAATTCCAGTGTGAGTGCTTCTAGTCGGGCAGCATTTCTATGAGCTGGCTTCCCTGGTAGTTCAGCCTCCTAGGTTGCTTCCATGATGGGCTCGGAATCTCCCTAGGCCACTTTGCTTTTCCACATTCAGCTACAGCAGAGGAAGGGACACAAGATTCCCACAAGGGCCATTTCCATGGCACTTCTGCTTACCTTCACTTTGCCTAGACTCAGCCACATGGCCCCACCTAGCTGGACAGAAGACTAAGAAATGTAGTCTTGTTGTGTGCCCAGAAGAAAAGGGAGAGGATTTGGTAAGCAGCCAGCCAGCCTTTGACACTTGGCTTCTTGTAGCAGTAAACTAGCGGGTCTGTCTTTCACTCTCTTGTGTTGGTAACTACAGATTTGTGGGGCATGGATATCTGATGGTATCTTTGACACTGGATCTTTAGAAAACATTTTACTTTTTCCAGAATAAAAAGAATATTAATATTCTTTCTTCACCGGGTTAAAATGTTAGTATCATGGCAAAAGCATAATGAATCTTAATCCGAATTTAAGCAGGGGTTTTAAAATGCAGGATGGAAATGGCTTTCATAAACCTGTGAAATCCCCTGGGCATACAGGCAGCATTCTATGTTTCACAATAACTGCAGAGTGTCTTATAGTAAAGTGTCTGCTCACATGCTTTAGAGTTAAAAATTGCTTCCCGGCCGGGCGCGGTGGCTTACGCTGGTAATCCCAGCACATTGGGAGGCCGAGGTGGATGGATCGCGAGGTCAGGAGTTCAAGATAAGCCTGGCCAAGATGGTGAAACCCCGTCTCTATTAAAAATACAAAAAGTTAGCCAGGCAAGGTGGTGGGTGCCTGTAATCCCAGCTACTCAGGAGGCTGAAGCAGAGAATTGCTTGAACCTGGGAGGCAGAGGTTGCAGTGAGCCGAGATCACACCACTGCACTCCAGCCTGGGCAACGGAGCAAAACTCCGTCTCAAAAAAAAAAAAAAAAAAAAATTGTTTCCCTTCCCTGTCCATTGAGAGGTGTGAACCCCAAAAATCTGAGACAGGTATCAATGTCGAAAGTTTATTTTGCCAAGGTTAAGGATGCACCCATGACACAGCCTCAGGAGGTCCTGACGACATGTGTCCAAGGTGGTCAGGACACAGTTTACTCTTATACATTTTAGGGTGACATGAGACATCAATCAATATGTGTAAGATGTACTTCGGCTAGGTCTGGAAAGGTGAGACAACTCAAAGCGGGGGCTTCCAGGTTATAGGTAGATAAGAGACAAAAGGTTGCATTCTTTTGAGTCTTTGATCAACCTTTCACTTGATACCCAATTTCCATGTGGGGGGTGGGTAGAGAAATAGTCACTTATGCCTTAGTCTGGCCCAGTGAATCTGCATTTTTACATAAGCAGTAGGGCAGAGGAAGCAATCAGATATGCATTTGTCTCAGATGAACAGAGAGATGACTTTGAGTTATGTCCTGCACCTGTGAAGAAAAGCTGTCAGTTTACGTTGCCAGAGTGAAATTCACCAGACTTGTTTTAGGGTAAAGATCTGGAGGCCCACAAGGAATTTTCTTGTAGGCAAATTGTGAGGGAGGTCTGTAGGTTTTTTTTTTTTTTTTAAATCTTTGTAGCTATCTTATTTAGGAATAAAATGGGAGGCAAGTTTGCCTGACACAGTTTCCAGCTTGATTTTCCCTTTGGCTTAGTCATTTTGGGGTCCTGGGACTTATTTTCCTTTCACAGGGGTAAAGCCAAGAGCAAAAGATAGTTTTGACTGAGGATGGAAATGAGATGAAGAGTAGATGAGGCAGAGAGGTACTGGGAGGTTGTTTAGGATGACAGACATTACAGAGAAGATTTTAGTGTCAGGAATAGTCAGATTGTGTGGAAAGGCGTTGAGGAGGACAGAACTAAAGAAACTGATGGGGCCTGAGGGTGTAAATGGCAGACAGAGATGGCTTAGACTTCAAGACTTGATTTGTGGCTATGTTCTACCAGCCGCCAGCTGTCTATGTGTTGGCCTCACACATGTCCCAAACGTGGTCCCACACATGTTTACACATTGGTCCCACATATGCTGAGAGTAATTACTTTCTATTCATCAGAGGTCAAAATAGGATAAAGAATGTTTATGTCATAGTATGACTTTTTAGGTGATTTTGAAAAGCAAGAATATGAATTCTATGAAAAAAATCTATTAGGAAATTATGGAAATGACAGAATGCAGAGGTATTTGGAAATAGAAAAAAAATGGGTGGGACAGTAAATACATATAAAAAAAGTTATTGAATGTCTGCTCAGCCCTGGAAAGGCAACAATGAACAATCACTCCACCTTCTTGGCGTTTAGTGAGAAAATCATATACCAACCAAATAGTTGGACAGGGAGTAATTAATTTCTATTTTAAATTTACTCTGAAGGAGAAGTCCAGAGTGCTGTATGAGTGTGCAACCAGAGGGCACAAACTGGTCTGGGGAGGGGTGTCAGAAACAGCTTCTTCAAGACAGTGACATTAAACAGATGAGAAGAGCAAGGAGGATTTGGTGGGAAAGGCCCTGGGAGCAGTGTAATGCACAGAGGTGTGAAGGGTGCTCCTGTTCCACAGACTGGGTGATCACTTGTGGAACACTCTTCTACTTTGAAACAATTAGACACCCAGAAGAAGGAAGAAGGATTGACAGGAAATGATTGGTTACAGCTCAGGAAAAAAGAGACTGAGAAAACAGAATTTGGGGAAGTCAAGATGATAGTGAATTTGAAATAGGGGAGAAGAGTTGACAATAGCATAGAAAATGTTTTTAGAGCAGAGATATACTTAATATAAGTATATTTCTTGGTATAGTTCTTTTTGTGATCTTTTACTATCGACTTCTGCCCCCAACATGTCTAGTGAACATTTTATAATTTTTCAAAAAGCTGTCTTTATTTTGCTTTAAAACAAATGCACACTCTTCAAAAAATTTCGGAAGAGCAGATAATGCAGTTGCCCCTTGCTGCTAAGCTAGGTGTTAGTTTGCTATGAGCACCAAATGAGATGACATTTGTGAAACTGTCCTGATACATAATCTAATATTAGTTTAATTCAAATCAAATTAACTGATTCCTTCATCTCCATTATTAAAACAATTTGTGTTCTTTACCTTAGTCCTGCGGGTCCTCCTGTAATGACTAGATTAAGTGGTCCAAAGAAAATAACTGCATCTCTATGCATGCCGATTGCCTTTGGCGTTCTGGGACCTGACTGCTTAACAGTGGAAGTGATTTGGGGACATGGAAAAAGCTGACAGTGTGATCTTCTCACTCCTCCTTCTCTAGCCTGCTAAAGCTGTAAATAAACAGGTGTGTGGTCAGGTCTTGTCAACAAAGTCTGTGGGAAGCATCTTCTTTTCTTATGGAAGCTACATGTCTTCTTCTCATCCTTTATTATGTTTAATTCTGAAATGGTTGGCAAATACCACAATGGCTTTTCTGTCACATCTGGAAGATGTGTAGTCTTATTTCATGGGAAGGAGTAAAAGGATGGTGGGTGGAGTAGCCTGGTTGTAATTATAGTGAACGTTTATTTGGAAAGACTAGCATATTAATATGCAGTGGCTAGATTAATTAAACTCAGCTGGCATAATTCAATAGGGTTAGTTCCTGTAAAAGCAAACTGTCTTTAAACTCTTGAGGTTTGCTGTAAAGCTTATGATGAGAGCAACATTTTGGATGTCTCTTCCTCCCTTATGAATTACAAAGGAACTTAAAAGCTGTCCTTTTAAAAATTTGTTTCCCTTCTTTCCCCACCCCTACCCACACACACACACACAAAACCCTTATCTACTTGTTAACAAAATAAATTCCGGGATTATTTTTAGGATGATGAGGGCTTTTTTAACTAATATACTTTGTGAACCATAATTTCCATGAAGTTGTTTATAATTTTGAGTTTCTACACCTCAAGTAGTGTGAGGTATCCATGGAAACTGTCTAGCCTATATTCAGTGCACTGGACCGCCTTCCCACACAGGTCAAGACTCAAACAGTTCCAGATACTAGCTTGATTTATTGTGCCCTAAACTTTAGACAGTTTTAAAAAGAAATTGGCTCCTAATTGACACATACAATTTCATGTTTAATTAGCAATTTGAGCCTGTCTACATTTACTAACAGATGTAACATTCAAAACATGTGCCATTATATCTGTTGCACAGATGCACTTAAATGCAGAACTTTCTGGCAAATAGCAGCTCAGCTGCTTAGCAAAAATTTGGACAGAACTGACATTATTTTCCTTAAGAGATATACTTTAATATTATTTAAGGAGTGATTTTCCTTAACCAGTCTAATGGATTTATTTTATATTTTGTTAACAGCTTTATTGAGATATTCACATGCTATAAAATTCACCCTACAAAAGTGTACAATTTAGAGTTTTTTGGTATATTTATAGATTTACAACCAATACCACTGTTTAATTTTAGAACATTTTCATCACCCTTAAAAGAAACCCCATGCCTCTTAGAAGGCACGCTCCATTCTTCCCAGCCCAGTCCTTGCCTGTCGATTTTCTGTCTAATCTATTTTCTGTCTTTTTCTGTCTCTATAAATTTGCCTCTTCTGGACATTTCATGTAAATGGAATCATACAATATGTAGTCTTTTGTGACTGCCTCCTTTCACTTGGCATAATGTTTTCAATGCTCATATATGTTCTAGCACGTATCAGCGCTTCAGTACCATTTTATTGCGAAATAATATTCTCTTATGTGCATATACCACATTGTGTTTATCCAGTCATCGTTTGGTGGACATTTGGATTGTCTCTACAATTATGGATCATGCTGCAATGAACATTCTGTGCAAGTTTTTGTGTGGACCTCTGTTTTAATTTCTCTAGGGTAAATACTTAGGAGTGGAATTGCCGGGATGTATGGTAACTCTACATTTAAATTTTTGGAACTGCCAAAGTGACTGCACCATTTTCTATTCCCATTAGCAGTTTATGAGGGTCCCAATTTCTCCACATCCTTACCAACATCTGTTACTGTTCAGATCACAATGTCAGCTTTTTCCATGTCCCCAGATCACTTATTTTAGCCATTCTAGTGGATGTGAGATGGTATCAAGGGGCAACTTTTTTTTAAAAGGAGAGAAATGTAATATTGTCCATGGGTCAGAAATTAGTTCCATTTGTGTCTCTTACTTATTTACTTTTCCATTACTCTTGATTTGTAAGATAAATATACCTCTCATCTCTATCAATATTGTCACTTTCCTTACTAATTTTAATGTAAGCCCACGCGGGGCCTATGATATCAACATTTACAGTGGTGAATTGGGCTACATGTAGAAAATGTATCATGAGAAAGAGAAAAACACTGAAAAGAACTATTTGATTGCAAAGGTTAAATCTCTAAATTTCTGTATGTTTTCATCTTACTTTAACTAGAAAACAGATATAATACTGATGCCACATACTGTGAAGCAATGAATATTTGATATGATGTGAGATTAAAAGGTGTACATATTTTTCACTCAATATAGTTCGTCGATCCATAATTTTATGTATCCCTAAAAAGAAATAAATGCTGCCAATTTAACTAAAGCACACCATTGATTTTAAAGTGACCTGTAATTTAGAAATGTTAAAACATGCGGGAAAGAAATGGGTGCGTTAGTATCAATGAAATAAAGCAGAAAAGAGATGTGCTTGCTCCCTTTTTTTTTGAAGGCAACCCAGTCATTTATGCTTACCAACACCCAGGGGAGAGAGCAAGAATCTTCAAAGACCTAATTCATTTTACAAATATGCATCAATATCCATGAGTACAAAAATAGATATATGTATATATTACACACATACACACTGACATACACACACACACACATACACACACACATAGAGAGAGAGAGAGAGGGAGAGAGAGAGAGAGAAGAGTAGAGAGATACTCATTGACTCATTCTTCGCCGCCTTAGGAGTATTAGATCAGCATCAGCAACCTGTAGTTCACTGAAATGAGTCTTCCTTTCTTCAATTCACTAATTCAGAAAAGCTGGTTTACCTCAAATCAAGTTTACTAAAGATTTTAAATTTTCTTTTCAGCCTGAGAATGTTTCATCTTGTTTTATCCAGAAGCTCATTTCAATAGGTGATTCACAAACCTGTGAAAATCCACATTTATAATTCAGAGGCTAGCACCACAGTACTACCAAACAGCCATGCTTCCTTACCAGCAAATGTGCTTTTCATGTTATTCAAAATAAAGGTTTACTTTCTTAGTGCCCCGGATTCTAGTTATAGTTCTAAATGCATTAAAGTCGTGAAATATCTATCATGGTATATGCCACAGGGAATCAAACTGACTTCCAAAATAGCGTTCATACGACCATAATAAGTCTAATAAAGCCTTTCTTAAAAAGACCTTTCTAAGGTAAGCATTTGGCACTTGGCCCTTTTAATTAGTTCAGGCATCTCCAGGTTTGTTTGAACTGAGACCTCATTTTCTTGTAGTAATAATTGTTGTAGTGCTTTGAAATGTTGATGAAAATTTAAAGGATTTCTATTTTTCATTAGTTCTAAATCATTGTCTCATAGTTTTCTCTCTGCAAAATTCTTTGAAAATTATGATTTACATATAAAACACAATTAGGAGCTCATGGGAGCAGATAATTGCTCCTATTAAAGTAGGCCAAATATGTGGCCTCCTGGACAAATAGATGCAAGAAATGATTAAGATTAGATTTGTATAATTTTTAATGTAGCAATAAACACTATAGTAATGAAATGATTTCTTTCATGAGGAAAAATGAGATAAAAGAATTATCTTTATCTTCTATTATAAATTATGACACAAACATAATATTTTAAAAAGAGAATAGTGAATTTGTATCTCTTCGAATTGACATATTCACATAATATTAGGAATTATGTTGCTGAGTCAGATCCTTGCATGATGTGCAGCCTTAAGGTGGTTTCTTTGTTTTTTAGTGAAATATGAAAATCCTGTTGCAATAGACACATTGTAGCAGGGGGATAACCTGGACTGGACTTTTGGGATATTAGTGTGTTCTCTTGTATTAGGCTACATTTGCGATCATTAATTGGTATTTTACCTTCTAGTCTTTCAGGCTAAATATAGAAATCGTCCATCTTTTAAGTGTTCTAACATTTTGCATGTTGGATTTCAACGCAATTTCCTTCTTTCAGCCAACAGTAGGTAATGAATTTTATGTGCTACTTTTTTTTTTTGAGACAGGATTCCCAGGCTGGACAGGGTGTCCCAGGCTGGAGTGCAGTGTGCAGTCATGCCTCACTCCTGCCTTGATTTCCCAGGCTCAAGCGATCCTCCCACCTCAGCCTCCTAGTAGTTGGGACCACAGGCGTATGTCACCACACCCAGATTATTTTCCTACTTTTATTAGAGATGAAGTCTTGCTAAGTTTCCCAGGCCAGTTGCAAACTCCTGAGCTCAAGTGATCCTCCTGCCCAGGCCTCCTGAGTAACTGGGACCCTAGACGCATGTTATCACACCAGGCTAATTTTTTTTTTAATTTTGTAGAGAAGAGGTCTCTCTATATTGCCTAGGCTGGTCTTGAACTCCTGGGCTCAAGAAATCCTTATGCCTTGGCCTCCAAAAGTGCTGAGTTTACAGGCATGAACCAGTAATACAATTTAATATTTGCAATTTAAATATTTTTAGTACAAGGCTGGACATCTTGTATTTTTAGTACTATGCTAAATATTTAAATTTTTAGTACAAGGCTGGGTGCCTTGTAGTTTTAGTATTAATACAAGGCACCCAGCCTTTTACTAAAAATATGTAATGTGCAAGTAACATTGAGTAAATCTCAAATGTTTTCCAAAGCTGTCAGACATGCTATACAACATATATCAGCCATCCTTGAATAGGACACTCAGCATCAAATTTTGTTGATAAATTCAGTGATCGCTATTCAAAATCATTGATTCATACATTCAGTCAAAAATATTTATTGAGTACTTAATTTGCTGGCTTTGGGGCTAGGTGTTGGAATCAATGGTCAGCCAAAAAGGAAAAGAAAGGTACAGTTCCTTTCCTCATGGTACTTATAATCTAATAGAGGGTGATAGAAATCATTGAAAGATTAGTATAAGTAAATATACAGCTAAAGTACATGGTGATGTATATGCTATAAGAGGACTTAATGAGAATTGACTTGGTGAGGTTAGAGAGGATGACCCTGAGGAAGTATGGTTGAGCTGAGATCTAAAGGTTAAGTAGGAGTTAAGTAAAGCTAGGAGGACTCAGGGTCGGGGGACAGAAAGCATGGCTGGTGAAAGAGAACATCATCTGCTGATGTCTTGAAGCAAAAGGGAGCATGAAAAGACACTAAGAAGCTGTGTCACAAGAGGAAGATGTGGATTGTTCTGAGGTCAGTGAGACAGTGGCTCAAATCTGTAGGTGTTGCATCGTGTATCATCCGCTAAAATAGTGCTATAGATTTTAGCCAGGATTCAAAGAGAGCTGGAAAGCAACAGAACATCCTATGTAGAAAGCTGTCATCATGATGTCTAATATTTCTTGAGCATTTTCTTTTACTATGATATTGGATTTTTATGAAGAAATATATGCAACATAAATTTTAACTATAAAGCATTAGAATATAATTATTATAATATAATAAAGACTCATGAATTCCTCACCCAACTGAAGAATGAGAACATTACCTGTAACTTGTGTCTACCTTGTGTTCTGGCCTCCCCTTCCAGCGGCAACTGGTAGCTCACATTTTGAATACCACACTGCCTGTCTTCTAGGACTTCCCTTTTTTTCCCTGTCATCATTCTGTTTCTAACATTCATCAAAGTAGTTGTGTGTTATGGTGAGGCTCTGTTTAATCCATGTTTACTTGTATAATATTCCAGTTTGGGAATATTCCATAATTTATTTGTCCATTTTCCTGTCACTTGTTATTTGGGTTGATTCCAGGTGACGTTTTGCTTGTTGTTTGCTTTGCTATTACTATCAATGCAGATCTAAATGTCTAGGATATAATACTATTTGTTTCCATGAGCACATTCCCCTGGGGAGTGAAATTGTTGGCTAAGAGCATATATTGATGTATTTTCCAAAGTAGTTGTACCAATTTGCATCCCACATTCTCTTGATCTACGTCCTCTTCAGCACTTGATTTTGTAAGACTTCTTAATTTTTGTCAATTTATTGGGTATAAAATGGTGTCTTCACCATTTTATTAGCATTTCTTTGATTACCAGTGAAGGTGAGCATTTTTTTCATGTTTATTGGCCATATGTATTTCTTATATGAAATGCCAGTTCAGTTCTGTCAGCTTTTCTACAAGATTCTTATTGATTTATAAACACTCTTTGTATAGTCATGTATTCTGAATACCAGTTATCTGTTGTTTTGCAAGCCTCCGAATGTTAAGTGAAGAATGACTTAGAGGGGCACCCTGTGGCTATGCAAAGACATATGGGTATGTGTTAGGAAGCACAGCCTTTCCGCTAATGAGCAATTGTTGCATGATAATAACTTTATAAATATACTTAATACATTTCTTGTGTTAAAACTAAATAGGAGGGAAAATAGCTCTTTTCCCACAGAAAATGGAATATTGGTTTTCCTTTTAACACTACTTCCGGGAAAGTCTGTCTAACTTATCCTCTGAAGAATTCTGCTTTGCACATGTAATAGGGGTGATTGAAACCTATCCACAAGTAAGTGTTATTTTTAAGAATTTATAGCATCAAATTGGTTTCAAAGTAGTCTTTCACAAAATGAATGCTGTTTTTCATTTGCTTTCTCTTGAAAAATTATAGAAGGTTGGGGCTGGATGTTGATGTCAGCTGTGAAAGCCATGGCTGTCTTGTGGCACTGGGCATTGTAATACCCTCTTTATGTCACCAATTGTGCAAGTCTTCCCCAGATTGAAACTTATTAATACTTTCCTTTAAACATAAAATAAAATATTACAGTAGCTGTTTATTTAGTACTTCTTATGGGCTAAGAACATAAAGCTTTTCCTATTTGATTTCCTAATCCTTAAATAGCCTTGCAGTGTAAATATTATTATTCATAGATGGGGAAACTGAGCCTTGGAGCAGTTAATTAAAATTCTTCGGATCACAAAGCCAGTAAGTGGAAGAACCCAGACTCAAACCAATCACATTACTCTTTGAGACATCATTTCCTCTAAGGTCCACTAACGTGCATTATCATTGCCAATGCGGGGAGCATTCATACACTGAACTTCTTATGTATTAAACTGTGTGTAGATATTATCTCATTTAATTCTCAAGGCTTCCCTTTGAAGTTGTGCCATGTACAACTCCTCTATTCCATTGATTCCATAGACTGTCCTATCTGAGGAACTTCTAAATATATTCTGAATTTATTAAAATTTAGCTTCGTACATATGTTGTCAAATATTGCATTGATTGATAAGCAATACCAGTGCTAGTTTTCTTCCTCTCTTTTAAGAATAATTTATTTCTAGTATTTTGGGGAAAAATAATGAGGTCTTTGTCTCTCACTTACTCCGTGTGTGCGTGTGTGTGTGCGTGTGTGTGTGTGTGTGTGTGTGTGTGTGTGGTGGGGGTGGGGGGTGGGTCTTCTACCCCATTGTTTCCTTGCCAGCTCCTCGGAGCCATGCACTCGTCTCACTGCCCTGTGAGCCAGCCACACTCTCTTGTTTGTGGATCAGGAGGTCACAGCTTGAAGATCAAGGACTGCTGCACTACTGTTGAGAATGCAAAAAATTCCATAGAAACAGGAAGGCCAATATAGGGCAGGATAGTGCTGGTGATACGTCCCTGTATGTATTGTTCCTCATCTTCTGTGACACCACCTTCCAAAGTTGCACCTAACTTCACTAAATGATTGTGGAAATATAACAGACGTCACAGAATCTGGGGTTAGAACTTTAAAACAGCAAACTAGTTACGACTTTCCCCATTGTCCAGGAGGAAGACCTTTCTCCCACTGAAGTTCATATTGCTGTTCAGATCAGTGTCAGTCTTCTTGTTTATTTAAATCTCCTTCCCTCTCCTGCTGTTTCCCCTTGTGCTCTCTGGGATGGACTGTAAGCTGAGTCCATTGCTGAGTTATATACCTCCCATACAACAACATGGTCTTTGCAGAAGCTTTGAAATTACCTCTTGAAGTTCCATTTTCCCCAGTGTTTGGCGAGCTTGCACACGCCTGCACTGGCACCACTGATTTCAGTCTTTTCAGTAACAAATAGTACTCTAGTAGGTTTTTATACTGTGTACCAGGGGACTATGGGCTTCACTTTAATGATTGTGTGCCACTGTCTTTAAGTGTGATTTTATGAGGCACTGATTTATGTTATGTGAATACAGTCATTTTCCTTCAGTAAGAAGATTGTATCTAAAGCTTGTCTGCTCATTTCTTGCTTACTTACCCTCCTCTCAGCTTTTGTTCTGAAAGTCAGAAGACTGCTTATTCCGAAAACTAAACAATTACAAGCAGTGAAATCCATTCTCAAGTCCTACTGGTGAGGGATTGCGTAAATTCTCAAACTCTGAATTTCAGCAAACCCTGTATTTAAAATGGTTGAGGTAGAAGGGTCTGTTGGGTTTCATGTTAGTATGCTTCCTGGAATTCAAATACTGGGAGGTTTTAATTAATGCCCCAAAGAAAACAAATACAGTTTTCTTTATTCCTTGCTATCTATGGAATATAGAATAATCTACTAACAAAACCTTCTCAGCAACCCTGTTTGTCTTGAGGCTAGGATATTTGATAAACTCAGGGTGGTTATTGAAGTCACTCTTTCATTCAGCATCATCATCAAATATTTATACCTCATCATTTACTGTTTAAACATTTAAATTTCACCAATGGAATCAAATGGTCTGGCGAGGATTATTTATATTGGAAAACAGTGCCATATGTCTCAACTCTACATATCTGAAAATTCTTTCAGCATATGCTGCAGAATTACTTTTTGCATTCACTTTTCTACTTCCTGACACATGGTAGAAATGTAATAAATGTCTTTACAATTAATAAGAACGAGGAAAGAAGAAATTTGGAAGTAGGTTGCCATTATGGTGAATGAATATTTGGATCTAACATTTTCCACAGTCTTGTTTTTTCATAAGGCTCTTTACTAGAATCATTGAGACATCATATATTTTTCAAGATTGTAATGAGTGTGTCATTGTGTTGATGAGAAGAGCATCTTCTGAGTGCACATAACTACTCCTATTGAAATTTGTGTCTCCTATGTTAAGAAAGCTAGGCAAAGGCAACAGGGAGAAAAACTGACATACAACTTCTTGGACGGAGAGACTAAGATGTTCAAATGATTAGACAGCTAGATTATAAGAGATTGACCATATTTTCCCAAAGGAGTTATCTGAAAATATAGTTGATTATAATGGTGGACAGAATATCACTCCACAAAGATATAGTTGTTACAATACTGTATTGAAATGGGAAATGTACCTTTTTACCCCTGGGAATTCAAATGAGGAAAAATACCTAATCAGATATATTGTTACTAAACCAAAAGGTTACGGAAACACTAATTATGCAAATACCAAATTTAATGTTAAAATGGGACTATGGGGAGACCAACAGATACATATCATCACCTCCTTGTAGATCTCAGCTGATTAGTAGCTAATTATGAATCTTTGAGGGTAAGTCTTAAATTGGGCATCTTTAGTTTGCAGTTTTCATTACCTTTTGAATTTTTAATTGAGGACTTAGTTTTCTAGGATGCTGGTTGTCATTTTTTCATGATATCTTGATTGTATTTTACATAATGGAAAAATATTACTTTATTAAATTGTTTTTCTAAGGGGATGGGAATGAATGTAAGTATCTGTACCTCAAATATCACACATCCTTGAACTCTTCATTCCTAAGGTTATTAATCTCCCATTAAGGCAAACAGAGTTGTGCTTTCTCAAAAATGATACAAAATTTTAGTCCTTTCTAGGATCCATAAATTTGATTATCCTTTCTATCAGTGAAAGGCAATGATTTCTGAGCTGTTTAATTTTTGATGCATTGGACTCGGTGTAATAGGGAGTGGGCGGGAAACACCCAGTCCTCCCAGATATTCGCAAACCGTCAGCACGACTTCTCTGGCCATAAAAGATGTCTTTTTATGGAGATATTTTGTTGTAATTTCAGAAGGTAGTTGTTAGTTATCTTGGCTACATTACATTTAGCACATCTGGGATGTGTTCACATGAAGACATTGGCTAAAAGTAGTGTCTTGTGGCCTGGAAGTGACTCTGATATTGAAAAGGCTGTAAAGGACATTCCTTGCTTGTCCTCACTCAGTAAAGAGACCTTCCATGGGAGGCGTATCAGGAATGCATTTTGGATTTGAAGAACCAGCACAGAAGTCAAACTTCTCAACTGTGGTGAAATTTTTTTCACAATGGCCTAATGTGCTTTTAGTTCTTCCCTCATATCTGCCATGGCAATTGCAGCTCTGAGACAATTATTTGCAACCCTGACACAAGAATTTCTGACAATTGTTCTACAGTTACTTTTGAATTAAAGTAATTTGGGGAAATGACTCACATTTAAGCTACCACCACTGCACAGATAGTGTAAACTATCAAGAATGCCCCAAAGCAAATTGGGACACAGTACTTGTCTCTCACTGCTTAAGTCAGAACTGGATAGTTGTCAAGAGAAGTCACTTTCTGCTGAACTTGTGATGTAGCAATATCTGAATTTTTTTATTCTTAAATGAAGATTACTAAGACATAACAGAATCTTGTTCTGTTTATACCTATTCATTAATCACTTTTAGCACCAGAGTTTGTCTTAGCACAAAACTATGAAATTTGAACCAAGACAGAATTTGTTTCAACTTTAGTTGAAGTTGTAAGGGTACATTTTATATAGTGAAGTATGTTCATGCTTTAGGGTGACTTTGCCATGTTAGCTAATGAGTATATAATTCCAAGGACTGATTAATAGTTAAAAAGCTAGGATTTGGGGGCAGTTTATCATTTATTATTTTTGCCATTTTCTTAATATACTAGAAATTTATTTCACTTTTGTGGGGAGATTTGGTATAATGTAAGAAAGTGTCTACAAAAGCACTTTGCAAGTTGTAGACTGTTCCCATAATCTGGATAATACTAGCAGGGATAACATCAACAATGCACAACTTTTATAGCACTTACTGTGTGTTGAAAACTGTTCCAAGTACTTTTAGTAAATTTTAACTATTATCACAGAAGTCCTCTGAGAGTAGATATTAACAATTTCATTTGACAGTTGAGGGACTGAGGCCCAGAGTGATGAAGTAACTTGTTTAAGATCCCCAGTTAGTATATGGCATAGAGGGGATTTAAACCCAGGCAGAGTGGCTTCAGTTGAGAACAGAAAAATGGGAAGCCCCTGCCTTTTCTATGGCAGTCTGAATATTAAATAGTGAGTAAATAGATGCTTCTAAGAGGCTATAATTGAATAAGAAGAGTGTTGCTCATTTGATTTTGATGTCTATGAATCTGATAGGCACTGTGATTTTATCTGCCAAAGCGAATTTAAAAATAATCACAAATATGATGCTTATTTTGATTTGGTGTGACGTAATTCTACTCTTTGGCTGGTTTTCAATAGTTTTATTATTCTAGCAGTATAAAGGGCATTTTAAAAAGTAAACGGTAAAAAAAGTTTTTCTATTTCATCTTTAAAAAAACTCATCGGTTTATCTCTTGGTTGGGTTCTTGCAGCAGTGTGATAAAAAGGTGTGATTAAAAGACTCTTCCGGGGCAGGTGCAGTGGTTCATGTCTGTAATCCCAGAACTTTGGGAGGCCAAGGTGAGAGAATTGCTTGAGGTCGGGAGTGTGAGTTTGCAATGAGCTATGATTGTGCCACTGTACTCCAGCCTGGGCAATACAACAAGACCCTATCTCTAAATAATAATAGAAATAATAATACATAAAAGATTCTTGCAGAGACTAAAAGGGAAACTAGTTCATAAGGGTTCAGTCATCTTCACAACAGGTTCCCTTTCAGACAGTGATGCCGACTTGTGCAATTTCAAGAAAAAGTCCTGGATTTTTACATTGTCAGCTTCAGTTATTACAGGTGGGCCAACTGTCTCCTGCCAGATCCATGAATAGTACAACAAACTGAGCTACCCTTTAAAAAAATTAATGCTTCAGTTAATATGACCTCACATTTTTCTCCCCAACTTATAACTTCAACCCTGTAGTTTATGGGTCTAAAAGATTTTTCATAGCATCTCCTTCTGCTATAATGAGAATCACAGTAATTGCTCAAAGGCATTGACTCCAAAGAAATGCTTTTTTTTGTTTTTCCATTCCTTTTGGAAGAAATATTCTTTGCCCAGGTGGATTTAATTCAACTCAAAGGACTTTCTCTTAAAAAAAGAAAAAGTGGCCGGGTGCGGTGGCTCAAGCCTGTAATCCCAGCACTTTGGGAGGCCGAGACGGGCGGATCACGAGGTCAGGAGATCGAGACCATCCTGGCTAATACGGTGAAACCCTGTCTCTACTAAAAAAATACAAAAAACTAGCCGGGCAAGGTGGCGGGCGCCTGTTGTCCCAGCTACTCCGGAGGCTGAGGCAGGAGAATGGCGTGAACCTGGGAGGCGGAGCTTGCAGTAAGCTGAGATCTGGCCACTGCACTCCAGCCTGGGCAGCAGAGCGAGACTCCGTCTCAAAAAAAGAAAAAAGAAAAAAGAAAAAGTGCCGGGCGCGGTGGCTCAAGCCTGTAATCCCAGCACTTTGGGAGGCCTAGACGGGCGGATCACGAGGTCAGGAGATCGAGACCATCCTGGCTAACATGGTGAAACCCCGTCTCTACTAAAAATACAAAAACTAGCCGGGCGAGGTGGCGGGCGCCTGTAGTCCCAGCTACTCGGGAGGCTGAGGCAGGAGAATGGCGTGAACCCGGGAGGCGGAGCTTACAGTGAGCTGAGATCCGGCCACTGCACTCCAGTCCTGGCGACAGAGCAAGACTCCGCCTCAAAAAAAAAAAAAAAAAAAAAAAGAAAAAGTAAGGACTATTTTCGTTTCTTATGTTTCTTCTAGGTGCTGTATTTAAGTTTTATAAGGGATAGTGGATAGTAGAGTTGTATTCGTTGGTAGAATAAGTTGTTACACTTCACTATTTCTTTTGAAACCAGTCACCACTCTTACTTAGTACACCCCATTATGAAGAGGTCTTAAAGAAAGAAAACATGAAACAGGAAGCAATAATAAATGTCTGAGTTCTAAGAATTTAAGTACCAATAAATAAAAGTTGTTATAAGGATAAGCAAACTCCAGACACTCCCAGTGTCTGTTAGAATTCTTGGCACTGGCCGGGCATGGTGGCTTATGCTTGTAATCCCAGCACTTTGAGAGGCCGAGGCAGCCAGATTGCCTGAGGTCAGGTGTTTGAGACCAGTCTGGCCAACATGGTGAAACCAGTCTCCACTAAAAATACAAAAAAAAAAAAAAAAGATTAGCCAGGCATGGTGTAATCCTAGCTACTCAGGAGGCTGAGGCAGGGGAATTGCTTGAACCAGGGAGGTGGAGATTGCAGTGAGCTGAGATTGCACCACTGTACTCCAGTGTACACCACTGTACACACTGGGCAACAGAGCGAGACTCCATCTCAAAATAAATAAATAAATAAGTAAAGATTCTTGGCACTGTGACATTTAGGACGTGTTAGTTGAGTGTTAACTATGCACAAGACAGGTCTGTCTGATGATCACACAAGTTAGTAGACAGGCTATGCCATGTAGAGCCTCCTCAGAGTCAATGGCTCCTCTTATGCTTCCAGAAGACTTGGTAGATGTTTCTATTATTGCACTCATCTCATTGTGAGCTCTTTGAGGGGAGGGTTATGTCTTATTGACTTAAAATGGTGCCTAAAACAATTGGCACCTAATGAATATTGTAGAATGGAGAGGGAAGATAGGACTGGTTCATAAGTAAGATGGAGGAAGATCATTTCAGGCAATGAATATAAGAGGAGGAAAGGAAAGACATAGAAGGCTCTGCAGGCACAGTGACTCACGCCTGTAATCCCAGCACTTTAGGAGGCCGAGGCGGGTGGATCACGAGGTCAGGAGATCGAGACCATCCTGGCTAACACGGTGAAACCCCGTCTCTACTAAAAATGCAAAAAATTAGCCAGGTGTGGTGGTGGACACCTGTAGTCCCAGCTACTTGGGAGTCTGAGGCAGGAGGATGGCGTGAAGCCAGGAGGTAGAGCTTGCAGTGAGCCGAGATCGTGCCACCGCACGCCAGCCTGGACAACAGAGCGAGACTCTTCTCAAAAAAAAAAAAAAAAAAAAAGAGAGAGAGAAATGATCACATGGTTGAATTTGGTTAAAATATAATTTAAGAAGGCACTATTGGAAGCTACAGCTGAAAAGGTAGAACGGGCAGGATTTCATGTCATTTGACATTTCAAATCATTGTCAAGTTGGGGTGGGGGCGTAGTAGGTGATTCCTTAAATTTGGAGCTTAAATGACGAGAATGGGTGTGATCTTCTTAAAAGAAATTAAAATTAAGGGGAAAACATTTGAAAGAGAAGGAATACTGTGTTCTGAAAAATTGAGTTTGAGCTTCCAGTGGAACCTCAAGACACAGGTAAGGAAATCTAAATGGAAACAGAGTGAGAAGCTTAGGAAAGCAAGGTCCAGGCTGGAGGAAACACATTTGGCAGGCAGATCAGCAGAAGTGATTGTGTAACTGAGGATAAGATGAAATTGCCAAACAGAAGAGGAGCACAACAAAAGAACTGAGAATAATACCTAAAGAACTTCAGAAAGAATAACCAAAATATGAGAAAGTGAAGGGGCAATGAGAGCTACATGTCACAGCATGAAGGTTGGATGCAGCATGACACGAAGAAATGGCTGGATTTTGTAGCCAAGGTGGAGTCAGGTGTTGCTCAGTCACCTGTTAGCTGCAAGATCTGCAGCCAATTACCTAAGCTCTTGGGCCACAGTTTCCTTACCTT
Organism: Trachypithecus francoisi; assembly: GCF_009764315.1. Classification (NCBI taxonomy): domain Eukaryota; kingdom Metazoa; phylum Chordata; class Mammalia; order Primates; family Cercopithecidae; genus Trachypithecus; species Trachypithecus francoisi. The sequence goes on from NW_022681456.1 coordinate 104,770,982, forward strand.
ACCTGCAAGGTGGGAATAACACCTCTGAAGTTGTGTTAATGTAAATAGTTTAAACAAGTATTCCTTAAATAATGCTTTTAAAGCACTCCTTTTATTAAAATAATAATCACCAATAAAAGAGAAGATTTGGAGTTATCTGTGTTTCTTATGTACATGTAAGCAATTATATTACAAAATGTATTATTGTAAAAATGTCCTGTAATGAGTACAAAATTGAAGACTTAGGAAGTTTTGGATTATGTAATTTGTAAAGGAATACACTGTCTTTTGCCCACAGTCTTCTGAGTAAAGCATTTTGGAGTTTAAATATAATTCAGTCTGTTTTATCAAGGTTAATTTTTTGAGTACCTGCTCTGTTCCCAACTCTTTTCTTGCTCTTCTGACTAAATTCCTCTACCTAAGCCCTTTGCTTTCCAATTCTTAGGGTATTTATTATTCTGAGTCTTCTTTAGGTGACTGATACTCCCCAACTCTGCAAACTACAGCTTTTGAAGCAATCTTAAATTTATAGCATTTGTGATTTTTCTAGTACATTCTATTGAACACACTCTTCTTTTTTATTTTTGACAGAATAAAATTATATTTAAAACTGTTTATTGAGTTATGATTAATTGGCATACAAAAAGCTGTACATATTTAATGTCTTCATCTTGATGAGTTTGGAGATAAGTATACACTATGAAACCACCAGCACAATATCTGCCATGAACCTGTTCATCACCTCCAAAAAGCTTCTCCCATCCTGTTTATTTATTATGAGAAGCAAAATTATTGTTTTATTGGATGTACTCGTAAATTTTTTGCCTCAGAAAATATTATCTGATATAAAGTAAATTTTTCCATGCCTCAACATCATTCACAAAATGCTTTTAAAGCATTTAGCCTACTGGCATTTTTCACTTTTGTTAGAAAAGGAAACTAACTCTTTGTTATTCTTCTTATTAGGGTAACACATTAAGAAAGATACTTCTGAATCGATACTTTAAAGGTGATTATAGTATTGGCATGAATGGACACCTATCAGGAGCCTACTCCAAAACTGCACAGGTGGGAGGTAAGTCCTGTCATCTGTTTTTTCATTTTAGGTTTCTCATGATACATCTCCATGTCATTGTTACTCTTGTATTTTACTGAAATGGCGGAGATATAAAAGAGTCATTTAAAAATCACTATTAAAAACTTTCATACAATTTGGGGTTCATAAAACAACAGATTTGAACATCAGAATTGATTTTGCTTTTTGACTTTGGAAAAATAGTTAAGTTATAATCTCTTAATATAGAAATTAAGGACAAAATAAAGCTAGTTTTCTTTTCTAATTTTAAGAAAAACATTTAATCACATGTGTCAAACATTTAATGAAGAGTTCTATTTTTACAAACTTTGATTTTTTAAACTCAAGCTTTTTTTGTTTGTTTGTTTTGTTGTTGTTGTTGTTGTTGTTGTTTTCTTTTTTCCGAGACAGAGCCTTGCTCTGTTACCCAGGCCAGAGTGCAGTGGCGCAGTCTTGGCTCACTGCAACCTCTGCCTCCCAGGCTCAAGCGATTCTCCTGCCTCAGCCTCCCAAGTAGCTAGGATTACAGTCATGTGCCACCACACCTGGCTAATTTTTATGTTTTTAGTAGAATTGAAGTTTCACTCTGTTGGCCAGGCTGGTCTCGGACTCCTGACCTCAAGTGATCTGCCCGCCTTGGCGTCCCAAAGTGCTGGGATTACAGGCGTGAGCCACCATGCCCAGCCTCAAGCTTCTATTATATTTAACTTTGTAGGGAAAAATCTCAATGATTAATATTTTTATTAAAATAATGAAATTTAAGAATTTGAAAAACTTACATGTTAATAATGTGTACAATTAAGGTTTATTTATTTTTCTAATCACAGGAAGCTTTTCTGGACAAGATTCAGATAAGATGGGGATATCAATGTCAGATATTCAGTGTCTGCTGGATAAAGAAGGTGCATCAGAACTTGTCATCGATGTTATAGTGAACACCAAAAATGACAGAATTTTTTCAGAAGGCATTTTCCTCGGCATTGCCTTGCTTGAAGGAGGAAATACACAAACACAGGTACTTTTTCATCAATCATGGGGATTACATTTATTATTGGTATTTCTTGTTTACTTGTCACAGGAACCAAGGAAAAGTGATGTGTTTCTTTTAGCTCTTATTACTATCTAAAAAAAAAAAAATCCATGTATCACACTTTTCTTAAATTTATTTGTTTGCTGTAGAAACTACAGAACTTCACAATTTATTCAGTCAAGCAGAACATTCCTCTGAAAATTCCTTCTGACATTATTCCAGGAATTCCACAACAGTGAGCAATATGCTTACCTGCACACAGGAGATTAGGCCACTATTTCCAGAAGGCACATGTTTTCTTTTGAAACTTCTGCCAAGTGACCCGTAGGCTTGACTACACCCAAAGGCAAAACGTGCTGCATGAGCCGGAGAGCTGGGGAGTGTTCCCAGATGACAGACATTTTCCTCCAGTTTTTTTTTTTTTTTTTATCATTATGGTTAAATAGTAACAATTGTACATATTTATCGGGTACAGTGTGATATTTTGATACATGTATATAATATGTAATGATCAAATCAAGGTAATTAGCACATCCTTCACCTCAAGCGTTTATCATTTTTTTGTGTTGGGAACACTCAAAATTCACTTTTCTAACTATTTGAAAATATACGATAAATTGTTAATTATGGCCACCCTCCCGAGGATTAGAACACAGGAATTTATTCCTCCTATCTAGCTGTCTGTTTTGCTGCTTGGTAGCCTGCTCTTTCTAGGTTTGCCTTGGTCAGTAAAGAAAACTACCTACTTACAACTAAGTATATAATTAGAAATTCTAAAAGCCATTTTCTCGACTCATGGCCAGCAGAAGCCATGTCTAATTTGAAACTTGGATATTGTGCTTCATTTAACCGTCAAATACGTTGAACAATAGGAATATTACCATCTAACACATCCAATCACAGTGGCTTTAGGAATAAAGGCCTCAAGAGCAGCAAGTGGCATGGTGACAAAACGACACTAAATCTATAGTACTTAGTTGAGAAAAGAAAGTGTTTAAAATTCTCATGATGCTGTAGCTGCAGCATAGATTTCCTCTGTGGGAAGTTGAGGAAGGAGGTGACGGAAGTTGAGTGAGTTTTCTTGGAAATTATCTTATCTGAACCAGGTGTTCAGTTGGGACTTTTAAAAAATTATATTTTATTTTTAATTGACAAATAATCATTGTGTATATTTATGGGGTACAATCTGATGCTTTGAGATATATATATATTGTGTAATGATCAAATGAGGATAATTAGCATATCCATCACTTCAAATATTTATCATTTACTTGTAGTGAGAGCATTTAAAATTCTTTCAGCTATTTGGAAATATATAACATATTATTGTTATTGAGTATCATTGCCTTACTTTGCAGTAGAACACCGAAACTTACTCCTCCTGTTTAACTGAAACTGGACTCTTCGACCAATGTTCCACTGTCTACTTCTATGACTTCAGCATTTTTAGATTCCACTATTTTACTTATCAGTGGATGAATGATTTTTAAAAATGTGGTTTATGAACATGACAAAATACTATTCAGACTTAAACCAGGAAGTTCTGTCAACTGGGACTTTCTAGAGAAAGTGTCCAGGCAACCACATAACATTAGATAGAGACTTGTTCAGTGGACAGAAGTGACAGTATTTTTTTTTTTTTTTTTTTTTGGTAGGGGGCATCTCTAGAAGAAATCCTTAGGATTACAGTCTTTTCTAGATTTCTGTTTCTAGGCCACTAAGGGTCACCAGATGGGATCATCCTTCATCCTTCGCACTTAGTTTTGCTTACTTGTATCCTCATATTGCTGCGGAATAAGCCAGCTCCCATTGGAAACTGCACCTTCTACTTATAAATTCCTGGCAAGTTGTTCCCCTAAGATCTCTTCACAACCGAAATGTTTTTCATTCCTTCTTTATGTGATTTTCTGTGGCATTTGCCACTAGTGACTTTTTCTTTCTTCTTGAAACCTTTTCTGCCTGGGTCTTGGGACACCACCCTCTCCAGCTTGTCTTCTACCTCCTGCCATTTCTTCTTAGCCTTCTGCAAAGGTTTTTCTTCCTCTACTTAACTCTTGAATCCTGACATCTCCCAAGTTTCTTTGCACTCTCTCTTCTCACTCTGTTTGTTCTCCAGCCTGACCTCATTCATTTCCACACCTTTAATGTTTACTGTGTTTGGATGCTTCTGAACTCACTGATGTTCTAAACTCTGTATCCAGCTGTCTTCCAGAATATTTAGTGGCATGTGCACAAATGTCTTAAGCTCAACATATCTCACATGGAATCTGCTGTTGTTCTCCATACACCCACTGCTGCTTTTGCCATTACCTCTCTCAGTGATTGGCACTGCATCTACCCAGTTGTCTGATCAGGAAATGATGGTCAGCCTTGAACTTAACTTCTCCACCCTCACTTACTCTCTTCCTGAACATCCCACTGATGACCAACTTCTGTGATTCTACCCCCTTAATATCCCTCATATCCATACTCTATTATTTTTCAATCCCTGCTTTTCCAGCTCTCACTACAGATCCTCCTTATCCTTTCCCAGACAGTGACAAGTAGTCTTCTAAGAGGTGTCCCTGCTTCTAGTTTTGCCCTTCTCCAAATCATTCTTCATGTTGCCTTCAAAGATGCCTTTCCAAAAACATGCTATTCTTCTGCTTAAAATCTGTCACCTGCCCTATAAAGGCAAACTCACTGCTACAGTCCATAAGATCCTTCCTGTTCTCTTCAAATTTTCCAACTTTCCCTTGTTCTTCCACCCTCTTGCCTCCTCCATCCTTCCTCTTATGCATCAGCTACACTTAGCTCTTTGTTATTCCTCAAATGTGTTGTGTTATTTCTCATGCTGCTTTCTCCTCTTTGAGGATTCAACTCAATGCATTTCTCCTAGAAGCCTTTTCAGGCTCTGTATCTCACTGGGTAGAATTGATTACTGCTTACTGTATGCCCCTGTTATAACCTGTGGACGTCTTTAATGACATTTCTGCCACTGTTTTTTGTTTGTTTGTTTTTGTTTCACCAAACAACAAGTTTCACCAAACAACAAGTTTCACCAACAAGTTTCACCCTTGTTGCCCAGTCTGGAGTGCAATGGTACAATCTTGGCTCACTTCAACTTCCGCCTCCTGGGTTCAAGCGATTCTCCTGCCTCAGCCTGCTGAGTAGCTGGGATTACAGGAACCCACCACCATGCCTGGCTAATTTTTTGTATTTTTACTAGAGAGAGGGTTTCATCCTGTTGGCCAGGCTGGTCTCCATCTCCTGACCTCAGGTGATCCACCTGTCTTGGCCTCCAAAAATGCTGGGATTACAGGCGTGAGCCACCAGGCCCGGCCATTTCTGCCACCTTTTTGTGCCTCTTCATGTGTGTATCAGGTGCTGTCTAGTAAATTATAAGCCCTTAAAGGTTGAAACTACATTTTATTCATCTTGGTACCCCTTGTGTCTGGACCAATCTTGGGGTTCAATCAGTGTGCAGGAGGGAATGGATCTGTGAATGTATGGTCCTAATCAAATTCTTTCTTCTTCACAAAGTCTTTCCTAGCTTGTCTGAGGCATTTGGTGTCCATTCCCTTATCTCAGCTCCTATGCACTTGTTTCTTTAATACCCACTTGGCATTTTGCATGTGCTACTTTGTTTGGTTGTAATTTGTATGACACCCTGCCTCTCCAATTGAATTGCAACTTCTTCAGTATAGGGGATCATATCCTATTCTTTATGTCTACAGTGCTTTATAGCCATTCAACAAATATTTGTTGATGAAACAGCGTTAAATTACTTTTATATATGAAAACCTTCTTTTAAGATGGATTATGACAATAGGTACCAGCCTTCCTCTACTCGGATGTCTCACGTTGTATAACCCAGGTGGCAACTATGTTTTCCTGGCTCTAAGAGGTCTAGTTGAGATTAGCTCAAATCTTATTCCTTGCCCTATAGCAGTCTAAAGCACACTCCTCCCCAATATACTTGCCAGTTCCCCAGGGGTTTTACATTCTCACTGTCTCCTTAGCCAGAAACAGTCTTGCTTTTTCAGCACGTAGATTCTTAACACCCCTGCTTCTGTCATGCTGAGAATTGCAGCCCCTTCCTTAATTTCTTCCTTTCTAACTACATTAAGTCAACATATGTATGTTCTATACTTTATTAAAGATCAACTGAAGGGGAGGATACAGGAGGTACTTCTATTACAGTTTCACATGGAACTTAATGATAGCAATAAGAAAAATCATACCTACTAAATACGAGGCACTGTTCTTTGTGATTTGTGTGTATTACCTTGGCTAATATTCAAACAACCTGCGAGGTAACTGGTATGTTATCCTATTTTACTGAAGAAGAAACTGAGATAGACCCAAGCTTACGTTGCTAGTTAGAGATAGAGCCAGGTTTCAAATCCATGCAGTCTGGCTCCAGATCTGTGCTCTTAGATGCAATAAGCATCTATTTTCTAGGAATAATCATCCCCATCCTCACCCCTAGGATATTTCACTTGAGGATTCTCCCTGCATCATGCTCTTGTCTTTCTCCATTCTCACTTCCCTTCCCTTCTCTGCCTCTTCCACTCCCCTGTCACACATATCTGTTTATCCATCCCCCTTAGTTCCAAAACACTTGGAGTTTCTTTCCTCTTACACTCTGTGCAGCTAATAGAGGTAGTTTCCTAAGCAAAAATCATATCTTTAGTGAGAGGAATCCTTATGCTACTTGTTGAGATTATATAAATATATATGAAACCTACTTTTCCTTTTAAAAGTCGTGTTGTTCGCGGTGGCTGTAATCCCAGCACTTTGGGAGGCCGAGACGGGCGGATCACGAGGTCAGGAGATCGAGACCATCCTGGCTAACATGGTGAAACCCCGTCTCTACTAAAAAAATACAAAAAACTAGCCAGGTGTGGTGGTGGGCGCCTGTAGTCCCAGCTACTGGGGAGGCTGAGGCAGGAGAATGGCCTAAACCTGGGAAGCGGAGCTTGCAGTGAGCTAAGATCCGGCCACTGCACTCCAGCCTGGGTGGCAGAGCAAGACACCATCTCAAAAAAAATAAAAATAAAATAAAATAAATAATAATAATAATCATGTTGTTAAGCATTGTAGATACCTGGTTCTTAAAAGGTGTTATCTATGTAAATAATCTAGTGTTTTGATCGTAAGAGGTTGTTTTATACATATAGTGATTTAGAGTCAGAAAATCTAGATTTAAATCCTAGCTCTACCCCTTACTAGTTACATAATATTGGGCAAGTCACTCATCTTTACTAAACCTCATTTTATGAATCTATAAATTGGAACTAAGAACACTCTATTCATCATACTGTTGAATTGAAAGTATCTATGAAGTGATGTATACGGAAGAACTACGTAAATTATGAAACTTTGTTTTAATAGAGCCACAAAGTTCTCATAACTCCTCATTAATATATTGGAAACTCCTTCCACCTTCTAACCCCGTTATATTGAAAAGATTCAAACTTTATCATCTGTTTAATTCATGGGATTGTAGAGGTCTGTGGATGCTGCATTTATTGTTTGAATTAACAAAACCAGCTTGACTGTTTTACTGTGGTTGCGATGGTTACCGTGACTTTTTGGCCTTATTTCTTGAGGGTTGCTCGCCTTCTGTGTAGGAGCTTACCCTTGTAGGTGTGCAGCTGACGTCTAAGGCTTCATAAGACACTCTGTGTATATACATTGTGCATAGAGAAAATTGCAGGGTAGGCAACCATTTCAAGACCTGATGTCATTAGAGTCTCAGTTATGGATCCCAAGACCTGTGGGTCATGGTTCCAGGAATTCCTAAAGGAAAGCATATCCTGGAGGCAAACTCCCCAAATTTGGCTATTTAAATGTTCTTATATTGGAATAGGACCAGTTCTGCTTGATCTGGAAATTATTTTTTCTTATGTTTTCTTCATACTATCTCTCCTCAAGCTTATATAACTCTTTTATTCACTATAGTTAGGGAGTTACTATCTTTATTAATTTACAAATGATATTTATCTTGTCTTGTGTCTATCTCATAATCTTGGTAGTAATACGTTATAATTTCCCCACCCATTTCAAATTCTATCTTCCCTGGAATGTGTTATCTTTCCTACCTCCTCCTGCTTCTCCTGGACACTTCCATAAGGCATTGAGCAGACAAGAATTGGGTAAATCTTCCCAGGGCTGAATATTTCCACATCTTACAAAGATACATTTTATCATACTTTTGTTTCTGAACCATTTCTGCCTCATTATTGACTAAATTTATTTTAAGGTGGATTTGTCTGAGACCCCATGCAAAACAATGTAGCTAATGAGGTACCAAAAGAAGTTGGTACCTGTTTATCAGTGAGATCCCATGAGTGAGGCTACCGTGGTAACACTTTCTAAATTTCTAAAATGTGCTGTAATTTAGATAAAGAGAAAAATAGTCCTTTGTAACTTTCCATAAACTCATGTTTATACAGGGTGATCATTGGATTGATGGCTATTTTCCACTTTAGATTACAAACTTATGAGAGCAAGGATTGTGGTTGGTTTCCATTTTTGTTCTATCCCTATTAACAGAGGGCTTGACACATAGTAGGCACTCAAGACATACATGTTGAATCAATGCATGACTTTATCATAATATAAAAATCAAAGAATTCTTTCCATACAACTTCTTATAATGTCCCTGTACATTTTAAAAAATATATAACCAGTAAGGATAAATTAAACAGCATACGAAAATATGTTGGAGTTTAGTGGAAAATGCTAAGTAAATACCAACTATTATTAGTACACATTAAATAGTACAAGAAACTGGCAAAGGCTGTCAATTTATGAAATAATAATGGGTAGTGTATTAAGTATGTGCTTTTACCTATAATGCTTATGTTTATTTCAAGCATAAAAACACTATTTGTCTCCCCTTGGGTATTGATGTCTTAAAATATGTTTTCTTGCAGTATTCTTTCTACCAGCAGTTGCATGAACAAAAAAAGTCAGAAAAATTCTTTAAAGTTCTCTATGATCGAATGAAGGCTGCTCAGAAAGAAATAAGATCAACAGTGACAGTTAATACCATAGATTTAGGTAGCAAAAAAAGGGACGATGACAATGAATTGATGACATCTGGTCCACGAATGAGAGGTAAAGAAGCATTTGGGTATTTGGGAGAACAGAGTGAGAGAAAAGAGGGGAATAGCGTTTAAATCTCATTAACATTTGTCATCTCTCTTCTGTTGGTTTAATTATCCCCACTGTGGCTCTGATCATCCATAAAGAATTTTGGTCATGGGTTGACCCTAAAACGGCTCTGCAGGACTAAACTTAAATGAGACATAATCAGTGCAAAGCAACCAACGACATGAAAAATGTTTGATTTCACTGTGGCATGCATGGTAAAGAAAAACTGCCCCAAATCTTTTAAGTGACCATGAAAATAAAACTTTAAAAACAGAAATTACCACACCAAACTCCAATGAAAGATTCTTGGTATTCAGAATAACAAAATCATCCATGTATTAAATACAAATCATAAAGACACTAACATTTTGAAGTTCATTACATTTTCCTACCTTCTTGAATATGAAACTCATATATTATGAGTTTATATATATGAATATATATATATATATATCAGAAAGACATGAGTCCTTTTAACATTTGCTAAGCATTGAGATCTTTTTTATGACCCACTGCAAGTTTAACTTTTAAGTGCTATCTCAAATCCTTTTTGGAAATTGTTGCACCTTTTTTCAGATTATTTTTAATTCAATTGTTAGAGAATTGGGTACCTGGTTGTTTTTTTTTTTTTTTTTCTAAAAATTAGCAAAAGCAAATTGGCTCAGAAATATAAAAGTACTGCTTTGTTTTCAGTAAGAGATTCAACACTACATTTAAAAGAGGGAATGAAAGGGCAATTAACAGAAGCTTCTTCAGCAACATCCAAAGCATATTGTGTATACAGAAGAGAAATGGATCCAGAAATAGACATTATGTGCACAGGACCAGAAGCAGGAAACACTGAGGAAAAATCTGCAGAGGAAGCGACAATGAGTCCTGCAATTGCCATCATGCAGCCAATACTGAGATTTCTTCAGTTACTGTGTGAGAATCACAACCGGGAATTGCAGGTATTTGTTCTGTTTTGTGTGAAAGCTGAGAATACAACCTATGTTTGTAAGTAATTAAATTCCAATAAAACCAACAAATAGTTTTGGAGAGAGTTTTGGAAAGATAATCAATAAAAGCAATAGTGCTTTTCTGAAATGGGAAGAAACTTTGGTATCGGTGAAGAAAAGGAAGAAGAAAATCCTTTTATACAAAAATAAAATAAAATAAAATAAAATAAAATAAAATCAGGCTCATACAGTATCATCCTCATCAATATTTTTAGCCTCAAATATTTTTAGCCTCAGTGGGCATCCTCTCTTCCTAGTATTCTCTGGTAAGGTTTTATTGTTGAGAGAGATCGTATTTGTCTCATCTATATCTTTCATGGTTTTATAGTCTTAACGGGCTTTCATTATTTTCAAGCCAATTCATATTTCTCGAGTGAGAGTACTGAGTATATTTGTATGTCTTCATTTGAAACAGAATTAACATAGAACAGGATGTTTTTAACTAGAGTGAAGGTGGATACATTCAAAAATGAATGTAGTCAGTGTCTTATATCTTCTTTCCTGCATTTTCCTTTGTTAGATAGATGAACTTAGGAGTGCCTATGAATTTTGAATTTTGGCCGCTGTTTTGCATTGTTTGTACACAAGCAGGCCAAGGCCAGAAACATTGCTTCTGGAGGGACAATACTGGATCAGTGCCCAGAGGCATATCCTAACCCATTTCGTCTGTCAGTGTAGGAAATAGATGTATAGGGTATATAGCACATTAGATAGTATCTGATTGAACAGTTTACTGATAGGAGTGTGGGATCAGTATAGAAAATACTACTTTTAAAATTGTCTTAAGAAGAATAAATGGTAGATATAAATTCAGATAAACACATTAAATAATAAATTAATAGAAATAAATACTAAATTGAAATAGGAAACAAGTTTCCTTTCCAGCTTACCCTTTTACTAGGTTTACACCCCAGAGAAAATCACTGTTAACAGGTGATTAATCTGGAGAACTTGACTGAATATTGTCAAGGTCCAGGTTTTTTCTTCTAGAAATTTTTATGCATGCGTAAGCATATTGATCTGTGCAGGTAAACATTTTTTTAAAATCATATTCTATGGTATTCTGGCCAGGCGCGGTGGCTCACGCCTGTAATCCCAGCACTTTGGGAGGCCGAGATGGGTGGATCACAAGGTCAGAAGATCAAGACCATCCTGGCTAACATGGTGAAATCCTGTGTCTACTAAAAAAAATACAAAAAATTAGCTGGGCATGGTGGCGGGTGCCTGTAGTCCCAGCTAGTCTGGAGGCTGAGACAGGAGAATGGCATGAACCCGGGAGGCGGAGCTTGCAGTGAGCCAAGATCTTGCCACTGCACTCCAGCCTGGGTGACAGAGTGAGACTCTGTCTCAAGAAAAAAAAAAAAATCATATTTTATGGTATTCCTCAACTTACATTTTTCATTTAGTAATATCCGTTATTAGTCAATTACTTATTGCCAGGTTATGTTTATTGGTACATGTTGAAGTACCAAATTTGTATAGTTTTATAGTATTCTAATGTTTGAATGTACTATTGTTTATTAAGCCAGTCACATTACCATAGTTATGATATGGTTTCTGGTGTTTGTATAACAAGCAGTATGCAGGGAACCTGTTGGTGTACTTGTGTACATATATCTAGAAAAACTTTTTAGAAGTGGAGCTGTATGTTAACTGAAAATTTTGATAGATACTTCCAGTTGCCCTTCATAATGGTTATATCATTTATAATCAATGAACAATGAAGCTGCACTGTTCATATAAGATTATTTATAATTGAAAATTTGCTTCTCTCCCTAATGAACTTCTTTCTACCTAGTTTTTTTCTTCTTTTTCCCACTTCTCATTACTTTTGCCCTCTGTGTGTAGTTTGATAATGACACTGAGAAATGTTTATTATGAACTATCTTGAGATATATATATATAAAATATGTATATATATACACAAAGGCACAATATATTATATATTATATATAGTACATACGTGTGTGTGTATATGTATGTGTGTGTGTGCGTGTGTGTGTATATATATATAGATAGGTAGATGCTTGAGGAAAAACCTAAGGCCTAAGGGCCTTTCTCCCTCCTTAAATGGAGGACAATTTTAATAAATGTGAATAATTTTCTTACAAAGAAAAGTTAGAAAAGCGCAACCTGCACGTTATGCTCATGTACCCTAGAACTTAAAGTATAATAAAAAATAAAAGAAAAAGAAAAAAAAGAAAAGCGCACACATGGGGAGAACAACAAACAATCAGCACAGTGAATTTTTGTAACCCTTCAGTTTTATTTTCTTTTGCCTTCAGAACTTCTTGAGGAATCAAAACAACAAAACAAATTACAACCTTGTCTGTGAGACCCTTCAGTTTCTGGACTGCATTTGCGGAAGTACAACCGGTGGCCTGGGCCTGTTGGGTCTCTACATCAATGAGAAGAACGTAGCACTGGTCAACCAGACCCTGGAGAGCTTGACTGAGTATTGCCAGGGCCCCTGCCATGAAAATCAGGTAACGAGAAGTATTCATGACTAATTAGTAAAGGGATTAAGTTGGGGAAGGAGCCAATCTCTGTGTGCACTTGAAAGATCTTTCTTCTTGCTGTGCCAGACATTTTTACTTTCCTAATAAAACAAGCAAAGACTGAATTATAGACGAGGAAATGCTATGCTGTATTTGTATATAATTTCATTGTAAGAACAATTCCCATGAAAATGTTCAAGATAAAAATCGACTTACTGAAAAAAGTGAAATATGTGTCATGACCACCACCCAGTTTTCATCTTTAGTGAACCTTTCCAGGATTTGTGGAATAAACTTTCTTTGGCTCCTTTGGCACCCCTACAAGGAGTAGTATATGTTGTTTCTTTTATATGCACAATACACTTGTGAATAGGTGTCATTATTCCTACTTTGCTGATGAATAGGCTCTAACTCAAAGATTAAGTGACTTTCCAGAGTTTCAGAGTGACAGAATCAGTAAGTTGTAGAGCCACTCTTACAACTAAGGACTTTTGATTCTGAGTCTAAATCGAGTGCTCTTTCGACTATATTACATTCTGGAGGGCACAGTTTCAAGTCTCATTTCCAGAATGTTTGCCTCTGATTTTGTTTGCTTGGATATCAAGGACATATTGTGGGAGTAGAAGGCAGGACACTTGGGTCAATTAAGGGCAGGGATGCCACCTGAAAGTTTGCCAGTTGACTGTATCACCTCCTCTCAGGCATCATGGAGCTACCATCATAAGCATGGATCAGTCCAGAAGACAGAGTTTTCAAGTCATAAACATTTCTGGATATAAATATTAAAGAAGCCATTGAGAGCAAAAACAACAACAATTGACATAGAAAAATGTGAAAAAGAAATTTGCTTTTTTAAAAATTGCAGTTTACATGAGATGTACACACATATGCACATGGTATCTGCACACACACATATATTTAGGAACATATGCACACATATGTACATGCATAGGTGTATAAAATAAAAACAGGACAATTTTGCCATAAACAATTTGTTATGGAGGTATTTTCCCTTTCTGTACTGTACATATGAAATACCAAAAGAGTTTGTGGATTTTTCCCTGCATTTTTCTGGGTTATATTTCAGTCTCCCAGAGCAATGATACAAGAAAACCTAGATGTTGATTTAAAGTTAAGGAAAAACATACAAATTCAGAGATTTGGTTTTGTTGTTGATAAAAACTTGTACATCTATAATAGAAAATAATTATACCATTTGTCTCTTCTGCTGTTTCCGGGAAAGCTTGTAAGAATATTCCCCAGTTTTGGTCTCATAAGAGAATGGAAGTGAACTTTGAAAGTAATTTAGTAAAGCCAAAAAAGGTCTGAAAGTAAAAGCTAATTTTCAAATAACATGAACCTCACAAATACTTCCCCATTGCTCTGAAAATGTGTAGGAGGAAAGATTGCTGGCAAATTCTGGAGATGATCTGCAAAAAGATTCTCTTTAAGTTTGGCAAATATTTTAATGAGCAAAAGAACCTCAGCAAAGGTAGGAGATGGGTAGAAAACACCTTTCCTCTGTGTCAGAGGAATAAAAACTCCGTTGTATGGAGGGAGAAATAAGGCCCATGCTGAAAAAGCAGTCATTTCGAAATTGTCTTGATTTTGTTCTTTTTCATTTAACTAGCCAGGATTTCAGTTTTTCATACCCCTTGACAAGGTGCTACATTGTTAACACATAGTCCTACAAATCTGGCTCACAAGTTCCTGATTTAAGACCTGTAAAATTAAATTGAGAATCCCAGCACAGTTGATCTTAACCTTCAAAACGTGGATATTTATCTCGCAGGATGTTTCATAAATTTTCCCCAATGAAGATCCCTCATGTAAGTTTAAGAAATTCGGTAAATTTTTCCTTCAGCCATCATTATTGACAGCATATCCCCAGACATCAGGAGAGTCTCTATATTACTTGTCTTCGCTTCCACCTGGCGTGGACAGCAGCATCTCTTGTCATCAGTTTAGCAATAAGTAGCAATCAATTTAAATTGCTTCATCGGTACTATAAAATTTGCCTACAAATCTCAGGTATGAGGGACACATGTCTTTCATAAATGGGAAAATTCTTTTATTGAGGATAATTCAGATCTTAAAATTCTGACCTTAAAGAACTCCTCCGTTGATTGGTATATTAAAGTTTATTGAATGAAAGGATATTTAACTTAACCAGTAGTCTCCGAAATTCTGTAAACACAGTATATTTTAAAAGATATGTGCTTCATGCAGTGTCTCTCTGTGTGTTCTGCATACAAGGCCATTTGAGCAATACTAATCAATTAATTGCCAGACCCTATACAAAAGAATAAGTCAAATGCTTAAAGGCAAATCTCAGCTATTTTTTAAAGGTCAAAAATTAAGGTTTTTATGTTGCTTTATATCCTGTTAGTTCTGTGCTATTCTGTTGTGAATCAAATGCTATTTTAAACAAATATTTTGTTTTCTAGACCTGTATCGCTACACATGAGTCTAATGGGATTGATATCATCATTGCTTTGATTCTGAGTGACATAAACCCTCTTGGTAAATACCGAATGGATCTGGTGCTCCAGCTAAAGGTAGAGCGAATCCACTGTTCAGGCCAGAAAAGCTACAGTTTCTATAGTATAATCTTTAAGCAGCTCTTGTCACAAGCATACTATCATGTTTTCAACGAATCAATTGACAGAAAGGGATAGTGAAAGTACAGTACTTACTAAACTCCGGATGCAATGTGAAGTTAGCTTTGAGGTAATATTCCATGGCAAGGTCCTTTCCTGGAAGTTCTCCAAGCAGCCACTATGTTTCATGATTTCCCTTTTGTTTTTATTTTTATTTTTATTTTATTTTACTTGACTTTTTGAGATGGAGTCTAGCTCTGCTGCCTAAGCTGGAGTGCAGTGGCGCGATCTCGGCTCGCTGCAACCTCCTCCTCCCAGGTTCAAGCAATTCTCCTGCCTCAGCTTCCCGAGTAGCTGAGATTACAGGTGCCTGCCGCCATGCCCAGCTAATTTTTGTATTTTTAGTAGAGATAGGGTTTCACTGTGTTGGCCAGACTTGTCTGGAACTCCTGACCTTGTGATCCGCCTACCTCAGCCTCCCAAAGTGCTGGCATTATAAGCATGAGCCATCGTGCCTGGTCTAGTTTTTATTTTATATTTTTCTTTATAGGGAGAAGCAAAAGGTGTTGATATATTTTTAAAACACATTGACCACAGAATTCCACCTAGAAAGTCACAAGGAATTAGACAAAGTCAAAGGAGTGCTGCATTTTAGTTTTATGGCTCTATTCTTTCTAGAAGTTGTTCTCTTTTACATTAAAATTTTGTTTTTCCCCAAAATACTTTCAGTGATATCCACACTCTCTTTAAGAGGTTTCTTTAATTTAAGCCTTGTACACAGTTCCCAGCAGTTTCATTTATAAGAGCTCAGGAGCACAAATTAATATACACAATAAATTATATAAAGCCCAAATGCTAAGGCATGATATTCAATTGAGATGAGCTAGTAAAGACCACATTATTGTGTTTAGGGTTAAAGAGGAAAAAATAATCCTTGCTTAAATTACAATTTCTCTGTGAAGCCTGGTCTATCTAAGACTATAAAGAATGTGTAATTAAATTTAACTTTGTATGGATAAATTTGTAGCCAAGAAGAATAGGAAGGATATTTTTCTAATTCTGTTTCTAAATTTAGGTTTAGGTATTACAATGGAAAGTACATATGTTTATGTGAAGATTGTGCTAAAGGCTCTTAGTAAGCATATGCTTCTTTATCTTTATTTTGTTTTTTTGAGTCAGGGTCTCACTATGTTGCCCAGGCTGATACTGAACTCCTGGGCCCATGTGATCCTCCAGCATTCACCTCCTGATAAGCTGGGATTACAGGTGCATGCCACCACACCTAGCTTAACTGCTTCTTTAATAGAAGAGATGGGTTTGTATTTTTTCATGTTTTCAGTTATAATATGTATAAGCTTCTGTTCTTTCTATTCATAGATTAGAGAAGGTGATTCTTACATAGATGTACTTTCGCGCTTTGATGCATTACCATCATGCTTCAGTTAATGAAACCAGCCTGTGAGATAGTCAGCTTAAATTCAAGTTATTAGAAAAATTTTTGTTGTTTTATCTTAATTTCATCTTTAACCATAATTCATTAAGAAACAACATAGACAGGTCTTGATCTTTGGCTTTTAAAATCCTTCGTTAGTCTAAAGACTATACCTTTAAATTTCTTTTGTAGTTAATTAAACTTAATGGGCAGAAATACTGAATGACTCATCCATGTAAAATAAAGTATAAGCATATAGATTATTTACAAATCAAAGCCTGTGTAAAAAAAATAAGTGAGAGGGCATCACTTAACAGCACAAAGATATTATCAACTAATCAAATGAAAATGCTTTTTTAAAAAAAATTATTTAAATTTTTATTAATTTTAGTATGTACAATTGTTACCTTTTAAAAATATGACAGTTGGATAAGTCAAAATACCAAATATAGATTTGACTTGAAATATTTAAAGTATAGTCTTTTTTTCCTAGTGAATGAGGCATGTGTACTTTTCTAAACCATCTTTGAGGCTTTGTACATGTGTCCGATATAAGAACAATGTTTGTAAGACAAAATAATATGTATTAGAAATTTAAGGGATTTCCATGCATAGGGTACTTTAAATAATAAGTTATCTTTAACATTAAAAAAAGTCATATTAATAATTATTAAGGTTTTATTTTATGTCATTCGTTCCTGAATTTAATTGCTTAATCATCCCTAATTTTAAGTATACTTAGCTTTATATACTCATTTAGTATGAGATTCTATTACTTTTTCATATTTGTTGTCCTTTTTATTTTCATTTGCAAAACTGAGCTGTAAATATGAAGTGCTTTGCTTGTAAATAGGTAAAGATTTCTGCTTTGTTTTGTTTTTAAAGAATGTGGCTTCTTTAAGAAGAAACTCCTACACTAACACTGATATTTCCATTTGATTTTGTGGAACTCATACTCCCAATTTGATTCATATTTCATTAGGCCATTTATAAGATTTCTATTCTTCTGACATTATATGGAAAAGAAGATTGGCTAGAAAAAATACCGTATTGCCAATAGCATTCTGAAATTGGATGTATTTTTAAGCTATCATGTATTGGGCCTGCTGAGGGAAGGTTCATTAGATAACACTGTCAGTGTTGCCAAGGTTTTAGCTTTGAATTCCATGATCTGTTCAGATTACTCCTAGGATTTAAGCTCTCCACTAATCCTAGAACCTTACTCTTTTAGGTATGTTATTTATGTGGGATACTAGATTGTTGAAGAGAATTTTAGGATTGGTTCAAGTCTGCAAAATATGAAAATGGAGCAGAAAAAGATAATACTACCTTTCCCCCAAAATAGTAGTCTTTTCATAATGAGTCAGTGACATTAGTGTCAATCATCATCTTCATCATCGTCACTGTTATTGGTCACTTAAGATGATCTTTAGGCTATACTTCTGTGGCGGGGGGAAATAGTTGGATAGAATTTGGTGTTAAAACTACCCAGGAGAATTGATTTGCACAACTTTAACAAAATTTGCGTGGTCATTATTTAGACCAAACACAATTCAATTTAATTTTCATCCTATGATATGTTAACTTTGAGTCACTTAGAAGCATCTTAAAGCCATGTTAACTCCAGTTCTTTTGTACTTCTATCAAAGATTGTGTGTGGAGGTTAAGATTGTTATCTAAATGAATATTACGAGCACACTGTAGAAATAAATCCTGGATATTTAATTTCACATTGCAATTTGCCAAAATTCTATGCCAGCACTATTAAAAACACAGTATAACGTAATATCTTTCAAAATGTTTAGGATATTGTGCTTTCTTGGCTAAGATTTTCTGTAACTCTGAGTATCTATTTTGGATTATAAATTGTATCAGAAATATTTTTGATATCTGTAGGTAGAAATGGTTGAGATAATATATTGATAAAACAAATTAGAATACTTCAAAGACAACATAAGCTATTTTCATTTTCTGTTAAGCAAAAATAGAAGATATTCTTTCATAACCCAAAGGGAAACAAGTTGCATATCGCCTGCCATATAGTGAGACTAGGAAGCCATGATCAATAAGTTTATATTTCTAACACATGAATTTGTAATTTTATAGATTAATTCTAATTATTGCTCATATAATTTTAGATTTCGATTTGCTAATATGTATTAATATTTCATTTTAACAATTGTGGCTGGGCGCGGTGGCTCAAGCCTGTAATCCCAGCACTTTGGGAGGCCGAGACGGGCGGATCACAAGGTCAGGAGATCGAGACCATCTGGCGAACACGGTGAAACCCCGTCTCTACTAAAAATACAAAAAACTAGCCGGGCGAGGTGGCAGGCGCCTGTAGTCCCAGCTACTCGGGAGCTGAGGCAGGAGAATGGCGGGAACCCGGAGGCGGAGCTTGCCGTGAGCTGAGATCTGGCCACTGCACTCCAGCCTGGGCGACAGAGCAGACTCAGCCTCAAAAAAAAAAAAAAAAAAAAAATTGTGCTAATTCTTTAAATTGTATACCGTTTCTGTAAAATATGTTACTGATACCTGTTCACCTTGTTTTTTATTAAACCATCATTATGAAATGCCTATTTAGGAAACAGTGAGGGAAAATATGATTATATTTTAGTGCGGTATATAGTAAGTCAATTTTGCATTTGAAGTACCTTTTCACCAATATTTAAAATATCTCTTGTAACATAGCTCTCATGATTCATTAGTTGTATTTTGTGTTGACAGTGAAGTAAAATGTTCTATTTTAGAATGTTAACAAGACAAATGAAATTAGCAGTTTTAAATTCCGTTTGATTAAAAAAGTGGTCCTAGTAATCTCAATTAAAACAAATGCAGAGAAATCATTAATCCATGAAATTGACTTTGCATGCACATTAACTCACTCTGTCTCTCTAGAACAATGCATCTAAACTTTTACTGGCCATTATGGAAAGCAGACATGACAGCGAGAACGCAGAAAGAATTCTTTTTAACATGAGACCCAGAGAACTGGTAAGAAAACTTTTAGAAGCTTGGTTAATATTGGGTAACCTAAAAGGAACAAGTTTAGAGAATGCATGTCAGGAAAAAAAGTTGATTGATTTTCATTGCTCTACCGAGACAAATGGGGCATCATGACCTACCATTTCCATTACCTCAGAACGCCCTGTGTTGGCAAAGGCCTGTGTGATCTGGGCCTTATGACTTCAGTAGTTTTATCCACTCCAAACGCTTTTCTTAGCCAACTTATCACACTATACTAAACTATATGCAAATGTGTATTGCCAGAAAAAAAGTTGGCTTTAGTTTAATGGTGTATTGGAGCATGTGAGGAAGGGATGTGAAAAAAAAGTTTGTATTCTTCAAAAATTTTATTTATAACTCTTTCTGAAAAATAAAATAAAATTAATTTTTTTTTGTAGTTGTTCTTCTCAGTAATATGTTGTACAATGCTTGGCCTCAAGGAAACTGTACAGACTCTAGTAGGGATTCCACAGAGATCATTAGTGTGTCTTCCTATTGTAGAAGTTATCTTTTCCTTTTCACTCGTGGCATGCACATTATGAAATAATGCAGGTGTATTTTAAAAGCACTGGATTTCAAAAGCATTGAGAACATACTCACATAATATAGCTCAGTGCCCTGGTGATTAAGCACCACTCACATCAGGGCCGTTGTTGGTGCTATGGGCATCTCCTATGAAAGCCTGGCACAACACTCTTTTGCCATCACTTTATTAGTAAAGAATGGAGTCAAGGAGGTCAGGCAAAAAGAGAGATAAGGTGAAGTTTGATTTAATATATATTTAATGAGAGCCCAGTGTCTATCTGCAAGCAGTGAGTTACAAGGACCAACACATTTCCTATCCTATGGTTAAATGTGGCAGTGAATGATATATTTATTCAACAATGGCACTGTGCAATAGCCCTTTGAAAATACTAGTTCCTCTGTGGACAAAACCTTTATCCTGTCATCCCTTTCCTCCTTGTGGCCCACCCTCCACCTCTTGCTTGAGTATATGCCCCTGCTCTGCACTTCCTTAGAAGCATACATAGCCCTGGAGTAGGACTGACAGCACCCCACTGTGTTTGCCTCCTTCCTTGCTTGTCCCACTGGACAGTAAATTCCTTGAGGGTACTCTCTGCCATCCACTGTTGGGAACCTCAGTTCCTAGGGCAATTTCTTGCACCATGTCTGCCTGTTACTTAGTGGGCACTTAGTAAATAATGGATGTTTATTGGGGTTCTCGATTATCCTAATTCTTGGGAACTTTGGCACTATAAACATTCATGTATCAAACAAAAATTTCCAAGGAAAAGGGGAATATTGTAGGAAAATACTTTCATGTTCATTGAAATAAAGATGGTTTCCAAGGCCATTTTCACTTAGGGTCCTTTTATACTTTTGAGGCTCATGAAGCTGCCCAATTGTTAATTAAACCTCATAAACAGTGTAAAGCGGATGTTGTTTCTGGCATTTCAGTCTTCTTTTTTTTTTTTTTTTCGATAGGTGGATGTGATGAAGAATGCCTACAACCAAGGATTGGAATGTGACCATGGGGATGATGAGGGTGGAGATGATGGTGTTTCTCCAAAAGATGTTGGACACAATATCTATATTCTGGCCCATCAGGTGTCACATTTTATATCTTTACATTATTTTGCTCATCCTATCAATCATGTTTTGTATCTGTGGCTTGTTGTCATATTTTCAAGTTCTGGTCCCTTCATTTATTCAGCACTTACACCTAGGTTTGGGCTAAAGAGAGGAACAGCCTCTCAGAATGCCTGACTATGCATCCCAAGGTATGCTAGGGGACAGTCCACAAGAAAACAGTGCTTGGTACCCAAAACTACTGGGCAAGAAGGGAGGAGAATTCCCATGTCAGCCTGAACCATGGATAAACCATGGCAACAAATGAGGGTCCTGAAGGAGAGGGGAAGAGAGGCTACTGCGGAGACAGAGTATGAAGTGAGGGGGTGCATTCAGTCCTAATCACGACGAATTTGGCAGGTAGTCTCTGGCCTCCTTGAATTGTAGGTTGACATACTTTCTGTAGAAGCTGTAAACTGGCAGCCTCTGATTGGAAGTGTAAGCTGTAAACTGGCAGCCTCTGATTGGAAGCTGTAAACTGACAGCCTCTGATTGGAAATTCTTTTGAAGGAACTGTTTCCATTTTATAACTTTAAAAAACAGGTGCCTGATGAGTACTATTCATAACTATAATACCATTAACATGAAGATCAACGTTAAATTGGCATTTTGCAAATTTGTTTAGGAGGTAAACATTTTAAATGTACATTCGCCAATTTGATTTTGTCTGTGATAGCTCCTTTGTTTTTACAAAATGAAGTTCAAACGTTAGAGACTTGCTCTTTCTTTCTCATCATTTTCTCCCATTGGCGATCATTCCCTTCTGTTTCCCTGTATGTTTTATCAGTTGATTGAATAAACATCAATAGATATAAAGTCAGGTTCTCAGAAGATTTATTTTTAAGATTGCTCTTTAGACATTTCTTATGTCCTTTTCTACCCTTTCTATAAATGTCTAATACATGTGAACTTGACTATAGTTGTTACAAAGCCTTCCAGGAGGGAGTCAGATTCTGAAAGATACTAACAAAAGACACCACTATTGTTTTATAATATATCTGGCTCATTGAGAAGATTTTAAGGTCTCTCATAGTGTATCAAAATGCCTATGTAGAACAGAAAGTGGTCAGGGCAGATGAGTTTTAGCTGGACAGATGAGCGTTTTAGCTGCTGAGCAACTGAAAGCCAGGATAACGGACAAGTTGAAGGAAGCAGAAAGTGGAGATTTAGGATGTGGAAAAGGTGTCATTTTAGAGAGAAAGAGAAGTCAGGTGACACAAAGTGAGTCAGTCTAGCAAAGGAATGACTAGAGATGACTAGAGATTGAATGTGAGTAGAAAGAAAAAAATCCCAGGCTGAGAATTAAAATCATATTTGCTACTAGAATGAACACAGAAACATGCTGAGCCATATGTGTACAGGGTCAAGGAGTTACTTTAGACGCTGTAGCACTGTGGAGGGAAGGAGACAAGGAAGGTGAGCAAGGTCAAAAAGACAAGGTCAAAATGAGCAGTAGTAAGTTTCAGAAGAAAGTGGGGAAATAGAGCCACCTCTGTTTTCTTGACTGCAAGATAGTCTTGCTGTTTGTGGGGGAGGTTGTCTTCTTGCACGAGTGAGCAGCTGCATGAATAAGGTCTGACTGTGTAGCTGTTGAGTGGGGAATGAACAACCAGACCAGCTAAGCTTGCCCTGAAGCCAGCAGAGTGACAGATTGACCAGCAGACAATGAATGAACCACCTCATATCCATTAAGAAATTTAAAAAAGCAATCTCAGATGACCAGTGTCTTAGGGGTAACAATGAACATGTCAAGGTAAAGCAAAGACTTATGTTAGGTCACTTCAGTTTGAAGTAGACCAAGCATAAGAGTAGAGGATGCAGGCCAGGTGTAGTGGCTCACACCTGTAATCCCAGCACTTTGGGAGGCTGAGGTGGGTGGATCGCTGGAAGTCAGAAGTTCAAGACCAGGCTGGCTAACATGGCGAAACCTCATCTCTACTAAAAATACAAACATGAGTTGGGTGTGATGGCACATGACTGTAATCCAAGCTACTTGGGTGGCTGAGGTGCGAGAATCACTTGAACCTGAAAGGTGGAGGTTGCAGTGAGCTGAGATCGCTCCACTGTACTCCAGTGGGCGACAGAGTAAGACTCTGTCTCAAAACAAACAAACAACAACAACAACAACAAAAACCGAGTACAGAATACACATTTTTAAAAAAGACATTGTTACATGCTGAGAAGAATGGACAAAGAGGGTAAAGAATGCAAGCACTGCTCAGAGATGGAAAGATGATAGAAAAAAATAAAGCAACCTATATATGAAATAAATTCAAAATGAAGATGGCATAAAGGCCAATTATTTTAATGAATTTGAGTTTATTACAGTGCTTGAAGAGGAGAATAGACATGTGCAAAAAGGATGGTGGAATTGTCCAAAAAGTGGAAATTTAGAAGTGGTAAAAAAAAAGTGTTACAAGGGGTTAAAACAACTTGTTGAAAGGAAGAGAAATCAATGATATGAAAATGATTGGGGTGGATATATTGATGTGTTTTTGTTTTTGTTTTTTTGGTTTTTTTTTTTTTTTAACTTCCTGGAAGAAAAATGTTGGAAAAGCAATGATTTATAGAGCAATGAAAGTCCAATACGGAAGTACAGAAACAAAGCCAGGCCTCTAAAAGAAAGAGAACAAACATCAAAACGAAAGAGAATAAAGAGAAAAGGAGATTCTGAATTGCTGAATACTTTAAGCCTCGTGATTACACTGTAAAAGATTAAATATTAAATAAGAGTCTACATGAGTCCCTGTTAGAACCCAAAAAGGGCACAGGTATGGAAGGAAAGTAGGCCAGTTGTATGTAACTGATAGTGTAGAGTTAAGCAATTGCTTGCTTATTCTTTTATAGTGACACAAGGAGTCATTTCCTGGCCACCATATAAATGTATTATTTATGGGGTAACCCCTTCACCAATTTTTCATGAAAAATTATGAGCTTTTACTCACAGAAGAGGGACCATTGTGCTCTGCTGATCTTTCTGCAAGTGACTCCTTGGCTTTCTCTAGGCTAGGATGTCATATTTGGTTTCTTAGGAGGCCAATCCCTAAGATTGTTGCCAAGTTCCTCATGAATCTGTTGTCCTCCACAAACTCACAAGGAGTGATTGGTTGTAAGCACTGCTTCAGAAGTGGCCATGTAGCTGTGCTATAGGGATTTGGTAGAGTCCAGTTTCCACTGTTTTCGTTGTGGATATGCAATCACTGGGCTCCTGCAGGCAAATAACTGTGCAAATTGGTTTCTGGCTTTGCACAGTTCAGTACTTCCAAAACCAAGATGCAACTTCCTCTTTGTTTTACTATAATCATCTTTTGTGCAGACAGTTTATTCTGGTGCTCTCAGACTTTCAATTTTTGTTGTTGTTCTTTTCATGGTAGTAAGGTAGTTCTGCTTTTTCTGCCGTGACATCCCTTTTGGCCTTTCCTGTGGTTGGTGTTACAAGAAACAAATAATGCTTCTTGTAAGTGTCTTGTCTGATCTACATAAAACTATAAATACCTCAAAAAGGGAATTTCTTAACTTCTAATACTATAGTGTTGTGCAGAGAATTTCCTTAAAATCCAACTAATTGCACTTTTTGACTTTCTATCTTCTGCATATTTTCCTTATGCCTCTGCCCCATCTGTCCGCTTTACTCTTGGTCTTTTACATTCTTTTCTTGCTTTCTGTAGAAACAGCCTCTACACACAGTCCAGAAAACTGTTCAGTACTTTGTGTATGTCCAAAATATATTAAACCATATTGTTTCATTCTCTCCTGAAGCAATTTCTGTTCTTCTGTTTGAGACCCTGCATTTAGTGCCTACCTGAAGTAAGAAGCATATGGAGAAATGTTATATGCTTTTCAGGTTGGGGAGAAGTATTAGATAGCAAGCTGTAGGAAGCAAAAATAACTCCTGGATCATAAGGCAAGAGAGAATGGGTCACTCTGATTGGTTACATTTAATTCTTTTCAAAATGCAGGCTTGAAAATTTTTCATGAGCATTTTCCTATATCACTAAATGGTCTTTGAAAACATAATTTTAATGCTGCATAATTGTTCCTCATTTGAATGTACCATGATTTGTGTAATCATTTCTTATTGTTAGACATTTAGGTTTCTAATGTATTTGATATTATAAATTATGCCATGATTGACATCCTCATACATTAATCTTTGTCTGCCACACTGATTATTTCTCTAGGATAAATTCCAAGAAGTTTAATTACTGGGTCACAGGGTAGTAACTATTTTATGGTTCCTGATGCATACTGTAAAATTGTTTTCCACAGTTTATGATGGTACTTCTTTTACTGAATCCTAAAATTATTACCATTTAAAAAAATACTGGCCACACTGATAGTATTTGGAACAAAAATGTTTGCTGAATGAATTAGCATATGATAGATGAAAGGAGAATCGCATTTTGATTTATATCTTTTGGATTACTGGTAAAATGGGCTATCTTTTAATATGTTCTTTGGTTATTTGTATTTCTTCTGTGAATTACTTGAAAGTATATTTATCTCTTATTTTATAAGGTTCATTTTCCTTAATGAAGTTTAATTAGGGATAACTTTTTGTCAGTCGTATTAGTTATATTTACTTCTTTCTGATTTACTGGCTTTAATGTTTTCGTAATAGTTTTCTTTCAGCACCTCGAGATCATTTAAACACTCACCTAGATTTTCTTCTGTTGTATAATGAATTCAGGTTTTGTATGTAATTATATGATTATATAATTCCATGTCATAATGCAAAAATAATAAGAAGGAAAGTTCTGATGCTTCATCTATAAAGACATATTCCAAAATTTAGTGTGACAGCAATCCATGAGGGCAGGATTTGCAGGAATTTTAGGAGGGTGCTGTAGAGTGTGGGTCACAGAGAAAGCTTTGGTAGAAGAGATTAGGGCCAAAATCTAGCCACTTTCAGGGTCAGACAGAGTATGTGAATGAGTGATCTAGGGGCTGATGAGGTTGAGACAGTCTGATGTTCCTCTTCCAAAGCAGGGAGCCATTACTCACTTCTGCTGACTTGCCAACTGGGCTCGCAGGCCCTCAATTTCCACTTCTTCCAGTATTTCAAAAGAAGCCTATATTTTGAAATTTTGTAAAAATCTGGAATCTCCTAACTTTTAAAAGTTGGCAGGTCATTCAGGATTTTTACAAACACTGAACAGGCCAAAGAAAACTCAGCAGCAAGCTGAATGCGGCCCTCGATCCATCAGTTTACCACTGTGGAGTAAAGGATTTACATTTCTCATTCTTTGTTTCATTGAGTTTCATAGATGCATTGAGAGCTTACTAGATGCCAAGCACTGTGCCAGATACTAGGAGTGCAGTGGTAAAGAAGATCCACAACAGATCAGCTCTCGGGGAATTTGCATTCTGGCTGGGAGCAGTGAAGAGTAGACAATGAACCAGAAGGATGCCAGATGGTCATATAAGCTATGCAGTGAATAAGAATAGATCATGGTGAAAGACAGTTACTAGAGGCTATTAGAGATTGGCTGATCTGGAGGTTTTCTGAAGAGCAATTTAAACTAGATCTAAGTCAAAAATCAAAAGCCAGCAGGATACCATGGGGGTGGGGGGGTTTGCAGGGCAACATCCCAGTGGCTTGAAAGTGGCAATGAGCTTGGCATATTTAAAGGAGCAAAAGAAGGCCTGGGTAGCTTGACCCTTCCCCCAGCCAGCTATTAGTACTTGAATATTATACTAATCACCTGCAGTTCACCTCAGGCTTATTTATTATAAGATACTTTCAACAACATTTATTGAACACCTCTTACGTCAGGCATTGTGCTAGTTTCTAAGATGGAAAGATGACTAAAAATGCAATCAAGAAGCTCACAATGAAGTGTATATAAAAGGAAGAGCGAGAGAGATAAATCATTATAGTTGAATGTGCATGTCTTAACTTGGAGGTTATGTACAAGGTGTACTTCCCCTAGGAGTCAAGAGAGCTTCCTGGAAGAGGTGACATTTGAACTAAATCTTGAAAGAGAGGAATGGAGGAAGACAGTCCAGGCAGGCAGAAGAACTTCTGCAAAAAGGAGCCAAAAATATTTTAGGGAGAGAAACTTCTTTTGGTCATATTAGTAGGGATCTTGTGTGGTATCTACATATGTTTTTATGTGAAGTAAACTACAATAATTTGAATTATGTAAACATCTTTGATAACTGTAATGACTCCGTAGGCACTTAACAAATGTTGCACAAATGCATGAATAATTGAAGGATGAATGAATGAGTGTCTAGGACATGATATACTCTAAAGCTTTGATATAGTTTAAGTATTATAATTAAAAAAACTGAATAAAGATATTTTTCTGTTATTATCATTACCATGATAAAAGTTAATGATAATTTCTGCCACTGGAGCACACATTTCTTGGGTACAGATACAATTATCTTTTTTTTTTTCCATGTCAAGTACAGTGCCTAGAATATAGCAGACACTCTAGAAGAGTTTGAAGGAATAACTTCTGGCAAAAATGCATGCATGCTGATAATATTTCTAGATAATACCTCCACTATGTAAGATTAGTAGACTCCTACAAAGCTTCTAATAGCATGCTGGCAATCCATAGTCTTATTTAACTGCTCCTGACTTTCTTTTTAGTTTTATACATTACTCTTTGCCAATATTGTTAGTAAACTCTGTATCAACAGGCCCTATAATATCTTCTTTCTTGCTAGGCACTTTTCTTATTTTTCTTCATGATACCATCTTTCTCTTTTACTAATAGAATATCTCCTCCTATTGTTACAATTCATCTTAGTGTTACCTTCATACCCTTAAGATTCAAACTGAGACCTGCCTAACCCATTTCCTAGATAAATTACAGCCAGCAACTATCTATTCTTTGTTTTGATTTCTTACATTTGTTATGTCCACCTAGAACCACATACTTACTTTTACACTAGGTTATGCTGTATATTATCCTGGAATTGTTCTTTGTTTCACGTATATCGGATCTGGCTACTAAATTAATAGTGGATCCACAAAATCTGGACACCCAGGAGACCTTATTTTTACAAAAGAAACTTTCCACAAAGTATAATGGGAAAAAAATGCCTAGGTATTATAGAGTAGATTTAAATTCTCCAATAGGCACTTCCGTATCTTTCACTGAGCAACTAAGAACCTTTGGGTTATGGCCATTTAAATGACCTCTCAAATTGATGGTTAATGGGTACAATAAACAATGCAATCTAGGAAATGGATTGAAATGGGACTCACTAATTATTGGTTTGATATAAAGATCATGAAGTGGAAGCAATTATTTGTTTGCTTAACATTCCATGTTTGTTAGATATATATTTATTTCTGAGTGACGTAATTATTAGAGCATCAGTCTGAATTCTAGCAATGTAAAATGCCATTGTTGTGTCTTCGACTTCTCCTTCTGCCTGCTTTGACTATCCGTTGAATTCAAAGTCTAATAGGAGAGCTGGAGCTATCAGGCAAGGCTTTTATGATTAGTTTTTCCAGGAAAAGGAAAATGCATAGCACTCCCTAGTATATTTCAGACCTTTGAATTTTTACCTTATCCCTAATCCAAGTCAATAACTCTTTCTTAACTTTCAAGGCGGGCGGGGGAGAGAGAGAGAGAGGGAGAGAGAATGGTAGGAATGGCCATGGCGTTTTAAGGACAGGGATTCTTTATGACATGCTAAAGAAATTTTCTGGATTTCCTGATAGTCTTCATTAGTCCACTTTTTTCTTTAAAAAGTCTGTTTCTAATAACTAACTGCAATTGCTTGAGCTATATTCATTTTAAGGGATATGCATGTAAATTACTCCAAATAGCTAAAGTTTAATTTATACTGAAACCATATGAAGTGTATCCATCACTCAGACTACTTACAGTGTTTTCCTTAGAGATTTATGCTCTTCCCCTTTCTGCAGCTTCTATTTTCTTATGCTAATATGTAGTAATCAGCATTGCTTCATTTACTTTATTTGTAGATGCAGAAGGATGGTTTGTAATTGGATACATAACTTCCATCTCTAATATCTTTGAAGGGTTTTAAGTAACTTACCATTACTTCATCTTTATTATTGCTTGTAGTGCAGAACGTAGAAAACACAGCTGGGTTTCTCAACTCACAGAGGCACTTGTAGCTCAGTAATATGTTGGCTAGAATGTTGTACCAAGAATATTATGCAAACAGCTTAGCTATTATTCCACCCCTGCACCCTGTATTTTCTCTGTGAGCTATTTACATCGCTTAACTTCTCTGGCTTCAGCCTTCTCATCTATAAAAATATGATGGCTGTCAGTGAGCTGCATTTGCAAAGTAAACTTTCAGAGACTTATGAGCTCCAGAGAGTAGTTGGACTGTGATGGCTCTTTTACTGGATTCAATTATGTTTTAAATGATGTAACAATAACTAATCAGCTACTAGATATTTATGTATTTATTTACATGTCATCAGTTATAAACAGAATTTGAGGTTGAATGAGAAATGCATGTGTATAATTAGCTTGTTAGAATACAAGATCAAAAGCCATGAGAAAGAAAGAGGATCTAAGTACACCAGAGGTCTTGGCTAACATTCTTACAGTTTATCAGTGGTGGCTCTGAGCTTCTTGGTAACCAAGAGTATAATTGATACCTATAGTATTCATTAATGACCAACTTTCTACTGGCATTTAATTCAGAAAGGAGTTTATGCAAGGATATAGTACAACACAGAATGGACAGAACCATTCTGTAGAACACACCAGATGAAATAATGCACATAGCTGTCTTTTGGTCCTCAGAGACAATGATCAACACTTCTGATTTATTAGCAGGAGTGAATGTAATTAATCTTGAAGTCTGTTTAATCCAACAGCCATTATGAAAATAGATATTACATTCACTCTATAGACAGACTTTGATAATGTAGGACTTTTCTAATATATGAACTTAGTTGAAAAACAACTTTTGTAAACATGAAGAGATTATCATATTAAATCACTGAAAATAGACTTATCCTACTTGCTCAGGTATGTGAAAAGCCTGCTGCTCTCAGGGCTGGAGATAAAGTAGTGAGCAGAGACACCCAAATCCCTTTCCTCTGGGAGCTTTCGTGCTAGCAGGGATGTCTCCCTCTTTGAGACCACATGATTCCTCTTGGGGCATGTGCTTTATAGATGCAGTTGTGGGGTGGGTAGGGAATGCATGGGATATAGAAAGGAGGCATTGTCTCTTCCCCATGGAGTATACCTTTATTACAGGAGGGAGACACCAAAACAACCACATTGCATCAAGTCCTAGGAAAAATGGGTATCTGAGGTGCTCTGGGATCTCAGGTTAGGAGTGTGCTTGGGAAAGTGAGTGTGGCAGAGCAAGAGAGAGAGAGAGAGAGAGCACCAGAGGGAGCAAGAGGAACAGAGAGATATCGCTTTCCCTCTGTACTCCCTCATTTGATCATTTGCTCAGCATTCGTGCATGCAAATCTGCTTCTTTAAAAAAAACTCTAGCCCACTGGCTCATAACTTGCTGTCTTTTATAGCAAAAGTGCTCAAAAGATTGTATATAATTGCTGTCTCCTATTCCTCACTTTCTATTCTCTCACTAACCCATTTCTGCCAGGCTTTCATTTTCACTGTGCCACCTAAGCCACTCTTGGTGAGGCCACTAGTCACTGCTTCTTTGACCAGTCTAAAGGTTGCCCCCATTCCACATCTTTTGTCCTGTCACTAACATTTGACACAGTTGGCCACTCTACTTTCTGTGAAATATTCTTCACTTAGTTTTTGCCCAGCACAGTCTCCTGGTCTTTCCCCCTGCTTCACTGGCTTCTATTTCTTTCTCTGGCTTCTGTTAGAGGTGTTCTAGTCAGATCCATTCCATGGATGTCTGGTCTTCTTAATCGACGCTCACTCCCTGAATGTCACTTAGTCACATGACTTTAAACACCAGCTGTACCATGATAAATTCCAAATGTACATCTTCAGCGTGGGCCTGTCTTCTGAACACCAGACTGGTTCCTCCAACTGCTTGCTCAGGATCTGCATTTGGATGTCTTTTTAGGCATCTCACACTTAACATTATCCATAATAGAACTCTTGGTCCTCCCACCATGTGTACAACTCAGATACCCCAGACACTCAGACTCCATAGCCTCAACTCCTTAGCATTCCTGTAGCCCAAGCCTGGGTGGATGTCCCTCCTGCGTGTGCCCATGGCACGCCATGCCTGCTGTGATCATAGAACATATATCACCAAATTCACATGGCCTATTGACTTGTCTCTTCCACCAGACTCCAAACTTCATAAAGGCAGGAGTTAGGTTTTACTCATGAATGTTACCCAGTGCATAGTACTGTGTTTGATGTAGTAAATACTTCTGATTCACTGAGTGAGAGAGTAAGTAAATGAGTGACTGTGATAGTCAACAAGTGCTGTAGGTTAGGAGTTCCCAATCCCCAAACCCCAGACGGGTACCATTCCGTGGCCTGTTAGGAACCGGGCCACACAGCAGGAGGTGAGTGGCAGGCAAGCAAGCATGACCACCTAAGCTCTGCCTCCTGTTAGGTCAGTGGTGCTATTAGATTCTCATAAGAGTATGAACCTTGTTGTGAACTGTACTGTGTGAGGGATCTAGGTTACGTCCACCTTATCTAATGCTTGGTGATCTGTCACTGTCTTCTGTTCACCCCCAGATGGGATCCTCTAGTTGCAGGAAAACAAGCTCAGGGCTCCCACTGATTCTATATTATGGTGAGTGTGTAACGATAGTAGAAATAACATGCATAATAAATATAATGTGCTTTAATCATCCCAAAACCATTCCCCCCACGCCCCGGTCCGTGGAAAAATTGCTTTCCACAAAACTGATCCCTGATGCCAAAAAGGCTGGGGACTGCTGCTACAGATGGCTAGAAAGGAAACAGGTGAAATAGGTTAATATTGGCTGGAGTTACTGTATAAGGCTTTGTGGTGGGGCTTGCATTTTAGATGAATCTTATGGATTGATAAGATTTAGATAAACCGAGGAAAGCATTTTCATCATAGAGAAAATATGCACAGAGATGGGGGCAATATTCAGCATGCTGTGTGTGTGTATGTGACAGCCAGCTTCTCTGGGACCTTACATCAAGAAGAAAGAAAGCCGTGTGTTGCAACTGTGGGAGGTAGCTAGGGTGGAACACGTCCTATCAAATTCTGAAGGATTTTAAGTACCAAAAACTAATTGCATAGAAATATTTATTGAAATGTGATATAGTATACATTTCTGCTAATAGTTCCTTAGAGTACTTAGTCCTTTTTTTTTTTTTTTTTTTTTTTCTGAGATGGAGTTTCACTCTTATTGCCCAGGCTGGAGTGCAATGGTGTGATCTTGGCTCACTGTAACCTCTGCCTCCCCGGTTCAAGCGATTCTCCTGCCTCAGCCTCCCGAGTGGCTGGGATTACAGGCGCACGCCACCACGCCCAGCTAATTTTGTATTTTTAGTAGAGATGGGGTTTCTCCATGTTGGTCAGGCTGGTCTCAAACTCCTGACCTTAGATGATCCGCCCACCTCAGTCTCCCTAAGTGCTGGGATTACAAGGCATGAGCCACCGAGCCCGGCCACAGTGCTTAGTTCTTACTTCTGTTGCCATAAAATAAATGAGACGGTAATGATTCTATAAAATGCTGAACAGAATAATGCAGAGATAAATAGCACAGAAGTCTGCTTTAGAAAATATCCACCTTGGCCGGACGCGGTGGCTCAAGCCTGTAATCCCAGCACTTTGGGTGGCCGAGACGGGCGGATCACGAGGTCAGGAGATCGAGACCATCCTGGCTAACATGGTGAAACCCCATCTCTACTAAAAAATACAAAAAAACTAGCCGGGCGAGGTGGCGGGCGCCTGTAGTCCCAGCTACTCAGGAGGTTGAGGCAGGAGAATGGCATAAACCCGGGAGGCGGAGCTTGCAGTGAGCTGAGATCTGGCCACTGCACTCCAGCCTGGGCGACAGAGCGAGACTCCGTCTCAAAAAAAAAAAAAAAAAAAAAAAAAAAGAAATATCCACCAACCCCAAAGCAATAAGTCTTAAAATGATTATTTATTGATTGTACTTTTATTCATTTATAACCTGACATTATTATGCAAGTATTTGCAGATAAATCAATTATAAATAAACCCATGAGAAAATGTAATTAGTAAACACATAAGCCAATATAAAAATACTTAGGTCAGAGCACTAAGTAATATTCTGTATATATATGGGTTTATGTGTGTACTTGCATGTATCTGCATATAATATTTATTGATTAACTTATTTTTCCTGCTCAGACATAAATGAAGAAAGCTTAACTATAGCTCAGGCACCATGGCTCACACCTGTAATCCCAGCACTTTGAGAGGCTGAGGCAGGTGGATCATTTGAGGTCAGGAGTTTGAGACCAGCCTGACCAACATGGTGAAACCCCATCTCTACTAAAAATACAAAAATCAACCAGGCATAGTGGCAGGCACCTGTAATCCCAGCTACTTGGGAGGCTAAGGCAGAAGAATTGCTTGAACCCGGGAGGCAGAGGTTACCGTGAGCTGGGATGGAGTCATTGCACTGCAGCCTGGGCGACAGAGCGAGACTCCGTTTCAAAAAAAAAAAAAAAACAAAGCTTAACTATATAGCTGACTTTTTATCCTGAAGGCACACTGAGGAAGTATGAGCTAGGACAGAATGTCAGGACAGAGAGAGCCAACTAATTCCGTTTAGTCAGTAGATCCAGTACTATAATATCAAAGTGGTGTATGAAAACAGTTTTTCCCACCAGGCACAGTGGCTTATGCCTGTAATTCCAGCACTTTGAGAGGCTGAGGTGGGCAGATCACTTGAGGTCAGGAGTTCCAGACCAGCCTGGCCAACATGATGAAACAATGTCTCTGCTATTTTTACCAATGACTAAAACCACAATCACTTTTGCACCAACCTAATAAAAATACAAAAATTAGTTTGGCATGGTGGCATGTGCCTGTAGTCCCAGCTACTCAGGAAGCTGAGGCACGAGAATCGCTTGAACCTGAGAGGCGGAGATAGCAGTGAGCTGAGATCGCACCACCGCACTCCAGTCTGGGCTTCAGAGGAAGACTTTGTCTCAAAAAAAAAAAAAAAAAAAAAAAAAGTCAGTTTTCCTTGTGTAGTAGCCCATGGAATCATGTAGGTATATGAGTCTTACTATTATGTGATGAGATTGCTCAGCTTTTCTGTTATATGGCTGTTGGTGCATTTTGAGTTTCAGAATTACTTACAGAGCACAGCAAAGTGGCAGAGCATTGTGACAAACTAATGCTGAAAGACAAATTGTGGAGCTAAAAAAAAAAAAGTCAGGCTTCGGAAAGGGAAATAGTAACCCTTAGCCAGACCAAAAAAAAAAAAAACCTCCCCTTCTATGTCACAACCAAGTGATTATTTGAAATTATAAGGTAGGGGAAAATTCTGAAAAGTCCCTTGTCAGGATTTATATTATTGACAAATGTGATCGATTTTAGAAATATGAAATTAGCTGGTCTCAGAAAACTTCTAGAAATGTATCTCTATACACATATATGTAACTTTATATATGTGTGTGTGTATATATGTATGTATGTATGTATCTATCTATCTATCTATCTATCTATCTATGCTTTTCTGTTTCTTGTTGTCAGCTGTGTGAGACCTGAAAACAATTTGCAGGTTTCTGTTACTATGCCAGGGATTTGCAAAGTATTACATAGCAAATATTTTAGGCTTTTCAGGTTATACTGTCTCTTTTGCAAATACTCAACTCTGTCATTCTAGAGCAAAAACAGCCATAGACAATATGTAAACAAATAAGCCTGGCTGTGTTCAAATATAACTTTATTTTAAAAAACAGGTGGCACACTGAATTTGACCTAGGAGCTGTATTTAGTTGGCCAAACCCTTCTTTAGATTATTTTTATAATCTTCACAGTTGAGAAGTTTCCTGTGTCCCATATCTGAAATATCCTTGTGAGAACTGAGTCATTTATTTTTAAATATTTTTCATGCTTATATTTATAGTGTTTAATTCACTTTGTATGTGAATGTAACTAACACACATGCCTATAGACAGAGTGACATACATGTAGAGGTTCTGACTGCATCAAAAAGAACACTCCAGAGGTTCTTTCTCTGATTGCTGCAGTTCTGTGATTTAAGCATTCTATGGACAGTGGAAGCCTGATCAAAAATGAGAATTGACTAACAATGGACAGGGCAGGCACATGTTCATTCAGTAGATTCAGAATAGGAATGAATCAAGTATGAACCAGTGTGTGGATGAATCAAGTAGAACAGAGGCAGAAGAAGGGGAAATGAAGGCAGAAGTCATTGAAATGAGATAGATCTAGGTATCCAGGTCAGAGGGCAAACTAAAGAATCCTAGCTGGGGGCAAAGGTAGTCTTCTGCTTCCATCTGATATACAACTTGGGGAACACTGTATATTAGAGTTGAGCTCTAAAGCAGTGGTTCTCAAGTTGTAGTGCATTAAATTCCGGGACTCTGACCCCAGAGACTCTGATTGAGAAGATCTGGAGTAGGGCCTGCAATTGCTTTTTACCATATATCCTGGATATTTTTATTGAAGTTGTCTGCAGACCACAGTTTCAAAAAAAGCTACTCCAGACTTTTCACCTTCTCAGCTTCCTTCCCTATTTGTCTGATAGCCTGATCATCTGATCCAGAGACAGCCTCTTCTCATTTCCTTCCCTTCCTTCTCTTTTTGTGCTCTCCACCTTCCTGGTACCAACCTAAGCTGATTGTTGCTAACTTCATTTCTGTTAACTCTCCTTCTCAGAAATTAAAGACATTAACCTCTGCCACTTATACACATGAAAATATATGTTGAAAAATAGCTTGCACCAAAACAAACGTGTAAAAACCACAACACTCTCCTCCATGGGCGTGCACTTCTTGTCCCCATAAGGCCATGCGAGAATCTGGAGTCTCTTACTGCTTTATATGCAAAGTCCTAATGACCAAACAATAAGAAATGGCCAGAATAGCTAGGGTGCCATAAGAGAGAGGACCAGGGGTGAGACACATGAGGGAGGCAGGGCCGGATCAGGAGGACGTGCAGATCTTGCTAAGGGTTTTGGCCTGTATCCCAGGAGCAAGGAGAATCCATAACCACTGCCCTTTCCTATGTCCAAGAACCACTTCATCTCTAGCTGATTGAATGTCTGGGAATGCCTTAAGGTGAGAGAAAATGAAGTGAGAGTCTTGGATGGTTCTAGGTATAAAGCTGGCTGGTGGACAGATGATGTTGCATTTCAAAAGACTGGAGACAGAGGAGGCTTGTGGTGAAATGGAAAGAGGAGCAGCTTAGTTCTAGACTTTTGGTATTTAAGGAACCGATGGGACACTGGGGTGGAGGTGTACAACAGGCAGTTGGTTCTATGTCCTTGATTCTCAGGAAGGAGAGCCAGGCTTGGAACATAGATGTACGGAGACATTGGCATATAGATGCTGTTTGAACTTGCAGTTGTAGATGAGATTTCCTGGGAAGATCAATTGGAATGAGAGGAGTAAAAGATCAAGAGTTGAATCCTGAGAAATGGCAAACTTTAAAGGAAAGGAGGAATTGAAACCCACAGAAATCGATTGAAAATGAGAGGCCCGAGGGAATGTGATATAAAAGCAAGGGAGGAGAGAGATTCACAAAAGAGGGTGGGGCCAAAGACCCTAAGAACTCAAAAAAGGAGGTGTAGCTGTAAACCAGACCCGTGGCTTTGGCCCCTAGCAGGTCACCAGCAGCCTTCTAACAACAATCTATTGATGGAGGGGAAGTAAGGGACACAAAGTGGACCGCAATGAACAGAGGACGCTGTGGGATTTACTACCTGCAAAGCAGCCACACGCCAGAATGCACAGTAGAGTCAGAGAAGCAGTGACTCAAAGCAGCTCAGCCAGCGTGTCCTCTTCAGATCCCTATCTTAAGCAGAATGAGGGCAAAATATCAGTTCTAAAACCT
The DNA here is from genome assembly GCF_009764315.1 of Trachypithecus francoisi. Lineage (NCBI taxonomy): Eukaryota > Metazoa > Chordata > Mammalia > Primates > Cercopithecidae > Trachypithecus > Trachypithecus francoisi. The sequence continues at coordinate 104,808,317 of NW_022681456.1, forward strand.
GGAGAAGAGGGGAGAATCAGAGAAACACTGGTGGCATTACAGCGCAGATTATCTTGCTGTCACTGAGCAAGTGTGTTATTTGTTCCCTAAATAAACTGCAATTGCTCTTCAGCAGAAGTGTGTGTACGTTTAAAATGTCCACCCTCCTAGATTTCCTGAGGCTCCTCATATTTGTGTTTGTTTCCCCTTAGCACAGCAGCATTGCCTAAAAGCAGTACCAGTAAAGGACTGATAGGAAATATTCACAGGGTCCAATTTGCAAAGGCAGCTCTTTATCTGCCAGACTAGGAATTTGTTTAGCTTGTGTTGTGCCCACTCTGTGCGGTGCTTTGTAGTTCTCATCGGGGAAGGCCCGCTATGGGATCACAGCGACTGTGCTAATTAAATGTCAGTGGGTTTGGGAGCTGTGGCGAGGCCTTCACGCTTAGCTCACCAAGACCCAAGCAGGAAGGAGAGGCACGTCAGCCTTCCTGAAGCTCATTAGGGTAGGAAGTACTCAGACTCAGACAGCTTCAGTGTTCAGATCCTAAATGGATGCTGCAAGAGGGCTCACAAATGAGCTCCAAAAGGAATAAACAAACTCATGTCTATGTAGTTTCAACAGAAAACAATTTTTATTTGGGCAAGTTTTCCTTGAAAATGTTCCCCTCTATCACCCCTCATTTTATTAGCTATATCATTGATTCTAGAAGTGTCTCATGTTTATCTTGTTTTTATCGTTGATCACGCCCTCATGTTTAACACTGACACAAACCAAGGGAGAACAAAGTAATAAACACACATATCAAGAAAATATCAATGCTTTGGGTGCAGGTGGTGACAGGCAACCAGGCCCTTTCTGACTTCCCCTGGAGGCCCCTGACATTTTCCTTTCTTGGTTGTTCCGATCTGAGTGTGCTGCGTTGCAGGGAAACTGAGTCTTGATGTCATCATCAGCCTCTCCCTAAAATAACTCAGAGCCCCTTTTCTTCATGACTGGCACAGTTCTGTAAGCAGCTACCAACTAGAAGTGCATTCACCAGGCCCCCTGTACCGTCCTCACCCGGACAGCCTGGCAGAGCTGCTCACTCCTCTCCACTAGTACTGCCAGTGTCTTCCTGCTGCCATCTTCATTTTGTGCCTGGACAACTGCAGTAGCCTCCTGTCTCTGTCTCCGGTTAAGTCCCTCTTCAATCCACTCTCCACAGGGAAGCCAAAATGATTAATTACACTAAAAGGTCAGCTGCTCCTGTCTGTCTCCTCACCAAATATTTCCATAGCTTCTGATAAAACAGAGTATGTATGTGCTCACCAGCATGCTCAGGCAACCCTTAGTGAGCATGCTCCTGGTTACTCTTTTTTTTTTCTGTTATTTTAGTTCATATTTATCGAGCGTAATACATACTTACTTTGTGTCAGGTGCTGTGTCTCATCTAAATATCACAATAACTCTCTGAGGTAAATATTCATAAAGTACTCTTAGGAACCTCACTTGCAGAAGAAGAAAGTGAAGCTTAGAGAAGCTAAATGATTTCCCTGTGGCTGTTCAGTTAACAAGGAGGATACAGTGGAGTTGAACCCAGGTCTGTCCAGAGCCCGCGATGCTAACCACTGTACAATCTCACCCTCTAGCCATGTCTGTGACTGCCCCTCTTCATTGCACCGTATGTTACAGAATCTGCCCACATCCTTCACTACTACCTGGTCCAAACGAGCACCATCTTTCACCTGGATTATTTACAGTAGGCTTCTGACTCTTCCTGCTTCTGTTCATCCATGCATTCTGTAGAGTCTTCTCTAACACAGTAGCAACAGTGAACCCTTAAAAATGTAACACAGATTATGTCACCTCTCTGCTCAACACCTTCCGCAGCAAAAGTCAACTCTTGTGTTGGCTTCACAAGTCTCCCAATATGACCTGGCCCTCTTCCCCATCTCCCCTCTCTCTCTGGCCACTTTCCTCTTTACTTATTCTGCTCAAGCCACACTGGCCTCCTGGCTGTGCCTTGGTGTCAATAACCTACTTTGTGTCTATAAGTTTCTGTTTCATAATCTTGCTTTGTATCTAGAAGTTTCTGTTAAAATGGTCTCTAACCATTTGATTTAAAATGGCAACCTCCATCCCCCAGTGCTCGTTACTTCCATCCTCTGCTTTATTTTCTCCTTAGCACTTCCACATTTTGATAGATGATATATTTGTTTCTGTCTCCTCCCCCAACAGAAAGTTAGCTCTAGGAGGGCAGGAGCTTTGGTCTGTTTTGTTCACTATTATAACCCGGAAGCCTAGAGCACTATTTGTTATACATCAGAGATTCATTAACAATTATAGAATTGTTACTGAAGGCTGGGCACGATGGCTCACACCTGTAATCCCAGCACTTTGGGATGCCAAGGCAGGCAGATCATGAGGTCAGGAGTTCAAGACCAGCCTGACCTACAAGGTGAAACCCTGCCTCTACTAAAAAGTACAAAAGTTAGCCGGGCGTGGTGGCACGTGCCTGTAATCCCAGCAACTCGAGAGACTGAAGCAGGAGAATCGCTTGACACCGGGAGGTGGAGGTTGCAGTAAGTGGAGATCATGCCATTGCACTCCAGCCTGGGCGAAAGAGCGAGATTCTGTCTCAGAAAAAAAAAAAAAAAAAAGAATTGTTACTAGAAAGGGGTCCTGATCCAGACCCCATTAGAGGATTCTCGGACCTTGTGCAAGAAAGAATTTGGGGCAAGTCCATAGAGCAAAGTGGAAGCAAGTTTATTAAGAAAGTAATGGAATAAAGAATGGCTACTCCATAAACAGAGCAGCACCAAGGGCAGCTGGTTGGCTGTTTTTATGGTTATTTCTTGATTATATCCTAAACAAGGGGTGAATTATGCATGAGTTTTCTAGGAAAGGGGTGGGAAGTTCCTGGAACTGAAGGTTCCTCCCCTTTTTAGACCACATAGGATAAGTTCCTGACATTGCCCCGGCATTTGTAAACTGTCATGGCACTGGTAGGAGTATCTTTAATCATGCTAATGCAATATAATTAGTGCATAATGAGCAGTAAGGACAACCAGAGGTCACTTTCATTGCCATCTTGGTTTTGGTGGGTTTTGGCCAGCTTCTTTACTGCAACCTGTTTTATCAGCAAGGTCTTTGTGACCTGTACTTTGTGCCAACCTCCTATCTCATCCTGTGACTAAGAATGCCTAACCTCCTGGGAATGTAGCTCAGTAGATCTCAGTCTCATTTTATCCAGCCCCTGTTTAAGATGGAGTCACTCTGGTTCAAATGCCTCTGAAAGAATGAACATACAAGGCATATATTAATTATTGTATTTAGCTCATGATGGCTTAGGTCATAGAAGAATTCTGTTTTAGTATTGAATGAGAGAAGTGGGTCTTTATGTTATGTTAATATTGCATATAAAGTACTTCATGTATCTGAAACTATTAATAACATCGTTTTACTTATAGATAATTTATGACCTCATTGTATAATCCCCAAGACACTTACAATGCAGGCAGTAACTGTTCATATACCTATATGTTTATGTTCAATACCCCTCTTTAAATGGCTTCTTTACCAGTTGGTTATATATTTCTTAAGAAAGGACAATAAGTTTTTCTAAATGAGTTTTTCTTTACATTTTCTCTTTCTTCCCTTCCTCTCCTACTTTTCATGCGCTCTCTGTCTTTTCATTTGCAACCTGGGTCATTTAACTTCTGAATGACTAGGTAACATTTAAAGGGTGTTGGGTGTCACAGAATGAACAAGTAACAAAATATATCTGCTCAAAATTCTTTGTCTCTTTTCAGTTTAATTCAACTGATCTGAATCCCTACTTAGAGTTGAAATTCACCTTGCCACCTCATTTCCTCCGTTATTAGGTTTGCCTGGTTTGCCTTTGAAATGCAGAAGTTCATTTGAGCAGTAATTCTCTCACTTTTAAGAACCACTCTATCTCACAAAAGCTGACCTTTTTTTTTTTCTTAGCAGCTGTTGATTAGACAGTTAAACAGAGAGATAACAATGGCATATTTCTCAGTCTGATGTAACTCAGAAATAGAAAGCTGAAGAAACCTGAAATTGAAATGCTTTCAAGCAATTGAGCTTAAAGTTCCTGAAAATTATCTCATAGTGCTTCTTCTCAGCTCCCCACATTCCACCCCCAATTTTACATCTGGCTAATTTGCACACTTCAGATTGGATTCCTGAGCGCACACTGGCAGTGTGAGAACTGTTGCGGAACTCATCATTATAATTTCAAGCCTCTAATTAACCCACTTTAAAGTGGCTTTGTCAAGACTATGAGCAACAGAAAAGCAATTGACTCATTCTTGGAATAGGTATATCATAGAGAAAAGTAGAATAGTAAGATTGTGCTCTTCACTAAGCCTCATTGGTTCAGGAACTTAAGGAACATTAAGAGCACAGATCCTACAGTAATTCTCTTTAGTATATTATTGCAGGTGTTGTTATTTCACAGTTAGGTAAATTAGACATAAAAAGGTCAAACGACTTGAACGTGCTACCATAAAAGGTCAGTGATAAAGCCAGAAATCATTTCTCAGTGTCGATCAGAAGCCACCCCCTATGCCCCACAGCAATTACTTTGAGAACAGGAACTCTCTAAGTTTTCCCAGTCAACCACAGGTACTATTTTAACATGGTCCAACATCTCAAAAAGATGACTTTCTTCACCTTTTGGTGTTTGCCTTAAAAAAATCCCCAGAAACAGTGAAAGAATCAGAATGCTTTTAAAAGATAAGTGATGCTATCATTCCCATTTTTCTTATTGTTGTATATAAATGACTAGGAATTAAAACGTTTCTGGCCAGGCACAGTAGCTCAAGCCTGTAATCCCAGGACTTTGGGAGGCTGAGGCAGGCAGATAACAAGGTCAGGAGATCTCAAGACCATCCTGGCTAATATGGTGAAACCCCGTCTCTACTAAACATACAAAAAATTAGCTGGTCATGGTGGTACATGCCTGTGGTCCCAGCTACTCAGGAGGCTGAGGCAGGAGAATCGCTTGAACATGGGAGGCGGAGGTTGCCGTGAGCTGAGATTGCACCACTGCACTCCAGCCTGGGTGACAGAGCAAGACTCTGTCTCAAAAAACAAACAATCAAACAAATAAAACACCACCTTTCTCATATTTGCATATAATATTGTAATTCATCATTTTCTAAAAACTCAATTTATTTCAGAAAATTAAACACATATGCCATTAAAATTGAACTAATAAACAAGCAAAAAATACTCTATGCCATTCTTCCATCTATCCGTCCATCCATCTATCCATCCAAAAAGTATTTGTTAAGCAACTCTTCTGTGCCAGACACTGTCCTAGATTATGAATACAACAGTAAACAAAACAAAATCCCTGTCCTTCTGTAAACTACATTCTAGGTGGAGGACATACTAAAATCAAATGAAGAATATTTCATACTCACATATTGTCTGAATTATCATGGAGAAAGATTCTTCTGTTCTGCTAGTGTTTCCCAAACCACCCTTGAAATGTGTGGGAGGGGACATGGATGGGAAATATCCAGCAAATTCATTTCTGGATGCTGGAAGAAGCAACTCAAGTAATATTACCTGGTCATCTCTGGATCTGAGGAAAGCATATTATTTCCTGTGTGAGAGTAGTGACACCCAGAAATTTCAAAGACTTGTCTTTAGTTACATCAAAAAGAAATAAGGTCAAAGAGACGTCTCTTTTCCATCAGTTCTACATAATGAAAGCAAAAACTCCTAGTGTACATAACTTCAGGGTTTCCCAGAAATCAGTTTCTATGTCTATCTGTGCTGTAGATAACCCCACTTCACATGTGGAATTAGTTTCTTTTCTTGCTTCCTCACCCTGAAATGTTTTAACTCTTTTGACTAGGACACTACCGTAATGATTACTTTAGAATATTTTTGGTGGAATACTGATTTCAGATAAGATGATCTACATACACATTATTTTGTTTCATTTCATTTTAGTCACTCGGAAAATATTGATATATATTCTTACATGGATATCAAAACCAATTAAGAATTATACCTCATTAAATTTCACATGAAAACTACAAAATAGTAAGCATTTTCCGTTAAAGTGATGAATTATTTATAAAATCTGAAATCAGTAGCTTCTGAAGTATCGAAGAAGTAGGAGAAGGTATAACCTGTTTTAATTGAAAATGGAACTAAAGAATAAAATTTGCCTTAAATAACTGTAGGGAAAAATCTTGTTTTACAAGATAAATTTTTTATCTCTTTTAATGAAAATAAACATATAAATTAATTCATAAACTAATATATTTCATATATATTACATATAATTATACAAACCTCCTGGGATTAAAGTAGTTTTTACTCTTTTAGTACATGTCTTAGTCCATTTTCTGTTGCTATAAGAGAGTACCTGAGACTGAGCAATTAATAAAGACAAGAGATTTATCTAGTGACTGGGAAGTCCAAGATGCAGGCATCTGCATCTGGTCACCTTCTGGTGAGGGTCTCGTGCTGCAACATCACATGGTGGAGAAAGGAAAAGGAAGCAAGCATGTGCTACCATGGCAAAGCCCAAAGCAGCCTTTCTGCATAACCTCCTGCTCTCAAGATACCAAGTCCAGTCCCTTGAGAGCGAGAATGCACTCCCTCTGAAAATTAACCCAGTCCCCTCAGGAGCAGCATTAATTCCTCTTAATGACCTAATCACTTCCCAAAGACCCTACCTCCCAAAATCACCACACTGGGGACAAAATTTCCAACACATGCATTCTGGGTGACACACTCCATGCAAAGCATTATGGAAATTCATGAGCCCAGAAATTAGAAGCTATGGGTGACACATAGCCAATTGTTTAAAATTAAGTGGAGCATATTTTGTACTTCTGATCCTAATCTCAATTTTTTTGAAAATGTGTTCAGTAAATATGTTATAGAGTATCTACATGTTAACATTTCTCCTGTATGCTTTTAATGGAAAAAAAAAAAAAAAAAACTTCTTTAAAAATACTTGATTCTTTTATGTGTAAATTTGGTTAAAAAAAGAAAAACTGGTGGATTTTCACTCAAGAATCCAAATTGCTTATGGTGATAACATCTACTATCTATTAGAAGAGTGGTTTACAAATGTTAGCAGGATTGAAATCACTTGGAGGGCTTGTTAAAACAGATTGTGGGGTGCAGCAGGAGAGGGGTGTACTCCTTTGTAGTTTCTGATTTGGAAAGCTTGAGGTGGGGCCAGAGAACTTGCATTTCTAATGTGCTTCCTGGTAATGCTATTTAGCTGTCCCAGAAACCCCATTTTGAGGACCATTCTATTAGGATGAGTGTTGGCCATCTGTAGGAAGGTTAGCTCCATCAAACGTCACAACACGTTGTAATGCTTGATGATAAAATCATAGTACAAAGATAGCATACTTACTGAAAACTGCCCTAAATCATTTTAAAGTGCATTTTTTGTGGAACGTTTTTCTCCTTTTTATCTCTCCTGCTTTGCCCTGCTTCAAGGGTTGAGCTGTCATGAATCATTTATTTATTATCATCACTAAGGTCTTTTATCAATTTTACTATAGTTTAACACAGACCCTAATGAGTAAGAGTCTAAATCATTTGAAATTAGGACATGTTTGTTTCATTTTTTAATTCTGGCAAATTTCTTGTTATTTTGCACCTATCTTCGTCTTAGTTTGGCTACCATTATAAAGGAAATAACAAACTGATATCTAAGAACCATAGTGGATTTTTAAAAAGATAATAGATAAATGTAACTTACAATGTTTTTAAAACTCCTTGGGTGAAGGTTGTACAGTACAGAGTGATGCTGGTGGCATTCTAGAGTCGCTCCTTCAGTACTGCTGGGGAGGGAAGGGATCAGTTCCTTACTTTCCTACAGTGTGTGGGGTTTGTGGTGTGTGTGTGTGTGTGTGTGTGTGTGTGTGTGTGTGTATGTATTGAGAGAAAGCTGTCTTGAGAGCTCATGATTTCCCTTGGGTCTGTGGTCCTTTGGTCTGGTTGTCCATGAATCCTCCAGAGCTGTCTTGCAAGGTACTCGAGAGTTTGTGTTGTCTCTTCCCGAGGTTTGTCTGTATTCTTTGGAATGATCACCCCTGCTGTCCTTTCTGTCCACTGCCACATTTTCCTTCTGGCTGTGCTTTCTTTAAGGCTTTCTCTTTAGATTCTCAAAAACCTATTTTGAAAGTTGAGAAACATGAACATTGCTTCTTTCTGTTTCCATTCCAGTTATATACCAAAATCTGCTCAAGATGATGTGGACAACTCTGTTTGACTAGGGAACAAGGGTGTCTGGGAAAGAAAGAAGGACAAGAATTAACTTTCCAAGAAAGACAGATTTGTTAGCTTTTCTAACTAATCCATTCCATTGTACTATTTGGTGGGATATAAGGGCTTTCATCTGCTTCCCATGGCCCATCTCATACCCTTTCCCATTTTCCCTCCTGACTTTCCCCTCCCGCTGCACTCTAAGGTTCTCAACCCCTCCGGAAACTACTATCTCCTCTTTGAGAAAAGAGTGCATACAGCGATTCCTGTGTCTTCTGGATTGTTTAGCTTCAGACTTATGCTGGATATTCCTGGTGGTTTCTGGCTGCCTCAATTCTGCTGACTAAAGTGGGGAGAATGTGCTCCTCCCTCCTAGGAATTCCTGAAGCTGATCTTCTTCTAAAGTGGTCTAAGTACCAAATATTCACTTGCCATAGAGCCATAGTGAATATTTTCTGACTGAGACCACACAGTTGAGTCTCATGTGGGAAAGCCTTTTCTTCTTTCTCACAGGACTCTGACCCTACTAACGGAGGAGTAATTCTGGCATCAGTATTTGGGAAGACCAGTTATTTTTTCTGTGGTCTGTGTTCTTTATGAAGGACCTCACAGTACTGCAAGGAACCCTGGGCAGATGGCATCATGCCCAAATGGATCCTGTCTTATCCCCAAATTCCGTATTTAAGAGAAAGGAAAAAAGAGATGAATAGAATCTCAGTTTACCTTGCCATACTCAAGAGAAAAGTTCCTTGGTGGTTTTTATTAACTTCCTAGGGCTGCCATAACAAATGTCCACAACTTGGAAGCTCGCAATGGCAGACATTTCTTGTCTCACGGTTCCGGAAGCTGAAAGTCCTAAGCCAAGGTGTTAGCAGGGCCATGCTCTCTCTGAAGGCCCTCGAGGAGGATCCTTCCTTGCCTCTTTTCAGTGTCTGGTGTTTGCCAGCAGTTCTTGGCATATGTTGGCTTATATCACTCCAGTATCTCCTGTGTCATTACATGGCATTCTCCTTTTGTGTCTGACTGTGCCCATATTTCCCTGTTCTTGTAAGGACTCTAGTCATAGGATTAAGGCCCACCCTAATCCAATGTGACCTCATTTAACTTCATCACATCTGCAAACTCCTGTTTCTGAATAAGATCACATTCATAGGTACCAGGAGATAAGATTTGAACATGTGTATCTTTTTGGCTTGATTTGGACACAATTCAACCCACCACAGTATTCTGTGTTTGAACTCACACAGGCATTTAGTGTGGCTCCCAATTCCCTTCTAGTCCTCTTCTCATTGCCCATCCTCCATGGCTTGGCTCATGGGATCCCTCTCTCTATGCAGAACCACTTCCTCATGCCATTCTTTCTTCCTCCTTTCTACCTGGACAGTGCATCCATTCTTTAAAACCTTTATCAGATGCACTTCTTAAATGGTTCCTTTCCTCGTGCCACCAAATCTAATGTGATTCCTTGTAATTCTGCCCTCATTTTTCCTTGTATTAATCACATTTCTATCATTGTTTTAATTCCTCCAACTAGAAAGTCGGTTGCCTGAAAGAAGAAAATAAATATTGCTCATCTCTATCATCCCACGGTAGCTAAAACCGTGCTTTGCACTTTACAGGGTCACAGAATCAGAGAAAAAAAAGTAGATGTTTTGAAAACAGGAGGCTTCCATATTTTGCACACTAGAATAGGTAAAGCCTTAGTTTTTGCCCCCTTCTGCTGATTTTTCTCTGCTTCAAATAGGGGTAGTGTTTGGCATGAAGGCATTGTATTGTAATACAATTGCCTGAATATACAAGGCAATTATTCCGACTTCAGGCTCCAGCTCACTTTGTGATCTTGAGAAAGCCAATTGCTATGTCACAGTTTTACCAATTAATAAAATTGGAACTCACATAAAGAAAATACAGATGAAAAGTAGTAAGGAATAATTATTATTGAATGTCATTGAAGTATGGTTTCTTGATTTTTTTTCTCCATCCTTACTTGGACCCAAACTGAAATGAACATTAAAATCCTAGTAATAAGAAGATAAATGTGAAATGGATAATAAAGGATGCCACTAAAAATAAAAAGCCCAAGTCTGTCATCTTTATTCCCTAATCTTGGATTCAAAAAATACATGGTGTTGCTCAAAGACTCTGTTGCAGGTTATATATGTTTATGTATAAGGTTTGCACTTCTGTGTCTGTCTGTATTTTATGAATATATACATATACATGTTTTTATTCCTATTGAGTGATGCATCTATGTTTAAATTACAAGTGTGTCATGATTGATAATGATATGCATGATTTTCCTTTTGTCTTCAACATACAATGAAAGAATCTCTTGGTAGTCTTTCCTGTGGGGAATGTCTTTATTTTTTCTTAAGGTTGACTATCCACCAATGCTTTGGATCCTCTCCTCACTAATCTGTATGCATGCACTATACCTACCCATGTATTCATTGCATTGTTATAAAACTTTAATATTGTGATATGTAATACATTATCTCAGGCCTAGTTTTTCTATTTGTAATAATGACCTAATAAGTGTTCCTTGTTGCTAAAATTCTTTTGAAACTGCATACTAACTGGGTAGGCATCATTTGCGCACCATATATAAAACAATTGCTACTATTTTGGCTCATAAAGATTGTTGTAGAATATAAGTATTTCTAAGACCCAGAGATTCCCCCCATGGCATTTCCCCCTTTTAACATTCAATGTAGTTGCCCAAATTCAGACTCTCATTATCATTAATATTGATTGTTGGTTGGCTTTCTAAAACATGTTTGTATAGTGACATCAGCTAATTTCATGTCCCGTTGGGAGCATCTTTGTCAGTGGTAAAGTTGGCTATCATAAGACAGCAGTCCTTGAATATATTCATTAGCAGTTTTTCAGTTTTTAATTAGGATCTAAATTAGATTTCTTATTGTTACAACTCTCCACAGATGTGCCATACTTGTGCAGAAACTTACCAGGTATTTTTACCTTTGGTTTCCAAAGCACATAATAGTAAATGGTGTGATTGCTGCTTTGGATGCTGGGTTTTTTTTCTTTTTTTTTAAAGTCATATAAAAGGGTACGTGGCATATAAAAGTGTGGCGTAGACAAATGTGGCTAAAGAGTCCATCACTGAGACAACTGAATATCTTTGGTTGGCAGTGCATTCATTCTACAGAATATTTTGAATCAGATTGCGTGTATAGGGGACTAAATCCTTTAAAAACTATTGAGCATATGTTAATTGGTTTCTAAGACATTGTATTGTGCTTTCAGTAAACTGTTAATTTGGACCAGGAAAACTCTGTATTGACATCAGTCATTTTTATGCATTTCACAATCATCGAGATATTCCTTAATTCTTTTGCATTTTGTCTATATAATAGGAATGCTATCCTTGCTTTATCATATAGGGTTCCATTCAACATTGATTGGGTACCCAATAAAAGTGGAACTCACATTAAAAAAACACAGATGAAAAGCACTAAGAAATAATTATTATTGAATATCATCAAAGTGTAGTTTCTTGATTTTTTTTTACCTTGTCCTTACTTGGACCCAAACTGAAATGAACATTAAAATCCCAATGGTAAGAAGATAAATGTGAAATGGATAATAAAGGATGCCACTAAAAATGGTTATTTCCTTCCTCCAAATAGCTTATAATCTATTGGAATACATATGAGTACATAAATAACTGTCAAACAAGAAAAAATATTAAAATATTTTCTTTCTACAAATACTGGAATTTGTACCATTGTCTGATTTCTAATCAGTTTTATTTGCCCTTCTTCTTTACAGAGGATGAAACAGAGAGATAATTCATTGAGGCTTAAGAGTTGTTGTCCACTTAAATCCATGAATATATGTTATTAACTAGCCCATTTCTTCATTGATTTCAACAAATATTTATTGACTCTCTTTTGTGTATCAAGTTCTGTTTTTGGCGCTGAGAACAAAGAGATGAGTAAGACCAGGCCCTTTAATTTGAGGTGTCACAGACCACTGGAGAGAAATAATAGTTACTCAGATACAATATGAGACATTTCATAATATAGATATGTGCAGGGCTCTATCAGAACACAGAACAGGGAGGAGCAAATAAGCCTCATTAGTCAAGACCCTCTATTACAAAGAATATGAAAGATTTCCAGGTAGAAAAAAACAGTGAAGTTTTCTCTGTTTTGTTTGTATTATTCTTTTTCAATTATATATTTCAAGTTTTCAAAGATATGTAAAGATGGCTTATCTAATCATGAATGAAAATATTGTTCTAATACTTTGAACATGTGAAGGGAGGCCTAGGTTGGTGTTTTCTTTTCTTTTCTTTTCTTTTTTTTTTTTTTTTGAGTCCCTTTTAGAATGCCTCTTCTATGCAATAAAACAAGACACATGCAGAATCATGTCATTAAGTCAATAGGAGGGAGAGAGGCCCACAGATGTTTCTGTTAAGCAGGATATACTAACTGAAAATAATTTGTATAGATTTGTTTACTATTACATTAAATAACATTAATGGTTTCTTAAAATAACTGCAGCAGTTTTTGACCCTATAAAGTGATCATAAAGAAGTAAAAGTTTTTAAACAAATAAACAGGAGAAATTATTCAAATTACTATCTCACCTTGGGAGACTATCAGTTATGTAAGATTTAAAGAGTTCCAGTATTTAAGTATCTCTTTTTTATGTGTTGTTGACCTTACCCAACAAAACTGTAGATCTCATTATTGACAACTCTCTTTATACTCTATGACTTTACCCAGACAGCTGAATATTGCCAGAGAAAAACACGCAAATATGGTTCCTGGCCTCCCTTTGACCATAACATAAGGGAGACCCTTAAGGCTTCCTGGCAGTACTACTGTATTTCCAAGTCCATGTACTTTCCCTAGCTATTTTATAGCTGCTTTTCATCAGTTATCCAACACCTCCTCTCTCGTCCTCATTATCAGCTTCCTACTTCACTGAGAAAAAAAGTAACCAGAAAAGAACTTCTCAGTGTTCCCATCATCACAACCACCCAACCTCCTGAATCTGTGCCCATATTCCCCACTGTCTCTAAGGGTAAATTTATTCCTATCTAAGGCAAACCCCTTTACAAATGTTCTAGATCATTCCACTCTCACCTAGTCAAGATGTTGCTCTAGTGAATAGTCCCTTTCAAAACCAAACAAACACGATGTTCTATTTTCTGTATTTAAAAAATCCACCTTTATCCCTGCCCTTTTGTCTACCTGCCATCCTATTTCTTGGCTCTCCCTCACACCTGCAGTCCTCAAGAGTTGTCTCTACTCACTCTCCTTGTGTATACCTCCTCGCCTCCCATTCTTTTTTAAAGTCACTACAATTAAGCTTTGGTATCCACCACTTCCTAAAACTGCTGCTGTGAAGCTTTTCAGTGATTTCTGAGTTGCTAAACCAAATGACATTTCCCTGAGGACTTACCTGCCGCATTTAACGCAGATAATCACTCCATCCCTCTTGAAATTATTTCTTCCCTTGGCTGCAAGACACCTGGCTGCGTGGGGTTTTGTTCCTACCTTGCTTAACCAACTTTCTTAGTCTAATTTGCTGGTGTCTTTTCTCTTACTAACCTATATTGGAGTTCCGTGGACCTCCTTTCTCTGTCTAAGCTCACTTTTAGGTGATCTCACTAAGGCTCATGATTTTAAGTATCAGCCATATATTGACGACCCCTCCATGCACAGCTCCAGCCCTGACCTCTGCCCAGAATTCCTGACAAACAAATCCAACAGCCCACTCCTCATCTAAAGCTTCACGTGTCCACAACCAAAGTCCTGATTTTATCCTGCTAAATGTACTCCTCCTACATTTTTTCTTAGTAAATGACAAACAAATCCAACAGCCCGCTCCTCATCTAAAGCTTCACGTGTCCACAACCAAAGTCCTGATTTTATCCTGCTAAATGTACTCCTCCTACATTTTTTCTTAGTAAATGACATTTCTAAACTATTAGTTGCTCAGGTCAATAACTTTGGAATCATCCTTAATTCTCTTTCTTTCATGCCCCAGATCCAGTCAGTAAAGAAATCATGCCAGTTTTGCCTTCAAGAACTGGCCACTTCTTAAAACATGCTGAGGTACCTAAGTGATTACAATAATTTTATGCTTTCAAACTCATTGAGATTTTTAGAAACCCCTTAAGTCACAACAAGTTTCATGACTATGGTTTGTAATAAAAATGTATATAATTCAAATTTAGTTCAAAAAAACATAAATAGAAAATAGGAAATGGTTTTCGTGAGTGATTAATGACCCTGAAAACCAATTCTGAAATAACAATTTTCAAAATGATTTGCTCTAGAGCAACATCAGTGTAATGAATATTTAGCTTACCAAATTATCACTTACAAGGATAATGTTCATTTGGTTTTCTAGGTTCTGAATTATTATTTAAAAATCATCTCTATGATTATAATCACAGTTTGTATTAAGATCTCATGAATCATAGGAAAACTTATCACTCTATAATGTTGATAAAATACTGGCTCTACCATTTTCTAGCTATGTTATCACAAACAAGTTCCCCACACTCTCCGTGCTTCAGTTTCCTCATCTGTCAATGGCAATAATAAAGAGTGCCTACCACTGAATTTCTTAGTAGGTTCAAGTAAGATCATGTACTTGAAGTACGTAGAATTAGTACCTGTCATGAAGTTGGAGGCAGGCACTGTGCTAGGAGTGAGAGAGTTCTGTGGTAGAGTCTTTGTTAGTAAAAGCCCTCAGAGAATTTAAGCATTAATAGGATATTTGAAAGACATTGCAAGGTTTCAGGAATTGCTCGAGACAACCATAAAGGAGACATCTGAAGGCAACATGTATTACTAATGTACAAAGTGAGAGAACTAGCCAGCAAATGCTGTAGACATTCAAATGAGAGGGAAAGATGACTTCCACCACCAGCAGTTTAAAATAATTTATGGTGAAATTTTTGCTTTTTTAAATGCTCAATTTCAATGACAATAAAATCAAGATCTATACCCAGAAAGCACTAATTTTGGCTTACAAACGTGCAGAAACATAGGACTTTATACCAACTACTAATGTAGAGCTTAGATTACATGCTATAAGAGAAACTCTTCTGAAATACAGATACCTATTTATGTGTGTGTAGGAAAAACACACATTTATATTGTTCCCACTACTCACTGATTTATTGCACTGTTGATCACTTTGTTTTTATGTGTATGTAGTGTAAATTTATTATAGACAGTATCAATTATGTATCACTGGGAACATTTCTTCTTCCTGGTACAATCATATATTTACTGAAGACATAAATTTAATCAACAAATATTAATTGCTGATCATTGTGATTTCATTATCTCTGCCTTTCAAATACAGACATGCTTTCCTGAAGTGTAACTAATTGTCCTTAACCCTAGGACTGTGAAGCTATGTATACAAGTAGACAAAATTATTTCAAAGTTCGACCCCAGGAAAGGGTAAAAGAGGACCTAAAACCTTTATCTTTTCCCCACTCTAGTTGGCCCGCCACAATAAACTATTGCAGCAGATGCTCAAACCAGGATCAGATCCAGATGAAGGAGATGAAGCCTTAAAGTATTATGCCAACCACACTGCACAGATTGAGGTAACCATCTATTATTTATTGAAAGGGACCAACTGTGAAAAGTTATGCTTACTTTCTATTTTAGACCATTTTCATATTTTTTTCTAGAGCAATGATGCAGAATTGAGTGGTTTAAAGTGAAAAATGTATAGTAAAAGGATGAGTGAGGAGTAATGTATAGTAAAAGGATGAGTGAGGAGTGATGTATAGGAAAATGAGGTGTACATCTTTCAAAGTTGTCTTTTTACTAAGACTATATGTAAAATTTCTTTTGTAATTAATAGATTTTTTTTAACCATAGAAGCAATTAATCATTGCAGAGCAATAGTGTTTGAGAGATGGGACTATTATAATAGAAGGCTTCATTCAGGAAAAGGTATCTTTTTTAAAATTGTGGAAGGCTTATTAAAATAGAGATCTCCAACAATTCACAAGTGGAGTAAACATGAGAGAAACTAATACAGTTTTCATATTGATGCCATAGCCTTGGAAAGGTTTAACAGTTTCCATTTTCAGTATGCAGCAATTGACCTCCCCCGACCCTCATAAATGAGACATTATTTAATGGTTGGTGGCAGTTCAGGAGGTGTGGGTCAAAATGGACTTATCATTATATGTTCTGAGACCCATCTGGCTGTCATTTACTAGCTATGGTATCATTTTGACACTGGCTGGCAGAGCTAATCAGGCAGAAGTGAGCAGAGTAGTTGACGCTTGTCACTCCTATAATTTACGTTTATACATTCATTCATTTTGGCAGATATTTTTTACTTTTCAGCAGAGTGCATAATGGGCATCACTGTGTTCACTCTCGGGATATATAACCCCTACACTGTATTGTTTACTATTGCCATACCTTTGTGTCACAGAAATGGATACCTTGCTCACATTTGTAAACATTAATAGTACCACAACTTTGGTGTTAGACTTGACTTAGTGGAACCCATGAGCTGGACTAGCAGCAAAAATATTTCTGTACAAGTAGAAATACGTCTTCAAACCATGAAGGTCTTAAGGAAGATCCCAGAAGTCAAAGTACAAAGCTAGGAGATCAGAAGAGACCAGGGAATAGGAAATAGAGTGAGCAGGCCATGCAGAGAAGTTTGGTTAATGCCTGTGAGAGATGGGAGCTGTCGATGTTGTTTTATTGATTCCAGCAGTGAGGAGAGATTTAGCTATAAATACATACATTCAGTAAATATTTACTGAGCACTTACTCTCTACCAATTCACACATATAGAAGATAATTCTGTCATAAGTATATAAACAAAGGGCCAAGGAAATGTAGAGAAAATAGTAATTAGTGGTGCCTGAGCAATTTCAGGATAGATTTCACTGAGGTTACCTTTAAGAATGTATTAAAGATTGAGTATGAGTTTCTCCTTCAGAATGGGGATTTCAGAAGGAAGAAAGTTAAGTGAAGGGAAGGTAAAAAACACATGAAGGAGATGACTATTTTCAAAAGATCAATCTGGTTGCTGTTTGGAGACAAGACTGGAAAAGAGAGTGGGATAGAAAAAACACAGGCCGGGCGCGGTGGCTCAAGCCTGTAATCCCAGCACTTTGGGAGGCCGAGACGGGCGGATCACGAGGTCAGGAGATCGAGACCATCCTGGCTAACACGGTGAAACCCCGTCTCTACTAAAATATACAAAAAATCAGCCAGGCGAGATGGCGGGCGCCTGTAGTCCCAGCTACTCGGGAGGCTGAGGCGAGAGAATGGCGTAAACCCGGGAGGCGGAGCTTGCAGTGAGCTGAGATCCGGCCACTGCACTCCAGCCTGGGCGACAGAGCGAGCTCCGTCTCAAAAAAAAAAAAAAAAAAAAAAAAAAAGAAAACACACATTGATCAGATAGGAAGATATTATAATGGTAAATGTGAGAGATGATGATATCGAAGATGGCTGGACTGGAAAATACATATATATAGATACATGCATGTACATCTCTATATATTGATATATATATATATATAGTAAACACACACGTATACATATACATATTGACAGGGCTTGAAGTTGAAATGCACATGTTAGGAGAATGGTGTGCAAAAGGATGTCCTCTGGGCTACTCATTTGAATAAATGAGCAAAAGTTGGTGCCATGTATGAGAATGCTAGGAGAGAGTGAAGTTTGGCAGCTAAAAGATAGAAGAAGATTATTTGTTCATTATTGGATAGATTGAATTCGAGGTGACTTTGAGTCATCCATGGAGTTCGATATACAAGTCCGGGTTTCAAAGGAGTGGTCCAGGCTGATGAACTCATTCATCAGTTCTCATGTTCATCCGAAGCCAGCTCACATGACCTACTCAGAGAGGCCTTCCTCCCTTCTCCAGGCATTCATTAATTTCATCTCACTGTGTATGCTTCCACAACAGTTTGGTTATTCTGTTAGTTTAATATTTATCACATTGGAATATTATTAGCTTCATATATGTCACTTCTCCCTTACTTGAGGCAGGGACTGGTCTTGGTCATCTTTGTATTTCCAAAACTGAACCCTGTGCCTTGAACGTAACCACAACAATTCATGTTATTGAGAATAATAGTTTGTCTGCAAGTTGTAGACTTAAAGACCCTGGGAAATAGGAAGAGCCTCACGTCTAATCGCCCATCTAAGAAGGTATTGCCCTGTAATAATCTGCTTCTGCTTTAAATTCTTCCTGCAATAGAGTTCTCACTACATCACGAGGAAACTGATCTGATTTTGAATGACTCTAATAATTAGAAACTTTTTTAAAATAAAGAATTAACATTAGCCCATTTTAATATTTACATTCAGAACATTTTCCCCCCTCAACATGATAGCTTGACTCTAACATCTGAAGAGCCATCATGATTACTAAACTACAAGCTCTTACCCATTGGGGTTGGTGGTGTTTTTTCTCCAACATGCCTCACCTAAAGACTGAATAAGCATTTGTTGAATAAATGTATTGAAAAATCATCCATCTCTGGTTTTTTGCAGTTAACACACCTCCATTTCCTTCAGTAATCCCTCCAGTTTGTCCATGCTGTTTGCAAAATGTGGCAACTGTAATCAAACATAACATTTCATAAAAGGACTGAAGAGCTTGGCTTATAATAATCTGACACGACTTCTTTGATGAACCCTGAGATTTTTTTAAAAATATTTGATACTATTGGATCAAGTAAACCTTTTTTCCCCATATGGTTGCCTGTCATACCAAATATGTCCAATTATTTTGTACAATTGATTTTAGTAACCTATATCCAGGAATTTTTATTTACCTTACTAAATTTCATGTAGTTTGCTTTATGACAGTATTCTAGTATGTAATTGAATATATCACATATCATTTAGGATACCTTCAGTTACAAGTTTAATAGAATACCACACTGACAATTGTTTAGACAGTAAAATTTTATCTGATGGGAAGTCTGGAGTATCAGTAGTTCTATAATTGATTCAGTGACTCAGTGATGTCTTAAAATATGCAAAATCTTCACACATTTATACTAGGTTCCTTATCATGCTGACTCTGTCTCACCTCATGGTTGCAAAATGGCTGCTCTTAGACCCTTTTGTTCTAAGCAAGAAGAAAGATGGTACAGGCAAACCAAAGAAACAAAAACAAACAAACAAAAAACTTTTGTTTTTATATATTTGGTTTTCATTTTTGTTTTTGTTGTTGTTGTTGCTGCTGTTGTTGTTGTTTTGTGTGTCTCTTATGGCTCTCTGCCTTTACCAACAAACAAAATCTCTCCTGGAAGCCCTTTCGGGAGATTTCTCTTTATGCCTCACTTTCTAGAGGTACAGCCCATGACCACCACCACACCAGTCAGTAGCAAAGGGAAGCAGAATTACTCCTTTGGGTTAAGCCAATCCTTATTCATTCCTGAGAACTGGGCACTGTACATAAATGTGAACCTTGAAATTTAGGCTACATGAACCCTTGTTACATAGTAAAGCTGTATGAAAATAGTCAGCCTTTTTTTTTTTTTAGTCTAAAGTTAAACAATCACAAATAACAAATAAGGGAGGCTCAAAATTATGGGTATTTAAATATGGGTATATGTTTACATGGATGTTGTACCTACAAAAATATGTTTTGCCATGAGTAAGAGAACATTTTAATGATAGAAAGCACTTTTCTCTGTAGAGTTCAGACACATAATGTTGAATATGTCATTTGTTACCCGAAAGCCCCTTTTAGGACGAAGAGGCTAAGAACAAGATACAAATAGTATAAGTGCTATATTTAAGCCTACCCAGCCAATCACTTTCTAATTAAGACTGTCTTAGTTTTAGGATGTACTTCACAAAAATAAAAATGGGTGGCAGAAGTATAATGCTAACCCAGAAAGAATAAAAGGTTTTTAGTTTTTGTTATGTTAAACAAAGTATAGTGTTTATGATATATTAGTCAATTAATTTCTCTTTTTTAAGAGAAAAATGCAAAGTAGTGTAGTAAAAAGGGTTCTTTCAGATATTTCAAGTTGGCATATTTTTTCACAACTGAGTTCATAAAACATCATCTTCAAACTCATATTAAAAACAAAAGCAAGTCTAAGGCTGAGGTGTCCAAAAGGCTAAAAACAATGCAAATTAATGTTTTCAGATTGTCCGGCATGATAGGACCATGGAACAAATAGTTTTTCCTGTCCCCAATATATGTGAATACCTCACTCAAGAATCCAAGTGCCGTGTGTTCAATACAACTGAAAGGGATGAACAAGGAAGTAAAGTGAATGACTTTTTCCAGCAAACAGAAGATCTCTACAATGAAATGAAGTGGCAAAAGAAAATCAGGAGTAAGTACAGTAAACTGAAATGGTTAGTTTTGTGCATAGTGGTAGATAATTTGGTACTTTGGGACGCATGATGCAGCTCATTTAAATTGTTTTTTAATTTCTTGCCAGTCTGACATACTGAATTCACTTGCAGGCTTAAGGATGTCCACTTAGTCTACCACTGGAGCCAAGACACCTGCAGCTTAAGGAAAACAGAAAGCCCTAACTAATTACATCAACTCTTCATGATGATCCCTTTTTTAAAATAAATATTATGAAATGCAGGGTTGCAGCTGTACGTTTTCAAATGTTGAAGAGCTGTAGGTTTGAAGCCCATGAGTGGGCCCTGACTGGCCTGTCAGTGAATAGGATTGAGAGACATCAGCTCCTGCACACTCTTCCTCTATTGTCCTGAGATTGAGGGGCTTGTTTCATGTTTTGCTGAGAGTAATTCTTTCTTTGAACATATCTTTACCTCCCCTCACCAAACAAGCTCTACATGTCATGACACTTGTATTTAAATAAGACAATGTTATAATATTCCAGTTAAAAAATCAGTTTAGTACAGTTCCCATGACTTATCTCTTAGATCTCAAACCTATTAGGAAACACTGACTTTTAAAATTTTAAATTTTAGAATTTTTAAATAAACTTTAGTTTGTTTTCCAAGATAAGGGATCTCATGAGTTTTTCACAAAAGTCAGTGGGGGAAACTCTTGAGTAGGTCTTTTTCAGTCCCTTGGAGTTTTCTAGACAAACAGGATATGGTCTCAATATTTCTATTCAACAGTATTTCATTATGCTAGTTTTCAGGAACTTTGGTAGGTATGATTTATGAATTTGAGTGGTGCTTGAGAAATGTCTTTAGGTATAGGGGTGTGGTATGCATTTTCAGGCTTTTAAAACAGAATGTTTTTTAAAAAATCAAAATTATTCTCCCTTAGCAATTTACCATGTAGAGCCTTATGGAATTCAGTGAAAATTTTGGGTGTCTAAAATACATATGAAGACACAATTTCATTTGGAGCATTTAAAAAACATACATTTTCTGGCCAGGCATGGTGGCTCATGCCTGTAAATCCCAACACTTTGGGAGGCCGAGGCAGGCAGATCATGAGGTCAGGAGATTGAGACCATCCTGGCTAACACAGTGAAACCCTGTCTCTACTAAAAATATAAAATATTAACCAGATGTGGTAGCATGTGCCTGTAGTCCCAGCTACTTGGGAGGCTGAGGCAGAAGAATCGTTTGAAACCAGGAGGCAGAGGTTGCAGTGAGCCAAGATTGCACCACTGCACTCCAGCCTGGGCAACAGAGCGAGACTCTGTCTCAATAAAACAAATAAACAAACAAAAAACAAAACAAAACAAAAAACACATATATTTTCTCCTTGACAATCAATTGAATACTGAACTAGTGCTTTGGGGGGTCTGTGCTTTTAAAAAAAAAATAAGCATTTTGTCATTTACCAAAAATTAATTCTTAAAATAATTTTCAATGTACATTTTACTGTAAAATTTGGAAGCAGCTTATTATGAGGCCATAGGCAGAATCTAATTCATTTGGTGGATTCAGTAGTGAGGATTTGTTATTACAAATGCATGCATCAACATGTTATAATTTTGTCTTAATAGTCTACCTTTAAAAACGAGGACTCCTAATTGAGGAATGATGGAGATGCAGATGTTTACAGTTTATGGTACATTAGTCAATTAAATGGCATAGCTAATCATAGCATATTTCGGCATTGGAATGTTCCCTTCCAAGAGAAGGAAAACAAGATGTACTGAAGAGAAGTACAGTTTGTAAGTAGGCAATAGGCACTAGGTTGAAATTCACAGGATTTATCTACAAAGTTTATCATTTCCATTTGAAAATCAATGTGCCTTTCCCCCTTGATTAACTTAAATTTTTTAATCCTGGTGTTAAGTTTTTAAAAGTTGGAGAATGGACAAGACCTATAGGAGCCATGTGAGTGCCCAGGGCAGGCTAGTAAGTTTGGCTCTCATTCAAACTTACATGCATTACAAGTCTGTTCAGTTATTTAACAGAGGTGGAAAGAACTGACTTTTGGTTAATGTAAGCTGTATTCGATTGATGCATTTACTAATTCATTTCTGATGACAGACACAGAGTCCTTTGTTGAATATATTCAGCAAAGCCTGTTCCACTTATTAGCAGTTTTTATTGTAGTGCTCATTTTCTTCTGCTGTTTCAAACCCAACAAGTTCTTAGGAAGATTTAAGGTTTAAAATGTAGATAATATTATAAATCACTAGTTCCCTGTCAGGAGTACTATGTCTCATGATTAGGTTTCATAGTTTCAGGTAACTGTGACTGTGTCTAGGAATTTTCATTAGAAATATGTCTGTGCTATGGGTTTGGAGTCTTTTTATTTGACTTTAAGGCATGGGAGTGGGACCAATTTATCAATATTACCAAATTATCCAGTGAAGTATATCATTTCATTAAAAGGGACCCCAGGCAACTGCTAAACTGCTCTGTGGATAGATTACAGAGAATTATTACAGAATCACCTTTTCTGACCACCTTTAGCGATTACAAAATTCCTCGCCCTTCCACAGTAGTTTAGGCCTAAACTGGCTGAAGGATGAAAAAAGGAATCAAATTTCACTCCTTTATGGTTCTGATTGTTTTTAATAAACTTACTTAAGTCAAATACTTATTTAAATAGGTTTTTATAATAGTTTACAAAAATGATGCATTTAGTAAAATATTGTTTTGGTAAGCCTCGTGTGTTGAAACCAAAATTTATTTTTCTGTTCTGTTCCTTTATGCCTCTCACTCCCTAGATAACCCTGCACTGTTCTGGTTCTCGAGGCACATCTCTCTCTGGGGGAGCATTTCCTTCAACCTGGCTGTGTTCATCAATTTAGCTGTTGCTCTCTTCTACCCATTTGGGGATGATGGAGATGAAGGCAAGTGCTCGTTTTTCCTTAAAAGATCAATATTTTAAAGTTCCCACTTAACTATTTAGAGCTTCAAAATAAGAATAGTTTCATTCCTGTTAAATGGATTTTTCTATACTTGTTGGAAGTAGAGTATGATAGTAAATAGAATAGGCAGAAAAGTGTGGTCAATAGAATTATTATTTTTTAAAAAGCTCATATACACAGTTGTTATTAGAGCTATATTATATCTTGGCAAATAAAGCAATGAAAAGATTTGTCATTTCTACCTAATTATTATGACCCCAAACATTTTTATACTGTATCATTTCAGTTATGCAAATGACAGCTCTGTGCCCAAATATTAATTGTTGTTACCTAAATACTGGCATTTATATTTTACTCTCTTTGTTTTCTGTCTTGTCTAAGATTTCTATAGTAAGCGTACATGTAATCTAGAAATAATTTTTAATTCTATACTAAAGTCAGGGATTCTTAAGATAATTAAATGTTTGTCATCTGAGGTTTCAAAAGTGAACAGCATATGACAAGACAATAATAGGAAATAAAGGATACTGAATATGAAACTAATATTATTAAACTAATAATACAGAAGCAAAAATGAGAAAGTATATCATTTTAGGTGAAATTAGAAATATAGGAGCAATATACTGAATCGTGAGACTTTGGGAAGTAAGTTTTGTGTAAGTTTGGTGGAGAGCATGGGAAGTATGTTACAGGTTTGGGCTATAATCTGGTAAATAACTTTGGAATGGGCATGGAAAGAATGGCTTGGAAGAAAAGATAGAGAAATCAGCTAATAATAACCATGCAGTGCTTTTGCGTCTCATCATTTCGTGGGATTACTGTGAGAATTTAATGAGATGCTGTAGGTAAAGCATTTAGAATAGTACCTGATAAACCTTCAATAAAGTTCAATGGTGGTGGTTGATGTTTAAAAGGTACATATTTATACTACAGAAAGAAACCTCGAGGAAAGAGAGTATGATAAGAGCAATGGGTATTTCAGCCTATTTCAGATGAACTGGGGGTGGGCAGGAAAGGAAATCAGAGTCCGAAAGTCATTTGCTCTTTTACAGATTCATTACAGATAACATAAATATCAAAGTTCTAAACTTTAGCTGTAATCTGAGTAGTCATGAATAACCACTGTTTTTGGAAGGCATACCCAGAAAAAAAGAAGAATATTAAGCAAAGGAGTGGATGTATGAGTTAAATAGCAGTGAAAATGTAACACATATTTGGCCATCCATTATAGAGCAACTGCACATTCACCAGGAAGTAAAAACGGCTTTCTCTTCACTATGTTTAGTCTCCTTTAGTGATAAACTCTTAGCATGGAGGAATATAACTCTTGGGAGGAAAGAAGTCCAGCATGAAATGATAAATCAATATCATCTGCACACAGAATGCAGACAAGATTATAGAGTCCCAGTTAGTAGAAGCATAAAGTCTTAAAAAAGGAAGCAATTCTGGAAATCATCTAATATCAAGCACTCATTTGACAGATGAACAGATGGAAGTCCAGAAAGCCTAAAAAATAGCATATCTTAGAGTAGAAGGCTAACCCTTTTGTGTCCAATCTAGGATCTTTCTCCATGGATTAGAAGCATGTCATTAACAGGCGCCCCTTCTTCATACAGGACCTGATTTCCCTTGAGTTCCATTCCATGATCTGCCTTTCTTGACCACCAGAGCCAATGTATGTAGGCTCTGCTGCCACCTATTGTACATGAAATATAAGAGTGATGGGAAATGCCACCCCTCTGGGCAGTTGCTCTTTACTCATTCAGGAGAAGCAGAACACATGGTATTTGTAACACTTGCCTGGCCAATAATAGTTATAATAGTAATACTGATAATAATAGCAGCGGATGTTGTTCACCACTTAGACTGGGTCAGGGAAAATGCTAAGCACTTCGCATACATTTCACTTAATCTTCCTGACAAATCCGTATTCTTATGAAGGAAGAATATCCTTATGGATGAAGAATATTTTTATGGATGAAGAAACTGAGGCTGAAGATTTGCCTTGTAATTAGAGTTCAAAAATATGTATTTTAAAATAAGCTCACCAGGTATTGCTGGTGCAACTGGTCCTTGAAAAAGGACTTGAAGTAACAGATTTTCAAAGATGTTCTTTACCCATTAATGGTGGGACGGGAGGAGCATTTTCTCTCCTTAATACTTTATATGTGTATCCATTTTCTATAATAAACATATTATTTTAATAATACAAATGTTTTTTAATTTACTCTATATATTTTTAAATCTTAAAAAGTATGAAGTTTATCTTTTATAAAATAAAATCCGGAAAGCAAAATTGCAAACTTCAATCCAGTTCACATCATAGAGCTCTGCTATCTACCTCATGCAGACTCTATAGTTTCCTGCACAGAACATGCTGCTTCTTACTTCCCTGTTTCTCTCCATCCCTCTGTCTCCCAAGTAGCCTCATGAGATCTTTCTGTTTCCTCTACCTCAGTCCAGCTAAAGCAGATATCCACTCAGGAATCCCTGGGTGGCCTGTACTATTGTGCCTTATTCATTTCTTGGTCCCTTAACTAGACTGTGAAGTCTTTGAGGACAAGGACAAGTTTACTAATCTTTGTATTTTTTTAAAATACAAAGATGGTAAAACCTTTGTATTTAACAGTGCCTGGCGCATAGCAGCACTCCATCAACAGTTGTTGAAGGAATTGAAATCACCATGAGGAACTCATTTTCTTTAACGCAAAGCACTTGGCAGAAAGAAAGAATTACACTACAAATTTTAATATAATTTTTAAAAATCACATGCTATCTTGGTATAAGACATTCCCATGGCATCAATTTTCTCCTAGTTATGGGAGGTATAAGTTTGTTAGTCCCAGAAATAGGACTAACAAACACAAGGCTGGAAGACATGGTGCGCTATCATCAGGTGCAGATGCAGACTTTACTTCTAGAAAAGGACTAGATAGCAGTTAACAGCAGTAACCAAGGTAGAGCCTCAGCTTAGGATATCTAAGTGGATGTGGTGCTTAGAGGGAAGGGAAGGCATGAGCTGCCATTTTGTCAATGTCAAGCCCCAAGGTTATGTCTGGGTCATCTGGTTATAGTTCTGGATGAGTTATTTAATTATAGCTCCATGAATAAGGTTAACATTTGGTCAGGATTAGCTTAGTCTTAATCTGTTGCACACTGCATGGCTGCATGGCTATGAATGCTGAGGAAAGAGAGCTAAGACTGTTACACACACTTGACCATCAGAATTGTCTGGAGGAAAACTCTGTGCTGGTGGTGAAGGTTCTTTGATGCTGGATTTGGTCTAACAGGCTGAACAACTGTATGCCAGGGCCACTATGAAGTGATTTAGAGATGGGTGAGATTAAAGATGGATGAAAATTCCTTCAAGAAGTGCTTAAAAATGATGGAGACATGTCAGAGAACCCAGGATCCACCTAGAAAGGTCTCTAGGTGGTCAAATATGAGAAAATTTAGAGAAAAAGATTATTGACAGTGACACATTATCTCCCATAGCATAAAATAAGAATCCAGGAGTTCCTGTTGATAGTGGAAAGAGAAAGCTCTTTTTTAATAATTGTATTCCAATTAATGAAATACAGACAGAATGATGGAAATAGAATGTCACCATTTGGCAAACATCACAGTAGTAAAAATTATCCATGGATGCTAAAATTAATGAGTGACCATATGATGAAAAGTATATAACCTATATATAATATACAAGTCTCTCTCTACAATATACTTAATTATGAAAGGAAAAATAATAACTTTAAAGTGGGGGAAATCGCTTTAAGTGATCAGCATTAATGGCACCAGTAATGAAACCCAGCAACATCACGTGCCTCCTGATACAATCACTGACAAGGATGTAACATCATCTTCCAAAAATGAATTAACTGAGAAAATTTCAGACAAACCCCAAATGAAGGCTATGCTACGACATAATTGGCCAGTACTCTTCAAGGTGTCAAGCTTATGAAAGACAAAGAAAGACTGAGGAACTATCCAAATTAAAAGATACTAAAGAGACATGACAGCTGAATCCCATGTGTGACCCTGGTTCAGAAGAAGGACGTAAATTGGGCAAATGACCAACTTTGACTATATAGATGGTAAAAGTGGTCTATCAATGTTAATTTCCTGATACTGATCATTGTAATGTGGTTATATGAGGTGTTGACATTTGGAGAATCTAGGTAAAGGATAAAGTTAAAAAAGAAAAAATAATAATAAATGTAAGGATTCTGTCCAACCCTGAAGTTCCTTGACTCGGTGTAGAAGTTGATTATGAAATCACCTGATAAGTCTTGGACTACAAAAAAGAGCTCTGCTTAAAATATGCCACCCTTCTAACCCCAGATCCTAATACATGCTGGTACCAATGTGATGTTGAGAACAGAGGGACTGGCAGAGGGAAGGAGCCATGTATGCCTCCTCCAAGTATATTTTCCAGTCTGAACACCTGAACTGCTAGGAGTTTCTTGTGCCCAAATATTTGATTCACACTTGGGTTATGATATTAACTGAGAGAGTAGTTTCCCTCTTCAACCAGATAGTGGGGTATAATAACTAAAGGGAGACATTCTCTGAGAATTATCTAAAGGGAGAGATAATTCTCAGAGGACCAGCCTGTTGGACATTCTTCACCCTCTCCTGGCAGACAGAGAATCTCCTTTAATTGCCAGGCTTTGAAGAGTTTGGTTTCAATTTGTTCAGGAGTACAGGGCTTATTTTTTATGGCTAAAGGTTTTGGGTTGGGTTTCTTTGTTTGGCTGATTGGTTTTTGTGGCTGTTTGTTTGTTTATCATATGCTTCTCTAAAAAAGAAAAGTGCCAATGTTGAGGAATGAGGCTACACTGGTTGTGGCTGAAGCAGCAGCTTCTGGTGCTGGGAATGTCCTGGGAGTCCACATAGAAACTGATGGCTGCCACGCCAGATACCCCTATCCTGGATTTCATTTGGCAAAGGCAGACTAGTTAGTGGAGAAAATTGATGCCATGGGAATTTCTTATACCAAGATAGCATGTGATTTTTAAAAATTATATTAAAATTTGTAGTGTAATTTTTTTTATCCGTCAAGTGTTTTGTGTTAAAGAAAATGAATTCTCCATGGTGATTTCAATTCCTTCAACTTAACTGTTGATGGAGTGCCACTATGTGCCAGGTACTGTTAAATACAAAGATTAGTAAACTTGTCCTTGTCCTCAAAGACTTCACAGTCTAGTTAAGGGACCAAGAAATGAATAAGGCACAATAGTACAGGCCAGCCAGGGATTTCTGAGTGGATATCTGCTTTAGCTGGACTGAGGTAGAGGAAACAGAAAGATCTCATGAGGCTACTTGGGAGATAGAGGGATGGAGAGAAACAGGGAAGTAAGAAGCAGCATGTTCTGTACAGGAAATTATAGAGTCTGCATGAGGTAGATGGCAGAGTTCCATTATGTGAACTGGATTGAAGCTTGCAATTTTGCTTTCTGAATTTTCTTTTATAAAGGATAAACTTCATACTTTCTAAAATTTATAAATGTATGGGGTAAATTATAAAACTTTTTGTATTATTAAAATAATATCATGCTTATTATAGAAAATGGATACATATATAGAGTATTAAGGAAAGAAATGGGAAAAGAATGGCTTTGAAAATCTGTACTGTGGGCTGGGCGAGGTGGCTCATGCCTGTAATCCCAGTACTTTGGGAGGCCAAGGCAGACAGATCACCCGAGGTCAGGAGTTGGAGACCAGCCTGGCCAACAGGGTGAAACCCCCCAACTCTACTGAAAATACAAAATTTAGTCAGGCGTGGTGTCAGGTGCCTGTAATCACAGCTACTTGGGAGGCTGAGGCAGGAGAATCGCTTGAACCTGGGAGGCAGAGGTTGCGGTGAGCCGAGATCAGGCCACTGCACTCCAGCCTGGGCGACAGTGCAAGACTCAAAGAAAATCTGTACTGTCTTCTCTAGAGTTTGTCAGAGAGACTTCAGTTTTCTTTTTAGCATTGAATCTTCAGATAGAAACCAATATGATCATTCTTAGAGAAGAGAATGATAAACATCATTGTTAATAGCTGTTTTTTTTTTGAGACGGAGTCTCACTTTGTCGCCCAGGCTGGAGTGCAGTGGCGCTATCACAGCTCACTGCAAGCTCCGCCTCCCGGGTTCACGCCCTTCTCCTGCCTCAGCCTTCCCAGTAGCTGGGACTACAGGTGCCCGCCACCTCGCCCAGCTAGTTTTTTGTATTTTTTGGTAGAGACGGGGTTTCACCGTGTTAGCCAGGATGGTCTCCATCTCCTGACCTCGTGATCCGCCCGTCTCGGCCTCCCAAAGTGCTGGGATTACAGGCTTGAGCCACCGCGCCTGGACCGTCAATAGCTGTTTTAAATAACTTTTGAGTTTATTCATTCAAATATATATTTAGTGTGAACCTATGTGCTAGCTACTATACTAGACATTCTTTGAGTTCTTTTCACAAAGGGATCAAACACCCAATTTTAAGTGTATGACTGTAATTTCTGTTTGATCAAGGGGAAATCTCAGCAAACCAGATATTGTCTTGGAAAGAATAGTGAAGAGGTAGATAGTTTATCAGGAATTAGTGACAATGCACAATGTGACTATCTATGCCAAATTATTCTAGAATAAGAATGTCACCAAGACATTGCTTATGAATTATGCTGAAAAGTCAGATGTAAATGTGCCTTGAAGATGTTGTCAGTTCTAGTGAACTTAAAACCTAAGGTGTGTGACTTGGGGAATTGATAACTGGAGACTTAGTTATTTATTCAAAACAAACTCACAGAATATATTTTTGTTTGTTAATCAACAAATTTTTATTTGTTGTTGTGTAACAGGCATGGCGATAGGCCTAGAGATGGCCCTTATCCTTTTAGAGTTTATATTCTGATGGAGTCTCAAGTCCCAGTAAGGAAGAGAGAAAGTTGAAGGCATTATTTACTCTATGGCTGTTTGAGGTCTGTGAGGTCAAGGCAGTTGGTGGTCAGTCTGTATTTTGGTAGATGTAGAGTGCTTACAAGCCAACATCATCGTAAATGCGAGTAGGGTACCTGTATGTTAGCATTGCCAGAGGACAAGAATTGAAGGTAACTTTCAGAGCAGTTTACCCTTTTTCTTTCCCCATCTCCAAATTAATCTTATGAGATTATAAATTTGGTGAGGGGGGCGAATATCACATCTCTCTTCCCAACCTCCTTTCATCGTTATGTGCTTTCAGAGACAGCATAAGAACAAACCTTGCAAAAGTAAACATGTCTAAATGAATACTGTTCATTACCTGATTTTTTGTTTGTCTTTTAACAGCTGGCAGGATCTTCCTGCCTATTTCTGAGATGTTAGCACACACTGTGAACTAAGAGTTTTATACAGAATTCATTAAAGGAGTCAGATAATCCCAGAGTTTGACAGTACAAAAGCTATGCACACCAAGCCCTTGAGGTGTTTTGCGTGCAGTAGCAAATTTTATAAATAAAGATAAGAGGTGTGGCCAAAAGAATAAGACTGTTATTGAATATTTACCAGAGGATGTAGTGGAAAATCTCCATTTTGTTGTTTCCTTTCTATGTCAGCCTATAGACATGCATTTGAGGCCCCAGAGCAGATCCAATCAGCCCAAGAATGTTGCCTCTTAATTTACTTCTGCAAATGCAGCACCACGTGACCTTCAGGAAAGGATTCCTTGAATGCATATGTTAGTGCAAATGTCAATGAATTGTACTATTTATTAAAGAAAGAATATTTTTTAGCCTCTCTTTTGGGGAGTTTCTAAGAAATCTTATGTGTAACGGAGTCTGTTTTTTAAGACATTTGGAATGTGAATTTTCTGATGATTAAATAGCTAACCATTTTATTTAGAAGTTGAATTGGCCTTCAAATACACACACTCTTGCACATATTCATACACATGTCTATGCATGTGTGTTTAGCAGTTAAAGCGTGTGTCTATTTTGTAAAGGTTATTCTACTAGATTCTTCAGAGGAATCTAGAATATGGAAACTTGATACTAATAGGACAAGACAAGGTATGAATTCAATTTTTTAATGATTTAGCTATATACCTAATGGTCATTAATCATAAATTTTGAATTAAGGTTCCTGAGAGAGATGTCTATCAAAAGTATTTAGCGAATCATCCTCATATGAGAGAAAGGTGAACAATTGTCTGACTTAATAAAAGGAACATTAGTGAGTATTTAAGTAGCTTGAAAGTAATCACAGATTTTCTGGAAATGTAATAATGAGTAACGTGTTCGAAGACATTTCTTTGAAATATGAAGAATGTACATGGGGTCATTTTGAAATTTGGTGGATTATGGCTTTGACTTAATGATAGCATATAAAGTAGAGCAGCAAATATTTTAGCATTTTTTAGTTTTATTCTTAATAACAATACATTTCTTCCACATTTTACAGGTACACTTTCTCCATTGTTCTCGGTTCTTCTTTGGATAGCAGTTGCGATCTGCACATCTATGCTGTTTTTCTTCTCCAAGCCTGTGGGTATTCGGCCGTTTCTTGTATCAATAATGCTCAGATCAATATACACAATAGGTCTTGGGCCTACCTTAATACTTCTTGGTGCAGCTAATGTAAGTACTTTACTTAGCTTTGTACTATTACAGAATTAGTTTAAAAATGTATGAAATATAAAAATATAACTATATGCTTTTCATTCATGTGTGCATAGTGAATTCTAATATATTATAAATCTAAATTAACCAGAGCATGATTTGTACATTTTTTTATTTAATTTAGAGTGAAAGAAAAAATGATAGGTAAAGGATTGCTATATTTAAGAAAGTAACATTTGGGGAATGACCCAGTTCTGCCATCAATTTAATCCAGTCCAATTTTAATGCATTCTGCATCCTGTACCCACAGCTATTGACAAAAATGACCGAGCCATTGTTAATATTCCAAAGTGACATCGTAAATCATCCAAAAAAGATTAAATTATGTTCAATAGAATTTTGAAAGTGAGCACCTTTCATCAAATGACCTAAGAAAAAGGATTTCTATATGAGAAAGTATTAAATTGGGTTCTTTTTATGTGAACAAATTTTATAAACTGATGAAAGTCACAGATATGTTGCATTTTTTTAACCAAATTTTGAAATATTAGAATAAGGAAGCACATTTTTAAGCTTGAGTTAGGTGAGTTTAGAATAAGTAAACCAGAGTAGTAGTAGTTCAAAAAACAAGTGATACATTTATAGAAATAATTTTACCCAAGAAATACAATTTTGAAGGGACTAGCCAACGTTATGCATGGCACAGCCATCCAGGGATATTAAAAGGTAAAACCATCAGGCTGATGAAATAACAAATGGCCAGGTAAGAAAATAAGTATTGCTAATCTATGTGTTGAATATCTAGGCAGTTTTGAGCTTTTCCTGGGTTTCCAATGTAATGTCCTATATTCTGGTATCTGTAATTAGGACTAATCTCCCCTACTACATTTTACTATATTTAAGGATTAATAATTCAATATCAAGAACATTATAGGTGCTCAGTAAATGTTTCCTAAATAAATAAGTTAATGAGTGAGTGAATGAATGAGTGAACAATTATCTTTGTATTCTTATATATTTACAGTGGCTTGTACATAAAATATATAGCAAATATTTATTTAGTAATAAATATTTAACATTTAGCAAAGATTTAATAACTATTTAATATTTAGCAAATATTTAATTAATAAAATGTATTTATTATATTTATTTATTAAAATGAATTAAATAAAATAGTCAACCAAACTTTCAAGAATTATAAAGCTGAGCTAATATGGCCAATTCTATGTTTCTGTGTTTCTGACCTCTATTTTATTACAATTCTTCAAAAATTAGACGTGATGTATTTGGCAGCTCCCAATTAGCTACAACATTCAGGCAACCAAATTGCCAATTATCCTCAGTCATTGTCAATGAAGGGAAGTGTACTACACCTACAAAGAAGTCTATCAGTAAATAATTTTGTAAAATTCCAAATATATTATTCTGTAAGTTTCTTGAGGGGAGAAGTTGTTACATTTATAAATTTAATCCTACCTGCCTTACTCCTTCCCAGCTCCATGTTTCTCTGCTTTAACAGCTGGCATTGAAACATTCAGAAAGTGTTTACATGAACTGAACATGTACTTTCAATGCCTTGGAAATAAGCTAATTTTACATATTACCAAACAAGCAAATTAGAGAATCTTCATGAATTTGTCTAAATTTTTCTAAGCCTATGTGTTTGACTTTTTTTTCTTTAAAAACATGCATTGCATATTGAACTATATTATTTGAAGAAGCAAATAATATTTGTAAACTGGTAACTGGCCCTCAAGAAGACATGAATCCAAGTGAAAAAAAAATCTGAGTCTGACAAAGTGAAATAATAGCTAGAGTTGGGCCAAAAATAATAATCATTTACTGGGCCTCTGTTATATAATAGACACTAAAAATACCAAGACGATAAAGGAAATGGTTCTTGCCATCCAGAAGCTGATGTGTCATACTCACCGATTTGCATTTCCTTTGTTTTTGGACCAAGAATATATAAAGAGATAAGGAATAACATCCTAATGTCTATTAGGGGAAACCAAAGACATTTGGTGTATTTTTCCCCCTCATGGGAGAGGATAAGAAGATAGCTTTTGCCAGGTTTGGTGAAAATAATTGCAAATGACTCTTCATAGAAGAGGCAAGTTTTATATTGCACTTTATTTATGAGAAAGAATATACATGTAGATATGCCACATCTCTCCCTTATTAACTGTAGAAATCTGGGGACTCTAATGGCCTTCATAGTATAGAACATCTGTTTGCACAATCAAATGATACATTATGGTCTACCAGCTCAGAGCATTTTTTTTTTTTGTTTTTTAGACAGAGTCTCGCTCTGTCGCCCAGGCTGGAGTGCAGTGGCGTGATCTCGGCTCACTGCAACCTCCACCTCCCAGTTCAAACAATTTTCCTGCCTCAGCCTCCTGAGTAGCTGGGACTACAGGTGCGTGCCACCACGCCTGGCTACTTTTTTGTATTTTTAGTGGAGACAAGGTTTCACCGTGTTAGCCAGGATGGTCTCGATCTTCTGACCTCATGATCCACCCGCCTTGGCCTCCCAAAGTGCTGGGATTCCATGCATGAGCCACTGTGCCTGGCTGCTCAGAGTATTTTGACCAAAAAAAAAAAAAAAAAAATCAACTTTAATTTGGGACAAACACATTCAGTGGAATAATTGTCATTTTTATATTGTAGATATAGATAGAAAAAAATTTTATCTATAATTTTAATATTAAGTGGATTAATAAAAATGTTTTAGGTTGGGTGCTATTGCTCATGCCTGTAATCCCAATACTTTGGGAGGCTGAGGCAGGAGGATTGCTTGAGGACAGGAGTTCGAGACCTGTGTGGTCAACATAGTGAGACCTCATCTCAACAAAAAATAAAATAAAAATGTTTTAGCGAATATCATCTACCTTCATTTTTAACATAACAAGTTCACTGCTGGGCACAGTGGCTGATGCCTGTCATCCCAGCACTTTGAGAGGCTGAGGTGGGCGGATCACGAAAGGTCACGAGTTTGTGACCAACCTGGCCAACATCGTGAAACCCTGTCTCTACTAAAAATATAAAAATTAGTATGGTGTGGTGGTGCGTACCTGTAGTCCCAGCTACTCGGGAGGCTGAGGCCAGAGAATCACTTAAATCCGGGAGGTAGAGGTTGCACTGACCTGACATCAGGCCACTGCACTACAGCCTGGGTGACAAAATGGGATTCTGTTTCAAAAACAAAACAAAGCGAAACAAAAATTAGCTGGTCATGATGGCTTGTGCCTGTGATACCAGCTGCTCAGGAGCCTGAGGCAGGAGAATCACTTGAATCCAGGAGGTGGAGGTTGCAGTGAGCCGAGATCATGCCATTGCACTCCAGCCTGGGGAACAGAGCAAGACTCCATCTCAAAAAGGAGAAAACAAAAACCCAAAAACAAGTTCACTACAAAGCTATCTATGGTTTATTATTACCCAGGAGGTAGGAAATAAATACATGAAAACATCAATTAGTCATATTTTGTACCTTAAGTTTTAGTACATTTATTAATTTATTTACACTTAAAAGTTTGCATTGTGTAAGAGGTGAAACTATAAATGCTAAAAGTATAGGTATCAGAAATAAGAAAAACAAAAGAAGACATCTACCTGACCGTTTTGCCTTAATGACCATCCAAGTTCTAGACTTTAGGCAAATCAGCAAGACTTTGAATTTCATTCTTCTCATTAGTGAAGGGAAGATGCTAAAGCCTGATCTATCTTCACTGGGTTGTTGAGAAGGTGAGTTGAAAAGATTTAGAAAAGATTAGTAATGGTGATAATGATAGAATAGTAGCAATAGCAGCTGTTTACCAACTATCTGTAATAATAGATGAAGCACCCTTTAATTGTAAAACATTCTTATTCTGATTGTAAAAATATTTGTATTTTGGTTCTTGGGGAGTTTTTTTCTGGATTCTGTCTTTCACAATGTTAAGCCAATGCAGAAAGTCTTATTTTTGGAAAAGGAATCAAGAGGGAGGAAAATCCTCAACCTGTGTTATGTTACTCAACCACTTAGTACTGGCTTCTTTTTTATTGTCTTTATTCATTTCTAAAACTAGCAGTTGGTCTAGATTTCAACTAGTTTGCCTTGTCACAGAAGTGATCTCAATATTTGAGATATTTCAAAAAATTCAAGTGTTTTTTTCTCAGTTATAAAGCACATCTTATAACCCAGTCTAGTTGATTTCCCTCTGCACTGCATTGTTGGGTGTTGGTAATGGAAATTAATATATTATTCTGACAAATATAAGCACACATATAAATTTGGAGTCACTTAATATTTTTTCATACCTTTAAAATTATATGTAAATCTCGTTTTAATAACTGTTATTTCCAGTCATATGGGTGTTATATAATCTGTTTAACCACTCCATTAATTTTTGTTGTTCAGACTTTTAAATAAATAACAATGTAGTAAAATATCAGAAAAAGATCTTTTAATATCTTCTAAACTTCTTATCTACAATGATTTTTCCTTTCTAATAGTACCTGGAAATGTGTAATTCATTTAATAACTTGGTCTCACCATTTGCAGAGAGAAGCAAATGGAGCTTAGCAGATAGCTAGTCTGCTAACAATGAGCCACTGTGTTCAAATTTAATAGGGTAATGTCCCTAGTTACTTACCTGTAGATAGCTTTCTGGGAGGTCTCATGTTAATGCTAATTTGTGAGGTTGAGTTTCACTGTATGTTCATTTAACTTACACAAATTCAATGATATATTCGGAGTAAACAACTTTCATTT
Source organism: Trachypithecus francoisi (assembly GCF_009764315.1). Classification (NCBI taxonomy): domain Eukaryota; kingdom Metazoa; phylum Chordata; class Mammalia; order Primates; family Cercopithecidae; genus Trachypithecus; species Trachypithecus francoisi. The sequence goes on from NW_022681456.1 coordinate 104,845,169, forward strand.
TATCTCTCTCTCTCTCTCTCTGTCTGTCTCTCTGTCTCTCTCTCTCCACACACACACACACAGACACACACACACTGTTTTTCACATAATATGGTCACTGAATGCTCCTAACTACTTCTAGTTGCAGAAACAGAAAACTGCTGCAGTGCTGGGGTTAAAGTAGGATGAGCTGAATTTAGTAAGAGACACTACCATTTACATGACCTGTGCTTACTGTTCTGTTTTGTCAGCAATTTAAGAGATGTCCAGGGTGATTTTGACTGCATGCAAATTTTGTCTTACACATTGATCTTAGAACCTTATCCTGCCTTAGATGTAATAATGCCCCTGAAATGGAGATTTTTGAATCAAACCATCTCATTTTTAGTAAGAAGTTTAACTTACATGGTTGATGAAAATATGGTAATTGAGTTGCAAATCATAAATTCAGTTTTACCTTTCAATAAATAAGTAGACAGTCTTTTTCTTATACAATTTATTCCTAAAAAATAGGTCATGTTTTCCCATAGGAACAATGTCAGATGGAGATAGAATTCTTGATCAGGGACAGAGTACCAAATAACACCAAATGAATATGGTAAAGACAAAGTTAAAGCAGCTATAAATGTCTGATCAAGTAAAACAGTAACATTTAAAAGATATCACACAGAATTCTACAGCTATGAGGGAGCTTAAGGATTATTCCCTTCTAGGCATTTCATTTTAGATATGAGAAAACAAAGTCCTATAGACACCAGGAGGATTTACTAAAGCAAGAAATTAGTGGCAGAGCCAAGACTGGAACCAGATGACCCGCCTTCGAATTCAGTGTCTTTCCACTATACTGTACTGTTAAAAGTCCTGCAAAGACATAGCAATAACTATAAAGTATATATGAAAACACTACTTTCTTGAATAACTTATTTAACTAATAAAGTATCTAATTAATTAAATAGTTGAGGACATAGCAATAACTATAAAGTATATATGAAAACACTAACATACCATGCTCATGGATAGGAAGAATCAATATCGTGAAAATGGCCATACTGCCCAAGGTTATTTATAGATTCAATGCCATCCCCATCAAGTTACCAATGAGTTTCTTCACAGAATTGGAAAAAAACGGCTTTAAAGTTCATATGGAACCAAAAAAGAGCCCGCATTGCCAAGACAATCCTAAGTCAAAAGGACAAAGCTGGAGGCGTCACGCTACCTGACTTCAAACTATACTACAAGGCTACAGTAACCAAAACAGCATGGTACTGGTACCACAACAGAGATATAGACCAATGGAACAGAACAGAGTCCTCAGAAATAATACCACACATCTACAGCCATCTGATCTTTGACAACCTGACAAAAACAAGAAATGGGGAAAGGATTCCCTATTTAATAAATGGTGCTGGGAAAATTGGCTAGCCATAAGTAGAAAGCTGAAACTGGATCCTTTCCTTACCCCTTATACGAAAATTAATTCAAGATGGATCAGAGACTTAAATGTTAGACCTAATACCATAAAAACCCTAGAAGAAAATCTAGGTAGTACCATTCAGGACATAGGCATGGGCAAGGACTTCATGTCTAAAACACCAAAAGCAACGGCAGCAAAAGCAAAAATTGACACATGGGATCTAATTAAACTAAAGAGCTTTTGCACAGCAAAAGAAACTACCATCAGAGTGAACAGGCAACCTACAGAATGGGAGAAAATTTTTGCAACCTACTCATCTGACAAAGGGCTAATATCCAGAATCTACAAAGAACTCAAACAAATATACAAGAAAAAAACAAACAACCCCATCAAAAAGTGGGGAAAGGATATGAACAGACATTTCTCAAAAGAAGACATCCATACAGCCAACAGACACATGAAAAAATGCTCATCATCACTCGCCATCAGAGAAATGCAAATCAAAACCACAATGAGATACCATCTCACACCAGTTAGAATGGCAATCATTAAGAAGTCAGGAAACAACAGGTGTTGGAGAGGATGTGGAGAAATAGGAACACTTTTACACTGTTGGTGGGATTGTAAACTAGTTCAACCATTATGGAAAACAGTATGGCGATTCCTCAAGGATCTAGAACTAGATGTACCATATGACCCAGCCATCCCACTACTGGGTATATACCCAAAGGATTATAAATTACTCTACTACAAAGACACATGCACACGTATGTTTATTGCGGCACTATTCACAATAGCAAAGACTTGGAATCAACCCAAATGTCCATCTGTGACAGACTGGATTAAGAAAATGTGGCACATATACACCATGGAATACTATGCAGCCATAAAAAAGGATGAGTTTGCGTCCTTTGTAGGGACATGGATGCAGCTGGAATCCATCATTCTTAGCAAACTATCACAAGAAGAGAAAACCAAACACCGCATGTTCTCACTCATAGGTGGGAACTGAACAATGAGATCACTTGGACTCGGGAAGGGGAACATCACACACTGGGGCCTATCATGGGGAGGGGGGAGGAGGGAGGGATTGCATTGGGGAGTTATACATGATATAAACGTCATGCACATGTACCCTAGAACTTAAAGTATAATAAAAAAAGAAAAAAAAAAAAAAAAAAAAAAAAAAAAAGAAAACACTACTTTCTTGAATAACTTATTTAACTAATAAAGTATCTAATTAATTAAATAGTTAAATTATTCAATAAAGTAGCATTTTATTATTATTCAGTAATAATCATTACATTATTGGTTAAATAAGTAGTATTTTCATATATACTTTATAGTTTAATTAGTTAAATTATTTACTAATTAATTACTATATTGTTAACTAAATTAATTACATATATTAATTATTTAGTAAATAATTAGTAATTTAGTTGTTTAATAAATAATTAGTAATGATTTCATAATTCACAAATAGATAATTTAAGTAAATTTAAATAAATATAATGAACTTACTTTAGTATACATTAATTAAACAAACATTAATTTTGCTTTTTTTTTCCAGAAGACCTATTGGTAAATCATTTGGATGGTGTATTATCATTTTTCAAAAACTGTCCCAAAGCTTGCATTGATGCTGTTTCAATTCCATCCCTTTCCCCACCATCACACAATTCACCTCATCCTCAAAAAAAACTGTATCAGGGATGGCTTTGAATAATAGACAGAGTAAGAAAATATTTATATATAGGACAGTTATGGTCCTTCAAATTGACATTTGTGTGTTGACATGAGGAACCTCTTAGCACCAGCTCAGAAGAGCCTTGTGACCATCTTGCCCAGTTTCCTGGGCACACCATCCACTTTTCGTCACCCACATGGACCCTTGCTATAATGGCATTGACAAATGAAGGACTGGTTAGACAATGTCCACTTTTTAATGACATGAAAAGGAAGACTGTTTTAGCAATTTGCTCATTGTTGGCATAAATATTCCAAGCTTTCATGGAAAATTCTGTATGAAAACAATTTGTAAATTTCATGAAGAAAGGAGAATTCACAATTCAACTTCTTTCCCACCCAAATCATTTATTCCTGCACATATTCACATGAACACTTTAAAACAAAAGGACACCAAGTTCCCTGTTTTTGATCTCAGCAGAAATAAGTAGACGTCACTGTCAGTATCAACTCTACTCCACATCAAGACTTAGTGAAGAGAACAGGGATCTATTCGTCAAGCTCTAGATCAAGGTTTAAAAATAAAACAAAAACCAAAACCTGAAAACAAATAAGGCAAATCTTTATTTTTCAGGTGAAAATGGTGGAGTCTCTTTTAGGAAGAAATGTAGCCTTGTTTTTGCATTATTTTAGAAATGAAACGTATTGTTCTTTTTGATAATTTAAATTCAGTGTATTTTTTTCCTCAGTATATGGAGCTTATAAATAGTTTTTCTGCATCATTTTTATGATTTCATTTAGAGAATTAGAGATCATATAAACAATGTGTCTTAAACATATTCATCTTTCTGAAAATTCATGACTCCAATTATTAATTTTATTTTTATACAATATTTCTATTTCATATTGAACTCTGGTGGGTGAATCAAGGTAAATAGTACAAATTTAAATAATAATGGGCATTCAAAACAATTTAAATAATTAAGTACTGAATATTCTTCTTCTGGACACACTTTTTCACCATTTGCAGGGGTGTTTATTGTTAAATATGTCATATAGATTAGCATTTTCATATATTTCCTGGGTTTTAAAATAATAAATTCTTATAATATTAAACCTACTCTTGGGCTGAAAATATAAAGGCATCCATTCTGCTACAGCTATCCTTAATAATAGCATAAAATATTGATGATGAAACACTAAACAGTGAAGTAAGACATGAATGAAGTGATAACATTGATTATTGAGAGGATGCTTAATCAGCAGGGGAGAAATTTAGGAAAGTTTTGGCCTTTTTAGTTTCTATGTTAATTTGGTTGGCTCTTCAAAACATGTAATAGTAACCCATTTCTCACTTCATCTGTATTGATTTGAACTTCAGAAATGGAAAGGAAAAGGTCTTCCAATCCCCCGAATTCTGCATCTACTTCAAAGTGTTATGGTCCTTCTTATGTTATTTAAAAATCATTCCATCATTTGTTAATATATATTGAACAAATCAACAATGTTGCAAAGAGCAACCTGTTTTTCCAAAGTTAGGACTGGACATTTAAGGACAAATATGGTTCCATTAGATAACCTAAAGAACTAGGAACAATTAAGAAGAGCAAACTGTAAACCCTTGAAATCTGTAATTCTTTCCTTGATGACTAAGACACAAAATTGGCTCTTTGGTTTATAATTACTGCAGTGATTCTAGAACTAAATAGATGGTGCTAAGTTTATAAATCAGTGCACACACATTGTTGTTATTGCCAAGGGATCTCAGTATAAATTTCTACATTCCAAAATTATGCCACAAAAGGCAATATAAAATGTGGTTTGAATATAAATACTGTACATGGTCAGAAGCGTAATAAACACTCCAAAATGTTTATTGAGTTATTATCACACATAGGGCTTAGAAAATATATACATACATTATTTTGACTCAGGTATGTAAGTATATTTATATTTTCTATGTATATAAAGTAAATTAAATGCAAAAATAGTTTTAATCACTTACTTGTTTAAAATACTACTCAGTAGACAAAGTACAGAATAAAAACACAAAATCAAGAACAGATCTCTGGATATTTTCTGAAAATATATTTTTCTGTTATATTTACAGCATCATAAAAACATTTTACATATTACATTTACTATAAAAATATAATAAAAGTAATATTTTTAGGAGTCATTGTATTAAGGACTTCATACGTATTATATCATTTAATCATCTGAGGGGTTCTATGAGGTGGAAATTCTTTTATTCTAGTTTTTCAGAATAAACCATCAAGTCCTTCAACTGCATGAACTAAGTCATACAACAGTAATGGAAGAGCCAAGATTTAAATCCAGACCTGTCTTGATTGCATAGTCTCTTATCATTCTCTCTCTTCCTGAAGCTGCAAAGGATGCAAGTTTTGCATGTATAATGTTTACTTGCCAATTTGTAAGCAATGCTGAAGAACTATAAAATGCGAAATTATGAAAAAAGTCATGGACTTTATGAATAATAGTTTTCATCCATGTCAAAAAGTCATAGATTTTAATGAATAATACTTTCATCCATGTCAAAAAGTCATGGACTTTATGAATAATAGTTTTCATTCATGTGAGTTTCAGGATAAATAAGACAGTAATCTCTAATCCTTTCCTCCCTTTAGCTTTGTAATAAAATTGTATTTCTGGTGAGTTTTGTTGGAAATCGTGGCACGTTCACCCGTGGGTACCGAGCAGTCATCCTGGATATGGCCTTTCTCTATCACGTGGCATATGTCCTGGTTTGCATGCTGGGCCTTTTTGTCCATGAATTCTTCTATAGCTTCCTGGTGAGTACATCGCTATGTGGACAATCACTGCTGAAAAAGTACACAATGCTGCTGCTTCTTATGCCTCTTCCTTTGATTTTTTTTTAAGCAAAGCCTGACATTTAGGACAAATTATGTTATTTTTAGAATTTCCTAGGAAAAGCGTGAATTATTATCATTCGTAGTCTTTTTTTCTTTGGGAAACCACACAGGTGGTGGAGTTCTTTATTTCCTCTCTGAGAAGCAACCAGTCACCCCACCTCTTGACCCAGGCTTCACATGACAAGGGCTGCTTTTGCTTTCAGCCAACTAATATTTCCCTTTACATTTAAAGATTCTCCTACAGAGTGTGGGAGACAAAATAGGAGTATATTTTCTTCGGTACTGAAATCACTGTATTTTATTTATAATATCAAAAATTGTGCGTACCTTTAGAATGGCATGTAAGTAAAATGGGGAATTTAAAAAAATCATAACAAAAAGACAGTTGTTTTAAGAACAGTCTTTTAGTTATCAGTTTAATATGTCATTGCTGTTAAACTTATCTACATATATTTAACTCATTAAGCAGCTCTTTCAGATTTTTTTCTAAAGGTTGCTTTTTTTTTTTTTTTTTTTTTTTTTGAGACGGAGTCTCGCTCTGTCGCCCAGGCTGGAGTGCAGTGGCCGGATCTCAGCTCACTGCAAGCTCCGCCTCCCGGTTCACGCCATTCTCCTGCCTCAGCCTCCCGAGTAGCTGGGACTACAGGCGCCCGCCACCTCGCCCGGCTAGTTTTTTGTACTTTTTAGTAGAGACGGGGTTTCACCGTGTTAGCCAGGATGGTCTCGATCTCCTGACCTTGTGATCCGTCCGTCTCGGATCACAAAGTGCTGGGATTACAGGCTTGAGCCACCGCGCCTGGCCTAAAGGTTGCTTTTTAAACAAATTCTGATTTACTTTCCTACGTATGTACTGGTTTATAGCCATAAACCAGGAGAGGAGTCAATACATATATGTGATAATATTTTGAGACTTAAAAAGCACTACCAGGTTTACCATCATGATGCCATAGGAACAATTTATTTATCTTTCCAGTTCATAGTTGGCATGCAGTGGAGAGCATTGTCCAATGAGATGATCCCTGAAAACAAGTTAAAGATCTAAAAACATTTTGTTGAAAAATTTGCCTGAGTCATGAGGGACAAATCCAGCACCTCCTGCCTCCCTGTTATCTAGCATACCCATTTGACAAGACTGAAATGAGGCCAATTTTCCATATACCCTCAAACATTTGAAAGAGCCACAGTGAAGAGTAGATTTGTCTATTGTATTTTCATGTAAACTTATAGGCAGTTAAGTTAGATTATTCATTAGTAGATATTTTTTCTGTTCTAACAATCTAAATGAATTCTTTTTGCCTTGATTCACCAGAAAAGTTCATTTTTTAACCTGTCTATGATATATAAAGTCCTATTATACCCAGCACTTTTACCTGACTGACATGTAATATTCTGTAATTTTTAAACTACTTTACTGAAGTATGATTGACATACAGAAAGCTATACCCGTTTAATGTATAGGATTTGATGAATATATAATACTTTTGTGCTCAACTTTCTTGTTTATAAAATGGATAGGGATAGTATGGGAGACTAGGAACATCAAGATCCATTAAACAGAGAATGTGTTAGTCCATTCTCACACTGCTATGAAGATACTACCTGAGACCGAGTAATTTATAAACAAAAGAGTTTTAATTGATTCACAGTTCCACATGGCCGGGGAGGCCTCAGGAAACTTACAATCATGGTGAAAGTTGAAGGGGAAGCAAGGCATGTCTTACATGGTGGCAAAAGAAAGAGAGGAGAGCACAGGGGAAACTGCCGCTTTAAAAACCATCAGATCTCCAGAGAACTCCCTCACCATCTCAAGAACAGCATGAGGGAAATCACCCCATGATCCAGTCACTTCCAACCAGGTCCTTCCCCTGACACATGGCAATTACAATTTGAGATGAAATTTGGGTGGGGACACAGAGCTAAACCATATCAGATAATATGAAAAACATGTGAAATGATGTACTCATGTTTATGTTTTTATTAACCCCATTTTCTAATTGTATTTTCCTCTGGTCTTTTATCTTTCAAATCTTACAGTATTGATGCTAGTTTGTTCTTATTGGGTTGGTTCTGTAAAGGATGTAGTCTATTTTGATGTTTAGAGTACTAGAAGAAAATTGTAATACATAATACCAAAAATCATCTGTAAGCATATTTTTAAAGATTTTTTATATTTGAAAAAATATTTGAATATTAATTCCCTGTTGTACCCACAATTGTCAGTCCTTTATCCGGGATAATAAAAACCACACTCTAGATTTTGTTTTCAGAAATAAATGGAAAGAACAATCAGCCTGCCCAATGTCAACAGCTTTTGTAAGATTCTGATTCCATGGGCCTAGAATGGAACCCAGGCATATGCATTTTTAACAATCATCCCAGGAGCTTCTGAAAGCTACAAACTTTCTCTAGAGCTGAACTACAGCACATTGCCAGGTTTTTTTTCCTTTAAACCTCTGCTGAATTAACTTAAAGAAAAATCTCGACTATGTCAACTTTCTGCTTAAATAAATTTAATAAGCCACAGTGTCAGCAATTTGGAAGTTGAATGTGCATTAGTTAATTTGTCTGTACTGAAGAATATTGACTTTATTTCTAAAGCTGACTGCTCCTTCCAGGAGGTAAATAGATAGCAAAATAGACTTTAAAAAAATTTAACCATCATAAAGTAGCAGTTTCCTAAGGTGAGCAAACAAGTTATTATCTAGACAGCAATTATTTGCAAGACTACAATTAAATTGGACAGTAACTGTATAACCCTCAGTACTCAGAAAAAAAATAGACAAGGCCCTGAAAGGGTATATGACACATAATTGATCATTTCAGCCAGTTCAGAAACTCTAATTACTGCCCACAGATAGAAGACAAACTCCAATTATTCCAATTTTTAAAATACTATTCATTTCCAAACAGATATTTATACCTTTCTAAAAGTGAATGTGATTTTATTGCGTTTAACCAGATTTTAATAATAAAACATGTACTTTCTAATGTATAATTTTAACTTTATAATGTAGCAATAAATTAAATTGTCCTTAGTGTCTACTGCAGATTGCAAACACAGAGCTTGACTAATGCATAGATTTTCTACTACTGAAGACAAAATAGGTAGTAACCTATTAGAGAAAGTCAATTAGCAAAATTACATAATATATTTTTGTTTCTACTTCCATTTCCAAGTATATACTAAAGTAATAGGTTTTTTTCCCTCATTATACCCTGTTACTAAAGAAGGATGTTTGCATTTTCCAAATATTTTTAAATTTCATACTTTTCCCACTGCATCAGACTCATGGAACTGTTCTTACAATTTCACCTCTAATCCCTTGATTAAATAATACATTTAATGAATTTCTCAATTATTCATCACTTACGAGGACCTAATTCAGCATTCTCACTTATGCCATTTTACATATTCCAGAAGTAACTGCAGAATATCAGTAAGACCAAAAATAAAGAATAAGTGACTAAGTTGGTAAAGTACAATATAACTTTTCTGAATTCAAATGTAAAACTAAGCTATTTCTATAATGTTTTAGTAAATTGATATTATGTTGGTTATGAAACCCACAGATGCACATTATATGTTGTGCTAGATGTATCTTTACAGAAAAAGAGTTTATTAATATATTCTAGCTGGAGAAGAAATAAATACTTTGGTTCATTTTAAGGTGGTTTAGGTTATTTCTTTATATATAAACTAGAATGGTTTGCATTTGTATTTGTAATTATATTTATGTTTGTTCACCTTTTCCTCCAATGCCTTCTTTTCTTATTAGTGTTTTCTTTATCTTTGTAGCTTTTTGATTTGGTGTACAGAGAAGAGACTCTGCTGAATGTCATAAAAAGTGTCACACGAAATGGCCGCTCTATTATTCTAACTGCAGTCCTGGCTCTCATCCTCGTCTACCTGTTTTCCATTATTGGGTTCCTTTTTTTGAAGGATGACTTCACTATGGAAGTTGATAGGCTGAAAAACCGAACTCCTGTTATAGGTATTGCTATTACCACTAAATGAGGTTTCTCTGATGGCAGATATGACTTGTGTGTAGCTTGTTAACAGGGTTACAGATAAACCTGAATGGAGGAAATGTTTTATTTTATTCCTTTGAGAATATGTTTACAGATAAACCCGAATGGAGGAAACATTTTCTTTTATTCTTTTGAGAATATGTTTGTTTACTACTAAGAGTCAGGAATGTGAAGTACTCTTAGACTGTATCTTCGCTGTCAGTGTGTACAGGGAAATACTTACACGAGAAACATCATCCCAGCTCAGTCTCAGTAAGAAAGTTTCAATAAAGCTGAGGACATCCCCCACTATCCAAAAGATAGTCAACAACTTCAGTGCAGGATAATAACTTTAAAATCTTTTCTTCCTCTTTTTCCCTGTCTCCCCAAAAGTAACAGCTAGCATCATTCACAATCATTATTCCATACATGTTTGATCATAGTATATAATATTGTACTTAAATAATTGAAAATGATAAATGCTTTGATTTGAAACCACCAGATCATAAGAAATTTGCTTAAAATATTGAGCAAAACAAAGAAGACATGCTGAAAATATTGGGATTCATGGACCAAATCTATCAGTGTGTGACTTTCAGAATTTTTGTACTCTCTTTATTTTTGTTGCTACTGGTTAGACACCATTCATTTATGATCAGTGTGATTCCTGTGGTGTTAGGCTTTATTCTCTCTGTGTTATTTTGATTTTTTTATTTATTGAGCTTTCTGAAGTGTTTTTCCCCCTTTCCTACCTTGTATTGTTTTGGTTAAGCTTCCAACGTTTATTATTCTTTTTCCTCCTCTCCTGCTTTGCTGGGTGGAAATCATAGTTCTGCACTTTGCTAATGGTTTCTCTGGGTGATTCTGTTGACTATGGGTTGTAGAGAATGGAAACCAAAATATGACACTCTTTCTCCTCAAGCCATTAAATTTAAAACTAGGATTTAATTAGTGATGCCTGGCAAATGGTATTCTCTCTTGCCTATAACAAACATTTCTTAATTACTAGATTGATGATATATGGTAGTATCTTTCTTAGATTATGGCATTTAAGTCTATTAGTAAGTCTCAGTCATCAAAGCAGAGAATGGAAACATCATATATGTGGACTGGAAGTTATTAAACTTGAGACTGTCCTGAATTTTATACCTAGGTATTATTCTTTATTCACAAGAACATAAAATATTTTCTATTTCTGTCTTTCTTGTTCTTCTTCCTTAAATGTTACTTTTCCCAGAATTTTACAGGTATAAATATAGGGACCTGTGTTTCTATGTATGTGTGTGTGTATATATATAGATTGTCTGCTTCCCAAAACCTCCACATTAATTACATTAATTACTTACTAGATTTGAGGCATGATGACATTGAGTAACTCAGTACAGATTGAGTCTAAAGCTGAATCATAATTTATGAATTTGAAATGTGTGCAGCAGTTATTGTCTTATGAATCAAGTGGTAAATATTTTATGCTCTTTAAAAAGTAACTTGGTTATCATTGTATTATGAATATAAATATTTTCCTTGGAGAAATGCCTTTTTTCTTTTTTTGTTTTTTACAAAATGGACAACAGTAGACCAGAAATTTCAAGCTCTTTTTTAAAAATATATGTACCTTCATATAGAATGCTGTTAAATAAGCTTTTATAAATACGATGAAAACCCAGCATATGGGAACAGTTAACAAAGTTAAACCCTTGATTATTCATAGATTAAGAGTGTTTCATAGGTTGAGATTATACATGACATGATGCCCTAGGAAAAACACCCTTGTTTTCATAATATTTTAAATTTCATTTCTAATGCCATATATTGTCTCTATTGATACACAGAGCTAAGTTTATTCTTTCATGTATTGAGCACTATTTACTTGCAAAGTTGACTATGTATATTGAGTGACATTATTGAGAACGCCCCTGGGTAGCCAGTGAAATTTGGAAAGAAGTATGCAACTCTTTAGCGAATGAGAAGAAAAGATCAGAAAACCAGTTGGTGGGAGGAACGGGGAGAGGTTGAGAGTTCTAAAGCTGAATGGTAAAGCCATCACAGGGTCCTGTGAGAGTAGAGGATGGGTAATTGGCAAATGCCATTGGAAACACAGATCCTGCCTGTAGGACCAGAGGAATCTGGCTTGATAGATGAAATAGCTGCCACTTGAGCAATGATCAGGAAATTGGTGTCAGAAAAGTCTGTGAACTTGGAGAGAAGGATCTGTTGAGAAGTGGAGGTGACAGTTTCTCTCACCCACACCTGTCCCTCTTCCCCATTTTTAGGGCCACTCTCCTGTTTCTCACCCTTCTGTTTCTCACCTTCATTTCCACTCACCCAGAATTCTGCAGGAGCCGCCATGTAGCTTCCCCACCTGCAGCCTCTCTTCTGCTTGCCCAAATTACTCATTCCAACCACAGCTCTCACTGTCTCTCATTGGTTCACAGCCTTTGGATCTGCATTGGATGTGGGGTTCTTGGTTTAAAGTAGTGGCTGGTAGCTCTGCTCACTCTGGCTGGTCCATGCCTTTGTTGACCTCTGTGCCTTTTGTCAGACAAATTGCACCTGGAATCACCCCCTTTGCTCCCTGTCTTACCTTGATGAATCTAAGTCCTATGACTCCTTTAGATGGACCCTTTTCCAAAAAGCTTTCTGTTTTTTTTTCCCCCTCCTAGGATTCACTTCTTCCTCCTCTGATGTATTACATTAAAAAAAATCTGTACTTCACTGTCTCCATTCAATTATAGGGTCCACAGATTTATCTCCATGTCCTCTAGTTGACTGTTGTTCTCCCAAGCCTCAGCTCTGGGCCTGTGGAGCCTAGCAGGATGCTTCAGTAAGTAAGGGAATGCTTTAAGTAAGGGAATGGCCACAGGGCATACTCCTCTCCTCTCACTTTCTGACCCCCTACACCCACCCACCCTCAACTTAGGGTTAATGGGGATGTGCCCACCCTCAGGGGATGGAGGTAAATCTGTGGACCCTTTCTGGGGAGGACACTAGCTCTCTCAGCCTCACTCTGACTCCTTATGTTTCCTCCAAACTCCAGCTTTCCTTTGCCACTTCTACCCCACCTCAGCTGATGAGTCAGAGTCAGGGTACCCATGGTGTGGCATTGCTGGGAAATGCCTGTCAATACTGCTACAACCTTTGTAGCTGCAACTGGACCCACCCTTGTCTCTCCATCATAAAGATTTCCCTTGATGGCTCTACGTGAAAAATAGGTTTGAGAGGAACCTCTTTACTTCATATTTGTTACTAACAAGAACATTTTTAAAAATGAAACATTGTTTCATACAAATAGGAGGGTGCCTATTTTCTATTCTATTCTGGGTCAGGAAAATAGGTGGTGAGCCAGGAAGCAGGTGGATTCCTGGGGACTATGGAAGAACAGAAGATCCTGAACACAGATCTGGCAGAAGATTCTTGCTCCCCAAGGCATATGATGCCCTTAGTTCCCTAGAGCCTGTACCTGACCATTAGAACCACTACCAGCAGCAGTCCCTGCCTCAGCTGTAGGGACCAGTGGCTTAGGGCTCAGGGACTGCCAACTGCATTGAGGGAAATACGTTCCTGGCATCCCAAGTCAGAACCCTGAATGAGTTTGCCCATAGAAACATTATTACACATGGTTGTAAAGGTCTGCAGTATTATTACTTTATCTCAACCACTTAAAAAAGATATAAAAGGCTTTTAGTAGGTTGGGCTGTGAACCTATTCTCCATTTATAAAATTGCTTCAATAAGCAAAACTGTGTTCAGAATTCCATACTAACTTCCTAGGACTTTAGGAACACAGCTAAGTTGTAGTATGAATGGCTTTAATTTACATATCTTTAGAACTGTAGGTTCAGTTTTCATCAGGTGCATATTTGACTCTATATTATGTACTACTTTGTATTTTCTTAGGCAGTCATCAAGTGCCTACCATGACTTTAACTACCATGATGGAAGCATGTGCCAAGGAGAACTGTTCACCCACAATTCCAGCTTCGAATACAGGTTTGTATAAAGGACTCTGGGTCAGTATGAACTTGATATCTCTGAAGTTTTATTTGGTAAATATTATTACATCTTAGGGAGTTGCTCTACAAATTTCATGATGGATTGAAATAGAAGAATAGAGGGTAAAAGAACCAAGATGATTTGAACTGGAGAAAAGATTCCCACATTGGTCATTTTGTACCCCTCTCCTGTCCCTTGTGTTGTTTCTATTCGGGAGGATTCAGCACATTTACCCTGTGGTATGTGCTGCTGAAGATTCTATTACCATGTTGCAAACCACACTGAGTCCCTTTTAGCTGTGTAGCCTTTAACACAGGATAGGGAAGAGCATGGGCTTATAACTCAAAAGACTTGGTAGTAATCCTAGACCTGACACCCTATAGCTCTATGTCTTGGACAAATTGTGCAAATTTCCTGGACTTTGTTCAGATGACTTGCCTGCCTATCTCTCTTTCTAGAGAGAGAATGAGAATGAAACTTTCCCTTCCTCCACAGGATCAAATGGAACCATACATACAAAAATAATTTTTTAAACTATGAATTGATCTCATAGGATGTGGCAGTCTGGAAACTATGGCATGTGTGATATTTAATGAACTGTAGAAGTTAGTGATCTGTTTCCTGAAGCAGCAAAGATTTAGGGAGTGTATGTCTTCAAATATCTCAAGGGTGGTCATATACAAAAAGGAGCAGATTTAGTAGGAGTTGATGTGTTGTATCTACAGAGGGCAAAGTTAGACTTACGACAGATAAGGGAAGAAAGAGTTAAGCATAGTGTAGGTGTGGAGTTCCCCAGTTTCCATCTGGGGCCACACTGTTTGTCTGGTCATAGTGATAGTGCTTTCTTTCCTAAATGTCCTTTTCCTTGAGATGTTGGACTATTGCTTGAGGAATAATGAATAGACCCTTCTACTGCAAATATTTTATGCTTTTTGACCTAAAGAGAGAATTAAGCACCTGGAATACATTCCATCCAGTGTTCCAGCAGCCGTAGGCACTGTGGGCAGCTGTCACCAGAACTTCTCCCCCCTGCTGCCTGCTCTCCCAGTCAAGGCTCACAATAAGAACCAGCTCATTCTTGACTCGGATAGCAGTATTGTGCTCTGCAGTTTGTAAAATCCTGTTATTTGCATCCTCCAGTCTAAACACCTCCAATTTCTTCAGCCTTCCTCACATACTGTAACAGTGACTACTGCCATGACACTCCAGGGCAAGCAGTTGAAAGGTGCTATCTTATTCTGGATACTGGAGTTTAGAACCACATCACACTCTTGACCCATATTTGGCTGACCGTTGGCTAAAATGCCATCCTTCACTGGTTCAGCTGTCAAGTCATAAACAGCTACCCTGTTCTCATATAATTAGGAGTTTGGGACTTCAAATAGAAGCCCATGCATTTTTTTCTATATATTTTTGCCAGCCCATAATCCCAGGATATCCCAGTTTGACCAGTGAATAGATCAGGAGGTCTTTGCCCAGATGATCTCTAGGTTTCAGGTCCCTTCCAGTTCTAATGTGCCATGAGCCTCACGGTGTCTGTATGGATCCTGATTCTGTCAAGCAATATATTTATTCTCCCTCATGTCCTCAAGTTTGACACACCCTTACACAGAAGATGGCAAACTATGTCCCATGGGAAAATATGACTTGCCCTAGTTTTATACAGCCCTAGAGCTAAGAATGATTGTAAAATTTTTATTTTTTATTTTTTCAAGAAAAATATGTGAGGGAAACTGTATGTAAGCCTAAGATATTTGCCATCTGGCTACAGAAAATTTTTTTCTTTTTGCCAGCCTCTGTTCTAGAAGATTTCCATTAAAGGTGCCAGAAATGCATAGGACAGCAGCGCAGTGCTAAGCTCTAGAACATGCTCTCACATGGACAGGGTTGCATTTTGCACAATTCTTCAGTTGCGTAGAAATCTCTCTTAAATAAACTGTTAATATCATTCAGCCCATGTTTCTCTATCTTTTTTGAAATGATATCATGAGACTCTTTATCAAAGACTTTTTGCCAAAGCGCAGATACATGATGTCTGCTACGTTTCTAATTTGAGGTTAGTCTGAATGAGTACTGAATGCACTGATAGCGTGGGATGGTCCTAACTCACACTGTCTCTTTAGTGATCCACTTTAGTATCTTGTCTTGGTGTCAAACAGCATTTTTCAGCAGCTTGCAGGGTCTGTCACAGTCTCAAATTCAGCTCTACAGGTGTCCCTCATTTTCCATCATTATCTGTGACTTTTTAAAAAGAGATATTTTGAAAACTTGGACATAGTTGAAATAGCTGGGTAAAATTAAATGACTCTTGGGATCTCTTTGGCCACCCCAAAGTTCAGATGATTGTCATCAGTATTTATTTCTTTTTCAATTCAGCATTTTTCCCATTAACAGAGTATGAAAAATAATATGTTAAAAAGTTTATTATTAACTTTTTATTATTTTATTTTAACAACATGGTTCCAGGTATCAGTGGCCCTATGCTTGCATTGGTCTTCTATCTCTGAACATTTCTTTACTATTGTTTCCTTTATTTTAAAGCAAATATGCTTTAACTGTGGTTTGATTACAAGACAAAATATTGCTTTGCTAGTGAACCAGCAACAAAGTTAGTATTCCTTCTTCCAGAGTGTACAGAGAGGGCTGACCCAGTGGGCCCAGCAGAGGATCTGAGTCTTACCCACAGTGTGGTAGCGAGGGCTCCCAAGGCATAGACAGAGAGAACTGCCAGGGCCACTCTCCTAGAATGAGGTCTTCCAGGTCATTCATAGTGTGAGACTCCCCCAGGATGGTTGACTGCCCAGCTCTGTGTAATCCTGCAAATATTAGGCTTTATACAGCTCCCCAGGCATGACTGTTGATGCTCAACCAAATGGTCTATTGTAATTATTTCACATGTTAATACTATTGTGACATTTTGATCTTAAAATTTAAAAAGTAAATACTTTTAGAAAACAGGAGAGTGAGAGTAGTTAAGTCTACTCAGTATAAATCTTGATGATGAGGATGATAATATATTAAAAGCCTTGTATATTCATTCCTTCATTCATTCTTTCATATAGTTACATTTGTTGAGCCCCTACTCTGGGCCAGCCACCATGCTAGATGTTGAGGACACAGTGTTGAATAAACAAACATGATTCTGGCCTTTATAGAACTATAGTAAGGGAAACATAAAAAGTTATAAGATAAGGTGAGTATTACTAGCAGTGCTATGGCTGATCATCACAATAGAGATTGGCTGTTGGGAGCTTAGACAGAGAGACCTTTCTTTTTTTTTTTTTTTTTTTTTGAGATGCAGTCTCGCTCTGTCACCCAGGCTGGAGTGCGGTGGCGCAATCTCGGCTCACTGCAAGCTCTGCCTCCCAGGTTCACGCCATTCTCCTGCCTCAGCCTCCTGAGTAGCCGTGACTACAGGCGCCCGCCACCACGCCCGGCCAATTTTTTGTATTTTTAGTAGAGATGGGGTTTCACTGTGTTAGCAAAGATGGTCTCGATCTCCTGACCTCGTGATCTGCCCGCCTCGGCCTCCCAAAGTGCTGGGATTACAGGCGTGAGCTAACGCGCCCGGCCGACAGAGAGACCTTTCTAAGAGGAGTTACTTAAGTTGAGACTTGGAGGATGAGAAGGAGCTAGTCAGGCCAAGAGGAGGGAGAAGTGTGTTCAGGGCACATGGAACATCCGAGAGTGAACGCCCTGAGACATGTTCAAGGACATGGAGAAGGCTTACTCATTTCAGGTACTGTGCTGAGCACATTGTGTGCATTATGTCACTTAATTATCACAACAACCCTGGGAGATAGATAGATACTACTAGTTATCCTTACATTTTAGGTAAGGACCCTAAGGAAAGAGGCATTAAATAGATTGCCAAGATCATATAGCTAGTCAGTCAATATATATCAACATAGATTTCAAAGCCTAGGTTCCAACCTTCTGTCTTATTGCCTCCGAATTAAAGGATCACTATAAATTATTTCTTCACTAATCAAAATTTGAGATTATTTCATTTCACTTGAGTATGTTTGGATAGATTTTCTTTAAGCCTTTCTTTATACCTACTAAAGGCAATTTCTTGAATATAAATATTCTCTATTACATATTTATGAACTGGGGTTTATTTTGTCCCCACCCCTACCCCAACCCCCCAGGAACATCTGACAATGTCTAGAGATATGTCTGGTTGTCACAACTGGGATGGGGTGCTACTGGCATCTGGTGGGTAGAGTTCAGGGAAGCTGCCAAGCATCCCGCATTGCACAGGACAGCCCACAACAAAGAATCATCCAGCCCAAAATATTAATAATGTTAAGCTTGATAAACTGTTATTCATGAACCTGAATACAAATTCTTATAAAAGGCTTCCCAGGAAAACCTCCATAACCTGCACTTCACTTAACATATTACACAAAGAACATCATTTCTCCTTCCTATGGACAAATGGTGACTTGTTCCTCCCAGGCACACTGGGGAAAGTCTCCATCTTTTAGGCTGCAGCAGAGCTAGGAGTTGGGGGAAGAGGTGGAGATGATTTTGTAAGGATAGCTGCCAGAGTAGGGAGGAAAGCGAGGATTCCATCTGGAGAGTGGAGGAGTTTCATCTCTGGAGGTGTGTCACAGATACTGCTGGAAGCCAGAGATGGTGGCAATAGCTTTTCACAATTGGGGAGTATTCCTCCATCAGTAATGAAAATACAGGAATGCCTGTATTAATCTACTCTTTCTCCCATACACTTTTTGTATTTGACATTGTAAGTGATAAAATTCATCTGTTTGAAAATGCTATGGATTTGATCTGCTAGCCTTTGCCACTTTTAAATTTTGACTGCATGTAGTTAACTGCAAAAGTAGAGTGAAAGCTAGAACCTGAGGTTTGTTGTGCAGCATGTGTCACTTAAATTTAAAAATAACTTCTATGTCTAAGACCAGGATTAAATTTTAACTTGCAAACCCTAGTGTGCATCTGTGACAGCCTTAGTTTGTTACCTTGTGGACAGCAGGTCCATGTTACAAAAGGCGCAGACATACACAGTAGCTTAATAACAAGCCTCACGGTGACTAGGAGGCAGAGTGGCCAGCTCCCTCGGAGGGCTCCTGTGGATGCAGGGAAGGTCATTGTCCCAGTGCCAGAAAATTCACACAGTAACTGGCAACCAACTGTGTTTAAAAAAAAAAAAAAAAGTTCGTATTTCATTTGCTGCAGACCTCCCTGGTTCCTGAACAAAAATATTCACCTTAAAAAAAGCAAGGCCTTTTCGCAACAATTTACAAAACACAATTATAGTTATTTTACAAGTAAAAATCATTTGAATGTACAGAAAAAAGGACAAAGTTCACAGACACTTAACATTTATGAATAATTCAAATTTAATATGTTTGGGTATTTTACTTTAATAGAAAAGATTGATGAATACCGAAACCAGTCAGCCTTAATGCATTCTACATTTTCGCTTCCCACTGGGTCCCCAGTGTTTTAATTTTTTTTTTCTCTTTAAAATTTTTATTTCTTGTTATTTATTTATTTTTCCAGCAGTACTGACAGTTTGGATCTAGTTGAAATTTTTAAAATCAGCATTTCCACCAATGAATTGATTATAATTAAAGTTTAAGACTAACAAGCATAAGGGTTGTTCTTTCTTTCTCTCTCTCTCTCTGTCTGTCTCTCTTTCTTTCTCTTTCTTTCTTTCTTTCTTTCTTTCTTTCTTTCTTTCTTTCATTTTTGAGACAGAGTCTCGCTCTGTCATCTAGGCTGGAGTACAATGATGCGATCTCAGCTCACTGCAACCTCCACTTCCCGGGTTCAAGTGATTCTCCTGCCTTAGCCTCCTGAGTAGCTGGGATTACAGGCATGTGCCACCACACCTGGCTAATTTTTGTATTTTAGTAGAGAAGTTATTTCACCATGTTGACCAGGCTGATCTTGAACTCCTGACCTCAGGTGTTCCACCCACAAGAGGTGTCCATTTGCATTCATACTTTCAAACGAGTCTCAGCGACAATCCCTTGTTTTCTAAGAAACCATAACACTGAATAATTTAATTATTAAAGCAGAAAAATGACATTATTAAATACTGTTATTCAAGCATGGCCAATATTTTTTAAAATTTATAGATTAACACCTCAGATTAGAGGGAACTATTTCAGAGCCACTAAAATATGTTTGTATTCCTTCCCTCATATAAAAGATTTTATTTGCATTATAAATTAAGAAAAAAATACTGTATTTTACTAGTCAACTGAAAATGAGGATTATCTAACCTCATAGAATTCAAGCATAGAATTTGTTGATTGTTTTAAAACCAAAACTTTTCATAAGATTTAACTACCATCTCTCAGTAAGGATAATTACGATAGCTAGAATGTATTGAATCCTAACTATATGCCAAGCACTGTTTTAAGTCCTTCATAGGTATAGGTATATATTTAGTTTTTTAAAATGTCTCCACATTAAAAGTCTATTTTCACTAATTCTTTCCTTTTGTTTGTAAGCAACATGTTCTCTCCCTTCTTCTTCTTTTTTTTTAATTTTTAATTTTTAATTATTTTGAGATGGAGTTTTGCTCTTGTTGCCCAGGCTGGAGTACAATGGCACGATCTTGGCTCACTGCAACCTCTGCCTCCCAGGTTCACGTGATTCTCCTGCCTCAGCCTCCTGAGTAGCTAGCATTACAGGCTTGTGCCACCATGCTCAGCTAATTTTTGTATGTTTAGTAGAGACAGGGTTTCACCATGTTGGCCAGGCTGTTCTTGAACTTCTGACCTCAGGTAGTCTGCCTGCCTCAGCCTCCCAAAGTGCCGGGATTACAGGCATCAGCCACTGCACCTGGCCCTCTCCCTTCTTTTGTAACTACCCCTGTGTTTATCATTACTTCATGGCCACCATCAGCTGGACCATTGTTCTTACCTCTGAAATCTTTTCCTTGTCATCATCTGTTCTCTCTTTCTCTCTCTTCCTACACACATCTTAGGCCCTAATTCAACCTTCCTCTGGGTTTTCTTATTCCCCAAAACTCATATCCTACTAGTCTCCTTCCTTTAGTGCCAAATTTCCCTGTAAAACAGTTGACCGACCCTCTCTCCTTTAATTTCTGCACTGCTTTTTCTCTATTTGCCTTCTTCCTACTGTTTCCTGATGACCCTATTGTTTAATCCAGTGACCGTTTCTTTGTTTCTCATTGCCTTTGACTATTCTGCAATTTTGACATCTTTAAAATTACTATCTTCCTTAATTTGGATCACAGTATCCTCTGAACTCTCTTGTCCTCTCTGACTTTTAAAAATGTTTTATCATCTTCTCATTCTATAAACATACAAATCATCTGAGATGCTTTCTTTGCCTTCATCAAAACACCCTACATCCAGTTCTTCCTTCTAAATGGCCTATTTCTATGGTCTAATACGACGATCCTCCTCCTAAGTCACCCATGGCTCGGAGGCCTCAGAGTTGTATTTAATGCTGCCTTCCCCCTTCTGCCTACAGTTCTGTCAGCTTCCTTTCATTCATTCTTTGCCTCTTCTCTCCCATTACCCTGGTTGAGGCTCATAGAACATCATGTCTGAATTATTGCAACTGCCTCGTAAGTGGTCCTTCCACCTCCAGTCATTCTTTCCTCTTCAATTCATCCAGTATATCACCCCTAGACTATTTGTCAGAAATCACTGCCTTGAATATTTCCTCCCCTACCCCAACTCAGGCTTTCCATGATGCTCCATTACCTGCCCAATAAAATCCAAACTCCCTACAGCTTCACAGAGAGCTCCCAGTTTATTGCTCCAGCTTCGTCTTCCACTCCTCTCACCCATACTTACTGGTTTATTTGCTGTTCGTCGTACAAGCATACATTTTTCTACCTCTGGGGCATTCTGTCCCTGGCATGTGAAATACCTTTCTACTCAAGTCTTAGAACGTTGACGAGTCAAGGCAAACTCGATTCTACTACTTAATATAGAGTCTACATTAATTAGAGGGACTCCCCTCTAATTATCTGTGTACAGTTTCTCTCCCTATTTCTATCTCTTTGCATCACTGCTACTTCTACATTTTTGTTTGTTTGTTGTTTGCTTGTTTTTTTTTTCCTTTTTTAAAATTTTTTATTATATTTTAAGTTCTAGGGTACGTGTACACAACGTGCAGATTTGTTACATATGTATACATGTGCCATGTTGGTGTGCTGCATCCATTAACTCATCATTTACATTAGCATCTCCTAATGTTATCCCTCCCTCCTCCCCACTCCCTGCTCCCCACAATAGGCCCCGGTGTGTGATGTTCCCCTTCCTGTGTCCAAGTGATCTCATTGTTCAGTTCCCACCTATGAGTGAGAACATGTGGTGTTTGGTTTTCTGTTCTTGTGATAGTTTGCTGAGAATTCTTGTTTTTTTTTTTTTTTAAGAGATAGAGTCTCTCTGTCACCCAGGCTGGAGTGCAGTGGTGTGATTATAGCTCACTGCAGTCTCCAACTTTTGGGCTCACGTGACCCTCCCCCTTCAGCCTCCTGAGTAGCGGAGCCTACACATGTGTATCACCATGCCTGGCTTCCACTTCTGTGTCTTTTACTGCATGCGAATTTGTCTTGTACGTGTTTTATCTTGTACTATTTCACCAACTAGGTGGAAAGCCACCTTACCCTGTTGAAAGTCTTCCAGTGCCTCCCCCTAATTTCAGGATTAAGTTTAAATCCTTCAGCTTGATGTATGAGTCTCCTCGTGACCTGGTACCCTCTTGCGTTTCTTCTCACACCTCCCACACCCTTCTGCGTTTACCAAAGGCCCAGTCATTCCCAACTTCCTGAGTTTCCCAAAACACCCCGCATGCTTTCGTGCCTGTTTGGAATGTCTTCCCTCATTGATTTTACTGGCCAATCATGACCTCTTTCAAAATCCAACTCAGGTGATACCCCCTTCAGGATACTGATGCCGCCGTCTGTGAGATGTGCATCTGTTTTGCCTCCGCAGCATCCTGTGATACTGCACTGCCCCTGTTCAGCTGCTGACCCACCTTTCCTAGGGACTGTACATTTTCTACAGATGGGACACTTCCATCCTTCTCCCATATATTCCTAGCACCTCGTCCGGCGGCTGTTGGAGTAGTGAAAGGAGGCAGGTGTGGCATGGGCAAGGCCAGCTGATTACACAGGTAACCACAAGGTGGCATTTACTAGATGAATTTACCATGACTCAGAGCCTGACTTTCAGGCTGGATGCCTGGAAACTTGGCTTACCATATTGACAGTGGCTGCATCTCAGGAAGGTAAACCTTATTAACCGAAGGCATAGAGGCTCCTCTATAAAATCAGTGTGCCTGTGTGCTAATTATCTTGAACAGAATGATTGCTGGCATTGACCTGACCGGGGTGTTCTCCTCCCATTTACATGCCACACAGAAAACAAATTCTCTCATTATAGATTTTCAGCCAATTCCTTTTATTTCACAATGGCTAATCACATGAATTGTGTGTGGATTTTACTGAGCTCACCTCTTAGAGAACAATCTTATTTCTAAATTTTTGGAGAGAGGTAGAAACCCTCTCCTGTAGCATTTATGTGCTGATTAATCTGACATTTACTAAGCCTTTAGCAAACACTTGTTGTGACATGACCAGGTAGTTCCTGAATGAATAAATGAATGCAGATCATGACACTAGATAGACGGCACTGATGGAAAGTCCAGTTGTGGCAAAGTAGCATGTAGACATGCTCCACATGACCTGATTGTTGGAAAATGATTTTCCCCTTAAAAGCTCCTTTTGCTCTCTTACACATTTCTGACTCTTTTTCCTCATATTCTTCTCAGTCATCATGTTGGCATCTACTGCCGTGTATGGGGGGACCTCACTAGCACATTCCAGACTGAGCTTCCGCCACCCTTGGTCTGGCTTCCTTGTCTGCACTGCTGCTCTGATTGCTGTCACCACAGGCCCTACCTCTTCCCCATTTCTCCTTCCTCCAAAGGAGTTCTAGTTCTCCTACTTTTTAAATCAAAATGTGCCTTGGACTCAGTACTAAGGTAAGTGACCAAGCACAGATTCTGCCGACGTCTCTGATGCTGCATTTTGCACTCGTGCCTTCGTCTCTGACTTCAGCCCTCCTCTCGAGGTGTATCCCAGCATGTTTTGAAAGGAAACAGCTCCAAAGAAAGTAAAAACATCAGGATCCCGTATCCGTAGGATGTTAAAATAAAGTCGGCTCAGAAGAGGACAATTAGCCTTTTCTTAACAAAGTATCAAAGGTACTGTAGGCATGAAGCATGTAGATAAAGTTGGACTGAAGTGTTCTTGTTGTTTTTATACTCATGCCTTGACATGCATATTGTGGCTGCGTAATCCCAAAATTTATCAGCCCTGTGGTTCTTCAACCTTATGGTGAGAAAATTACATTTCTGGTCATTTGCCAGTGTTAGGAATTTCTGATTCTAATATCCAACTTAGTATTAATTTTTCACTATTTTAAATGGCTAAGAAATTATGTTTCAAGTTGGATCCCAATACCTTTAAACAAAATAAGAATAGGAATTTTTCTTTCATATTATATCTTTTTCTCTTTCCCCCTTCATCCCTAAATAGAATTTTTTACATAAATACATTGTGCTTCTTATCAAGAACTCCAGGTTGGTCCTCAAGAAAGCTTAGACACTTAACTGCAATAAAGAAATAATATCTGCCCCAATTTTTAAGCAACTATTGTGTGTATGCCAATCTCTGTGCAAAGTATAATATTTTACATACCCTAAATGTATTTTTTCTTTTTCTTTTCTTTCTTTTCTTTTTTCTTTTTCTTTTTTTTTTTTTTTTTTTGTTTGAGACAGAGTCTTGCTCTGTTACCCAGGCTGGAGTGCAGTGGTGTGATCTTGGCTCACTGCAACCTCCACCTCCCGAGTTCAGGTGATTCTCCTGCCTCAGCTTCCCAAGTAGCTAGGATTATAGGCACACACCACCATGTCCGGCAAATTTTTGTATTTTTAGTAGAGATGGGGTTTCTCCATGTTGACCAGGCTGGTCTCAAACTCGTGACCTCAAGTGATCCACCCGCCTCGACTTCCCAAAGTGCTGGGATTATAGGCATGAGTCACCGCCCCTGGACCCCTAAATGTAATTCTTAAACAACCCTCTGAAGAGTGTAACCCCCAGACAGCTCTCCCCATTTTACAAATGAGCATCCTAATATTGTCCAAGTCCCAGTGCGGGAACAGAGCAGAACTGGAAGCCAAGCACACTTCCTTGTTCACGCTCTTTCCCCTGCAGTACTTCTGCCTCCTTGGTAACATGACTGTGTTTCCAGGTTTTGCCACAATCTCTTCCTACCATAACAAGCACAATGAATGTGAGCCTTATTTTTTGTGCTTTTCATCCTGTTATTTTCCACCTATAGAAGAAACAAAATATTTGAGGACATTATATATGTAGCTTCATTATTATGTGTCAGTCATGTGCTGCCACATATGGAACAGATGCTGTGTGACTTCCAAAAGTTGTGTCATGGCACAATTAGAAATAGCCCGTTAGAAGGAGGTAACAGTATATTTTTTTAAACGTAAGTTTGCTACACTGTTTTTAATATTATATTCTTATATATTTGTATGTATCTTTTATGTATATTTATTTTATGTATATTTACATATGTGTATATATACATACTTATGTATATGTATGTGTATTTACTGTATGTATATTTCATTTTATGTGTATTTTTATATATTTTTACATAGTTTATATCATATATTTCTATATGTTTTTAGCTGATGAAGAGTATGAAGATGGAATTGAAAGGACGTGTGACACTCTCCTTATGTGCATTGTCACCGTGCTGAACCAGGGCCTCAGGAACGGCGGTGGTGTGGGGGATGTGCTAAGAAGGCCATCAAAAGATGTAAGCCAGAGTAAAAGTATTTTTTCAGGAAGCACATCTTTTTTTTTTTTTTTTTTTTTTGAGACGGAGTGTCGCTCTGTCGCCCAGGCTGGAGTTCAGTGGCCGGATCTCAGCTCACTGCAAGCTCCACCTCCCGGGTTTATGCCATTCTCTCGCCTCAGCCTCCCGAGTAGCTGGGACTACAGGCGCCCGCCATCTCGCCCGGCTAATTTTTTGTACATTTTTTTTTTAGTAGAGACGGGGTTTCACCGTGTTAGCCAGGATGGTCTCGATCTCCTGACCTCGTGATCCGCCCGTCTCGGCCTCCCAAAGTGCTGGGATTACAGGCTTGAGCCACCGCGCCCGGCCGCACATCTTTTTTTTTTAAACCTTTCTTCACAGCATTTATAATTTGGGTTTGGTTTTCAGGATAATATATTGTACCATTTGCTTTAAAAGTATAGCCATGGCTGTTAAAGCCAATTAATTGTTTGCTAGGATTACATAGAAACAGCTAATGTACTACAATTCTTTGTGTGTTTGTAGAGTGGTGAAATGTTTCCAAGTTAATCTGTGTATTGCATTACAGCAATGAAATCATGACTGCGAACTTTATATAGGAGTTGATTGTTACATAAGTAACATAAACGAGGTTTCCTCTTGCCTATCAGGTTTCTTGAGCATGAAGATTTACTCTTTGCTTCTGCATAGGAATAGCCTCCATCATTTATCCATGATAAATATAATTGAGCCAATTCTAACAGGATTTCATATATTAAAATGGCAAAGTGGAAACATTTCTCACTAGCTGCAAAATCTCAAGTGCCGGGGGGGAGCTTGAAGCATCTTAGCTCTGCTCAGGCCAGTTGTATCATATTGTCAAGTCATCTAACCTCTTAACCTCAGGTTCCTCTTCTGTTAAAAAACTGGATTGCATGGTCTCTAATTTGCATTTTAATATTGTTCATCAGGTAGAAATAAGAAGGAGCTGTATATACTTGACACTGTATGGCCGAGAATAAAGCCTATTTCAGAAATTGACAGATCATTAGGTCCTCCTTTGCTCCCTAATCACTGACTTTTGGAATTGGCACTTAACTACCTTTTCTACAATGTCTGGGATAGGAGACCACTGTGCCAAAATGCATTTAGCAGAATGGCATAATAAAGTTGTTTCTAAAGAAAGCAAAGTCCCACCATTGTGGGAAAGACATGTCAGTCCCAGAGAAATTTAAGTGGTTCTGGAAATAGGCTAGGAAGTTTTTCTTACAACACTTCAAGTAAAGATGGAAAGTGAGCCTTATTTTTCCAACTTGGAATACTATTTATATTCATTTTGCAAACATTTATTGAATATATTCTCTATGCTAGACAGTGTGCTCAATCAGTATGCCTAGAAAGTGTGTGTGTATATATATGTGTCTATATACATACACATACACATATATATACACATACATGTATGTATCTATAGACACACATTTTTTAAAAATTTTTATTTCAGGAGCCCTTGTTTGCTGCCCGAGTGGTTTATGACCTTCTTTTTTATTTCGTTGTTATCATTATTGTTCTGAACTTGATTTTTGGTGTCATCATCGACACTTTTGCTGATCTCAGAAGCGAAAAACAGAAAAAAGAAGAAATTCTCAAGACAACTTGTTTCATCTGTGGTAAGTGCTCTGCAGATGCTAAACTAATACATGAACAAACTGTTTGCAGGAAAGAGGGGCTAGAGGGATTTTTATTTTTCATGCTTTTGGAAAAATTATTTCAAAATGAAGGCTGCATAAAATTTAGATTATGTAACTGAGCGTTAGACTGGAATTCTCTGCTTCTATAAATAGGCAGAGGAATTATACCCCAAAGCTATCCTGTCATTATTTCTGTGATTGACATGATTCTCTGACTATAGAAATGTGATGCAAAATGCCAAAAGGTTTCACCAACTGGCAATCAGGCTTTTAATCACAGTAACATATTTATTACACAACAGAATGACATTTCATTTTGTTAGAATGTGAATCCGAGTATGATTTTCCAGCAGCTTGAACTTTTACTCACTGACGTCACTATGTTTTGGATTCTGAACTGAGCCTTCTCTCAGTTTGTTTGTTTGTTTGCTTGTTTGTTTATTTATTTATTTATTTAGAAATGGAGTCTTGTTCTATCACCCAGGCTGGAGTGTAGTGGCACGATCTCAGCTCACGCAACCTCCGCCTCCCGCATTCAACTGATTCTCCTGCCTCAGCTTCCCAAGTAGCTGGGACTACAGGCGTGTACCACCATGCCTGGCTAATTTTTGTATTTTCTGTAGAGCCAGGGTTTCTCCATGTTGGCTGGGCTGGTCTCGAACTCCTGACCTCAGGTGATCCACCCACCTCGGCCTCCCAGAGTGCTGGGATTGCAGGTGTAAGCCACCGTGCCTGGCCCTTCTCTGTTTTTAATTTCTCTCTCCTCTCTCTCTCTTTCTCTCTCTCTCTGTCTCTCTTACACACACACACACACACACACACACACACACACACACCACTCCCCTCCCCTTCTCCCATCATCTCTCCCAGTGCACATAGCCTTCTCCTTCCTTCTCGCTGCGCTCATCATCCCCCTCAGCTCTGCCCTCTTCTCTGTACCCACCACCTCTTTCTGGCTTCAGATGTCTTTGTAGCTGGTCTCTTGGCACCCTAGAATCTATCCTTCTCTTTGGGTGATCACCCACTCTAGGTTTCAGTCACCTTCCTTGTTTCCACATTAGGCTGAAAAAAAATCTTTTGGTGATAGTCACAAAACAAGCCTAAGGGGTTCACTACAACATTACTCTATGTAACAGATTGGGCCCTCAATGCATTTCATTCTCTGCTTGCTTCAACTTTTGTTGAGTGACTCATTCACCTCAGTGGCTCTCCAAACCTTTTCTACCTTCCTCTAGCAGTTGAAGGTGTACCAGGTAATAATGTAAAATAATATGCTATATTCAGTGGAAACAAATAGAAAGTAGTCATTCCCTGTTTTGGTGTGTTCACGATCTATTTTGGGATACAAACACAATAAATAGCCTTGCTATCTCATGCATGGAAGGAAATGGTAGAGAAGTTTACAGGAAGCTGCAGGTACCCAGAGGAGGGATACCTCTCCAGGGTGGGGTAGGGAGTGAGAAAGAAGAGTCAGGAAAGCCTTTAGAAGAGATGGTCACTGAGCTGGTGGTAAAAGATGAAAGGGAGAGGTTGCCAGATCAAAGTGAATACAAGCAGAAAGGCCAGGACAAGCAAAGTCATGGAGGTGGAAGAACAGTACAAGGGCCTTCACTTACTCTAAAGCAGCTCAGTGTTGCTGACATAAACTTCAGAGCAGGGCACGCTAAGAGAGGAGGTTGGCCAGACCACGTGTGGCCTTTTATGTTAGGCAGCTTGGACTTTATCATCCGGACTTACAGGGGAAGATGAACCATTAAAGAATTTTAAGTAGAACAGTGCAG
This sequence comes from Trachypithecus francoisi, assembly GCF_009764315.1. Classification (NCBI taxonomy): domain Eukaryota; kingdom Metazoa; phylum Chordata; class Mammalia; order Primates; family Cercopithecidae; genus Trachypithecus; species Trachypithecus francoisi. Next base: position 104,874,457 of record NW_022681456.1, read on the forward strand.
GGTCTAATTTTTGTTTTTGCTTTAGAGCACTGTGGCAGCTTTGGGAGGTCATTCATCAGGAAACGGTACCAGAAACAGAGTCATCAGGTAGGAGGTCATTACCACAGTCCAAGTGAAAGGTAACGAAAGCAGGAGAGTTAGTGGTGGCAGTATTAAGGGTAGAAGACAAAGTCAAGAGATATTTAGGAGATCACATCTTTAAATCTTGATGGTTAGGAAAGGATATGAAAGATAGCTTGGATGCCCAAGAGGATGGTAATACTAACAAGTGATTGAGCTTGAGAATAGGTGAAAAAAACAATTTAGGTAGGAATATGCTGAGTTTAACTTTGAGAATCCTGAAATTGAGGTGTATAATGACCCACCCCAGTGGGATACAGCACAGGTCAGTTCATGAGTCTGAGCCTCAGAGATTGAGTCTTCACTGGAGACTTAACTGGGGAATCCTTAGCCTATATGTGACAGTGAAATCTGGAGTGTGGAGGAGGGTGTCCAAGTGAGACGAGAAGCAGAGAGACTACAAGTGGAAAGCCCCAGCTTTGAAGAGTTAGAAGAGAAAGAGGAGCACACACCAACAACTCAGAGTACCAAGTCAGAATACTGTGAGGAGAGCCAGGAAGGGGTGACCTGTGGAAGAGAGGGGAGAAAACAATTTGGAAAGAAATGAATTCGTTATCAACTCTCTCTAAGCAGAGAAGCCAGTAACATGATCTGGAAAAGCCTTCTGATTTCTTATTTAAGAGGCTTTGGTGAATTCAGGTAGAGTGGATTGTGCAGTGCTGAGTAAAGATTTGCTAGAAGGAAACTGAGAGTGATCCAAGAGTCTTCTGTTTAATGTCTCAATTAGATGGGGAAAGCAAAATTGAGAGGTAATCAAGGAAGATGTCATACAATTCGGGGGTTTGGGGAAGAGGCTGAGAGGACACTCCTTCAACCTTGGAAGATAAATATACCTCCTCCTACCTTTATAGAAAAAATAACCCACACCCTGTATTTTTTTCTATTTGTTTCTTTATGTGACAACTATCACCACCTCCATTTCTTCACAATAGATGTATGTGTGTCTCCTTTCTTCTCTTCTCAGCCTTTCCAAGGATGATCCTCTCTTCCCTTGGGTCACCTCACCTGGAGCTCTGTCCCCTTTCAGCCTCATCATAAACATTTTTTTAAATGATTATTTATTGAATACTTACTACATGTCTGGCTTTTTACTTAGGTGTTTCTTTTGATACTATGTATGATGTATATTACCACCCCTTTACAAACATAGGAACAGAGACTTGGCTCCCATCAACATCCAGTTAGTAAGCAGAAGAGCCAAGATTTGAACAGAGGACTACCTAACTCAAAAGTCCACTCAGTTATCCTATTCTAAAATGACAAAGTGACAGGTTCTCATTCAATTATAACCAAGCCTGAGGACAGATCCTGGTGGAAAGGTATAGCGTTATGGGGCCAAGCTGTTGTTTAGAAGGGTGAGTCCCGTACAGGAGAATGACACTGCCCTCAGAAACCTCTTGGTGTATCTCATGGTCTTTCTTTTGCACTGCTTCTTCCTCTATGCCCTTTTCTTCATGGTGGTGATCATCATCATGTTGGTACACTACCTCTGAAAGAGATGCTCTTTGGAAGAATGGACCAGAGGCTGGAAGCCTCATTCTAAGACATAATATTGTCTCCTATATTTTAACCAAAAACATGAACAGCAACCTAAGCCCATTGCTTACCCATGATTCCTGCTCCTCTAAGCTTTCCCTTCACAGTCAGAATTCTCTTTGGCTTTCACAGTTATTAAACAGCCAGTCACCTATAAATTCCTTTAAACATCATAATAACTGTCATCAACAAACTGAAGTGTTCTTGAATCTCACTGTTAACTTCCTGCTGACCTTTTCTTCTCCCTCTGCTTCTTTTTCTTGGTCACAGGGTCCTATTCCTTCTCTCAAAACCCCATAATAGGAGGTTTTGATTTTGCTCTTGACTCCTTGTCTCTTCTCTCTGTCCTCCTCTTTGACATCACTTTTATGCAGGTTATTGCCAAGTATGCATGCTCAGTTCCAACCTTTTCCCCAGGCTTTCCCCTCTGTTTTCAGTCGCTCACTGGACAGTTAGATAGGCATGTCTTCCTGGCAGCCAAACTGGCCATGTCTGAAGCCAATGCATCATCCCTTTCCGACTCCCTCCTCTAGCCTAGCTCTTTATCCTGACATCCATATAGCTATTAATAATATCCCACAGTGCCTTCAGTTGTCTGAGGGAACCACACCATCATGTTTAGCATCTCCTTTTTTCTTTTCCAGGTGCCCTAGCTACCATGTGCTAATGAATCCACCTTCACAATCTCACCCACATCCTTCCACACATTCCCACAGCCACATCTTGGGTTTTCAGGCTAACCCTGGCTCACAACCCCAAATGGCCGGCTCGGTGTTGCCAGACTAATTTTTCCAGTTTGAATTATTCATTTCCCTATTCAAAAAGCCATCAATAACATTGCACAGTCTATAACTCTGAAACTCTAATTTTCTTGGCATCTAAGCTACCCCACAATCTGACCCCTTCTTTTTTTGCCTACCTTCTCCCCCACCATTCTCCCATTTATAGCTCAAGTTCCAGGGCAACTACATCACTTACCTTTAACTTCCTAGACTCTCCATGTATTCTTAGTTGTGGGAGAACAATTTCATTTGGAATGCCCCAATTCCTATGCTCTGAGGCACAGCTCTAATGCCATTGTTTTAGAAGTCTTCTCTGATCTCACACACCTGCCCCTAAATTCCTCACATCGCACTTAGTGATATGGCACTGTACATATTTCTGTTGTCTGATCACCTATGCTGGATGCCATGCATTCTCACATCAAAGAAAATGCATGAACTTTATAGTCAAGTAGTCATAGGTCTACACTGGTTCTGCATCCTAGCTATGTGATCTTGGCCAAATTTCTAATCATCCTGAGCTACTGTTCCCTCCCCTGGAAAATGAGGAATATAATGCCACGCTTTGGTGTTGTGATAAGTATATATGAGATCATGTATATCAAAATCTCTAGCAGGAGGCTTAACTGAAGGTCTGCCCTCAACACGTTAAGTTCTCTTCTTTAACAGAACCAGATCCATGTCTTATCCATTTTTTTCACTTTCATAATGTGTATTGGTGAAGATCCATAAATATTTGCTTAATGAATGACTATCCAATAAGTCAGCCTCAGGCTGATACTGTCTGTATACTTGTCTGGCTTATAATCTACAAAAGGAAGATAAAATACTGAGATCGTATGTACTACAGACAGCAGGTGTGCTGATTCCAGGTTGCTCCAGATTTTGGTACATGCAGGGTATTGTTTCTGTGGAGTGCTGCCCACAGGAATATAGGGTGACATCGCAGGATGCTCAAAGAGATGTAAGATCAATATTGTCTGTTTTCTAGAAGCTTCACATTTATTCAGAAATCTGAGGGAACACTTAGATAATTTAACCTAAGTGTAAACTTAAATAGTATTTTTATATTAGAACAAACAGATTATCATAAAATAGAGCAAATTCAGTGTGAATATTTAAAATAAAATAGAAACTTTAAAAAATGGATAATTGGCTTCAGGTACTTTTAGCTGCTACTTTCTGGGACCTCAGTAAAAGAAACATATACATTTTCTGCTCTCTTCCCTTAAAGGACCTTCAGCAGAAACACATAAGAAGCATTATGATAATGTATATCTGATATATATGATAATGTATATTCATTCATTCCTAGAAGCTCCAACCACACAAATGATATAATTCATCTCATATATGTTAGGAGAACTTAGTTAACAAGAATGATTTAAATGTTTGGTATATTTGGGGGTTGTGCTAGTAGGCTATAAAATAGTGACTGGTCTAGAAATAGTTGTTGGTAAAGTTGGATATGAAGCTGTGATCCAAAGAAGGACATAGTACCAAATAACAAAGGAGAGAATCTCCACAGTAGGAGAGAACTGGCTCCAGGTGTGTGCCAAGGGACACCCAGAGTAGGACAAGAGGGTGTAGATTCTGTGACAGGCAGTGGACCAGTTGGAACTTTCCCAGCCTTGAAGACAATGTCCAGATATTTGAAAGTGAAGCGTGACTCAGAAAAACAATAGCCAGTGATCCAGAAGGTGGCCATGGGAAGGTGATGATTAGCAGATGACAGAGCTGAGCAGGAAGCAGAGACACAGATTAGCTCTTGCATCCATATTAATTATGAACGTTGAGTTACTAGAGGCTGAAAATCCAGTAAGAAAGAGATGTCGAAAGACCAGGTGTGACAGAACAACAGCACGGAGAAGGGATTTGATGACAGGTCAGAATTCCTATTTTGAGGCCAGGCGTGGTGGCTCACGCCTGTAATCCCAACACTTTGGGAGGCCGAGGCGGGCGGATCACGAGATTAGGAGATCGAGACCATCCTGGCTAACATGGTGAAACCCCGTCTCTACTAAAAATACAAAAAAAAATAACCGGGCATGGTGGCGGGTGCCTGTAGTCCCAGCTACTCAGGAGGCTGAGGCAGGAGAATGGCCTGGACCCGGGAGGCAGAGCTTGCAGTGAGCCGAGATTGCGCCACTGCACTCCAGCCTGGATGACTGAGCGAGACTCTGTCTCAAAAAATAAATAAATAAATAAAAATAAATAAATAAATAAATTCCTATTCTAAGGATAGGGTATCTTGCTGTGGTGATATTATCATAAACTCAGTCATTCAAGTATCATAAACTCAAGTCATTCAAGTCAGAAAATTCAGAGTCATTATTGGTTTCTTCTTCTTCCTCAATCTATACCTCTGATTGGGCATCAAGTCCTTTCAAGTTTTCATTCCAAAATGCCTCTTCAGTCTCTCTTATTCATTTATTTAATTATTCTGTCAAATTTAGTTGTATGCCTACTGTTCTCCAGACACTCTGCCAGGTGCTGGTAATGCGAAAATGAGTCAGACAGTAAAATGGTAGAGGCAAAGATGGAAACAGACACATTTTCATAGTGAAGTGTTGTGGGCCCAGAAGATCAAACAGCTGGTTGTGTCTGTGGGAGTTGGTGGTGGAAGTGGGGCAGCTGAGTCTTGAAGAAGGAATACTTGGAAGGCAGAAAGAGAGTAGATGAAGGTGTCTTGGTGTATTTGGCAAATGATGAGAAAGGCAACATTCTACAAGAACTGTGCTGAGTGGAATGTCAGTGCCTGAGTCTAAGAATGACTTTAAGTTCTCTGGTCAGTAGGGACTTCATTAACAGAGGCGAAGAAGAGGGCTCAAGAAACAAATTTTTGACAAGCTAAGTTTGACATCCCCCACAAGCTATCCAGGTGAATATATCCAGCTGGCAGCTGGAAATAGGGTGGAAGTTGAGAAGAAAGGTCAATACTGGGGATAAATATTGAGAAAACATTAGCAAGATGATGCTAAAACCGCAGAATGGATGATGAAGCTTAGAGAGCAAGAACGTATGAAGATGAAGAACAACCAGTTTCCCTCTTTTACATTTCCCCCTCCACTGCCCTGGTGCCTGGGTCTTGCATCCTCAGTCTCTTATCCCAATCTTCCCCTCAATCCTGCCACAGGAACGACTTGAAGTGTATCTCTGAACACACTAGTTTCTACTCAGAAGTTTTCAGAATAGGCTGGGCACAGTGACTCATGCCTGTAATCTCAGCAACTTTGGGAGGCCGAGGCGAACATATAACCTGAAGTCAGGAGTTTAAGACCAGCCTGGCCAACATGGTGAAACCCCATCTCTAGTAAAAATACGAAAATTAGTTGGGCATGGTAGCACATTCCTGTAACCCCAGCTACTTGGGAGGCTGAGGCAGGAGAATCGCTTGAACCTGGAAGGCGGAGGTTGCAGTGAGCTGAGATTGCACCACTGCACTCCAGCCTGGGTGACAGAGCAAGACTCTGTCAAAGAAGAAGAAGGAGAAGGAGAAGAAGAAGAGGAGGAAGAGGAGGAGGAAGAGGAGGAAGAAGCAGAGGAAGAAGAGGAAGGAGAGGAAGAGGAAGAAGCAGCTTCCAGAATAAAATACAGATGCCTTAGCTTTGAGTTTAAAGCTTGCCATTGTTTCTGCCAGATATACCATTTCGTCTGTATCTCCAAATGTTCCCTTTCTGCCACACCAGAGTAATTGACATTCCCCAAACAGGTCATGTACTTTCATCTCTGGTTTTTCCATGCCATTTCTCCTGCCCAGATGGCAAAAGAATGGGGGCTTTAAAGTTAGAAATATTTGTATTTAAATACTGACTGACTCTTCTACTAAATAGGGGTATTAACTTGAGCAATTTATTGAATCATTCTGAATCTATTTCCTCACATGCTAAAAGGTCAGATTGGATTACTGTAATTATAATAGCATATTTAGACATCTTTATAGTTGTCAGCATCAATAGGTGCTCAATAAAAATCAAGTACCTTTTATTACCATCTGCCTCTTCTCCACTTACCATAATCATGTACTGAGGCTGGATTTTTCAAGCTTTACACCTCTTGGAAACCTTTTAAAATGACCCTCATCAGAATTCACTTTGCCCTTCTTTATGCTCCTTTGGCAGTTTATACCTCTTCAGAATATAACACAAATTGTCTGTTTCCTCTACTGTATTACAGATTAATTGATAGTAAGAATCTTATTTTTATAGCCTCATTACCTTGCAACTGGTAGATGTTTGAATTGAATTCTGGGAAAATCTACTTTAACATTTTCTCTCTTGTTTGGTTTGTTTTTCTCTCTTTTGTTTGTTTTTAGTGTTTTGTGTTTGTTATTAATAGCTCTATTGAGATATAATTCACACACCATATAATTCACCCATTTAATATGTACAATTCAGTGGTTTTTAGTATATTCAGAGTTGTGCATCCATCACCGTAATTGATTTTAGAATATTTTCATTGTCCCAGAAAGAAACTCCATACCCTTTAGCCATCATCTGATCCCTAACCTTCCATCTCCACCTCCCCCTTAGCCATCCACTGATCTACTTTTTGCCTCCGTGGATTTGCCTATATTGGACATTTTATATAAATGAAACCATAATATGTGGGCTTTTGTAACTAGCTTCTTTCACTTCATAGGATGTTTTAAAGGTTCATGTTGTAGCAGGTATAGGTGCTTCATTCCTTTTTATTGTAAAAAATTATCCTGTCATATGGATATACCATATTTTATCCTTTCATCAATTAATGGACATTGGGGTTGCTTCCATTTTTGATTATTATGAATAATGCTGCTATGAACATTCATGTACAGGTTTTTATGTGAACATACATTTTCAGTTCTCTTGAATATATACCCAGGAGTGGAGTATGCTTAGTTATATGGTAACTCTATGTAACCATTTGAGGAATTGCCAAACTGTTTTCCAAAGTAGCAGCTGCACTATTTTACATTTCTGTTAGCAGTGCATGAGGATTCTAATTTCTCCACATCTTCACCATCACTTATTATTATCTGGTTTTGGTTATAGCCATTCTAGTGGAACAATATTTTAGTAGTGAAATATTCTTAATTCAATCAATCAGTATTTAATTAAATGCCAACTATGTACCAAACATCATTCTGAGCTATTGGGACCATTGGTGAAGAAAAGAAACAAATATATCTGCCCAGCTGGCCCTTGTACTTCAATGGGAGGACAAACACAATACTTAATAAACATAATACATTTTTATCCAAGTTGCTGGATGAAATAACATTTCTTTCTTCTTTGCTGATTATCAGACAGGCTTTTTCTTACACAATCATTTTACCTCCTTATCTTAGAGATGTAATCCAATTTAATTTAACAACTTTGATATGGCTATATTCAGCCTATAAGGAGGTGGTAAGCCCTATAAGAAAAAGAGAGGAAAAGGGAAAAGGTGATCAAGAAGGTCAGCAGAAAGGAAGGGATTGGTTGTGTTGTTAAACAGGGTGATCAAGTTAAACCACATTGAGATGGTGAGATTTCAGCAAAAACTTGAAGGTGAATGAGTTAGTTAAAGAGATGTCAGTGAGAAGAGTTTTGTAATCAGAGGAAACAACCATTCCAAAAGTCCTGAAGTCCAAAGGCCCTGTGTTAAAAAAAAAAAAAGCAAAGAGGCCAGTGTGGTTGCATGGGAGGTAGCAAGGGAGAGAATAGTAAGAGGTAAGGTTAGTGTGGCTATGAGGCAAAGTCACATAGGATTTAGCAAATACATATTGCATAGGACTCATACTAAAGAATTATTTATTGTTTATCTGAAATTCAAACATAACTCACCATGCTGTAGCTTATCTAGCAACTCTACTTGTAGGCACTTGTAAGGACTTTGACCTTTATCTTCAGGGGCTGGGGGAGCCATTGTTGGGTTTACAACAGAAGAGAGACACCATTTCTCTTAGGTTTTTAAAAGGATCACTCTGGCTGCTGTGTTGAGAATGGGCTGTGGAGAGTAAAGATGGAAACAGGGAGGCCTGGGAGTCTATTGCAGTAATCCACATGAGGGATGACAATGGCTCAGACCAGAGTGTAGCAGCAGAGTGGGTGAGAAGTGGTCAGTTCTGGATATATTTTGCAGGTAGAGCCAAAAGCATTTCAACATGGGTTGGATGTGGCGTGTGAGAGGCAGAGAGGATTCAAGAATGACATCTAAGCTTTTGGCTTGAACAACTAGAACAGAGCTGCCATTGAATAAAATGGGAGGACTGTGGTTGAAGCAGGTTTAGCGAAGAGAATTGGAGTTTATTTGGGCATGCTGAGCTGATGATAGGTCAAATAAGATGAGGCCTAGCCATCAGCCAGCAGAATTTTATGGTATTTTCCATACAGATATCCAATAATGTTAGTAAAATGTCACCCGTTCACTGGGACAGATTTTTTACTTGTTGTGCTTTGTATCTTATTATTTAAAAAGAGTCTTCAGGCTGGACAACATTGTGAAGCCCCATCTCTACAAAAATAAACAAACAAACAACCAAAAATTAGCCGGGCATGGTGGTGCATTCCTCTAGTCCCAGGTACTTAGGAGGTGGAGGTGGGAGGATCAATTGAACCTGGGAGGTTGAGGCTTCTGTTTCAAAAAAATAAATAAATAAAAGAGTGTTCTACATCCCTGAGTGAACTTACAAAAACTGCTTAGAGAAAGAATAGCCAGGGTTGGATTTCAGTTTCCTGGTTTCTTCTTCAATATCTGAGCTGTAAAAACCAAACTGAATCCCAACATCCCACTTCACTTGGCATTTGAATTCATGTTACCATAGATGTTTTTCTTCATCTCTATTCATTTCTTTTCATCTATTCTCTAACTTTGAGAGAAAAGAATTTTATTATCTAGATACTTTCTTTACTGTACTTCCAAAGGCTTGAAAATGTACCCTGGAAATGGAACAGATCACCCCCTCCCCAAAATGCCTGGAACATGGTACCCTAGAGGGCTGGTGTAGTGTGAGCCCTCTTTGTCCTCAGCATGTGGACGGCCATCTCCTTTGTGTTCCTTTCACTGATTCCAAGTGGTTTAAAATGGATGACTCTCTCAATTCCTTCCCTCTTTTAATCCAAGTTCCTGGGTAAAATGACGTGGTTTTTTTGTTTTGGTTTGGTTTGGTTTTTTTTTTCTACTGTCCTGATTAGCAAGCATACCTTTTCTTGCATGATCATTTTTACCTCTTTTTCTCAGACTTGTGGTACAGTTTAATTTGAAAATTTTGATATGGCTATATTTAAAATTATCTGCAACTTTTTCATCTATTATAGGACTGCACATTTCCAAGGATCTATGGGAAAAAAATAAATGTTAGTTGGGAAAAAAAATCTATAAATGATGGCCTCTTTTCTGGAGGTCTTGTGTGCTGTGTTGTTTTTAATCATAGCATTTTAAATTGGCACATTCTTACTGAAAGCATTTTTTCACAATAATTATTATGTTTTGTTTTTATGCTAAGAAGCAAGTACTGATTAAATGACGAATTACATATATTATGTTGCCTGTGTTTTGCAGGACTTGAGAGAGACAAGTTTGATAATAAAACGGTTTCATTTGAGGAGCACATTAAGTCAGAACACAATATGTGGCATTATTTGTACTTCATAGTCCTGGTGAAAGTTAAAGACCCAACAGAATACACTGGACCTGAAAGTTACGTGGCTCAAATGATTGTGGTGAGTGACCAGAAGGTTTTAATTTATGACTATATTGCATCTTGTAGATTTTTATCTTTTCTACCCTACCATCCTCCCAAAATATGGAGATTGTAGCATTCATTTTTTGTTAACATTTAAATAGGCCTGTCAATCACTGAAGAACATCTACACTGACTAAGTCATTGGTTCACAGTAGACTCCTTGGTTATTCAAACCAAATTTGAGTCTCCAGTGCACAGATGATATTTCCTGGATTCTCTGTGCAATAACTAGCACCATCTCAGTAATGTCCAGCACCTGACCTCATACATTTTATCATTGCTGATGTCCCACTTCCTGAAATCTGGAACTTTCCCCTTGTTAAATATGAACAGAAGATTCATACCTTAAGGAATCCCTTGGATTTCAAAAATCAAGAGTTTAAGAAATTGAATTATGTTTGGAGATAGTATGATGTTCCGTCCTAATGGGAGAGCACTAATTTTTCCATCAACACATACTTCAGATTGTTTTACCAATGTTGCTGATGAATTTGCACTGATCTTGCCATATCCAGTTGCTTATAACTCCTCAGTAAGATCATGTGGTTGTCCATGATTTGAAGTTTCTTCTGTCTCATAGAAAATTAAAACAAATTGGCCCGAAAGGGAAATTCAAGTTACAACTTCAGTGTATACAGATACACATTTAGTGAGTATCATTGCATCTGATATAAATGTTTGCATTCTTATAATTAAATATAGCTATAGATTGGATATTCCCCCCCCACCAAAAAAAAATCTAACAAAATTGTGTTCACCATTTGAGAAAGAGGCCTTACATGACTCATGATCCTCCTTGCTACTTGGTCCTAAGGAAAACACTTAATAAGCACCAACGTTTGCAACAATGCTGAAGTGTCAGCAAACTTATCATCTACTTAGGAAGAGACTATAGTTAGGGATCAACCAAAGAACATTTTTGGAGGATAACATATTAATAATTATAAGTTCATATCGTCATAGTTTACCTTACCTGCCAATATTTATGTCACAAGAGAGCTACATGTAAATTGGATGTTTATATTTCAGCATTTTCATGCTTTGTTATTAATGACTTGCATTCTACTCTAAGTTGTTTTCTCTTCATTCTTCATTTGACACTGGACAAAACCTAACATTGTTTGTCTTCTCCACTTTTGCCTTTCTGCCTCCTCCTTCTTTTAAATCAGAGGAAAAAGGTAATCATTTTAAGGATATATATATATTCATGGTCATCATTTATACTTTCTTGATCTCATTTGTGAAAAACATTTTGTTTCTGCTTGCTGGGGGGAAAACCATGTAAAACATTATATTTGACCTCACATCGCTGTCTTTTATCAAAGTTTGAGTAAGTTTAATCGATATACATTTATTAGACTCCTGTTATATGCCTTGAATGAATAGATGTTTGGATATACACTAAAGAGTATCATATATTCCCTCTCTGCCAAGGAACATAGACCTTCGTAAGAGGAAGAGGGGAATAACAAACCCAAAATAGAATATGCCAGGTTTTGCAAGAGAAGTCCAAATGAAAACCTGTGAAGGCTTCAAGATGGAGAGTGGCATCCAATGAGAGCAGGTGGAAGGAATTGATGGGGGGTGGCAATACGCCCGAGAGAGGAGGATTTCTGTAGATGGGGAGTGTCTGTCTGTAAGAGGGAGTAGCCTGAATAAAAACATAAACATGAGACACTTGGACACTCGGGGGACTGTGAGTTGCCCAGTTTCACTGGCACATGGTCCACTTATAGGGAAACTCTGAGAGATCTGACAGGAAATGTAGATTGGAACTTTGAATAAAAAAGGTAGGCATTTGGATGTTATTTCATCAACAAGGGGAAACCTCTAAAAGTTATAACTAAGGGAATAATGTGACCTAGGCAAAAAGGCAGGCAGCAGTGTGCAGGCTGGTTTGGAGAGGAGAAAGAGGAAGTTAAAGATGGAATTTGGCAGCAGATGAGATTAGGGGTGAGGATATGTGAGGACCAGGGGAAGTTGAAGAGAGCAAGATGAGCCTGAGATGCCAGCCAGTGTGAGCCCGGTCATTGGGAGAAAGATGGTGGGTCATTTCAGAAGGTATCTTTGTTAGGGAGAGAAGTTGGTCAGAGAAAAATTCTTGTTGATTTTGAGGTGAGACTGGAGGCCAGGAGTCATGGGTAGGAGGAGCAGTGGTGGGGCAACAGCGTGAGCCTTGGAGCCAGGAGTATCAAACCATTGCACTGTCATTTATCTGCTGGGTGGTCTTGGATTTCATGGCTGAGTCTTGAAACCTGCCTGAGCCTCTGCCTCCTCATCTAAATGGAGGAACTGTTGCATTGCCCACAGGAGGGTTGTGCACTCAGTGAGATGATGTGTAGAAAGTGCCTCATAGAGTGCGGAGACTCTCTCTGTAAATGATAGTTCTCACTGTGACAGTTCACATAGAATGACCATGGAAACCGTCAGATTAGAGAATGGTGGGGAAAGGGAAAGAGTGTAAAGACAGAAGAGAAAACTTGAGACAGAACCCAGGGGGATCCCCCATTCAGGAAAAAGAAGAAAGACAAGCAGAGAAGTAAGAAATGAGACAATAAAGAAGGCATAAGGAGAGCCAGGAAGAGGAGTATGTCCAAAGCCAAGAGTTGAGGATTTCAGTGTCAGAGTCCAACAGCATCAATTGCTGCAAAGAGGCCAGAAAGAAGAGACAGGTCAAAGCCTTTGGATTTTATGATACAGAAATCACCAGGTGACTTTTTACCTTAAGAGAAGACTGCTGTGAAAATGTTGACCCATCTCTAGCCTTAACATTAAAAGCAACATTTTAACAGGCACTTGTACTTGAACTTTTAAGTATCCAAGTACTTATCCATGTTTCTACCCGGGCTCTTCTGTCAGAGCCTTCTCCAGAGCCATGACAAGAGGGATGAGAGCTCACAAGCTTGTTCCAACATGAAACGTTTCATTTTCATACAAGCAGTGCACATCCAAGAGAACAGGCTCCATTCCTGAATTTTAATGGCCAGGAGAAGGAAGAGTGATATTAACTTAGGTCTGATGGAAATGAAAAGTTGTTTGCATGGAAGGTTATTTATGGAAATAGCCTTTTTGGAAAAGATCTAAAAATCTGTAGCTGAAAAACCCACTTCAGAAAATCTGTTACTCCAAGCTCTGTGGAGATGATGGCCTTCTGACTATCCTCCTAGAAAGAGAGAAGATTTTATAGCATGTGGAAAGTTGAAGCACATCTACAGTTCAGTTCAAAGACTGTTCTTTTTCTTTTATTTCTCTACTCCTGATATAGCTACTCTTCAAGCTTTGGTAGGAAACCTTCCAGACATTTTCCTGCCACTCTTATTTTTGTTCCTTAAAAATAGGTTCACTTAACAAGTTTATTTAGGTGCTTGTTTATCAATAGGGCTTTGGAAGAAGTTTCAATTTCTTTATAATTGATGTTGCTTTTACTCTTATGGATTTATGCAAAGGAAAATGTGAAAGGTCCTTCCTCATATTAGTTCACAAACCAACTCATCTGAATCCTGCTACACGGTTTATGTAAATCTAATTTATACCTTGAGACCCTTAGAAAATGCCTCCTACCTTTCAGGGAAATGGGAAAAACAAGAATAGAGGCCGGGCGCGGTGGCTCACACCTGTAATCCTAGCACTTTGGGAGACTGAGATGGGTGGATCACGAGGTGAGGAGATCAAGACCATCCTGGCTAACGTGGTGAAACCCCGTCTCTACTAAAAATACCAAATAGTAATAATAATAATAAATTAGCTGGGCATGGGGGCGCATGTAGTCCCAGCTACTCGGGAGGCTGAGGCAGGAGAATGGTGTGAACCCAGGAGGCAGAGCTTGCAGTGAGCCGAGATTGCACCACTGCACTCCAGCCTGGGCGACAGAGCGAGACTCCATCTCAAAAAAGAAAATAAAATAAATAGAATAAGTTCTGAGAATGTTCCTCCCTCTGTATATTTTTTCACCTCAAATGCTTCAACTTTGTTACCATGTCAGTAAGGAATATTTGTACTAATATTCATTGAAGCACTGTGTTAGTCTGTTCTGCATTGCTGTAAAGGAATACCCAAGACTGGGCAATTTACAAAGAAAAGAGGTTTATTTGCTTTCACAAGAACAGAAAACCAAATACTCCATGTTCTCACTCATACGTGGGAATTGAACAATGAGATCACTTGGACACAGGAAGGGGAACATCACAATCCGGGGCCTGTCGTGGGGTGGGGGTAGGGTGGAGGGATAGCATTAGGAGATATACCTAATGTAAATGACGAGTTAATGGGTGCAGCACACCAACATGGCACATGTATACATATGTAACAAACCTGCACGTGGTGCGCATGTACCCTAGAACTTAAAGTATAATAATAATAATTTAAAAAAAGAAAAAAGAAAAAGAAAAGAGGTTTATTTGGCTCACAGTTCTGCAGGCTGTACAAACATGAAACTGGCATCTGCTCAGCTTCTGGTGAGGCCTCAGGAAGCTTTGACTCATGGCAGAAGGTGAAGTGGGAGTAGGTGTGTCACATGCAAGTGAAGGAACAAGAGAGAGAGGGGAGGGAAGTGCCATACTCTTTCACAACAAGTCTAGAGTGAACTAATAGAGTGAGAAATCACTCATTACTGTAGGGAAGGTACCAAATGGCTCATAAAAGATCTGCCCCCATGACTCAAAAGCCTCCCATTAAGCCCCACCTCCAACACCAGGGATCAAATTTCAACACGAGGTTAGGAGGAGACAAACCATATCCAAACCATAGCACCTCAGTTTCTTCATTTGTAAAATTCAGATAATAGATAATATTGTATCTATTGATGACATTTTAATATGAAATTTGGAGGGGACAAATACTGTACTATATCAAACACACATTGTAAATAAAGTAATACATTGCTTCTAGGGGTTAGAATTGCAGGTAACACATTTGTGTCTTTGTATCCATCCAATGATAGGATCAGGGGTCTGAAATATTAATCAAAACTTAAAACATTCTTACCTCTGCCTTCAAATTATTTTGTGTGTGTGTGTGTGTGTGTGTGTGTGTGTGTGACAAATTCTTGCTCTTTTGCCCAGGCAGGAGTGCAATGGCACAATCTTGGCTCACTGCAACCTCTGCCTCCCAGGTTCAAGAGATCCTCCTGCCTTAGCCTCCCAAGTAGCTGGGACTACAGACATGCACCACCATACCTTGCTAATTTTTGTATTTTTAGTGGAGACGGGGTTTCACCACATTGGCCAGACTGGTCTGAAACTCCTAACCTCAAGTGATCTGCCTCCTTCAACCTCCCAAAGTGCTGGGATTACAGGAGTGAGCCACAGCACCCAACCGTGCCTTCAGATTCTAAACCAAGCTATTTAAATAGCCACTGTTTGATTATTTGAATTAACATGGAGCATCTTCTTGGATATTGTTCAGGGAAATGTGACTAGATCAAGGTGTTTTGGGGATGTATTTTCTTGTCAAGTAAACCCTCATGTTTGATAAAATAAATGATATTTTGAGGTAGTGTTTACTGGGAACAGAAAGTAAGAAGGGAAAAGGAGGGACCATACAGGAAAGTAAAAATAATAAAAGAAAATTTAGAAAACTAGAGGAAAAGGTATGAAAGGATAAATCCTCCATCCCGTACTGATAATGGCCTTTGAGCACCACTAAGCCCTTTTGCTTCTCCCATTAAGGAAAGGATGATAACTGAGGAGGAGCAAACAAAAATAGACATCATTAGAAAAAAATACCCAAGACTTTTAGATGTTTCTCTAACATTTTGGGGTCATTTTAAGATTACCAGTGTTCATTTGCTGAGGTATATGAAGGGATATTTACTACTTAATTTGACAAATAGCAGGATCCAAACCAGAGGTGTGTATAAGAGCAGGTGCCATGTGTGTCTGGAGAGCTGCTGCCTCCACAAGTATCCTGATGGCACTGGGCTTCTAGTGAGACCTGGCTGGCCACCCTCCCCATGTCATGGCTGTGGGTTTTTTGGGAACCATTTCCTCCTTTTACTGATTCACAGTTGTAAACTCTTCTATTTATTTTTCTCTTGAGTAACAACTGCACCCTGACATTGCGGCAGTGTCGATGAAGACTCTTTAACTCATATTTTTGTTAACATAATAATTGTCTGTCTTAACCAAAAAATAAGTTTCTTGAAAGCCATAATCAGGTATAGAGAAGGTCTTTGTTCTGCACAATACCAGGGCAGGTAATATCTATAATGTGTATTAACAGCAATTCACTAAACATTGAATGTCTCTGTGTGCTAGCAACTGTGCTAAAGATTTGCTGTATAAAGATGAATAGGAAATTGCCTCCTCTCCCAGGAAACTCAAAACATTTATTGAATGGATAAATAAAATAATAGGTGCATTAATAAATGAATGGTTTCTTTTTAGCCCTCTGGGAGTTGGACATAATTTACAGGAAGATATACCAAAATGATGTGAGACATTGCAACACAAATTTCTCATTAGTCAAATGCTATCTGTCCCTTCTTTTAAAACCAAAGGATAAAGATACAGCAGGAAGGGTTATGTCCCCTGACCCAAATTGAAGGGCTGATTTGAAATATGAGGCTGTAGGCGCTTTAATCTGTCTGTGGTCTCTCTCATCGTGTCTCTCCAACCCAGCCTCTCCCTCCCACAAGAGTAGGCCTTCCCCTGCTCTTCTAGCAGAGGGGTGGGGATGCACACTGGTGGGGTTTCCAGCTTAACTCACCCTTAAGAATGAATTCTTCCTTACCATGATCTGTTAAGCCCTTAAAAAGAAAGGTCATTCTTTTAATGAGATAGGAAATAAATCTACCCATCTAGTCACCCACTACTTTAGCCAAATAAGGAGGGGAAAGAACTAGCAATTTCCCAAATGTTGTTTTCTGAGTCTGGAAATCAAAATCAGTCTTGTTTAGTTAAAACATATTTTTGAGCAGTAACTGTTGGAGGGGAGATGTTTGGATTCATGAAAGCCATCGAGTCTTCTAAGATTTATATGCACCCCTCCTGCTTTAGCACCACTGGCCAACTTCATCTCTACATTATTGTTATGTGTCATAATTATGAAATTATATGTTCTGTTCTATTACTTCTAATTTACACTAATTTTGTAATTGGATCTCATTAAACCAATTATGTAACTGCTTAATTTTTAACTAAACACTATCTTAAAGACTTCAGAACTTAATTTTAAGTGTTTACATTTCAAGGAAAGCCAAGGGGGTCTTTGCAGCTCAGAAAGCACAATTAAGAAGTACATTTGAGCATTCGAGGAGATACCACCCTCACTTCCCACATTTTAAGTCCAGACATGTGTCTGTAATTTAAGAGGGATCTTTTAAAGTGCCTGTCTCTGGATTTTTATTGTCACTGTGGGATCTGTCCCCTATGTTATTCTCATTTTCTATTTAGTATTCATGTGTAAGATCCATGAATTACCTCATTTTTGCGCAGATGTTAACATCTTTCTGTTCCTCTTTTTAGTTTATGAAACAGAGACAGAAGTGGTAGGTACTTAACAGTGTGGCTGAATGCTGTCTTCTCCATCTTAAGGATTCTGGTCCAGTGCTTAGGTTGTTAGACTTTGGTGCTGGAAGTGAGGATAAAAGGATTTGGACCAAATAGTGTTTAAATGATTTTCATGGGTGGAAGTGGCATGGAGAATAAGAACGAGGGAAGGCAGGTAAGACACTGAACCTGAGATGTTCTAGGTTACTTCCTGAATTGATCAGAAACTGTAGATCTGCTAATGTTCAGGTGATTGACCACAGAGTTACAGAACACGAGTGGCTTTTGTTAGCTTTTCTCATCAGTGTTTAAGGAGAAGTTCCATGCGAAGGAATAAACCTGAGCATATGAATCTGAAGTTTGATTTCTTAGGATTTCCATGTACAAGATTGGTGACTTTACTTATCTCCTCCATACTTCAGTGTACCCATTGATAAAATATGTATAATGGGCCATTTAGAACTCAGAATAGAAGGCAATTGAACTGAGCTAGGACTCTGGAGGCCTCTGGCTGTACCAGGCATTAACCCTTCAGTTGTTGGATCATGCAGAGGAGGTGTGGTGGGGATCCCAGGGGCAGATTAGGGCAAATAAATCTGCAGGGGGAGGGAGTATTTGGAGGGCTTATGAAAGGGGCTTACTTGACAATCAAGAGATATTACAGTATTTTGGCAATTAGTCAGCCATATCTTTGCATACCAGCTAAATATTGGTACTGAGTATAACTGCACTTTTTTTGCAGAGTTGCTATGAGGATTCAATAAAATCATGCCACTAACAACACTACAACTAATATAACTGACATGGATAAGTATTGCCTATGGATAATAGCCACTAATCATGCCACTAACAACACTACTGCTAATATAACTGACATGGGTGAGTGTTGACTACTTATCCAGCTGACATTAGATAAGTGCCTGTGCTATGCTAAGTGCTTTACATGCATGATCTCCTTTAAAGCCTCATGACAACTCTAGGAGGCAAATCCTATTGTTCTTACTATCCCCATTGTACACATGAGGAAACTGAGGCTCCGAGAGGATTGGTAGCTTGCCCAGAGTGGCACAGCTTGCACAAAGGGATGCCATGCCCATAATGTGCCAGGTGCATGCCAGTGATCGATAAATGTCTGTTAGTATCCGATCCCATGCAATGTGTAAAGCTAGAAGCTGTGATTCCTTTGGGAACAAGCAAGGCCAGCTGTACCCAGCCTTCTCGGCAGCGCACATGGCACTTTACAGAAGAACTATAAAAATTCAGTCCACAGGGCAGGGAGTAGACCTGGCGAGGAGACAGGAAGTCAGATGACAATCCTACAATGGCAGGAAGGCCTGAGAGGAATTCAAATAAGAAAAAAAAAGAACTCGTTCAGAGCTGGTTGGCAACTGCATACTTCCTACGAAGATTAGAAGTGTTACAATTACAATTATTACAATTGCAGGCAAGAAAGAGAAAGAGGCTGCAGGATGTTTCAATTTAATTTGACGAGTATTTACTGAGGAGAACTATGCATGAGGCACTGATAAGAATAAGAATAAAATATCCCTGCCCTCCGAGGACCACACTACAACTAGAAGGACAGCTTTATTCACCAGAAACGATTGTGGAAATCAGATTGAACTCTGGTACAGACATCCAGCAGCCAGAGAAACCTTAAGACAGATCACACCACTGCACCCCTGCTTAAAACCAGTCCACGACACTTAGATTAAAATCCAGAATCCTTCATAGACTGCTTATATAGTCTGGCCCCATTCTACATTACCAGTCTCATTTCATCCCACTTCCCTTAGCCGACTACAGTCCAGCCACACTGGCACTTCTTCTTTTCTCAAACATGCCATGCTTTTCTCTGGTGGGAGCCTTGGCCCACATGTGCCTTCTGCTTGCGGTCATGGCCCTCTGGCTCTTTGCATGTCTGTGCCTTCCCTGACATCCCCATTCCCATTACTTCCTAGCCCACCACCCTTTATTTCCTTTAGCATTTATATTGATCTGACCTTAAATTGCTTTTATATTTATTGGTGTGTTTATTCTTCATCATTACCATATACACCCCAGGAAGACATGTACACGTCTGCTTTGTTCTCTTCTCTATTCCCAGCGCCTAAATTAATGCCCGGCACATAGTAGGCACTCAGCATAAATTGCTGAACAAAATAAATAAGATATAGAGCCACTGGAGCACAGAGGACAGGTTCTTTCTGGCCGAAGTCACTAAGGACAGTTTCACCAAGAAGATTTTGAGGAGAGTCGAGCTAAAAATGAGGAGGATTTTGATAGAAGGATGGAGGGGAATATGTTCCAGGCAGAGTGTGTATCTTAAAAGGAAAGTGTGAGAACAAGAAAGGAAACTAATTAAGTATACGATATGTGTTAGCAGCTTAGCATGCTATCTTATTTATACCCATTTTATGTGAATTGAGGCTCAGAAAAATGTGAGTCATCCCAGGTGCTCTGTAAATAGTACTTGAACCGGGATGCAAATCCAGATTTTCCTGGGACCAGTGTCTATGATTTTACCTTTAGCTATGCCTTCTTCTAGTAAATAATCAGGTAAAATTTGACAAAGGCTAAATAAATGTAAATCAAGTATTGAAGAACAGGTAGGAAAACCCTCAAAACCAAAAGCCAAATGACATGCTTTAGAAGGAAGAAAGCTGTTTCTGTTTCTCCAGTATTTTTAGGAGTTAGAATTTTTAATCTCTAAGCTGCATTCGTGGAGGTGTAATCTAAAATGCCTTGAAAACACAGGACAGTGAATCATTTTTTATTTTTTAATGATGTGTTTATTCAACAAATGCAGATTGAGTGTCATTGTGTTCGAGGTGCTAGGCTTGGTTTAGAGACGCAGAGTTGAGGCAGATTCTCTAACTTCCCTTGGGAAGCTTTGGTAAAATAAAGGAAATAGATAAAGAAGTGATGATAACACACGGCGGCAGTGGAGTCTGCCAGAGCCTAGGGCCTGGGAACGGAGGCTTCATGGAGGTCATGCCTAGGTGCTTGAGGCTGATCAGGTAAATGAGGATGGAACAGGTAGAGAGAGCAGATAGGTATGTCTGGAAAAACAGTGAGGACATTTGGGAGGGCAGTAACCAGGAGTAGTAACCAGGAGCCAGGTTGCAAAGGGCCTTGTGTGCTTAGAAATTTTTACTTTATCCTGGGCTGGGCGTGGTGACTCGCGCCTGTAATCCCAGCACTTTGGGAGGCCGGGACAGGTGGATCACCTGAGGTCAGGAGTTGGAGACCAACCTGATCAACATGGTGAAACCCTGTCTCTATTAAAAATACAAAAATTAGCCGGGCATGGTGACACACACCTGTATTCCCAGCTACCAAGGAGGCTGAGGCAGGAGAATCGCCTGAGACCAGGAGGTGGAGGTTGCAGTGAGCCACTGTACTTACGCCTGGGTGACCAAGTGAGACTCAGTCTCAAAAACAAAACAAAACAAAACAAACAAACAAAAAAAAGCAAGAAAGAAATGTTTACTTTATCCTCAAAGTTAAGGGAAGTCCTGCAGAGATATTAAACCAAAGAGACAGGAGCAGATTTACGTTTTAGAAGACATGTTCTATAGCAGCATAAGAAATGGATTCAAGGGGGGCCATCCTGGAAGAAAAAAAAACAATGAAACAGGTGGAAAGATTTTATTACCCAGCAACAATAATGTGAGCTGGTGCTAAGGAAATGCCACTGGAAATTGAAAAGAAATGATGGCCATGAAAAAATTAAGACAGAAGTTTTAATGAAGGTAAGGGGAAGGCTGTTTAGGTCCCTGGCCTCAGAGAGTCAGGGGAGGGAGAGCTGAGCACTGAGGAAAGGGAAAGTGTTCCACAGAAGTAAGTTGAGGAGATGTGATCATCTCAGTTTGGGTTATAGTGCCTAAGTGCATATGTGGACTTGGACATTTTAGGCATTTTCATGTTCAAGATGTTTTAGATGATACCTCTACAACTGTAAGTTAGAAATTAAAAATTCTAATAAGCAGCTGAGTATGTGGGTCTGTAATTCAGATGAGAAATCGAAAATGGACAGTCCACTAAAAAAAGGTTAACTACCACAAGGATAAGATTTTAGTGTCTTTTTTGAGACAGAGTCTCGCCCTGTTGCTCAGGCATGATCCTGGCTCACTGCAGCCTCGACCTCCCAAGGCTCAGGTGATCCTCCTGCCTCGGCGCCCCCAAGTAGCTGGGACTACAGGCACACACCACCATGCGTGGCTAATTTTTCTATTTTTAGTTGAGGCGGGGTTTTGCCATGTTGCCCAGGCTGGTCTCGAGCTCCCGAGCTCAAGTGATCTGCCGACCTTGGCCTCCTAAAGTGCTGCCAGATTTTATTTTATGCACTAGGGCATCCCAGGAGAATAGGAAAGTGCCTGGTATATATTAGATACTCAATAAAGATTTCTTAAATGATCACAAAGATTTGTAAGTTGCTGGAGTATACTTGATAGCTGAAATCACAGATTTGGATAAGGCTATGCAAAGGAAACTATATAGACTGAGAAATTCAGAAAAAGCATGCCCTCAGACTTGAAATAGCACAGACCTTTTCCTGTTATTTACTAATAATGATGATAATAATGTCAAAAGTCTACTACTTAGATTTTACTCAGCAAAAAGTAGAACCAGGAGAAAAACACTTTTCATAGTGGGGCTCTGAACGAGGATGTTAACTTTTCATTAGCCAGTGAACCTAGAGGTGGTGTGGTCAGTTTGTGGATGTCATGTGATCTGACATTGATTACATCTTAGTATGAGATTATGCTACAAACCCAAATGTTTAGAGCAAAGCAACTTGGACATGTTCAGCTTTTTTGAAATGGTAACCCATCCTAAGTCATTTATTTTAGACTTATGAAGGGATGTTCACTTCTCTGATTCTCATAACCTTAATAAAAAGATTTCCTCCTGCTGTGCTGAAGAAAATTCTCGTTTCCCAGTTCTGATCATTACGGTAAGATCTTGTTCAATTCTCAGTTGGCTTTCTGGAATAATAATGTCCACATTGTTAGGACTGATACATTTTACTCAGAAACTCTGGCTTTCTTCCAGGGAGTAACAGATGCCATCAAAATGTAAGTTGTGGGAATGAGAACTATATACTGTAAAGCCACACGACTTCTGTGTAATGGTTTTTAATAGGCTAGCATAGCCCGTGTCATATCGTAAGTAATTAGTTAAGATGGCAATTAAGCTGAAATACTACTCTTGGGTTAGATACGGTTATCAGGCAACCGCATGTCCATAGGATTTTGGACTAATTTTATCTAAGGGAATTTCTGAAAAATAATTGCTGAATTTTACAAAAGTGATTCAGCACTTGGATTTCAGATATTAGTCATTTAATATCAGGTTAGTGGAGTCTGCTACTTTCATGGGATTTAGAGATCAAGATGTTTTGGAAATAATAGCATCTGAGGTAAGTTACCGCAGCTCTCTGAGTCTGTTTCCTTCTCTGTAAATGGGGATAATACTCCCCTTTACTAGGATTCCTGTGTGGATTAAACACAATCACATCTATCCTAGCACCTAATATGGTGTCTGGCTCACAGTTACTGTTCAACAAACGTTTGATCTCCCACGTCTACTTAAAATATTTGGCTAAATAAATAATAAGCCTAACTTTAAATACTATTTTGTGGATTCAAAACATTCTTAAACCATTCAGTGTTCAAACTCTTCACTGATTCTACATAGCGTTTCTTTTATAGGTTAGGCAAAAGTCAACTTTCATTTGTTCAATAAATACATGGCACCTATAATGTCCCAGACACTGCACCCACACCTGGAAAGGGACACAGAGGAGATAAAGACAGCTATGGCCTGTTGCACAGTTATCTGTTTAGAGCTGAAGGCGGCTCCTAGACAAGTCACCACATGTTTTACATAGCTAAATAGTGAGTGTTACCATCAGGCGAAGGTCAGGCAGAGGGGCTACCTGTATTGTTGTCTGACACAACCAAAAGTTGGGAGCTTCCATAAATATTTGCATTGCTGGAACTGTTGAATCCATTTGAGTTTACAAGTGATTTTAGGACAGATCTTACCACAAAGAGGTATGGTATGATACCATCTGGAGTGTCCCAGAGAGGACGTGGGGACAGACGTACTGTGAAAGGGAGTACTAGGAGCTAATTCTGAGTCAGAACCCAAATTACATAAGAAGAAATGTCATCTAGTTTACTTCTGTCCTTACCCTGGGAGGCTAGGGGCAAGCTCTACCTGATTCTAGGTTATATGATGAAAGCAACAAAAGATGTTTATTTCATTTTCCAAAGAACACATTATAGGCTCCATCAAGTGAAGAACTCGAGGCATTTTTCACACATGTAATCAGCTTTGTCATTTTTTCCAACATCTGAAAAAGTTCCAGTATAAAGCACATATTTTTGGCTTTAGAAATAATATTCTGGTCTATGTCCATACCACCCTGAATGCGCCCTGTCTCTTCTGATCTCAGAAGCTAAGCAGAGTTGGGCCTAGTTAGTACTTGGAGAAATAATATTCCAGCCCTCCAAGTTTCCTTCTGAATTGGTGTTCTACTGAGATTGTTAACTCTTAAGAAAGATTTCAAGTGTTTATGCCATTCTGTGAGGTTATTGATAAGCATTCCAAATACAAATAACATAAAAAGCACCAGTTCACCAGAACCTGAAATTCAAAAATGGCCAAATTCAATGGTGGTTTATTTGCAGAGGTACCTGTAACTTTTCAAAGAGGTAATTACTCAGGGATTTCTTTTGACTATCCTGGCAACAGGTTGTGATATAAAGGCCTTGGGTCCCAGATGCACTAGGTAGGCCTGTGACTTTGAGAAGAGACTTGATTGCCACAGATGTGGATTCTTCATTCATAATGAGAATCCAAGTGACTTCCGTTATCTCTTCTGTCCTGGTTCTGAAATCCTGATAACTCTAAATATGTAAAATATTTCTGTACATCAAGTTGTGGGTATATTAATTTTTATTTTATCTTACAAGCCAGAAGCAATTGGGACAGGAGTTTTAGAGTGGTCCAGATTTGACTATTTCCATTGTGTTCCTTGGGGGAGATCATATGTGGATCAGCTTTCCCTGGCTGTTGTCTGGCCGTTAAGTCCTGATGTTACATAGTCCACATGATTACACCCTTGTGCTGCGGCCTTTTCTGTAGGACAACACTGATTATGGACAGACAATGAATTTTCCTTGAATATCTGGAGCCAGACCCTCTGCGAGAAAATTAAGCTGTGATTCTGGCTGGGGTCGGAGGGCGGTGGGAGGGGTGAGGCATTTCCACTGTCTCAGGCTGCACCTATGCTGAAGGGCCCATGAGAATTTGTCTCCCAAGCTTAGGAGCCAGTACCATTTGGAAGCGTTAAACCCAGTTTGAAAATGTCGTTTAAGAAGACAAAGACCTACTGCCAACAGATATATAATAAGATAAACCATTTTATTGGGGTGATAAAAGTTATTCTTACTTGAGAGTATCACAATTGCCTCACTTTGTTTTCTGATGTATAACTCACTGTGTCGAAGAATAAAGAATGAAATAAGAGTCTGGATTGTAGAAAGAGCATTAGTGGAAGGGGTGCTGTGTGTGTTAGACACAGTGTAGTGTGGTGGTTTAGACACAGACTCGGGGATTTTGGAAGCTTTGAGCAGGCCTTTAACCTCCCTATGCCTCAGTTTCTTCATCTGTAAAATGCGTAAACATCCGTATCTATAGGGTTTCCTAAGGATTAAACAATTTAATGTTTTTGCATTATCTAACAGACAGTACATTTTAAATTAAACTGTAAAATATGTATGAGTGTTAGAATAGCATTTCAGAGCTCAAGAAATTATTATTCATTCAACAACTTTTGCTGGTGCCTGCCTACCATGATCTAGGGCAATGGATAAGATCCTGCAGGAGAGCACTAATAAAGGATGAATAATTTCCCTGCTTCAGGAATCTTGGGCCTAATGAGAAATAATAATATATGGTCATAAAGATGAGTTAATAACAGGTAGCAATATTTGATGAGCTAAGATGAGGAGCCATCCTCTAGCATGGGAAGAGGACCTTGTATGTAAGGGAAATAGGCAGATCTGAGTAATTGAAGCTCAGAGAGTAGGTGGACCCACCTGGATTAGGTTGGAGCTAAAGGGTAACAGGAATTAATTCTCAGGGTAAGGAGTTCCTGTTTGATCCTTCAAACACAGGAGAGGCATTGACAACTTTTATGTAGGGGAATTATGTGACTTTTTTAAAAATCAGATTTTAAGGAAGTATCAAAGAGTCTATAGCAGGATTTCATGAAGGGGCAAGAGTCTGGCAGAAGGAAAATCACTGACCATCACACTGATGGAAAATGTGATGGAAGGAACTGGAAATAGGAAGGGATGAGTGTGGTGGAAAGAAGATTTGACCAAGAGTGACAATCCATAACCAAGAGGGCTCGGTTCCCACACACCCAACCCCATCCCTGCCTCTCTCACTAGGCTCAGCCTTCTCCGTCTTCTTTATGAGGCTTTCAATTCTGCCAACCTTGGCTCCTGCTGTTCGCTTCACCTGGAATGCTTATCTTCAGAAATTAAAATCTTCCTTTTGTGGCCAATTTCACCTAAAGACCTCAGGCCCTCTATAAGAGCACTTTGTCATATTCTATCCAAAGCATTTACTGCTGTTTTAAATTATTTGCCTATGGAGTTGTTACCTGGTTTTCACTGTCTTTGTTTCCTTGTGAACTGGACTCTTGATGTCTTCGTAACTATTTCCCCAGTACCTAGAACTATTTCTGAAACCAAAAGGGTCTTAATAAATATTTATTGAGTAAATGAATGAAATAATTGATCTCTAAGGTCCTTTCTAGCACCAGTTTTCTGACTCCCTGATTTTAGGTGAAAGAGAAATTAAGAAAACTGTTTGCTGACAGCGTATTTAGGAGAAAGGAAAAAAGAAGGCTAAGGTTTTGAGTTTGGGTGACTTGAAGAATACTTTTAATGACTGAAATATCAGTTTTTATCCTCTTTCCTCAGACATTCAGGGAAACTGATTTTGGTTGCCAGCTCATTCCATGTATGGTGTCAATGGGCCATCCAGAGGGCAATGATATCCTGGTCCCTGGAGACAACAAAACTGGGATGATTCAGGAGAGAAAACAGAATGAAATTGAAGATGAGAGTTTTGGAAATCATATATAAGACTCGTGTTTGGCTGGATACAGTGGCTCACGCCTGTAATGCCAGCACTTTGGGAGGCCAAGGCGGGCGGATCACGAGGTCAGGAGTTCGACACCAGCCTGGCCAACATGGTGAAACCCTGTCTCTACTAAAAATACAAAAATTAGCCAGTGGTAGTGGCAGGCGCCTGTAATCCCAGCTACTAGGGAGGCTGAGGTAGGAGAGTCACTTGAACCCGGGAGGCAGAGGTTGCGGTGAGCCAAGATCATGCCACTGCACTTCAGCCTGGGCAACAGAGCAAGACTGCATCAAAACAAACAAACAAAAACAAACAACAACAACAAATTCGTGTTTGCCAAATAGTAGTAACAGAGACTGATTGATTTGAAACTGTTAGTGGAGCTAGTTATATTTTAGTGAAAATTCCACATGGGGAAAAATAACCCAAAAGAAAATGTTAAGAGACTTTAGCAGGTAAGTCAATTTTATCATGTAATATTTACATGGATTTGCTCATTGCTTAGGAGAGTGTGGCAGTGGAACTAAAACACTCCCTTCCCATTAAGACCTGGCTGTGGATAAAAATTTCTCCCCAGGTCCATCCCACCTTATGCAGTGACAATGACCTGTAATGCTATCCTGACACCAACTGGTAACATACTGCAGTATAATTCCCAGGCTAACCACCCAGAGTCAGCACAGACCACACAAGTTCCAGGGCATAGTTCCCAAAAAGATGCCCTTACTTCATACACCAACTGCTTTTTGGGTGACCCCAGGCCACTCATACTTTGGACCAAATAGGTACAGATCCAGGGGTTACCATCATCCCATCATCCCTTCAGTTTGATAATTCACTAGAATGACTCACAGAATTCACAGGAGCACTGTACTTGCCATTACAGTTTTATTATAAAGGACACAGATCAGCAACCACCAAATAAAGAGACACATGGGGCAAGATCTGAGTGGGTTTTGAACGCAGGGCTTCTGTGCCCTGTCTCTGTGGAATATGGGCACATCACCCTCCTGGCACAGTGATGTGTTTACCAACCAGGAAGCTCCACTGAGCTTCGATGTCCAAAGTTTTCGTAGGGGTTTCATTACCTAGGCATGATTGACCTAGTCATCCGCCATATGATTGAGCTCAGTCTCAGCCTCCTTGTCCTTTCCAGAACCGGACTGACTCAAAGCTGTCGAATCATGCAGTTGGTCTTTCTGGTGACCAGACTCCCTCCTGCTGAGTCATCCCATCTCTTAGCCTAAACTCAGATGTGATCCAAGGGGCTCATGAATAACACAGAAACTTCTATCACTTGGGAAACTCCAGGGGTTTTAGAATCTCCCTCCCAAGAATCGGGGACAAAGCTAGTATAATTCTTTATTATACATCAGGCGTACTGCATTTTTCTGCGCATTCATCTGTTGCTTTTTACTTTAAACACCTAATTGGAAAGAAATTTTAAATCTTAACTGAAAGCCCTTCTCATTCCTCTGTCCCTCTTATACACGATGTATACCCCGTCAAAATATCTCTTTCACATTATTTAATAAAACTGATTTAATCCACTACTTTCTAAAACTTTTACCATTCTAATTCAAATAGCCTTCAGCTTTCACCTAGACCATTACAGGTGCCACTCAACTAGTCTTTTTTCTTCCATACTTGCCCCTCTACTGACTATGCCTCAAAGAATAAAGTGAAAAAAATTTTAAATGTAAATCAGAGTATGTCACCCGCCCCCTGCTCCAAACCTTCCACTGGCTTTCTACTCTACATAGAATAAACCTAAACCTGAACCTTCTTGTCCAGGCCTACAAAGTCTGGCACCTCCTGTGCTCTACCCTTTCCTCCCATTCATAGGCTCCAGCTACATGGACTTTGCTGCCAAGCTTGTTTCTACCTGAGGGCCTTTGCAAATGTTCTTTCAGCCTGCAGCACTCTACTTGTTCCTTTACATCCTGCACATCTCTGCTTAAATGTCATCAACTCAGAGAGGCTTTCTCTGGTCACCTTTTCTAAAGAGGTCCCTTCTCCCCACTATGTCGTTCTTTATCTTCTCACCCTGATTTTTCATTTCTCCAAAACACTTATCATAATCTGACATCATGTTGCTTTTTATTGTATGTTTCCCTCATTTGAATGTAATCGGCATTAGGGCAACAACTTTGTTTTGTTCATTGTTGTATTATCAGGACTTAGAGCAGTGGCTGGTACATAGTGGGTGCTTAGTAAATATTTGCTGAATGAATAAATGATTGAATAAGCAAATGAATGAACAAGAAATAAGTAATGATATATCTTGAGTGACTTAGCCTAGATTCTTAATAATGCAGGTGATAGCTAGAGTAAAAATGTATGACAGCTGAAAGCACAGGTATTAGACTGTCTCAGCTCACATGCCAACTTGGCTACTTCCTAACTGTGTGACCTTAGGGAATTTGCTTAGCCTCTCTGAGCCTTATTTTGTCTCTTAAAAAAAGAAAATATAATAACATTATCTACCTTTACATTTAAAACTGTATTCAAAGACCTTTTATAAAAAGGAATTTACTCTCTCCCAATACCTATAATTCTTCAATCTACACACATTCAGTGGAACCTCTGATTAAAGGATCCAACAGATCTAAGATAGACCTTTTAGATATACTAGATTAGAAACTAAGAAATATAAAAGAATTTGGCCAAGTTACTGCTTCTTTCTTCCTTTTTTGAAAAACAAGGATGTTGAATTAAATCTATCCAAAGACTCTTTGAGCGCTGATCTTTTGTGGTGTTATAATTAAAACCACAAGTCTGGACAAACTTGGAAGCCAGAGAATGATAGGGAAATCATATACCCAACTTGAAGGAAAGCAGTGGGCTCTCTTCCTTATTATAAGGTTCTGCTCATTTAAATAGTCACCAAAGAGTCCTGCAATGTCAAATAAACTACTTTGCAGAATAATCAGAAGAGCATGGTTCAGTTGGCTATGATTAGGTTGCCAGCTCTGGTCTGCAGGGGAAAAGCACAAAGAAAATGTAGTCGAAGCTCAAATTGGATTTAGTCAACAACCCATGTCAGCCATCTCTTTCTCTAATAAAGTACTATCTAAGAAGGACTAGAAATTCATTGATATCATTAGTGAAATATAGTGCACTGTTTAAGGAGAACTAGAAACAAACAGTGGTAGAAGCACGGGCTAACACACATGAATACAATTTCTCTATCTGGCAACCCATGCAAATTATTTGATCTTTTCAAATCATAATAACTCAGAAAGTCTTCCCAGAAGAAATAATTTGTTCCTACTGCTCATTCTTATTTGTTCCAAGTTTGTGTATTAGTTTGACTCTATTGCCAGATTACTTCTCTTCATGTCACTTCATTGTTCATTTACTTTCCCTATCTGCATTAAAGGTTTTTGTAAGATTTTTATATTTGATTGCAAACCTTCTTTGTGAAATCTTAACGTTTACTATCTTCATCTTTGCATCTCTGGCTTTTTTTCCTCAGTAGTTTGGTGGATGTGAAAATGATAGAAGCTAAGATTATATTATCTTTAATAAAGAAAAAAATATAGAGTATGTAGAATGCAGGTGAGCCATGGAGAAAGAAAGCATTCAGGTTGGCAAATTGTATCAGTGGGACAAGGTGCAAAATGCTTGTTTCATGCAGTATTTATTGAACAAGTTTGTTGAAATATAGTTAAAATGTATATGGAAAAGTAAGGAACCATTTTGTTCAATTTAAATGACATTGATGTATTTTTTTACATCATAAAGTCTTTCAGTATTTCGAACAACAATCTTTGGCATAGTACAATTTTCTCAGAGACCCTTCAGAGATAAAAGTACATATCTAAGGTTATAAATTGGGTATATCCAATCTACATATAATAGAAGCCACTACAGTCACTCTGTAGAATTCAATAGATCAAGAATTATATTCAGGGATTATACAGATCAAGTATTGTTCTTGAGAATTTGGGGGAAGTTGAGGTTTTGAGTAATCCTCAAAGCCCTCAGTTAACTGTCATTGTTTTTAATCGATCCCAGTTCTAATGGCATCTGGATGATTTTTTGTAGGACCAAGTAATCAACTCATGCTCTGTTTTCTTCACTGTGGAAAGGAAGTCTTAATGTTGTTTTTAGAGAACCAGAAGAATGTATTCTTCCAAAATTAGCAGAAAGGGAAAAATGACTTTCCTTTTCTTATGGTTTTGGAACTACCAAATAGGCATCCTTTCTAGAAGTGACTGCTCTACAGGTTGCTTTTATTGCTATTTCTCAAAAGGGAACATTTGCTTAAAGTACACCCTCCCAGATCAAGGGGGTCCTTCCCTCCTATGGCAGAGGTAAATAGGGGTTTACAACAAGATGAGGAGTATTCTCTTTAAAACTTGCATTCCCTTTAGTCTTCCCATCCTGAAAGAAATCATAAAACAACAGTGGCGAAGAACTTGGTAGATTGTGTTTGAGTTATTTCAACAAAAAGAAAATGTATTTTATTTTGAAGGTAGAGGAGAAATAGGACCACATTTGGGTGATTCTTGGTAAAGACATCCCTGAAAAATATAAACACAATCTGAAGCTACTTTCTGGAAAACAGATAGCTATACACATCAAAATATCAAACTAAAATTAGCAGAAAGAATTGTTGACAAAGGTTTTGTTAAAGAACAGTTGCACAGGGCACGAAATTGTAGTGAAAGTCCACATAGCCTTTCATTACTTATTTGTCATTTAGTTGGATTTTCTTATTTGTCCCTCCTGTTGCTATAATTAGCCATTAAGCTAGCAGAAACAACATTTTCCACATCACATGGGCAATGTCTTTAAACTTTGCAAAGAGAACAAGGAAAGCAGGCTACACTGTTTCATGAAAAGACCAACTGATGTAGGAAAATAAGCATATTTGTTGTATAATCACTGAAAATCTGTCAGCAAGCAGAAGATGTTTAACTGGTAATTACTTTAAAATAGATTTCTCTTCTGATGCCTTTTTAAAGATATTCTACGTGTTAATTTTATTTTCTAGTTTAAAATAATTTATAGTTTTCATGGTAAATTTGACAGTGTGCAAGAATAATACTGTAATACTTAAATAAATAATATTCAAAAAAGAAGTGGTTTCTAAGCAGGCACCAGCTGTGGGATCAGTGTTTGTGTAAGACTTTTCCTTTGCACGCTCATTGGCTTTTGTGTTTGAACACTTTGGCTGCCCTCTTCATTGACATTGTCTTAGTCAGATAGAATTGTTTTAAACAAGCATTCTATTTAAACTTCTTAAGTGATAGATTTGCCTTTTAATTAAAACATTATTCCTTTAGCTAGTATCCAAGTATTATCCACAGTTTATTTTCCAAAGAAAACACATTCTCTTTCCTACTTCCTAACTTCTACAATAAATGCACAGATGAGCAGATTTATTTCAGAATTTAAAATGGTAAACTTACATATATAATGGTAAACAAGCATGAACAATTTAACATTTCTAGGGTGTCATGTGTACTTAATGAAAATTCTGATCTATTACTTCTGAACTCCTATGTCGTGAGTCTGGAGATACAGTACGCCAAGGAGAAAAAAATACAGTTTCAGGAGGAAAAAAATGATTCATGTAATTAAATTTGCAGGAGCCATTTCTTGAATTCTAGAATGGGAAGTATACAATGCCCTACTCTTACATTAAAAATATTGTTAGGTACCCAGGTTTCAGGAATCACTAAGCTTCAAATTACATTTCCATTCTTTGTAGTAACACTGTTCATTTTCCTTTCCTCAAGTCCTCTGTGTTCAGGCATGAAAACTATCTGACTTGCCTGGAGTTTCCAGTTTAACCTTGCTAGTAGACCCTAAAATAAAACTGACTCCCTTCTGTGTTCTACCTGGGCCAGTGTGATACCAATGAGTCTCACCTCACAATTCATGTTCATTACCATCATTCCCCAATTATACCAGATAACTGTAGTCAGAATACAGCTTTGTTTGAAATAGAATACAGCAATATTGGGTTACCACATGGGGAGGCCTACCTGAAGATCACCAGATGGTCTCTCAGGACAGTGCTCCAGACAGGCTCTCTCTTAGGGGACAAAGGTCCAGGCCCAGCGCTGAACTTGACAGACTCATCCTAGATGTTGTCAGGGTACACAGAACAAATTGGGGGTAGCAACACACTAACCAGGGTCAAAAGACAGAAATGTGAATAAATCAGAATACCTATGCATTGATTTAACAAGATAAATTGATTTCCAAGCGGGACAGACAAACATGATGGCCGGTCAGTGTATTTTTCCCTGAGAAGCCAGACTATAATGAGAAGGTTGGTTGCTGAATGAGCAGAGGTTGGGAGCAAAGGGAGTTAGTTGGTTGCATGATTTGAATGTTTAGTTGACCAGACTGAGATAAACAGATGTAACTTCCTTGCTGCATCCAGCTGAAGACTAGAGTTTAGACAAGGGCTCGCTTGAATCCTCCATGTGAGTCTGGCTATCCCACTTCCCAGCTCTGTGACCTTGGGAAACACTGATTAGTATTTACCTTAGGGTTATTGTGAATGTTCATTCATTTATTCATTTATACTCTGTATAAAGCACTTATTGTGTGCCAGGAATTCTTTTAGGCCCATATCCCAGAGTAGCAGTGAACAAAACAGATAAAAATCCCTACCTTCATGATGTTTACATTCTAACACACAAGCCATCAATACGATTAATAAATAGTATAGTCTGCCTGATGGTGATGGGTGCTACAGAGAAAAATAAAGCAGAGGAGGGAAAATCCCCAGGACAGGTGGATTCACTATTAAATAAAGTAAAATCTTAAATGTAAAGATGACAGCATCTGACTCACCATTTTTTTATTCTGATGTATTGTTATTATTACGACTTTCATTTTATCTTCTATGAGGAACAGGCAGGGCCTAGCCAAACATTCACAGGAGAGTGCCAGACACATAAGCTAGTTTGGTCTCATCCCAACCCATTTGTTCCAAGCTCAGTGCAGTCTCCCTAATTGCCAGTGTTGCCTTTAGATTTGTAAATTCCGTTGATTAACAGTTGGGTCTTTCTTTGTTTTGGAAGATATTTTTTCCATAAAGGTGTCATTATACACATTTCATTTCCTTTATCATGAGTCGAGATTTTAGGTCTAACTTTAAGCATTTTAGAGGTATCTCCATACTTAGTGCAATTTGTAGGACTTTTTTTTTTTTTTTTTTTTTAAGTTCTGGGATTCATGTGCTGAATGTGCAGGTTTGTTACATAGGTATACATGTGCCATGGTGGTTTGCCGCACCTATCAATCCGTCATCTAGGTTTTAAGCCCCACCTTTTCTAAGATCGGTTCACAAAAATGGTATCAGTGCATCATGATCTCGAGAGAAAGTCTTAGAGCCTTGAAATCAAAAATCTGTATTCTAGTTTTGCTTTCTCATTAACTAGGTCAGCAGTCCCCAATCTTTTTGGCACCAGTGACCAGTTTCATGGAAGACAATTTTTCCAGACACTGGAGTCAGGGGTGAAGTGGTGGAGGTGGGAATGGTTTGGAATGGTTTGGGGATGATTCAAGTGCATTATATTTATTGTGAACACTTTATTTGTTATTATTACATTGTAGCATATAATGAAATAAGTATACAACTCACTATAATGTACAATCATTGGGAACCCTGAGCCTATTTTCCTGCAAGTAGACAGTCCCATCTGGGGGTGATGGGAGACAGTGACAGATCAGCAGTCATTAAGATTCTTAAAAGGAGCATATAACCTAGATCCCTCAAATGCACAGTTCATAATAGGAGGTTCCCACTTCTGTGAGTGTGTGACAGGAGGTGGAGCTCAGGCGGTAATGCAAGCGATGGGGAGCAGCTGTAAATACAGATGAAGCTTCACTCACTCACCCGCCACTCATTTGCTGCTATGCAGCCCAGTTCCTAACAGGCCATGGACTGGTACTGGTCCATGGCCCAGGGTTTGGGGACCCTGATCTACGTGACTCGTGATGCCGCCATAACTATGTAGCTTAGTTTTCCTTCCTGTGTCTTGGGGAGCGTTGGAGCTACCTTTCATAGGGCTCATGAGAGAATAAAATAAGACTTGCCCAAGATCACCCATCAGTAGGTTCCCCATCTTTTATCCCCCAGTTATGCATTCTTTCAGCTACACTAGGAAGAGGCAATGAGGGAGTGCGAAGATGCTGGGATAGAAGAGAAAATACCTGTGAATAGTTTAGGTAACTTGATAATGGTTGGGCTCCAGTGTTATTATCACAAGAGACCAAGAACTTTAGATTTGATAGGTTAGAAAATGGTGGTGTTTGAGCAGAAGAGCAGTTTATGAGGATGATGTTAAAGGAGTCCTGGCAGCACTGTATTAGAGAAAAGGGATCTGATTTGAGAGTCATAAGAAAAATATGATTGTAAGTAATCAGTGACTAACTGAAAGTAGCTGTGGGGAAGAGATAGACAGTAAAAAGTCTATCCATATTCTTGCATGTATGCATCTACCTCCAAATATTCGAATACTTGCTGGGCTTGTGGGCTAGGCACTAAGAGAAAAATCTGAGTGGCCCTCAGATGCATTGACCCAGGGAATGGTGGAAAGATGTTTTCTAAAATGTTCTGTTGGTGTTTAGGTCTCAGAAGGCCTATGAAAGTTTTGATTTTGGTATGAAACGTCCTTGCGAGTTCTGGGTTTGACCTTAAGCTCAGGCTGGAAATAAATTGCTAGTGCCCAGCTCTGAGGAAGTGCAGGTTGAACTAGGGCAGGTGACATACTGCCTTGTGGAATGTCAATCTGCAAGTGATTCCATCCTGCTTAATGGAGCTTTAGCACTTTGACCCCAGCTTGAAGCCTGGGAATACAGCACCCTCTAACCCCTGAACCACAAGCCACTTGCAAGTTGGGCATATCAGAAATACCTTGCTTTGATCCAGTCATCATAAGTGTATTTATTGCAATGGGATTCTACACAATAAGGTGATGTTATTGTGAATTAGAGAATAGCAGAAGACTTATGTATTCAAAGTGGGATTTGGTGGGTAGAAAATTTACACCATACATTACATCAGCTACTATCATTCTATAAAATTCGACTGTGCAATAAAATGATAGTCAGTATAAATAGGATTTTTCTAAATTGCTGCCTAAACTGATAGTGCACATGGAAATAATTTCAACCTCACGTTATACATTAGGCATGTTATTGAAATGTTGCTTATAAATGTATTTTGTGTTGAAAGGTAAATCATGTTTTCAGTGTACCTGGGAAAATTGTTAGTTAAAGAAATCTGGTGATCATTCCTTTAGGAAAGAATCCTTTGGAAATTAATAGTAGATAATCTGTTTTTGATGGATTTTGTAAACTTCATTTGTATATATCACATTACCCTAAAACCACCTGTATCTTAGGTTAAAATAATTCAGTTACCTTTATTCTTGAAGTAGTTGGTAATTGTGCACAGTCTAAACCAATACAAGCTGGATTGTATAATTGTTTTGCCAAATCTTCCCCCATGTTTTTAAACAAATTAAAAAAGAATTATGATGCAATGTGGTGGGGTGGGGGGTGAACAAAGATTACTCTGAGCAACAGGAATGAGAGGATGTTGTGATAACTCTTATATGATATATAAACCATGACCAGGGATTAAATCATAACTAGACCACTTAAATAATGCTATGTAGATCTTGCTATGATTTCAATAGATAACATAATTCAAAACCCAATTTACAGCACAATTAAGTATGAAGCTATTGGTAACTTTTTTTTTTTTTTTTTTTTTAGACAGAGTTTTGCTCTTGTTGCCCAGGCTGGAGTGCAATGGTGCCATCTCGGCTCACTGCAACCTCCACCTCCTGGGTTCAAGTGATTCTCCTGCCTCAGCCTCCCGGGTAGCTGGGATTACAGGCTCCCGCTACCATGCCCAGCTAATTTTTTTTCTATTTTTAGTAGAGATGGGGTTTCACTATGTTGACCAGGCTGGTCTCAAACTCCTGACCTCAGGTGATCTACTGCCCTCGGCGTCCCAAAGTTCTGGGATTACAGGTGTGAACCACGCACCCAGCTGCTAACATTGTTTTAAGTTCTCAATAAGTACCCCAATTGCAAAAAAAAAAAAAAAAAAAAATTAGTAAACTTAGAGGTGATGATTACAATGTATTTTTAAAATACAGTGATCTCACAAAGATGTCATCAAGCTACATTAACATCTTAGTAGTAGAAAGGAAAAAAGAAATTTTTTGGTGAAATTTACAGGAAGTAACAGAACATCTGTTGAAGAGCTAGGGATAAATTTGAGTTCAACAAGACCTTGGAAATCTTGGCTACTAACATTGGCAAGACCATCCATTTTCCATTTCTGGTGATAAATTTTAAATCCAAATAAATTCTGTTTGTTAGGGCACTAAAAAGCCTTGTCAGCTCTGAAGTTAAGTAGGCATGTATTCACTGGCGGCATGTGGAAGCCACAAACTGGGCCAAGCTGTAGACATCGCCTATAATCTAATTTTCAAGCACAAAGTATGGCAAAGCCAAGAGCAGCTCTCAGGGCGAGGATTCCTGGGCTCAATTCATGACCATGGGCTTTGGGACCAGGGAAGGCTAAAGATCATCATCACTTCTGCAAAATAGCAGACCTCGAAGACGGGAAACAACAAGGCCAGGGTGGGAGCAAGAAGAGAGGAACTTCCCTCTCGAAGTGGTTCTCTGAGCTCCCCCGGTAAGAGAAATAATGAAGGAGGAAGCGAGAGAGGATTCGTGGTGTGTTTAGTAAAACATGGAAGGGCTACAGATATGCTGGAACAAAGCCTCAGAGCTTTCTTTCCAAGTCGCAGTCCAGATACACAAATGGGTCAGCGCTGACTGTGTGGGCACCACCCCTTAGGAAGCCTGACCACAGACTGCCTTTGCAAAGAAACGGAGACAAAAATAGAGTCCTTCCATCCTGCAGTGGCCTCCTTCTTCTCTTTGTGTGTCAGTGATTTTCAATCAGTAGATTGCAAAAGCCATGGCAACTTGAGGAATTTACATTTTAAAAAGTGGGCACGTAGAGGCGAAAGTGGTATTTGGGGATGTGGAACAGATGAATGGGTTCTTCATTCCCACAAGGTTACCAAGCAGTAGGGTGGGGCAGACTGGATGGAAACCCCCAAATTGCAATTGACATGGGAAGGTTTGAAAACTCACATCCGGGTGACGCCATGTGCTTGTCCCTGAAAATGTGTTAACTCCGGGGATGTCATCATCCCATGAGGCCAATCACAGATAATTCCTCCCACTCTCCTTGTGCTTTGCCCCAAACCATATGTTCCCTTATGACACACCTACACTTCCCCACCCTGACCCCCTGCCATCGCCTCCCACTGAAAGTATGTTCTAAATATTAGCTTTTTTTCCCCCACAAGTGAAAAGCATTGCACTAGTTTCTCTACATCATTTTATGAAATCCTTACAGAAATCCTAAAGGATAGACATTCTTATCCCTATTTTCAGAAGAAGAAACTTTAATACTAATCTGATCACGTGCATAATGAGAGATGAGGCTGGGATTCAGACTGAGATTGTCCTGCCTCCAAAACCCCTGACTTTTAAATCATAGCCTGCTTTCTTGGTTCCCTGTATATCTGAGCATCCTCTCATTTGGATGATGCCAAGACTGGTTTCATCCTCACTAGCATTAACATGGTGCACAGACCTTTCCAGCACAGGACAGGTCACTTTACCTTGTACCTGAATATTTCTCACCTCCAGACCTTGGAAAAAATGAAGTAGCGGTGGGGGGCACTTTCTTCCATTTTGACCTCTGTATTTCTTCACTTATTCAGCTAGCATTTAATGAAAACCTGCTGTGCACCTGACACTGTTCTAGGCTCTAGAAACAAGTGAAGTGAAGCCCTCCTAGAACTTGCATTCTATTATTGGAGACAAACAACTATATGATGTAGGCAATGTCAGCTAATGATGGAAAGCAAAGCAAGTTGAAGGAGCAGAGAG
Source organism: Trachypithecus francoisi (assembly GCF_009764315.1). Lineage (NCBI taxonomy): Eukaryota > Metazoa > Chordata > Mammalia > Primates > Cercopithecidae > Trachypithecus > Trachypithecus francoisi. The sequence continues at coordinate 104,913,222 of NW_022681456.1, forward strand.
GAATGAAGGTGTGCTGGGTAGAGTTGTCAGTGGCAGCCTCTCTGAGGAGGAACACTGGAACAGAGCCCTCTATGGAGTAAGTGAGCAAACCATGGAGAGGTCTAGGAATCAGCAGGAGCCAACCCCTGGTGGGAACAGATTGGACATGGCAGAAAACCAGCAGGACAGCTCATGTGGCCGGAGTTAGTGAGGGTGGCAGGTGGCGGCCACAGATGGGGGAGGGGAGGGGGATAGAGACTGGATCACGTAAGGCCCCCTGGGCTAGGAAAGGAGTTAAGAATTTATGCCAGGAAAATATTAAAAACATATCAGTGCCTTTTTTTTTTTTTTTTTGATTCTGAGATGTGCCTGATGTCATCAATTATTTGTAATACACAGAATTCATTCCTGACAAGGAAATGGGTAGAACATACAAGAATAAATAGTTTAATCCACAAAACACACCCAGGATGATGAATTTCAAATTGTTGCCAACTCTTCAGGCAGAATGGGTAAGAAATAAAGAGAAAACGTATGTAAGATCACAGTCCAACAGCACGCTTTTCATGCTCAAGACTCAAGGGAAAACAAGGAAAACGACTTTATTCTTTATCCACAGACCCTGGATAAATCTTTTCTGCCTTGCATGATCATATCCTAAATATGTATATAGCTGCAGGTTTCTGGGTGTATTCTAGCTTCTGTAGCTCTCTTTGTAATAGTTCAACCGAATGTCCACTATTTATAGGTTTCCAAGCAGCAACAGTTAGCAAAAGTAAACCCAGCAACCTGAGCTAGCCGCCCTGCAGCTTCCTTACCTTTGCCACCAAGGTCACCCTTCCCCTCTGGCCATGGGCAGCAGCCAGTGGCCACATGGGCCATAACCAGAGGTGTTTAGGGTGGGTGCCTTGTCTGACACCAGCTATTCAGTTTCAATTGCAACTGGGTGCACTGCAACTCAATTTTGGCACTGCCCACTCAGAGTTAGTGCAGACCCCACAAGTTAGAAAGCATGATCTCCAACAACACTGCTCTATGTTAGATGCCAGCCACACTTTGGGAGTCCCTAGGCTACAGCATTTATGACTGGCTGGATATAAATTTGGGGGTTCCCACAACCATCTCTGGTCAATAATTTGCTATAACAGCACACAGAAGTCAGAAAAACACTAATGAAGACAGTTTTATTATTATAGAAAGCATACAAATCAAGAGAATCTGCCAAATGAAGTGACACATGGGGTGAGGTCTGAGAGGGAACATGGAGTTTCTATGGCCTCTCCTCATGGAACCAGGGCAGATCACCCTCCCTGCACATTAGTGTGTCCACTGACGAAATTCAACCAAGCCCTAGTGTCCAGAGGTTTTTTTAGGGCTTCATTACATAGGCCTGATTGATTGAATCATTGGCCATGTGAATGAACTCAATCTCCAGCATCCCTCCTTCCCTGTCCAGAGGTTGAGCTGACTTGAAATCCCAACTCTGCAATCATGTGTGCTTGGTCTCTCTGGTAACCAGCCCCCTTCCTCCTACTCCATAACCTCCCAACACTATGTAGGGGCCCACCAAGAGCCACCGCATTAGCATAAACCCAGGTGTTCTCTGGCAGCTCATCAATAACAAAGACACTCTGTCACTCGGGAAATAACAAGTGATATGATTGGCCAATCATAAAACATTGTGTTATTTCATCAGACTGGCTTCATCATGTATTAGAAACAAGTTTTACATGTAGAAATTGCTTCAATATCTATTTCAGTATTTTAAAGTCTTTTTCTATCAGATTGATATCCCATAAAAACAAATAATCAGTAAAATGTTTCAAAAATAGAAAAAAATGTATAAAGTGGGCTGGACACAATAGCTCACACCTGTAATCCTAGCACTTTGGGAAGCCAAAGCAGGAGGATCCCTGAGACCAGCCTGGGCAACATAGCAAGACCCCACCCTACAATCAATCAATCAATGAGAAAAAAATGTATAAAATGCATATAACCTAAATAGCCTCAGTTTAAAACATGGGGAATTTATTTGTGCAATTGCACAAAAATTAGAAATGCAGCACCTACTGCATGATCAACAGTTGTTTCCACACTCCATTTGTGTAAAACTAATCTATGGCTCGTGGCTGTAATTCCTGTTCACCAACACCTTGTGCCTTTTGTGTCTATGCATCTTATAATTATGATCAGACAGAGCTATTATTTGAAAAGAGCCAGCATCCTCTGGAATTAGAGCATTATCATATTCTTTCGGTCTCACTTGTCTCCTGGGATTCCATGGCCGGGCTTCATCATTTTAAGTTTCTTATGCTCACCCTACTTGGCATTACTTCGTTTCTTCTCACCACGTAACATCTGCTTGGCAGAGTAGGTGAAGACCTACAGCTGCTGGGTAAAGGTGGAGGTGAAGGTGTGTGCAGGGCCACATGGTCTGGGACCCACCTAGCCAGCTGTTGATGCATTGGTGATGACGGTGAAATGCCTTTCCAGCTGTGCACCACCCTGTACTGGGTCCATTTCCCAGAGCCAGCAAGACAGTGGTCACTGCTATATTCTGCAAAGCTATAATCTAACTTAGAGTTGAATCCCATTTTGACATCACACCCTGTTTGCCTCCCCCGCCCCCCCCCACCCCTGGCCAGAATAACATATTGGTCTGTACTCAATTCAGATTTGTAAATTCAGCATCCCTCATGCCACATGATGCCCTGTTTGAAAAATCGAGTGAAGACTGTCTAGGTCTCTGATGCTAATGAGAAAGTTTGGTCTGAGTGCAAGGTCTCTTTAGTGCAACCTGGCACATCACCTTCATCCAACTTTGAATTTTTTATTAGACCTCTGTGTTGTGCTGACCCCCAAAAGCCTTCAAGATCTTTAACCTGAGTGTGCCCCAGCCCATTGGCAATGGACTTTTGGAAAGCTCAGAGACCAGTAGAGAGGCCAGGGACAAAAGACTGAGGGGAAAAAAAATAGGGATTTTCTAGAAAAAGGTATTTGGAATCAAAGAGGAATTTCAGGGGAATATTAGCAGCTGTCTATTTTTAAAAAAGACTTAAAGGAGAGAATGGGTAATAATGAAGTGGGAGTGGCCAGTATAGACCACTCTCACGTAAGAAATACGTTAAAACCCATTGTTATAGGCATTTTTTGAGTGACCAGAATGCTTATGACTTCCCAGTAGATAATACCTCAAAGTCATGCTCTCACAATTTTACACATGTAAATGGGACTTTCTAATCTCGAGAAGCTGCCCAATACTGTCACAGAATTATTTCATTCTCTTACTTAGGTAGTCCAGATCCCATAAATGATAGTCTAGGTTTTAATGGAACCCAGAGGAACCACAGTTTTGACTGGAGCAGTCTTTCATCTAATGTCCTTGTCTCTACATAATTATTAGTAGCACTCCTTTTATGCTCCAATGTGTACCTATTTAGCCAACAAATTGTATGATTACCAAATCAGCATGTACAATGAGTATGGTTAAGAATTTTCTTTACAGTTCATCCAATGAGTAGTGATGTTAGGAAATCATTGATTAGACCTTAAGTTATCTACAGTGATCATTCTCAAACTTTAGCATGCATCACAATCACCTGGAGGTCTCATTAAAACACCAATTATTGGGCCTTCAACCCTGGAGTTTCTGATTCTGTAGATCTGGAGTAAGGCCTAAGAATTTGTATTTCTAACCGTTTCCCAGGTGATCTAGGGAAGACAGACTTTGAGAACCACCAACTTGCCAGGCATGGTGGCTCACACCTGGAATCCCAGTACTTTGGGAGGCCAAAGCAGGCAGATCACCTGAGGTCAGGAGTTCGAGACCAACATGGAGAAGCCCTGTCTCTACTAAAAATACAAAAATTAGCCAGGCGTGGTGACGTGCACCTGTCATCCCTCCAGGGGAAAACTGTTGTCTGTCATGTGTGCATTTTCAAGCACTCAGTTTCCGACTTCAAAGCCCCCTTGGCAGACATTACTGTGGTAGCACTTCCGTGTGTCCCACTCTTGCCACCCCTTCTGAAGCCACCATCAGTGCCCACATGGGCTCGTGCAGTGGTTCTGCATTGCAAACAACAGCAACTGACTCTGGTTATCTTAGGGAGAGAAGGAATTTGTGGAAAGGAGTACAGCAGTCAGAGAAAAGCAGAAACCAGACTCAGTATGAGCAGATTCCGAGAGAACATCCAAGAGCTGGCCAGAGGTCCCACCTGGGGACAGCCTGGTTAGAGGAAGAGTGCCATTGCTGAGTGCTGGAAGCTGGCTCCAGCCCAGAGGGCATCACCACGGCCAGAAGCCACCTCTTCAACCACCGTGAATGGAAAGAATTCTGTACTATTTTGCTTCTTGGCATCCCTTGTTCCCTTTGGTCACATGACTGAGCTCTAGCCGCCACAGGGAGGCAGACAGAGTATCAGCCTTTTCAGCTTCTGTCGCAGAAGACTGGACCAGACTTCCATCAGGACCCCACAGTAATGATTTCCTCAGATACAGGAAGGAGCTTCAGATTCTGGGCAGCCACACATTGAACGAATGCCCCCTTGAGTATTCAATGCCCTATTCCAAATGTTTTCCCCTAATCTCACCATGAAGAAATCTCTAGCTTTTTTCTATCTCAGCGAGACTTGCAAATGTTTCTACTTCATATTATTTGCAGAAGAAAATAAACATTTATGTTCTTTTCAAAGGAGGACAGGAGGTGATAACTTAGATTAAAATATGGAAATTAATAAATAGTAAGATTAAGAAAGGCTTTTAAGGTCCCAAGGAGACAATATGTAGAGATTCAGTGGAATTCAGAATTGACAGGAAAAGAAAAATACAAGCAGGAAGGGGACATGACTGGCCCTGAGGAAGTCCATTGGTAGGACCCTGGGTTGCTGGTGTCCCCAACAGTCTCTTCCTTTTTTGAGACAGGGTCTCACCCTGTCACCTAGGCTGGAGTGTAGTGGCACAATCGTAGCTCGCTGCAGCATTGACCTCCCAGAGCTCAAGCAATCCTCCTACCTCAGTCTCCTGAGTAGCTGGGACTACGTGTGTGTGCTGCCACTCCTGGCTAATTTGCCTCTTCTGATGCCAAAGCTTTACCTAATTATTTTTCCTTTATGGGCAGAATGTTTCCCACTTGACACTTCTGTGGGAAAAAACAGCAGTAGGGATCCTGGAGAATGCTGGGCAGGCCCCTTGCTCAGACCGGCTTTTCCATCATTGTGTCATCAAATGCATCTCCAGATTCCCAGAGACCTTTAACAGACTGGGCCCCAGTCCCTGAATCTGATGCCACTACAGCATCTGGGAATCAGCTGGCCGATGGCTCAAAGCAATTCTGGGAGCTGGACTCCACCTCCCCTCTCTGAGTGTGCCTCACCATCATGTTGGCTCAACACTGGGACCAGTGCCCATCCCCAGAGCTTCCCAGCAAGTCACTCATCAGAGGTGGTCACTCATCCTAGAGTCCTGCTTCTTCGTGTTCCCAGTTATTGTGCTAGCAGTGCTGCTAAACTGATTGATAAGAGGCCTGTAGCTTGCCAATTGTCTAAGCTGCCATTGGATCTGAGCCTTCTTAGACCTCCCCAGTCCTGGGCCACTCCCTCTTCTCTCTGTGGCTGTATCCCTTGGTGCCCTGTTGGCTGGGAATGGGCAGGACCCCACCATGAGCAGATGTAGCTGATGCATTCTGTAGACAGCTAAGGCTTATGGTTGGCTGGATCAGGGATGAGAAGTCTGGGACCAAAAGAAGACACAAGTAATTTCACTTCTTTGTGTAGCCTCTGCACTCCTGCTCATAGGGGTCAGAAAGTTTCTAAGAGGGAGAGTTGGGAAGGAGGAAGGAGGAGGAATGGGCCAGAGAAGTAAGGTGGGTTCTCGGGGGCGGTGGTCTTTATTCATAGTCCAGGCTGTTTTCTTGGGGGGTGAGACCCACCACTTGCCACCACAGGAACAAAGCTAAGCTCGAGGGCTTCATCACACTTGGTATCCACACCTGTTTTCCCAAGTCACTGCCCAGAGCCCTGCTTTCAAACTTGGTGCTATTTCAGGCCACCTGGGAGAAGTAGGTCTTGAAGATCACAGTTCTCTCAATGCCCCCAAACAATTAAGAGCCACCACCTGACATGCAGCCCACCCCAGAGGATGATTTGCAGGTGAGGGCTAGTACATACAGTGCCTCTCGCCCCCAGGATGCCCACTGCAGAAGTCTTTACTGCCATCTGTCTTTCCCCATACCAGTTCCGCCACTGGTCTGGAAACAGTCTAAGGATGGGAATTCTGACCCATGAGTCTTTGAAACTCCAGAGCCCAGTGCTCTTCCTGACACCTCACAGCATGTTTGGAAATGTTGAACTATTTGGATCCTCTTTTTGGCTGAGGGGGTCCTCACTTACCTGCTTCCCTCTGACTCCCTAAAGTCAGGAAGCCAGTAGGGATAGGGGCCTTCAGACTCACACCTACAGAAGCTTAGAGCCCGCAGGACCATCCATAACATGGTAGTGGGCAGTCCTGTCCTCTTGCAAGCCCTGTGCTGGGCAAGGGTCATGCCCCCTCCCACCATGGCTGTGCTGCCTATAAAGTCAGGGGTTGTAGAATCAGCCCATCTCTCAGTACCTTCCAGCTGTAGTTTTTTTTTATTGTATACCTGGGCCCTGCTGAGATTAGGAGTCCCGTGAAGCCATTTTCATCCCAGAACTCTCCTCCTTCATGGGCACTTTCATGGAGCCTCTTTTTCCCTCTGCCTTTGGGAGCAATGACTAGATTAAACAAGGCTCTAGGCCAGGAGCCCCTTCCCACCAGCACACTGAAAATTGTGCCATGAAAAAGGGGCCAGGCGGGAACCCGGCAGTGACACCAGCCTTTGTTGGGTGCTATGCACAGCTCTAAGGCATGGCCTTCAGCCACTCTGCATATGGCCTCAGCTAACCAAGGATGCTTTCTGTTTGTAATATTGCTTTATAATTTTGTAAAAATTCACAAATTTATAATATGTGGATATATAATATAAACCTGATATTTGAGCATTTAGATTTGAGCAATATTTCAAGGTATGATGATAACACTCTGAAGGGATTTGTAGCTTTACAAAATCTTTCAATCCTGTTTTGCTTTGTACAACTAACACATTCCAGATTTCTCAATCCACACAAATTTGGTACTCACCACATTTACAGGAACCTAACAGTTCACAAGAAAGATCTGGGGAGATCCAGACAGAACACACAGGGAGACACAGAAAGACGGTTCTGGTTAATAAGAGCTTGAAAATGAATCTTCAACTCCTGTCATATGTTTTTCTAATGGAGCAAAATCCACTCTTACTCTTCTTCCCTAACCCTAACCCTCTTTTTAGGATGAGTTGTGAAGGTTTTCATTTATTTGTCAGTCCAAGAATAGTTTTTGTTTCTGTTGTTGTTTTAGAGGTAGTGTCTCTGTGTGTTGCCCAGACTACAGTGCAGTGGCATGATCATAGCTCACTACAGTCTCTACCTCCTAGGCTCGAACTATCCTCCCACCTCAGCCTCCCAAGTAGCTTGGACTATAGGTGTGCACCACCACACACAGTTAACTTTTAATTTTTAGTAGAGATGAGGTCTTGCTATGTTGACCAAGATGGTCTCAAACTCCCGGGCTCAAGCAGTCCTCCCACCTTGGCTCCCAAAATTCTGGGATTATAGGTATGCGCCATCACACCTAGCCTTAGTGTTTTAATTTCAAAGAACACAGCTGTATCCTTTCTCTGTCACCTGCAGTCCCTGATACTTGTTAAACAAGACTATGTTTTCTAGCCCATTTCTCCCCCTCATGAATACAAGGCCCGCATCTGAGCCTCTGTGAGAACCAGAGAGGTTGCTCACAGTCCTTGTTGTATACAGGTGGGTGTTCACTAGAAACTGGATGAGGAATCCCAGTGCCAATGTCATGGGTATCTCCTAATTTTTTTAGATAATGCCTAATCTGCCCTCAAGGCCACCATGTTGGTGCAGAGGTGAGAAGCTCATCATGCCCTTACTGAAATTGAGCAGAGGTGCTGGGGTCCATGAGACACACCCCCATAACCACACCCCATAACCAAATGATTACTTCAACTTCAGAAAGAATTCTTGTTCCAGATTATTTTCTAGGTCTAAAGTTCTAGGAAAGAAGAAATGCTGTCTTTCCCTGAGGGATCTTCCAGTAAGTAGGCAGAAGCAGCATGACTTGTGTGGCTTTTGAGAGCCATTTCTGCTGATGTCTTCAGACCAAAAGTGCAAAGAGAGGAATGCAATAGGTCATGCTGAGGCTTTGGGGAAATGCTTATGCTCCTCAGCCTAGAAGGCTCTGTGAATGAATTTTAGAATGGAAAATGCAGTATAAACATAAAGCTCAGGAAAGGATGGTAACCAAGAAAAACCTTAGGAAATGGTCTTGTGACAGCACATTCTAAGCATAGCCATCAAGTCTGTGTACAGAGGTGAAGGTACATATTAAATGGTTTACTGATACTCCATTACAATACATAGTACATTTTGTGGGTTGTTCTTTATTAGCAGTATTTCAGAGCATTCTACAAAATCACAGTGAATGTCAACTGTTGCTGCATTTCTATCAGTACCTGCATGTGCATCCATGATACCATGCCTAGAGGATCTGTTTCTGATTTTTAATAAATCAATCTGTAGCATACCCCAGAAGAAGAAATCAAAGGGGGCCCAAGGTATAGTAGCTTCTGTTTGGAGATTTACTATAGTCTTTGTTTTCCTTAGCAAGTTCAGAAGCTAAGCATAGATATCTCCATTCGACATGCAGAGTAGTCTGGTGCAATGACAGGATACACGCTTTTCAATCAAATAGGGTGGAGGCCAAAGCCTGGTTTAGCCACTAACACCACCTATATGACCTTGGGCAAGTAACTAATCCTCTTGCCTCAGTATTGTCATCTGCAAAATGGGATGGAAATAGTCCCTACCTTATGGAATTGTGGGTATTGGTCATAGCATGATTAAAATGTGCCTGACATTTGGTAGGCAGCCCACAAGTAGGATATGTTACTATGATGTAGAACCACAATTCTTGCTTTCTGTAGCTTACCCACAGTCAGCTTTTAATGTGTTCCTAATAGAGCTAAAAAGACCAAGACAATTTCTCCAATGTTCGGCTAACATAAGTCAATCGCATTATTTCTTAATCTCATTCTGATATGGAGAAAAATTATTACATTCTTTATATTTTCTTGAGCCAGTGGACAATTAGGTAAGAATAGGGATAGACTATATAAGAGCTAGTCCACTATGTAATATGGAAGAACTTGCCCAGAAGTGGGAGTCAAGTGCAGGGATATTTGCTGCTATTGTGCCTTGAGACCTCAAGGAAACCTAGACTTTCTAGGTTTCAGGCTGGGTATTTGCAGTATACTGGGTGGGCTGTGTGGTTTTGAGACTGCTTCTAGCCAAAATGCCATGTTTCTGTTTGCTCACTTGGCGAGCTTAATCTTCTCTCAACAATATGGTTTTTAAAGCTGTCTTTACATCATTGTTCACAGAATGACGAGCTGGAAGAGACACAGATACCACCTAGGGTGACAGTCTGATTTTACAGATAAAGAAACTGGGACTCAGAGAATAAGGCTTTCTTCCTCCTTATATCTTATTGCTAGATTTTGCTAAGGTAAAACCAGAACCGGGGTGTCCTGACTCATAGATTGGTGCTGTTTCCATTATACCCCCATTGTCCTTTCCCACAGATCAGGTATCACATTTAAGAACCAAATATGAAAACATAACAGAACTGAATTTTTTTTTTTTTTGACAGAGCCTTTACTCTTGTAGCCAAGGCTGGAGTGCTGTGGCATGATCTCAGCTCACTGCAACCTCCACCTCCTGGGTTCAAGTGATTCTCCTGCCTCAGCCTCTTGAGTAGCTGGGATTACAGGCACCTGCTACCACACCTGGCTAATTTTTGTTATTTTAGCAGAGACAAGGGTTCACCATGATGGCCAGGCTGGTCTCGAACTCCTGAGCTCAGGTTATCTGCCTACCTCGGTCTCCCAAAGTGCTGGAATTATAGGCATGAGCCACCGTGGCAGGCCCAGCACAGCTGACTTTTGACACTTGCAACCTAATCATTTTATTGAATGACTACAAGGTTTCTACACTTCTATCTAATGGTCTTTTAATTACCCAGAGAAATAGATAACTATTAGAATTTGGGGATAAAAGGGTATGGTTGACATAGTGTGTGAGCCCTAAAGGAACTTCTCAGGGACATGACGGTTCATCTTTGAGTTTTGCATTTTAGAATCTTTGAGAAGCTCTGGATTTCCACTCACCCACTTGCTAGGACCATACATTATAACCTCAGAATCTAACAGTTAATCCATATCTTCCCTGACTTTATAGTACCCTGCGGTCAAATATGTTTGTTCCTGGTGAAGTAAGGAGATTATTTCATTTTGACACAAGTCATCATGGGAATCTAATAATCATATGCATGATCACAAGATGTACATAGCATGCATGAGTAAATCAAGAAATAACAAACCAAATCAAACTGCTTTGTTAGATGGCATACATATTACAAGTTGACATGGAGAGGAAGTGGTGTCCTCTTAACTAGTATCTTCTCTGTGTGTCTGTCCTATGGTTCTGGCTTAGGTTAAAGTCGGGTTTACCTTCCTCTTCCTCTGCTCAGATTGAGCCTTCTATGGAAGCCATAAGAGCAGAGAGAGAAACTTCTGAGTGTTTAATTGGCAGCTACTTTCAATGGAAAAGCATATTCACCATTTAGGAATGCTGCTGTATTGGAGTTAATTTTCGTGAAAAGAATATACAGTAATCCCCCTTTTCCATGGCTTTGTTTTTTGTGCTTTCAGCTACCCACAGTCAACTATAGTCCGAAAATGGTAAGATATTTTGAGAGAGAGAAAGAGACCACTTTTATTACAGTATATTGTTTTAATTGTACTATTTTATTACTAGTTATTGTTAATCTCTTACTGTGCCTAATTTATAAATTATCCTTTATCATAGATATGTATATATGAAAAATCATAGTATATCTAGGGTTCAGTACTCTCCACAGTTTCAGATATCCACTAGGGGTTTTGAAATGTATCCACGTCAAATAACGAGGAATACTGTACTTTCTGCAGTAATTTTGAAGAAAAATCGGTTGTGGAACTGATTTTTAAAAGACTGCTTTCTTTAAGAAAGAGAACAGAAAGCAATCAATTTAAGCTGGGGTTCTTTTTCCCCCATTGTAGTGAGAAATGTAAAGCATTCAACTCAGGTCTCTTAAAAATTAAGAAAAGGAACCATAAAATGTTCAATATTAAAACAATTTTTAGTTGTACATTATATATTTGTCTCAGATTAAAATCAGCAGATATACAAGGGAAGGGAGGAGTGAAGCCAGAAGCAGAAAGGTAGGAGAGAAAAGGCTGAGAAACAAACAAACCAAAACACAGACGATACAAGGAGTGAAAGAAAGATTAGAAAAACCAGAAGAGGGTTGGAAGACAGGATAATATTTAGGAACGAAGAGAAAGGATGACAGGACTGTATAGCTTTTGCACTTAAGCACAGCTTCTCATTAGTTTTATCATCCTTTCTTTGAAGTCTTACTCTCCACCTATGAACTACACGTTCCATAAGCATGAGAATTGTGCTGGATTTTGCTTACTATTGTTTTCCCAGTGCCTAACAGAGACATAGTAAACACAGCAAAGATTATTAAGTGAATGGATGAACAAAGAAACAAATGAAAAAAGAGAGTGTAGGGAAAGGGAATTCTGTGGCTCAAATGGCACCAGCTATGGTCCACTGAGAGCTGCCATTGTTTCCTCAAAAGCAAGAGGCCATGGACTTGGCTGATCCTGGCCCCTGAGATGCTTGCAATAGTGTTTCTTTGGAGGCAGCTTTACAAACACTCACACGTTATCCGTGAGAGTTGCAGTCTACTGTTAGAACAAGGTTTTGCATCTGTTTCTTTCGGAAACTTTTTGAAGGTTGATGTTTTCACCATCCCTCCCATTCCTGGTACCTTCTTACCCCAAGCCCAGTCTGTGATGCTCCCAAATCCTCCTGCCCCAACAGCCCCTCTGGAATCCTTGTCCTGTTGTGTGTTGAAAAAATCTCTCCCAGAACGCTGCTTTCTTGGCTGCTCTCCCAAGAGAAGCCCTGTCTTAGTCCGTTTTGTGTTGCTGTAACAGAATACATGAGACTGGGTGATTTATAATGAACAGAAATTTATTGGCTTACAGTTCTGAAGGCTGAGAAGTCTATTTTCAAGGTGCCCGCATCTGGTGAGGGCCTTCTTGCTGCGTAATAACAGGATAGAAGGTGAGGGGGTGAGAGAAAGAGAGGACCGAACTTGCCCTTTTGTTACAGCACCAATCACCACCCCCATGAGGTGGAAATTCACACATTAGCCTCATGGTCTAATCACTTCCTGAAAGTCCTGCATCTTAATACTGTTACAATGCCAATCAAATTTAAAAATTAAATTGAATTTTGGAGCGGACAAGCATTCAAACCATGGCAAGCCCTGTCTCGTTTAGCCCCTTGGTGGCAGCTGCCTATTTTTCCCAACCTGTCTGTATTAAGAGCCCTGGAAAAGGGTCAGCACTCTGGGCTCCTCATCACCAAGAAATCAACACACCTCAAACCTCCCACAAAAATGCACTTTTCTAGTCCTTCCCATCCTATCCTTTAATACCTCCTGGTCACTCTTGTTCATTCATACAGATTTTGGCCCTTGGCCACCCACAGCCTCCTCATCTACCCTGACTACTGACCTGCAGGATGACTTCAGGAGTTTTGTGCACAGTTCATCAAAAAATTAGCCTCTGCAAATTCTGTGATTTTTTTTAATGGTGGTAAAATGTATATAAAACACAATTTACCATCTTACCGTTGAAGTGTACAGTTTTGTGGCATGAAGCGCATTCACACTGTTCTGCAACCATCACTAATCTATCTCCAGAAATTTCTTATCTTCTCCAGCTAATAGTCTGTATCCATTAAACACTAACTTCCCAAGTTCAGTGATACTTACTTTTACCAGGCTTAAGGCACTCTCACCTCAAAATTTTGCATTTCATAAAGTTGTTTTACCTTCGGAATTTTAAATTTTGTTTTTTTACTTTCTGTCCACAATCTCCTGTCTTGCCAACAGACCTTGGTGCAGACAGATCTGAGTTGGGATCCCAGCTAATCCAGTTACTAGCTTCGTTTCTTAATCTATTTTGTGTTGCTGTGAAGAAATATCTAGGACTGGATAATTTACAACGAAAAGAAAGTTATTTAGGGAATGGTTCTGAAGGCTACACGAGAAGCACAGTGCCAGCATCCGCTTGGTTTCTGGTGAAGGCTTTTGTGCTGCATCAAAATATGGCAGAGAAGGGCCAAAGGGGAGGTGGGCATATGCAAAAAGACAGCAAGCCCTAGGGCACCCTGGCTTGTAACATCGCACTCTCACGGGAACTAATCCATTCCCCCGAAAACCCATCGAGGCTCCTAAGAGGGAGAACTCACCAGATGCAGTGGCTCACGCCTGTAATCCCAGAACTTTGGGAGGCCGAGGCAGGTGGATCACCTGAGGTCGCAAGTTTGAGACCAGCCTGACCAACATGAAGAAACCCCGTCTCTACTAAAAGTACAAAATTAGCCAGGTGTGGTGGCGCATGCCTGTAATCCCAACTACTCAGGAGGCTGAGGCAGGAGAATCGCTTGAACCCAGGAGGCGGAGGTTGTGGTGAGCCGAGATTGCACCATTGCACTCCAGCCTGGACAACAAGAGTGAAACTCAGTCTTAAAAAAAAAAGAGTGATAGCTCACTTACTACTGTGAGAATGGCACCAAGCCAATTCCTGAGGGATCTGCCCCCATGACCCAAATACCTCTCATTGGGTCCACTTCCAACACTGGAGATCAAATTTCAACAGGAGATTTGGAGAACACAGACAACCCCTATCTAAACCATGGCACCTCACTTTCTTCAGTTGTAAAATTCAGATGATAGGTAATGTAAATTCTGGATAGATAACAGAACCTAAGTTCACAGAATTGTTGAAAGGAATAAGTGCTTAAAGAGCATTTAGCACAGGTCTGTTCTCCTCCATCTTTCCTACCACTTCACACATTAACGTGTGAACTCCCTTAAACCTTGATCTTTCTGATGCTCATCCCAGGGAGAGACAGCATGCTGTATCAGTCGAGCTTTCTATCTCATCTGCACATCCACCTGGGCTGTGGGTGAGCAGCTGGACCAGCCACACTACCGTGCAAGCATTTCATGGGCCCCTGTTAGGTTTCCTCTGCTCTTCCCCCATAGGCCTATTCCAGATCTTTCCCCTTTGCTCCATCTCCCTGCCCAGCCAGTCTTCCCTGTGTCTGTAAACCAGAGTCCTTAACACTTTAATGATATTAGAACCACATACATTTCCTGAGGTCCTGATTTGGTAAAAGGTGGTGGGGTGGGAATCTGCAGTTTTAAAAAGCAACCAGGGGATTTCGATACACACAGTGTGCAGCCCGCTGTTTGTGGAGGGCTGTCCTGAGCCATAAGCTCCTTGAGAGCAGACACACAGTCTTATCTGACTTTCCCCCCTAAATACCTAACAATAGATGCTGAAGGATTGATTGAATGAATGAATCTGTCACTCTGCACCTCAGAGTAAGTTACTGTTTGCCTTTGAAATGCTAATTAGGTGCAGCTGTTTAAATGCAGTTTAAAACTTTTCAATATGTTTTATCTTTAGTTCTTTATCAGCCCTTTTCACTGCCATTGGGGGCAGGGAACTATAAAGAACTTGTTATTCTCTGCCTAGCAACAACAACAAAAAGCCAACCCAAGGGCCAGGTAAGATTGAGCCTGCAGTCTATAGATACACAAATTGGGCCTTGCCACTGTCACTTAGGCAAGAACACTGATGACTCTCATTCTAGGGATTCCACAGGCAGAGGCTGTTGTAGCCATTTCAGTTGCCTTTTCTGGAATGGAAAGAGTTTCAAGCACAATGCTCACTGCTAGGGATGTTGGGAGAAGGTGATTTAGAGAAATAGGTGGGTAGACAGAGACAAAGACTGGCACACCCCATCAATGCTGCAGAGGCTTCAAATCCCAGCTTTGCCATTTACTAGCTTGTGACAAGTGTAATGAAACTTAGAACCTCTTGTTTCCTTATCTGTAAAATGGGGACCACATGATTTACCTTGCGGAGCTTCGGGGAGGATGGAAAAATGTCATATAAGTAATACATAGTGATTCTATGATGTCAGACAATTGAGCAGAGTCTTGAAGAAAGCATCTGTCAGTCTCTACCACGATTGGAGGGAAAACACACACACACACAACACCTACACCCAAGCTGCCTACAAAAACAGAAGTGGAACCAGCTATTGCCCTTTGGGGAAGTCTAACTCTCACCCATTGCAGTAAAATATTTCCAAAGGGAGCAGACAGAGTAACCTCGGGCCATGCCCTCCCACTTCCCTCTTCCTCAAGTGGAGCTCGGAGGGAGGCAGAGCTGATGGGGAGCCTTTATAGGGGAAGTGGGAGGTAAAGTAGTGTGGGTGGCTGAGGCTGAAACATTTCTTTCACCACCTTCCTATACCGTCCCCCCCCTTCTCTTCTGTGCCAGGGGGAAAGAGAAACAGGGCATGCCTATGCTGTACCCACACACACTTGGATCTGCTCCCCCAGCCTCCAGACCCCACCTCATCATTCGTCATCGTTCACTGAATGCCTGTAGCCCTCACGGTGCTTTCTAAAGGCCTCAGCTGGAACCTCCCTGGGAGCCCGTATAAAGCTTGCTTCAATATTTGGGGTCTTCCCCCAGCCCGTGAAGACCAGTGTCTAAGCCCTACGTCAGCCCTTCCCTGTGCCTGGTTTTCTCTCTCCAGTTTGAGTGCTAAGAGACTTTGGCGTATATGTGAATAATAATAAACAGCTGTCGACATTCTCCCCTTCCATACTTATTCCCTTATTCCCACACATTTATTTACTTTCAGGAGAAGAATTTGGATTGGTTTCCTCGGATGCGAGCCATGTCCCTCGTTAGCAATGAAGGCGACAGTGAGCAAAATGAAATTCGGAACCTTCAGGAGAAGTTGGAATCGACCATGAGTCTGGTCAAACAGCTGTCGGGTCAGCTGGCAGAGCTCAAGGAGCAGGTGGGTGCATTCAGGGAGACGGTGCTGGGTGGGATAAAATCCTTCACCACCTCCGGTGAGGGGAGACAGAGGGTCCAGGGAGCCAGGTCATTAGCCATAGAGGATTGCAAACTCCGAGAAGGAAACCTCAAATCGTACTGTAGAACCGCATCCCAGCAAACGGGGACTTCCACTTATCCCATCTCCCTGAGCCTTGTGCGACACTTCTCCTTCTATGGAAG
Organism: Trachypithecus francoisi; assembly: GCF_009764315.1. NCBI lineage: Eukaryota > Metazoa > Chordata > Mammalia > Primates > Cercopithecidae > Trachypithecus > Trachypithecus francoisi. The sequence continues at coordinate 104,929,567 of NW_022681456.1, forward strand.
GGGGAAAGGAGAAAATGCCGAACTACAAGCACCTCTTTGCATTAAAAAAAAAAAAATTATTTTCTGCCATGATAGTAACTACTAAGCCCATGGGAAAGGCAGATCCTCATTAGTATCTGCCATTTCAATGCTATAATCAACCCCTTTATCATATAAAATTGTTAGTATTAGTAAAAATATCAACAGTAACCATGGTAGCTATTAAAATGACTGTGGTGATGGTGACAGCTATGTGACAGGCAAGATCTGTTTTCTAAAATGGCTCCTGCTTCCTAACCACAGAGAGGGGTTTGCTGTTTTTCTCTGTTTATGGAAATTCACTTTTTAAAAAAATCCCTTTTTTGATAAATATATTCTATATGATGCTGGACAGTAGGTAGTTGGGGAATATTAACTCAAAACGGTTGTGGCCACCAGCACTGGGTAAGAGCGAGAAAATCCGCTGAACACACACTCTCTCTTTTCCCCCAGATGACAGAACAAAGGAAGAATAAGCAGAGACTGGGCTTCCTCGGATCAAACACACCCCATGTGAATCATCACATGCCACCACACTGATACCATGGGGGGAAGCCGTGACTAGCCTTTCATCAGTGTCCTGCCTGATCACTGAATAAAGAACTGAGATGGAGGGGAGTGAACAGTGCCTATTGTTAAAAGTTAAAAACAACCAAGTGCCAAGATGTTGAGTGGGATAGCTCCGAGAACAATTTATAACTGTGTTTTCATGGTTGCGAAGACCTAACCTCAAATACATCTGCTAGAAAGCGCACATCACACATTCGCAATGCAACGGGAAGAAAAGGCTTGCCCAAAAGGCTGGAGAGGGCAGGGAGCGGCAGGGTGGAAGGAGACACGGGGCAGAGAGAACTATCTTCTGCTAAATCGATAGGAGTCAGTTTTGTCTTAAATACTGACTACAGCCACTGACATGGTTGGCTGGAATTTCTTTCTTTTAATTGTGGCATATAGGTTCATGATACAAGAAGTCATACTTTGGTGGCTAAGTTTTCCTAAGGAAAATAACTGAAAAGATGAAAAGTGAGAGTTGAAAAGAGAAATGATAATGCTTCCAAACTATAGCTGTCACAGGGCAATTTCTTTATTTATAACATGAAGCACAATGGGTTTACAGCTCTAGGAACTTAGTACTTTGGAGCTTTTGCCTCTCATGCTGACAACATAACAGAATGTGATTGCCTTCTCCAGATTCAGACAGGCTCCGTCAATGTGGAGCACAAAAGGAGATTTTCGTATAACTTGTTGAAAACATGCTCTAAGTCATGTATAGGCTAAGATTTTTAAAAGATCTAAGGGAATAAAAAGCCAACAGTAAACCCCAGGAATGGGTTTTTTGAGACCGTGTGTATGCTATTAAAATATATTGAGATTAATACATGAACATGCTTAAAGGTGATAGGAATTATTGAGAAACTTATGGTGGTGGCATTGCCTTTTATAAACCTGGAGTGAAAGCTGTTTGACTTATGTTTGCTGTGCTTAAAGAACTGCTTCGGGAACTGAGTGTTTTTATTTATGCTATTCCTGCAGTTAGGAAAAAAAAATCCAAGAAATGTATTGAATACTCAAGAAAATGCCGCATTTCAATTATGTATTTAAAACTGTATCTGAAAGGGCTTTTCAAAATGTAGAAAGACAAAAACCTCTTATTCGAATTGTTTTTATGTTAAATCATGCACTCAGAATTTGTCGAGGGAGAGAATAACCTGGCGTGTTCAGGTTATTCTTAGAGACTACACATTTGGATAGCAGAGCAAAATATGGATAATTAAAGTGTTAGGAAAAGAAGCGGTGTGTTGGGACCCAGAGCAATGAATTTCTGAACTGAAGCTACTGGTACTCCCCAGCACCACCTCATACTAAGAATTCCTCACTCTGACATGGTAGTATTTTTTCTGACCAGGAGCCGAAAGACCCTGACATTCGTGATCCAAAGATATAAGAAATTTTGATATGTCTGCATGCAGCACAGAACTTTGAACCTAACAGGCAGTCAATAAATACATGAGAAATTTAGCTGTCATTCAGTTACTCTTAATTCTTTATAAAACTTTAAACGATAGCACATATTTGTTTGTTTTAAATGGCTTTCCCAAAATCAAAGTAGACTAAAGCAGCCATCTTTAAAATCCAGGATCATCAATGGTATTAACAGTGTCAGGTTAAAAGTATACTTTAAAATATTTTAATCAGGCAGAGTTTTATGGATAGAGAATAGAAGTGAAAGGTGGTAAATACTGAACATATTCCAATATAGGAACCTATCTCTATTTTAGTAAAAAATAAAATATTTCTGACATCTGAACTAGAGGTCAAGAGAATAAATTCATTTGTACACATCTGAGCAACCTATCTTTCAGATGATAAAGTATCTAGCCTTTTCTGACACCATAATAGTTCATTTTGTAGGGAATAAGCCATTAGGTGTATATAATTGCTATCTAGAAATGACCTAATGTCCCCAACCACTGTGTAGTGGCAGATCACTGTTTCACAGCATATTTTCTCCTAAGGAAATTATTCAAAAGAGACTGCAACTAACAAGACTCTTATTTCATCAAAATTTAAATATTTCTTAGTTGTATTTTTAATGCCTCTTTTCCGCCTAAATGCTTAGAAAAGGCACTTTTCAGAACATCAAATTCCTAATGGAGAAGATAATGGGGAAATTTGACATTTGATATAAATTTATATTTGTTATGTGTATGTTTGTTAATGCAACTGGAATATTTGACCTAGGTGAGTATCGGTTAACATCCTTGTATTTATATAGTGACATCAAAATAAATGCAATCATCTTGGACTTTGATGTTAAGGGAGATTTTGAAAAAATATTTAGTTATTTAAAATCCATATTGGGGCCGGGTGTGGTGGCTCAAGCCTGTAATCCCAGCACTTTGGGAGGCCGAGACGGGCGGATCACAAGGTCAGGAGATTGAGACCATCCTGGTTAACACGGTGAAACCCCATCTCTACTAAAATACAAAAAACTAGCCAGGCGAGGTGGCGGGTGCCTGTCGTCCCAGCTACTTGGGAGGCTGAGGCAGGAGAATGGCGTGAACCCGGGAGGCGGAGCTTGCAGTGAGCTGACCGGCCACTGCACTCCAGCCTGGGCGACAGAGCAAGACTCCGTCTCAAAAAAAAAAAAAAAAAAAAAAAATCCATATTGGTTCAAAAATATTAGTTTCTGCTGAATAATATTTTTAATTTCAAAAGGGTTTTGTTCTCTCTGTACTCCATTCTGAGGCTCAAGAGCTTAATACAAGTATGTTTTCTAAGTTAACACTTTTTGATGAGAAAATGCTTGTATCATATAGGACTATAATATAAATAAATAATTTATATGTATGCAAAATATATCATATTTTCTACCCCTTAAAGAGTTAAATTAGAAATGAGCTTATTTTCTTACACATCAACATTTTTCTGTTGATAAAGAGGACACAATTTCTAGGGATTGTTAATAATATCAGGAAGATATTTCATTCATCAGAACTAATTGTGTGCTTCTTCCCATATTCTCAGCTCATAACTCCCTGTTTTGGCTGCTCTCTTTATTTTACAACTGTTTTATTGCAAACAGCAAGGCAGTATGGCCCACACTCAGCCCCCAGCCCCCAGCTCCCAGCCCCTAGGACTGAGAATGAGTGGGGAGACTGGGGAGTTGGTGAGAGAAGGTGGAGATAGGGATTTCTGCTTCCCAGTACTCTTATCATTAGAGAAAAGGAGGGGTAAATATTACCTAATAAGAAGAAAAAAGCTTATTCTTCAGGGACCCAGTAGATTGGATATAAGCAAGTAAATACTGCACAGGCATCATGATGTAACAGTTGATGGACCCCAGAGATACCCCTTACCTATGCAGAGAACAAAGCTGTGTGGAAGAGCAACTACCATAAGATGGTATGTTCCCTCCAGCGGCTGTTAAAGCTATCCTGAATAATAAATCAGCTATTTCGACCTACAGACCCATTCCAATATGCTGTGATACACAACACGGTGCACTGCAGAGGAGACAGACATCTTCAGCACAAACACAGATGCCTGCAGGAGCTTTGCAAGTCACTAAATTGCATGAAATTGTGAGGTGCACACCAAATGCAGGGATGGAGAAGGCCGTGGGAAGCTCTGTATTCTCAAAATTTGACAGCTAATTCTGGTTTTTAGAAAATGCCTGAGGCCAGTAGAGGCCCTGTAGTCACTCATTGCTGCTGTTTCTGATACAATTATTGAGAAAGCTATCTTATTTAATAGAAGAAAACATGCACTATCAAAACCAGAGAGCCTAACGTGCATGTGAAATCGAGAAATCTGAAAACAAATCCAAGTACCCTTCTCTGAACTGGAGTGTTTCCACAGACTTGAATAATTTATGAAATTATCACACCAGTACTTCTCATATCACCAAGAAGACTTTCTATCCTGCCGTAGAGGGTTACTATATTTGCCTAAAAACACAATTCCAATATATGTCAAGGGCAGATAATTTATAAGTGAATGTTAATAAAATTGGATGTGTGTAACTTTTTTGTTTGCAATACTTTAAAGTGCTTTCTTTCTAAGTAATAATGTTTCTAAGTAATATCTGCATTAGTATGAAAAGGCATTATGATTGCTATTTTACAGAGCAAGACATTAGTTATAAAAAATTTGGTGACTTGAACCACACTGATGAGCTAATCCAGATAGCCTAGTGTCCTTTAGGCTTATTGGGATTTGGCCAGTTCCCAGTGTACCAACTCGTACTGGTGCATCACATGGTGTCTGATGGCCTGCTTGAGCTCAGTGGGCACAGACCATTGGGTGGCTTAGGATTTCCTGATTCTTAACACGCACAGCTTTAAATGATAGTTCCCCTCAGAAGAGAACTGAGTGTGCAACAGCTGAAGTCAACATGGGTGGCACAAATCACATGCAATCTAGAAATAGAATTCTTTACTCATATGGGTATTTTCCAGTGTGCCACAGTTCCTTGAAGTAGTGTGGAAACGTTTGTTTTGTTTGTAATCAGAGGAAAGGTTGGGGGAGGGCTATTGGACAGGGAGTTCCTCTTTTGGTGAGAGTAATTGGCACGAAGAGCAGGCAGTAGTGTGCATGTGGGGGCAGTGTGGTGGAAGTCCGCAAGTCACCCTTCCTTTGCCTGGTCAACTGGGGTGCTTTGAGGAAGTCCTAGGAAGACCTAATATTCAGAGAACAACTCCAGGCCAGAATGTGTGTACTTCAGCCTCACCTATGTTCCTCACCCACATCAGAGGTGCTGGCACCTCACACAGAGCCACATGGCAAACAAAAACAGATACCAAATATACTGGGAGAAAAATGTATAGAAACAAAGATAAGTTGTTAAACTCAGTTTGACTCTGTTTCACAGAAAATGATGGCTTTTACTGCCTCAGTGTGGATTTCCCCCCAGGTTTGCCTGTTCCCCTTTAACTCTGGTCCTTGGGGCAAGATCAGCTCCAGGGAGAGTGGCCGTACCCACAGCTGTGGGAATGTGGCCACAGGCATGGACTTCCTCTACGATCCACCCCAGACATCCTTGCAAAGCTCCCCTCCCCTCAGGTCTACTTGCATAGGACAGAGCTGCTTTGAAGGCTGCTCCCTGCTCTAATGACTGTGCTTTCTGGTTTTTCAGTAATAATTATCTTCACTTTGGACAATTATATCCTCCTTTCTCTATACCATAACCCACTCCCTCTTCTCCTTTTATGTGGGGCAGGTGTATCTTTGTGATCGTGGCCTTCTAAGCAGTAAATTCAAATAAAAAGTCTGTAACCACAATACCTTAAAATTAGGCCCTGCAGTATTAAAAATATGAATGTACAACTATCAATTAGGGTTTCTCAGGGAAACAAAATAGGTATTGGTATCATGGGCTGAAGATTTTATTTTAGGCATTAGATACCATGCAGTTATGGTAAAGAACTCTCCAGAAGGCTAATGCTTCTGTGTCTGGTGGTAGGCCTGAAGTCACTGTGAGTCAGTGGGGCTGGCAGTCAGGAAGGAAAGCTGGATATGAAGCAGGAGAGAGCAAGGACAAGCTGGAACTCATGAAGACAAACCAAAATTTGCATCTAGCTCTCACCACCTCCAAACTCCATACTGCAGATGACCTAAAAACAAAGCTGGCACCCTTCCTCATGGAATTGCATGTGCATCTGGCCCAGGACTCAGACGAGCTGAAGGAAGAGATCTCATGTGAGCTGGAGGACTGTGGGCTAGCTACTGCCCACACTGACAGAGTGAGCCAGGAGATGAGGCTGGGTGTTGCAGCAGCACCTGTTGCCTGCTACTTCTGAGCTTAGTGACTGTGCATCACTTCCACCTTCCAAATCTCATGAAGATATCTCCTGTGGTCATATCTAATGTGTAACCCTATAAGTAAGGGAATTCTAGGAAATTCTGTAGTTCCAGATTAGCTAGTCATAGTTCAGAACCTCTCCACTGAAGTAGACCTCAGTAGTGATACCCCTTTGCCTAGTTTATGCACAGAAGTCACACTTCTCAGCACCCATTGCAATTGAGTGGCAACACATGGCTACTTCTCACCAATGGATTGTGAGGCCAGCTGACAATCTGAGGTTTCAAAAGCCCCTATACGACCTTCAGTTCTTTTCCTGCCACATCAATCATGGAGGCCAAGATGGAACCACCCTAAATCCCTGAGATTTAAATCTCTGAATTATTGAAGGGAGCTACCTTGGAGAACCTTGAGACCTACAACAGAATTGGTGAGAAATAAACTTTTATGTGTTAAGCCATTAAAATTTAAGGATTTTTATTTCTTTTTGGTTGTTAAATAAATGTATGTGATAACTTGTTACTGCAACATAACCCAGCCCACCTAACTAACACAGATATATGTATTAGGCATCAGGATGTTACTGGTGGAAGAGATCTGAGTTACCCTGAGTTACCGGCAGCGAACCTGTACAGATCTGCAGCAACCTCAACTCCTGCCTTCTCGGAAGAAATAATTCAACTGAGGGGCATAAAGCAGAAAAAGAGACTGAGGCAAGCTTCAGAGCAGGAGTAAAAAAGCTTTAGAACTGTAAGGAAAGGAAGGAAAGAAAAGAAGGAAAGTTCTTTTCTAACTTGCAAGAGGGTCAAGTGAATGACTTGAGAAACCAAGTACGTAGCTTGACCTCTTGACTCGGGCCTACTTCCAGGATTTGCCTTACTTCTACCTCCTCCTGAGATCTTATTGGGAAACTGCTGATCAGTTTCAGGTGTTTTCTGTGCATTGGGAAACTGCCTTTCTCTGGTGCTGGCTGTGACCAATTTTACTTTAGAGAAACAGTTAACAACTGCCTGACCATCACCTGATGGTCGCCCAATGCTTTTGGTGTGTGTGTCAGTCTGGGGGTCCTCTCCTGCCCTGCTCATACATGACTAGCTACCTACTGTAATGAGAAAATCCTTAACTTCTGGGATTTATCCAAGAAAAATGTAAACTAAGAAAAAGATCTATACAGTTGTACCTTGATATTTGTGGAGTATTGTTTCCAGGACCTCCCCCGTCTCCCACTCCCCCCCTCCCCCGCCCAGATACTGATACTGAATTCCACAGACGTTCAAGTCCCTGATATAAAATGACATAGTATTTGTATATAACCAACAAACCTCCTTCTGTGTACTTTAAATAATCTCTAAGTTACTTATAACACCTAATACAATGTAGATGGTATATAAGTTACTGTTATGCTGTATTGTTTAGGAGATAATGACAAGAAAAAAGTCTGTACATGTTCAGTACAGATGTAAACATTCATTTCTTTTCCCAAATATTTTTTATCTGCAGTTGATTGAATCCATAGATGCAGGACCTACAGATACAGAGAGCCAACTGTGTATACAAAATACTCATCATATTATTATTTATAATTTAAAAATTGAGCACAGTCCAAATGTCCAGCAACTTGGCTGTGTTTAAAAAATTATAATTCAGACATAGGTTGGAATGTAATGAAACCTATGAGAAGTATATAAATTGAGGCAATACTGGAAAATAGGCAGGATAAATGTTTTAAATGGCTACAAAATTATATATACACTATTATCTTCATGATACAAAAAAGCCAACTTCTCCAAAAAACTTGAACAGAATATACTGCAGTGATGTTCACTGTAAAATAGCTATAGGATATACATTATTTTCTTTTTCTTTACTTTCTAAACTTTTTATCATTTTAAAAATTGCTTTTATAGTTTAATAATAGTAACTTTTTTAAAAGAAATGAAGATCCTAATGACTAAAATCCAGCAAGTATTTCCTAAGAACAAGTTCTTCCAAACTCATTTGCATTTTTGTAGGATCACTAGGATTGTAGATTAAGTGAATACCATAGCCACAGTTTAAACTGATTTCAACAAGACATTTAAGAAAAGTTTCCATGATGTTCCTGTTGACGAGATAGAGAAATTTGTCCTGGATGACAATGGAGCTTGCCAATTTGCATGCAAGTGAACAATTTCGCTTAATATGAGACTAGAGTAAAATATCCTTGGCCTGCTGTTAGATCTCTGTCCTTGGCTTTTCCCAACCAACATTTATTTAAATGTCTGGAAGAAAGAAATAGCAAAATTATAAAATGTGGAAATGACGTAAAGTTGGAAAGTAGATTTAACATGATTGATGACAGAGTAACAATAATATCAGAAAACTGGAACAATGAACAAAGCTGTTCTGAAGAACTTTAACTGAAAACTGCAAAGTTTAGCTCCAAAAAGCTCAGTTTCATAAATATAGGATAGAACAGATAGCCATTCATGTGAAAAACAAACAAATATTGAGATTTTTGAATAGCCTCTACCTCCATGCCTATATATTTATTTGTCTCAACAACTATTTATTTAGTACTTGTTATATTTAAGGAATTTTTCAGTGGTCCAGGCAAGACAGGATAATGGTTTTATCTTAAGGAGTAGGCTCTAGGGACAGAAAAAGGAGTTGGTTGCAAAAAGGATTCAAAATGATGAGCTTATCCTTGGATATGTGAGTTTTAGTTATTTTAGAGACATCCAGGAAGAAATATTTGTTTGACCATTGGATATATAGATTTGGACTATGAAAAAAAGTTAGGGCTAGAAATAAAAGATGACAGAGTCATTGGGACATACACGGTAATGAGATCAAAAGAACGAATGAATGCTGAAAGAGAGAGCAGATATTAAGAACAGAAGTTTGAGGACACAGCCCCAAAGAAAATCTAGCAAGAAATAGTCAATAAGAAAGAAAAACCAGAGCTAGTGAGAGAAAAAGAAATGATGTTTCAGAAGTTAAGAGAAGAGTTTCAAAAAGATGTAGAACTTCCACGCAAGTATGCAGGTAGACCATCAGAGCCTGATTAGCTTCTCCTAACTCTATTCACTAACATAGAAAACACAGAAAGGAAACCATACCTCATAGTACAACATAAAAACAAAACATTTTAATCATTCATAAACTAAATAATACCATTGCTGAAGCTAAGAAAAGTCTGTTAAGGAACTTTTCTAACTATATCTTTTACAACACACTAGACATTCCATTCTGAGAATTAGTTCGTGGATAGCTGAAATAAAGAAACTAGGAGAAAACTTTGATTCCCACAATTTGTCACTAATTTCAGGGCATGGGCCACACTCAACTGGATAGGTGGCCATCCCATTTATTTATTTTTATTTTTTGTTTTTTTGAGGCAGAGTCTTGCTCTGTCGCCCAAGCTGTAGTGCAGTGGCAAGCTCTCAGCTCACTGCAACCACTGCCTCCTGGGCTCAAACAGTTCTCCTGCCTCAGCCTCCTGAGTAGCTGGGATTACAAGTGTGTGCCACCACTCTGGGCTATTTTTTGTATTTTTAGTAGAGATGGGATTTCACCATGTTGGCCAGGCTGGTCTCAAACTCCTGACCTCGTGATACCCCCGCCTTGGCCTCCCAAAGTGCTGAGATTACAGGCATGAGCCACCATTGCCCGGCCAGCCATCCCTTTTAACATGAGAACTATTTCTGAGTTCTTCAGTTCCAGTGTCAACTTCCCCTTTCTCCCTTGCATTCCCATCAGATCTTCTCATTCCACCTCTAAAGATAAACTTCCTGTACATGACACTACAGGAAGTAGAACAGGTTAGTAGAGAAGCATGGTGCATCTTGGCATATTTAATCAATGAAGGAAAGTGTTAGGAGCCTGGATAAGATATCTGGAACTAGTACTTGCTGGGCACTGTGGGTCTGTGTATATATATTAATGGAAAATAATACACTGCCTCTGACTCTAAGAGAAGCTAGAATCAGTGTGGGAGGATGCACTTTGGCTCTGTAAGGATTGCTTATTGGGCACTGCAATTTGGGATGCCAGCCATGCATATCAACCTGCCTTAAGCAAGAAGAGCAAAGAGGAACTCTGCATTATTCTTCCTTCAGCATTGCTGATTGAGAGCACCTGGAAAGGTGGTGCAGAATTGCCTCAGTGTAGCAGGAGATACACTAGAGAAGATAGCCTGGTCAAACTTTCAAGTCAGCCTTCACACAATACGGATGCCATTGAATATCGAACTAAAGGAAGTGGTGGCAGAAGAGCCTTCTCTGCATCTCAATTTTTTAATACCCCTCTAAATTCGATTACAGGAAAACCTACAAATAGTATGATAGAAGATTTTAAGTGAGAAGCACATTACTATCATCAGTTCAAACTCACCTCTAATAGGCTCCAATGTTCTGGCTTCAAGATACACAGCAGATGGCCATTTGCCTGTGCTACTCAACAATTTTAACATACTTCTACTGCTTCGACACATATATTGTAGTGTGACCCTTTCTTGGCTTAAAATAACACAGCAGGGCTGTGTGTAGGCATGCACACAGATAAACACAAGTAACAAATGCACTATATTACAAAGTGTTGAGACTGATTTTGTTTGCACCCTTCACAAGCTCATTATTCTTTACCCCCTGGGCTGGCTCAGTGAATGAACTATGAAGGCAGCCAACTCCCACAGCATGACGGTCAATTCTGGGAGGGCCATGCCCCTCCCCACTTGGCCAGACTCCACTGTCTCCTATCTGATTTGAACTGTCCATTATTCGTTAGTCACTTTTTAAAATTCAATATAATTGTGAAAGAATTGGAGATACAGTGGACAAATGGGTTTAGAAGACACTCTATTGGGAAAGAACTGTTGGGAGGAGAACGATGACTGTGATATTCTGTCACTTTTCCATTAGATCATATTGGCTAATAGTCGATGATGTACCCCTAAATTAGGTAATTTATTGAGTGCCAACTCTGTGCCTATATGTTCTAGGGGAGAGTGGCAGGCAGGGAGTGAATCACAAAGATATGGCATGTCTTAAAATGACATGCTACTGAGAGGTACAGGTGCACAGACAATTTTGAAGCCAGGTGGCAGGTGAGATAAGAGAGGTAGACTCTGGGGCCGAGAGGAAGGAGTTTGGAGGAGAGGAGAGAGAGGCTTACCAATGGAGAATTCATATTCTTGTAAAACTAGTAACAGCTAACATTTCCTGTATGCATCCTCAGGGTCCGGTCCTCTTTTAAAGACTGCACAAGTTTGAACTCATTTAATGCTCATACAACCCCATGAAATAAGTATATAACTATCTCTAGTTTAAAGATGGGGAAACTGAGACATGGGGTGGTTGAGCAATTTGCCAAAAGTTTCACAACAGGTAAGTGGGGATGAGAATAGAGGCAGTCTCATTCCAGAATCCATCCTCTTTGCCTACATTCTGTTTCCTAAAGACAAACAGAAGAAGCGGAATGAATAAGGTTCAAGGAGGAATGGGACTGTAGCTATTATGACTGCATGTTCTTGGTCTCCCACACCAAATTCATATGCTGAAATCCTAACCTGCAGTATGATGGTAGTAGGAAATGGGTCCTTTGAGGAGTAATTAGGTAGAGGCCTCATGTGTGGAATGAATGTCTTTACCAAAGGACCCCACAGAGCTCTCTCTCTTTCCATCCTGTGATGATACAGTGAGAAGTTATCCATCTGCAACCCAGAAGAGGACTTTCACCAGGAATCGTATCAGCTGACACTATGATCTTGGACTTCCCAGCCTCCAGAACTGTGAGATATAAATTTCTGTTGTTTAAGCCACCCAGTCTACAGTATTCTGTTATGGCAGACCAAATCACTAAGATCACCGCAGTGCTGTTTAATATTTAAAGGATGGTAAAAGCAGGAGGAAAGCTAGGCAGCTCTTGGAACAGGATCATGCAGGATAAACACCTGAAAGAAGGGAATTAAAAAAGCCAAGCTCTGCCTCTTCCTATCTTTATTAACAAACATCCATCAGACCCAGGACCATTCCAGGCACTGAGCGAGGCACTGGGGATACAAAGATAAATAAAATAAGCATTGTTTTGGGGGAGCTCACATTTCAAGGACGTGAAAAGCCAAAAATAGATTTTAATACAATGTACTAAATCTATGGGCAGGTTATAGAAGGTGCTGTGGGTGCTCAAAAGAAGAAGTTGCTATGTCCAAAGTGTTGAGAGAGATTGTGAAGAAGTGAATGGGAATTTAGAAGTGGCCAAGGAAAGGGCTCAGGGAGAGGGACCTGAAGTCGTAGGAAGCGTGAAATCAGAGAGGAGAGAAAGAAACAGGCTTCATGGAACAGCCAGTCAAAAGGGCCTTTGTGTCATGGAGAGGTAGCTGTGAAATTGTTCTAGATTATTATCCCGAAGAATAATGGGGGAAGCCCCAGAGCTTTTATACAGGAAGCAGAACACAATCATATTTAGTTTTAGGGATATGACTGAAGGAAGAAGGAAGGAAGGGGTGTATTAGGGTTCTCTAGAGGGACAGAATGAATAGGATATATATAGTGTATATATGTGTATATATGTATATGTACATATGTACATATGTGTATATATATGTATATAAAGGAGAGTTTATTAAGTATTAAATCACATGATCACAAGGTCTCACAATAGGCCATCTGCAAGCTGAGGAGCAAGAAAAGCCAGTTTGAGTCCCAAAACTGAAGAACTTGGAGTCCGATGTTTGAAGGCAGGAGGGATAGAGCATGGGAGAAAGATGTAGCCTTTTCACATTTTTCTGTCTGCTTTATATTCTAACCAGGCTGGCAGCTGATTAGATTGTACCCACTGAGATTAAGGGTGGGTCTTCCTTTCCCAGCCCACTGACTCAAATGTTAATCTCCTTTGGCAACACCCTCCAAGACACACCCAAGATCAATACTTTGCATCCTTCAATCCAGTCAAGTTGACGCTCAGTATTAACCATCACAGATGGGTTTGAGAGGAAGAAGCCATTAACAAGAAGTTCTGCTCGATTGAAGGTTGTTGCAAAGACCCACCCAAGAGAACAGAAGGCCTGTCACAGAGCAGTGGTTCTCTGATGAATAAAAGTAAACAGACCCAAGAGACATGAATGAGGTAGAGGATTTTAGATCAATAATAAGTCAGGAAGGGAGAGTTTTTCAGGATTAGCTGAAAGTTCTAATTTGGGAGACAGAGTAAATGTCATTAGCAGGGAGAGAAAATTCTAAAGAGTGGTTATGTTAGGGACCTGTTGAGCTTGAGGAATCTACAAGGCATCCAGATGAATATTATAGTACACTTTCTAATTGCTGTGGCAAAATAATATCATCATTTTGATTTCCTGACACCTTATTTGGAATGCCAGACAGCTTCACTGAAAAGATACGACACATAGTGGATATTAGGTAATTGAATCAGTTCCTTGGATATTCTAGACAGAGAAGCAATGATCACAAAGTACTTTAAGTTCAGCTAAGAAGAACCAAGGTTTGTGTTGAGTTTTATAGTACTTTAACATACTTTGTTTCTTTTAATCCCTCCAGCATCCTAAAGGCAGGCAATATTTAATATCTTTCCATTTTTATAGATGAGGGATCTGAGTCCAAATCAGTTGTCTTAGTTACCACATAATGAGTAGCAGAGCTCCCGCATGACTACCTCCTTCCTCCTTTGCCTCTAGAGAGAAATCATCCTCATAAGACTGCAAACCCACTGAGGGCAGGAGGGTGATCTTGTGACCTGACGCCAGGCACAGTGCCTAGTGTATGGTAGCACAGAATCATCTGCTTGTGGAATGAATGAATGGATGCCACACATCTAACATTCTAGAATTATTTACCTTATCAAATAACATGACTACATCCTGAGTAAATATCTCCATGGAGATGAAAAAGTAAAGACCCTAGCCAGGCAGTTTCTACTTGATGTGAAATAGCTGGAGGAGTGAGTAGATTCTATTAGTAAAAATAGCAAGTATGGAGAATTAACATTTTTAAAATGAATATATAAAAAGAGATATTTCCATGTAATATAATTAATTTCCCAAACTACTAGCAGGAAGACCCTTTCCTGTATCTCACCTGAACAAGTGTTTTTGTTGCTTGCTTTCCAAGGGTGTGTCTACACATCAACTCTCATCACCTTCTCTGTCTGCCTCTCTCTATTTTATTGCATGACATTTTCATTGAGCTATTGAAATTGGATGTGTCAGATACATTAAAAGCAATGGCAGCTGTGGCAAGTTAGTTGATATATTTTAAAATAAACCAAGAGGGCCATGCAGATGTCAGGGGAATAAATTGCTCTGTTTAGCAACAAGTGATTTATTTAACCACTATAGACAGGGTCCAAGGGAATGCCAAGCTGCATACATTTTGGTTGGGAAAAGCTGAGCTATTTTCTCAGAAATCTCTCCTGTGGGATCAAAATAAGAGTGGGAGAAGTTTATGAGAAGATTAATTAAATTCTTGATTTGGGAATGACCCTGAAGAATGAGTTTTATTTCCCATGTGCTTCAAAATTGACCTCTTAGTGTTTCTGCAGGTGAGACACGTTCTGGAAGCATCAGGTATTGGCAATAACCCTGACTTCATGGGTGTCACTCAAACTGCAGCAGCAGCATTTCTCTGTAGCTTGCCTTTGAGGGCAAAGTGTGATGTTTCCAAGAGTGTGATAAAAAAAAAAAAAAATGGCCAGAGGCTGGAAATTTCACTCTTTCTTCCTCTGGCCATTCAACCTTGGCTAGGGAGTGCTAGATACAAAGTAATCAATAAATGTGAATTGATTGGAATCTAAAGTTGCAGACGTGCAGCACAGCAGTGAAAGCACAGGATCTGGAAACAGAAGGTCCAGATTTGCATCCTGGTTCTGTCGCTTAATCACCATGTGCCCATGAGCCAGTTTCTGACCTTTCTTTGCTTCATTTTTCTCATCCATAGATGAAGATAGGAACAGTACTCACCACATACAATGGATGTGAAGTTAAGTAAGTTACTGCAATCACAGAAGGGGTACCACCTGCAGTGATGACTTCACCTATCCACATCATCAGTTCTCCTGTCTATTGGTTCATTCCCCCAGCATACATATGTTGTACTCACTCGTTTTAAAAAGAATCTGCGATCCTATATCCTCCTTCAGTTGTGACTTTATTCCCTTTCTCTCATTTACATCAAAACTCCTGGAAAATAGAGAGTAGAAAGATGGTTACCAGAGGCTGGGAAGGGTAGTTGGGGATTGGAGGAAGGTGGGGATGGTTAATGAGTATGAAAAAAAAAAATAGAAAAAAAATGAATAAGACCTACTATTTGATAGCACAATAGGGTGACTATAGTCAATGGTAACTTAATTATATATTTTAAAATAACATAGAGAATGTAATTGGATTGTTTGTAACTTAAAGGATAAATGCTTGAGGAGATGGACACCTCATTCTTCATGATATGCTTATTTCACACTGCATATCTGTATCAAGACATCTCATATACCCCATAAATATATACACCTACTATGTACCTACACAATTTTTTAAACATAATTAAAAATTAAAAATACATAAATAAATTTTGTTTTTGTTTTTGTTTTTTTTGAGACACAGTCTGGCTCTGTTGCCCAGGCTGGAGTGTAGTGGCATGATCTCAGCTCTCTGCAACCTCCACTTCCCAGGTTCAGGCGATTCTCCTGCCTCAGCTTCCTGAGTTGCTGGGATTATAGGCACCTGCCACCATGCCCAGCTAATTTTTGTATTATTAGTAGAGATGGGGTTTCACCATGTTGGCCAGGCTGCTCTTGAACTCCTGACCTATTGTGATCCCCCACCTCAACTTCCCAAAGTGCTGGGGTTACAGGTGTGAGCCACTGCACCCGGCCCGATAAATTGAATTTTAGAAACAATAAAATAAATTCCTGGAAAGAATTGTGCATTTGCTCTTTGATCCACTCAGACTTTTACCTCCAGTGTTCAAATGAAACTGTTCATCCAAATCACCTGTGCCCTTCATCTTGCCTAATCTAAAGGTTCATTCTTACGTCTCATGAGACTCGACGTTTCAGCAGCATTAACCCATTCCTGACTCCCTCCATCATTCTTAAAACACGACTCTTTCCTTTCCTGGTTTTTTTCTTTTTTCTTTTTTCTTTTTTTTTTTTTTGTTGAGGCGGAGTCTCGCTCTGTCGCCCAGGCTGGAGTGCAGTGGCCAGATCTCAGCTCACTGCAAGCTCCGCCTCCCGGGTTCACGCCATTCTCCTGCCTCAGCCTCCCGAGTAGCTGGGACTACAGGCGCCCGCCACCTCGCCCGGCTAGTTTTTTTTTTTTTTTTTTTTTAGTAGAGACGGGGTTTCACCGTGTTAGCCAGGATGGTCTCGATCTCCTGACCTCGTGATCCGCCCGTCTCGGCCTCCCGAAGTGCTGGGATTACAGGCTTGAGCCACCGCGCCCGGCCGGTTTTTTTCTTACTCTACTATTTGCTCTTTCTCAGTCTCCTTTGCAGGCACCTTCTTACTGTAGTGCCCCCGGATCCAGTCTCTGGAACTCTTCTATTATTTTTCTACACTCCTAAGATCGTTTCATCCAGTTTCATGCAGGATATAGAGATTTAGATATGTGGCAATGACTCCCAGATCAGTGCCTCTACCTCCAGCTTTCTCCTCATTTTTCATATCTCCACTTATATGAATAATAGGCCTCTCAACTTTCCAGACAGTTCAGTCCTCGTTATTCACAAATTCCATATTTGCAAATTTTCTTATTCACTAAAATCTATTTGTGATGCCTAGATCAGTACTCATGGCAATTTCATAGTCATTGCAGTCACGTGCAGGCCTATAAAAATTTTGAGTCACCCGACATGTACGTTCCAGCTGAGATGAGACAAGACATTCTACCTTCTTGTTCCAACCCTCACGATGTAAATAAGCATCCTTTTCATGATCTATTTAATGCCATTCTTTTACACTTTTGTGTTTTTGTTAGTGACCTTG
Organism: Trachypithecus francoisi; assembly: GCF_009764315.1. Lineage (NCBI taxonomy): Eukaryota > Metazoa > Chordata > Mammalia > Primates > Cercopithecidae > Trachypithecus > Trachypithecus francoisi. The sequence goes on from NW_022681456.1 coordinate 104,946,860, forward strand.
TTCTTTAAAATGGCACCCAAGTCTTCCTTTGAAATTGCTCCACTTCCTACACCTTCATTATGTCAAGCCTGGTCCCAACCACGATTGCCTTGATTGTGGCAGTTACATCCTAGTTGATTACCCTCCTCTCATCTGTAACCATGCCTGCTCCCAGCACACATAAGGCAGATCATGTCCCTCCTCTGCTGAGAACCCTTCAAAGATGAGAGTCTTATTTGAAGCCACACTGTCATCTTTGCTCTAATATATCATGGCATGCTCTCACCTCAAGGCCTTGCATTTGCTCTTTTCTCTATTACACGTTTTCTTTTCTTTTCTTCCTTCCTTCCTTCCTTCCTTCCTTCCTTCCTTCCTCCTTCCTTCCTTCCTTTCTTCTTTCTTCTTTCTTCTTTCTTTCTTTCTTTCTTTCTTTCTTTCTTTCTTTCTTTCTTTCTCTCTCTCTCTTCCTTCCTTCCTTCCTTCCTTCCTTCCTTCGTTCCTTCCTTCCTTCCTTCCTTCCTTCCTTCCTTCCTTTCTTCTTTCTTTCTTTCTTTCTTTCTTTCTTCTTTCTTTCTTTCTTTCTTTTTTGGGAGACAGAGTCTCACTGTGTTTCGCAAGCTGGAGTGCAGTGGCACCATCTCGGCTCACTGCAACCTCCGCCTCTCGGGTTCCAGCAATTCGCCTGTCTCAGCTTCCCAAGTAGCTGGCATTACAGGCGCATGCCACTACACCCAGCTTGTTTTTGTATTTTTAGTAGAAACAGGGTTTCTCCATGTTGGCCAGGCTGATCTCCAACTCCTGACCTGAGATGATCCGCCTACTTTGGCCTCCCAAAGTGCTGGGATTATAGGCATGAGCCATCGTGCCCAGCACTTCTTTTCTCTGTTTCAAACATTTGTCCTGCAAGGATGCAAGTGGCTCACTCTTCCCTGCCTTTTTATCTCTGCTCAAACATCAGTTTATCAGAAAAAACTCCCCTAGTTACTCTATATAGAACTGCACTTCCTTTAGTCTCTATCCTCTTACTTGGCCTTACTTTTCTTCATATCGATTATCACCCTGTATATTAAAACTCTGCTTATTGATTACTCTCAAAAGAATGTAAACTTCCTGAGGGCAAAGACTTGATCTATTTTTTTCACTGCTGTTTTCCCAGTGCCTGAAACATTACCAGACACAAAGAAGGTGCTCAATAAAATTTATTTTGATGAGGATTCATACTTTGGTTTCTTCTGTGTGAAATGGAGATAATATGACTCTCTTTCACACTGGGGCTTATCTGTTACAATATTAGATTGTACTTCAGACTGTCTGCCAGGCCCTTGGGCCATCTCCAATAAGGCAGCTCAGGGAAGGCAGGCGTCCACTATTGACCTAAGCAAGCCAATGACAGCCTACACCTGAAGCAGAGATCAGGCATGTTGAGATTATCTGCTGCCCCTTGGCTTTGGTAAGAGGAATCAAAAATGGCTGTGTTGTTTTAGAAAATATCACCTTGAAAGCTCCATGATGATGTACCAATTTGCTCTGATTGTCTCATAAAGCACCATTTTCCTTCCCCATATATTATGGAGGAGACAGCTCTCTTCTCAGAGGGATCTGTGTCATTTTAAAACTTTTCTTCCCATGCAGGATGAGCCACTGGCTGAAATGGTGAGATCACCATCCATCCAGCCATGCTATTGTAACACAGGACACTCATGTAGGATTGAGGCCTGGAAAGTTAAATGCATGATTCCCAGGTGTTAGGGCTCCTTACCAAGAATGTTTGCTTAACTTTGAAAGGAAAGTTTCCCTGGGAACATACATCCTGGTGAACAGGATCAGGTGTTGCTTAATAGATATTATGCAGATACAGAGTAAACGTTGGGCTTACTTAGGGGAGTTGGCTGCCGAGGCAACTTCATTCTTCAGCCTTGGCCAGCAACCCAGAATTTTAGGGAAGAGTCAAGGCTGGAAGCCACATGCATTGAGGATCTAGGAAACCACCCACAGAGTCATCCTTCTTCCAGACTCAGCCTCCTCAGACAAAAAAAATCCCACTCTGTTCCCAGGCCGGAGAGCCTCCGGGATTGGAATTGCTCAAGCCTGGGCTCACAGACGTGTCACTGTGTTCATCTGCTCCACAGGTAGGCGCGTAGTTTGGCCCCATATGCAACCAAGTTAACAGAAACTCGGGGAATTTCAAAATTGATTTTTATGGCAAAAAGAACACATGACCATTGTGATAGAAAACATTGGAACATATAGCCAAGCACCATAAATTTTAAAAAAAGCTCATAATCCCCAAATGCATAGATTAAACATCATTAATAATTTCTTGTCTCACGTTCCAGACTTTTGTCTATCCACGTGGGAGTACATACAGTGTAAAACAAATTGGATTACTCTAACAATGTTGTTTTATGGTCCTTCTCTATATACTATACTATGGTGGACATTTTCCCAGGTCATTGATTATTCTGTTCTAGTGAGTTTTTAATGGCCATACAACATTCCAACATAAAAATGTACCATAGTTTGTTGAACAATGCTTTACAATTGAACATTTAGATAGTTTTCAGGTTTTTGTTATTAAAGATAACACTATGATGAGCATGATTGAACATACATATTTGTGTATGCTTCTGATTCCTGTCTGAGAATAAATTCATTCAAATGAAATCATGCAACCAAAACATGTGAGTATTTTCAAAGCTTCAAAAAGGTTTTGCTTTATTTATACTCCTACACTTACAGCATGAAACAGACCCTTTCCCAAAGGTGGCTTTTAGGTAAGGCTGCTTTGGTGGCCCAAACTAGGGTCCCCCTGCCTCTGATGGAGCTAAACTGTGCCGCTGGAAGCTGCCCCAGGGCAGCTGTGTGCAGAAGGCTGTTTTTGCCCTTTGGGGCCTTCCGGCTGCATTTTCTCATCTCTACAGCCGGGCCAGCTGAAGCATGTGGAGGTCAGGTGATGTGTGTGGGGTCATGCAGCCAGCGGTGACTCAGCCAAACCCACTCCAGCTCCTGAACCTTGCTCAGATCACAAGGCTGAGAGCACTCGCTTTCCCTGCGGCCCACGATTTCCAAATAATTAAAAGAGGCTCCTTGCGCTTGAGTTTGTAGATATTAAGTTTTTGGAATGAGTGCTTCAGCCCCATGACCTTGTTAATTGGTGACACTAAATGCTGTATAATCCTGCCTTCCTTTTTCTTTCTGGAAACAATCAGAATAATTTGTTGAGCTTCCCTGCACTGTATAATTTGCAATGAAGCTTTGTGATGAGTCTATTCAGGTGCCCATCTGAGACTCAGATTCAAAGACATAACTGCTGAGCTGAATCAAAACAACAATTCTGGTACATCTGATTCATTATGACTCATGCATCAAACTCAAGCTGCCTGTTAAGGTACTGGAACACTCCCATCAACATAAGAAAACCCCTGACGACAAAGATTGGCCAACTCTTGGGAATGATTGTCTCCTTCATCCATAATTCAGTAAGCCAAATTAAATTCAGGTGACCCATAGTCAAGTCAACCTAACAAGACTGTCTCTTCTCAGGTGGCTGGGCCAGCATGGGGGATGACTACAGCTATTCCACAGGGAGTCTTTGCTTCCAATGGTTTACTATCACTATATTACTCTCTGGAATGGAGCCTGTGAGCTCAAGGTCCTCTGTGGACATCATACTTTGTTCTGATACTTAGCCATACACAGTGGGAGTTGAATCCCAGATGTCCTCTTATGGCCTAGCACCATTTTCATGGGGTTAAGAGAAAATGGAAGGGCATCAACCCCCAGCTGGGAAATGACTCTTTCCCCAGGAGAGTATATCAGTTACATCCTCTGGGCATTCAGAGATGAGCCTAATATGTAAAAATTAAAGTAAATAGGCCAAAGAGACACCTACTTGTAGTATAGCTGCTGTGTTATTTATCTGCTAATATACATGCACAGTCACATAACCTAGCTGATTCTAAACTGCGCAGGTGAGTGTTTGCAGAACTGGGGCCTAGGAACTTTTCTGAGTACCTATTTGCATGAGACTGTGTTTCAGGAAGGCTTTTGGTTGTTAGCTGAAGGATGATGATGGAATTTAATGAGAAGTCCTTGGGACAGAGACTGAAATGGTGGGATGGCCTGGTACTTGGCTCCTATCAGGACATTGGGGGTGATTTGAGCTCAGAGGAATAAGGGATGACAGCCACGTCCTAGGCTTCAGCACTGCTCTAACGCTCTGAAGGTCAGCAGATTTGAGAGCCTTGCCGGGGAGCTGTTGGCATGGATGCTGGTGATGCTCATGACAGGTTCTGCCAGTCATGGCAGGACTGAGGCTCCTTCAGAAGGTGTTGTGAGTAGAGGATGCTGAAGAGGGAGAGGGGGAGAAAGAGAAAGAATAAGGCAAATACCACATGTGATTATATCTAATAGTCTGACTTATGAGTTCCTGTGGGAGAACTTTGGGGAAGTCCAGAAATGCTTGGGGAGACCTTGCAGAGGTCTACAGGGCAGGGTAGGCTGGAGCAGGAAACCCTGTTGTAAATGCGAATGCATCCATCACACCAAAGGTCCCCATTTTTGCACATCAGTCTTTTATTTCTTGGCATTTAGGTAATGGCTGGATTTTTTGTTGTTGTTGTTTTTGAGACAGGGTCTCATTCTGTTGCCCAGGATGGAGTACAGTGATGTGATCTCAGCTCACTGAAGTCTCGACCTCCCAGGTTCAAGCGATTCTCACACCTCAGCCTCCCAAGTAGCTGGGACTGTAGGTGCACCACTGCCCCCACCAAATTTTTGTATTTTCAGTAGAGATGGGGTTTTATTATGTGCTCCAGGCTGGTCTCAAACTCCTGACCTGAAGCAATCCACCAACCTCAGCCTCCCAGAGTGTTGGGATTACAGGCAGGAGCCACTACCCAGCCAATTTCTATTTTTTTATTATTAAAAATAACAATGAGGAGGGGGCAAGATGGCTGAATAGGAGCAACTCCTGTCTGCAGCTCTCATCTAGACCAACACAGAGGGTGGGTGGTTTCTGCATTTACAACTGAGGTACCCAGTTCATCTCACTGGGACTGAGTAGACAGTGGGTGCAGCCCACAGAGGGCAAGCCAAAGCAGGGTGGGGTGTTGCCTCACCTGGGAAATATAAAGGGTCGGGGAACTCCCTTCCCTACCTAAGGAAAGCTGTGAGGGACTGTGCTGTGAGGAACTGTGCACTCTGGCCGAGATACTTCGCTTTTCCCATGGTCTTCCCAACTCACAGACCAGGAGATTCCCTTCAGTGCCTTTGCCACCAGGGCCCTGGGTTTCAAGCACAAAACTGGATGGCCATTTGGACAGACACCGAGCTAGCTGCAGCAGTTTTTGTTTTTTTTTTTTTTTGGTACCTCAGTGGTGCTTGGGAGCCCAGTGAGAGAACCATCCACTCCCATAGAAAGAGGGCTGAAGCCAGGGAGCCAAGTGGTCTTGCTCAGTAGGTACCACTACCATGGAGCCCAGCAAGCTAAGATCCACCAGCTTGAAATTCTCGCTGTCAGCACAGCAGTCTGAAGTCAGCTTGGGATGTTCAAGCTTGGTTGGGGGAGGGATGGCCACCATTACTGAGGCTTGAGTAGCTGGTTTTTCCCTCACAGTGTAAACAAAGCCACCAGGAAGTTTGGACTGGGTGGAGCCTACCACAGCAGAGCAAACCTGCTGTAGCCAGACTACCTCTCTAGATTCCTCCTCTCTGGATAGAGCGTCTCTAAAAGAAAGGCAGCAGCTCCAGTCAGGGGATTATAGATAAAACTCCCATCTTCCTGGGACAGAGCACCTGGGGAAAGGGGTGGCTATGGGCACAGCTTCAGCAGACTTAAACGTTCTGCCTGCCAGCTCTGAAGACAGCAGCAGATCTCCCAGCACAGCCTTCAAGCTCTGCTAAGGGACAGACTGCCTCCTCAAATGGGTCCCTGACTCCCATGCCTCCTGACTAAGAGACACCTCCCAGCAGGGGTCGACAGACACCTCATACAGGAGAACGCCGGCTGTCATCTGCAGGGTGCCCCTCTGGGATGAAGCTTCCAGAGGAAGGAACAGGCAGCAATCTTTGCTGTTCTGCAGCCTCCACTGGTGATACCCAGGCAAACAGGGTCTGGACTGGATCTCCAGCAAACTCCAGCAGACCTGCAGAAGAGGGGCCTGACTGTTAGAAGGAAAAATAACAAACAGAAAGCAATAGCATTAACATCAACAAAAAGGACGCCCACACAAAAACCCCATCCAAAGGTCATCAGCATCAAAGATCAAAGGTAGATAAATCCACGAAGATGAGGAAAAACCAGCACAAAAATGTTAAAAATTTCAAAAACCAGAAGGCCTCTTCTCCTTCAAAGGATCACAGCTCCTCACCAGCAAGGGAACAAAACTGGATGGAGAATGACTTTGACGAATTGGCAGAAGTAGGCTTCAGAAGGTGGGTAATAACAGACTCCTCCAAGCTACAGGAGCAAGGTTCTAAGGAAACTAAGACCAATGATGAAAGCTTACAGGAAGTGCTAACTAGAATAAGCCGTTTAGAGAAGAACATAAATGACCTGATGGAGCTGAAAAACACAGCATGAAAACTTCGTGAAGTACACACAAGTATCAATAGCCAAATCAATCAAGCAGAAGAAAGGATATCAGAGATTGAAAATCAACTTAATGAAATAAAGTGTGAAGACAAGATTAGAGAAAAAAGAATGAAAAGGAATGAACAAAGCCTTCAAGAAATATAGGACTATGTGAAAAGACCAAACCTACAATTTATTGGTGTACCTGAAAGTGATGGAGAGAATGGAACCAAGTTGGAAAATACACTTCACGATATTATCCAGGAGACCTTCCCCAACCTAGCAAGACAGGCCAAAATCCAAATTCAGGAAATATAGAGAACACCACTAAGATACTCCTCGAGAAGAGCATTCCAAGACTCATAATCATCAGATTCACCAAGGTAGAAATGAAGGAAAAAATGTTAAAGGCAGCCAAAGAGAAAGATCAGATTACCTATAAAGGGAAGCCCTTCAGACTAACAGTGGATCTCTCTGCAGAAGCCTTACAAGCCAGAAGAGAGTGGGGTCCAATATTCAACATTCTGAAAGACAAGAATTTTCAACCCAGAACTTCGTATCCAGCCAAACTAAGCTTCATAAACGAGGGAGAAATAAAATCCTTTCCAGACAAGCAAATGCTGGGGGATTTTGTCACCACCACGCCTGCCTTACAAGAGCTCCTGAAGGAAGCACTAAATATAAAAAGGAAAAACTGATACTAACCACTGCAAAAGCATACCAAAATATAAAGACCAATGACACTATGAAGAAACTGCATCAACTAATGTGCAAAATAATCAACTAGTATCATGATGACAGGATCAAACTCACAAATAAAAATATTCACCTTAAATGTAAATGGGCTAAATGTACCAATTAAAAGACACAGACTGTGGATAAAGAGTCAAGATCCATCAGTGGTATTCAGGAGACCTCTCACATGTGCAAAGACGTACATAGGCTCAAAATAAAGGAATGGAGGGAGATTTACCAAGCAAATGGAAGGTGAAAAGAAAAAAAGCAGGGGTTCCAATCCTAGTCTCTAATAAAACAGACATTAAAGCAACAACGATCAAAAAAGACAAAGAAGTGCGTTACATAAAAAGAGCTAACTATCCTAAATATATATGCACCCAATACAGGAGCACCCAGCTTCACAAAGCAAGTTCTTAGAGACCTACAAAGAGACTTAGACTCCCACACAATAATAGTGGGAAACTTTAACGCCCCACTGTCAATATTAAACAGATCAATGAGACAGAAAATTAACATCGATATTCAGGACTTGAACTTGGCTCTGGACCAAGTGGACCTAATAGACATCTACAGAACTCTCCACCCCAAATCAACAGAATATACATTCTTCTCAGCACCGCATCACACTTATTCTAAAATCAACCACATAATTGCAAGTAAAACACTCCTCAGCAAATGCAAAAGAATGGAAATCATAACAAACAGTCTCTCAGACCACAGTGCAATCAAATTAGAACTTAGGATTAAGAAACTCACTCAAAACCATGCAACTACATGGAAACTGAACAACCTGCTCCTGAATGACTACTGGGTAAATAACAAAATGAAGGCAGAAATAAATAAGTTATTTGAAACCAGTGAGAACAAAGACACAACGTACCAGAATCTCTGGGAAATAGCTAAAGCAATATTTAGAGGAAAACTTATAGCACTAAATGCCCAAAGAAGAAAGCAGGAAAGATCCAAAATCAACACCCTAACTTCACAATTAAAAAAACTAGAGAAGCAAGAGCAAATAAATTCAAAAGCTAGTGGAAGATAAGAAATATCTGAGATCAGAGCAGAACTGAAGGAGATACACACACACACACACAACACACACACACACACACACACACACACACACACAAACATTCAAAAAAATCAATGAATCCAGGAGCTTGGTTTTTGAAAAGATTAACAAAATAGATAGACCACTAGCCAGGCTAATAAAGAAGAAAAGAGAGAATAATCAAAGAGACACAATAAAAAATGATAACGGGGAGATCACCACCTATCCCACAGAAATACAAACTACCATCAGAGAATACTACAAACAGCTCTACACAAATAAACTAGAAAATCTAGAAGAAATGGATAAATTCCTGGATACGTACACCCTCCCAAGGCTAAACCAGAAAGAACTCCAGTGCCTCAACTGACTGGTAAGTTCTGAAATTGATGTAGTAATTAATAGCCTACCAACCAAAAAAAGCCCAGGACCAGACAGATTCACAGTCAAATTCTACCAGAGGTACAAAGAGGAGCTGGTACCATTCCTTCTGAAAGTATTCCAAACAATAGAAAAACAAGGACTCCTCCCTAACTTATTTTATGAGGCCACCATCATCCTGATACCAAAACCTGGCAGAGACACAACAACAACAACAACAAATTCAGGCCAATGTCCCTGATGAACATCAATGCAAAAATCCTCCATAAAATACTGGCAAACTGAATCCAGCAACACATCAAAAAGCTTATACACCACAATCAAGTCAGCTTCATCCATGGGATGCAAGGCTGGTCCAACATACACAAATCAATAAATGTAATCCATCACATAAACAACCAATGACAAAAACCACCTGATTATCTCAATAGATGCAGAAAAGGCCTTTGATAAAATTCAATACCCCTTCATGGTAAAAACACTCAATAAACTTTTTAGGTATTGATGGAACATATCTCAAAGTAATAAGAACTATTTATGACAAATCCACAGCCAATATCATACTGAATGGGCAAAAGCTGGAAGCATTCCTTTTGACAGCTGGCACAAGACAAGGATGCCCTCTCTCACCACTCCTATTCAACATAGTATTGGAAGTTCTGGCCAGGGCAATCAGGCAAGAGCAAAAAATAAAGCGTATTCCAATAGAAAGAGAGGAAGTCAAATTGTTTCTGTTGGTAGATGACATGACTGTATATTTAGAAAACCCCATCGCCTCAGCCCCAAAGCTTTTTAAGTTGGTAAGCAACTTCAGCAAAGTCTGACGATATGAAATCAATGTGCAAAAATCACAAGCATTCATATACATCAGTAACAGACAGAGAGCCAAATCGTGACTGAACTGCCATTCACAATTGTTACAAAGAGAATAAAATACCCAGGAATACAACTTACAAGGGATGTGAAGGACCTCTTCAAGGAGAGCTACAAACCACTGCTCAAGAAAATAAGAGAGGACACAAACAAATAGGAAGAATCAATATCATGAAAATGGCCGTACTGCCCAAAGTAATTTGTAGACTCAATGCCATTTTCATCAAGCTACTATTGACTTTCTTCACAGAATTAGAAAAAGCGACTTTAAATTTCATATGGAACAACAGAAAAAGTCTGCATAGCCAAGACAATCCTAGGCAAAAAGAACAAAGCTGGAGGCATCACGCTACCTGACTTTGAACTATACTACAAGGCTACAGTAACCAAAACTGCATGGTACTGGTACCAAAACAGATATATAGACCAATGGAACAGAACAGAAGCCTCAGAAATAACACTGCACATCTACAACCATCTGATCTTTGACAAACCTGACAAAAACAAGAAATGGGGAAAGGATTACCTATTTAATAAATGGTGTTGGGAAAACTGGCTAGCCATATACAGAAAACTGAAACTGGACCCCTTCCTTACACCTTATACAAAAGTTAACTCAAGATGGATTAAAGACTTAAACATAAGACCCAAAACCATAAAAAGCCTAGAAGAAAACCTAGGCAATGCCATTCAACACATAGGCATGGGGAAAGACTCCATGACTCAAACACCAAAAGCAATTGCAACAAAAGCCAAAATTGACAAATGGTATCTAATTAAACTAAAGAGCTTCTGCACAACAAAAGAAACTATCATCAGAGTGAACAAACTACAGAATGGGAGAAAATTTTTACTATCTATCCATCTGACAAAGGTCTAATATCCAGGATCTACAAGGAACTTAAACAAATTTACATGACAACCCCATTAAAAAGTGGGCAAAGGATATAAACAGACACTTCTCAAAAGAGGAGACTTATGCAGCCAATAGACATCTGAAAAAGGCCCATCATCACTGATCATTAGAGAAATACAATCAAAACTACAATGAGATACCATCTCACACCAGTTAGAATGGTAATCATTAAAAAGTCAGGAAACAAGAGATGCTGGTGAGGATGTAGAGAAACAGGAACACTTTTATACTGTTGGTGGAGTACAAATTAGTTCAACCGTTGTGGAAGACAGTGTGGTGATTCCTGAAGGATCTAGAGCCAGAATTACCATTTGACCCAGCAATCCCATTACTGGGTATATACCCAAAGCATTATAAATCAGTCTACTATAAAGACACATGCACACATATGTTTATTGTGGTGCTGTTTACAATAGCAAAGACTTGGAACCAACCTAAATTCCCATTGATGATAGACTGGATAAAGAAAATGTGGCATATATACACCATGGAATACTAATGCAGCCATAAAAAAGAAGATCATGTATTTTGCAGGGACATGGATGAAGCTGAAAACCATCATTCTCAGCAAACTAACACAGGAACAGAAAGCCAAACACTGCATGTTCTCACTCATAAGTGGGAGTTGAACAATGAGAACACATGGACACAAGGAGGGGAACATCACACGATGGGGCCTGTTGGGGGCGGGAGGGCAAAGGAAGGGATAGCAGTAGGGGAAATACCTAATGCATGTGGGGCTTAAAACCTAGATGATGGGTTGATGGGCGCAGCAAACCACCATGGCACATGTATACCTATGTAACAAACCAGCAGGATCCGCAGACGTATCTGAGAACTTACAGTACAATAATAAAAAAATAGCAGTGAGAAAGATCCTCAAACATAATTTTTATGTTAATTGCTGATTAAATTCATATGCATATGTCAACACATTTAATATTGTGTCTATCCACATAAAAATCAAATTTATTGAATTATGTTATATACAATATTCACATATGTAAGTATACAATTTGATGACTTTTTTTATATTAACCTTTATTATCATTCATGCTGATAGAATCATCCTAAAATGTCAGTGTAGACTGACAGAGCCCATGTTATGTTTTCATGATAATTATTCCAAACACCAACTTCATAATTAAGTAATATAATTGATGAATTAATTAAATCAGTACCAAAAGCATCCCAAATATTTTTTGGCAATAAAAAAGACTACATTCTTTACAGTGAAAATGATTTACTGTAATCAAGAGTACCAGAGAAGGAGTGGGAAGTGAAATGGGGCAGTGAAGGAAACCAATAAGTTGTGAATTATTGTGATTATCCCTAGGGGAAAAAGGCTTAATCCCGTTTCAGAACACTGGGAGACAGTGTAGACCATACTACAGAATTACCCCAGCTGATTGATAGATGAGGAAGCTGGGGTACTTATTTACCTACTGCCTTTTTATCGTTGGTGTTGTTTTCATTTTTCTTTCTTTCCTTTTTTTTTTTTTTTTTTTTTTTGAGACGGAGTCTTGCTCTGTCACCTTGGCTGGCGTGCAGTGGCCAGATCTCAGCTCACTGCGAGCTCTGCCTCCCGGGTTTATACCATTCTGCTGCCTCAGCCTCCCGAGTAGCTGGGACTACAGGCGCCCACAACCACGCCTGGCTAGTTTTTTGTACTTTTTTAGTAGAGACGGCGTTTCACTGTGTTAGCCAGGATGGTCTCGATCTCCTGACCTCGTGATCCACCTGTCTTGGCCTCCCAAAGTGCTGGGATTACAGGCTTAAGCCACCGCGCCCGGCCCATTTTTCTTTTTATCGTGATGAGAACACTTGGCATGAAATCTACCCTCTTAATAGACTTTTAAATGTAAAACACAGTAACGCTATCTATAGACACAAAGTTGTGTATCCTGTATAATTGAAATATTGTGGCCAGGCGTGATGGCTCATGCCTGTAATCCCAGCACTTTGGGAGGCCGAGGCAGGAGGATCATTTAAGATCTGGAGTTTGAGACCAGTCTGACCAACATGGTGAAACCCTGTCTCTACTAAAAATACAAAAATTATTAACTGGGTGTGGTGGCACACCCCTGTAGTCCCAGCTACTTGGGAGGCTGAGGCAGGAGAATTACTTGAACCCAGAAGGTGAAGGTTGCAGTGAGCTAAGATCATGCCACTGCACCCCAACCTGGGTGACAGGGTGAGACTCTGTCTCAAAAACAAAAAACAAACAAAAAAAAACATTGTGCCTATTGATTAGCAACTTTCCATTTTCCCCATACCCCTGCCCCTAACAATAACTATTCTACCCTCTGTTTCTATGAGTTTGCCTATTTTAGACACTTCATGTAAGTGAAATTATGCAATATTTGTCCTTTCGTGACTGGCTCATTTCACTTAATATAATGTTCTCAACATTTATACATGTTGTTCCATGTTGCAGGCTTCCCTTCTCTTTTATGACTAAATAGTATTCTATTACATGTCTATATGACATTGTTAAAAATCCATTCATCTGTCAATGAACACTTAGTTTTTATTTCCACAGCTTGGCGATTATAAATAGTGCTGCAATGAACATGGGAATGGTAATATCTCTTTGACATCCTGATTTCAGTTCTTTTGGACAAATACCCAGAAGTGAGTTTGCTGAATCCTATGGTAGTTCTATTTTTTTTTTTTTATTATACTTTAAGTTCTAGGGTACATGTGCATAACGTGCAGGTTTGTTACATATGTATACTTATGCCATGTTGGTGTGCTGCACCCATCAACTCGTCAGCACCCATCAATTCATCATTTATATCATGTATAACTCCCCAATGCAATCCCTCCCTCCTCCCCCCTCCCCATGATAGGCCCCAGTGTGTGATGTTCCCCTTCCCGAGTCCAAGTGATCTCATTGTTCAGTTCCCACCTATGAGTGAGAACATGCGGTGTTTGGTTTTCTGTTCTTGTAATAGTTTGCTAAGAATGATGGTTTCCAGCTGCATCCATGTCCCTACAAAGGACGCAAACTCATCCTTTTTTATGGCTGCATAGTATTCCATGGTGTATATGTGCCACATTTTCTTAATCCAGTCTGTCACAGATGGACATTTGGGTTGATTCCAAGTCTTTGCTATTGTGAATAGTGCTGCAATAAACATACGTGTGCATGTGTCTTTGTAGTAGAATAATTTATAATCCTTTGGGTATATACCCAGTAGTGGGATGGCTGGGTCATATGGTACATCTAGTTCTAGATCCTTAAGGAATTGCCATACTGTTTTCCATAATGGTTGAACTAGTTTACAATCCCACCAACAGTGTAAAAGTGTTCCTATTTCTCCACATCCTCTCCAACACCTGTTGTTTCCTGACTTCTTAATGATTGCCATTCTGACTGGTGTGAGATGGTATCTCATTGTGGTTTTGATTTGCATTTCTCTGATGGCGAGTGATGATGAGCATTTTTTCATGTGTCTGTTGGCTGTATGAATGTCTTCTTTTTAATATTTTGAAAAATCTCCATACTTTTTTTCATAATGGCAGCACCATTTTGCATTCCCCTCCAACACTGTATAAGGATTCAAATTTCTTTTTTTTTTTTTTTTTGAGACGGAGTCTCGCTCTGTCACCCAGGCTGGAGTGCAGTGGCCAGATCTCAGCTCACTGTAAGCTCCGCCTCCCGGGTTTACGCCATTCTCCTGCCTCAGCCTCCCGAGTAGCTGGGATTACAGGCGCCGCCACCTCGCCCGGCTAGTTTTTTGTATTTTTAGTAGAGACGGGGTTTCACAGTGTTAGCCAGGATGGTCTCGATCTCCTGACCTCGTGATCCGCCCGTCTCGGCCTCCCAAAGTGCTGGGATTACAGGCTTGAGCCACCGCGCCCGGCGGATTCAAATTTCTTTACATTTTATCAACATGTGTTGTCTTTGCGTGTGTGTGTGTATTTTTATAATAGTCATCCTAACAAGTGTGAGGTGATATCTCATGGTGGTTTATATTTGCATTTCCCTGATAACTAGTGACACTGGGCATCTTTTCATAAACCTTTTGGCCATTTGTATGTCCACTTTGGAAAAATGTGTATTCAAGTCTTTAGCCCAATTATTTAAGCAGGTTATTAGTTTTTTGTTTTTTGTTTTTTTTTTTTTTTTTTTTTTTTTTTTTTTTTACTACTGAGTTATTGGAGTTTCTTATATATAAGCCTTCTTACATATTTTGGAAATTAACCCTTTATCAGAAATATGGTTTGCAAATATTTCCCGATTTTATAGGTTATCTTTTCACTCTGTTGGCTGTTTCTTTGCTGGTGGAAGCTTTTTAGTTTGAGGCAGTCCCACTTGTCTATTTTGCTTTGTTATCTATGATTTTTTTGGTGTCATATCCACAAAATCATTGTCAAGGCCAACGTCAGGAAGATTTCTCCCTATGTTTTCTTCTAGGAGTTTTACAGTTCCAGGTCTTACCTTTAAGACTTTAATCCGGCCAGGCGCGGTGGCTTAAGCCTGTAATCCCAGCACTTTGGGAGGCCGAGACGGGTGGATCACAAGGTCAGGAGATCGAGACCATCCTGGCTAACACGGTGAAACCCCGTCTCTACTAAAAAATACAAAAAACTAGCCGGGCGAGGTGGCGGGCGCCTGTAGTCCCAGCTACTGGGGAGGCTGAGGCAGGAGAATGGCGTGAACCCAGGAGGTGGAGCTTGCAGTGAGCTGAGATCCAGCCACTGCATTCCAGCCTGGGCGACAGAGCGAGACTCCATCTCAAAAAAAAAAAAAAAAAAAAAAAAAAAAAGACTTTAATCCATTTTGAGTTGATTTTTGTGTATGGTATAAAATAAATGTCCAATTTTATTATTTTGCATGTGGATTTCCAGTTTTCTCAACACCATTTGTTGAAGAGACTATCCTTTCCCCATTGTATATTGTTGACATCATTGTTAAAGATCAGTTGACCATACATGTGTGGGTTTACTTCTGGATAACTGGTCTGTATGTCTGTCTTTATCCCACTACCACACTCTTTTGATTACTATAACTTTGTGTTATATTTTGAAATCAGAAACTGTGATGCCTCTACCTTTGTTAGTTTTCAAGATTGCGTTGACTGTTCAGGTTCTTTTGTGGCTCCATATGAATTGTGGAATTGGATATTTTTTTCTATTTCTATAAAAAATGCCATTGGAATTTTGATAGGAATTGCATTGATCTGTAGATCATTTGGGGACATTTTAACAATAGTAACTATTCAAATCCATGAATGTAGGATGTCTTTCCATTTGTTTGCAAATTCTTTAATATCTTTTATCAGTGTTTTGTAGTTTTTCAGGATATAAGTTTTACACTTTCTTACTTTAGTTGTATTCCTAAAATCTTATTTTTTGATGTTATTGTAAATGGGATTGTTTTCTTACTTTCTCAGATAGTTCATTATTAGTGAACTATGTTCATCAATGTTTTGTAGTTTTCAGTATACAAGTCTTTTACTTTCCTAGGTAATTTCATTCCTAAAAATTTTTTTTATGTTATTGTAAATGGGATTGCGTTCTTAATTTCTCAGATAGTTCATTATTAGTTTACAGAAATGTAATTGATTTTCGTAGGTTAATTTTGTTTCTTACAGCTTTACTTAATTTATTATTTGTAACAGTTTTTTAGTGGAGTCTTTAGGCTTTTCTATATAAAATAATGTCATCTGCAAATACGGACAATTTTACCTATTCCTTTCTAATTTGGGTACCTTTTATTTCTTTTTCTTGCCTAGTTACTCTGGCTAGGACTTCCAGTACTCTGTTGAATAGAAAGGACTTGGTAGCCACGCCTTGTTTCTGATCTTAGTGGAAAAGCTTTCAGTTTTCACCGTTGACTATGATGACAGCTGTGAGCTTTCTGTATGTAACATTTATTATGTTGAGGTACTTTCTTCCTATTCCTAGTTTGCTGAGAGTTTTTATCATGAAAATGTATTGAATTTTATCAAATTATTCTGCGTCTATTGAGATAGTCATGTAATTTTATCCTTTATTCTGTTAATGTGATGTATCACATTAATTAATTTTCATATATTAAACCATCCTTGCATCCCAGGGATAAATCCCACTTATATGCTGTTGAATTGGTTTGCTGGCATTTTGTTGAAGATTTTTGTATGTATGTTCATCAGGACTATTAGCATATAGTTTTCTTATAGTGTCTTTGTTTAGCATTGGTATCAAGGTATTGCTGGCTTCATAAAAATGAGTTTGGAAGTGTTAGTTCCTTTTCAATTTTTGAAAAGAATTTGAGAAAGATTGGCATTAATTCTTCTTTAAATGTTTGGCAGAATTCACCAATGAAGCCATCTGGACCTGGAATTTTCTTCGTTAGGAGGTTTTTGATTACTGGCTGCTATGACTTGAGTGTGTACCCCAAAGTTCATGTGTTAAAAACTTAATCCCTAATGCAACAATGTTGAGAGGTGGGGCCTTTAAGGGATGATTATGTCATGAAGGCTCTGCCTTCATTAATGGGATAAAAGCATTAGCCTTATCACAGGAATGGGTTATTTATCATAGAAGTTGGTTCCTGATAAAGGGATGAGTTTGGCTTCTTTCCATTTACTTTTGCCCTCTTACCCTTCTGCCTTCCATCAGGGGATAATGCAGCACTAAGGCCCACTAAGATGCCAACAGCATGCTCTTGGACTTCCCAGCCTCCAGAACTGTGAGCAAAATAAATTTCTTTTCTTTATAAATTATCTAGTTTCAGGTATTCTATTGTAGCAACACAAAATGGACTAGGACGCTGATTCAATCTCCTTATTAGTTATAGATCTGTTCAGACTTTATACTTCTTTGTGACGCAGTCTTGGTAGATTGTATGTCTAGGAATGTATCCATTTCTTCAAGATTAACCTCTTTGTTGGCATTAATAATAGTCTCTTATGATCCTTTTTGTTCCTGTGACATCAGTTGTAATGTTTCCTCTTTTACTTCTGATTTTATTTGAATTCTGTCTCTTTTTTCTTAGTCTAGCCAAAGGTGTGTCAACTTAAAAAATATCCAATTCTTTGTTGTAATTATTTTTCTGTTGATTTTCTATTATATATTTCATTAATTTCTTCTCTAATATTTATTATTTACTTCCTTCTGTTAACTTTGGGCTTAATTTGTTCTTCTAGTTTGTTGAGGTATAAAATTAGAGATATTTTTTCTTTTTTAATGTAGGTATTTATTACTATAAACTTTTCTCTTAGAACTGCTTTTGCTGCATCTCATTAGTTTGGTATATTGTGTTTTCGGTTTGTTTGTCTCAAGATGTTTTCTAATTTTCCTTTTGATTTCTTCTTTGACCCATTAGTTGCTCAAAAGCTATTGTATATTGTATTGCAGTCTTATAAGTTGAGAACTTTTCACACACACACACACACACATATAACAAATTTCCCATTTAAGATGTAGACTATTTTCATCTCTTCAGAAAATTATTTTGTGTTCCTTTATGATCTCCTATCCCCTTTTACAGCTCTTAGGCAATCACTGATCTGATTTCAGCCAATCACTGATCTGATTTCTATCATCATAGATTAATTTTTGCCAGTTCTAGAAATTCTTAGAAATGCAATCATACAGTAAATAATCTCTCATAAGTGGACTATTTTGCTTAGAATGATGTATTTTATATTTATCCATGTTGTTCTATGTATCAGTAGTTTGTTTCTTTCTATTGCTAAGAATTTCATTATATGGAAATACCCCAATGTATTTGTTTTGTTTATTTGTAGTTGGTGATTTGTGTTGTTTTCCAAACTTTTAACAAATAAAGTTGCTATAAATATTTTTCTATCAGTTATTTATTTATTTATTTTTGCACGCACTTTTTGTCTTATGGATAGATATCTAGGAGCAGAATTGCTGAGTGGTTTGGAAAGTTTATATTTAACATTTAGAAATCTGCCAAACTGTTTTCCAAAGTTGCTATACTGTTTTGAAGAGTTCCAGATGTTCTAAATTCTCATCAACAGTTGGAATTTTCAGTCCTTTTACTTTTAGAAATTCTGATGGGTGTAAGATATTTTGTGGTATTAATTTTCATTTCTCTAATGCTTAATGATGTTGAAGATCTTTTCATGTGTTTATTGGCCATTTAGCTCTTCTTTTGTGAACTCTTTGTTCACATTTTGCCTATTTTTATTTTATCTTCTTACTGCTAAGTTGTAAGAGCTTTTAATATACTCTGGTTACAAGTTCTTTTCCAGATATATGCATTGAAAATATTTTCTCCTGTTTGTGGCTTGTGTTTTATTTCTTTTTTGAAGAACAGAAGGTTTTAATTTTATATAAAGTCCAATTTATAATTTTTATAGCTAATAAAGTTAATATTTGTGTAAATCATGAAGTATAGACATCCATTTGTTTTTAAAACTCTAAATAGCTTAGTATTTATAACTGGTTATAGTTCAGATAATAACGAGCACAGGACAAAAGCCAACAAATGTGTATTTCAAAAGCTTAATTACAAAACAACATATCTTAAACCAAGAGCTTTGAGGTTTAGTAAACGGGTAACAGGTACAAAGTAATCATTTTCTAAAGCAGAAGATGGCATGTTATATCCATGTGTCGTATCCATGTTGTTTCGCATTTAAAGCCTTGAGAAGGAGTCTTCTAGACAGTTTGCTTAGCATTTGTTTTTCCACCTGTTGACTCCTTCCCAGGAAGAGATTTGAAACCCATGCCGCTCTAGTAATCTGCTTCCATGTGACTGAGGCTGTAGGATAGCAAAGTAACTACAGGATAACAAAAGTAATTTTGTTGATACTTATTTGAAAATGCAGATGAATGGCAGTTTTGAAAATAATGTAGAAACATGCAGAAAAGTGACCTTCTAACCCTTTTATGTTGGACAGAAGCATGGTGCTCCTCTACGCCTTGCTATTGTATAGGCAGATTAGGGACAAACAGCATAAGAGATTTCATAAACTCAGCTGGTCATGAATATCATCAGTCTGTGCCCTGGATGTTAGAGGACCTATGTCTGAATTCAGCTCACTTTGACTTTCAGTGAATACCCTTTCTGAGTATCTGTGTTTTAGTTTGTAAAGGAGGGATGCTACCTTTGATGTTTATTGTAATAATTAAATGATATAACACATGAGGAAACACCTAGTACATGGCCTTGTCTTATCTGCACAGGGTAAATACTTGATAGATGTTTGTTGAATCTGAATAAGTTGGATATTCAAGGTTGTTATTTAAACCAGAATATTCTATTAAAGCTACCACAGGCTGTTAGCACCTTATTTCAAGGTAGCCTTTCAGACTTCTCTGTTACCTGGTCAGGATCCTCTGGGAATGTACTACCAGATAGTCACTTTTGAGCAGGAAAAAAAAAAAAGTCCTATCAACAAATGAAGAAGAAAATATCAAAAACATAAGGTATTTCCCAAAGTGGTATTCATCTGTTGGTGGGATTTCACCTCTGGAGTAGGTTTCACACTAGGTTTCACACTTGGGCAGGCAGAGTAGATTATGTTGGCTGGGTGACCTTGGAGGGAGAGAAAAAAAGCCATAAGGGAAACATTAATGAGAAAGAAACAGAATGCAAGGTCAGAAAGTCAGTGCTTTCTTATTTGACATTTAGCCTTTATCTTAGATCGTTAATGCTTCAACAGATTTTTCCACGTTACATCAGGCAGACCTAGCATTCTGCCGGATAATACAGACAATTCAGAAACCAGTGTCTATTCTCTGCAAAGAGTAAGCCAGATAGATATAAAATAGTAATTCAGGACCAAAATGATTGACAGACCATGAGCATTTTAGAGTTCAAAAGGAAGCGATATGGAGAATGGGGCTGCCCATGACGGGCTTCAAAACAAGGGTTAGAAATATGATAGACATGCTCTCAGGGATGGATTAAACCTGGAAGAACACAAAGGAAACAAGGCTCCCCTGGGTCTTTAGGCCTTCATAAGTCTCAGTTCTAGTGTTACTCTACCGCTGTTACCCTTCTTGCTCTAATAAGTTGCTATCTCCAAAAAGAAATGGGTAAACTTGACATCCAACATTATACTCCACTATGATATCTCCAGCTATCATGTGGGTTCTTAAACTTTAAAAAAAAAAAAAAGGTACTATATTATTTTTCAAGTTTTCCTTTCCCTTGCAGCCCTGGCATAAGTAACTGGATATGTGGGGCTGGAGGTAAGATTGAAGAGGTGAATAGGCATGGCATGATTTCAGCATCAAAGACTTTTCTTCACTGAAAATTACGTCTCTTCTGTGACTCTGACCCTGTGCTTCCGATAAAGCTTACAGGTTTGTCTTCCAAAACTGATGTATTTTCCAGAGGCTCTCTCATCTTCAAATCCATAAACATATTGAAACTTTAAGATTGGACTCTGCTTAGACTAATAACCTAGACCTACTAACCCACAGGACTGTCTAATAAGTAGCACATCAACTCCTTCAATATCTACCCAGGGATCAAAGTAGAGGTTGTAGTGGAGCCATTGTGGGAACATAGTGGGGGTGGGGGATAAAAACACAGGCTTGTATCTTCTAAAATGACTAAGCCCAAAGAAGGAATGGAGGAAACAAGAGAGTGTGAACATGAAGGAAAGTTCACTAAAGATATAGACAAAAAGAGCATTTTTGTTTTTGTTTTTGTTTTTTGTTTTTTTGAGATAGAGTCTCACTCTGTTGCCCAGGCTGGAGTGCAGTGGTGTGATTTTGGCTCACTGCAAGCTCCGGCTCACTGCAGCCTTGGTTTCCCGGGTTCAAGCCATTCTCCTGCCTCAGCCTCCCAAGTAGCTGGGACTACAGGCATCCGCTACCCAAAAAAAAAAGAGCATTTTTAAGACAAGAGAATAAAATCTTATTGTTGGCAATACCCATTCCTTATAGACAGGCTCTTTCAGTTTGCCCACTTTAGGGTGGCATTTGGTTGACTAGCCCCTCGTCCATGCAATACTTTCTTGTTGCTGGTATAAATCACTACTCTGGGCATATTATCTTTTGTTAGTTTCCATCCCCATTGTAGAACCTCAGGGGTCAGATAGAGAACAGCAGCATAGGTAATGGTGTAGAGTTGAGATGAACCATGGCTTTGGTTGAGAGATCAGATTTATCAATGTGGAAGACTCATGGGGAGAAACAATGGAAGATTCATTCATTAAGTTGATACTTGCAAAGCCCTCACTTCCACTACATGGAAAGACAGATAATAGAGAGTAAAAGACTGAAGACACTGAAAAGTCAAAAAGAAGATAGAAGTGAATACATTTTCCTCGGGATCTCAGTAGTAAAGGTGAAAGTATACATGTTAAGGAGTAAGTA
Organism: Trachypithecus francoisi; assembly: GCF_009764315.1. Lineage (NCBI taxonomy): Eukaryota > Metazoa > Chordata > Mammalia > Primates > Cercopithecidae > Trachypithecus > Trachypithecus francoisi. The sequence continues at coordinate 104,968,670 of NW_022681456.1, forward strand.
ATCTCAGGCAAACACTGGAGAGTTATTCATGAAAACTTGTACTGAGAATTCACTACCTGGCAAGCAGTTTTCTATGAGCTACAGAGGGGCTGTGCGATGAAGGAGAGGGGTGTGGGAGACAACAAGGAGTGAAATATAAACCCGACAGTCAAAGGGTTTAAAGCCTGTAGGAGACCCAGATAAACAAGTAAGAAAAGTATAATGTTCCAAATGCCATGGTAAAAACATAAATCCACCCAGAAGTCCCCTTCTCAGTTCCCCCAATCTGGGTCTTGACGTTGGCATGAGACCTGCTTTGGCTGAGAGTTTAACCACCTTGGAAGTTTAGTCCTCAGATTATCAGGCTGGGCTCTTTCTCTTCTTGCAGCTTCAGGAGGTGAGGACTTCTGCATGAAAACAACAGAACCACTGTTCAATTATCTGTTACTCAGATATTTGTTGTGTTTCTGCAGAGCATCAATGGCCTTAGCAATCGGTATTGAGGAATATCATTATCCTTTTAGCTGTAATTTCCTTTGTATGCCTCAGAAACCTGATACATCATACCCTGTAGTGCATTCTTTTCTACCAGTACACCTTCCCAGTTCACCACCAGTAAAAGTTTAACCATCAGATCAACACACTGGGCCAGGGGCTATCTGTGATCCATCTTCTACCAGCAATGGTATCCAGTACCCTCACTGCCAGCTGGAAATGAGACTGTAACTTACTGTGTATTTCCTAGGACTACTCTTAGACTGGGTTCTCTAAAAGGAGACACTAAGACACATTTTGGGGTCAAGCCACTCATTATGGATAAACACCCAAAAAGGAAGAACAAAGAAGCAGGATTAAACAGAGAAAGTTGAAGATGACAGGGAGCTTAAGAGCTAAGATTCCAAGTCGATAATCCTGCAGTGGCTGAAACAACCAGGCCTTTAGACCCACTTTTCTCTGGCATGGATGTGGAACCACTCCTGCAAGGATGCAAGACAAGGCAACTGAGGCAGACCCTAAAGAAGATGACAGCTGGACAGTAGCAGCTAATCACACTGTCCACAACTGGGTGGCAGGTCATTCCTTGAAAGGAGATCTGGACAACCTACCATAGGCCTGAGCTAAGACAGAATGCAATCAGGAGATGATAGATGATAGACAGACAGATTGACAAATGGACATAGAGATGTGTGTATGCATATATACACACACACATATGTATACATGCAGACCAGAGAGAAGAGGAAGGAGGAGGGGGAGAAGGAGAAAAATAAATTATGGAATAACATTAATATTACCTATAAATCTAGAAGATTAATTTGCAAAGATCAAGGATTATGTGGCTGGATATTTGAAGAAAATAAAGTATTTGGACATACTGGCCAGGAGAAACGTTTTAAGCCTTCTGACAGAATTTTAAAATCTTCCTAATGTTGCAGATCAGTTGGACTTTATAGTGTAAATGTACAGAAGGCCTGTCCCATAAGATTTTGAGTCTTTATCTCACAGCCTCATATTGTCAAAGGCAGGTCCAGAGAACATAGTGGGTGTAGACCAGTTTAGGGGTGGCATGATGGATGTGGCTAAGTGCCAAATGGATAAAGGTGTCTAGGATGATAGGGACATTGTTGTAATTGCTGACCATGGACTTTAAGCTGAATGGAGCATTGAGTGGAGTCAGAAGGGCTGCTATGTCCTGGTGTGACGGAAAAATGTGATAAGTGATTTAATCTAGCAGAAGGGTAGAAGAGGATTTTTAGTTCTTATGAGTGAGTGGAAGAGAGAACAGATGGGAAGGTTTCAAGAGAAAGATGAAAGGACCAGTTTGAAATCTTGATTGGGACATCTCCTATGAAAAGACCCAGGATAAAGCTATGCAGGTGGAAGGCTGGTATGGATTTGAGATGAAGGCTGCTAAAATCATATAAGGCAAGAGAATGTGAGGAATGTTATCATCATTGTCATCAAGATGCTTTTAGCAAAGCCTGGAATAATCAGATTTGAATTTCAGGTTCTGCACAGAGCAAGGTAGTAGATGCCATATCTGGCCACTAGGAATTTACCATCTGTCCCCTCTGGGAGGAGATGAAAACCAGTCTCCCCATTCCTGGAAAAAAGACCTCTCTTGTTTTTTGCAAACTGAGAGGAACCAGGAAAACATTTTGGTGACAGGTATTAGCCTAAAATGCTAAAATATCTTGAAGCCTACTTTGGTGGACTGAGGGACAGAACACATTTTTAAAAACAGATGTCGAATGGCTTCTTCCTCTTTCACTTTCTGCCAGTGTCTGCTAGGCAAGGAAAATGACTCATTAATAAATTTAGACCCAGAGGCCTGACTCATTCAGAAACCTCTTAACAACCACCTCACCCAATCTTACTCTACTTTAGCTAATGATATTCTCCAGCTTAGGCTGTCAGAATTATGCCTTACACATGGGTAATGGGTTTTAGAGCTTGTACTAGAAGTACGCTAATAGTATGAATTCACATTTTAGTGATGTTAAAGCTGAATGAAGTGAATCACCTTAGGCTAAACATCGAAGAGAGGATTAGATCGTACTTCTTACCCCCAAAATAGCAAGTGTCCACAGCAAAGCACTTAGCTCTAGAGCAGACACTCCAGTTGATAGGTTAAGGTCTGAACCCAGTGACCTCACAGAAATAACTACTACCAAATTTGAAGAAGTGGTAGCAGCTGTTTTAATGAGCAATTGAAGGGTAGGAATCATTTCTTATGAAATTTTGTGTTTTCTGTACCTAGCACAGAACTTGGTAATAGATATTCAAAACAGATGTCTGTTAAATGATTGAATAAATGAAGTATCTTAAATATCAATTTTTTTGTGATCACTGTCATCCCAGAGAGGAAATAAGAAAATGCATACTTTCTAGCTAAGTATGCATTTACTTAGCTAGAAATGCATTTACTTAGCTGAAACTGTGCAGTTTCAGCAGTGAAGTGTGCTCAAATCTAAGTATCAAGAATAAAGAAATCTATTGCATTGCAGATCTTCAGTACCCTTGATCTTTTTCTTTTGATTTATGTTGATGCTAATATCCATGTAGTTTCTGGAGCAGAGGTAGGGGAGGAGCTCAACATGATTTCAAACAGACCTCCAGCTTCCTGGCTTGGACTCCCCAAAGCTTCAACTTTTTATATTTATCATCTAAATCTCAGAAGTTTCTATTGCATCCTCTGTGGTGTTAGTCAAGGTAGAGAATCATTGTGTATCATTGAGAAGTCAAATCCAACCAATTCATATTTACTGGCACATCTATAAGAAAGTAATTGAAGAGTTGTAAGTTATAGGCTTTGCCTCAGGTCTTTTAATCTACCTGGGAGGAAGCGATACGAAAAATATGAGAAGATGACAATAAAAGGTGTAAATAGCAATTCGAGATAAATACTTGTCACAGGGCAACATATGACATTCATCTCCCTTTTTCTTGATTCCTACCAGATCTCAACTTTATTAAAGTATCCACTCCTCCTAGGTGATATGGGGGAGGTTCAGGTGTAGGTCCTAATTAATATAAGTCTTAGCATGTGCATTCTGATTGAGCCAACATTGGTGACATGCCGACTACTGGACTAGTAATGGTAGCAATGCTACTGCCAGCAATAGGCATGTGACCGGTGTTGGCTCAGTCAGACTGAAAGGAGAGACTGAGTCACTGCCTGGAGAGAGAGTTCCTGCTCTCTGCCACTAGGTGTAAACAAAGAAGTGCGTCTCCCTAGCTGCTTTTGACAGCCATCTTATGCCCATGAAGAAAGCAGACATTGGATGGCAGTGTGGAGAAAACATGGATCTCCAACAACTCTTTTAAGTTCCCAAATCAACCTTGGAGCATGTCCTAATTCAGGGCTCTTGCTGTGTGAGAAAATAAATTTCCCTTCTTGCTTAAGGTGGTTTGGTGGGGGATTTGTTTCCAGTAGGATTTCGAAGAGACAATGACCAATTGCCAAATGCGTGGGCAGATAATAATTACTGAGAGTCCAGAATGAGAAGAGTTCACATCAGGCTAGAGCGGCCAGGACAGCATTCAGAGAAGCAGACGTGTTAAGAATGAACAGGGTTTGTACAGAGGAAGCGGCAGGAGGAAAGCATTCCAGTCAAAAATCAGAAGATGGAGGGAGTTTTAGGAGCAGAAAAGGAGTAGTGAGTGCAGAGCTGGGAAGGCAATGTCAGAGAAGATTTCAGAAGACCTTGAATTCTTACCACATGAAAGTACCTGGAACCTTTCTATTTAGGCAGGAAGGCTTTAGGGGATCAAATTTTAACATGAGGTTTGAGGAGACAAACACCCAAACTTCAGCAATGGCTATGCTCCATGGTTAGCACTGAGTTGTTTTAAGGGAAGTCAAATAAGAGGTTGATATATATGCTATACAAAGAGCTGTTTGAAGTTGACAAGAAAAACGCAAACAATCCAATAGAAAAATGAGTAAATGGTTAACCATCATGAAAGGGTGCTTGAATTCCCTAAAATTATGGAACTGCAAATTAAAGAATCAGTGAGGCCGGGCACAGTGGCTCACGCCTGTAATCCCAGCACTTTGGGAGGCTGAGGAGGGCGGATCACAAGGTCAAGAGACCAAGACCATCCTGGCTAACACGGTGAAACCCCATCTCTATTAAAAATACAAAAATTAACTGGGCGTGGTGGCGTGTGCCTGTAGTCCCAGCTACTCAGGAGGCTGAGGCAGGAGAAGTGCTTGAACCCAGGAGGCAGAGGTTGCAGTGAGCGGAGATTGCAGCACTGCACTCCAGCTTGGCAACAGAGCAAGACTCCATCTCAATAAATAAATAAATAATTTAAAAAATTAGTGAAGTATCAACTTCTATGGCAAAAGTTAAAAAGAACTCTACTATCTAGCATTGGTGAGCATGTAGGGAAAACTGTACTTTTATATATTACTGGAGAAAATATGAAGATTTACTTGCAGCCTTATTTAGTGGAGGCAAAATGACAACATCTGTTAAAATTAAAAATACATATAGCCTTCACTCCAACCATCCACTTCGGGTTTTAATGTTACAGAAATCAAATACAGAAAGACATAAGTACACAGATATATATTGCAATGCTGCTTGTATGAGGGGGAAGAAACCGGGAAAAAGAGAATACTCATCAAAAGAAGAGAGACTGAATAAATTGCAGAATATTATATGCCATCACAATCAATTGGTGCTGTTGTCAGTTGACATGGAAAGATTTACACAGGAATAATGATGGCTTAGATTTGTCTAGTGCTTACTAGGTGATAGGTGTGATTTCAAGTTCTTTACATATATGGCACACCTCATCTTATTGCACACCACTTCACTGTGCTTCACAAATACCACATTTTCACAAGTGGAAGATGTGTGGCAGCCTGGCATGGAGCAAGTCTATCAGCACCATTTTTCCAACCACGTGCTCACTTCCTGTCTCTGTGTCATATTTTGGTAATTTTCACAATATTTCAAACTTTTCATTATTATTATATCTGTATCTGTTATGGTAGTCTGTGATCCATGATTTAAAAAAAATTTACTATTGTAATTGTTTTGGGGCATCACAAACTGGACCCGTTTAAGACAGCAAACTTAATCAATGTCGTGTGTGTTCTGCCTACTCCACCAACCGGCTGTTCCCCTATTTCTCTACCTCTCCTCCAAGTCCCTGGGACAAAAAAATATTGAAATTAGGTCAATTAATGACCCTACAATGGCCTCTAGCTGTTAAAGTGAAAGGAAGACTCACACTTCTCTTGCTTTAAATCAAAACCAGAAACAATGAAACTTGGTGAGGAAGGCATGTCAAAAATCAAGGCGGGTCAAAAGCTAGGCTTCTTATATCAAACATTTAGCCAAGATGTGAGTGCAGAAGAAAGGTTCTTGAAGGAAATTAAAAGTGCTACTCCAGTGAATACACAAATTACGAGAAATTGAAACAGCCCTGTTGCTGATATGGAGAATGTTGGAGTGGTCTGGAGAGAAGATCAAAGCAGCCACAACGTTCCTTTAAGCCAAAGCCTAATCCAGAGCAAGGCCCTAACTCACTTCAATTCTATGAAGGCTGAGAAGAATGAGGAAGCTACAGAAGAAAATGTTGAATTTTGCAGAGGTTTGCTCTTGAGGTTTAAGGAAAGAAGCCCTCCCCATAGGGCCTGGAGTTGTAGGGACAGGAAGCAGACGTCTCCCAAGTGGGTCACTGGGAGTGATGGGAAGCAAGGCCATTCTTATGGGCACACTGTGTTTCCCAGATCCATTTATTCTACCTACTGGGACCACAGCACAATACAACGGTCATTGATTTATGGCTGCTATTCTTACCAAGGATTCTCCAAGATGATTAATCCTGAATGCACTAAGACATCCATTCTACATAATGGATTAACTTTCTGCCTAAGAGTCGAGGGTAGTATTAGCCGTGGACCATCCTTGGAAGAAATAGGAGAACGGAGAAAATACTTATGCAAATCGTTTTTGGTGTGCCTTAACTCTCTCATGGAATTCTGATTTAGAAAGATAGAAGGTGTACCCCATATCCTACAAGACAGCATCTCATCTACACAAGTTAATATCTCCAAGTAGGTACTATGCTTCTGAAAGACCATTTCATCATTCTATCTGGCTAGTAACTTCTTGATGATTAGGCCTTGATGATTAGTTACTAGCCAGATAGAATGATGAAATGGTCTTTCAGAAGCATAGTACCTACTTGGAGATATTAACTTGTGTAGATGAGATGCTGTCTTGTAGGATATGGGGTACACCTTCTATCTTTCTAAATCAGAATTCCATGAGAGAGTTAAGGCACACCAAAAACGATTTGCATAAGTATTTTCTCCATTCTCCTATTTCTTCCAAGGATGGTCCACAGCTAATTATGTGATAAGGCCAGTAGATTTTATGATCATATATCCACTGCCACATCTTCTTTGCTATAAAACAGTGGTTCTCTAGCATTGGTGTATATTAACATCGCCTAAAGAAGGACTGAGTGGGGAGAGTGGGCATGGTTAATGGGTACAGAAAAATACATACAGTTGAAAAGAATGAATAAGACCTAGTATTTGATAACACAACAGGGTGACTATAACCAATAATTATTGTACATTTTAAAATAAAGAGTACAACTGGATTGTTTATAACACAAAGAATAAATGCTTGAGAGAATGGATACCCCATTTTCCGTGATACGATTATTGCTTATTGTATGCCTATATCAAAGTATTTCATGCACCCCATTAATATACATACCTACTATGTACCCACAGTTAAAAAGAAGATCACCTGATGGGCTTGTTAAAACACAGATTTATGGGCGCTGCCTCAGAGTCTCATTCAGTAAGTCTGGGGTGGGACCCACGAATTTGCATTTCTAATAAGTTCCCAAGTGATGCTGATGCCACTGGTTCAGAGACAACACTTTGAGAACCACTGCTTGACTGCTTGGGTTCCTTTGTCCAGTGCATTATTACACAAGCTGCTAAGTCAATGCATCAAACACTCTATAAGCCTTTGGATTGCAGGTTGTAGCCCCGCAGGCAGGAAAGACAAACCCATACCCAGAATATGTGCCACTGTTCCTTCCAAGTGGAGGGGATCCAATGTAATCAACTTACCATCAAGTGGTAGGTTGAACTCCTGGATGGACTGGGTCATATCAGGGGCCTGGCGATGGCAGACTGACAATTGTCAGTGGGAGTATCTAGATCAGCTTTGGTGGGTGGGAGCCTATGCTGTTGAACCCATGAATAGCTTCCAGTCATGCTACTACAGTACTTCATTCACACACACATTGTGCCAGCACTCTCACCAATGAGAGAGGCTTGCTGGTGTCAACTAGCTAAGTCATTCTGTCTGCTTGTTATTTTAGTGCTCTGTTTGTGGTTAACGCTCTCTGGTAAGTGGATAGTATGGATACAATGATTTTCACATTGTGTGCATTCCAGTAAGATCACTCACATGCCTCTTTCTCAGATTTCATTGTCCAATCTTTCAATCTTTCTCTTTCCAGACCCCTGACAAAGCAGCTGAACCATTTACTACTGCCTATGAACCCACCTGTATTCTTACTGCAGGCCACTTTCTTTTCTACATGAAGTAGCTGACCAGGTATACCACCTGAGGCTCTGCCTATTGGGAGGATTTCTATTCACTGCTGTCTTTCAAGGTGTTCTCTGAGTAAGATAGCAGCACTCACTTTTGGCTTGTACCACAAACTCAGCCTTTTTTTTTCCTCCATCACTTGGTTATAAGGGACTTTCAGGCAGCCACAGGTGTGAGCTGAGAGAAGATGTGGCCAGACAGTGGGGGGTGACATGGGAGTCCAAGTCACCTGCTTGTGTGACTTCCTTGTTCCTTCTGGCCTTGCTTGTGACCTATCCTGGATGTGTTATTTCCCTCTTACAATGGATTGTGGCTGATCCACCTGACTTTATGACTTGGTGAGTCTACTAGGACCCAGGTCATGGGCAATTCTGACCACATGTTCACTTGCTGTTCCATTGTCAGGGATTTCATCTCTACCATAGCCGAGTAGCATTCAAGTAGTTATCTTTTGAAAGGTGTATAATTCTCTGCTGTACATGGTAGGCCTTAATCTAAAACCCTTGGAGTCTATATTGTGATTCTCCTACTAGTCTTGCCTTAAACACCACATGACAGCTTTTCTTACCATGGATGTCTCTAGTATTATAGCGTCTGCTGGGTCATATTGTCCAAAAAGCAGGGTGGCCTGGACCACAGTCTGGACCTGCTACAGAGCTCTTCCTTGCTCTGGGCCTGTCTCAGAGCTGGACGCCTATGTCACCCAATAAATGGGTTTTATTAGCATTCTCACAATGCCTAGTTAATCCTTTCACCAGTACATGGCTACCAGAGTAAGTGATGGTAAGACCCTTTGGGGAAGGACTGGGTGACTCATTACCATCTGTTTGCTGTGGTGTTGCAGTGTCCTGTCTCCCAGGAAAGCATCTCCTTCTTATAATGGGTTCTGTGTTTGAAAACTAGTTCAGACCAGAAACTGAGTCATGAACTTACCTTCTTTGTTCCCTTCAGTCTTTACTTCCAATCTTTCAGAAAGTCTGTTGGCTTCATCTACAAAGTGTCCATTTAGGCTGGCTTGCTTGCTTGCTTGCTTGCTTGCTTTCTTTCTTTCTTTCCTTTCTTTTTCTTTCTTTTTCTCTTTCTTTCTTTCTTCTTTTTTTCTCCTTCCTTCCTTCCTTCCTTCCTTCTTTCTTTCTTTCTTTCTTTCTTTCTTCCTTTCTTTCTTTTTCTTTCTTTTTCTCTTTCTTTCTTTCCTTCTTTTTTCTCCTTCCTTCCTTCCTTCCTTCCTTCTTTCTTTCTTTCTTTCTTTCTTTCTTTCCTTTCTTTCTTTTTCTTTCTTTTTCTCTTTCTTTCTTTCCTTCTTTTTTTCTCCTTCCTTCCTTCTTCCTTCCTTCCTTCCTTCCTTCCTTCCTTCCTCCTTCTTTCTTTCTTCTTCTTTCTTCTTTCTTTCTTTCTTTCTTTCTTTCTTCCTTTCTTTCCCTTTCTTTCTTTTTTTTGATGGAGTTTCACTCTTGTTGCCCAGGCTGGAGTGCAGTGGCACTATCTTGGCTCACTGCAACCTCTGCTTTCCGGTTTCGAGCAATTCTCCTGCCTCAGTTTCCCAAGTAGCTGGGATTACAGGCACCAACCACCACGCCCAGCTAATTTTTATATATTTAGTAAAGATGGGGTTTTGCCATGTTGGTCAGGCTCATCTCGAACTCCTGACCTTATGATCCACCCACATTGGCCTCCCAAAGTGCTGGAATTACAGGCATGAACCACCTCACCCAGCCCACTTAGCCTTTCTATTCTAGGTGCTTAGGATTACAGAAGTAAAGAGAAAAACCCCAGACTCCATGTTGCATATATTTTAGTGAGTTATGCAGACCACAGATATGAATAGGTAAACATATAATATCAGATGACAAGCACATGAAGGAGAATAAATTGGGATAAGAGACTAGAGCATGATGGGGGCAGGAAGTGGAAGTGGAGTGGAGTGGGCTGTGCTTTTGTAGATAGAGTGACCAGGGCAAGTCTCTTTGAAAAGGTGACATTTAGGTAGAGACATACCTCAGGTGGAGAACTAAGGCATGTGAGTGAATGGAGGAAGTGTATTCCAAACTCTGCCTAGTTATCTCCATCTACATTCCTGCCATCCTAGCTCGTGGTGCCACTGTCAGCAACCTCCTAACTAGTGTTCCTGTTTTGATCTTCCCATTTGCACAATCCATTCAACATGTAGCAAATGATCTTTCCAAAGCATAAGTTTATTTCAAGCCACTCATCTGCTGAAAACCTTCCAATGCCTTCCTATTGCACTTAGAAAGAAACCCAAACTCCTCACCATTACTCTCCAGTTTCCACATCATCTGGCCCTATCTACCTTTCTAACCTTATTTCTTCCCATCTCCCTCTCACTGACCACCCTCTAGTCACTCTGGCTTATTTTCTATTTGAAACTGTGGAGGTAGGGTTCTCCCTCAGTGCTATCATGTGTGGCTCCCTCTGTTTGGATTATTTCCGCCCCCCGTCCCACCGCCTCCGATCCCTTAACACTTTGGATTCATCTTACAATTCAGAACTCATCTCCTATGTCACCTTCTCAGAGGTGCTTGCCCTGACATCCTCCCCACCTAAGATTGACTGCACTCATCTCCACTGTCAGTCCACCTTACCACTTTTCTTCACAGCACATGTCACTATATGAAATGTTATGTATCTAATTGCTATTCTGTTCCTATTTTGTCTCTCCCTCTCCCATTTCTCAGTGAGCTCCATCACTGAAAGGCTCTTGCCCCTTTCATTCAGTGCTCTATCCTCTGCACCCCTATAAAATAGTCACTCAACTCATATTTGTAGAAAAAAGAAATGAGTCAATAAGAAACCCCTTCACCTGATGCTTGAGTCTCTCTCCACCAAAATTTTATTGGTATGTGTGAAATTAAACCCAATAATGTGGCCAGGCATGGTGGCTCACGCCTGTAATCCCAGCACTTTGGGAGGCCGAGGCGGGCGGATCACGAGGTCAGGAGATCGAGACCATCTTGGCTAACATGGTGAAATCCCACCTCTACTAAAAATACAAAAAATTAGCCGGGTGTGGTGGCGGGCGCCTGTAGTCCCAGCTACTTGAGAGGCTGAGGCAGGAGAATGGTGTGAACCCGGGAGGTGGAGCTTTCAGTGAGCCGAGATCATGCCACTGCACTCCAGCCTGGGCAACAGAGCAAGACTCCGTCTCAAAAAATAAATAAATAAATAAACCCAATAATGTGTTTATGGCCCAGTCCTGAACCTTTTAAGAAGCCACACTCCACTCACCACCTCCCACTCTCATACATTAGCCAGGTCTCAATAACCCCTGGCAACCTGGAGAAGATCTCAGCTTCCTTCTTGAATGTAATCAATGCAAACCACTCTGGGACCAATTTCATAACCTGTTCCTGCCTCTTAGCCTCCTGGCCTCCTGCTTTATTCCCCGACTTAGGGCATGCACATGCTTTGAAGTGTCCTTAGGCATCAGTAACAGAGGACCAGATGCCTGCATCATCACCCCATCTCCACTTGTGAATTTTCCATACAATGTGCACTGATACTGAAGACTGTTTCCCACTTTCACTTGTGAGTTTTCCACTCTATTGCTTCTTTCTATGTTTTTATCTGCCATGCTCTAAGGCAACTGTGTTCCCAGATTTATCTGACTATTTTTCTCCCCACAACACACTATGTTGAGTTAAAAGTCTAGCCTCTCCCCAGACACATTCTTTCTGTGCATGTGAAATGTAAACCACCCATGGCCAAGAACCTAGTATTCCAGGATTTTAAGCCAGTGGGCCCCAAATCCAAATCTAGTTTGTCAACAGCACCTGGGCAGGCAGTCATCGATCTCCCAGCTCTTTCCTTTTCATCTCAAATCCAGATTCTCAGTAGTATTAAGTGATAGAAAACAGCACCTGTGCCCCAAGTTATTTGGTGTTTTTATTCAAGAGTTAATATTCTCTGAAGATACTTTCCTGAGGGCCTCTAATTGTCTGTTTCCAGACCCAAATACTGCTTCTGTTTTCCCTCTGCAACAATCAGGTTTCCTGGGGACAGGTTTTAGTTTTGAAGGTCTCTTTACAATCAATTCTGATATAGGCCAATAATCTCTTTATTCACATATTTCCGTATATCTAGAGCTCTTTCTATTAGATGTATTGAAACTACTCGTGCCTTAAAAATATAGTTCCGTATGGAGATGAAATCTAAAGTCAAGAGATATGTGTGTCCCACATGAAGAAGAATGGGTAGGTGAAAACAAAAAGGAGATAATAGAGGAAAAATGGACTCAGTTTCTGGCAAGAATTATGATGCCCACGGATACATGAGAACTTCTAAAACCTGCCAATGGAAAAGGAGAAGTCGATGAGTTTACCTCGTGTTGTACTTTTTTGCCTTTCATCACGGGCCATAAACTTTGTAGAATAATCAGAATTTTTGCAGGAGTGCCTTCCACATTTAAGTTACAGATCCAATATTAAACAACAATAACTACTGGAAAATGGGAACATAAAGCTCTTTTCCAAATAGATTGGCCAGTGTATTCATGTAATTATGAATGTAGCTAATGCTTCAAGCTGCAAAGCTGGAGCATGAAGTGATTGAAGAAACAAGTAGTTCAAAACAGCCACCAGCAGGAGAACAGAATCTAGCAGGGCAACCCAGAATCCCCATAGTTCAGAATGAAACCTAGGTTCCAATGTCAGCTCTCTCAGATATGCGCTCTATAACCTTTAATCTCTCTGGATGTTGCTATACTCCTATGTAAAAATGGAAGTGAAGCAGGTTATTCTAAGGATGTAATGAGATAATACACAGGACAGCACCAGCATGGTGCTTGGCACCTGAGTACTCAAGAAGTGTGAGTTTACTCTTCTTTTTACTAGACGGCCATCCCAAACTCAGAGATTTTAGACCCCATACAAATATTAGACACTCGTTGCTGTGCCCCTTTAAAAAGTAAGAGGATATAGCTTTGTTCAACCTTCTTAAAAGGCCATTGGCCAGAACAACATCCTTCCATACCTACTTAATAATGGTTAGAAAGGAAAACCTCAAGCTTTGCTACCAGAGGGATGTTTGATATTGGAATGCAGGGAGTGTCATGGTATCCATGTTTCAGCCCAATGGGAATTTCAACTTAGACTGCAAACCAGAGAAATCTTAATTCTGTCAAAAAGTGTATACATGGAAGAGGAGCAATAGAAGCTGATAAGTCAAAACTCATTGAGAACAGAATAATCCGGTGCACTGAGGAAGAGCACCTGATTTGTTTGTTTAGTGATGAAGACCTGGACTTCTGTGTCTTTAATTTGCTGTGGACAATTTTGTTGTCTAAATTAACGTAGAGCAAGGTCTTAAAACCATGGTTTTCATTTCACATTACCTCAGTCATTCCCAACAAAACATTTAATTGTCTTTGTGAAGTTAAAGAAATCTCCAAGTTAAGCAAAACCCAGGAAGAGCAAAACCCTGGCCACTGCCAGTGTGCCCGAACTCTCCTCTTTCTGTTTCTGTGGCAAACTCACCCCGCAGTGCTCATTCCCTCTGACATGGGATGTGCTGTCAGATTCGTAGTTAAGATTTGGGGCCCAGAACAAGTAAAGGCAGGTGAGCACTCTGATGACAGGGCTCCATTTGTCTAGGGGTACTGTGTGCTGTGTTGGCCATGGGCAGAGCTCCCTTCACAAGGAGGAGGAGGAACGTGTTCTCTTAGATAGTGCCAATGGATATTGACCACTGATTGGCCCCAACTAGCCTCTCTATTTCTACTCTCCGCTCTTTGTATATCACTAGCTTTGTTCCTGCTTTTCTGACTACCAGGCCTGCTTCCGTGTAGCACACAGCTCTGCTTCCTCCCTGGTACCCACTTAGATTCAGGCCTCACTTCAGATCCTCTGCTTCAGATCCACCGCTATTGTTCACTGAACACAGGTCTCTAGGTCTTGTCTAGCAACCAGCTGTTTTTTATTACTCCTCCTGGGCAGAGCCTGCGTGGCCTTAGCAGGCAGACATTCTAGGTTGTCTTCACCTGGTCTGGTTAACCTAGGTCTGGGAAGCTGCCCGTGGGGTCCAGCCTGGCCTGCCCTGGCCTTGTCTGGCCTTGGCACTGTGGGTTGGGGGTGTCCCACAGCTTTCCTCAAGGGACAGCCTGTACCTGAGTTGGCCAAAGCCAAAAAGGAGGCCTCCTCTTCCTTTTCTGGATTTGTGGTTCGCTAGTTATTCCCCAACCCTACCACAGTTGCCTTGGCAGCAACACACCCTGGGGCCTGCTGGGAAAATTCCACACTCTAATTTGGCACCTGTTCCTGGTAGCAGACCAGCCTGAGCTGCCGGGGAAGAACACAGGCATGATGAGTTAGATATTGAACTGATTGGGGCAGCAGGGGAGTTCCTTTCTATGAGAGTGGCCTGCAAAGCAGCATTAAGGAAATGGCTTCTTTTCTTTCCTCTGTTAGCAATAAATCTCTGTGCCCCAGGACGGCCTCAGCTTGGCAGGTTGATACTCAGATGATTTCTGATGGCCTACGTGCCAACCGCAAGGCAAGCTTGAGCACTGCCAACTCAGCCTCCACAGAGAATCCCTTCTCTGGGGATGAGAGGTGCCGTTCCAAACCCCAGTGAGCTGGAATGTGTCCACTTCTACCCCTTGCATGTTGCTACAATGCACAGTGGTCAGCTGAATCAGGAGGGCAGGGGAGTGGCCTGTCTGTACGGGAAATGTTAGGCCATGCTCTGAAACCTGAGACATAAAGAGAAATTTGGCCATTGAGGAGCTGTGGTTCCAAAACTGATAAAAATGTTCCAAAATCTTGCTCTGTCATATGCTTGATTGCACCAATCCTCAGAATGGCAAATGAGCTTCCATCTTAATTATAGCTTGGGAAGGACGTGCAGACAGCTCTTTGACTTCTGTTTCATTCTGTCCATTCCAATGGCTGCTTCCAAAAGGGGGAAAAAGAAGAAGAAAAGAAGAGACATAAATAACACTCAATGGACTGTCTCATTTGCCCTGGAAACTCTCCTAAAAGGTTAATGTTGCTCCTCATGCTTCTGGACATGTGCGGGTAGCATGCTGGGGGCTGGGAAGTCTCTCCAGACTCCTGCTGCTAGAATGCCCAACCAGGCGGAGAGGGACGGGTACCAGGCAGCACAGAAACAAGTTTTGGTAAACCATTGTTGCCATCAAGGTCATGTCTGTAACAAGAAATCTCATGAGGAGAGAAATCTGTTTCCTTCCCTGAGAAAAGAAAGGAGCGAGAAAGGGAAGGGAAGAGTGGTTATAATGCCTTCAGGGTGCCCAGAAGAAAGAGAAGCCCTCGGGCAATGAGGAGATCAAATCCCCGTCTGCTTCAGATGATGCTGGGAACATTTGGAGCCCCAAGGAAAGGGGCCTTCACTTCCTGCTTGGAACATGACAGATTTCCAGTGCCAGGTATCCTGACCAAGGCATTTTGTGGCAAAGATAAAAGAGAGGAGGAAATGGGTCGAAAACCCCAGTGTAGACTGTCTTTGGGGAAAGAGCCAAAGAGCCGAGTTATTCTATCTTCATCTAGTCTGAATCCTTAAACGACAAAGCAGGGAGCCCCAGCCTCACCCAACTGAATAGGCCATAAGGTGCCAGAAGATGTGGCCAGAACATAGCTCTGCTGTAAGGGAGAAACTTCCCAGAGTCCTGCTGGAAGATGTGGGACTCCTCTTGGTGAAGAGAAGTATCCATGGGGAAGGTATAGAAGTCACCCAAAAGAGGCAGAGATGCAGGATGCCTGTGAAAGTGAGGCAGGAATTCAGTTAGTACAAGTGGAAGGCAAATAGGGCTATAAACAGGGCTGCCCTAATTAGGCTAATGGAAAAACAGACCAAAGGCCACAGAGAGCAAAAGCAAGATGCAATGAGTTTGGCCACTGGA
Source organism: Trachypithecus francoisi (assembly GCF_009764315.1). NCBI lineage: Eukaryota > Metazoa > Chordata > Mammalia > Primates > Cercopithecidae > Trachypithecus > Trachypithecus francoisi. The sequence continues at coordinate 104,984,621 of NW_022681456.1, forward strand.
TTCCCTGGGCCATGAGAATAGCCCCTTTCTCCTGCCACCTCCCAGCCTCATGTGATTCTCATGTGCTGAGCAGAGGCTGGCGGAGGGCTTTGAAATCAGCTCCCACTGGTGCTGGAGGTGGGCCGCGTGCCCAGATGCCCTATGAATCACCTGCAGCAGGAGGAGCTCATCACTCTCCCATCTGCCATCCCTGCTCTCATTCTCCAAATCGAGTTGGCAGCAGGAAATGGGCCCAGGGACCTCAGCCTTCTCCCTCTTTCCTGCCCTGCTCACTGGGAAAGGAGTCAGCCTTGAGTCATTAACCTTGAGGCTCCCTGGCTGTCCAGGATGGGCCTGTTGTAGCTGTGGGGCCCAACCCCCAGCCTGCTAGAGATCCCTGTATAGGTGGGCTTGGGCTGCCATATAAAATACTACAGATGGAGTGGCTCAAATAACAGAAATGTATTTCCTCACCGTTCTGGAGGCTGGAAGTCTAAGATCAAGTGCCAACAGGCTTGGTTTCTAGTGAGACCCCTCTTCCTGGCTTGCAGACACTCATCTTCTGGCTGTGTCCTCACATAATTTTTCCTCTGTGCAAAGTACCCCGGTACCTGTCTTCTTATAAGACCACCCGTCATATTGGTTGAGGGACCCATCCTTATGACCTCATTTAACCCTAATTACCTCTTAAAGGTCCTGTCTCCAAATATGGTCACATTTGGAGTTAGGGCTTCAACATATGTATCTGGGGAGGAGGACACAGTTTGCTCCCTTATGGTGCTCCAGCAAGTGTAATTGCTTATGAGGGGTGCTGGAATGGATTCCTTGGAATCACAAAGCACACAGTCTGTCTGGGGACTTCAGAACCAGCGCCTCAGCCCTGTCAGCACATAAGGCATCCAGTGTGCCTCATCTGCTCTTGTGATCTGGCTGGGGATGGGGCACCGGCATGGCCATCTGAAAGAGGCTTTATTGTTGGTTATTTTTCCACTTGGTGGGGGCGGGGGTTAGAGGCAAATTCCTGTTGTGCTTCTGCTTCTATTAATATTCTTCAACCACACACATTTATTTAGGAAATCACATAATCTTAAAGATGCTAGGGATCTCGAGGGGTCTTCTGGCGTGGCCGCTTGCTTCTGGGTAGCTCTGTGCCATGAAATCATTCAAGGCAGAAGAAGAATGATCCTAGCTGCAAAGATCCATTTTCTTCCCACCTCCAGCATCTGCCAGATGCTCTGAAAATTTCACAGATGAAAGAAATCACTCCATTAACAATGATAAGTACTCAAACTAAACAAAATTTATAGAGCAGGCTAGGATTGATTTCTTTAAAAAAAAAAAGCATTGATTGCTTAGTATATATCAGTCACCAGTGAAACTGAGGGTTGGAGGGATTTATTAACTCCCCATAGACCTAGCTAATACATAGGAGGATCAAGGTTAAGACACACATCTTCTCCACTCCCACTTCAGTACCCTTACTATAATGCCATAAGGAAGGGAAGGAAACAAGAAATCTGATTTAAACAATAAAAACTTTAATTATGGAATTTCTTTTAAACAGTACATTTTCAAGAAAATGTATTTGTGACTCGGCAAAAATATCTTTGCTGGCAAAATCCAAAAGCCACCCAAATCCTATATAATCAGGTGATTCTAAGATGTATGAGGAGCCCGACTTGGTTGCTCATACATGTAATCCCGCCTACTTTGCTTGCTCAGTCTTCTGACTCCCTTTTTCTTCCCATGTGAGAAGCTTGCTTCCTCCCCTCCTGCCCTTGGACATCAGACTCCAGGTTCTTCTGCCTTTGGATTCTGGGACTTGCCCCAGCAGCTTTCGCAGGGACTCCTGTGCCTTCGGTCACAGACTGAAGGCTGCACTGTTGCCTTCCTGGTTTTAAGGCTTTTGGACTTGGACTAAGCCACTACTGACTTCTCTCTTTCCCTAGCTTGCAGACAGCCTATGGTGAGATGTCATCTTGTAATCATGTGAGCCAATTCTCCCTAGTAAACTTGTATATATATATGAGTTTCTCCATTTCTCCATTAGCCTACTTAGGGTAGCCCTGTTTATAGCCCTATTTGCCTTCAACTTGTACTAGCTGTGTGTGTGTGTGTGTGTGTGTATAATATATAATATATAGTAATTTACTATATATATATATATATGTATATATTAATATCTTCACAAGATCACTCTTTCAGATTAACTTCCTAGTCTGGACACAGGCCCAGAGAGGAGCCTGGTGGTTTTATATATATATATATAGAGTAAATTACTATTTAGGCAGGAGGATTGCTTGAGCCCCCGAGTTCAAGACAAGCTTGGACAAGATAGTGAGACCTCATCCCTTCAGGAAAAAACAAAACAAAACACTACTTATGAAAGTAAGGTTTTCACTAGCAGGGTGAGCATGGCCCTGATAATTTGATTTCTGACACCATGCTTAGCAAAACCCTTCCTTTCAGCCACTCCCAATTTAATGAGTACAAAGTCAAATAAGTGAGGCCCCAAGCAAGGAGCAGGCTTACGGAAAGAGGGCCATGACTCTCCTAAGGTGAGGCAGGCTCACTATGTGGCTGTTTGGTCCACTCACAAACTTTCTTTAAAAGCCAGAGAGCACTTAAAACTTCTCCTGTTGCTACCTCTGTCAGAAGAGATCAAATTAGTCCTTCTCAGCACATCTGCTCCCTCAAGGATGGCAAACTGGGGAAGACGTGTTAGGGTTCTCCAGGGGGACAAAACCAATAGGATATATATATATATGTGTGTGTGTGTGTGTGAGAGAGAGTTTATTGTGTGTGTATATATATGAGTTTACTAGGTATATATGAGTTTACTATATAAATATGAGTTTACTCTCTCTATATGAGTTTACTATATATAGTAATATATACTATATAGAGTAATTTACTCTATATAGTAATATATACTATATATAGAGTAATTTACTCTATATAGTAATATATACTATATATAGAGTAATTTACTATATATATAGTAATGTATACTATATATATAGTAATTTACTCTCTCTCTATATATATAAAACCACCAGGCTCCTCTCTGGGCCTGTGTCCAGACTAGGAAGTTAATCTGAAAGAGTGATCTTGTGAAGATATTAATATATACATATATATATATATATAGTAAATTACTATATATTATATATTATACACACACACACACACACACAGCTAGTACAAGTTGAAGGCAAATAGGGTATAAACAGGGCTACCCTAAGTAGGCTAATGGAGAAATGGAGAAACTCATATATATATACGAGTTTACTAGGGAGAATTGGCTCACATGATTACAAGATGACATCTCACCATAGGCTGTCTGCAAGCTAGGGAAAGAGAGAAGTCAGTAGTGGCTTAGTCCAAGTCCAAAAGCCTTAAAACCAGGGAAGGCAACAGTGCAGCCTTCAGTCTGTGACCGAAGGCACAGGAGTCCCTGCGAAAGCTGCTGGGGCAAGTCCCAGAATCCAAAGGCAGAAGAACCTGGAGTCTGATGTCCAAGGGCAGGAGGGGAGGAAGCAAGCTTCTCACATGGGAAGAAAAAGGGAGTCAGAAGACTGAGCAAGCAAACTTTTGCCTGCTTCTGCCTGCTTTGTTCTAGCCTCACTGCCACCTACATTGAGGGTGGGTCTTCCTCTTCCCGTCCACCAACTCATATGTCCGTCTTCTCTGGAAGCATCCCCACAGACACACCCAGAAACAATACTTTACCAGCCATCTAGGCATCCTTCAATCTGATCAAGCTGACACTTAATATTAACCATCACAGAAGGTATGCTGGGAGTCTCCCATCCCTCACCAATGCAGTCATAGCTAACCTGGCATGCGTGGCCTCTTTCCCACTGACCTCTGATGTGATTCAGAATCCCTCTCAACATAGCACTCAAGAGGGAGTTGACATGTGAACCGACACCCAGTTGCCAGCTTGGTTTTTTTTTTTTTTAACCTGCTGCTTTCGATTCAGAAGGGTGCTGGAAGCTCTCACCCTTCTCTTCAGTTTTCTCTTTATTTACATTCAACCATGGCAGGGTCACAAATTAACTTTACGCCACAAAGATGTCTAGATAAAGTGCTTTTGTATTGCTCCATAACTGCTCTCTGTTGCCCTTACTGGACAGTGGGGAGGGGCCAAGGAAGGGTTCTGTACTTTAGGTCAGCACTGCTCAAACCCGAATGTGCCTGTGAATCCGCTAGGGGCCTGATCAATACGCAGATTCTGATACGTTAGGTCTGGAGTCTCAGGTCTGGGACCTCAGAGTCTGTTTCTAATGAGTTTCCACCTGAAGCTGTTGGTTTGGGGCTCATACTTTGGGTAGTAAGGCTTTTAGACACTACAAGAAGCCTAGTCTGGGATCATAATTTAAATAGTCTCCTTATGAGACTCTTTAGTCTCTCTTACATACAATACTTAGTTGTTCAGAGTTCTGTTCCCTCCCCTTGCTCCTCTCAGGGATGGTGTCTGGGTATATGAAGAGGGAGTGTGTCTTCAGTACCTCTGTGGCAGAATGGGGAGAGGGTATCCATGAGTCTACATGGAGTCTCCAAGGTCACCCCGTGGCAGGTCTGGGCTGCTTCGTGGTCTGGTGACCACTAAGTTACCACCAGGTTCCTCTCTGGGCCTGTGTCCAGACTAGGAAGTTAATCTGAAAGAGTGATCTTGTGAAGGTATTAATAAATGACATTGACTTCTTGTGTCAACACAGAGAATCTATGAACATCCAGAGAATTCTTTTTTTTTTTTTCAGCCCAGAGGTCTTTTATTATTTTTTTTTAACACCTATTATGCCATGAATTCATAGGGAATAGGTTCCAGCAGCTCAGGCTCCTTCCCAGTGGTTCTCACAAAGTGTGCTTCTCTGGGTGGAGCAGGCTAGCGCTTCAGTTGAACCTAGGTACCTTTCTCTTTGGCTTCTTTCTTTTTCTGATCATTTTCCTTCACGCATTTCAGGAAGCTATCTCGGCTATTAGAGTGCTTAATGTGCTCAATACGCACATTAATTCTCTTGGCAAGAATCTTGCCCTTAACTTGTTTGTTTACCACAATGCCAACAGCATGCTGGGTAACGTTGTAGACTCTCCCAGTTTTGCCATGGTAACACTTGTGGGGCATTCCTTTTTGAACAGTACCCATTCCCTTGATGTCTACGATATCACCTTTCTTATAGATTCGCATATACGTGGCCAAAGGAACAACTCCATGTTTTCTAAAAGTCCTAGAGAACATATATCGGGTACCTCTCCTCTTTCCCTTTGTGTTCGTCATTTTGGCGAATTATTGGAAGATGGCAGTTCCAGCCGAAAAAGGCGCATCCAGAGAATTCTAAGCACAATGGCAGCCTGGTGTTTGGCGACAGAGGGGATTTCCATTGACTCTCACGTCACATGCAGCTGCGTATTCCATCTAGGGGTAAGGCTGAGCTAAGATGCTCGGTGTCTCCAGACCTCAGTTTCTTTTACTGTAAGTCATATCTCATGGTAGTACTTTTTATTGTCCTCCTGTAGCTGCAGAGAAGTACAGTGAATCTACTTTTGGTTTCACCTCAATCCAAATGCAACCTGAACCCTCCTGAAGTAAAAGAGGATGGATGGAAGTTAATATCAAGTATGCCTGAGGATCCTGAACCCCAAATCGTGAGAATTCCAGAGCTAGGGGAAAACTTAACAATAGGTGAGTTTGTACTAACTATGATTTAGCCCCCCATTCATCCAGCTATCTGGCCATCAACATTTGTTAAGCATTTAAATGGGTCACAGAGCAATGCACTAGGCAACAGTCAATCATTTGAGATAAATGAACATATAAAGTTCAAGGCCACACTTCAAAGCATACATTTCCTGTTGCCTTAATTCTCAACAGGAATGGAGCATAATTTCATTTCTGTGTAAAACTTGCTTCATGGGAGTCTTGACGTGAGTCCTGTTGAAAGCCCCTATAAGGAACAGTCAAGAGTCCCTGACATTTTCTCTGGACAATTCAAACCAGAGGCTTTTAGAATGCTCCACAGATTGTTGCCAGAGCTCCCATTTACTTGCAAATTCACTTGACTACCAAAAGTGAAATGAGGAGAGCAGCCAGTCTTGTAAATAGAAAGAGGTCATTATTGCGCTGATGGAAACAAGCAGCCCAGACCCTTCCACCAAACTAACGCATTCTCCCAGCCCCTTTTCAGTTTGTTTCACATTTTGGAAAGAAGGAGTGGACAGATTGGGTGACTTGCCCAAGGCCACAAAATGTGCCACAACCGAGGTTTGGAATGAGACATGTCGTTCCTGGTTTGCAGTACCTTTCCCTCACAGTCCTACCTCTCTGTGGCTACAGGGATACCAGGGTTGCCATGAAGACAAAAAGGAACAAAGTAGAAAGTGTCATGCAGCTGTATTATTTTTATAGCCCTATTGTATGTGACATCTTCCTGTTGTGAATTTGCTCTGTAGATGAAGAAAGGTAAGGATTTCATCATTCGGAGAGCAAATAAGATCTGGTCACCAGTCCTGGAATTTATGGGAGCGCAGCCAGTGCTTGAGACTTTGAAAACGGAATGCTGATGGGCTTCGCCTCCAGCCCTGCCTCAGCTTGAGCCAACCATGTCAAAGGCAAGCAACTTAGCCGTGTACTATGGAGCAGAAAATTAACTCAAGGTCAGCAGTCCCAAGAGTGGAGATGTGAACAATGCACTGTGAATGCTCAAATGTATCTCAGCCTCAGTACCCTAACCATCCCAAAATACTGACCAGCTTCATGAAATGAATATGAATTGTCTTACCTAGCACTCTTGTAATTCACTAAGATGAGAAGGCAGCCCTGAGCCTCAAATTCCTTAACCAACTCTTGCTAACTCCCAACCTTTGGGGTCACAGGGCACTGGATGGATCCTGTGCTTCAGCCGGTCAGGACCTGGCTGGATCCAAGCCTTGAATGAACAGACCAACAGAAGCTATGTTTTTCTACACTTCCCTGCACACCACTCATGTCTGGAATTCCTATCTTGACCACAGCCTGGAGGATGGCCTCTCCCCAGCATCTATGAAAACCATACCTGATGTTCAAACACACATCAGATGCCCATTGGGTCCTGTCCTCAGACCTTCTGGCTAACCTGGCTGAAGTAGCCTCTGCAACCTGGGTTGTTTGCCTTTCACCTAAGTCTGTATCTTAGATTTTTTTTCTTCTTTCCACCAGCGTAAGTTTTGGCAAGTACAGCAAGTGTGCCCACTCCCATTATGACATACATGGTCAGGGTCAGGGTGGAGTTAGGTGCAGGATCATGTATTAGAAACTGTAGAAGTAGTAAGGTTTTTTTTTATTTTGTTTTTTTGTTTTTGTTTTTTGTTTTGGTATAAATGTATGGAGTACAAATGTAATTTTGTTACATGAATATATTGAGTGATGGGAAAGTCAGGGCTTTTAGTATATCCATCACCTGAATAACATACATTGTATCCATTAAGGAATATCTCATCATTCACCTCCCTCCCTTATCCTTCCAAGTCTCCAGTGTCTATCCTTCTAGACTCTACATCCCTGTATACACGTTATTTAGCTCCCACTCATAAATGAGCACATGTGGTATTTGTCACCCTGTTTCTGAGCTGTTTCACTTAAAATAATGACCTCCTGTTCCATCCATGTTTTTGCAAAAGACATGATTTTATTCTTTTTATGGTTTAATAGTATTCCATTGTGTATATATGCCACATTTTCTTTATCTGATCATCCACTGATGGACATTTAGGTTGATTTCATGACTTTGCTATTGAGAACAGTTCTGCAATAAACACATGAGTGCAGTAATCTTTCTGGTATAATGATTTCTTTTTCAAGACATGAAGTAGATACCCAGTAGTGGAATTTCTGGATCAAATGGTAGTTCTATGCTTAGTTCTTTGGGTAATCTGTAGCTGTAGTCCAGGGATTGGCAGGGCGAGTTATACACGCTCTCTTCCTAGGGCCTGTACCTCAGCTTCCTGGAGAAATGGCCTTGATTACTCTGATGACTATAACCAGTGCAGTACCTCCCTTAGATCTGGCAGCCAGGGCCCTGCCCCGTGTCTCATGCTTTAGAAGTTTCTGCCTTGACCTGGCCTGCTCTGATCCTGCCAGATGAGTGAGGAGCCCATAGGTCTGAGGGGCATGCTTGCCCAGTCTACACACTGTCTTTTCTAGACCACTCTCTGGAGTCCTGGGGCCCTGTAATTTTCATCCAAAAAGCTCAAGGCCAAATTCTAGGACTTGCCTGATGCCTTTCCTCATGTTTGTCCTGGAGTAATAGCAAATGGGTGCTTTGTGGGAGGCAGATGGTAGGGGTTGGGGGCTGTGCACCAGTGGGCTGAGGTGTCCAACATCTGTGCATGAGGTCCCCATGATGTGGGTTATAGCCCCTGTGTGTACTCCTGCCCAGATGCCCATGCAGGCCACAGGGTGAGAAACCCCACATATTCTTTTCTGGAATGCTTTTCTATTCCCATCGGCTAGGTCAGCTCATCAATTCTCATGGTTTCAAATACCAGCTTCATACTAATGACACCTAAATCTGTATTTGTCTCTGCTGAACTCAAGAATATTTCCTTGATAATTTCCACTTGGATATCACAGATAACCCAGACTAACATGGTTTAAACAGATTTCTTAATATCTTCCCCGAGATTATTGTGTTTCCACCTCCAGTCTTCACCATCTTAGTAAACAATGTCACCATCCACTCAATGGCTCAAGATGAAGGACCTAGAAGCATCCTTATTGGAACCCTTCCTTTATTCCCTGATATCAAACCCATCATCAGATTCTCCTGGTTCAAGCTCAAATGTCTTTTCTCTCCCTCTCTGCTGCTATCCCTTTGATTCAAACCACCATTGTCTCTTGCCTGTACTACTGAGATAACCTCCTCAATGGTTGCTCTGCTTCCACTGCTGGTCTCCTACAATCCATCCTCCTCATAGTGACAAAAGTGCTTTTCTGTTCCTGTGAGCTGGATCGTGCCCTTCTCCTGCGTGAAAGGGACAAATGACTTCTCACAGCCTTGTGAGCATGGCCCTTGCCTGCCTCCCCCTCCTCCTCTCATGCACTCTTCCTTCTTCTGCATACCTCTTCAGGCTGGCCCTTCAGTTCCTGCAGCACGGAGGCCTTTCTACACCTTGCACACTCATTGGCATCTCACATGGGTTCTCTGCTGAAACACTGACTCTGAGAGTCTTCCTTGATTTATCTAGTTAAAGATCACTCATTCCCTGCATTCATTCTCCTTCTCAGCCCCTTCTGTGTCCTCAGCATAGCACTTAATGTATTTGAAATTATTACATTGTTTTGTTTTTTGTTCTTTTGAGACAGAAGCTCACTCTGTCACCTAGGCTAGAGTGCAGTGGCGTGACCATGGCTTCAAATTCTTGGCTTCAAGCAATCTTCCCACCTCAGCCTTCTGACTAGCTGCGACCACAGGTGCATGGCACCATGACCACCTAATTTTTCATTTTTTGTGGAGACAGAGTTCCACTCTGTTGCCCAGGCTGGTCTCAAACTCCTGATCTCAAGCGATCCTCCCACTTCAGCCTCTCAAAATGCTGGGATTATAGGCATGAGCCATTGTGCCCAGCCAAAATTAGTATTTCAAATCATATGTGTTTTAAATTGTCTATCCTACTAGCATATAAGCTCTTTAAAGGCAAGGGCTCTGACTGTGTTGTTCACAGTTTTCTCCCCTGTGCCCAAGGCAGTGCAAGGCATGTAGCTGGCACTGGATAAACATTTGTTATGTGTACAATGAATACCAGGGAAGGATTGTTGGGTGTGGCACACAGATAAGTGGGAATGCCATCTTCTATGTCCCTCGGGGACTCAGGCCCACTCATTTTTCCACACGCCAGAGTCAACCACTGATGTTTCAATTTCCCTTTTCTCCTGATCACTCGTGTTGGTTTCTAGATCCTCTGAATGTGGCCTCAGAGGGTCCCAGTTAATCTGTGTCTAAGGAAAGAATGTAAGACCCTGGCTAAAGCTTAAGCTAAGAAATTCCACTAGGCCTTAGCTATTGAAGGAAACAGATTCCCACCCAAGAGTAACAGGTTACAGCTCTGCTTACACGGACAGACCCGTCCTCAGAGAGCCCCGTGGGGTTGCTGAGGCACAGAATTTACAGAAAGCCTTTCTGTTTGGGGTGATGGGTTTTCTCTGCTTTGTTGTCTTGTGTGTTCAGTGGCTTGTTCCTAACTCGCGGCCAATCACCACACTGCCAGATGGTGCAAAAGATTTACCGGAATTTCGTTTTCAAATAAACCACAAGCTTGGATGAGCTAATGTTGTTCCACATAAAAAAGCCACAAAACTGGACAAATTAACGTTGTTTCAAGAAAAGAAACTTGTCCCGGCCATCAGGTCTGCCCTCTCAGGGGGCACCAATAGCTGCACCAAGACACTGCGGATGCCCCTGCCTCCTTTACCGCTGACTCCACAGAATAACGTAGGGGGAATTTTATTTTCCGGTGGAACCGAATCAGTTCTGTCAAGTTCATCTCAGTTACACCAAGAGCCTGAGGATGGCAATGCCTCTTCCAGCCTGTCAGCAATGGCTGCAGTCTCTCCCAGCACTGCCTATGAGCGCTCCCCCCAGACAGGGCCACTAGCCCAGCAGGTCAGCTTGGGCTGCTTAGCAGGGACATTTAGCATGATTTATAAACCACAGTGGCATGGGTGGGAGTGGCTTCCGGGAAGGCCCCACCCTCAGCAGCAGTAGCCATAAAGTCTAATGGAAAAAGCTTCCAAGATTGGGATCCTGGATTCTCACCCCTGCTGTACCACTTAGTGGCAGAATCATGAACAAATTGAAAGACTCTAAAGAACATGATTTTCTCATTCTTAAGATGGAAATAGGCTGGGTGCAGTGGCTCACACCTGTAATCCCAGCACTTTGGGAGGCCGAGGCAGGAGGATAACTTAAGGCCAGGAGTTTGAGACAAGCCTGGGCAACATAGCAAGAATGCCCCACTGCCCTTCTCAACAACAAAAAAGAGCCAGATGTGGTGGCACATGCATATTGTCCTAACTCAGGAGAATGAGGCAGGTGGATTGCTTGAGCCAAGGAGTTCAAGGCTACAGTAAGCTATGATCGTGCCAGCGCACTCCAGCCTGGGTGACAGAATAAGATCCTGTCTCTAAATAGATAAATAAATAAATAAAAATTTAAAAGATAGAGATAATAATATTAAGCCAACAAGGTTGTTGTAAGGACAAAACTGATTTAATAGGTAAAGTCCTTTAGTGCTGTGCTCAACACACAAGAAGGGCTCCTCCCTACATGTGGACACTACATGGGATGATGATGATGACAATGTCAGCCATGTGGCTGCCCCTCATCTTACAGCACTTATCTTGTCCATCTGGTGCTAAGGAGCCAGTCTCAGAGGAGGTATGTCATCTGCTTCCTATGGTCAGCTGAGTTGAACAAAATACCACGAAGTGATTCAAGCCAGGAAGTCAATCAATATAACCCAAGCTGAAAGAGCCCTTCTTTAAAGAATCTAAAGAATTGCTTCATCTTTCCTCCCTCCTTTTCTCAACTAAACAACAAAATGTTTTGCCTTAAGAATTAGATGCCTTAAGAATTTTGTTTTAAATTAGAATTTTATAAATGTCCTTCCTCTCTGAAATTTTATATTATAAATATATGCAGAAATACTCTAAAGGGATGTCTGTGATCTGGGTGTTGGAATTTCATCTTGCTACATGGGATAATGAAATATGGAACTTATTTGAGCAGAGATTCAGGTCTATTGAATTGAGAATTTTAACCAAAATAACTACTGCTTACTGAGCACTTTCTAAGCTAAACGACTTTATATACTTTATTTTATTGATACTTTATTTTATTTATATTTATACTTTATTTATGCTTACTACAAATGTATAGTTTCTCCATTTTGCAAATGAAAATTCTAAAGAAAAAATTTACTAGTTGTAAAAAGGCCATATCTGCTTGACCATAAGAGCTGTTTATGCTAGTCTGTCTCACTAACAAATTTTTAGATAGAAGTCACTAGAGATGAACATTAAGCTAACCTTAAAAGATAATGATGGAGAAAAAGAAAACATTCAAAATGCTTTACAAGTTTTACTTTAGTCTTCACAACCACCCTATGAGGTAGCAGCTTTTGTTGCCTTCATTTTACGGATGAGAGAACCAAGCAGAGAAATCAGTTGTGTGCCAGACTCACATAGCTGGTGGCAGATAGCAGAACTGGGATTCAAACCCAGGCAGTTTGACCTTGAGCTTTGTGTTATGCTGTCATAGGCGGGGGTCAGCCTCCTGAAGCCTTGCACAGGGAAGGAAATGTTCCCTACCTTGTGCATTAGGCAAGCTGCCCTGAACTTCTTGCAGCACCCACCACAGTGTAACCCACCAACTCCATAGGAAACCTCGCTTATGCACCCAGATCTGGGCTGTGATTTGCTACAGAAAGACAAGAAGTGGCCTGTGGCTTCTTGCTGGGCATGTTGAAAAGCATGGCAGGTGGGAGTGCAAGCCATGATTAATTGTTTGCTGATGTGGAAAGTCTATAAAGTTTGAACTAGATTTCTCAGAAATATGAAGAGGGACAAATAATTTCTGGTCCATTAAACCTTTCCTTACAGGGCTTCATATTGTTTTCTCAGGGGTTTTGTTTGTTTGTTTGACCTCAGAATGTGAGCAATAATGTATCTTTTTTTCCCTTTCTGGCCAAAACCAAACCTTCCGACTTCTCAGTTGATATAAGTGTGTCCTTTCTCCCACCCCTCAGACTTGTTTCATTTCTTTTTTTTTTTTTTTTTCTAAGATGGAGTCTCACCCTGTCACCCAGGCTGGAGTGCAATGGCGCAATCTTGGCTCACTGCAACCTCCGCCTCCTGGGTTCAAGCAATTCTCCTGCCTCAGCCTACATAGTAGCTGGGATTATAGGCGCTCGCCGCCACGCCCGGCTAATTTTTTGTATCTTTAGTAGAGATGGGGTTTCACCATGTTGGCCAGTCTGGTCTCAAACTCCTGACTTCGTGATCCGCCTGCCTTAGCCTCCCAAAATGCTGGAATTACAGCAGGGCCACCGTGTCCGGCTGACTTGTTTCGTTTCTTACAGCTAAAATGAGGTTTGGAGAAAGCTCTGTTCATTTTGAAGCCTCAGTCTTCACCCCAGCACTCCTGGATCCTGGCTGGACCCTGGAAGAGAGCTATGATTACCCGAGATAGGAAAACCCCGGCAGCTCAGCTACAGGCCTAAATAAACAGTGAATCTTCTTGCAAGCAGCCCAGCTGGGCTTCAAATGCCCCCAGAGTCTCCTTCAGCCTGGTGCGTGGGCTCTGTGGGGCCTGCATTTCAGAGCCTCCTGTGGTGCTTCCCCTTCCAGGGCAGGCCCCACTGGGCACTGACTCAGGGCTTATTCTTTACTAGAAGTTCCGGATGAAGCAATGCACGGGAGAGAGTCACTATTTCTGCTCCCTAACTCTGACCATGACTCATTATTCAGCAAACACCAAACGGTTCCACATCCTCCTCCCGAGAAGGAGGCACAGAGCCCATTACATAAGCAGCAGTCTACAGCTGCTCTTGGGTAATTGAAAGTGAAGCCCTCGACTGGAGGCCCTGCTGGGATGGCATGACTCTCTCCTCACCCCTTGATACCAATCTTTATGAGCAGAGAAACCCTCTCCAGGAGAGGGCCCCCAAAGCCAGGGGGTTTGTTTTTTGCACAGTAGGCCTGATGTTTGGAATAGCTTGTATTTTCTGCCTTGTTAAAACCTGGCCCTTCCGTAGTGTCTCTGATCTTATCTCTCGATGAGCCAAAGCTGAGCTGCGGGAGGCAGAATCTGCCCAGCGTGCTGAGCAGAGGAGGAAACATGGCCTGGGGTTTCTGTGCCCAGGGACCCACCCAAGAAGGACCACCCAGGAACGATCATCTTAGGGAGAGGATTCACAAGAGCTGTGTTTGTTTAATAAGCTCAGCACTGCGATCATAGAAAATAGAGTTGAACTGCAAAGCTCAGAGTAAAGGGGACGGTCGTTGATCTGGTTCAGGGATAGGAAAAGTAACTTTAAATTGATCTGAAAAAAAAAAAAAATACAGAGGGGTTAAAAGAGATCATCTCTGGGCTCAGTAATCCTGTCTTCTTTTCCAGCCTACACTACCAGGCAATTACTTTTCAGGAGTGCCAAACAAATTCTGAACATCCTTATCTGGAACCTGTTTCATGCAGAGAAGACCTGCTTGTAAACACAACAGAAGTACAAGCTGATGAAGAGAAGGCTATCTTTTTGAATGCTGCTCCTGGGGGACTGGGAGGTCTGCTAGCCCTGGCTCCTCGGGCAAGACCACAGCCCTGTAACTGGGCCTTGCTCTCTGCTTTGGCTGAGCTGGGAACGGCCAGCAAGGGAGGAGTCGCGGGTGAGGGAGCACACTGGCCTCCACCTTGGCAGTGCTGCTGTCCCCAAGGGAAATGTTCCAGGAAATGTCCTCAGCACCACAGAAAACTGAGGTCCTGGAGAAAACTGGCCTAAGGAGCTCAGAAACGCCAGTAAAACTGGGGCATTTGGGTAAGAAGAGGAGATGGAATGGCATTATTGGATGATTCAAATGTGGTGTGTTGTTATGGTTCCCAGTCTTCCTGAAAGTCACAGACATGGTGTATGGGCTGAATTGTGTCTCCCTAAAACTCACATGTTGAGTACAGTACTACAAAATGTATTTGAAGACAGAGCCTTTGAAAGGGTAATTGAGTTAAAATGAGATCTTAAGGCGGTCCCTAATCCAAGGTGATTGGTGTCCTTATAAACAGAGAGGACACCACAGAAGGAAGACCCTGCAAAGATAAAGGGAAGAGACAACTATCTGCAAGCCGAGGAGAGAGACTTCAAAAGAAACCAGCTCTACCAACACCTTGATCTTGGACTTCTAACATCTAGAACCATGAGAAAATAAATGTATGTTGTTTAAGCCACCCCGTCTATAGTATTAATACTTTGTTACGGCAGTCCAAGCCGAGTAACGTACAAGGTGACCCTGCAATTCCCTAGATTTGGAGTGCTTGGCTTTTGTAGCTCAAAGCCTGTCTCTTTTACAGGTAGCTCTCGGAAGACAAGTGAGGGGACACGTAGAAAGGGAGGTCCTTCTTCCCCCACTGCAATCCCTGAGCATGGATGGAGATGGGAGGGCTGGGATCCTCAGTTCCCATCTCTCTCCCAGAAGGGAGAGTCTCCCTGAGGCACTAGTAAGGAAGTGATCTGGACCTGGACCTTCCACTCCGGGACATTTTAACCAGCCCTGTGTCAACAGAGCATGCACAACCCAGACGACATTTTTTTTGAGCCCCACTTTATAGCCTCGTTTACCTGGAGCCTGGCTGGGCTCCATCAGCCCCTATTCAGTTAAGAAACTGCCAAAGGATCAGTTTATCCATATGCCTGGAGGATATTAAGGGAAATGAATCTTGTGTTCGGTGGAGAGGGCCTCAGTGGACACTTCCAAAAGGAACCCTGATTCACAGTATTCGATACTTGGTTATTGGCTTCGGTAGAGCTTGGTTTTGCATTCTGTCTTCTGAGAGGCAAGTACTGGACACCAGAAGCAGCAGGATAATGACCCTGAAGGAGTCCTGACTGCCGCCCCCTGACCACTACCACCAGAGAATTGGTTCCAGCTTTACTCTCTTCTGACTTTCCAGAAATCTGGCATTTTAACTAGCTATTTTGTGTTGGCCTCCTTTCTTCCTTTCTAAAAAGTATGTTTTAATTAAATGTTCTTTGGTTCCTGGTTAGGCTAACCCCAAAGGTTGGTGTCCCTGGTGTGGGCGGGAGTTGGTGTCCCTGGTGTGGGCGGGAGAGGTTGAGTTCACACCGCCTTTCAAAGCAGTGTCAGTCCCTTCTGCAGTCTGCGAAGCCCATGTGAAGGGAAGACAATGGGTTACTGAGGGCCACAGAGCCATGTCCCCTCACACTGCTCTCCCCTCAGGGCTGCTAGGTGTGGGTGGGGCCTGAGACAACACTTAAAACAGAGAGGCCTTCAGAAGGAAACAGTGCAACCAGCGTCTCAGCACATCCGGCAATTCAGAGAGGAAGTATATTCTACAACAAAAATTAAACCCTAAACCTATAGGTACCAGCTCCATCCTGCCATAAATGCCTCATATGCTTGGAACTTCCAACACAGCCCCGAGAATGCGGCTCGCTCCCACGCGCTGACGGCAGGCCTGGCCCTCCGCCAGGGAGTTCAGTTGCAAAGCTGGAAACTCCCTAACTTAAAACAATGTCTTGGTGTTTTCTGCTTCATACGGGCTCAGAAGGAAGGTAAAAAGCTCAGTAAATTTGTTGTTTGATGTCTCACTCTGAGTACTGTGTGTTTCATCTGCCTTCACTATCTCACAATTATCATCAAGTTGCCGGCTATAAAAGGCAGGGGCTACAAACACAGTGAGCCAAATGCCGTACTTGCTTCCTATCTGTGGTCCATTGCATAGCAGGGTGCTTGGGTGCTGCGTAAGACAATTCTCCCCACCGCCTCCAAAAAAATAGGACATGGTCCACTGCAGGAGTTCATAATCTAGGAGCCCAGAAAATCCAGACTCATCATCCCTTCAGGTACGCATTGCTAAAACCCATTTTCTTCTTATTTCTTCATCTTTTTCCTCATCTTTCCCCATCTCTCTGCTTCCTCCTGCTTCATTCCCTCCTTGCTGTCTTCCTCTTTCTGGTCCTCCTTTATGGGGCTAGAGGTAAGAGCGCACAGCTCATCTTTCACTGCTGTCAGGGTCAAGAGTAAAGAGGAGTGACTTGCAGTTGTCTTTGCAGTAATCTTCCCTTCCCAACCCTACTTATCTTAGCTGAAGTTGGGTTTTAGGACAAGAGGTTGATCAAGAAGGTAAAAGGAATAAATGCAAGAACACCACATCAAAAAGTATTTGCTAGCACTGAAGAATATGGGTGAAGACAAAAACGGTCAGTCATGGAATTCCAGAGCTAACGACGACTTTGGGTGCCGTGAACTTATCTCCCTACTTTACAGATAAGAAAAATGAGACCCAGGAAGTTTGGTGACTTACGCAAGGAGACAGAGTAATCGTCAAAGGCTCTAGACTCAGCCCTTCTTGTTTCTAAGTTGGTGCTTCTAAGTCAATGCAGCTAGATAACAAAAGTCTGTCATTAGGAAGATCATCCACGGGCCTAATCCTACCCCACCTTCACCTTCATTTGCGAGTTCTTTCCTCTTATCCCATTATATTAAAGGAAATTCCCCAAGGATGTTACTGTAAGCTGCTATCTGTCAATTACGTCTCCATGTAAATGAATCATGTGGGGATGGTGGAAAGGAGAGAGCACTTAGTTAGGAGTCCTGCCCTGTCTCCAATGATCCAGATAGCCTTGAAAAGGCATTTAGCAAAATGATTGAAACCACTGCTGTTCAATACAATTATAATTTAGCAAGCCATGAATGTATGCCACTGTGTAATTTTGAATTTTCTTATAGTCACATTTTAAAAAGTAAAACGAAACAAATGGGATTACTTTTAATAATATTTTTTATTGGACCTGATCTATCCAAACTATTATTATTTCAGCATGCCCTCAATAAAAAATGTATTAATGAGATTTTTTACATTCTTTTTTTTTTTTTTTTGGTACCAAGTCTTTGAAATCCTGCATGTGTTTTACAAACGCAGCGTACCCTGGTTCAGACTAGCCATTCAAATGCTCAGTGGCCACCTGGGACTAGTAGCTTCTACATTAGACAGAAAAGACCTAGAGTGGCTTTCTCATCTATAAAAATGAAAAAAGTGACACTATCAGGGGTTTTCTAACTGTCTCTGCTTAGAGTCCTAAGAATTCCATAAAGGTACCTCAATGAGTGTCTGTGTGTATGTGGGTAGGGGGAGGGAGGTGAATTTTGGTGCAGTAGGGAAAGCCAACTTTGGTTCATCTACTACCATTTCATGCCAAATACTTCCAGAACTAACTGTTTTTATATATCGAGCTTTGGCCTGAGAGTTTGTTGGGAGATGAGATTCCATGGCTAAATAAAGAAACTAAAAACCCTTGCACAGCATAAGCTGTGACCTGCACTGACAGTCCCAGATTCTGGAGAGCCTGCAAGAGGAATCGACAGCCATTTGCCAGGGAAGAAAAGGGCCAGGTGACAAGCACGGGATCAGCCCCACACTCCAGCTGGCCGTAAAAGACATATGGCCTCACGGCTGTGGCCTATCAACTACACACACTGACTCCCTCCCGCCTGGTCAGGTTCATAGATAACAGTTTGAGTTATCGGTCTGGGCTTTGCCCAGTGGACCTGTCCTGGGGCCCTATCCAGGATAAAGCGTCTAGAATCTGGGCTGATTGATACATAGAGGTCACAGAAGCCCAGGCTTTCTGCAGAACACAGAGCTTTGGCTCTCTTACTCCCAGAATGTCCCAGCTTGAGGACTCTGCCCATGGGGGTTCTGTATGTGGCCCCAAGAGTTTTTCCTGCTCTCCTCATTTTAAACAGTGACATATAAGCAAGAGCACAACAGCTGCAAGATTTAAACAGCTGTATCAGCAAAGGATGCAGTTGTTGGAGGGTATCATTAAAGCCAGCTTCAAGTGCAGCCGCCAGCACACCCACTCACTTCCCGGGGCCAAGCCATGTAAGATGGACATTGTGGCTGCAGTCCTTTGAAACCCAACTGCTGAGGACAGGCACACTTTTTTTATTATTATTATCCTTCCATTTAATGAGTGATTAAGCAGCTTTACTGAGTTCAGTTAGACACATGGTCCCCACCCTTCTGGAACTTTTACAATATTATGGTAAAACAAAGATGTCCTCCTCATCTACTGGCTAAGGATTCCCAGAGTCTTAGGCCAGCGAGAGATGAGCAAAATACACAGCAGTCCCTGGTGTGTTTATATTACCAACGAGATAATTAAAAACATAGCCTGTACATTCCCCACTTTCCAACTCTTTTATTTCCCTGTTCTAGTGGTATGTGGGTCTTTAGGTTGTGTATTGTAATATTATGATGTAATAGGGAATATATATTTTGATCTTCATATCTGGTTTCTGGCCAGGAATCTTGAAACCCTTGGAATTTTCTATGTGATAAGAGCAATAAAGGTCTTTTGTTACTCATAACAAACTCCTTTCAAACACACCTGAGTTTAATAATGAGGTGACTTTTGGAAAGCCCCAAAGGATGGGAGGCTGGTTGCCGGGGAAACCAACCCTGTGATTAGAGGATTGCAACTTTCAGCCTCACCCCTCAACCTCTGGGGAGGGAAAAGGGGTGGGAGATTGAGTTAATCATGAATGATCAATGATTTAATCAATCATGCTTATGTAATTAGGCCTCCAGAAAAACTCAAAGAGTTGTATCTGGCTGTTCAGTTGTATCCTTTAACATAGCCTTTGTAATCAACCAGTAATCTAGTAAGTAAACTGTTTTCTTGGGTCTGTGAGCAGCTCTAGCAAATTACTGAACCCAAGAGGAGGATCATGAGAACTTCTGATTTGTAGCCAAGTGGGACAGAAGTTGTGGTTAACATGAGGACCTACTGCTTATGATTGGCATCTGAAGTCGGGGGCAATCTGGTGGGATTGAACCCTTAACCTGTGATGTCTGTGCTAACTTGGACTGGTATCAGGATTATATTGAACTATAGGACACCCAGTTGTTATCTGCAGAGAATTAGAGAATTGCTTGGTGTGGGTAAAAAAGCCCATACATTTTAATGGCCAGAAATGAAGTACTGAGTGTTTTGAGTGACAGTATAGTGAAAAACTATATAAATATATATATATGTAATGCATGTGTGTGTGTGTGTAAAGCTGGATTTCCCAATACAAGTTTAAGCAGAAATCTTCAGAGAGAGCTCTAGATGCTTCTCCAGGTATAAGGGAAGATAACACCTAAGTGCCTAGCAATATACAATTCATAATGATAGCCCTTTCAATATGCCAGACACAGGCCTGCGCACTTACTATGACATGTTATTTCACTGAATTTCATAACAACCTTCATCAGTAGCCGTGATTTAGAGAAGAGGAAAGTGTCTCAGTGAGATTAGGACATTTTCCCAGTATCACAAAGTTAGAATGCAAAAGAACTTGGATTCTAAAGCAAGCTTCAGCGATATGCCAGAGCCCATGTGCCTTATGTCAAGCATTCTTTTGCCATCCTTGAGGTAAGAGAACACATTTTTTAAAAAAGAAAATTCTGGGCCGGGCGCGGTGGCTCATGCCTGTAATCACAGCACTTTGGGAGGCCAAGGCGGGTGGATCACTTTGAGGTCTGAAGTTCCAGACGAGCCTGGTCAACATGGTGAAACCCTGTCTGTACTGCAAATACAAAAATTAGCCAGACGTGGTGGTGCAGGCCTGCAGTCTCAGCTATTCGGGAGGCTGAGGCAGGAGAATTGCTTGAATCGAGGAGGCAGAGGGTGCAGTGAGCCGAAGCAGTGCCACCGCACTCCAGCCTGGGAGATAGAGCAAGACTCCGTCTCAATAAATAAATAAATAAATAAATAAATTTAATTTAATTAAAAAAAAAGAAAATTCTGTAGAAATTCTTCGACCCTAATAGTAGAAGACAGGGCAAGTTAGTATGTTCCTGCTCAGTATTTGTTAATTTGGGATGGAGTATTAGTTCAATGATGCTTAGGTTTGACAGACACAGAGAAAATCTCCATAATTACAAAGTAACTATTAGTCTGAAACAACACCTTTCCTTCAGTAGGAGACCCCTTTCCTCCTTTGTAAGACACATGTCTCTCCTACCACCACTTAGTTGGTGCTCACCAAAGGCCTGGTCTTACGTCTTATTTCTACAGGAAAAAAATTGGGACAAATGGCTTGATAAGTTATTTTTCTGATATGTGGATTTCACTGTATTAAATCTTGCAAAGCTTTTCAAGTGAATTACATTCAGTTTTACATTTAATAAATTAGTTTCCCCGAAACAGATAAGAGAAAGTGAAATTTAGATTTCCCAGTAACAATCAAGTAAAAGCA
Source organism: Trachypithecus francoisi (assembly GCF_009764315.1). Classification (NCBI taxonomy): domain Eukaryota; kingdom Metazoa; phylum Chordata; class Mammalia; order Primates; family Cercopithecidae; genus Trachypithecus; species Trachypithecus francoisi. The sequence goes on from NW_022681456.1 coordinate 105,005,616, forward strand.
TCAGGACCTGAGGATCTGACTCACACTGCCTCATAGCTCAGACATCCTCTGACACAAATGTGTTAATCAAGAAAACCAGCTGAAAAGCACCTGGGTTCCCAAATATTTGCATTCTAATAGGGGCCCCTTGAAAACCAAACTTTTCCAGACCAAGTACTGAGACTGGAAGGATGGAGTGACCTGTAGTTGGGCAAATGCTTTAGCTGAGAGTTGCCATTTTCCTGGATGTTCATTTCACACCTTCTCTCGTCTGAAAATTCCAATGCTTCCTCTGATCTTCACTGCCAACTTACAACCTTTTATCTAGTTCACTGAAAGATAGAAACAATCTGGAGGGAGTCCCAGTGTCAGCCACATCTCCCTCCATAGCGGCATCTGTCTCCATACATCCTGCTTTCTCTCCATGAACTGAGGATGACTTGTCTCTGCTTCTATCCAAGTCTAAGCCCTCTACTTGATCATCCTCTCTCAATTTTTCATTCACATCCTTTAATTTCCTCTCTCCTGTATCAATATTTTTTTTCCCTTTTCTACTGGACCATTTCCACCAGCATACAAATGTGCCATTTCACTCATTCTTAAAACAAAACCAAAAAAGAAAAACCCTCCTGTTCCTATGTTATTCTCTGGCTTCTGCCATATTTCTCTACTTCTTTTTATAGAAAATGCCTCAAAAGAGTTATCTTCACTCACCATCTTCTATTCTCCTCCTCCTGTTTCTTGAAGTAGCCAATATATAAATTCCCAATTCTTTCTTATGTGACCAATTATGACATTTAACACAGTTGCCCACTTCCTCCTCCTTCAAACAGTTTCTTTCCCTGGCTTTCCGGATGTCAAGGTCTTTGGCCATGTGTCTGTATTTTCTGATAGTTTGTCTGCATATTTAAATATTGCATGGCCTCAAGCTTGGTCACTGGTCCTCTCCTCTTCTGTGTCTGTTCTCCCTTGGAAATCTCATCAGTTTCATTTTCAAATACCGTCTTTACACAGATGACCACTGAATGTATGTCTCCAGCCAAGACCATTCTCCTTAACTCCAGACTTCTTCAACCAACTGCCCATTTGATATCTCCATGAAGTTGTTTCAGCCATCTCAACATTAACATCAGACTTAACATATCATCTTGAACCTCTTCTTTATACTGTCTTCTCTAAGTAAATGACAACTCCATCCTCCCAGCTTCTCAGAGTCAAAACCTTGAAGGCAGGAAAATGAGGATTAAGAAATAGTATCTATTGCATAGGGCTATTGCAAAGATTGAGTCAATATTTGTCAAGAACTTGGAACAGTGCCTGCCATATAATTAGTATTACATAAACTTTTGTTAAACAGCTAAAGTAAGTAATCATTTTTGACCCTTCTCTTTCTCTCTCACACCCTATATCTAATCATCAGTTACTCATGTTGGCTTTTCCTTAAAAACATATACAAAACATGATCACTTCTCACTGCTAACACCCTGATCTAAGCCACAACCACCTCTTACCTGGATTACTGCAATAGCATCTTGAGTGGTCTCCCCACTTCTACCTCTACTCTACTATAGCCAACCCTCAACACAGTAGCCAGAGTAATCCCTTTATTTAAAAAGTCAGATTATGTCACTTCTTTGCTCAAAGTCCTTCAATAGCTCCTACTTCACTCAGACTAAAATCCAAAGGCCTTAAAATGCCCTGCAAGGCCCTTCATGCTCTACAAGCCACATCACCTCTGCTTCTTTGAACTTATCTCTACCATGTACCCCTTATATTCTGTGCTACAGCTACATGCTTTTCCTCCTTTCTCTTGCTTGAATATGCCGAGAATCCTCCTGCCCACAATCTTTGTATTTCCTGTTCTCTCTGCCTGGGTTGCTTTTTTCCAAGTTAGCTGCACAGTTCCCTCCCTCGTTTCCTTCAGACACATTTAAATGTCATTCTGTTAGGAAGGCCTTGGCTGGCCACTCCTATCTAATTGTAACTGCCACTTCCACATTCCCACATTCTCCTTTTCACTTTTCAAGGTTTTCCAAAACTCTCACAGCTTAAGTATCAGTGTCTCTTTGCCTATTGTTTGTTTCTCTCCCAATACAATCTATGCCCCACGAGGGCAGAGACTTTGTTTGTACAGTGCTGTGTTTCCAATACCCAGATCAGCACTTGGGACAGAGCAGACACTGAATAAATATTGGTTGAAGAATTAATACATGAAGCCCCATTGCCTGTGTACGTACCCACTTGCTCCCTCATAAGGTTGGCTTTTGTGTGCACACAGCCCAAGGAGCACACATTTCAGAAAAATTCTGAGCCATGAGATACTTCATACTCAATTTCTGCCAAGAAAGATTAAAAAAAAAAAAAAAAGCCGGGCGCGGTGGCTCAAGCCTGTAATCCCAGCATTTTGGGAGGCCGAGACGGGTGGATCACGAGGTCAGGAGATCGAGACCATCCTGGCTAACATGGTGAAACCCCGTCTCTACTAAAAATACAAAAAAAACTAGCCGGGCGAGGTGGCAGGCGCCTGTAGTCCCAGCTACTCGGGAGGCTGAGGCAGGAGAATGGCGTGAACCCAGGAGGCGGAGCTTGCAGTGAGCCGAGATTGTGCCACTGCACTCCAGTCTGGGCAACAGAGCCAGACTCCGCCTCAAAAAAAAAAAAAAAAAAAAAAAAAAAAAAAAAAAAGATTTATCCTAGGAGTGTGAGTTAAAGTTGTCTAATTGTATCTGATAAAGACCGTTGCCAGCTTTTGACTTACTCATCTGATACTCTTCACATCTTGGGTCTCCCTCTCTTAAACTACCCTGAAGTCATTCTGGACAGCAACCAGGCTACACAGGCCAAAAGCACCACATAGTGGCTGAATGGTACAATGTATGCAAAGGCACAGAGATGAAAAAGCAGGTAGAAAAAGCTGCTTTTAGGGAAAAAAAGAGTAGTTAAAAGATAATTAGTATGACAAGGACATGTAGCTACTTAAATGTCATAGTCCATGGAACATGATTAGTTTTTTAAAGCTCAATTGAGTAATTGACTAAAAAATGATTGAGCATTCCTAATGAGCTGTGCTGCAAAGAGAACATAATAAAAATCTACTTCTTGCTCATAGTAGCTTCTACTGATAAGAATGAGGGACTTTAGCCATTTTTTATTTTTTGAATAGCTATACAGACGTGTAATTTACATATAATAAAATGTATCCATTGTAAACCTAAAATTAAATTATTATAGTAAATTTAGAGAATTGTACAAAAGCCACCAAATCCACAAGTTGAAGAAGTTCCCTTCTACTCTTTTGTTTTTTCTTTTAATTTTTATTTTAAGTTCTAGGGCACATGTGCAGGATGTGCAGGTTTGTTACTTTGCTAAACATGTGCCATGGAGATTTGCTGCACCTATCAACCCATCACTCAGGTATTAAGCCCAGCGTGCATTAGCTATTTTTCCTAATGCTCTCCTTCCCTTCAACCCACCCGCCAACAGGACCCAGTGTGTGTTGTTCTCCTTCCCATGTGTTCTCATTGTTCAGCTCGCACTTATAGGTGAGAACATAGGGTGTCTTATTTTCTGTTTCTGTGTTAGTTTGCTGAGGATGATGGTTTCCAGCTCCATCCATGTCCCTGCAAAGGACATGATCTCGTTCCTTTTTATGGCTGCATAGTATGCCACAGTGTATATGTACCATATTTTCTTTATCCAGTCTATCATTGATGGGCATCTGGGTTGATTCCATGTCTTTGCTATTGTGAATAGTGATGCAATGAACATATGCATGCATATATCTTTGTAATAGAATGATTTATATTCCTTTGGGGATATCCCCAGTAAAGGGATTGCTGGGTCAAATGGTATTTCTGGTTTTAGATCCTTGAGAAATCACGTGCCATCTTCCACAATGGTTGAACTAATTTACATCCCCACAAACAGTGTAAAAGCATTCCTATTTCTCTGCAACCTTGCCAACATCTGTTGTTTCTTGACTTTTGAATAATTACCATTCTTACTGGTGTGAGATGGTATCTCATTGGTTCTGATTTGCATTTCTCTAATGTTCAGTGATATTGAGCTTTATTCATATGTTTATTGGCTGCATGAATGTCTTCTTTTGAGAAGTGCCTGTTCATGTCCTTTGCCCATTTTTAATGGGGTTGTTTTTGTTTTTCATGGAGTTTTTTTTTCTTGTTTATTCTTAATTTGTTGAGAGTTTTTAATCATAAGTGGACATTAGGTTTTGTCAAATGCTTTTTCTGTATCTATTGAAATAGGCATTGTGGTATTTGTCCTTCCTGTTTTAGGTTGATTTTCAGATCAGAAAGCAACTTTGCTTTCCTGGGATAAACCTTTGATAACTCTGGGATACTTTGTCTTGGTGTATAATTCATTTTATATGTTGCTGGATTTAATTTAATAATATTGTGGTAGTAATTATTATGTCTGTGTTCATGAAGGCTATTTGTCTATAGTTTCCTTTTCTTGTGAGATCTTTGTTTGGCTTTGGTACTGGGGAAATACTGGTTTCATAGAATGAACTGGGAAGTGTTCCGTCCTTTACTTCCTAAACAAATTTGTAAAGGACTGACAATACGTCTTTAAATATTAGATAGAATTCACCAGTAAAGCTATCTGAGCCTGGGTTTGTCTTTGTGGGAAGATTCTTAATAACTAATTTACTTTATTTATTTATTATATGCCTACTCAAATTTTCTATTTCTTCTTGGGTCAAATGTGTTAATTGTGACTTTTTGGAAATGTGTTCTTTTCATGTAAGTTTCCTAAATTATCAGAATAAAGTTATTAATAATATCCCTTACAATCCTTTTAGTTTTTTTTTTTTTTGTAATTTGTGTCTTTTTTATTTTTTTCTTTATTCTAAAAAAGAAAAAAAGGGATATATGTGCAGAACGTGCAGGTTTGTTACATAGGTATATGTGTGCCATGGTGGTTTGCTGCACCTATTGACTCATCCTCTAAGTTCCTTTCCTTCACCCCCCACCCCCACCCCCCAATAGGCCCTGATGTGTGTCATTCCCCTCTCTGTGTCCATGTGTTCTCAATGTTCCACTCACATTTATGAGTGAGAGCATGCAGTGTTTGGTTTTCTGTTCCTGTGTTAGTTTGCTAAGGATGATGGCTTCCAGCTTCATCCATGTCCCTGCAAAAGACATGATCTCATTCCTCTTTATGGCTGCATAGTATGCCATGGTGCATATGTACCATATTTTCTTTATCCAGTCTATCATTGATGGGCATTTGGGTTGTCTCCATGTCTTTGCTGTTGTAAATAGTGCTGCAATAAACATACGTGTGCATGTGTCTTTATAGTAGAATGATTTATATTCCTTTGGGTATATACCCAGTAATGGGATTGCTGGGTCAAATGATATTTCTGGTTCTAGCTCCTTAAGGAATCACCATACTGTCTTTCACAATGATTGAACTAATTTACATTCCCACCAATAATGTAATAGCATTTGTATTTCTCCACAGCCTCACCAGCATCTATTATTTCCTGATGTTTTAATAATCATCATTCTGACTAGTGTGATTTGGTACCTCATTGTGGTTTTGATTTATATTTCTCTGATGATCAGTGATGTTGAGCTTTTTTTCGTGCTTATTAGCTGCATAAATGTCTTCTTTTAAGAAGCGTCTGTTCATCTCTTTTGCCCACTTTTTGATGGGGTTGTCTTTTTCTTGTAAATATATTTAAGTTCCTTGTCAATTCTGGATATTAGACCCTTGTCAGATGGGTGGATTACCAAAATTTTCTCCCATTCTGTAGGTTGCCTGTTCACTCTAATGATAATTTCTTTTGCTGTGCAGAAATGTTTTAGTTTAATTAGATCCAATTTGTCAATTTTGGCTTTTGTTGCAATTGCTTTTCACATTTTTCTCATGAAGTCTTTGCCTATGCCTGTGTCCTGAATGGTATTGCCTAGGTTTTCTTCTAGGGTTTTTATGGTTTTGGGTTTTACATATAACTCTTTAATCTATCTTGAGTTAATGTATAGGGTGTAAGGAGGGGGTCCAGTTTCTATTTTCTGCATATAGCTAGCCAGTTTTCCCAGCACCATTTACTGAATAGGAGATCCTTTCCCTATTGCTTGTTTTTGTCAGGTTTATTGAAGATTAGATGGTTGTAGATGTGTGGTGTTATTTCTGAGGTCTCCATTCTACTCCATTGGTCTATATGCCTGTTTTGGTACCAATACCATTCTGTTTTGGTTACTGTCGCCTTGTAGTATAGTTTGAAGTCAGGTAGCATGATGCCTCCAGCTTTGTTCTTTTTGCTTAGAATTGTCTTGGCTATACAGGGTCTTCTTCAATTCCATATGAAACTTAAAGTAGTTTTTCTAATTCTGTGAAGAATGTCAATGGTAGTTTGATGGGTATGGCATTGAATCTATAAATTACTTTGGGCAGTACGACCATTTTCATAATTGTGATTTTTCCTATCCATGGAGATGGAATGTTTTTTCCACTTGTTTGTGTCCTCTCTTATTTTCTTGAGCAGCAGTTTGTAGTTCTCCTTGAAGAGGTCCTTCACATCCCTTGTTAGGTGTATTCCTAGGTATTTTATTCTCTTTGTAGCGATTGTGAATGGGAGTTCATTCATGATTTGGTTCTCTGCTTCCGTTGGTGTATAGGAAGGCTTGTGACTTTTGCACATTGATTTTGTATCCTGAGACTTTGCTAAAGTTGCTTCTCAGCTTAAGGAGCTTTTGGGCCGAGACAATGGGGTTTTCTAGATATAGGATCATGTTGTCTGCAGACAGTTTTACTTCTTCTCTTCCAAGTGGTGAGAGAGGGCATCCTTGTCTTGTACCAGTTTTCAAAGGGAATGCTCCCAGTTTTTCCCACTCAATATGATATTGGTTGTAGGCTTGTCTTCAATAGCTCTTATTATTTTGAGATATGTTCCATTAATACCTAGTTTATTGAGAATTCTTAACAGGAAAGGATGCTGAAGTTTATCAAGGACTTTTCTGCATCTATTGAGATAATCATGTGGTTTTTGTCATTGGTTCCATTTATGTGATGGATTACTTTTATTGATGTGCATGTGTTGAACCAGCCTTCAATCCCAGGGATGAAGCCAACTTGATCATGGTGGATAAGTTTTTTGATGTGCTGCTGGATTCAGTTTGCCAGTATTTTATTGAGGATTTTTGTATCAATGTTCATCAGGGATATTGCCCTGAAGTTTTCTTTTTTTGTTGTGTCTCTTCCCAATTTTGGTACCAGGATGACACTGGCTTCATAAAATGAGTTAGGGAGGAGTCCCTCCTTTTCAGTAGTTTGCAATAGTTTCAGAAGGAATGGTACCAGCTCCTCTTTGTATTTCTGGTAGAATTCAGCTGTGAATCTGTCTGTTCCTGGGCTTTCTTTGGTTGGTAGGTTATTAATTACTGCCTCAATCTCAGAGATTTTTATTGTTCTATTCAGGGTTTCAGCTGCTTCCTGGTTTAGGGTGTATGCATCCAGGATTTTATCCATTTCTCCTAGATCTTCTAGTTTATTTGCACAGAGGCGTTTATAGTATTCTCTGATGGTAGTTTGTACTGCTGTGGGGTCAGTGGTGATATCCCCTTTATCATTTTTTATTGTTTCTGTTTGATCCTTCTCCCTCTTCCTGTTTATTAGTCTAGCTAGTCTATCTATTTTGTTAATTAAAAAAAAAAAAAAAAACAGCCAGAGGCAATGGCTCACAACTGTAATTCCAGCACTTTGGGAGGCCAAGGTGGGCAGATCATGAGGTCATGAGATTGAGACCATCCTGGCTAACACAGTGAAACCCTGTCTCTACTAAAAACACAAAAAATTAGCTGGGCATGGTGGCATGCGCCTGTAGTCCCAGCTACTCAGGAGGCTGAGGCAGGAGAATCGCTTGAACCTGGGAGGCAAAGGTTGCAGTAAGCCAAGATCATGCCACTGCACTCCAGCCTGGATGACAGAGCAAGCAAGACTCCATCTCAAACAAGCAAACAGACAACCCAGCTTCTGGATTCGTTGATTTTTGGGAGGGTTTTCGTGTTTCTATCTCCTTCAATTATTCTCTGATCTTAGTTTATTTCTTGTCTTCTGCTAGCTTTTGGATTAGTTTGTTCTTGCCTTTCTAGATCTTTTAATAGTGATGTTAGGGTGTCAATTTGAGATCTTTCTAGCTTTCTGATGTGGGCATTTAGCGCTATAAATTTCCCTCTTAACACTGCTTTAGCTGTGTCCCAGAGATTCTGGTACTTGCCTCTTTGTTTTCATTGGTTTCAAAGAACTTCTTGATCTCTGCCTTAATTTCATTATTTACCCAGGAGTCATTCAGGAGCAGGTTGTTCAATTTCCATGAAATTGTGTGGTTTGAGTGAGTTTCTTAATCCTGAATTCTAATTTGATCACACTATGGTCTGAGAGACTGTTTGTTATTATTTCAGTTCTTTTGCATTTGCTGAGGAGTGTTTTACCTCCAGTTATGTGGTCTATTTTAGAATAAGTGTCATGTGGCGCTGAGAAGAATGTATATTCTGTTGATGTGGGGTAGAGAGTTCTGTAGACATCTAGTAGGTCCATGTGATCCAGAGCTGAGTTCATGTCCTGAATATCCTTGTTAATTTCTTGTCTCATTGATCTAATACTGACAGTGGGGTATTAAAGTCTCCCACTATTATTGTATGGGAGTCTGTCTCTTTGTTGGTCTCTAAGAACCTGTTTTATGAATCTGGGTGTTCCTGTATTGGGTGCATATATATTCAGAATAGTTAGCTCTTCTTGTTGCATTGATCCCTTTATCATTATGTAATGCCCTTCTTTGTCTTTTTTGATCTTTGTTGGTTTAAAGTCTGTTTTGTCAGAGACTAGTATTGCAACTCCTGCTTTTTTTTTTTGCTTTCCATATGCTTGTTAAATTTTCTTCCCTCCTTTTATTTTGAGCCTGTGTGAGTCTTTGCATGTAAGATGGGTCTCCTGAATACAGCACACTGATGAGTCTTGACTCTTTAATCCAATTTGCCAGTCTGTGTCTTTAATTTGTGCATTTAGCCCATTTACATTTAAGGTTAGTATTGTTATGTGTGAATTTGATGCTGTCGTCATGATATTATCTGGTTATTTTGCACACTAGTTGATGCAGCTTCTTCATAGTGTCATTGGTCTTTATATTTTGTGTTTTTGCAGTGGCTAGTACCAGTTTTTCCTTTCCATATTTAGTGCTTCTTTCAGGAGCTCTTGCAAGGCAGGCCTGGTGGTAACAAAATCCTCGGCATTTGCTTGTCTGGAAAGGATTTTATTTCTCCTTTGCTTATGAAGCTTAGTTTGGCTGGATATGAAATTCTGGGTTATAAATTCTTTTCTTCAAGAATGTTGAATATTGACCCCCCAATATCTTACGGCCTGTAGGGCTTCTGCTGAGAGGTCCACTGTTAGTCTGTTGGGCTTCCCTTTGTAGGTGACCTGGCCTTTCTCTCTGGCTGCCCTTAGTTTTTCCTTCATTTTGACCTTGGAGTATCTGATGACTATGTGTCTCGTGAGTATCTCAATGGTGTTCTCTGCATTTCCTGAATTTGCATTTTGGCCTGTCTTGCTAGGTTGGGGAAGTTCTCCTGGATAAATATCCTGAAGTGTGTTTTCCATCTTGTTTCCACTCCTCCCATCTCCTTCTGGTACTCCTATCAATCGTAGGTTCAGTCTTTTTAAAAAGTCCCATATTTCTTGGAGGCTTTCTCCATTCCTTTTCATTATTCTCTATTCTTGTCTGCATGTCTTATTTCAGTAAAGTTGTCTTCAAACTCTGATACCCTTTCTTCCCTTAGTGGATTCAGCTGTTGATACTTGTGTATGCTTCACGAAATTCTCATGCCGTGTTTTTCAGCTCCATCAGATCATTTATGTTTCTCTCTAAACTGGTTATTCTTGTTAGCAATTCCTCTAACCTTTTATCAAGGTTCTTACCTTCTTTGCATTGGGTTAGAACATGCTCCTTTAGCTCATCATGGTTTTTTATCACTCATCTTCTGAGGCCTACTTCTGTCAATTCGTCCATCTGATTCTCCGTCCAGTTCTGCACCCTTGATGGAGAGACACTGCAATCATTTGGAGGAGAAGAGGCACTCTGCCCTTCTGGGTTTTCAGCATTTTTATGTTGATTATTTCTCATCTTCGTCAGTTTGTTTAGTTTCAGTCTTTGAGGCTGCTGATGCTTGGATGGGATTTTTGGGGGGGCCTTTTTGTTGTTGTTGTTGTTGTTGTTGCTGCTGCTGCTCTTGTTGTCACTTTCTGCTTGGTTGTTTTCTTTCAATAGTCAGGTCTGTCTTCTGTAGGACTGCTGCAGTTTACTGGGGGTTCACTTCAGGCGTTCTTCATCTGATTCACTCCCGTGCCTGGAGATATTACTCAAGGAGGCTGGAGAGCAGCAAAGGTTGGTGCCTTCTCCCTCTTCTGGGACCTCTGACCTCAAGGGACACCAACCTGATGCCAGTAGGATTGCTCCTGTATAGGATGTCTGAAAACCCTTGCTGGAGGGTCTCACCCAGTTGGGTGGCATGGGGAGCAGGACCCATTTAACAAAGCATTTTGTCCCTTGGTAGAGAGGGTGTTTTGCTCAGAGGGAACCCACTCATTTGGGCTGCTCGGATTCCTCAGAACTACCAGGAGGAGAGGCTAAGTCTGCTGGTCCACAGAGACTTTGGCTACCCCTTTCCAGGTCCAACCCACAGACCCTGGCCTAATGACAGATGAACAAATGCACTTAGACATAGATACCCAGTGAAAGAGTGGGCTAGGGGACCTGGCTGTCCACAGACACTGATGAGGGTGCTGTAAAGGGTTGGCAGCTGCATCCCGACCAGCTGGCACTGCGGGCATTTATTCAGTATAGATTTAATGACAAAGGCCTTGAGTCAACACACTTGTAGGCAATTCACGTGGTCGCCCCACCTGCAGAGAGTAGTTGGTTCTGAGGCCTGAGGCCTAAGTAAACTAACTTATCTAGATCAATTCCCTTACACTTCCTTGTTATCAACTCTGAGATAATTCAGCTGCCTTCAGCCAAACCCTCTTCTGAAGCTTTTGCAAAACCTTCCAGCCTTCCAAGAAGGTTTTCATCTTTCTACATTTTTCCTACCACCCTGACTGATCTCCTACAACACCTCCCTCAAGGGACTCAGGCCCAGGGAGATGTGAATTCTGTCCCTGAGCCTCTGACTGGAGTTACTGGAGATCTTGCAGGGAAGCCCCACCCACTGAGGAAGGATGGGTCAGGGTTAGACCTGAAGAGGCACTCTGGCCACTGACTGCTGCAACCCGTGTGCTGGGCTGTGGCAACAAGTCTTGGGACCAAGCCATCCAGCCTCCCTGGCTCCAACGGGGAAAAGTGCAACCTGGAGCTATAGAAATGGGTGCTGCCCTTCCCCCACCCAGGGAGCTTAGCATGTTAGACAGTTCCAAGTCCCAGTGCTGGCTGCTGCCCCTCCCCCAAGAAGCTCAAAGGGCATAGACAGCAGGCAACCCCATCTGGTGCTGGTCACCCCTTCCCTTGGGAATTCAGTTGGCTTAGGCAGATTCCAGTTGAGAAGCTGTAAGAACCTGTGCATTCAAGGGTTGGGACACTACGCCCCGGTGGTGTGGGTTTGCAAGTGGGATCTTCCAGTCTGTGGGTTGTACAGTACCATGGAAAAAGCAGTTTCGCCAGCTCGGTATTGTGCTCACTTGCCACCTCCCTTGACTAGGGGTGGGGGTTCCTCTTCCCCATGTGGGTCTCAAGTGGCACCACGCTGCTCCTCCTTCTCTCCATGGGTCATGCCAGCCTTGTAGTCAATTTTGATGAGAGAACCTGGATACCTCGGTTGCCAGTGATGGATTCACATGCTTATCATGTTTTTTTTTTTTTTTTTTGATGGGAACCTCCAGATGGCGCTACTTCTAGTCAGCCATCTTGGCCCCACCCTTTAATTTGTGTCTTTTCTCTTTTTTTCTTGGTTAGTCTAGCTGATGGTTTGTCAGTTTTCTTGATTACTAAAAGAAAACACAATTGCCTTTCTTTTTTCAGTTTCTTTAAGTGAAAACTTAGGTTATTGATTTACAGCTTTCTTCTTCTTGATATAGGCATTTAAAATTATAAATTTGCCTCTAAGCACTGCTTTAATTTGGGCATATTTTGCCTAAAATATTTTCTGATTTTCCTTGTGATTTCTTCTTTGGACCTTGGGTTATTTAGAAGCAAGTTATGTAATTTTCCAATATTTAGGAATTTCTCAGATTTCTTTTTGTTGTTGATTTCTAATTCTGTTGTGATCGGACAACATACTTTGTATAATCTTAATTCTTTTAAATTTATTGAGACTTGTTTTAGAGCCAAGCATATGGCCTATTATGGTCTAACCATGTGTGCTTGAAAAGAATGTGTATTCTGAAGTTGTTGGATAGAATGTCTTTATATGCCACTTGGTTGATGGTATAGTTAAAGTTTTCTGTATTTCTGATAATTTTTTGTTTAACATTTCTATTAATTATTGAGAATGGTATTGAAATCTCCAACTATAATTGTTGAGTTTTCTAATTCTATTTTAATTCTGTTAGATTTTTTTCATGCATGTTGGGGCTCTACTGTTAGGTGCATTTACATTTATAATTATTATACTTTTTTTGATTTAGTGACATGGAAGTCTCACCAATTACTATTTTTAAGATTGTATTGTCTCAACTTCCTATTGATTATCTCAATTTCTTCACAAGTTAAATAGGGTTAATGATATTGGTGGGGTTCAGGACATATGACCCCAAAATATGATTGTATCCCCCAAAATATGCCTATTTGGAAAATTGATTATTTTGAGCTGGTTATTTAGAGAAACTAAAGACCCAGGAGTAGTCTCTTTCTTTGAGATCTACTCTAGAGATTTATTTACTCATTTATCTGGATTTCTCCAATGTATATATGAGATATACATGTTAGTAAACTTCTGTTTGTTTTTGTCTTGATAATCTATCTTTTGTTATGGAGAGTTCCAGTTAAGAATTATTAAGGGTAGAGAAAAACCTGTTTTTTTCTCCTTTACTATATCCACTGTGTTAGATGGTTGTTAACAAACAAGTAAAATGGGAAGAAACTTTAGCACGTTGCTGAGCATGTAGCAGCTACTAAATAAATGTTAAGCCCCTTTCCATTTGCTTCTCTCTTCATGCCATGGGATGTAAGCACAAAGTTGGCTTTGAAAACAAGTTCTAAAAAGAACAATTTCTAATCGTACTTTTGCTTCTAGTAAATATTGTTATGCTCCATAAGAAAATGGCATAAAAGAGCATCAGACAAGCTGGAAACAGAGCATGGCTTTATTTTTCACCACTATAAGCTGCTGAAGAGCAAACAGTATATCACTTTATTAGTTTCTGTACAGTTTTCACACACTATGTCCCTCAACAAATATGAAATCAATACACCAAACTTTCTTAGGCAACTCAATAAGTTATCTATGGCTTATCTTCAGGTAATAAAACTAAAAACATAGCATGGAAGTATTTACCATATAAGTTTAAGAAAAGTAGAACTAAATAACAGTTACTCTTAAGGTGCAAGGAAGTATTTCTGATGAGGAAGAAGTAAAGGAGTGGAAAGTAGTGAGGGATGATAGCAATGGATTTTTAAAACCTGTTTATTTGCTATCTGCGTGTTCATTTTACTATTATTGGTTAAACAGAATGTTTGCATTTTATATACTTTTTCTTTTGTGTTTTATATTCCAGTTAAAAATAAATAATTCTCATTGAATGGGTTAAGTAAATGCTGAAAGGGTGATTAGCTGCAGCCATTGACCAATAATGATTACAACTCCCATTTAGTAAGCATTTACTACGTACCAGGTACCATGCACAGGGCTTACACTCACTATCTCATTTAATTTTCCATCTTCAGAATTATCAGACATGTGCTGTTATCATCATTCTAAAGATGACACTGAGGCTCTGAAAAGTTCATTATTTGCCTAAGATCTCCTGGTGAGGAAATGATGAGGTAGGATTAGAACTCAGGAGTGTTTGACCTCAAAGCTGGTCCTCTTCCTCATGGGACTATTCCAATCTGTGATTATCATACTGACAGAAGTTTCCAGGAAAATGTACTTTTCACCACCATCTTTTTTTTTTTTCTGATCACTAGAAAAAAAGTGTTCAAGTATTTACCAGACAATCTCAGGTTGGCTGCCATTTCACAGCTTAGAGAACTAGTCTAGATTGGAGCTGAGGGACATTTCCGGAGAGAGAGGAGATTCTTGGAATTTTTTTGAATTCTTAAAAGACTGGATGATTTTGAAGCATTATAAAATAATTTATTTTGTTAGGAAGAGAAAATTTTAAATCTGTACACAACAGTTATTGTTCTATCTAAAATAAGTTAAAATATGGCAAATTTTTGAGAATTGATGATGTATAAGAAAAAAATAGTATCCATTTTACCTTGATTCTGGAAACATTCTCTTTCAAATAGCTCAGAAGTCATGACAATGGATCTGCAGATAAATACTGAATATAAGCACACCATTTGGCACTGCTATAAAAAATTTACTTAGTTTCATTTAAGTAAATGCAATTTATTACTTTTTAAGTTTTAGAATAAACTAATAGTCCAATCATGAAATACATAACATAATCTTAAGTTACTATTAATATTATGGGCTATAAAATACAGATGAAGAAACTGAGTTACAGATAGAGTATCTTGCTTGACCAAATTTAATCAGCTAATGTGAGTAGAACCAGGTTCAAACAAAGCCAGTCTGCTACAGACCCTTCTCATAACCATGGCACTATCATATCTTACAACAGAAAGTAAATTTTTTTTTTTTTTTGAGACGGAGTCTCACTATGTCGCCCAGGCTGGAGTGCAGTGGTGTGATCTCTGCTTACTGCAACCCACACTGCCTGGGTTCAAGAGATTCTCCTGCCTCAGCCTCCCTGGTAGCTGGGATTACAGTTGCCCACCACCACGCCCAGCTAACTTTTCTGTAGTTTTAGTAGAGACAGGGCTTCACCATGTTGGCCAGGCTGGTTTCGAACTCCTGACCTCAAGTGATCCGCCGGCCTTGGTCTCCCAAAGTGCTGGGATTACAGGCGTGAGACACCACAACCGGCTAATGGAAATATTATTCTTGAAAATATAAAAATAAATATATAGTGGATAGAAACTAGGATTCAGGAAACAGAGAAGTGATATTAAGGGAACAGTAAGAGTCACGATGTCTTCATCCTGTTTGGCTAGTATTTTAGCTTTCTGTTGCTACATAACAAATTACCACAAACTTAGCAGCCTAAAACAACACTCATTATCTCCTAGTTTTCGTAGATCGGACGTCTTGGCATGAACCAGCTGGGTTTTCTGCTCATTGTCTTGCCAAGCTGCAATCAAGGAGTCAGCCAGGGCTGCACTCTAATCGTAGGTGGGGGCCCTCTTCCCAGTCCACTGGTTGTGGTAGATTTTCAGCTCCTTGTTGTTGTAAGATTGGTGTTCCTCATGGAATATTCCAGAGGCAGTTCATGACATCGTTGTTTGCTTTCTTCCAGACCAGCTGGAGAGCATCTCTGTTGCTTCACTTTCTTTTAAATGACTCACCTGATTAGGTCAGGCCCACCCAGGACACCTCCTGTTGATTAACTCGAACTTAACTGATTCGTAACAGACCCTGCCCACACTTAAAGGAAAAGAATTACACAAGGTATGCACACCAAGGGATCTTGGGGGGTCATCTTAGAATTCTACCTACTATAGTTAGGAATCAGGAAATAGATATTTAACTATACTCTTTTTTTTTTTTTTTGAGACGGAGTATCACTCTGTCACCAGGCTGGGGTGCAGTGACGCGATCTTGGCTCACTGCAACCTCTGCCTCCTGAGTTCAAGCAATTCTCCTGCCTCAGCCTCCCGAGTTGCTGGGACTACAGACACGCACCACCATGCCCAGTTAATTTTTGTATTTTTAGTAGAGACAGGGTTTCACCATTTTGGCCAGGATGGTCTCGATCTCCTGACCTCACGTGATCTGCCTGCCTAGGCCTCCCAAAGTGCTGGGTTTACAGGCATGAGCCACCACACACAGCCTATATTTTTAAAATAAAGATTAATACCATAAAAACACCTACTTGTAAGAATGACAAAAAAAAAAGAAGAAGAAAGTATGTAATACGAGTAAATGTCAGGAGGAAGGAAGGAAGGAATTCAGGGGTTGAATGCGAGCCAGATTAGTAGTTCAGTCCTGATTCCACAGCAGAATCATCTGAGTATCTTGAAAAATGACTAATACTTAGAACCCGCCCAAGACAAAATAAGTCAGAATTTATAGAGGTGGGGACAAGTTATAGGTATGTTTTAAAAGCTCTTCAAGTGATTTTAATCTGCATCCAGGTAGAAAACCTCAGAGCTGAATCTTCATCTTTCTTCATAGAGAGGTCATCGGAATTCCCCCCAACCTAAAGTTGGTAATAGAGATATAATCATGTTATTTGGAATTGTGAAAATAACCATCAGAAGCACTGCCTCCAATGAAGAGTGGGGCTGGGAAGTTTGGGAGTGTAGAATTAGCCACTTAGTGCCCAGTCCAAATCTGCCTGCACTATTTTTTTTAAATCATCTTCATGTATTATGTTGACTTATTTAAAAAATGTTTCAGTTGGGTGCAGTGGCTCATGCCTATAATTCTAGTACTTTGGGAGGCTGAGGTGGCCAGATTGCTTGACTTCATGAGTTCAAGACCAGCCTGGGCAACATGGTGAGACCTCATCTCTACAAAAGAAATACAGAAGTTAGCCTGGCATGGTGACACGCACCTGTAGTCCCAGCTACTCGAGAGACTGAGGTGGGACACAGCTTGAGCCAAGGAGATTGAGGCTGCAGTGAGCCATGATTGCACCACTGCACTACAGCCTGGCAACAGAGCGAGACCCTATCTAAAAAAAAAAAAAAAAAAAAAAAAAAAAAAAAAAAAAAAAGAAGGAAGAAAGAAAGAAAAGGAAAAAGAAAAAATTGTTGCAGAACTTGTAGTCCCTTCAGCAAGTGAAGAGTCAATGC
Source organism: Trachypithecus francoisi (assembly GCF_009764315.1). Lineage (NCBI taxonomy): Eukaryota > Metazoa > Chordata > Mammalia > Primates > Cercopithecidae > Trachypithecus > Trachypithecus francoisi. The sequence goes on from NW_022681456.1 coordinate 105,022,639, forward strand.
TTCCTATATAATTAGTACTAATCTATTATGTGTTTTTCTTTAAAAACACATGCCCTAAACCTAATGAAATAAATACTGGGGTTTGTTCCTTTGGTGTAGAAATGCACATAATTTTAATGCTATCTCATTTTTTAAAAATTCTGCCTCCTCACCGCCCTTTTCACTTCCTTTGTCAGTAAGCATTAATTCAGAATAGCTTTTGTATGCATTTCCTATGGCTGCTGTAACAAATAACCACAAACTGGATGTCCAAAAACAACAGATTATCTGTAGTAGTTTGGTAGTCCATAAATCTGAAATTCGTTTCACCACCCTGAAAACCAGGTGAGTTGACAGGGCTGCAGATCTTCCAAAGCCTCTAGGGGTAAATCCACTCCTTGCCCCTTCCAGTTCCTGGTGGCTGCCAGCATTCCTTGGTTTGTGGCCACATCACACCAATCTGTGGTCAGATTGCCTTCTCCTCTTCTGTGTCAAACTCCCTCTGTGTCTCTCTTATGAGGATACATGTGATTGTATTTAGAGCCCCCCTGGATAGTCCAGGATAACCTCCCCACTTCACTTAATCACATCTGCAAAGTCTCTTTTTTCCATATAAGGTAACATTTACAGCATAAAGTAACATTACAGGTTCCCTAACCCCCAGGCCACAAACCAGTACAGGTCCTAGGCCTGTTAGGAACCAGGCCACACGGAAAGAGGTAAGCGGCAGGCAAGCGAGCGAAGCTTCATCTGTATTTACAGCTGCTAACCATTACTCACATTACTGCCTGAGCTCTGCCTCATGTCAGATCAGCGGCACCATTAGATTCTCATAAGAGCATGAACCTTATGGTGAACTGTGCATGTGGGGCATCTAGGTTGCATGCTCCTTATGAGAATCTAATGCCTGATGATCTGTCACTGTCTCCCATCACCCCCAGATGGGACCATCTAGTCACAGGAAAACAAGCTCAGCGCTCTCACTGATTCTACGTTATGCTGAGTTGTATAATTATCTCATTATCTATTACAGTGTAATAACAATAGAAATAAAGTGCACAATAAATATAATGTGTTACAATCATCCCAAAACCACGACCCTTCTACCCCGTCCGTGGAAAAACTGTCTTCCACAAAATGGATCCCTGGTGCCAAAAAGGTTGGGGCCCACTGAACATGGATATTAATGTAGAACTTCAGTCTACCATTATTTTTTACATTTTTAATCATTGAGCTAGCTTCCAATGTCTGTTCAGATGAAGGAAATATATCTGAGGTGAAAATGAAATTTTAGGCCGGGCGCGGTGGCTCAAGCCTGTAATCCCAGCACTTTGGGAGGCCGAGACGGGCGGATCACGAGGTCAGGAGATCGAGACCATCCTGGCTAACATGGTGAAACCCCGTCTCTACTAAAAATACAAAAACTAGCCGGGCCAGGTGGCGGGCGCCTGTAGTCCCAGCTACTAGGGAGGCTGAGGCAGGAGAATGGCGTAAACCCAGGAGGCGGAGCTTGCAGTGAGCTGAGATCCTGCCACTGCACTCCAGTCGGCGCAACAGAGCGAGACTCCGCCTCAAAAAACAAAACAAAACAAAACAAAACAAAAAAAAAAAAAAAAAAAGAAAATGAAATTTTAAAATCTAATTTTTTGGAGTTCTGGAAACACTATGAAAGGAAAATACATGATAATGGGAAGTGTCCATATTTTTCAGAGTTAAGTATTTTATTTGTCTTGTTTATAGTAGATTCTCCTACTGTTTTATGTAGATTCTTCCTATTTTATTTACTATTTGATTTCTGTTTCTTAGTCTTAAAATATTTTGTTTTGTTATATCTTTCTTTTAAGTTGGTAAAGAGTAAATAAGATCAACTGAATATACCTACAAGTAATTCATGTTTTCATGTATTCTTTGCTAATAACTACTCTGTTCAAGACCATCATAATTTTCTTCAACGTTAACTTTGGTTTTTTAAAAAGGATGTTTGTTTGCCTTCTGTACATATTTGCTTTCAACAACAAGAAGCTCTGTGGCTATGAAGTCTGTTTACTTGTAGTCTCAGAGAACACCAGGTTTTTAAAACCCCATCCTTTCAGAAGAATAATATTATGTAATTTAGCCATATTGGATATACTCACAGTTTGTAATAAAAATAATCCTCTCCTAACTCTCAGATTTGTCTATCTCTCTTTTAAAGTTCTTGAAAGAAAATAAAGAAGGAAGGAAAAGAGGGAGGGTGGGAGGGAGGGAGGGAAGGAAGGAAGGAAGGAAGGAAGGAAGATAGTCAATAGAAAAGAAGTATTTGAAGGAATTTCATAGGTCAACACCCCAAAACGTTTACTTGCTCCAAGAACTTTCATTGACTGGGTCTTCCAGGGTGGTGCAATGTCTTTGGACAAAGAGAGACCATTGTGGTTAAGCACGAGGGTAAAACTGAAAGTTCTCGTCTGGGTCTCAGAGGGAGGCTTGGTGCTCTGAGCAAATATGGATAAACGACGCCACTTGTAAATTACTGGGTTTTGGTTCCTTAAACCAAGTTGTGCCTTCTTTTAATGGATATGTAAGTCCAAGGGGCTTAGTGAAAGAGCCATCCAGCTTTTTCTACCCTATTGTGACCCTGTTCTGGTTACGAAGAAATATCTTAAAGGTTGACTTTTAATAGTCAATGTCCAGCATGACTTCTGTGTGGATGGTGCTGTTCCATTTCAGGTATTAATTTTATAAACGGCTTCCAAGAAATACTTGACTTATTTTCTAATTTAGCTCTTCCTTTTATACTTCTGAGAAATTGTTCATCTTTCTAAATATCCAATTTGCAGTAATAGTCAATTATAAAAACATAAAATATTTTCACAACTCAAACTGAGTCTCTGCCCAGTCATATATCTTCCCTGTGTTTATGTGTGGGTTTATATGTGTGTGTTACGTGTGTGAGTGGGAAACACAGGTAATAAACTTCATGTCACTCCACTGCTTGCAAACACTCCAATGGCTTCCAACTTCCTTACAGTGGCTTGTAAACCTCTCTGCAATCTGACAGCAACTGGGCACTTCATTCCCGTGTGGTAGTACCCTGCCCCGCAGACACTCTGATCAAGGGATCCATGTCTTCTTTCTGTCGCTCTGATTGCCCAGCCTCATTCCTGGGCTTGGCATTTGCGTTCCTTCTACCTTAGTGCTTTTTCCCCATATCGTTGGCTGGCTATGATTTATTATTCAGGTTAAAGATCAAATGGCACGTCCTTCCCTCACCATCCTTCCCAGTATTGCCCTACCCCTTTTCTCTTTTCTGTAAGAGCACCCTCTTCATAGCACTTGCCCACTATCTAAAATGTTCTATTTATTTTTTCATTGTCTGTCTCTCCTTCTTGGATGTAGTGAGCTTGTCTGTTTTATTGGTCCTATATATCCAACTCCTAGAACAATGACTAGCACAACATAGGTATATTAAAGCTTTTACATTTCCTTTCCCTCTTGCCCTCATTTCTTATCCTGTGACCAAGAGGAGAAGCTCAGATGACTCAAAGATCTGTAGATCCAGTGATAATAAAAATATACCTCGTGGCAGAAGATCAAGGAAGGGCTTGGAGTGCTAGGATCTTGACAAAGGCTTGGGGGTTGGCGACACTAACATCTCCTCCTCTACCCACCACGTTCCCACTCAACCACTCCAACCTCAGCTGACCAAGCAATATCTTGGTCACCTCTTCCCCAAATTCCACTTGGACTATGGAGCACATCAATAATGTAATGATCCAGGAGGTACTGGGCATTTCTAACAGAGGCCCTTCAGGCACAGGTGATTAAGGAAGCTGGAGAGATGGTGCACATTCCTCCAGCCTTGGTACACAAGCCCTGCCCTCGCTCACACTCTGGGCTGATGTGGTGAGTCACTCCAGGTAAGGGGTAACACAGGGCTAGAGGTGACAGCAGTGAGGCCTGTGTTTTTCTTGCTTCAGAGGAGGAGAGCTGAAATGGAAACTCCTAGCCACACAGAATGGGAGGCAGGGAGGAGTGAAAGTGGCGGTCCAGTCTCTGCCCAGGCAGAACTACTTTCATTATTGCTCAATTTGAGTTAGGTTAAAAGCAGATAGATTATTTTTTAAGTCTTTTTTCTCCTTTCAGTAGATATCCCAAAGTCTAGAAATTGATATAATTTAGAGGTAATGAAAAGAAAGTTCAGCAGCTGCATCACGTTTCATGCTGTCCTTCCCTTCTCCTGGGGTGGGACCTCTCCCCTCTTCCTCCAGCCTTCTGTTGTGTTCCCAAGGGCACTGCTCAGAGTGGAGGAGATGGTTCTGAGGCCATGGCAGGCTTCCCCGGGCTCATTTCACATTAGCCACTTACCAAGATAAGCTGGAGCTGGTTCCTTTCTTCAGGTTGAGCTGGTGAAGAAAGTTTCTAACTGTTCCGGCAGCATGACCGATGATGGTGCTTATTTCTATTGTACCTACGGACTCCCATGTCCAACGTGTGTTAGCTTTAAGTTACATATTTGGTTGCTCTCTCAAATGCAATGGAGAGGGCTAAGACCTGATCATTTTGGAAGGAGTTTACACGATTAATCGGGTTCTCCATTCATTATGGGTGTTGTGTGTTTGCACTGGTGATTGTAGGAAAGACACAGACAAAAAATCAGAAACATGGGAAGGTTTTCCTGCTGCATGATTTCATTAGCAGGATCAGGGACTTCCAGATCACTGTTTTTCTTTCCAGCATAAAATGGCCTTCAGAATGTTTTGGCGTCAAGCCAATTAATTGCCATTGGCAATTGTCTTTAGATTCCCTCTCTACTTTCCACCTCTTCCTTATGTGCTAGTAATTACATGATATCTCCTGAGAGTTTCCACTGCAAACTCACTGACACGAAACTGGAAGGACTGAGGATCTGATGGAAAAGAGAAAGTCCCATTACTTGCCCACTATCCCTTTTCAGGCATCATAGTGGGGTTGGCTCTGAAATCCTGGGGCTTTTTAGAAGTCCCAGCATGTATCTCCCCTGGAGGACCAGCCCATCTTTGAGAAGGGCATCACAAATGGCACAAGAAGAGGGCTGAGCAGAAATATCGAATGCTTATTGGCAATAGGGGCATTAGCAACAGAGTCTAAAACCCAATTCCACTGCTGAAGACTTGGTGGCAGGAGTGTCACTTCCTGTTGTAGATCTGATGCCACAATGAGAAAGCACAGTGCATACCGGGCTAGTTTCAGAGAGGACTCATTATATTAGCCAGAAACTAGGCTTTAATGTAAAAGTCTGAAGCCTATCAGGGATTTCTCTAAGAAAGCACACTCTGGGAACTGCTCTCTATTTCAATGTTAACTGCAAGCATGCATGCCTTCATAGTTACAGCTGAGTTTAGGTACAGGAAAAAGGATTCCTCATGCTCTCATCAAGTTGTAACTCTAATGTTCCTGAGGACCTAGTCAAATACAATAAAATAATTCCCCTCCTCTTCCATCTGTAGCCCATATTTTCCGATTCAAAGATGAGCTGGGAACAGGATTGATAACAGGTAATGATAATGATGAGCACAGATTGCACCCTTAGAACGTTCCAGGCACTCTTCCCAGCACATTACAGAGACAAACCCATGTATGCCTCACAATGACTCTATGAGACAGGTGCTCTTATTACCCCCGTTTTATGGATGAGGGAACGAACTTGGGTATAGAGTAGTTGAGGAATTTGTCCACATATATATATAGCTAGTAAATGGTAGCAAAACCTAAGCTTGGACACGAAGCAATATAACTGGTCTCAAGTCTGTTTTTAACCACTGAACCACACTGTGGCAGGCGGGCAGCTTCCTTGGGGATTGCAGTCACCAATGTTATATAATCAACACCAAGGGCTCATTCTCAAAGAAAGAGGCTGTTTGGTCTGCCCCTTACTGTTTTCTAGTCACACTTACAGCTACCCTTCTTCAAATAGGTCTCGGGTCCCCCTGAATCACCTTTTCCCTTTCTTCACTCTCGGAGAAGATGAGTAACTTCCATTTTACTTTCTTTTATTCTAAAAAAAAAAGAAGAAAAATCCTGGATATATTAGCAAAATTAATGTTGACATTTTGCCCTATCCCAGAAAAAAAGAAAAAATAATGAGTTCTTGCTCAGTGTCCTTGAGAATACTGGGCAGAGGTTTCAGACCTGTTGAAATTGGGGTTTATACAATTGCAGATCCCAATCAAATAGGAAAAAAAATTAAATCATAAGACAAAGAGTAAAGGGGGGAAAAAGGAGGGGGAGAAAAACAAATGCTAGTTTTAAGCCAAGAACTTATGTTAATAAGACAAAGATTTGAGGTGAGTGAGCCTAAGCGAGTCATCTAACTGGCCTCAGTTTGCTTTTCTGCAAAATACACAAGCTGGACTGGCAGGAATCTTTCCAGCCCTAACACAGTGATTTTAAGACAAAAAGTAACTGCAAAGGTGATCTAATTGGGAGTAAGCTAAATAAAATATATTAAAAATAATATTTCCTTTTCCCTTTTCATACTTTTCCTTATTACAGGAAAACAGTGTAACAGATAACTTGTGACTACAAGTAACAAGACCTAAAATTAAGAGCAGAAGATTTTAATATATTATAATAAATACATGACTTTTGACTCTAATTAACAAGACCTAAACTAAAGAGCAGAAGATTTCTCACCTTTGCTTATGTCAAGGGCCATGACTGCATTGGGGCAACAATGCCCAGAGGTAGAATGTGGATGAGAGTATAATCTGGGGGTGGAAGAAGAGAAGAATCCCTTTAAAACACACTAAAATCCAGTAATTTCATAAAAACCCCACCTGAAGCCTAATTCCTCTTACAAAGGAGTCCGTGAACCTTCAGTAAATCCTAGGTTTGCCAGAACACAGTGTGCCTATCTTTAAGTACCTCACATGTTCATTCACTGTGACCTTCAACTCTTTTTGATCCAGAAACTCTTTTGTGTTATACAAGGAATGAATGTAAAGCCCTGTAGGCAGCTATCCAAGGGTTTCCATGCTAATGTCTCCTTGGTCCTTCACCCTGGTTTCATTTCTTCTTCCTCTGCATGAAAGAAAAGCAGCGAAAGAATGAACTTGGAGTAGGAGGGGAGGTGGCTTGGGGTTGAGCATAGTGTTGGCCATACCCCTCTTTTTTTTTTTTTTTTTTTTTTTTGAGACGGAGTCTCCCTCTGTTGCCCAGGGTGGAGTGCAGTGGCGTGATCTTGGCTCACTGTAAGCTCCGCTTCCCGGGTTCATGCCATTCTCCTGCCTCAGCCTCCTGAGTAGCTGGCACCACAGGCACCCTCCACCACGCTGGGCTAATTTTTTTGTATGTTTAGTAGAGACTGGGTTTCACCGTGTTAGCCAGGTTGGTCTCGATCTCCTGACCTCGTGATCCGCCTGCCTCGGGCTCCCAAAGTGCTGGGATTACAGGCGTTAGCCACCGTGCCCGGCCCATACCCCTCTTTTGACCTCATAGATCCACTACTTTTGAAGCAATGACTGTGGCTGGGAGTGTCTGTCATGGATCAGATCCCATGACATTTCTCCCAAAGGTGGGAAGACATCTCTCCCCTAGCAAGATTGCTTGGTCCTGTCTATATTTCATGTCTATTTTTAATTCACCAGGATGCTGCAAATCTAAATCTCATGTATCTTAGCCCTTAAGGGTACCCAAGATGTCAATTTATAGAGCTCTACATTTAGGTTTGAACAGAGTAGCCTTGCATTTTAAGCCCACTTCTGATACCACCCCATGGAGCCTGGGGCAGCCAATGTGGCCTGGTAAGAATAGCTTTGGAAAAGGCCTCTGAAGGTGTTGTTTCTTGGATTCCAGGGCTGACCTTGACTGTCCATACATGAATCTATAAAATTTGAGGAAACTAGTTTGCTCTGCACCTTCTTTACTGTCACACAAAGGTCCCTACCAGGGCTTTGCCAAAGTCCAGCTCTTATATGGAACCCGAGTTACTACTGGCGCTGGGCAGGGCCCAGCGACTGAGCTAATGGAGGGGCAGGAAGAAAATAACTTGGCCAGCTGGGTTGAAGAAAGGAGCCATATATATCTGTGCAAACACTTAATTCATAAAACCTACCAGAGTCTGGAAAACAAAGATGGTGGGATTTTCCTTCCCAATGTACCCTGCTCATTACCCTAAGCTTTTGTTACATTTTTACTCCCTGAAAGGTTGTATAAGGTATTTATTATAATCTGAAGTTACCTGTAGTTATGGAAGTAGGGGAGTGGCCATTGGGATGACTCTGGGCTCTGAAAGTCTTATTCTGTCCCAGGCATCATTCTCCCAGGTCGGTGAGCCTCAGGATTCCTAGATGCCAGGACTTGGAAGCCTGACCCAGTTTGCCCATGGAGTAGAGGTTATGGCTTGGGAACAAACACAAGAAAATCTTCTTTGTTGCCCTTTCTAATGTTTGCAGAGGGCAGAAGGATTGCTGTTTTGTACTTAGGCTCCAGCGGATACAAACTATTGTCTTATGTTTCTGCAAAGTGTTTTGCTACAGGAATTTTAGGTGCTACTGTTATTTTCCTGATGTTCCTATGAATTTCTATTTATTGACAGTTTCTCACCATCACCATCATCATCACTACCATCATCAAACACTTGCATAGCATTATTCTAATCTATTATATAAAATAATAATCATTCATTCTTCACAAGCCCCTATTTATTATCCTTCAGATGAGGGAACTGAGGCAAGGAGGCACAAACAGATTAGTTGGCTTGTCCAAGGGCGTACTGGAATTCAAACTCAGGCAGACTTGTTCCAGAACTGTTCTCTTAGTGACTATAATATGTGTCCTCTCAGATATATATAAATACTGTTTCAAGGGCTCTTTAAAACATTCTGTGGGATTTCCCAAGTCTAGTTAAATACCATGGTTTGCATGTTATTTTCATGTACTTAAAATATGTAGACTATTCTTAATGAGTTTTTTGCTTTAAGTTTTATTGTTATTGTAATCTTCAAGTGATAATGTATTGATATTTCAATTCTACTCCTTGCTTCAGTCCTTAAACTTCCCTATTTTTTATCTTGTCTCTATAATTCCCTAAAGTAGAAGTAATTTTTAAAGCCAGAAGAGGCCAGGGGGCAAATAAGAAGGGAAAATGACTCTATTAGAACTCTTTATTGGCTTGGTAAATTCCCATAATTTCCAGTTGGAAAATTCTTTTTCCTTATAATTTTTGGGTAGCATTTGAATGAAGACACTCTAGAAAGAGAGTGTTATACTATTTTATTAATAATCTTCAGAGAAGATTTACTTAATATACTGCATAAATAGGGATTATACAAAGATTCCTTGGTAATTTCTTCCATCTCTTACAGATTCATAGTTAGGAATTTTATCCTAATGTCTATTCTAAATTCTTCCTAGTCAGTTAGTGTTGAAAAAGAAAATGGATTTGTGATAACACTTCCATGAGCATTTCGAGCACTGCCTTTTGAGTTCTTGTCCTTGCAGTATAGGTAGCCCCACCCAGTCTGGATGCAGATTGTATTCACATAAAGCAGAAGCAATTTCATTTTCTTATCTGAGGTAGACTTGAACTTCACCTTGTCTCCTGGGGATAATAAATCAAAAGGAGTTGATTTTTTTTTCACATTAAAGTTGGTGGGGTTTTCAAATTATGTGTTCTAAAATTTTACCCTGTAAAGTAGGCAAGGAGCTCCTTCAAGAAGCTTGGGCCCAAAGACTGAAGAGGTGTCTTCAACGATCCTTGGAGAAATCTCTCTTAAAGCCAGAATGAAAAACGCTTTCTACTGTCAGCATTTTGAAATGCGATGAGCTGAAGATGATGAGACCTGAGCCACATGTATACACAAAACTGAGTGTAGCACAATTTCTGGAACTCTTCAGTTTGGCAACTGTCGTCCAAAGATCCATGCAGTGAACCTGGTGGACTGGCGTTAAGGGAAGTGGGAGGGACAGCCACAGCATGGGTTGGTAGCCTCTCACCTCTCCTCTGCGTGCTGCCCAGGGATACTCCACAAGTCAGCTGGAGATGGCTGTACCTCACCAAGTTCAGGAATCCCTTCTGAAAGCTTGTTGAGGACTCACATGTCACTGAACAGGGAAAGAAATGTGCCTCCACCTGAAACGAGTCACGTAGCTGGTCCCAGATGAGAAAATGTCTGCTGCAGAAAGAAAGAAGCAAAGGACTTGCAGGATCCTTGAAAGACCATGAGGTCCACAGGGAGGAGAGAGCAGGCTGGAGCGGGCTGTCCCCTCTCTTTCTCCTGCTCCTCTCCCCAGGGCTGCTCTGGCAGCAGAAACAGATGGAAATGTCACCTAATGCAGAGTGTTTTATTCTTCCTGGTCTACACCCCTGCCTTAAACAGTGAGAGCTCCTTGGCAACATCATGCAGAGGTTCTTTTCATTTTTAATTAAATCCTAAGAGATATTTTTTTTCCTAAAGGTGCCAGCTTAAAATAATTACTAGAATTCCCAACAGGGCTAATCAGAGACTTATGGAAAATAAAAATGAAGGAAAACGCCCTACTCAGTGGGTTTCTGTCATTTTGCTCAGAAGGCTCTTGCAGTCTAGGGCAACGATCACAGTTCTTGGCATTACGGGCTATTAATAGGAGCCTTGAAATAAATCCCTGTCCAGTGAGATAAGGGAAACTTATTTCACTGCCTGGGTATCTCTCCTCTGATGACCAGACACCTTCCATTTTCATCAGCTGTTTATCAAAATCAGATTAGTAAAAGAATAATCAGATCAGAATTGTTTATGCCTGTCTCAATCTTGAATTACAAATGACTTTCATGTGCTTCTTGGGCAAAGTACCGTGACCTATAGATGAACTAGCCTTTGTATTTCCTGCACCTTGTACTGAACTTATAATTTCCCAAAGACCACAAGTCATTAACTCTCATTGTTGATTATTGATCTAAGTAAGATAGGTGAGGCTAGCTCCACGGGGGCTGTGGATATGTGGGCAATAGATTCTCTTTGTGATAAGTCATAAGTCACTAATGGGTTATTTTGAGCTCTCCCAAGTGGAAGACAATGGAGCCTTTAGTAGGTTGTGGAGTTACGTAAGACATCTCTTTCCAAACAAAGAGGAGGCAGGACACCCAGCCAAAGGGTTGAGCACAGGAGGCTGTGTGGTCTGGTGGTTCCAGGGAGAGACGTGGGGCCAGGGCTTCCTGGGTTCAGCTACCAGCCGAGACTCTGAGTCAGGGGGGAGCAGAGCCAAGTCTCTTGGCTTGAGGCAGATAGACTGTAAAACCAGGAGAGAGAAAACCGCAGGTCTGTGCTCAAGGACTCTAGGGGAAAAACACATTCTGGAAATTTAAAAGAAAAGAGAGAGAAAGAGAGATCACCCTGTTAAGTTACAATTTGGGACTTTTTCAACAAAAAATGAGCATCTTTCCTGCTGATTGGCTGACATGTCCTTCTCTGGGCAGCACTGTGAAGCCTAGCCAGTGTCTGAGGGTGTTCTGTGTAGAATGAATAGAGAAGCCCAGGGGTCTGAGCAAAGCCAGTCAACCTTGATGAGTTGTCACAAGGAATGCTTACGGAGCCGGGCCCTGGGAGCAAAGAGGTTCTGCATGAATTCTTCCCTTTCACCCATCCTGTCTTCCACAATAAAATGTCCTCTGAAATCATGGGAGGAAAAATCCTTTCCTGCCGGCTTCTTCTGGATACCTCCCTTCCACCAGTCTGAGCACAGAGTTGTTCAGATGTAACCAGCAACCTGTTTAGCCACAGATCCACACAGGTTTCCAAGCCACAGTCAGGGCTGGGGCTGATGGTCGATGTTCTCCAAGTCCCACGGGCTCTGAAAGTCTGATAATTCTGGTCAGACAGAGTGGGTGGCCACCTACATGATGAGTTTGAAGGATGACTGGGTGGGTCTCCACTCCTTGGCAGGGTGCTGCGTTTCTCTGGATCTGAAAGTTTTTCTGATTGTTAGAAATAGCCTGTTAAAATGAAAACCATATTTATGAAGAAATCTCTGTATTCAGCATTAGCACTTGAGTCAATAATATCTTAATAGAGTCCCATAGAAATGGGACAGGAAATGAAGGAGGGGCAGATTTTGCTGTGGAATAAGGTTGGGGGAGGGCGTTTCTTATCTGGAGGAGCAGAAGGAGCCCAGGAGGGGACAGAGAGATGAATCAGGTGGAGGGAGCCTTTCTAATCGTTTCTCCCCAAGTGTCTGGAACAATGTTAAAATCTGGTTATGGGTGGGTGTGAGTTGTACCAGGAGCATTTCTTTTACTCTAATTCAAGCCAGGCCAAATGGAATCCAGGTTTTCACTTGTGGGCATCTTGTCCAGCCACCAAGTACACTCATGATGTCGCTCCTCCCTGCATTTGCCTGAGTGCACGTTCTCTGCCGTTGGTTAAATAACCATGCTCAATGTCCCAAGTCCTAAGCTTCTCCATATTAAAATGAAGCAGCAATCTCTTCTTTTGCAATTTTGTAACCATCCTTTGGTCACTTTGTTGCAATCTAGGGAAAAATTAATAAAAAAGTAAGTCTACTCTTGCCAGCAAAGGTATCTGAGGAAGGAACGTTATCTATTTTGTAAGAATACCTGAGTGAAAGAATGAAGACTAATCCACTGAGGTTAGTGACAGCTTTAATCACATAATTTTCAGATTCTGCTTCCTCTGCTTATGATAATTCACTAGGGCTGGCACACCACTTTCATGCCCTCCCGGGGTAACCAGTGCTTTAACAAACACGTGTCTAGGAAAACATATAGAGACCACTTGGGGGTGGATTTCACAAGATTACTCTCATCTTCTCTGGTCACAATGCCACTGTCCCCTGTGGTCCTTAAGAGTCCTCCTCCTGCTCTCTACAATCACACCTGGCCAAGCAAGGATAACACAGTGAGAATTTCTAGGGGGAAAGGTCTCGGTAGGAAATCAGACAAAGGAAACAAGGCACCCTGCCTAGAAAGAGGTGCCGTTCAAAGTCTCCAGATTTGGGGTCTCTAAAGCGCCCACTGACCTCTCCTTGTTCAGTTGCCTTACTGGGTGTCGTCTAAGTGTCCTTCACAATTCCTGGCACCACTAAGTGAGTCTCGGTCCCATTTGGGGCCCTGCCTTCCTCTCCAGCAGGCTTTCCTGTGGGAGAGGAAGGACCAGCCCATGTCCCACAAAAGTGACTCCAGGCTTCCTCATCCCTCAGTCAGAGAGTCTTGTTAAACAGAAGACTTCACGTCTCAGATAAAATCTGTGTTTTAGTATTACTGTTGTAGTATGTTTTAATAATATATTATACTATATTCATGTAGACATGAATATATCTCCCCCATCCCTTTGATTAAAGGACCTGTCCAATGGCCCCCTCAAACAACAACAAAAAAACTTCCTTTAAGTACCCATGCTGTGGAAGGGATCAATAAACATATATAAATAAATGTTTGCTGGAAATAATGAGTTGTTGTCTCTGAGCTGGCATCCCCATATATTGGTTTTATTTTCACTTACAATCTGAATTTTAAAAAATATAATATCTAATATTAGTCTTATACTTTACAAAGGCTAACTTATAAAATATATGAGTGTGCTAAGTGAAAAATAAAATAACATATCATGACCTATTAAGACAGGCTCCATTAAGGGAAAAAGTCAATTAATGGCTGTGTAATTTCAATAACTAAATCTGTCACAAATTTGAAGGTTCGTGTTAATGTTTTCATATTATCCAGTTTGCAGAATGAAGCTCAATTTGGTATTTTCTGATTGTGCTCAGAGCAAACCTTGTATGATTCTTTTTTTTTTTTTGAGACGGAGTCTCGCTCTGTAGCCCAGGCTGGAGTGCAGTGGCACAATCTCGGCTCACTGCAAGCTCCGCCTCCCAGGTTCACATCATTCTCCTGCCTCAGCCTCCCAAGTAGCTGGGACTACAGACGCCCGCCACCACGCCCGGCTAGTTTTTTGTATTTTTTTTTTTTTTTTTAGTAGAGATGGGGTTTCACCATATTAGCCAGGATGGTCTCGATCTCCTGACCTCATGATCCACCCGTCTCGGCCTCCCAAAGTGCTGGGGTTACAGGCTTGAGCCACCGTGCCCGATTCTTAAATCAGAATCAGTGGCCCGCAGGGTCAAGCATACCAAAGGTGCTTGATGGTTGCTTTTAAAATAAAAGAGGAATTGTACATTATAACCTAATATATGGTGGACTGATAATGTACAAAAGATTAGTTTCTAAAAGTTGGGGTAAAATATGCTTCTATTACATTAAGTTAGAAGTTATACGAAACACAGGAGAAATATCTCCAGTTCTACTTCTTCCTGGGAGAAGAACTGAGAGAAGACAGTCACATTCAAGGCACATTCAAATATGTAAAACAACAAAGGGATCCAACCAGTACATAATTTTGTGTGCTGTATGTCTATCTTCAAAAGTTGGTGCTATCTTATTTTAAAAGCAGGATTTATGTTTGAGACCCATTTCATGTTTCTGGTTTACAAAAAGGAAGTCACGGACAGCAAAGCAGAGCTCCTTTTCTACTTTGATATGAGGACAGGAGCCTGCAGCAATGAGGAGACCAGTCCCAGGCTATGTGGAACTGGGCTAAGGTAGGAAGAAACCAAATGTGTGTTAAGCACCATCTAGAAGCCAGTTGCTCTGGTAAGTGCTGTTTCATTTAACCTTCCCCATGATGCTGTGAGGTAGTTATATTTTTCTCCACTTTACACATGAGGAAACTACAGATGGAATGCTTTGCCCAAAGTCACACAGCAGTAAGTGGCAGCCAGACTTGTAACTCAAGGCCCTACCACCTTAACACGAATGCTAGAAAGTCCGGATCATTGCGAAGTGTCTGTTTATATCCTTTGTCCACTTTTTGATGGGGTTGTTTTTTTCTTGTACATTTGTTTCAGTTCCTTGTAGATTCTGGATATTAGCCCTTTGTCAGAAGGATAGATTGCAAAAATTTTCTCCCATTCTGTACACTGCCTGTTCACTGTACTGATAGTTTCTTTTGCTGTGCAGATGCTTTTTAGTTTAATTAGATCCCATTTGTCAATTTATACGACCAAAAAACATATGAAAAAAAGCCCATCATGCAAATCAAAACAACAAAGAGAAACCATCTTACACCAGTTAGAATGGTGATCATTAAAAAGTCAGGAAACAACAGGTGCTGGAGAGGATGTGGAGAAATAGGAACGTGTTTACACTGTTGGTGGGTGTGTAAATTACTTCAACCATTGAAGGCAGTGTGTCAATTCCCCAAAGATCTAGAACCAGAAATATCATTTCACCCAGCAATCCCATTACTGGGTATATACCCAAAGGATTATAAATCATTCTACTATAAAGACACATGCACACGTATGTTTATTGCGGCACTATTCACAATAGCAAAGACTTGGAACCAACCCAAATGCCCATCAACGACAGACTGGATAAAGCAAATGTGGCACACATACACCATGGAATACTATGCAGTCATTAAAAAGGATGAGTTCATGTCCTTTGCAGGGACATGGATGAAGCTGGAAACCATCATTCTCAGCAAACTAACATAGGAACAGAAAATCAAACACCGCATGTTCTCACTCATAAGTGGGAGTTGAACAATGAGAACACACGGACACAGGGAGGGGAACACACATCAGGGTCTGTTGGAGAGTAGGGGGCTAAGTGAGGGATAGCATTAGGAGAAACACCTAATGTAGATGATGAGTTGATGGATGCAGCAAACCACCATAGCATGTGTATACCTATGTAACAAACCTGAACATTCTGCACATGTACCCCAGAATTTAAAGTATAATTAAAAAAAAAAAAGAAGAAAGAAAAGAAAAGAAAGAAAGAAAAAGAAAAGAAAGTCCAGAAAAGAGAGTGTGTCCTGGGCTTATGAGTCCTGGGCTTTACTAAAAACATAAAAAGAACCACTGTATTTTACAGTATAATCAACTATTTAAATTGCCTCAGAGTTGGTAAGAGGGAGTCCTTGGGTTCTGATCTGAAATGGAAAAGGCTGTCTGTTTTTCTTTATAATAAAATAGAGAATATGACTGAGTATATGTGCATCCCATTCTCTAGGACAAACTTTAGTTGCTATTGGTAGATATAAAGTAAGAATCAGCATTCCAGGTATGTTTTACAAGACTTTTTGCAGCCAGACTCTCTTTGCCTTGGGAGCAATTACAACCTTGACTTCTAGGACGGACACAGAGTAGCAAAACAGAGACAGTCAGTGGAACAAAGGAGTCACAATAAATATTAGTTTTTGTCTTTCCAAAAACAGATTTTTGAAATAAACACCAACAAGAGATTTTATGTGGACCAGTTCATTTGTAACATAAGTTACTTTAAAGCACATCCAAACAGTGTTTTCAGAGATTATGAAAATTTTATTAATAAAGAAAATCAGCATTACACATATCCCCTTTAAAAACAACCATGTCAAACATGTAGAAATGTTTTATTTCGTATTTGCTATTTGATCAATGTCAGAAAAATGAAACCACAACACCAAAGTACAGACCAGTATTTCTGAAGGGGATAATAATCATTTGAGATAATAAACTACTAGAAAATCAGAAGAAATGATTCAAGGTATTCATTTCAAAGGCTAAACCACTAATTCGTCATCCAAACAAATGTTTCCACTGCGACTCAATACATTTGCCATCAGTTCTTTTTAATGCTATCCTGAATACACAATGTACACCTAAAAACATGATAGAGTGCTCTGAGAATAGTAAGAACTGATAGCCAACATGATTTACAGAAATGTATGGCTATGTAGCAATGGTTCGGAGACAATCTCTAGAAAATATGAAGGTACTCTTCATGATAGGAAGGGATTGGTTTTGCAGGGCAGCTTTGAAGTTCATTTCTGATTATCTTTAAATAACCACTCTACCCTTGTTCCTTGATCTCACCCTTTGCTAAAATTTTATAAATATATTCCAGACACACTGCATGCAAAAAGGGAAGTACAAGAATATTAAGATTCTCATGCCCTGGACATGAATAGAAAACATGTATATAATGTGTTCTCACTGTCAGAACAACCCATTGAGTGTAAAGCTGGAAATCCCTCAGTAGAGAGATATACACTTTTAATCCAAAGGAAAAAAAAAAAAAAAGTGAGGCCTGTTACTTGACTACAGTTTCCAGGGCTCTGATGTAGCTATACTTTAGGCATAGCTCCAAGGAGCAGCCTACACAAATTTGGATGGAGCGAGGGAGGCACAGATGGTGGTCACGTGAAGGCACAGACCGATCGAGTGGGCTCGGCTACAAAGTCTGTACATTTAGGCTGCTGTATTCCTCCTATTTCAAGTACTGCCAAGTCCCGGCTCTTCCCCATCTTTCCAAAGTCTTGATTCATTTAATTCTCCTGAAGGAGGTGGAAGAGGAGGAGGGTTGCGCAAATCTTACTCTTTCATAGTTTAGAGGAGACAGTCACCATCTTGGCGCCTTGTCAGATTTTAAATGTAACATTTTGCTAAGTGTAAAGCTGTGTATCTGTTCCTTTTCTGTTGCCATTATTGTAACTTCAATATTTGCAAAACACAACATCAAAATACTTCAAATCCAGCCCAGAGCAGTTATTCATGCAACACAATTCTTACACTTATCAATATACAGCGAGCTCATAGCAAAGAAATCTTTTCTTTCTTTCTTTTCTGTTTAGTTCTTTCTATTCACTTATGACTTTTTTTCTCTTTGCGACGTAAGAATGATTTAATCATACCACAGTAATATCCCCATTTTATATATATATAGGATACATATTATACTATTATATGGTTATACTATTATAGCACTTATTACAATGTCAGCTCTTACAGGTTGCATTATTTAGAAAAAGGAAGCATAGAAGCTAAAATGATTCTACCATTTGAAATACCCTGTGAATCACTGGTAAAGCCTAGAGCACCTTAAGGATATACAGAGTCTTAATTTTTAAATATAAAAACTTGCAGTGTTCACTATAAAATGTTGTTGTTAAAGAAATTCAGGATGCGCTTTCTGTGGTGCCTAATTCACGGTTACTAGCATTAAAGTGCCACTTTCTTACTCTTTAAAGATTCTCAGTTATTTTCTTCTTTGTGTAGGAAACTCTATCAAAAATCAAAACGGATTCAGTTACTGGCTTTTTTTTTTTTTTTTAAACAGGGCACAAGGTATTTTACAGATCCTCATCATTCTTCTTGGTATTCTGTTGGTGTAACTTTTGTGTGTGAGCAGTTCTGCTCCGGAGACTTGTCCACTAAGCTCTCCAATGTGTCTTTTTGGCTGGAGCTAATGTGTAGGAAGGCCATTTTTAAAGTAAATCAAAACATTCAAAGGTTTAACATCTGTTAATCGGGTGTTTTATCTAGAGGACATAAAAGATATTTACAATCCTCTAGCTTACCGACTTAACGCTTTCCTTTATACTGGATATTTATGTTGTGTAGAAATGGACATCGTTATCACAATCCATGGAATTATTCCACTTTCTTCTAAGACAAACAAGAAAATGTTTTCTTTTTAGGTTAGAATTTCTTGATTAGTAAAGTATATCAATAGGCAATGCGGAGAGGCGAATTGAACTCAATTATTATTCTTAATTTCTGCTTTCAACAAAGCATACTGATAGAGAAAGTTCTTGATACTATTTGTGTTTCATGAATTTCCATTTTTCCTTAAAATACGGACAGTTCAGAATTTAAAAATAACAATAGTCACAGAGGGAAGTCTCCCCACCTTGGGGCATTTGTGATTTAAACCACAGTTACTTAACAACAAAACAACTAAAACTACCCTCCGATTCAAGGCCATATTTCTCAAATAAGAACTTCAGAATATTATTTTGATTTTCTAGGCTGACTAAGCATACGAATTAATAATAGGATTATGTATCAAATACAGTTTCATGAATGGAACACATCAGCATTACCCAATCTTCCTCAGACATAGGTTGGTTGCCAAGAGAGATAATTTTCAACAGATCACAAGTGTGCTATTTGTATAAACACTTCCTATTACAAATGCTCTTGTTTTTGTTTAAATGAGTGTTTTTAACCTGAGCTATTAATCACATTTTTTTTTCCTTGTGGTGCTTGGCTTTCAGAAGAGAGAATCTTCAGGCCTCTGCTCTTGTGAGAGTAATTTCTCTTAACACCGACAGTGTAGCGTAACTACAGCCAGAGCTCATTAAATAGACTTCTGAGCATAATTATAATTAACAATTAGCTAGAAATTAGTTTTAATGATTTGTTTTAGATGATAGAATAGAAGCATAATGTAATTATTTTTAAACCTTCTACATCATTAAGAATACAACTACCACCACCTTTCAATTATTGAGAGGCAATCATCTAAAGCATTTAGCAAGTGATCTACTTACAGAGCCAAGCTAAGGGAGCTGAAGAGAAGGGGGGGCCGCCGCCCCAACCCAGGTGTTTATAATTATCTAGCCTTTTGCAAAGCCTCTTCCGTTTCTATTCTGCTCTTTAAGCTATTTCATGCCTTGAAGACGTCTCTACCAGGGAAAATAAAGAGACTCAGCTCTTCCTCCACCCCCTGCCTGTCTCCAAGACAGTGTGGCGCTGATGACTAGAGGTAAGAAGGACCAGAGGAAGATGCCACAAAATTTAGCAACTGGGCCTGAAATTCACCATTCACACCATCAAACTGGACTAACAGGAAAGAAGATTATGTAAGTAATGGATAAAATGAGTAACATGAATTAACTCCAGACTGTAAAGATAGAGCTATGCCATTCTTTCCTTGTTCAGTGTTCTGTTAACTTTTAATATTCCAAAATCAGTTTGGATCTTGCTTTCTCTTGAAGAATGTTTTAAAAAAAAAATAGAGACCTGAAGAAATGCTATTTTGTTTCATAAAAATATAAAAATATTCATTTAGAAGAGTGACTATTATTTGTTGTCAATGTTTTTTCCTTTCTTTGTTTAAAAATTTGTTTTTGTATAACCTTAGCTACTCCATGTGCTATTTTTCTCTCGCAGCTTTGAGCAAGAATGTCAGATCTTTTGCTGGGGGCCCTCGGAAGCGGTGAGGGAGCGCATCCTGACACCCACATAGAAGACCTGGTACCTATGTTTCCACATCACAAAGCAGGCCAACAAGCACACAAGGCCGCAGACCAAATTAAGAATCATCTGGATGAGTAGGAACAGTTTGAAAGTGCCAGTGACGCTGGTACAGTCCGTCACATCCCGGTAAACAAAGGTCCTGCTGAGCGGCTCCGAGGAGGGCAGTTTGCACTGGCAAGAGTCGAGTGTGGTCTCACAGGTAAACTGTGTGAGCTGCGAATAGTGGTGGGCAGCAAAGGCCATGGCCAGCACACAGACCGTCAGGCCCAGGGCACTCAGCAGAAAGTATAACAGCTGCAAGAAAGCAGAAGAAAACCTTTCTGGTTACAAAGAACATTGGATGATGATTTGCAAAGCTAAGTTATCAAAACTGTTCTTTTTCTTCTCTCCCAGAAATTTGCTGATGGAAAGGCTGTCTCTTCTTAGAAACACAGCACCTAAGACACAGAAATACTTCCATGTTTATTTATTAGCAGGTAGTTCTTAAACCCTGATCACATTTGCACTTGCCATCCAGATGTTGGGCCCTTTTCAAGAGTTATGACAACCATATTAGCTGTATTGTGGGATGTTTTCGTCAAGATATTGCCACAGTTTAGATGAATCCCAAAGAAGCTAGCCATCCCTGGATGACATGTTGTGCTTATTTTGAACTCAGGAACTTCTGATATTAAGGCTGAAACAAGACTAGGAAGTAAAGAACAGGCTTCTGTAACGCAAACACTGTGTGAGCCAAAATTAGCAATGATGGGTCAACTAATAGAATAGGTTCATTTTTTAAAAGACTATATTCAATGTAGTGATTGCCAAACTGTATCCATAAACATGAGAATCCCCAGCAAGAGGTTGCTGGGAGAAAACAAATTATGGCTCCAGAAGTCAAGTAACTTGATGTCAGCTTCACTGCCTGTGAAACGTACCCCAAGCCCAATAATGACCATGTGAAATCCACTTCTAAATGGTTCCTCAGTCACCAAGGTTTTGAACCCTGTTGGCCTCCAGGTTAACTTTTGGATTGAAAAAGTCTGGTTAAAGTTCTCACTCTGCTGCTAAAGGACTGTGAGAACTCTGAATAATTTAGAGGTTTAGCTTACACCTGAAACATTCTGAGCAAAACTTGTGGGTGTTCACTGACATGACCACAATAAAATCTATGGAACAAGAAATATTTTTGTGATTGAACTCACCTGCTAGAAATGTTGCTCTTAATGGTCCACCTGCTGAGATTCTAGGTAAGGCTCAGAGTCCCTAGTTTTTGAGACTAGCATACACAGTTCTTAGTGCAAGAATTATATTACCACAGTCAAAAGTTGCTCTCTACAGAGAACAATTCTGGTGAATGGCCTCTTCACAAACTAATATTAGTTCCAGTCATTTCCAGGTTCCGATGAAAGTAGCTCTGAAAAGATGATGCCCTTCCCCCACCTTCCCTTATATATAATTCAAAATTAAAACATACATGTGACACTGTAAAATATGTGTGCAAAAGTCCTCCAAATGAGTGTTTTCCACACAGTGATGATTTCAAGCGTTTTCAAGTCTTAAATTTGGAATTCTGTATTTACATTTTTACTTTTTCTCTTTCTTGAGTGGTATGTGTGCATGTATGTGTGGGTGTGGGTGTACATACTGGTTGCTGGTGCCCTAAGCTTATGTCTGGTTTGCCTGTAAGGGAATCCATCAGGGATTACATACAGCTTGACTGTATATCTAAGGTCACTGGAAGAGAGTAGAATAAGTTAAAGCCATTTATTTTCTTAACACATCTTAATTAGTATCATGGATTCTTTAGATCTTTTCATCAAAGGGATCTTAAACACATTCTTTTTCCTTTTCAAATCATTTAAAGGATTGTCAGATGTAACCTAAGTATCTTCATCTGTGAAACAGTTTATAGAAACGTCTTATATCTCAGGGACATAACAAGGATTATACTCAATATTAGTGTTCCTTGGAGGAAGAGAACCAGATAAATACAAAGTGGCACCATCATAAAACTTTTTTTTTTTAAGAGATGGAGTCTTGCTATGTTGCCCAGGCTGGTCTCAAACTCCAAGCCTCAAGTGATCCTCCCACCTCAGCCTCCCAAAGTATTGAGATTAGAGCTGTGAACCACTTCGTCTGGACCTCAATATTTTCAGTGACTATACTTTATGCAAAAATTGGAGTTTTTAGCCTAAAACTATTGATTTATTTTGTAGGACCAATGCAGCAGAGTATTTGAACAATTCTGGGTTGTTCTGAAATATTCAGGCTTGATTACTGACTTCAAACTCTTGGTGCCAAAAGCCAAATTAAATTGTCTTGACCACGCTCTGTGAATGTGTGTGTGTGTGTGTGTGTGTGTATGTGTGTACCCATTGTAGCTGTGTTCCCAGTACAGCCAGCAGAAAACTGGGAACAGTTTGCTCTGGGAACAATAGTATCTCTATGACTTTACTAGCAGGGAAGGCCCAGGTTAAAGTGATCATTTCCCACCTAGTAGTCATCTGCTTAGTAGAATGGCCCCAAATGGAGTTTTCTCTACTTGTTTTATCGCCATCAGTGGATGGAAGTGGCGGGGTAGGGTTCTTGTGAAAACCTTCCTACCTCTAACATACATACATCCTTAGATAGCAATTTCTTCTCCTTTTTTTTTTTTTTTTTTTGAGACAGAGTACAGTGGCTTGATCTCAGCTCACTGCAACTTCTGCCTCCTGGGTTCAAGCAATTCTCGTGCCCCAGCCTCCTGAGTAACTGGGACTACAGGTGTGTGCCACTGCACCCAGCTAATTTTTCTATTTTTTTGGTAGAGACAGGGTTTCACCATGTTGCCCAGGCTGGTCTCGAACTCCTGACCTCAAGTGATCCTCCTGACTCAGCCTCCCAAAGTGCTGAGATTACAGGCATGAGCCACTGCAGCCAGCTCCTTAGATAGCAATTTTCTGTAACATTTGTTGGGGCAATATCTTGAAGCAATGACAATAATCCCTCATTCTCAATCTGCAAATAATTCAAATAGTTGAAAAATATTTTATTCATGATAGTCACAAAAATCCATTTGCTGAAAATGGGAATTTTTTCTATTTTAAAAGATGACTTTTTGGCTCAGAGATTAAAAGATGTGCCCAAGACCATTTAACAAGCGCGCAGCATTACTGGCTGACGATTAACAGAGTGAACCAGGGAGTCAGGTTGCCTGGGTCGGAATCCTGGTTCTCCCCTCACTAGCCATGGTCCTTGGGCAAATTCATCAATCCCTGTGCACCTGTATTTCTTCATCTGTATACCTGGCATGATCATAATAGCGCCTACTTCACAGGATAATTACAAGGATCAAAAGAGTTGATGTCTGTAAAGAGCTTAGAACAGCGTCTGGTATACAGGAGCACTATTTAAGTATTTGTGAAATAATAAGCAAATTAGTAGGGATGGAAAGAGCTGCCAGTTCTCAGGACTGAGGATATTAATTCGGCTGCCTTTGTCTTATTTTGTCATGTGGGAGTAACAACGCATTCTTGGCTTGTAGGAAGGATGTAAACATTTACACAAACACAGTGGTTGCTCAATTTTAATTGAACCGTTTATGCTAGACCCAAGGAGAACACAAAGAAAAACTATGCCCCTTAGCTTCCCTGAGTATGAATAAATTTACATCGTGCATATCTATCTCACACATAATGACTCGGCTTCTCCCAGTCGGGAAAGCATCAGGCCAAGTAAACTAGAAGAAGCCACGGAATGAAGTTTCTTATCCATTTTAAGACATAAATACATACTCGATCCCCCTAAAGCCTGCGGGCTGCATCTGCAGCGCTGTGGCATTCTTCCTTCATGGCTTTTAACTCATCTGACAGCAACAAGCTTCTGAGTTAGAATCTGTAATTTAAAATCAAGTGGCTTGTTTTACCTACACGACACGAATAAACTATAAGGAAGAGTGTTTACGATGACCTTGGGAATCCGAGCAAATATATCTTGATAAAAGCCCGGCGCCGGAGGCATCTGTCTTGCGGGTGTCAGCCCATCAGCCTGGCGCTGCGCAGCGGGCGGAGGCGCGGTGGCCCCGGGCGCTTATGTAACAGCAGCGCCCGGGCGCGTCTCCGCTCGCTCGCTGCCTTTAATTGGTACCCGGCCTGCAGCTTTCACGTTCGGTGACCTCGGGAGGAGGGTGTTTCTGCTCCAATTTAATTACCTTCCCCGGTGGCCTGAACGAGAAGGGCCCCTCTGCAGCGCGCCGCTTGGGAGGAGGCTCCGCAGCAGCTCAGGGCCTCCTGGATGTGGACAGGAGGGAACGTGTCCCGGAATGTTTCCGCAGGCACATGCCCCCTACACGTTTCCAAACCTCCAGGGAGCCCTGAGAAAGTCAGGCCACTAGGAAAGGCAGGAAGCGCGACCTGCGGCCGATGCCCAGCCAAGACCAGAGGCAGAGCCCAGGGAGGAAGAAGGAAAGCGCTGGTGGCATCGAGGGCCTGCGAAAGGACCCCACCCCCAATTCCCGACCCCCCAGAGGGCTGTCTCAGCTTGAGAAAAAAAAGGGCCCGTGACTATAGTCTGTAAGAGAAAGGGATGGTGCGTGTGTGTGTGCACACATGCTGACTACAATGAGACTGTCATCATGGCCTGTTTGCTTGTCCTGGCTATCTGGGCACTCAACAGGAGGAAATAAATCCTCCAACAAAGCTTAAGCCAGGGTCCTGAGATGGGGACACCAAAACGCGGCTATGCTGATGAGAAACGCCCTATGAAGATGCATGTTATGCCTCCACCCCCCCAGTAGTGTGAGAAGCATAAGGGAAGTCAGCTGTCCCCTGTTGTGTCATTGGAAAACCTGGAGATGGGCTGAAGCTCACTTTCAAACTGAAGATAATGTAGCATGCAACCTTAGAGAGCTAGCAGCAAGCATCAAGAAAGGTCATGTTCAGGAGAAGAGAAAAGTGCCTCAGTATTTGTCAATGCCTGTCACCGGTGGAAAAAAGAGGCAGCTAATAGATCTTCCTAGTGGGGAATCCTCAACCTGGCTGACATTGGCAGTGATTTTTTTTTTTCTATTTTTTTGTTTTTCTCTTACTCCCTATTTTAACTAAGGTGCAGATGTTGAAATGGCATTGGGGCCTCTCTTAAGCTGATGCTTTTGCCTCTGCTGTTTTCTGGGATCATCTCGGGGGAAAATGAAGGCATTTCACATAAACTAATAAAAACCTAGTTTGAGGTGTTCTTCAGCCACTGGATGAAGTTCATGTAATTTAACAGGCCATTTCTTACTAAGCTTTCTGGCTTCATTTTTTTTTTTTTT
The DNA here is from genome assembly GCF_009764315.1 of Trachypithecus francoisi. NCBI lineage: Eukaryota > Metazoa > Chordata > Mammalia > Primates > Cercopithecidae > Trachypithecus > Trachypithecus francoisi. The sequence continues at coordinate 105,047,933 of NW_022681456.1, forward strand.
AAATCACCAAGCCTTGCTGTTTAGTCAAACCTCTACAAAAAAAATAGTAAACATAGACTGATGTCTACACTATCTGGCCTTCTTTCAAGGAAAATTCTCAGACAGAAAAGTATAATTTCCAAATGAAGGCATATCCACCAAAATTCTAACTTCATCATTTAAAAAAGTAGTATCTATTAATTTTTTACCTATTGGAGAACATTTCAAAATTAGAGAAAAACTGAAAAATGCAGATATAATCCCACCACTGATAGATAATTGTATTTTCTATGCTCATTAATAGCTTTTATTTTTTCTGTAGGATAATGTCATATATTTTGTGTAACCAGCTTTTAAAAATTAGTTATTATAATGTAAACTTTTGTATTCTATTAGTTACTTTTTTTTTTTTTTTTTTTGAGACGGAGTCTCGCTCTGTCACCCAGGCTGGAGTGCAGTGGCGCGATCTCGGCTCACTGCAAGCTCCGCCTCCCGGGTTTACGCCATTCTCCTGCCTCAGCCTCCCGAGCAGCTGGGACTACAGGCGCCCGCCATCTCGCCCGGCTAATTTTTTGTATTTCTTTTTTTAGTAGAGACGGGGTTTCACCGTGTTAGCCAGGATGGTCTCGATCTCCTGACCTCGTGATCCACCCGTCTCGGCCTCCCAAAGTGCTGGGATTACAGGCTTGAGCCACCGCGCCCGGCCCTATTAGTTACTTTTTATAGCATGATTTTCAAAGATATCATCCCATTGCTTTTTTATGTCAACAGCTTCAATTATACTGGAATCTTCCAACACATCTTATTTTTTTCACCTTAGTAACTTCCAAATAATGTCATTCACTTACTTTTATGTCTGATGTTTTCTCACTGCAGTGAACAAAAAAATCCAGTTTTTATACGTTTTCTTGTAGAAGAAAAAATAAGTTAGTGGACAAAATAAAAAAAAAGATTAAAGAAAGCTTTGTATTCTTTGCTACAGTGGTTGAGAGAAAATGTATGAACTTGCTTTCTACTAGCTCTGATTGCTAAGTTCTGTGTCTATGGCCTCACGCTCTGAAAACGAGTGTCTTTGCTTCCCTTTGGGGTAGATTCTGTTGTGCAGTGAAAGTGCTGTGTACTTGAATTGGCTCCAGCCAAATGCACTGTCCCTCACAGAAAAAAGATACACACAAATGAAAGACACACACGCTTGCCAAACCACGCATATCCCATCGCCCGTCCCCCACTTTGCCCTGAGAGTCTTGGCACAGAGCATTTGGATGCACCCAATGTACTTTTTCTGTCTCAGTGATCCCACCTACAAGAGGAAATACACTTAGACTGCTTCATTATTAAAATATCCCAAATAACCCCCGAGATATGGAAGTGGGCACTGAAAGAGATACCTTTTTTCTGGCCAAGTGTTTTGTTGAACTGATGAATTTTCAATATTCCTTTTAAGGGCATTGAAGGACAGACTTCATATCCTCCAGGCCAACCCAGTTCATGGAAATTAAGACTTAAAAAAAAAAATCAGCATTACCTTTGAGGTCTGGATCAATGCCCTCCTAAAACATTTTTTGGCCTGCCTAAAAATGCAATTTCTAGACTAATCAGATATGCAACCCCTTCAGAAGGCACTCCTTTATTTTGTACTTGAGTTTCTTTCTATGTGATGATAAAAGAGAAAGAACAATCACAACTTACTTTCATAGAAAATTGAATACATGTCCGTTCGTCAACCTGATATGAGACACAAAGCATAAACAAGCCAAGATAGGCCACTAAGCAGACCTGCAATGGAGAACACAGAAGAAAGGATGTTATCAGGGCACATTGTGCGTTCAAATGACATCAGTCTCAGCGTCTTGTCCCAGTCACATCCATGTTATAAAGCTGTTCATTTCATTTACTTATCTTTATGTACTGTGTTTTTCTTTCAACTGTTGGAAAACCACTTTAAAATTAGTAAAATCAATTGATTTCCACTTAGCCAGCATTTACTAAGTTCTTTTGATATGACCAGTACTATACAAAATCCTTTAGAGTATGTGATGAGGAATAAAGTTTACTCAGTGTTCATCAGTTTACAATCCAGTGAAAGCCAAAATAAATGCACACCATATTCTAAGGCAGGACATTTCACGTTAAATATTATTCAAAGAAGTACAAAAAGAGGAAGAAATTACATTGAGTTGGGCGATATAAAAGGCTTCCATTAAGACATGGATTTGAAATGGTCCTTGAAAGAAATGAAACATGATTACTAACATTAGCTGAATATTTACTACATGCTGGGGCTCTTCTAAGGGCTTTGTATTGTATTCCTTCTGTAACTGCTTTATATTGTATGCCCTCCTGTAATTGCTACAAAATCCTATAAGGTAGGTGATACTATGATCCTCATATTGTAAGTGAGAAAGAAAAGGCACAAAGCCTTTTCTTTGGAACCAGGATTCAAATCAGGTAGCTTGGGATAAAGCAGCACCATAAGCAATAGCACAGAGGAAGAGCCGCACAAAGAATGTGTTGAAAGAACAGCAAATGCACATCCATAGTTTAAAATAACGACATATAGGCTGGGTGCGGTGCCTCATACCTGTCATCCCAGCACTTTGGGAGGCTGAGGTGGGTGGATCACCTGAGGTCAGGAGTTTGAGACCAGCCTGGCCAACATGGTGAAACCCTGTCTCTACTGAAAATACAAAAATTAGCCAGGCGTGGTGGTGTACACCTGTAATCCCAGGTACTCGGGAGACTGAGGCAGAAGAATCGCTTGAACCTGGGAAGCAGAGGTTGCGGTGAGCTGAGATTGTGCCATTGCACACCAGTCTGGGCAACGTGAAACTCTATCTCAAAAAAAACAAAAAAATATAGAGCACAAAGGGTAGGATGAAAATCTGGGGATACAGGATTGATTTAGTAAGTAGTGGCACTCCCTTGAAAATTTCTGAGAAGGGAATGACATGATTTGAGAGACACATTTCAGGAAAATTAGCAGTGATGTTGGGTGGGTCGGCAGTGAGAACATCAGGGTATTATTTTGCTAATCTGAGCAAGATCAACATATCAGGTGAACCAGAGCTCAGATAATAGCACGCAAATTCAGAAAAAGAGATGGAGATGAGAGGCACAGTAAAAGCTGAATCTATATATCTTGGCTATTGCATAACTGATGGGAGGACCTCAAGAGGGAGAAACCGGAAGTGACTTCCACGCTTTGGAGCATCAGTGACAAAAAGACAGTGGACGTGCCTACTGAAAGAAGGCTGGCCAGAGAAACAGCAGCTTTGAGGGAAAATATACTCAATCTGTTCGTTAAACTGCATTTCCTTTTTCATGAACTAGACTTTTTAGAGCTAGGATTTAGAGTTTCTAATCAAAGCATATCTATTCACATTGAATTTTGGAAAGCTTAAAACATTGATAAAGTTCCACACTTTAAAATAGAAAATATAAGCAACAGAATTGCATTTCCTGATAAGCACAATTATCCTAGAGACAGATGTTGAAAGAGTGGCTGAGAGTCACCTAGCAAGTCATTAAACAACTGGTTTGCACATACTCATACTTCCTACCCCAGGGTCAGCTTCAAACCATAGGCAGTCTCTATTAGGGTGGAGAAACCATTTGCAAAGCCAACATGGTATTTTCAGGTAAAACTTCTATCATCTTCTCCCTTTGGTTACACAATCAATAAGCTACCTATGCCCTCATCCATTGCCAAGTTGTAGGTTGTTCAGATATCTATTGGACCATGAAGTCAAAAGCCAAGCCTTCTCTTTCTACAGACTGTTTCCAGGGTTTTCCATCATTGAATGGAAATGGTTGGTTGGCTTAATAGCAGGATATAATATTTGCAGTGGACAGACACAGCATTAACACATGTGAGCATGGCATGAACTGGAGAGATCTGGAGAGAAGACAAAACAGATAGGACCCAGGGAGGCAGCTTTTCAGCAGAAGACTTGCAGATACAAAAGTAAAGATACTAAAGTTATTCGTGTAGCCCCTAACGTGGCATTTTCAAGTCAGGATGAAGCTCTTTTGTAAAGTTCATTTGTAAAAAATACTAAATTGAAGAATAAGTTTGATAAGCACTGTAGGGATTAACTACTTATTCTCACATTAAGAATTTACAAAACTTGAAACAATCAAAGAAAGACCTACTTTTTGTTTATTGGTGACACACCAGATTGAGGTTTGTAATCCTGCTTATATCCCTAGACACATGCCTGTGAGTTTCTGTCTGCAGGTGCAAAGGGTCAGGCTCTCCCACATAACTGCCTTCTTCCCTAGAGACTACCAGCTGAAGTTGACAATCGCCAAGACTTTCCTCTTTGTCTTCATAAGAGACACATTCTGGTAATAAGGCCTAACTAGCACCTTAAAAATCTGATTCAGTGCCTCTACTTGAACAAAATTTCTGATTTCAGCAGTAGCTACTTCTTTGTAGCCTTCATTTCCCTGGCTTCCAGAAAGAAGTCGCATAGGAACACATGACCTCATTCTAGAGCATTTCACTTATTCAATTCACAGAATTTTATGGAGGACATACAATAAGCAGGCCCTGTGTTATTGTATGATCCTGGGAAATGAGATATGGAAAAACAGGCCCTAACACCAAGGACTATCCAGCACCTAAGGATCTCCCAGTCCAGTGGGAAAAGAGAGGATAATGCAGTTGGGCTATTGTAAAAGTACTAGGAGTACATCTGCTATAGGAATACCCAGAAGGAATAACTACCCTGATGGAAACTTGGGGAGACTTCCTGGAGAAAGATGAGTTTTGAGTTCTAGCAGAAAGTGGCTAGAAAGAGAGTGTGAGGAAAGGTATTCTGTGCAGAGAGTAATAGAGGTGCAAAGGCACGAAGAAAGGCAGAGTAAACATTTGAGGATTCTTCTAGGTCCAGTGCAGAGAAAAAATTAAAGGCAAAAGACATGTTTGCAGCAATGGACAGGAAGTAGATCACAAAGGACTTTGATTTCAACTAGGACATTTTCAGCAGTAGAAGGGCGTGACTGACTTTGCCTTTTAGAATGGTCCTTCTGGCTATGAAGAATGGATTGGATGGGGGCAATTCTTGGGAAGAGAAGACCACCTAGAGGCCATTCTTCACCTGAGAAATGATAAGTGTCTGAGCTCAGGTAGAAGTAGCGATAGGGAGTGGGTGTGTTTGAATGACAGTAAAAAAAACTGAATCCACAGGTTCTAAAGACTGATTAAGGTAAAGATGTAAGAGCTGAGGAGAGGGAGAGGTCAGGAAGGTGCTGCCAGGTGGGTGGTGTGGACATTTAATGAGATAAGATAGAAAAGGAGGGGCAGAATGGGAGTGGGAATGATGATCCCACACGGACACAAAGTGCAGCCATATGGGCTTAGAGCTCAGGGATGAGACCTGGGCTGGAGACAACGATTTGTTAGTCATCACCATATGTGAAGCAATTGACACCATAGGAAACAGTGGCCCATCCAGAGAGAGTCTGAAAACAGAAAAGGGCCCAGTTAGTTACCCAGTTATGAAGAATCTTTGAATTTTTTGAACAGAAAGCATCTCAGGTATATTTCTTATAATTATAGTTCTATGTCATGTCATATCTAAAAATTATGAAATGGATTGTCCTTTTAGATTTGTCCTTTTAGATTTTTGAAAGCTTCAATTTAGGTTCTTGTACAGGGTATTTGCTACAAAGCTTAAATGTATTCAACATATTTTAATTTCTTGGCCTTCTGATAGGGCTTGATATGGTCTAAGGTGAGAGGGGACTTTCATTTTTTTTTTACCTATAGCTTTGCATGTTATAACAAGACTTCTTTATCAAAGAGTTTATTGATGGTCAGTGTAAGCATGTTTTAGAAGGGTAAGCTTTACTGATACTGAACTAAAGGTTTTCTGGCCATGGAGAGAAAACCAGATTTCTCATGCTAGACTAAGGGTTTTGTTTCCTGAGCTGGCAGGACGTGGACGTGCCAGGAAGACACGGCATTCTGGCTTCCCAGCAAGGAAGGGGGAGCTCATGTTAGTGGGCAGTGAGACCCACCAGGCCTATCTGGAACGACATTCCTAGAGTCCAGGCCAGAGCTCCCATTAGATATGGTGAGGTGAAGCCCATGGCACAGGAAGAAGTCAGTTATGTAAGGATTTCAAGAAGGCGCTTGTTGGACCAGACACCCAGATGGCGGTGTCACAGAGCACAAAGCCAAATGGCACATGCGTGGTACTGGGAAGGCTAGTGCTGAGAGGGCAAAGGGCAACTAGCATTTAAGAGCTTGTTGAGATTTAGTCAATGTGCATGTAAATAATTAAGTTGATAAAAAAAGCTTAAAGTGATTTTTAATGGAAAAAAGAAAGACAGTAATCATCACTTTAACTTATTTTTGGATGTGTGTTTCTACAATTGGTTTAGCGTGAAGAGAAAACTGAAGTCCTAAATTCCACATTCTGCCTGAAGATATCTTTTTTGTCCATGCAGAGTGAAGTCTGCATTTTCTCTTGTGAGCTAGAAAGTTAGACAGGGCTGAAATGGTCTCTGAATGTTAAATCCATTTTTGTGGATGTGCGAGTCCTGAGTCTTGTCACATATTGTCTTTGTCTTTGTTATTTGGCCTATTACACCTGCAGTGGTGTCTTTTGAGGGTTTGTACTATGAATAAAAGGTAGATACTGGACCAGTGTCTCGAGATTTACCTGCTTATTATTTTTTCCTTTTGATTTTGTCATAGCTGGAAGGTATCACCCTAAAACATTTTGCGAGAATGAGAGTTATTGATATTTACTCTCTCCATGTCGTATGTATTTATATTCTGGTCTTGTGACATTCACACAACCTCCAATTTATTTGTTTTCTTCTTTTTGTTGTCAACAGAGCTGCTTGACAGGGTTGTCTGGGGAATACAACCTTCCCCTGTCAAATGCCTTTCAATGTTTTTCTTCTCCTTCCTTACCCCTGTTTCATCGTGTACCTGCAATGGGACTCTATTTCTGTTAGTTAATCAACTTTCAACTTTGTATTTAAAGTGCTTTAATCCAATCAATATAGTAACAAGATGAACTCTCATCTCATGTTTACAAAATCAATTGATCAACAAGAGAAGTAGCAGAACTGTAAATGTTTCTCTGGATATCTCTTAAGAGAATTTCCATGGATTGTCACCTATTTAATAAACATTTAGGTAAAGTATTAGAATTCATTTTCAACAAATGGTAAATATATTACAGTCTGTTAACTGAGGATAGTCTTAGGAGGATTGTTTACATATAATAGACCAAAAATTAAATGGCATGCAACAGAACATTTCACATGGATCTATTAAAGGCTGCTTATCCCATCAAGATTTCAGAAAGACTGGAGAGAATATTTTAGCCTGACTTAAACATTTTTACTGGATTCTCATTGCCACTGCCTTATGGTAAGACAAAGCCTAAGAGAGTGGTTCAGAATCAATTGAAGAAGTGGGTAAATACTGGTCTCATCTTCAGAATTTCTGATCCAATAGGTCTGGGGTAAGGACTGAGGATTTGCATTTCTAACAAATTCCTAGGAAATGCTAATGCTGCCAGTGCTGGGACGACCCTTTTGAGAACCACTAGGCTAAGCTGTAAGCACAGTGCTCTAAATGTTGATGTCTGGGGTGGGGTTTATCGAAATGGTTAGGGGTCCAGAATGACACTGACTACTGGAATTTCCTACAGAGAGTTGTTTATTATAAACAATAATATAATAACAATAGTATACCACTTATGAGCATTTACAGAGTGTTAAGCCCAGTGCTGAACACCTGACATGCATTCTTGCATTTAATCATCTCAAGAATGCATTTTTCAAGGGAGAGAAAACTGAGTTTTTAGACATGTAAAAGGCTAGATATACATTCATTGCCCCTGAATTGTTTGTATTACTATTATGTTACAAAGGTGTTGGCTCCATTTGTTTCCCCATAAAAAAATGTAGTCTCTGCTATCATAGGAGTCCTTCAAATTGGGGGAGAAATCCCTCTGTCTTCATTGCTATTTAAATATGGCCTCACTGCAGAGCCTGTTTCCTCAATGTATCTGACTGGTGGTTTGAGGAACATCTCTAAATCTTCGAGTGTGATGTGGCATTCTGCTACTGTTAAAGGGCATCAGCCACTCCAACCCAAAGCAAAACAATCACCTCGAAAATTGTACCACCTCTACAGTGGTGTGATGGTAAATGTCTAACAACCAATTAGAGAAGGGCTATTTGTAGCATTTGCTAATTTCCATGGTGTGACTACTTCTACCATGGCTGATTTCAAGATAACCAACACGAAGTCACTGAGCAAAGCTGGGAAGAGGTGCATGCAATCAGCTGTCACAAGTCCATCAGAAATGCTCCAGCATGCTCCTGCACCTCCGTCCCATTTCTGCCTTTTCTGGGTCCCTCTTTTGACAGAAGTATCTGATTAACAAGTGACATTGGTTTGTATCTAAGTTTGGCACATTACTCATTACTAATTGCTTGGAATCCCTACAATCAGCCTACATAATCTGTATAAAGATACAGGGGAGGGTGCCAAGGAGAAATCATAGTACTTATTTCCTGATTTGTGGGAATAGAGGAAGAATGGTTACAGCATAATCTTTGAGATCTTGCTATCAATAGCCACCCTAATCTAGGTATCACTCTCCATCTGAATTAAGCTCAACCTTTACTGTGGGGACTGGGAGTATAAAGAAGAAGATATGGTCTTCGCCCTTTAGAAAATCATAGTTTAATCCCCAGAGGAACGGAGGCACAGGAAAATGTATTGCCATGGGTAATGTCATTTGACCAGTCCAAGCCAGGTGTGAATATGAGCAGCTGACAGCAGCTTATACAACCCCTGCCTTGCTGATCACTCACCAAAATCCCTCATCTATTTCATAATGTAAGAAGCACTGAATCAGCTACCTTTTTTCCCCCCAATGTATTATGTTTTTAAAGGCAAAATTTTTGGTGTTAATCATATAGGGCTTCAATATGGTAGAATTATGAACGATATCCCCTTCCTACATTTGTTATTGTTATTATTAATTCTTTTTCATTATATTTTTAGATAAAAGCAAGATAAAGAAACACAAAATGTACTCTTTTCCCTAACTGGATAAGGCAAGAAAGGTGAAAATGGTGCAAAGCATGAAATATCAAGTAACAGTTCATTCAATAAATGATAACTGCTTATTTGATTCTGTAAAATCAAGTATAGAACTATAAACATAATTAAGGAGACAGGGTTACATAGTGAGAAGAGCATGGGCATTAAAGTTTGAATCTTGACTCAATTTCTTTGCTAGCCAAATGATCTTGGACAAAGCTGTTTAATTATTTTTAGCCTCAGTTTCCCTATCTATAAAATGGAGACAATAATGTCATGGTCACACAGCAAATATACTGTATATCACAGAATCGATGGCTATGCTGTCAGAGTGCAGAGCCTGGCTCTTAGCCACTGCATGGCACAGCCACCTGCCTGAAGGAATCTTGACAGCACTATAAGCAAGAACTGCAGAGATCTGAAGAACATTCTACCATCTACTCCTCTCCTCAATTGCTGAAGCACCAATCCTGAGGCAGTGTGAAAAACAAAGTCTTTGAGGTCCAAATGACCATGCAGGCTGGGGGACCATGACTTAGTCATTGAGACTCAGTCTTATCATGTAGAAGATGGAGAAAATGATAGTTAGTAATTGACTTTTAAATATCATAAATAACATGCCTGGAATTGTAGTAGGTATTTTTCCCCATCTCACAGGAACTCAAACTGTGCTCCAGTTCAAGCCGAAAATGAATAACAGATGTAAACATAAGCACTCAGTCACATCTTAGAAATAATCTCATTCTGCTCATTTAACAAATATTGCTTGTGTAACTACCATGTGCCAGGTACTCTTTGAGGCTTGGAGACACCACAGTGAAAACAAGACAGAAAAATCCCTGCCTCAATGGGGCTAAAGTGGAGAGGCAGACCATAAACAAATAAATAAGTAGATATATAACCTGTCAGCTGTTGAGAAGAGCTATGGAGAATATAGCAATTATCATCATAGCTTCTTTTCCCAACAAACATGACATACAGTGATTAGTAAAACACAAATAATAAATCCTTAAAGTGACATGTTCTCCCTCAAAAAATGAATTGGTAATGCCCAGCAACCCTTTAAAAAAAAAAAGGTAGATATTTGAGAGCCTCGCAGCTCTGTTATATCAACAACATGCATCCACTATAAGTATCTAAGAATTCACAAGTTTCATAGACAACATATGAATGCCTCTGAGAAAGGACAACAAAAGTGAACTGTAAAGTATTATGGCAAAATGGGCCACATACCTAAAGACAGAGAACAAGGTGGTACATGCATGTTAGCTCTGGGTTTAGTGGAATGGTTCAAAACCCACCTCCACCACTTTCCAGCTGACTGACCAAGTTAACCCTTGGAACCTCAGTTTCATCATCTCTAGGATGATATTTTGCTTTCGTAGCAAGGACCCACTTTTCAAAAATCTTTCCAACCACGTTGACATAGTTTGCAAATACTTAAGAGTTAGAAAACTTCTTTTCCTGCCTCTATTTATTTCTGCTACAAACCTACATATAATCCACTTCCCCGAAAATGCCAATCTTAGGAACTATGTCCCATGCCCAGCTGCATGTTTCTCTGATTACACTACTGTGGTTTTACAATGACAATCATTTAATTTCTAGAAAAAAAATGCTGTTCAATTAAAACTATTTTCTGGCCATATGAGATCCTCGAGTTAATATTACCTTTTTACAAAACACAATTGTTTCAGCCAAACGTAGTGTGCAGATATTCACGGTGAATTCCAAAAATAATAGGGGTGCAAATATCAAGCGAAGAGTTTACGGCAGAACTGACCACCAAGAGGAGGGGAGCATTGTAACAATCTGTCTGTCTCTAAACACTAACATTAGTGGACCAGCATTAAAACTCAGAGCACTAATTATAACCTTGAAAAAAAAATGCTTTTTCTTCGTTTTATCTAACCAAGCTCAAAATAGAAGCTTCTTTTTCACTGTGAACAAAACTGTAGCTAGCAACAACTTTTTCTGTCTAGGAAGCTTTGCGAATGACTGCTTTATTTGGCCTATGATATATCTGGAAGATTTTCAATGCCTTTTCATTTGTCTTAGGAATCGCCAACCCCAGAGCTTCACTGATGTTACTTTTTTTTTTTTTCCATTAGAGTAAAAGTTACCGATGAAAAGCTCTAGTGCAGAAATCCTGTTCATGGAAGAACTAAGTTCTGCCTGTCCACAAGGGGTTTGGGTTTTGACACAGAGCCTCATCTGGTCATTTCCACATCTTTCTGGGGAGTTGGGGGAAACAATTTGTAATATTGACTTTGCAAAGATGACATGTGAGATTACTTTTAAAAGAGGCTGGTAGAAATCCAGGTCAAAATTTCTCAGTGAAAAGTCAATTATAGGCAAGAAATTCTATCACAGAAAAGTATTTCCTTTCAGGATCTAAAGAGAAAAGACACTTGCTCAATCACACCTACGTTTAGCCATGTTTAACACACACCCCTTTATTATTTTAACTGTCCTTCTACCTGAGGAGTTGATATCTGACAGGTCTACATCTGAATTATTGTAGATGTATGTATTTTTCATATGAGTATGCAAAGATATTCAAAGTAAACAAAAATAAAAGCTAAGTAAAGTATAATGCAAAAGCAGGGCTTCCTCACCTACAACTTTGTTAAATTTGGATCTCTTTGGAAAACACATTGTAAAAACAAAATATCTAAGAATTCATGGGCAATTTTCTTAAGAAAGTTTTGCTTATGCAATTGCCAGAAATGAGAGTGGATTCACCTGGTATGTTGTGATAAAAGTTCTGATTGGTTGGTAAAGAAGTATGGAATACTTATGTGCCAAGTCGAAGTGCTTTGTATGGCTAGATACATCCTTTCTAATTCAAAGTGGTAGGTTTTGTCATTGCTTGAAACTACTTGAAAACTAGAATTTTATATAATTTTTCCCACCAAAGTTACATTGCAATTTGCATTGCTGTGTAGTTTAGCCAGATCTGTTGTCCAAGCACAGAAAGAGTGGGAAGAAAAATGTGCTTGTTAAGTGACCGCCCTGTTTCTCAGCACACATTGTGCTTTGCAGATGTTCAGTTGTATCTCCTATGTTGCTTTATAGGATATTAGAAAACGACCCAATGAAACTGATAAAAATGAGTTAGAACTTGTGACCAGCAGCTGGATGAGAGGAGTGTGAATCCCCCAAATCTTATGGATATAGTGTGCTTTCTTTGATGTTCCTGCCAAAATGAGGCTGGAAAGCTAGGAAGATCTGTAAGATGTGTGCCAACACAAAGTGACTACAATTCATAAGTTCCAAAAACCTTGCTTGAAACAATTGCAAATAGCTCATCATTTTATACCAGAGAACCCAAGCCTGAGTGTTTCATCAATTTACACAAAACCAAGAAGAGAAAGCTGACAACTATCCCAGTGTATGACTTACCACGGACATCTTCAAGTAGAATCACTTTGGTTTGGGTCTCGTTTTCATATTATAACACAAATTTGTGTATCTGGATTAAGATACGTATTTGATAGGAACTGCTGGGAATTCTTACAGTTATATCCTCAAAAGACAAAATAAGCAAAACCAACAGAACTGTGAAGCAATAAAGTTGGTTATGGATGAAAACTGGGCTGAACGGTCATAGGACATGAATTGTGCCTTTGACCTAAAATGCGCTTTTCTTTCCTTATCTACCCAGTGTAACGGTGCTACTCTTTCAACCATCTTGAATTCACTCACATTTATTCGTCAAACCCTGCTCAGCTATCCCCACTACCCAGAAAGTGTATCTTTTTTGTATTACTTACTTTTTATACATTAGCTCATTTTCCCCCAAACAATGCAATCAAGTAAAAAAAATTATTTTATAGAAACTTGCAGCTCAGAGAGGATAAGAAACTTGCAAGTTGATCCAAAATAAATTTCTAAAAAGCATCAAGAGGTTTTATTTCTGCATAATATTAAGGACTAAATTATAGGAAAACTCTCTCCCTATAAAATGCTGGATAAAACGTAGCATCCCTTATAAGATGAGAAAACAATTAGCCCACTAGCACTGGAAATCATCAAGAAAATTGTTCTGTCTCAACAGATGCAGGGGGGCAGTTTGAGGTTTTTCTACTACTTTCTTAGTCCTGGAACCTATTAAGATGAGAAGGTAACATGAAAGTGATCCTGAAAAAATAACACAAAACCTGGCTGTTTCAATAAGTAAATTGTAAGGGGAGAAAGACAGAGAGAGAGAGAAAGAGAGAGAGAGAGAGAGAGAAACTAGAAAGGAGAGAAAAAGGGTAACTTTTTGAGTAAAGGAAACATTAGAAATAAATGAATCAACTGCAGTGTACAGATGTTATTGAGATCCTCATTTTGACAAACCTAGGAAGAACTATTAATGAGCTAATCATGGATATTTGAACAGTGGTTCGATTCTATTAGGAAATTAACTTGTTAGGTGTATTATTAGTATACTGATTATTTTTTAGTTTTCATCTTTTGACTTACATAGCAAAATATTTATAAATAAAATGATATAAAGTATTGGATTTAGTGCAAAATAATCCAGTGTGTAGTGTCTGTAGTGTGTGGGTGTGAAGGAAATAGAGGAGCATGCAGATGATAAGATTGAGCATGAGTTGATAGTTATGGAGGCTGGGTGATGAGAATATAGAGGTTCATTATAAAATTGTATCTGCTCTTGTGTATGCTTGAAATTTTTCATAATAAGTGAGTTAAGAAAACAAAGTGGCTCTAGGCCTATAACACCACTGGGACACATGGCAAGACAAACCCGTCTGGAAGGGTTGTATTCTCAAATAGGCTATACCAAGTTATCATACCTAAGCTTCTTGGAAGATGAACTCACAAACCAAAATTAGCAAACACTTGAAGAATTAATTATTAGTGAAGGCCAACTCTTACATGCATGTACATGTATACACACACACACATACACACACACACACACTTTGTAGGGACATGGATGAAGCCAGAAACAATCATTCTCAGCAAACTATCACAAGGACAAAAAAACAAACACTGCAAGTTCTCACTCATAGATGGAAGTTGAGCAATGAGAACACTTGGACCCAGGAAGGGGAACATCACACACCGTGACCTGTCGTGGGGTTGGGGAAGGGTGAAGGGATAGCATTAGGAGATATACCTAATGTAAATGATGAGTTAATGGGTGCAGCACACCAACATGGCACATGTATACATATGTAACAAACCTGCACGCTGTGCGCATGTACCCTAGAACTTAAACTATAATTTTAAAAAAAGAATTAGAGCTATAAGAATTCCAAATAATGGAAGTAATGAACAGAGCCTATAAAAAGTACATTCAAAACAATTAAAGACATGAAGGAAGGAAATGAAAACATAAAGAACAGGGCAATTTTTGAAGCACCAGGAATATATGAAAATAACATCAGTAACAACTTCAGTGAGTTCTAGAAATGAAAAATTAAAATTGCTGGAAGGAAGAACTCAATGGACAGGTAAAAGGCAGATTAAACCTAAATGAAGAAGGGAATAGTGAACCAGAAGATCTGAGAAAATAACTCAAGATACAGCACAGAGAGATAAAGAGAGATGAAACATGCTAGTCAGGATAAGAAATATGGAGGGAGAATAAGAAGATTCTAAATATATATCTGACAGCGATTCCAGGCAAATGGATCAAAGAGAAGGGAGAAACAATATTAGGGGAAAAAAGGCTCAAATTTTTTCAGAATTCACGAAAAACCCAAAAATCTTAGATTCAGGAAACATAGCCAGTCCTTAGTAGGATTAACAAAAGCCGAATCCACTTTTAGACATACTGTAGCAAACTGTAGAAACCAAAAACAAAGAGAAAATCTGTAAAGCAACCAGAAGGGGCATGCTTCCTCTAAACGAACAACAATTAGATGTTTGGCAAGTGTCTTAGCAGCAATAACTAAAGTCCAGTGATAATAGGATAATATTTTCAAAAAACGGAGAGAAAATAGCTGTCAACCTAGGACCAGAGGAACGTTTTATAATCATTAACTTGTATGTAGCTATTAAGTGGACTAAAAATGTTGAATGAAAATGGGCAGAATTATAAGGAGAAATAAAACCACATAATTTTAGGACATTTAACTCACATCTCTCAGTAACCTTTAGATAAAGCAGTAATGATGTAGAAGCTGAAAAAACATGACTAACAAGCTTAATTTTAAAATTGAGTATAGAACCTTAAACCCCAAAATGAGAGAATCCACATTTTTCCCAAGCATTCATGAACTCTTTATAAAAATTAGTCACAAAATAAGTCTAATCAAATATCCAATAATTGATATGAAAAACACATGAACTGAGTACAAAGCAATTAAAGTGAACTCAATAATCAAAAGACCAGATAAAAGACATTAGAGAAGACCCAAATAAATGGTGAGATCATCTTTGGTCATGTATAGAAAGTACAAATCCCAGGAAATTACCAAAAGTATTTTTCTTGGAACTTGAAAAGCCCATTCTAAAGTGTATATGCAAGAGAAAATGGCTAAGATTCACCAAGAAAATTTTGAAGAAGAATAAAATGAAGGAGGGTGGGTAGGGGTGGGCTACTTATCCTATCATCTTTATAACAAGATGCATTATAGCATTATTTTAATTTAGACAATGGTATTGGCATAGTGATAGCCAAATAAAACAATAGAACTAAGGAAAGTCACAAAGCAAATCTAATATGGAAACTTGACAGATGATAAATGAGTGTAACAGATCAGTGTGAAAAGGACTGATTATTTATTAAATGGTGCTAAAACAATTATCAATCCATGTGAGAAAAAAATACATAGACCTTTCACATCATTACAAAAAGTTAAACCACTTATAATAAAGATATGAATGCCCAAAAGCAAACCTTTAACATTTTTAGAAAATGGAATAGAAAAGTATTTTTATGGCCTTGGAGTAGGGAAAAATTTCTTTAAGCTATATCAAATCCATAAAAAAGGAATTGATAAATATAAATATATTAAGATTAAATCTTTTTTCATAACAAAAACACCATAAATAAAAGACATGATACCAACCAGAAAAAGATATTTGTAGTACCTAAAACCACAAAGATTAAGTAACAAAAGTAACAAATCCTATAAATAAATAAGAAACAAACAACTCATGGAAAATATTTTTGAATAAATAAATCATAGAAAACAAAATAAAATGGGCAATCAACATAAAATATGTTCAACTCCACATTTGGAGTTGAACATTAGTAAACCTAAAATGCAAATTAAAACAAGATACCATTGCACACAAATAAGATAGGTAAAGAATCCTGATTTACCATTGGTGGAGGTGAGGTTAAGGTAGTTCAATTTGGATTTGTGGTAGTGACTTGGCAATGTCTAGAAATTTGACGATGCCTATATCTTATGACCCAACAATTTGACTTCTAGGAATATGCCTTAATAAGACTTTAAAACATGTGCACAGGGAGTCATAAACAAGAATATCCACTGTAACACTGTAATTGCAAAATAAAAAATCATTTTTGAAAACAAATTCTCTTCAACAGGAGAATGCATAAATTAACTGTTATATATCCCCCTCCACCACTTCTTTTTGACATAGGGTCGTGCTCTGTTGCCCAGGCTGAAGTGCAGTGGTGCAATCATGGCTCACCACTGTCTCAATCTCCCAGGTTCAAATGATCCTCCCACCTCAGCCTCTTGAGTAGCTGGAACAACAGGCACATGCCACCACACCCAGCTAATTTTTGTATTTTTTTGCAGAGACAGGGTTTTACCATGTTGCCCAGGCTTGAACTCCTAGGCTCAAGCAATCCTCCCGCCTTGGCCTCCCAAAGTGCTTGGATTACAGGTGTTAGCCGCTGTACCTGGCCAATGTTGTATATTCCTAACAGTGAAATTCAGTACAGCAAACATGAATGGATGGTATCTGTGTACTATTATAAATAAATCTCAAAAACGATGTTGAGCAGAAATGATATGATACCATCTGTATAAAAATTAAAATATGATGTGTTGGTTATGGATATATACATATTTTCCGAGTATGAAAACAGGCTTAGGTATAAAAAATACCAAATTCAGGATAGTACATATCTCTGGGGAAGATGGGAGGGGTAGGGGAATTTGATTAAGAAACGAAACACAGGAGACTTCAATGCAATATAGTGTTTTCCTTCTTAAAAAGTAAAAAAAGTAATTATTACAAGACATTTAAATTTAGCAAAGCTAGGAATGGATAAATGGGCATTTTATGATTTTCTATGTATAATAACATAGAATTGCATAATAGCAATTTAAATGTTTATACTTTTAAAAATCATAGAATTGCACAGAATTACTGATATTTGTTCAAATTCATACAGAAATGAAAATTTAAAAATCACTACCAAACATTTTTTGGAAAATGATTCTACATGTTAGTGGAGCCAGAATTCTACCCATACTCCTAAGCTAGAGCCACTCCTCAGATTTCAAACCCCCTCTCCTTTCCTTTTCTGATCTTACCCTGAGGGTTCATCATGTTCTTCTCTGTGCTAGCACAGTACATTGTTTAAGGCACTACCTTGGCATCTTGTGTTTAAAACTAAATTGCAGTTAGTTGTACCTGTGTTTCCTCACCCAGGGACTAAGCTCCTGGGGGCACTATACCTGGCGTATGAAAATACAGAGGGAGAGTGGCTAGGGCGTGAGACGGTTCTGTTCCACCAGTAAGCACCCTTTTATAGGCTTCTGATATGTTTCTTCTCAACCTCCTAACTAACTCTTGGGATGACTTACCAGAAACTAATCACCAAGTTCTGTAAATACTTATTCTTGCAAAATAATCAATTTCCAAAGAATGTAAGAGAATCAAAGATTGTGTTCCAGCCTTTCTCATGAATCAACAGGAGGGGCAGAATTGTTACAAACAGTATTTGTGGGAAGAAATAAACAATCTATAGTTTATTTGTTTCACTTGGGGATTTTTCAAGCCCTCAGAAGAGGGAAAGGAATCTTGCTGATGTGGATTGAGCCCACCCCAGTGGTATAGTCATGGGCTGGATTTCATTGCTTAGCCATAATTAAGTCAGTTCTCAAATTAGGTCCCATTCTAGAAATGACTGCAGAGGTAATTCTACATTAAACTCCTGGGTTCATATTTGTCAAATAGTGCAATAAATATAAACATATTAAATAGCACGGTGCATAGAAATTGTATAGTAAATCAATATAAATTGAATTATGTAACATTGGAATGGGAGTATAAATGAGAGAACCATCTTGTTCAACCTTTAAAAATATTATCAAGTGGCTTTTCTAATTGAGAGCACTTTATGAAAAACAGTGTAAGGGAACATAAAGTAATAGATATTATAATATTACTTCTCCTTTGAAAGTGTTTTGTCCTTTTCAACATGAGGAGGTCAGTGTCCCCAAGCAGCCTGCAGCCTCTCCCACGTTTCCCCCTTGCCTCCCATGGCAACACGGGTTAGCCAGACACTGAGCTTTTTGTGATGTGTGTGTGAGGACAGAGAGAAGGGGAGCAAAGCTTCAGGGAGGTCTTGAGGTGGAAAAATTTGTGACGCACACGATTTGGTGACTGAAGAAGAATTCTTTCTTGAGGGTTGTATAACACAATAGTCATGGTCATCCTATGTGCATTAAAAAATTCCTAGTTGGTCTCGAGCCCTTAATGCACACCAAAACCCTTTAAGAGGCTTCTCAAGCTACTTGTTCATGGAAAGATTATGAGACGAAGCCAACCTGTGTGGGTTTGGTCCTTCTGTTTCAGAACCTGACTAGCAAAGAGCCTGGGAGAAGTACATAAACTTATTGAACATGTAACTCATAAACTAAAAGATTCAAATTCTGTACACAGAATTCTGTATGCAGTCATGAAGAAATCCCTTCTCATTTATGATCATATATTTGCCTTAGGGAGTCTGAGTTTGCTCTCTTCACTGCCTTGGGTGCCCCACTGTCTTCCTGAGGTAGGCACAGTCCTCCTGCAAGTTTCTCCCTGAGAGAAGAGCACCTCCATCCTCCAACAGAATTGATGAGGACTGAAATGCTGTTGCCCTTATCTTAGAAAATGCCTCTTTCATAGCTTTCCTGGCATAGCTAAATGTGAGATGGGGCTAAGCCTGTGAGATCAGGCTAATGGCCTGATATGCATGCCACACCTGATACTTTAGAAGGAAGCCAGCCAGGGAAGTGTTTTTCTCCCCACCTAGTAATAAAGTTAAAATTCTCTCCCTCGTCAAAGTCTAGTTAACATATTAGCAGCCCCCGCCCCCTTATCTGGTCTCCGGTCATTATCTTCCATACGAAAGAGAGGGCTTGATAATAACATATCTAAAAGAGGTTTTTAATTGCTCCTTACAATGAATGCTGAATCTAACACTTTAAAAACGACTGAGTGGGATGCCACTTAAAAGCGCATCCTCCAGGTTTCTCACCACTTCTCTCAGTACCACGGCACTCCTAGCCAGGGGAGAGTTGCTCATTTCTGCAAAGATTAAAAGCAGGTCCAACAGAACTTCTTCAGCAGAATCTGAGAACGCTCATTTGTGAACAAACTGTTTGCTTTCCAATGTCCCATCACTTACTGGACTTTCGCCAGCCCCAGGAAACACCGTACTGAAACATTCACATTTATGAAATTCATAATTAGGAAGGGACTGTGGCTCTAGAAACATTAGGTCAGAGAGCACTGACTTTAAATAAGATCAAAAATCAAACTGGAGAGCTTACAGTATCCCATTGTGGCCATGCCTTTTCGTTTTGGAACTGAGATTGGACCAAATGTTATGAAAGGCTCCATGTTTTAGTCTTCCCTGGTCTTTCCCTCTTGGGTGACTTGGGTTTCTGCAATAGAGTGCTTAGTGAAGGAAAAGCAGAGCCCAACGCAGGACTTCTTAAGTGAGTGAACAGAATCCAATGAGAAGCCCTTAAATGTGTGTCAAAGTGAAGATCTACCAAAGAGCGAAGGCACCTACTGAAGGCTATTACCTCATAAGGTTCAAAGGGAGGGTAGGGGGTGCCCACAGTGTGCGATCACTACCCCCTACAGGACGGCAGGCTTGGTCAATGGCTGAACATATAAGCATTTCCCAACCGTACCACTCAGCCAGCTGCCTTTGCATCAGAAGCCAAAGCATCCTTAATCTACATCTTGACATCAGGGTACTACCTGGAGCATAAAGAAATGAAGGAATTTACAGTTTGGAGTTTCCTAAGCCTTAAAGAGTTAATGCAGCAAAGGAAATGCCTAAGTTAACCTTAGAATTGTATTCACTAGCTGGATTTACTTGATTTTATTTTTACAGAAATTTGACAAAAGAAGCAATCTGTAAATGCAATGAAAACAACCTCCTCCATATGTCTCACTACTGGCATGAGCACAGAGCCGCACCACCCCATCGTACCTCCACGTGTCAGTTTACTGGCTCAGAATCCCCATCAGTAACACTCAGACTTCTAGCTGTTCCAAGAAAGCCGTAGGGCTTTCAATAATAAGCTGTGAAACGAGCTTAAGAATCACTGATTCTTAAGGGCAAATGTATAACCCTCACCGGAAGTGCCATGGACTGAATTGTGTCCCCCTAAGTTCATATATTGAAGCTCTAACCTCAAAAGTAACTATATTTGAAGATAGGGCTTTTAGGAGGTAATTAAGCCTAAATAAGATCTTAAGCATGGGGTCCTAATCCAACAGGACTGGAGGATTCATGAGAAGAGGAAGAGAAAGAGATCTCTTCCTCTCTTCACATGCATGAACTAAGAAAAGACTATGTGAGCACACAGCAAGAAGGCAGCCGCCTGCAAGCCAGGAAGAGAATCCTACCCAGCCCTTAACCATGCTGACACCCTGATCTTGGACTTCCAGTCTCCAGAACTGTGAGAAAATGAATGTTTGCTGTTTAAGCCACCCAGTCTACAGTATTTTGTTATAGCAGCCTGAGCCGACTAAGGCAGAAAGAAAAATGTATTTTAGTTAATGCCATATGTGTAGGTGTACACATATGAATTTTAAAATTAACCAGGGTGATGGAGTGAGCTGCTTCACTCAGGCATCTGATAGTTACTCTTGCCAAGTTTTATCTCAATACACAGAGATCTGAGACTGCATCCAAACCATCTGAAAGAGGGTGTGCCTATGGAATAGGTTTTTATATAGCTTATGCTGTAAAGCCTGCTCCCAGCATCTATTTTTTTAAAAGAAGTTCACTGTAAGCTTATGAACTCATCGTGATAAACCTAGACTTGAATATGCACAGCAAATAATAACTGGAAGGTTAAACTATGACATCATGAGGTCCCATCCAGCTCTGGATTTTGATGGACTTTTTTTTGACCAGTACTTCCTTAGTTTGCCAGGATGGAAGACCTAAAAATGAACTGCATTTTGCAGTGAATTATACCTAATTGAAGTTTAATGACTAGATTACATTCCTGTCTGATATGATTTGGTTCTGTGTCCCCACCCAAATCTCTCTCGAATTGTAATCCCCACGTGTTGAGGGGGAACCTGGTGGAAGGTGGTTTGATCATGGGGGTGGTTCCCCCTATGCTGTTCTCATGATAGTCAGTGAGTTCTCATGAGATCTAATGGTTTATAAGTGGCAGTTTCCCCAGTGCTCTCTCTCCTGCAGTCATATAAGACATGACTCTCTTCTCCTTTGCCTTCTGCCATGATTGTAAGTTTCCTGAGGCCTCCTCAGCCATGTGGAATGGTTAGTCAATTAAACTTCCTTTCTTTATAAATTAATCAGTCTCAGGTAATATCTTTACAGCAGTGTGAGAACAGACTAATACACTGTCCTACAGTAACATAGAAACATATATGCTGAACTCTTCAACATAACCTTGTGTCTTTCCTTTTAATGTTATCATTAACCCTTTGGGGCACAGTACAACCAAGTGGATCCAGTGAAAGAACACCCTTAATAGAAATGTCTCAGATACAGCTAACGGCAAGAGCAAGTCTAGAAAACATCCATTTTCTCAGACCACATTGAAAGAGGAGGTCATATTGGCAATTTAGCTATTCAACTGTTAGACTAAACATTAGTGAAATCTATGCCATTGCTTTCTTCATAAAAGGTGAAAGTGGTAATATCAACATCTAGCATTCAGTCACATCAATCCTAATATGTTCCATTCTAGTTAGGAGAGTGCAAAATAAGTCAAATGACCTTCCTGAGTTCTGCCATTTTATAACATGAAATAAAAAATCTAAGTAATGCTAAGTTAATATGTTCTGAATTATTCTAGAATCCAGAAGCCAAAATGGAGTAATAACACATTCCTTACCATTACCTCATAGTTGTCTTAAATGTCATAAATAAATTTGTCTGTGTTTGAATATACAACTACAGTCAGCCCTTTGTATCAGTGAGTTCCATATCTATGAATTTAATCAACCACAGATCGAAAACATTTGGATAATAAAAGGATGGTTGCGTCTGTGCTGAACATGTACAGACATTCTCATGTCATTATTCCCTAAATAATATAGTATGTCAACTGTTTACATAGTATTTACATTGTATTAGGTATTATAAGTAATCTAGAAATGATTTAAAGTATATGGTAGGATGTGTATAAATTATATGCAAATACTACACCATTTTATAGCAGGGACTTGAGTATCTGTGAATTTTGGTATCAGGAGTGCCAGAACCAATCCCCTGCAGATACTAAGGGATGACTGTATGTAGTTTAAAAATGGGTATATGCATATTCAAACAGAAGCTCTGATAATGGCAAGTATGGAATAAATAGATTTCAATTCAACATTTATTAACTATCCATTATGTGTCAGGGAATATACAGTGACCCTGAGAATATTACTTAAAGTAAGAGAATGAATTATTTTATTTTTCATTTGATTATCCCAAAATCTATGTGCCAGTATTTCTATCAAAAAATTAAATCCAAAATGATGACTGACATCTCAAAAGCTTCCAGACATTAACTTTCTGAGTTGAATATATCCACAATACAGGACTGAAAAACATCAGAACCTGCCCCTTCTCCTCCTTATTTCAAACAAACAAACAAACAAACAAACAAAAAGAAGATTTAGGGACAACTTCGTCATTATATAAGCACTCTCTCGGCCTTCTACTAAGCCATTATATAAGGCTTAGTATAAGGCTGTAAGTAGAGGTGAAAACACATTTCTCCTGCTGATCCTGAACATCTAATGATTTTGCTCAATCTTAACCTATCTTATTCTATTCCTGAAATTCTTTCAGGAAACCTTTCGCCAAATTATTATTATTATTATTTTTTCTGTTACAGGGTCTCACTCTGTTGCCCAGGCTGGAGTGCAGTGGTGCAATCTCAGCTCACTGCAACCTCTGCCTCCCCAGCTCAAGTGATCCTCCCACCTCAGCCTCCCGAGTAGCTGGGACTACAGGTGGGTGCCACCACACCCAGCTAAATTTTTGTATTTTTGGTAGAGATGGGATTTTGCCATGTTGCCCAGACTGGTTTCAAAATCCTGAGCCCATGCAATTTGCCTGCCTTGGCCTCCCAAAGTGCCAGGATTACAGGTGTAAGACAATGTGCCCAGCCTCACCAAATTCTTGAATACTCCATTTTATTTCCATATATATTAAAATTAATGTCTTTTGCCAAAATAATTAAATTGCATTCCATTTTTATACTTACTATGAGAACTTCCTATGCCTATAAGATAATTTGCCTGTCATTATTGTTCTGTGTATTCAGTGGAGATTGAGATGGGCCATGTAATTATCTCTCTTCAGTTCCTAACAATCCTGTGGCAGTTGCCATAATAAAAATTATTTCCCAGGGATACCAGGGATGCTACACTATATTTTGGAAGCATAATAAAGTCCCAAAATGAAGACTAATCTGTTACTATGCAGTGTACTCCTAAATACATAATTCCAGATTAAAATTTTCAAATGTCAATACACTCTATAGAAAGTTAACACCACATTTAGCTTCATGACTTGAGGGTTTATCCCATACCCTAATGCCAAACCTTTCTCTCCTCTAGTTACTTTTCATAACTATGATCAAACCATTTAGCTAAATTATTAACTTACTTTCTCTACTTATAAAATCTGGATAACAATCATATTTGTTCCTTATTTGCTATATGTCGTATGTCTACTTGTGAGTTTCGTGGCATATTCTGCTTTAAAATACATAACCACCCAATTTCCCCTTCCATTAAGGCAAGACTTAAAAATCGGTTTTTAAAACCTGCAACTTGAATTTCTTAGGATAAGTTCACATATGAAAGCTGTTACTGAAATTTTTGACAGAACTTTTAATCATTACAGATTCATGTGATGAGTTTTACGAATGGCATTAAATAAAAGAAATATTCTTCCCTTTCTTTTAAGCCCTTGCCTTAAACTTTCTAATCTGATTAATACTGTCTTTATCTCAGGGTTTTTATTCCACTGAGTGGGGTATGGGAGCAATGGAGGGAGAGTAGGGGAAGCTAAAAAGCACAATAAGGCAAAGAAATTCCTACTTTCCATGGGAATACTCCCTACAAGGGCCAAGAGAATATTGAATACTAAATATATTCACTGGGGATGAGACGCAAGAGTTTGCACTTAAATTGACTTTGGAGTAGAGATGCCAAAGCAAATAAATCACTGCAAGTGGAATACTTTGAAAGGTAAATGGGTCTTAACAATATTTGTGTAGGTTAAATTTTCTAATCGGAAGTATTCATTACTGTCAGGTATAATAAGGGCATGTGTCCATCAGGATCTGGAGATCTCCTCCAGGTAGTTGATTCATTATTTTTAGCCCAATGCGTAGCACAGCAGACACCCTCCACAGATGTTACTGAATGAAGAAGGGAAAACAAAAGGTTAAGCATGCAATGCTTTACCTAAACTAAAACGGTATTCATTTGAGTGAGAAGTAAAATCCTCAAAGTCCTTAGATTACTTCAATCCTTACACACTTTTCATCAATAAGAATTCCAGAAAAATGAGCAAACTTGAATTCCCATCTGACTTAGCTACTAAAACCATTAACAGAATAAAATGCAGAACAAACTTCTCTGTCCTAGGATCCCCTGTACCCAGCCAAGTGCATCCTCAAAAGTTGCTATTTCACTTTGTTTTGTCATTGCGGGATGACTTACATCCCTCAAACCATCTATAAAGAATTATAAGACATGAACAGCACTTTTACAAGTTACATAGTCTCCCTAGTGACTCCATTCTGGGGTTTCCCCCCACCCCTTACAGTAATCTTTTCTAATCAAAGTAAAAAGACTTCAATCATCTTTTGATTGGGGATTGGAGTCACATTTATGGATAGATAAAAAATGACCTATTTGTTTTCCTAAAATTCCACTGGACATAAATTGCTGATCATAGATCACCAAGGGTCTCTTTAGTCTGTAACCACACCTTGAATATTCATCAAGTCAGTCAGGCATTGGTCAAAGAGAAGTCACCTAAGTGGATTTACCCATACATCCAGGTTCTGTTAAGAAAATGGCAATCCCTAAATTCCAAGTTAATGGGATAGTGGCCCCTGTAAAATTAAGTGATAACCACATGAGAAGAGGCAACCAGAAAAAAGGGAAACAGAAGAGTGGAACGTGGAAAGTTGTAGACGGCCTGGGTGCCTCCCTCAGCTTGACTTCAGCCTATATCCCGGGGCTAGTGTGACTCAGCCTCAGCCCCAGGGATGGGCCTGGATTGCTTTGGTTTGGGGGGGCTCCTGAACAGGGAAAACTGATATAACCCAGCAGGATATACCAGCCCTGAATCACTGCATATCCCAAAGGAAAAATGACCTTGAGGAGGCCACTCTCCTCTAAGTTCCTTTTTATAAACCTCCAGAAAGATTCAGAAAGTGCTGGACCAATCAAATACCACTGCCATTGCTAAATAGTAACTTGGCTGAGAACAGAGAAAGGTGAGACAGCCAAACTGATATTTTCTTCAGGGTTCAAACTAGTCTTGGAAATGTAGCAAGTCAAAAATGATAGTTTTGCAAGTCTAGAGATGAAATAAAGCCACCTTTCCTCTGAAGAGTGACACTACCAGTGACTGCTTTCCAAGCAGCTGATAAGTAAAGCTAACTCATTGAATCATGCCATTTGTTAGCACTATTTTAAGTGCTTTACATGTATTAATTTATTTCATCCTCAGGGCAACCCGAAAAGGTAGGAATTATTATCATTCTGATTTTGTTAGTAAAGAAATGGAAACCTAGAGAAGTCAAGTAACTTGTCCAAAATTATTCGGCACACAAGTTAGGTGTGGCGGCGCACGCCTGTAATTCCAGCCACTTAGGAGGCTGAAGCACAAGAATCTCTTGAACCTGGGAGGGGGAGGTTGCAGTGAGCCAAAATCATGCCACAGCACTCCAGCCTGGGTGACAGAACAAGTCTCTGTCTCCAAAAAAACCCCCCAAACCCAAAGTTATTCAGCACACAGTGGCTGAGCTAGGGCTCAACACCAGGTGTGGTGCGTACACATCTGCACTTCGCCATCTGCCTCACTGTCTTTTCCCTTCCCTGAAAGCTTGGAAGAGTGCCCTGTGACCAACCACAGACAGCGTGGTGGGGACAAGCAGACCGTGGTGACTGTGTGAGACAGTGACACATTGCCCAAATTCTGGCCCTGCTAGGATGACCTGTCAAGTTGTTCCTGGCCTGGCTTCTCAGAGACCCTCCTCACTAGTCTCAGGACAGCTCTACTAGCTGCTCTGCTCTACATAGCTTCTCAGTTGAAAGAAAATCTAAGATGACAGATTTCATGAGGGCTATGTACTGAGAGCAAACTTCAAATGAATCCTAGATGACAAAAAAGAAAACCAGAAAGAGCAGAGACCTGGCTGTATATAATGCCCTTTGTGCAACACCCAGGGAGCTTCCAGGGCAATTAGGAACATCATTTCCCCCAGGAGATTCAGTTCATAACATTTCTGGGTTGCACGGTTCGTATGTTCATGCCTTAAACCTTAAAATAAGTTTTTTTCTCTATCTAATTTACCTCTTTGGTGCTGAGCTTTTTGAAGTTGCAATAAAGAAAGGATGGGGAATACATTCGCAAATGATATTTAAAAACATTGAATGAAAGAGCTTCATTCTTTGTTTTAATTCCCCTGGCATTAAAGGCCAGACATTTTTTCCCCCTGGGTATGTGGATAGTCATTGAGGTGTCTGAAATACCCAGTATACCTTACTGAAAAGCTATTTTTAAAATCACTTGATTTAGAAAACTCCAATCATGATAACTTCATGGGAATTCTTAGTACAAAAATTAAAGTTTTAAATTACTATGCAAAAATTTGTGTATTCAAATAATCTTAATTAGGAAATACCTCCATCAATGCATACATATCAGGTCTCTCTAATGTCTGTCCATGATACAAAATTATTTTGAGGGATGTTTTGTGAGTTATAGTTCCTGTGGTCAGTAATAGCAGTAAGGATGCAATATGAGACGAGGAGTCAAAAATGTCATTTCTAGTCTCTCCTGATTCGACCACATTCAATCTCTGGGCTTGAGAATGTCATCTAACTTCTCTTAGCCTATTTCCTCACATCGAAAAGGAATAACAATTCCCACTTCAAAGTGTTGTTTCGTGGGTCAAATGAAATAATGCATGTGAAAGAGTTTAATAAGCTACAAGACACTGCAATATAACATAATATTAAAGTTACAAACCAAATGTGGTGGCAGCGTGGTTCAATGAGGAACATGCAGATATAGTCTAGCATAAAAAGGAATCAGCATGGCTGAATGCTTTACTCACTCATGACCCTGGGTGAGTCTGGCCTGGGTTCTCTCATTTGAGAAATGAGAATGATTAAAATGATCCCATCAGGATGATGTGGGAATTAGAAATAATACATGTAAGGCCTCTAGCAGGGCGGGCACACAGTAGGTATTCAATAAGTGTCACCCGTTTTACATTAAAGAATTCATTTAACCAAGCAAAGTATGCTATATGTTTCAACACTCACAACAGCTGAGTACTGTTCTACTTAGAACAGTACATTCATCAGGGGAATCCCAAATATACTTCTGCCATGGCCAGCGCCCTGGGTTTATCCCACTTTAGACTCCAGTGGATTAAGGCTGTGCTTGCTGTATTCGCATTTCCTGCCTTAGCCCAGCATTTCATGAAACTTACTAATGGAGCTTCAGTTTAAAACATAAAATGAATGCTACTCAGTGTGGCAACTCCAAGTACAGGCTTTCTCCTCTCCTGCTTTTACTAGATGAACTTAATTCACTTTTTGCCACTTGCTTAAGGACAGGGGTGGGGTCTGGGTAATAGGATAAGGAAAAAGCCCGAATGAATCTGCTGTTGTTATTGAGGTTGTTCAGTCTGACCAAAATAAGCAGCTTTTGAAATGAACTCCCCCGCTCCAGAGCGTCAGAGTCAGGCCCCGTGGAGGCTCTGGGAGCGGCGAGCAGGAGAGGGGCAGGAGTTCTATCGCGTCCAGCCGTGCCCCGCCCGGGAAAACCCAGTGCCCCACGCATCAGTTACCAAGCAGAGCGCGAGTTAGAGGAGTGAACCTGGGGAAGGGCACATGCAGCTGGGTTAGTCTCAACTCGACCATGCGACTTCGCATTCCTGTTTGGCAAACGCGCTTAGGCAAAACAGACTCGATGCTTACAATGATCCCAGCCCAAAATGGAGTGTCCCTGACTAGCAGGGAGGAGCTGATGCTCGCCATGAGGAAGCCCACCACGGTCACGGCGATGCCCAGGGCCAGCTGCAGCAGGGCGAGCAGCAGCGGGAACCGGCAGCCGCAGCAGGTCCGGGGCTCCTCCTCCCCGCACTCCTTGGGGGCCCCCGTGCCCTTCTTCGGCTCCATGTCGTCGGGCCCAGCGGCGTCCGCGGCCGGCGGCCCCCCCTGCCTCTGCTGGCCGCGGGGCTGCTTGTTCTTGCCCATGGCGCTGCGAGGCTGGGTGGGTGGGTGTGTGTGCGGCGCCCTGGGCCCTGGAGTGCGGCGCACGGCTGGCTCGGCCTGCCCTGGTATTCGAATTATGGAGGCTGAACAAATATGGAAAACATTTGGAGCCGACTCACCGAGCCTCCAAAGGCCACGGGGAGCCCGCAGCAGAGGGGGATTCGAGGGGGGTCGCCAACTGCCAACGCGCCCGGACGCAGCGCCTGCCGGGCCCCAGGCAGGGTTTGCAGGTAGCCCGCGGGAACCGGCGCGGGTCCCTTGGCCGCCTGAGCCTGTGCGCTTTAGACAGGCTGCGAGTGCGCGCGTGTGAGTGTGCGGGGCGTCCGTTTTCCTCACTCAAAACTCCAGGATTGTTTTGGTTTTGCTTTCTGTGAGGTGCAATGCAACGTGATGAATGTTGAAATCGTTTGAGCTTAATTAATACACAGTTTAATCCAAAATAGGCATTGCTGGGCTCTAAGCTGCGAAGTCACTTCCAGAAGTTAAGTCGTTGTTACTTTCCTACAGAGGCACAGGCTCTCTTTTCTTCCTACTTTCTGTAATCCAGCTGACAAATGAATAAAGACATTTTTCGCATTTAGGTGTTTTTGAATCTTTCTAAAGATATCTTTCTAAAGATGTTAGAACTCTCTAATTGGGAACTCTCTTTCATATATATTATTAATTATTATTATTTTCCAAACAGGGGCTCACTGTGTTGCCCAGGCTGGAGTACAGTGTCACCATCCTAGCTCACTGCAGCCTCGGACTCCTCGACTCAATAGCTTCTCTCTCCTCAGTCTCCCAAGTGGCTGGGACTACAGGCAATCGCCAACACACCTGGCTAATTTTTTTTATTTTTTCATAGAGATGACATCTCATTATGTTGTCCAAGCTGGTCTTGAACTCCTGGTGTCAAGGGATTCTGCTGCTTCAGCTTCCCAAAGTGCTGGGATTACAGACGAGAGCCATCGTGCACCTGGCCTCTCACGTGTATTTGTTTTTAAAAGCTCTGTTGGCCGGGCGCGATGGCTCATGCCTGTAATCCCAGCACTTTGGAAGGCTGAGGTGGGCGGATCACAAGATCAGGAGTTCAAGACCAGCCTGGCCAACATGGTGAAACCCCGTCTCCACTAAAAATACAAAAATTAGCCAGGCATGGTGGCATGTGCCTGTAGTCCCAGCTACTTGGGAGGCTGAGGCAGGAGAATCACTTGAACCCGGGAGGCGGAGGTTGTAGTGAGCCGCGATAAGGGCACTGCACTCCAGCCTGGGCGACAAAGCAAGACTCCTAGTTAGTCTTCACTCATCTCCACAACAGTGCTTAGGGGGATTGGATTGTCCATCTTAGAGACAGACACTTTTACTCAGTCAATGTTTAAGAGTTATTTTTAAAGCGCCTACAATGTGCTAGGATATAAAGATGTTCAAAATAGACTTGGTCCTGGCCCAAAGTCACAGAAGAAATCAATAAAACTGATTATTCTTATTCCCGCATACCTCTACTCAGTAGCACTTAGAGCAAATTTCAGTGAAACCACTAAAAAATGATCCCATCACTTTGGGGGTATTTATATCTCCTTTGGTATGGTCATTGTAACATTCAGAAAGCTAGATTCAAAAATAAGTGACGTTGCCAAGATGTTAGGATAAAGGCTACTCCTAGGTTGTTCGCTATCAGCAAATTTAAAGAAAGTCCAACTCCCTGCTGTTTGCTTTAGAATTAGAAACTAATCATCATCAGCTCTTTTTGTAAACTGCCAAGTCCCCACAAAAGTAACTTTGAAGACAAAAAGTATGTACTTCACCCTTACTTATTTTATGATCTTCGGTGTTCTCCTTATGCCTTCCTTCTGGACCAGTGAGAAAAATAATGGTTCATGGAACAAATACATTTGCTTAGAAAACAGAATCTAAACCACACATCCCAGTTCCATGCAGAGGCAGTAGAAACAGCACTCACTCTCACCAGAGAAACAGAGTGGCTGAAGCAAGGTTATGGTCAGCTTTGGGGCCATCACACCACAAGGGGTTTCTATTGTGCACAGACAAAAACTGGCATTATAATAAGATACCCACCTGACTTGGGCCTGACTGAGAAGAACCCAAATGACAAAACAAGAAAATGCTTGGTTTTCCTATGTAAATACAGTAAATATTTATAGAAAGTCAACTGACTATCTGGAATCAAGTATGTGTTGTTATTAGCTACCTATTGCCAAGTATTCTGTAACAAACACATGACCGGTGCTTTACATATTTTACTGTCATCCCTTATAACTACCTGATAATTATAGTTTCCACTTTTAAAGATGAAAAAATTCGAGTATCAGAATTATTAAGTAATTGGATTAAAGTCACTCACCTACTTATGAATGGGGGTAAGTGGAACCAGATGTGAACTCCAAAGCCAATGGTCTAGAAGATTAACTGTTTTATTAATTATTTCCTGTATGTATATTGCCTACAGGCAAACAAGTGGCTAGACTGTTTAAATTGTGATTTTAAACAATTTAATTATCATGGGTAGCATAGTATCTATAACAGCGTTAATTACAAACTTAGACCTAAAGATGAGTACTATACAAAAATATCTTGATTCATCACCATAATATATATTTAATGGCCAAAGGAGACCATTATTCCATTAGTACTAGTTTATAACTAGATACAAGCTCTATTTGCTGACCATACTGCCAAACTGCCATGTAATTCGAAGTGAAACATTTTTAGCCTCTTCCTCAAAACCTTAAATTATATGTAAGTTTAAATAGTCAAACAAGATAATAGGATATTGCCATACATTTGTCTTCTGAGTTTCACAAGTAGTGGCTTACAGTTGTAAAACAGTTGTACACATATTCTTTTTTAAAAAGCTTACTTTTGATTGCCTCACTGAGACACGTTACAAATGAAAGCAATGTAAATGAACAACATCCCAGATGTATTGAAATTCTTCTAGTCTGATTACAACTGCAGACTACAATTTTCAGCCTTTGGTGGTCTAGGGAAACTCATACCTGCTCAGTTTCCCAACAGCATGGTTGAGTCTGTGTTTAAGGAGGCCTGGTCTTTGGTAACACCATGAGTTGATAGTGATGAGGATGTCATTTTCACTTAATTGATATCGGAAAGTAAAAACAAAGAAAAGTTACTGTCAAATAGTGATAGAGAGTAATCAAGGCTAAAATAGATCAGACTCTCATTACGGATACAACAAATAAAATTTCCTTTCACATGTACTTTCCACTGAGAAAAAAATCATCATGTCTAGCTCATCACAGAGTTTAACAGAAATGAACCAGGTTTTTCAGTATTCATAAATTATGATGTCACTATTTTATAGGTTAAGCAATAACCTCTTCAGATATTTATATTACCGGGAAAAAAGGCACAGTAGGAACAAAGTGTTTTCGGATACTCTTGGCTGCTTCCATAATTCAAAACTGACAAAGATTGTAAATTAGAAATTGCATAAGAGTAGTTAATATATGGTTTAGATTATTTTGATCCTCTTGGGGGAGAAAACAAAATCAAGCCAGTATCTCTATCTTTGCAGTCCATCTCAAACTTAACATTATTTTCAAGTATTTATGCATCAGAAGTTCAGAACGGGGAAGATGATAACTCTTTAAAACTAGTGTGATTAACAAAATGTCCTTAGGAAACCCAAGTAGAAATAATCTTTAAACCAACATATTCTCAAACACATGATCTTACATTCCCCAAGAACAAAAAGGGATTTAAGAAAAAAATTATTACATTTCCAAGGTTTATATCAAGCCTTTTTCATATGTAACTAAATATATTTAAAGTGTTCACTTAGATTCGATTTAAAGAAGTATCAAATACTCTGCCGAAAACAATTAGGAATTCATTTGTGATATGCAGGACTGCTGCCCCCATATGCCTTGCTGGCCTCCATACCTAAAATGACTCTAGGGATATTGCTGACCTCTGTGTGTGTATTTGTGTGTGAGTATGTGTGTAGAACAAATTAAAGCAACTCCTATTTTTTTTTTTTTATTTTCTTTATTTCTGTCATTAATTCTAAATGTGTCTTTGGGCTCAATTTTTTCTCAGCAGAATTGACCCATTTATAATTTTGGCTTGGCAGTTTGTATTTTCAAGTTAAATATCGTAGGGACAATGCAATCTTTATGGTCAACAAAGGGCTTATGACTTTCTCATTCTCTCTCTCTTTTTTCCCCTGGAGATGGGGTCTCACTATGTTGCCCAGGCTGGACTCAAACCTGTGCTCAAACAATCCTCCCAGGTCAGCCTTCTGAGCAGCTAGGACTATAGACACATGCCACCACACCTGGCTTAACTTTTTCATTCTCTGGAGAACTATAGAAATGATAAATCTCAATCATTTAACCATGCATTTCACCTATTTTTAAGGTGCTATTTATAATACCAAATTTTTCTACATGAAATTTTGATTTTTCCACTGTATATGATACTGTAGAAATAACTAACTGTATTTTAATTGAGAAATACAGGAGAAGAATGGATAAACAAATTGTGGCATATTCATACAGTGGAATACCACTTGCTAATAAGAAAAGGGGTGAACTATTGATGCAGGCAATGACTTGGATAAATCTCATTAACAATGTGCTGAGTGAAAGAAACCAGACACAAAATAATACATACTGCATAATTCCATTTATATAAAAATTTTAGAAGGCAAAATGAATCCACCGTAATTTAAAAAGTGATTGTGAAGTTGGGATGAGAGAATTGTTTCGAAAAGAGTAAGAGGTGACTTTCTGGGTGATGGAAGTAAGTCTTCTATATCTTAGGGGGTGATCACATGGGTGTTAGTTGTCAAAAGTCACTGAACAACACTTACGATCTGTACATGTTATTGTATATAATGACATCTCAATTTTTTAAAGTAAAATAAAAGAGAAATACAGGGAGTCACTGGATGTCCCCCAGTAACTAACAATAGAACAAGTAGGAGGTTTTTTGTAAATTTAAGTTATCTCACCAAACTCTCCTAATGCCTTTACTGCCATTCTAGATCCTCTGCATTAATTATCTATTGCTACAATAACAAATCACCCCAACATTTAGTGGTTTGAAACAATAATTATTATTTCATGGTTTCTGTGGGTCAAATATTCAAACGGCACACAGCAGGGATGGTTTGTTTCTTCCTGTTATCTCTCGACTCTCTGATGAAAGACTTAAAGACTGGAGGCCTGCGATCAGGAGGATCCCGTCTTAGTTGAAGCAGGAAGATCTGCTTCCCAGGTGGCTAGTGCATCTTGCTTCCTTTCCAGATGGCCTATCCACAGGGCTGCTTGAGTATTCTCACAACATGGTGGCTGACTTTAGAATAACTGATTCCGAGATTGAGAAAACAAGGCAAATGCAATTCTTTGCATGATACAGCCCCAGAAGTCACTTAGCAACACTTGAGTTACTCAGCTCTTTAAAATCAAGTCACAAAGCCCAGCCCACATGCAAGGGGAGAATAAGATCCATCTATTGAAAGGAAGCATACCAAAAAATCAAAGGGTATTAAAGGTATATTTTTAAATCATCATATCCTCCTTTTCAAGTTTCTTCACAGATGGTTCTTCTTTTGCTGATCTCCTAAACATTGGTAAACTTCATGATTCCTTTCTTCAGCCTCTTTCTTCTTACACTACATGTTCCATGGCTTCACTGAAGACTCCCAAATCTATCTATCTTAGGAGGCCAGACTTCTCTCCTTAGCTCTAGGTCTGCAAATGCAAATACCTATCCACATCTCCATATAAAAGTTCCAAAAGTGCCTCAAATTCACTCTGTCCTTGAACTCCACAGATAAATCACATGAAGTAAATATAAGGTATCCACAGACTTTAATGACAAGGTGGTCATTGGTTACCTTTTCCAGAACAATCCGGCAGTTTCAAGATTTTGATGAGTTTAAGAATGAATAGGAGGTGAAAAAGGAGGAGAATACAGGTAAAGGAATCTATCAAGACACTTAGCTGTGAAGGGAAGAGAAAAAGCTGCACCTAAAGGGACATATAAAGTCAAGAAATGGTTTGTCTTTTTTTTTTTTTTTTAATGGAAGACACTTGAGTATGCCTGTGTGCTGAGGTAAAAAGTGATAGAGATGCCTGAGGGAGAGGACATTTGATCAGACAAGTTCCTTGAGGTGGGAGAGTCTTAGAGGAAAGTTCTTCACAGGCTGAGGTGGGAGGAAAGAATGTAAGACTATATAGAATGCAGTTGAGTTTGCAGGGTGGGAGAAAGACAGCTGAGAGTTCCTAGATACGTACATATGAATGTAGGATCAGTATTTTTCTTCTCAATAATGCAGTTTTGGGATATAGAGACATTCTGCTTTCATATCCTATCCCACAGCACATTTTATTGCTAATCTTGAAAGCACAGGTAAGTTTTAATAAAACATTTTCGAAAAATTCCTCTAAAATAGGCAAAAACATATTTTCTGTAAATTATAATTACAGTGACAACTTATTTACAGAAAGGTTTATGTATCTTTATAGGCTACAAAGTACTCTTACATATTATTTCTGTAAATCTGACCAAAACCATGTGAAGTTGGAATTTCTTCAGAGTGGCTAAGTAACCTTTTCAGGTTACATTAAAAAAAAAAAAAAATCCTAGATCTTCTTGCTCTAAATTCAGTGCCCTTTCCACTTACATTTTATCTTAGCTGAATGACTTAGATTTTTTACTGTACAAAAAAATTGCATGAGTACATTGCACATACAGGCAATCAGACAGGTTAAGAGAATACAGTGCTGTGTGGACAGACAACCCTGCCACATACCAGGTTAGTGAGAACAAAGGCTGTCTGGAGTCCTGACCGTAAGTCCCGTGAGTGTAGAAACAATGCTTTCTCAATCACCATTGGTCCCACGGTGCCTAGCACAGTGCAAAGGTCATAATATGGCTTTAATAAATATTTATAAATTCTAAATAGTCATGGTGTGATCTGGATTCAGATATTTCTTATACAAACAACATTTCTTTAAAATCCTTGAACCGCATATTTTGTCTGTCTATTTTTATTTTGTTTGGAGAGTTGTCTTTAGGATTAACTCAACCAGGACACAAGGATGAATTATAATTAGGCTTTCTAAGTAATAACATTAAACACCCTGTGTCACACATAAACTATAAGATTTTCATTTTGACCAGTAATCCTCTTCTTTAGTTAGAATAGCTGAGTCATTGTCTGACTCTAAGCCAGACTGACATCTTTGATCATTTGTATAATATGCATGTTTCCATGGACTTACTTCCCTGTATTTGGTTCCATATCTAGTCATTACCACCTTTAAAGACATCTTTGGCCCTATGACAAAGCCTTGTGGGCCATGTTCTTTTTCCCCTACACTTCTATGAATTCTTTCATTTTTATGTGGTTATGAGTACAGATGCTGAGCCCAGACTGCCTGAGTCCCAATCTCAGCTCTAATTCTTACCAGCTGTGTGATTGTGGACACGTTCCTTAACCTCTCTAAGCCTCAGCTTCCTCTCTGCAAAATGTGAATATTACAAGTACCTACCTCAGAAGGTTGCTATGAACTATAAGTACAATAGTTGATGCAAACATGGAGAACATTTCCTGATGTGGGTAAATAATCAGTCACTGTTAGCCAGTATCCCAGCCCTGCCCTCTTTTCCTATTCAGTTTTCCCTTCCTATGCGTTATCTTTCTGTAAAATTTCTCTTCGGCAATCTTATCCTCATTCTTTCTCTTCCTATACTCTCCACAAAAACTATCATCCTCCTTGTTCTTCTCTTACACTCACTGCCTGGTATCACTGAAGTTTCAACTGCTGAATTAGTGCTTTGCTTCACAATATCATTTTACTTTTCCTCACCACCACTCTCTGCACTCACACCTAACTCTAATTGAGACTTTTCCAGAATGATCCCTACAGGAACATGGTGCAGTGCTCTGTCTTCTATAAGTGCACTGTTAGACCATTCCCCTCATTCTACCTCTGACCCCACCTGCTGGTGCAGGGAAGTGACTATACTCAAATGCTATGTTGTCCACCCCAGCCAATCATAAAAAGTCTGCCATTTTATTTCTGAGCTTTTGCCGTGCACCTCATGACAGTTACATCAAAATAAGTAGGAAATTCACATTGGATTTCCCCAACTGATTTCAAATGATCTCATAGAAGTCACTGAATTGCTGGTGTATCAAAAACAATGTTTCAATAACCGAACATTAAGCTACGTTTAGTCAGATCTTGGCAAGAAAATGTTCACATTTCCCTAATGTTTTCCTCCCTAAAATCTCACACATGGTGTATTGGACATCGTTTTGGGGGCCTAAAAATCTCTCTTTATATTGTGGAAAGATCCCTCACCCACACCAACATGATCTATGGGACTGCTGCCCACTTCATGATCGTAACAGCAGGCCCTGGGGCCTGGCCTGGCCAAGCTTGGCATCTCTACCCTGGGGTTAAGGGTTGGGCACAGGGAGGACTAAGCCAGAGCAGGATGAATGAGAACCCTTCCACCAGGCATGAGACAAGGATTCTGGGGTGAAGGGTGTAGGCCTTTCTTCCTTTTGGAAGGGGAGCTACCAATGGTGGGCTTCCTTTCCCACTACTTGAAAACAGTCTTTCTATGACAGTAGAGAATAAGGCCAATGTACAAAGAGAAACAGGCTAAAATAACCAAAAAGATGGAGTGGGGAAGGGGAAAGAAAGAGAGAGAGAGGCTTGATGACATTATTTGAGCCTCAGAAAATAATTACAG
The DNA here is from genome assembly GCF_009764315.1 of Trachypithecus francoisi. Classification (NCBI taxonomy): domain Eukaryota; kingdom Metazoa; phylum Chordata; class Mammalia; order Primates; family Cercopithecidae; genus Trachypithecus; species Trachypithecus francoisi. Next base: position 105,085,638 of record NW_022681456.1, read on the forward strand.
CTGAAGCAGACTCATCCTGAACATCCCAAGGCAGGAGACTGTCTTGTTTAGCTCCACATCACCATAGCTGACACACACTTAGAGGCTCAATCCTTACTTGTTGAATGGTTAATACATAACCAAGTCAGTAAATATTCCTTTTCTTTAAGTGAGTTATTTCTATCTCTTAAAAGTGAAGGTTTCCTGACTTAGGCAGTAACCCAGATGAATCTCACTCAGCACAGCCTATGGGCATCCTCATCTCTACAATAACAGACTTGAGGAGCAAAAGAAAGCGTTTGAAATGACAAGTGAGCAGTGAGTTCATTTCCAAAAAGACAAGACAGCTGAATAACAGAATGTTTTTGTCAACTTGCGTGGGAAGATATGAAACCATTCTAGGGCAGGAGAGATATTTTATAGGGTGTCTATTTACAATGCTTTTGCAATTTGGCATATGAAAAAATGCCAGATGCCTTTTAATAATCGGTACTACTTTTAGCTGAGATGTATTTGTATCAGTTAAGTGCCATGCTCAACTATTTAATTATACCTGGAACTTTCGTTGCTCCTTTATTAACCTAAATCATAAAATTAAGTGGTATGTTAATAGATACTTATATGCACCGGTTTTTAGCCAGAGATGCAGGTCAGAAGCACCTGTAAAGCACTTAAAACATGTTTTTTTTTGTTTTTGTTTTTTAACATTCCTGATGTAGTTATGTTTGGGGTGAACCCTCATGATTAAATCCTGTAAAAACCTGCCAGGACACATCCCAAGTTAAGCTCAACACCTGCCGTCCCTTAAGGCAAAAGGAAGCATTCATTTTCTAAAGACTAACTTTTGCCTTTTCGTTTTATTTCTCCTCAGTAGTAAACTGCTTACAAAGCATTCTTTCTTTAGTTCATTCAAGAAACATTTAGGGAGTGCCTGATATTGCCAAGCAACCTGGGAGGCACTGGTGACAAAAAGGCAGGTTCCTGCCCTCAAGGAGCTCACATTCGACTGAAGGGAGACAGACGCATCATCAGGGAAGTGTCATAAAGCATGACACATGCTGGGACAGAATTGTGTATAAGGCACAGACAGGCACACAGGGCAGAGGCACTCTACTACAGCATGTCAATCTCAGGTACCGTCTGCCTTGGGAAATGTGCTGGGAACTGATCACTCACCGACTTGGCACAGCAGGTGGTCACTCATGGCTTGTGGTTATTTATCTCTGAGGTAACTCTGGTATGTGTCAGGGTGGACCTACTGGTTCGGTCAGGTCATTATCTCAGACTGACCTCAACTTTTCACCCAGCCTGCAGCTGCTTCCCTATCCCTAGTCCTTGGAAACAAGGCTTCCTAGTGTCACTTATTTTCTCCTCTGCCCAGGGGAGTAAAGGTATAATCAGACCAGTACAAGGTGCTGTGTGAGTGGGGGAAGAGCTGACCGACTAAATACCCAACCCTTTTGTCGGCCCCTGAGAAGACAGCAGACCTTAATACTAAAGAAACAAAGTCTGGCCAGAGTTTAGGAATCCCAAGCCTGTCAATCATTTGCAATCTTCCTCAACAACTATTTTTTACTTAACATGTTTTTTTGTCCATAAGCAAGTTGCTCCTCATGGGCAGGAACCTGCCTTTTCATCACCAGTGCCTACCAGGTTGCTTGGCAGTATTAGGAACTCAATAAATGTTTATTGAATGAACTAAAGAAAGAATGCTGTATAGGCAGCCCATACTGAGACACTGACTATATCATGTAAATTTTGGAAAGGAGTATTTCTTTCAATATCATGGATTATTTTCTGTTCAAGCATTAGCTTAAGTTCTGTTTCTAAAACCTAAGCAATCCATATTTTAAACCAAAATAATTTAATCTTAGTGCACATTCTGTTTAGAGACAGCAGGGGAAGTATCCTAAGAGAAGAAAAGGAAGGATATGTGAAATGTTTATTGAAGCAAGCTGTCTGAGGTTTCTAGCACCTAGAAAAACTCACTGAGATGTAAAAATGGTTGCTCATGGGATGTGGATATTTTCCTTTTCTCTCTATTTTTGTTGTCTTCTAATGAGTACATTACATTATGATGTAAAAAAAAAAAAGCAACTCTTAGTTTTCAAAAAAAAAATCACTTCAGTTGATGTACAGTTTGCATTTTTTCTCCCTTCCTCTCTATGAGAGAAATTTTTTTCACTTTATTTACCATTTTCTGTAATAGTCTTTCCTCTGTGGATGCTCATCTAGAAGAGAAATTAATTATGCCAGTAAGTGATCTATATATTGACCATATAGACCACTAAAGTTCTTTGGAGAGATTTCCAATTTATGTTAACTTTCAAAGTGTCAGCTGATTGTCACTTTCCTCCAACATCCAAAAAGAGAGTCCACAGTCCAGGTCAGATGTATGTAAATAAAAAGTTTACTCTGTGTAAGGATCTATCCCAAGCCCACTTTCTCTGTGAAGATTTTCCTAACTATCGAGGCCATTGAACTGTGTCTTTCTTGAACTTCTATAGAGTGGTATGTGTCACATCAGTTATTATTTATATAGTTTTGGATTCTGTAATTGTTTTATATGATAGTTTTCATTCATTTATAAGGCATTACGGTTACTGCGTGCTAGGAACTGTGTTAGCACTAAAGAAAATGAGTAGGAGGGACTGCAGAAAACAGACACTTAAAATATGTTGTTGTAAATAACTTCAGTGTATAAATATGCACAGTGCTTTGCAAATCCCAAAAAGGAATTCCTTACTCTTTGCCCATTCAGATTGTCATCTGCAGGCTTTAGAATAGGAATGTTCCATTTTCCACCCCACACCTTGACTGCCACCCCTCACAAGTAACTGTGGACTTATTGGATTCCAGCACACCCTCTAGCTCATTGGTTGGAAGCTGGGTGAGCGTGCTTGCTCCTTTCCTCCTCAAGTGTCCACGCAAAACCAAAGGTAGCTGGCTGAGTCAGGGGCTGCTCCCTTAGAAGGCTTATGGCTCTCTGGTGCTCTTACTCACTGACAATTTCCTTTTTTTCCGGTTTCTTCCTTTCATGTTGCCATCGAAAGTGCAGTACAATTTGGGGTGATGACCAGGAACTGTGAAGAGGCTCACTATGAATGTCTAGCCCAGGCTTTGTGATCCAGCTCAGAATCACCCTCCGATTGTCAGTGGTGTCCGGGTACAAAGCCCACCTAACAACTTGCAGCATTCCCTGTTTATATCCTCAGGGATTCATGAGGAAGGGTGGCTGTGGCTTGCAGAAGATCTGAGTATTCTGAATGCCCCTTTCATAATACTATCAACATCTTCCATCTAGTCAGTCACCCATACAACAAACACAGAATTGATTACATAATAAATGCTCAATTAAAGAGATGTTACAACTCAGTAGACGGAGAAATTCTCTCTGGATCAGATTTCCATATATTCATTGAATTTATATTTGATGAGATGTGCTAAGATAACATTTTTTAAAGGAAAGTTTAGGGCCGGGCCAGTGGCTCACGCCTGTAATCCCAACACTTTGGGAGGCTAAGGAGGGCCAATTATTTGAGGCTAGGAGTTCGAGACCAGCCTGGGAAAAATAGCAAAACCCCATTTCTACAAGAAAGTTTTACGAGAAAAGGTAGGTATAATACACTAATATAAAGGTAGAAATTTCTAAAAGTACAAGGGGTTATTATAAACCCGGTTCTTATTCTGAATTGCGTGTCCAAATGACCCATGTTTCTTTTTTTAAATGCCTATGACTTAGACCTTCCTCAGGAAATTCTAATTCAGGAAGAGGGTTGGCATGTAGCACCTGTGTGTACTTTTTAAAGTATGTACTTTTAGGCTGGGCATGGTGGCTCACACTTGTAATCCAAGCACTTTGGAAGGCTGAGGCAGGCGGATCACTTGAGGTCATGAGTTCGAGACCAGCCTGGCCAACAGGGTAAACTTCTGTCTCTACTAAAAAAAAAAAATACGAAAATTAGCCAGCCGTGGTGGCGTATGCCTGTAATCCCAGCTACTCAGAAGGCTGAGGCTGGAGAATTGCTTGAAGTCAGGAGGCAGAGGTTGCAGTGAGCACAGATTGCGCTACTTCACTTTAGCCTGGGTGACTGAGAGACTCCAACTCAAAAAAAAAAAAAAAAAAATTTAAAAGACTTCACATATTTAAAAGCCTCTACATATTTTTCAGTACTGTTCAAAGACACCATAGATTATTTTCTGCATGACTAGGACTGCAAGCCACTGGAGGGGAGGAAAGGAAAGGAAAAGAAAGGAAGGGAGGGAAAGGGAAAGGGAAAGGGGAAGGGGAAGGGGAAGGTGAAGGGCGAAGGGATCCAGATACCAAACTAATGCACCTGAAATGAGCCTGGTCCTTCACCTTTGTCAATTAAAAAAGTTGAATTTTTACTTACTAAAACTATAGTCGTTCAAAAGATTTTCTTTGGAAAATTTCATCAATGATGATTTAAAAGCCATCCAAAATAATATCATTCTTATTGCTTAATGCTAGTGTAAACTTAGTCTGTTATTTTTAATTTTTAAAAAGATTAATCACCAACCAGGACACAAATTTAGAGTCAGAGGTAATCACTCCATCCCTCATCCATCATCTGTTATCCACTCCCCATAGTGAAAGCTCAGTACACCTCTATGGAATGACTGAGTGACTGACTGAATGAGTGAGTAACTGCCCCAGTGAGACTCACATCAGTTGTTTGACTCACCCATGATCTTACTACGAGTAGATGACAGTGCTGGACTCAAATTCAGGAGAGCCCATTCCCAGTACTAAACTCTTCTGATCCTGACACGTGATTTACTCACCTCTAAACAACTGTCTATTGTTCTAAAGCCTAAAGCCATCCTTCAAGAATACTATTGGCTCCCATATTGACTATTCAAAACAATGTGTCACATAGAGTTTAAAAACAATGCTAAAAATAATAACTAACAAAAAGACATGGAGAAAGAGCAAGACTGCATGAGTGGAAAGTCTCCCAAAACAATTATCAATACTTTGAAAAGGACAACATTTATTTCTACATATACGTTTCCATTTCTTAAAAGGCAATCTTTGACTTTCTGTTTTTAAGTTGCACAGTGCTATCCTCCATTCATAGGTGTTCTAATGACGGGCATCAGTGTGCTGCATTTAGTTTACCGGTTTCTATCAGGCGATTTATCTCACCAGACAAGCTCGGCTAAGATGATTCTACAAAGCCAAAAAAAAAAAAAAAAAGGAAAGAAAGGAAAGAAAGGAAAGAAAGAAAGAAAGGAAAGAAAGGAAAGAAAGGAAAGAAAGGAAGAAAGAAAGAAAGAAAGAAAGAAAGAAAGAAAGAAAGAAAGGGCCTAAACTTTGATCCATAACTGGTGTCTGTTTTCACAGTCATATGTTTTTAGATAACATTGCCTACAGAATTGCCTTTTGTAAATTGATCTGTAGCACCAAGAAATGTGGTTTTAGAATGAGTTCTTACCACGCTCCCTTTTTAAGCCACCACTGAGAAAACAACTATAATATTACATGTTCTTAAAAATAAGACAGTGGAAAACAGCTACCATTGTTGACCAATCTCCCTTCAACAATGAGAAAGCTAACTGATTTTTGTTCCTAAATAATAATTTTGTTTTACAATAGTACTTTTGCTGTTCAAGGAGAAGAAAATGCAGAATTCTGATAAAGAGAGAAGTGGATCAAATGACAGTTTTTCCAACTATATTGAGTAACTTTATTCAGAGCAGCTGCTTTGGACCAAAAAAAAAAAAAATGAGTAGTAAACTTTAAAAATAAGGAAAAAGATTTCCACAGAGATCACGGTTTATCTACTGATACGACCTCAGTGAAAAAGAAAATAGATCTTCTTGTATACATAGCACAAAAGTAAAACTTGTTTGAGATTCCATGCAGTCTAAGGGAATCATTCTACTTTCTTTCCAGCCTGCTTCTTGTCCTCTAACACTGCCTTCCCTGGAGCACAACCGAACTGGGGAGAACTGGAGTGGCCAGCCCAGTGAATCTCCTGGACAGACTGCAGACAGTAGAAATTGTTGCCTCCTTGAAAATTTTTTATTCTTCCTTTCCAGAGTTGTCACCTCTCTGAATATCCCTCCACTTTTTTGCTTCCCTCCATATCCTCTACTTATGTAAACATTTGATAGATGCTTTAGCTTGGAGCTTCAACATTCTTGAGTCCCTAGCTATGTAGAAGATGCTGTATGATTCTACAGAATATGAAATGGCAAATATCTGATTGCTTGCTCATTCCTCGCAAAAGATCTCAAATACTGTTCAAGTTTTTGTGTATCTTAAGCTTCAGCATGTATCTCTTGACTAAAAACCTGCTTAGTTATTTAACAGTGAACTTTAAAGCTAAATTTTAAGATTAGGAAAAAATACGCTATGTGCTCCGAAAGCACAGGGGACAGTTATGGGGGAGAAATCGAACTTCTTAAATGTAGTGGTTAGTTTATATTTTGTGGCATGAGATTGTGTATGTAATTTTGCATGACGGTGGGGCTTTCTGGAGTGGTGTTGGAGGTGAAGGGCAAGTTCCTTCCCTTGTCACCTCAGACTACGTTCTGCAAGCACCTAATGTCTCAAGGCGTCAGGACACTGTTCATCGTGACAAGCAAAAAAATCTCGCTGCTACTATGAGCACAGTCGTGTGAATGAATATTCAGCACCTCCAACTCAGATTTGTGGCCAATGATCTAGATTTTGAATTTGCAAGGTCCAATTGTGCAGCGTCCTTCTTTCAAGCGGCCTTTCTCCTTAGCAGTTTCATTATTTGTTCATACCTCCAGGAGAAGAAGTAGAGAGGGAAGAAGAAACATAAATTCATCAACTTTTTTCAACTCAATCCTTAGTCCTGCTGGTTCTCTGGTTCTGAGATGGGTTGTGGAAGAGCAGGAAATGCTTGGAGGAACAGTGTCATGAGCAAACAACACAGAGCACATCCTCAAGCCAGGGCAAACCGTATCCTGTTCACACAAAAAGACAACGGGCTAAGTAAATATTTCACTATGGCACTGCAAAAAAAAAAAAAAAAAGCCTAGCTAAAAACGAAGCCAATCATTTGAAGGTTTCAATTACCAAGTGATGTACATCATCAGAGACACTGCAACACCATATGTGTATGTGTGTGTGTATGTGTATGTGTGAGGGTTTTAGAAAAACTACCCAGTTGGGTCTATTGCCTCCTTCAAGAGGTAGCCTGAAACTAAGAGAAACATGAAATTGTGTTTGTTTCATTTTAATGACTTTCAGATAGTCCACTGGCATCATTTTTTAGGGCCTCTTAGGAGGCACTTGGAACTAAGGCGGGACAGTAAAATCGGGATTTCTGAGGCTGTATGGGGTGCAGTCATGAAAAACTGAAAACACATCCATGCAGAGATTTGGTTTCCTGGTGGTGGTTTAAGGAATACAAGTCCCCTAAGCAAAATTGTGAAGTCAAAGAAGTTGCTCTTGATGCAGACCCACCTTGCTCTTGAATTCTCCTCTGCCCTGATGGTACCGTGGCCCCTGCTTCCCCTTCAGAGTGCCTGGCTCCTATCCCCAGCAAAACAGGAGAGGGCAAATCCATCAGTATGAGTGAGATCCAGTCATCCAGTGTGCAGGTGACAAACTCAGTCTCATTGCCCAGAGTATAAAAGTACCAGCCTCTTGGCATGGCCCTGCTGGCCCCTCCACCCTCACCTTCTCCTGTCCAGCCACACTAGGATCCTTTCGTTCCTCAAGCACTGCTCTCTTTCTTGCTGTCAGGCCTTTGAGCACACAGTTCTCTGTGCCTGAGATGCTCTTCTCCCTTCTCCCCCTCCCAGCATTCCTCCACTCAGCCTTTGTAGTTTCCTCCAGGAAGCCTACCTTGATTGACCACAGCCTAGGTCAGTTCTGCTCCTCCAGCCCTTTCCTAGGGCTTCAACTTTGCTTCTCCTTTGCAAGTCTTCCTGCCATTGTCCATCCTTCATGGGATATTATGTTCCCTCCCATGCTGTAAGCTGTAGGACTCTGAGCTCTGTTTATTGCTGTACCTCCAGCACAGAGCCTGGCCTATGGTGAGTGCCAAATGACTATTTTATAAGTGAATGATTGAATGAATTAATCTAGTCTGGATATCTACAGTAACATCATATCTCAAGAGAATATAGTATTTTTTAAATCCTCAGAAAGTTTTCAGGTTTTTATCCTAGACCAGCTGCTCTTGCTGGGGGAACAGACCAGGGGCCAGAGTTGCTGAAGACCCATTTGGAAGATGCTGTGACCATAAGGGCATATCCAAGCTTCCTGTGTGTGTGCTGCTGAGGCACATGTCTACACCTGAGCCAGACTCACTCTGTTCCTTTTTGCTGTCCTATGTCCCTAACCCCTCCCATATCTCTGTCCCCCAAATTTCAACTGATGAATTCTGAATTCATTCTTACTGTGCTCATGTATTTGCTTTTGTTCCCCACCCCTCTCTACTTTAGCTGAATTTCATCCTCTATCCGGGCAGATATTATACAACTAGTCATCTACAGCCCTTCTTAATTTGCCTTATTCTGTGCTTCAGATTTCCATCCCTATAATGATTGCTAGCACTTATATATATCTTTTACCAAGCATAAAGGGCTTACACACACACACATTTAGTCCTTACAATAACACTAAGATATGGGTACTATTATAATCTCCATTCAACGGATGAGGAAACCAAAGCACACAGAGAAGTTAAGTAACTAACCCAAGGTTACCTGGTGAAGCCAAGTCTGAACAAGGTGGTCTGGCTTCAGAGTCTACACTTTTCAGTGCTACATTCTGTTGCTTCTCAGTTATTAGGGATGTGAATTATCGTTGCCCTAGTCACATTGCTTTCTTGAAGAATTTTCACTCTAGTGCCTATTAAGTGAGCATCAAAACACATGACCTTGTATTTTGTGGCCTCAAGTAATTGAGTAACTAATGAGTACCTAATCCAGGTGACCTGACCCATAGGCCAGTCAGTGAGCTTAGACTTGGGGGTCTTGCTCAAATGACAATTTGGACCATTCATATTAGAATATATGGGACTGGAAATGAATGACTAGGGCTGTTGTTAGTGGACGTTGGAGATAAGCAGTCATGACACACATGAAAGATATGGAACTGGAGGGTGTCATGCAGGGTTCTGTGCACGATGAGTGAGTAGAGAGCCTGCTGGCACAGAAGAGCAGAGCACCTTGTCAGATGCAGATGTGAGACAGGCCATATGACCCTTAGGATCTCCAGACTAGCTCCAGCTGCTGATTTTTCTAGTTCCCGGTTTCTAGGATTTCTGTTCCTTGCATTCAAAGGATTCATGACTAGAACCTATTGCCTCAAGACTTCTGGTCCTCAAAGGCTTCCACAGCCCTTCACAGTAAGTCCAACAAGAGGAGGCAAAAAACAAGGAGCTCCTTGATGGGAGGGGAAGCTACAGGTGGGGCAGAATGGGTCTGAGTCATGTATGATGCCTGGGGAACTTCTACCACCTTCACAGTTCCTCTCTCAGAATGACCCTGACTTACTGAACACTGGGCAGCATGACTGTTCAAGGTTACACCTCTAAGCACTGGGGATGCAGACGAAAGTGTCCAGGGGTTCAAGATTTATCTGAGTGTCTAGAGCCATGTAGCAACCAGCCCCATGTCCCAGGGTTTCATGAGCCTAGGCTGGAATAACACACCACTTAACAGTGAAATTCCTGGTATTCAGTAATCCTCAGAGATTCACTGAGAGACAGGTGGGAATAATAATATGATAGTAGTCTTAAAATAGTGTTTTATGTCTCACAAATCCCTTCTAATTAAATCATCTCATTGGATCCTCACCACAACCCTATATCCATTCAGTCATTAAGCTTTGCTCATTTTGTATTCTGAACTTTTTTTCTTTCTATCTCTCTCTCTTCTCCTATTGTTATTACCTTAAGAATAAAGTCCAACAAGGAAAACCTTGCAAAGTCCCACTAAAAAATTTGGACTTTATTCTTAAGGTAATAAAAAGCTATGGCAAATATTTGAGCAGGAAAGTAATGTGTTTGATTTATATTTTGAAAATATCACTTGGCAACAGTGTGAATAATGGACTGATGGAGGAAGAGAACAGAGGCAGGTACAACAAGAGGGAGGCTGCTGTCCTCATCCAGCAGAGGCTTGAACAGGGCGGTAGAATTGGGAATGAGAAAGAAAGAAAACTGTGCCCAAGTATCTATCTGACTTCAGCAACTGGGGGAGACGGTGTTTCCATGTTAGAGGACAAAGTTGTCACTTCCCAAGAATATCTAGACCATGCACATCTCAACTATTTTTGGAAGAATATGTTTAATTGGTGCAAGCACTTGAGAAGAGAAGAAATAAGGGAGAAGATTTTTGATAAAGAAGTTACTGAGTAGAGCTGTGCAGTGACGCTCAGCCTCCCATTGACTGTAGAAAAGGCATAAGCAAGTCTAGGGTGCTGGCTTTAACAGAGTGTTTGAACATCTTCATTTACAGTTTGTCTTAATTCCAGAAGTAAATTTAGCAGAATTTTGATACTGCTTTAAGGATTTAGAGGGGCTTTTAAAAGGTGTAGGGCCATCTCTCATAGTCTTCCCTTTCATTATTACTGAATGTGACTCACATAATCAAATATTCTAGGGCAATCTAATGATTGCGAGTCTTCTATCTATAAAAGGTTGAAAGATAGAGAGGCTGAATAAATTATTTCATTGGAATAATTTAGGCTAAAATATCTACATGAAGAGAGAGAGACAGAGAAACTGAGAGAGCTAGAAGAAATACTACATTTGAAATATTTTTTGCAATTTAAGAAACTCAGATTTGGCCAGAGGCTGTGGCTCACTCCTGTAATCCCAGCACTTTGGGAGGCCAAGGTAGGCAGATCACACGAGTTCAGGGGTTTGAGACCAGCCTGGCCAAAATGGCGAAACCCCATCTCTACTAAAATTACAAAAATTAGCCAGGCGTGATGGCATATGCCTGTAATATTGGCTACGTGGGAGGCTGAGGCAGGAGAATCGCTTGCACCTTGGAGGCAGATGCTGCCAGTAAGCCAAGATCATGCTACTGCGCTCCAGTCTGGATGACAGAGCAAAACTCATCCCTCAAAATAATTTTTTTTATACTCAGAATTGAATTTGCTTTTTAAGCCCATTAAAATTATAGTTCATGTAATTTTTAAATTTTTAACAAGTAAGCTCTGTGAATTTCACAGAATTGTATTTCCCATTATAGATTCATATCTCACAGCTGAAGTGACCTGCTTTTTTCAAATGTTGGTTTATTGAGATAAAATTTTGGCATCGCCTCAGCTTTTCTGTGTAGCTCTCTAAAACAAACAGATTCCTGGATATGCTAATTATAAATATGACTATCATTGTTTAAAACATAAATATTCTCATAAAATCACAAAAAAATAAAATTAGCTACATGGCAAGAGAATAAAATGGTGAGCTATAGACTGGGAGAAAATATTTACAAATCACATATTGATAAAGGACTTGTATCCAGAATATATAAAGAACTCTCCAACTCAGTAATCAGAACACAAATAATCGGATAAAAAATGGAAAAGATTTGGACAGACACTTCACAAGAGAAGATATACGGCAAATAAACACCTGAGAAAATGTGCGGTATCATTGGTCATTAGGAAAATGCAAATTAAATCACAATGAGGTGTCACTTCACAGGTATGAGAATAGCTAAAATTGAAAAGAATGGGCATTTCAAGTGTTAGTGAGGATGTAGAGAAACTGCAGTTGTCACAGGCTGCTGGTAGGCACACAAAATCCTACACCCACTTTGGAAAAGAGTTTGGTAATTTCTTAAGAAGTTAAAGACATCTATCATATGACCTCACCCAGGATAAGTAAAAGCCTACACCCACAAATGAAGATTTGTAGGCAAATGTTCATAGCAACTTTATTTGTAATATTCCTAAGATGGAAATAAACCCATGGCTGGATTGCAAAATAATCATTCGAGAGAAAAAAGCCAGACCAAAAAAAAAATACATACAATGAGTCCATTTGTATAAAATCCTAGAAAATGCAAACTAATCTGTAGTGGCAGAAAGTAGATCAATTGTTTCCTAGAAATGGTAGGAGGAGGCCAGGCATGGTGGCTCACGTCTGTTATCCCAGCACTTTGGGAGGCTGAGATGGGTGGATCACCTGAGGTCAGGAGTTCGAAACCAGCCTGGCCAACATGGTGAAACCCCATCCCTACTAAAAGTACAAAAATGAGCAGGGTGTGGTGGCATGTGCCTGTAGTCCCAGCTACTTGGGAGGCTGAGGCAGGAGAATCACTTGAACCTGGGAGGTGGAGGTTGCAGTGAGCCAGGATTTCGCCACTGCACTCCAGCCTAGGCAATAGAGGGAGATTCTGTCTCAGAAATAAATAAACAAATAAACAAACAAATAAATAAATAAATAAACGGTAGGGGGATAAGGAGATGGGGGAGGGAGGGATTACTAAGGGACACAAGAAAATTTTAGAAGGTGATGGGAAAACTTATCAAACTATACACTTTAAATATGTGCAGTGTATTATATGTCAATCATACCTCAATAAAGATGTCAATGAGAAAAATAGGTAGATGTGGTCAGTATTTGCAGTTTAAGTGGAGCTTGAAGCATGATCAATATTTAACCAAGGTAGTATTTAGAGATCAGGGGTGTATAAGTTAGTGATAATGCCTTGAAAGTGTGAGTTTGACCTTCAAATAATGCCTAACATTTCTCATGGCTACCGCAAAGAAGTTTCCTGATTTTTTTCACCTTTAGTGGGTTTAAGCAGGGTGTATTTATCCTCTTGGTGACAAATGAAACCCTGGCCATTTCCTCCCTGGGATGCTTTTAGCCAGGGGAGCTTGCCTTCCATGTCGTAGGATGGTTCACTTAAAAAATTTATAAACTTAATATAGAAATCTCATGTATCACATATTTCTTTGAGTTTCGGAGATGGCTGCAAATGAATTTTTCCTTGTCTAGTAGTTTTATGGTATTGCTTAAATAAATCTTCATTGCTTCATTCATTCTTGAAGAGACTATTTAAGTTTAATCGTCCACATAAATAAGCCACAGTCAACATAATAAACAAAAAGAAATAAGAAAAATGGTAAGGGCAATACATTTTAATGTATTGGGATTTAGTTTCCAAATTCCTTGAAATATAAAATTTGAAGATACAATGGCTTGTCAATCAATGATTAAAATAGCTTTCTAAGATAAATACCACAGCCTTCTTATAAAAGATAATGATTGAACATATGTATTTGCCTACCTTCCTTCCTAAGACCCTATGGAAATGGCCAGAAAGTAGTAAAACAGGAAGAGAAAAAAGAAGAAACCTGTAAGAGTAAGGAGAAAGTGAAGAAGATATCAGCATATGAAAGAGATCAGCAAGTATCTGAACACCGGAAAAAGAAAAAGAGCATGTTAGCAGAAGAGGCCCTGGATATCCCCAAAAAGAAAGGGTCCAGAGTTGGGATGCACCAGGGCTCCCAGGAGAGGCCGAATCTGTAGTTACAGAGGGCAAAGTTCAAAGGTGAACCTGAAACCTGGGGACCTCATTAAAGATCTATTTAGAGAACAGTTGCACCCATCACCCCTACTTCCACCCTTAAATGCAGAACAACACCCTTGCAGGCCGCCCTGACATTTGTCCCCACGCTCTTTTCTAAAGAAAGGAAACACACAGACACTCCTAGAATGGCAGTTCACACCCCTGAGTAAAGTTTCCCAGTTCTGGAAGTTGGAAATCACCCAGAAGCCCGTCAGTCATTATATCTTGTCCCGTGTCTAAGTATGAACAGACAGTGAAGGATCATGAAATGTGTAAGTCAAATCAACAACACAAAACAGAAGGATCAAAACGAACAGCCCTCAAAGGGAATGGGGAGAATTCAGCAAACAGAAGAGAGCTGGTTAAAAATTTTTCATTACTATCCTCAGGACTGTTGATAAAGATATGGTATCCATAAAACAAAAATTGGAAGCTAATCCACATAGAAGATTGGAACAATAGATACATGATTCATGGGGAAACATAGACAGAGAGGGGGAGAGAGACAGAGAGATCTGTAAAGAAAGTGGATTATAATTGTGCCACTGCACTCCATCCTGGCGACAGAGCAAGACTCCGTTTCAAAAAAAAAAAAAAAAGAGAAAGTGGATTCTATGTAACAGAATGATTAAAAACAAGTGTTTTTGGGGATATTCTGAAAACACATTTGTATTTTATGCTGGAAACCCTCTCCAAGTGGCACAAGGATTAATCTTGGCTTTGAGCCTATAGAGAAGAACACGTAGGCCACATTATTTACAATGTCATAGCAATGCAAATGCCATTTATTGAAAATTACTTTATTTCTGTTAAAAATCATAGATTAGCATCTAATAGGAGATGATACTAACACAAATGAGTTATATCCTCATCTTTCACATCAGGGACTTGTTAGACACAGTCTAAAAATGTTCATCAAGAAATAGAGGAATTAGCCTATTATGCAGAATTGTGATGGTAACTACCTAAGGAACTGAAAACAGCAGTGGACAAGGGTGGATATTTACCTCCAGGGAGCGAGTGTGATGGGGTAAAGGCTAGGAGACTTTTCCACAAAAAGTCCTTCTGGAATATTCAACATTTTTACCATTTAAATGTGTAAAACACACATTTAAAAAATTCTAAGGTGAATGTATACTTCACACTGAATAAGTGGACTCTATTACCCATCAAATATTATGTCCATTCAAGGGGCTGAGGCGGGAGGATTGCTTACAGTCAGGAGTTCAATACCAGCCTGAGCAACAATAGTGAGACTCCTGTCTCAAAAAAAAATAATAATAATAATAAAATGAAATTATAAGAGACTCTCATGAATGGGGTGACTTTGGATACATTATTGCATTTGCTCTACACCTAGGAGGCAGGTAGGTGCTGCTATCCTGTCACTGCTATCAGTGAGAAAAATTAAGGTTGGCATGTTTAGATGGCTTCCCCCACATCACAGAGGTGACAAGTGGTAGAGGTGAAGCCTTGGCTGGAGTCTTCCGATGCCAATTCCAGGATTCCTTTCTCTAGTCCAGCAGTCCCAAAAAGTTAGGTTTTAGGAACTCTTTATGCTCTTAAGAATTACTAAGGAGCTCAAAGATATTTGGTTTATGTGAATTATATCCATTGATACTTATTGTATTAAAAGTTAAAACTGAGATCTTGTAAAATATTTATTAATTCATTTAAAAACAAAATTATAAACCCACATAAATACTTTGATGAAAAATAACTATAGTTCTTTGACAAAAAAAAAATAGTGAAAACAGGGGCGTTATTTTAAATATTTGTAAATCTCTAGATTGATTAGAAGATAGCTAGATTCTCATAACCCCTTCAGTATTCATTGTGTTTAGTAGAACATATCAAGCAGCCTCGGGAAAAATTCCACTGTACATATTAAAAAGGGAAAACAATTTTTAGTATTATTAAGAATATAGTTTTGCCTTTGTAAACCCCCTAGAAGGGTCTCAGGGACCTCCGGGGGTCACCAACCATTGTTTGAGAATGGCTTTTCAACAGCACAGCTGCCTGATGAAGTTTGAGATAACTAAAAACTAATAAATCAAAACTATTAAGAAAATGTCAGGAGTGTTATGGCTATTACAATGGCAAATTCAAAAATGTATATACACACACATTTATTTACATACATACTCATTTATTGAGTAACCCACCTCTGCTTCTGATTCGACCTTACTTTCTAGGCCTAAACTCAGGCTAAAAGTGACCTCTGTATTCTGGAGGACATGAAGAAGAGCCGACAATATCATCCCAAAATAGCAGAAGGAGGCAAAGAACCATGTTAAAGGGAAGGGTTTGAATCTCATCACTATCACTTACTAACTATATGATTTTTTACCAATTTACTTAATCTCTCTAAGTCTCAGTTTTCTCATTCATAAAATAAGGATAAAAACAACCCCTATTTGTAGAGTTACTATGTGGCGAAATGTGATAATTTATATAAAGTAATTATAATTACATACAATGCTTGACAAATGATGAACACTAACATTTATTATTACTTGTATTATTGAATGGGCAAAGCTGTTCCTCTCAATCTCCCCAATCTGACTGCCAAGCAGGGTTATGGATGGGGAGACAAATACCTAACCGGGAAGAAGAACTTGCTCGGTAAGTATTTATTCAATGAATTCCAAAACACAAAGTATCAGATTCTGAATTAAAGCAAATTTCTTCTAGCTTACTTAGAATTAGCAAATCATAGACCACAGGGAAAAATTAGAGTAATGACAATAGATGATTAAAGAACAAGAGGTGAAGCATATAATTCAAGGATGTTTGTATAGATTTTCTTTATAATCCTTTGTTACTTGAAAGGATTTCAATAGTGGCAATCAATCCAATTGTTTGGATCTCAGAAAATACATGAAGACTCTTAAAATAGCACTATATTATGAAGTCTGCTTTAATGTCATTGGAGGAAAATGGTCTATTAAGGGCTTAGGACAGTTCTTACTTAGAGCCACAGGAATTAATGCCATTTGTCTGAAGACAAGTTTCTTAGTTCTGCTTTATTCTAGATCTAGAGTTACACTGAGAAACAGAATAATTTATTGTAGTCAATCCTCATTTAATTCCTAATTTTAACTTTGTATGGTACCGAGAATATTCAGTCACATTGTATAAACTTAGGTGCACAAAGAAATGCAGCTTTTTAATTTCACTATAGCTTTTCAGATTTCCTCATGAGTCCCTGTATTGTTGAGAATTGGGGGAATGTAGGGAGGCCAGTGGGTTATATTTTGTGTAATCTACAGAGCTTAGTCCTGTCCAATCCTTTGTACTGTCTCTTCAGATGGTATTTGCTTGAATCTTTGGTGCTCAGAACTTGCTCTCTGCAAGTTCTCTCTACACCTCTGGAACCTCTCAATAGAGAATTTGGGTCTTTAAAGTCAAATTCGTGGTAGGAGGAACCAGTTGCTCTAAGGCTAGAGCATTTTCTAGGGTCCACAGCCTGCTCTGCAACCCTCAGAAAAGGAAGACATGAGTCCAATGGCTTTCCACTTCCACATAACCACCTAAATATTTCTAAAATCTTACTTGCTGAATTTTCAAACTTAACATAGGAAAGAGGGGTTAGAACTTTGATATTTGACCTCCTCAAACTCCTTGTCTTCCTTTCCTTGGATCAGCAGGGCCAGACTTAGACCTACTCCTTCCTCTATGTCATATCCTCTTCTCTCCTTCATTAGCCACCCCCATAGCCTGGCTGTCCTAAGAGGAGGAGCTATACTCTCTGCACTAAGAAAAAAAAAAAAATCTATGATTTGAATCCTCCTAGCTTAGTCTTGGTAGCTAATGGTAAAGAGATTTAGAAAACTCTTTCTCAGCAAAATCTGGCTTACATGACTATTGTCTGTTTGAAAATCCTATTTTGATATCAGAGGCTAAATACTAAGCCTCCTATCCCTTTGTATTCCTTCTATAATGTTCCTAAATCTTTGCAAGGCAAATGAGTGCTTCTGGAAAAATAAAGAAAATACAACAGAGACAATCTCATTAGGATATTTCAAAAATATCCCCCATTATGAGTGGCTGTCGTTACTCCAAATTCAGGCAATTTGTATGGACAACATCAATTTGCATATTAACTGAGAGCCTTCCAATTGCTTTTGAAAGAGTGAAGCAAAGACAAAGCAAAAAAAAAAAAAAGTTAGTAGAAAGCAGAATCAATTATTTGGGAGTTTCAAAACTAAAGAAAGAGAAATACTCAATGAATACAGGAATGCTCTTCAAGCACTCCCCCAGTATTCCAGTCAGCTAGCTAGATACTTGATATTGGAATGACCATCATTACCTTAAGTTGTTTTTTTTTTTTTTTTCAAAATGAGGCCCATAATCTTTCTTTTAAAAGATAAAAAAAATCACTAGCATTATTTCTTTACCTTGTAATCTTGTTAATGGTACCACATTTCTCCCAGCATAACAATCACCTTCAACTCAATTTCATTCAAAGCACATTGGCTACAAACATGGTAGGTACCACATTAACCATTGTGGCATGTCAAGGGCACAGACTCTGCCCCCAGGGAATGTCTAATAATGCCCTCCATCTAACCAATCACTAAGTCATATGGATTTTTCCTTTGAAATGGGTCTCGTGTTTTCCTCTTGGCCCTCTTCTCTGCTGTCACCATCTCGTATCTGAATCACAGCCGTGGTGGCATTATGACCCATCCCCTCCACGAAACCTTCTTCCTGCTGCCCAGAATGCAACAGTGTCTTCCATTATTTCTTGACCCCACTATTGTTGGTACTCAATAAGTATTTATTAGATTTAATTAAGTTCTTCAGTCCCCACAGTTGTCTCTGAACAGCCTAACTGTATCCAGAAGTAAAGTGAGAGGATGTCTGTAAAGTCAATGAAACTGTATTCATACGGAGCAACAGTTGATGCTTGCATGCTTGCCCCACCCCCTATCCCCAACCGGGGGTTATCCCTGCCTCGCAGCCTCCAAACACTGGGTGGGGTGGATTTGCCATTTGATCATTTTAGCATTTTTTAAACTTCCTTTCTTCATCTTTCCTTGGATGCCCTATGTGCGTAACAATTTCTTAGTGCCCTTCCCTTTAGTATCTGTGCCAATCACATATGTAATCTTACAAATATGTTGCCCTTGCTATTCCTGTTTTGGGGGAGTAGGTGGGGACAGGGTCTCACTCTGTTGCCCAGGCTGGGGTGCAGTGGTGCGATCACAGCTCACTGCAGACTCAAGCTCCCTGGCTCAAGCGACCCTCCCACCTCACCCTCTCGAGTAGGTGGGACTGCAAGCCTGTGCCACCACATCCTGTTAATTTTGTATTTTTTGTAGAGATGGGGTTTCACCATATTGCCCAGGCTGGTCTCAAACTACTAGACTCAAGCTGTCCTTCCACCTCAGCCTCCCAAAATGCTGGGATTACAGTTGTAAGCCACCATGCCCAGCTGCCCTTGTTATTAATTTCATCCTTCTATGTCTTAAAATATTCAAAGGAAGGTTAATGAGTGGCTGTACTTTTATTTTAAAGACTGCGACGTAATGTAACAGATGGCATTTTCCTGACTGGGGAGGAACAGGGTGTTCAGTATCTAGGCTGTAGAACCAATTCTACTTCAGAAAAACTCCCACTTCAACCTTGCTCAGGTGTGAGTTACTAAGTCACATGAAGGACATGGAATACCATTTAAATCTCTTCAGAGAGAGAGAGAGAGAGAGAGAGAGAGAGAGAGAGAGAAAGAGAGAGAGAGAGACAGTTGCGGTCTGCTCAGATGGTAAAATGACGGTAAATAAACTTGTTTATATTTATTGAATGGAGGGAAAGTTTTTCATGCCTGCTGGCTCCCTGGGTTGGTCGGGGAAGGAAGCAGGAGAGATTGTAAAGGGAAGCCCGCTCTTCTCTTTTATAAAGATAAACGTCATAAAGGAGGAGACAGAAATTACTGGAGCAGAACCAGCTGCTATCCTCAGTGTCAGGGACCCTCCGCAAACCTCACCAGACAGTTTCAGTCTTACAGAGAGCTGCTTATTGTCCTTTTATACACTCTGCTGCTTTTTCCAATCTTTGTCCATAAGGTTTTTAATATGTAGGTAGCATAAACATCATAGAGGAAAAAAAAAAATTGAGATGAAAAAAATCAACAAAATATATGACTTTTAAGCAATCACTATAAACACTTTCTAGGGTTTTAAAAAATCTAACATATATGGTGTATGCCTCAATAATATTCTAGTTCTCAATAAATGTTTGTTGGATAACTGAATTAATTGACTAATTAAAGGCTATCATCATACAGTGACACAGGTTGGTGCTCTATTTTTCCATTTTAATTAACATAACTATTTTATTTTTCAGTATTGGTAGATAGTCATTGTCTTCTGTTTTATTGCCCCATTGAGTATGTATTCCAAAACTGATTCAATAATATCTACATACCTGGAAAACCTTTAATGTTTTTCTAATTCTTCCATAATAGATAACACTACATTGACAATCTTTCTCCATACTGTTTATTCCACAGTTAATGAGCCACTTCCTTGGGTTAGAGTCTCCAGATCAGAGACAGCAAACTTTTCCTATAAAGGGGCAGAGAGTAAATACTTTTGGCTTTGCAGGCTATATGATCTCTGTCTCAGTTACTCAGCTCTGCTGATGGATTATAAAAGCAGTCACAAACAGTACATAAATGAACAGGCATGTCTATGTTCCAATAAAACTTGGTATATGTGCAATGAAATTTGAATTTATTTAGTTTCCAATGTGTCATGAAATATAACTTGTTTTCATTTTATTTCAACCATTTAAAAACATAAAAGCCACTCTTAGAGATGTAAAAATAGGCAGCAGGGCAGAAGCCGGCAGTTTGCTGATCCCTGCTCTGGGTCAAAGGTCATGAGCAGTCTATGGCTCTCAATGTACAATCAGCCAGTTTTTTAGCTGGTAATTTTGATGGTTCCTTTCAACCTTATCTCTTAGTTGCTACATTTCTGAGTTCAGGCATTTACATAGTGTTTTGATCACTAGACTACATAATTATTAAGGGACTATGCAAAAGAACTACTCTTGCTGCTCATTATCTTTGGCCAGTAACCATGTTATTTTATTATTGTTATTATTATTATTATACTTTAAGTTCTGGAGTACATGTGCAGAACATGCAGGTTTGTTACATAGGTATACATGTGCCATGGTGGTTTGCTGCACCCATCAACCGTCATCTACATCAGGTATTTCTCCTGATGGTATCCCTCCCCACTAGCCCCCAACCCCTGACAGGCCCTGGTGTGTGATGTTCCCCTCTCTGTGTCCATGTGTTCTCATTGTTCAACTCTCACTTAGGAGTGAGAGCATGTGGTGTTTGCAGTAACCATATTCTTAAAGTCAACTTAGAGTGACAGGGCTGTACAAGAGCTGATCTGGTCTAACCTTCTGTCATGGCCATCTGAAGCAAGAGCCTAGTTAAAAGCTGTTCAGAAGGGGCTCTCCAGAATTTCTTCATCCAAACTCAGTCTTTTCCAGTCAAACACATTTCATTCTAATTCTTCATCTGAGCCTGAGAACACCTGGCCAGCTGCCACCTTCAAACACAAAGACAATTATTAAGTTAATTCCTCTGTATTTCTTTCTCTATCGTAGGTTGATAATGATGAACAAAAATTATTTCCTTTTGTGGACTGTGAAACTAATGTATAAAAGTGCCTTATCTCTGATTGGAAGGTGACTAGAGAAAAGGAAAACTAACTCAAAATTTCATGTTCCCTGCCCCTAGGGCTACCTGTCACAATCACAAATTAATATTTGTTAAGCATCTATTGGTTGCATGCCACTGTGTGAGGCACAACAGCAATTAGGCCCACTCATTACTGAACATTTTTAATATTTTTTCAATGTATTAAATTGTATTCTGGATGATTAAATTGCTCCAGGCCATAAGTGCAAAATTGAAAATATTCAATTAGGACGCACAGAACAAAGCAGCAGCAGTTAAAATTTTGCATACTCCCTTAATAATTAAAATATCAGCTTCACAGCTACCAATCTTAAAATCTGGAAGGCTTAGATTTTACCAGAAGTTCTGATGGCCAGAGGACTTGAACCAGAAAGGGCAGTGAACTCCTTATAAAGAGGAAAACACTTTCCCCA
Organism: Trachypithecus francoisi; assembly: GCF_009764315.1. Taxonomy (NCBI): domain Eukaryota; kingdom Metazoa; phylum Chordata; class Mammalia; order Primates; family Cercopithecidae; genus Trachypithecus; species Trachypithecus francoisi. The sequence continues at coordinate 105,107,301 of NW_022681456.1, forward strand.
GCTCTGTATAGATGGAATTTGAGACCCGAGCTTTGCAGGTGGCTCATATCATCGGCCAGAGTTTTCCTAAATTATTTCTTAAGTTTAAGGTATGAAAAAGGTACACTCCCTGTTCTTATTCCAACTGGAAGTTCAGAAATTTTCAAATAAAAATACTAGTTCAAAAATTCTTCTTTATATCCCACCCCTTATGCTCTAAGCATTAAGCATTTTTTAAATGAGATGTTTGCATAAACCAAACAATATACTACATACAAAGAAAATAGTCATTTCTCTTTATGAGACTGTCCTACAAGCTAAGGCCAATGTTATTCATGGCTGAGAGTCATTAATAGGTAGAGCAGAAATCAGTCTGAAGAGGAGGATTCAGAGGAGGTTTGCTTGTCATTACCTTTACAGACATGGGTTCAGTAAATGTGTGACTGGTTCTAATCACATGGCGCTGTTAATACTGCAGAGAAAAGAGATAAGTTCAAAATAGCTTTGACCAGGCTTTTTAACGCTTTTACAAAAACAGGGTAAAATTTAATAGCTACAAATATAAAATGGTATAACTAGAAGGAAAAGAAAAGTCAACCAAGAATACAAATGCAATATAGAAAAGGGCTGGCTTATATTTGACAATGAACTAAATAAATCAATAATAAGAGTGTCACTGGAATATAAGCCAATATAAATTTAGGATATTTTGATGTCTGTCATCATGTCACAGGTTTATTTGTTTAGAGAAAGAGTCTGACTCTGTCACCTAGGCTGGAATACAGTGACGTGATCATAGCTCACTGCAGCCTAGAAAACAGGACCTCAAGCAATCCTTCCACTTCGGCCTCCCAAAGTGCTGGGATTATGTCATAGGTTTAGATGTGTGAAAGTCATTCTGTGTTAGACCCAAACAGCATGATGCTGAAACAGACTAAGAATCACCTGGTGAGATTCTTTAAAACAAAGACTCTAGCGCCTAACACTGTAAATATGACATTATAAGTTCTTGGGAAGGATCCTGAGAATCCATTTTAAACAAGCTTGTGCCATGATTCATATGCAGTTTGGTCTCTGAAGCATGCTTGGAGAAACACTGCTCTCAAGAATGATCAATTCTTTTTAGTCTCTTTAGTCACTCTGTCTGCAGTTCAGGTGATTATCAGTGGTATGTGATGCTGCTATGACTTTCAGTTGAGTGATCTGCTTACTGGGCTTTGCACAGACCTGAGAATTAAGATAAACTACATTAATTTACAGGCCATCTACTTCTGATTTTTATTTCTTTATTGAGATAAACACTCAAATGATATGTACTATGACTGAACATTCCTCTGTCCTCTAAGCTTCTTGAGAGCAGGGACTGCTTTTGTTCACCTTGGTGGCCTTGGTGTTTAGCACAGTGGAGTTCACTAATAATTTTAATTTGTTGAATACTAGACAAAATGTAATTGATTTATTAATCTAAATTATATAAGAGATAACATATCAGTATTTAAAGAATTATAAACCCATGGTTTGAATGTCTTTATCTCCTCCAAAATTCATGTTGAAACTTAATTCTCTCTAAAATTCAGTTGTTGCCAATGTGGCAATATTAAGAGGTGGGGCCTTTAAGAGGTGAGTAAGGATGCATTCAGCTAGCTAACTACCTTACTCTTTCTGTTCTCACTTGCCCTTTTGCCTTCTGCCATGTGATGACACAGCAAGAAGGCCCACAGAAGATGCTGACACCTTGATCATGGACTTCCCAGCCTTCAGAACTGTGAGAAACAAATTTCAACTCTTTATAAATTACCCAATCTTAGGTATTCTGTTAGAGCAGCACAAACAGACTAAAACAAATGGAAAATGTTTACTCACTTATTCTTGTGCTAGACATTCACCCAATTTTACCTGTTCTGGTTCTGAGGTTTCAGAGACATTTCAGATTACCTTAACAATTGATTACTACTTATTATAGAGAAGGTATTAATTGCCTTCTTAAGAAAAACATTGTGTCTTACTCCCCACACTACATTTAACTCTTAGTCCATTCAGGTGTAAACCTTCCTTCTTTCAATAAAGGACTGCTTTCAGTTCTTCATGGTGTGAGCTGTAGCCGTATTTGCATACAAAGTTCTGAGGTCTCAAGCCTCATGCTTTCTTGTTTTCTTCATTAGCAGACACACACACATACACACACACACACACACACACATGTCTTGAAGCATACTGTGTTTGAATCTGCCTAATCCTCTTCTTCTAACTCCTCGTCAGGTCTAGTTAAACATCCTTCTACCAATTCATCAACTAAATTTGGGTATTACTCTATATTTATATAGTTTTTCAGGCAACATATTAACTTATCTTCCCAAGCTTTCAGATTGTTTTGAAGTTGTATCTTAATGGGATTTCTCCTTCTGTCACGAAAATTTTACTCCTTTAACCAAGCAAAACTCTTTAAACCAAGTTATATTATGGTTTCCTTATAAAGGCAATCCTTGCTCACCACTTTAAATTTGAGCTTTACTAAATTGTTTCATTCACTAAACTGTTGTGGTATACATTTGCATGCCATGTTTTGAAGTTTACTTACTAAAGTTACAGGTTTCAAAATTAAAAGTATGTCCCCTGGTGAAAGTTAATGATATTGGAGCGGTTTCATTGATAAGACCAAAATGCTGAAGGTTAGCTTTACTTTCTTCAGCTCCATGAAGGGCTTCTGGGGAAGAGATCTATAGTAACTAGTTATCCATGTCTAGACAGAATAAATAAGGGCTTAAGTTAAAGTGGGAGAGCCACAAATTTATCAGCAGAAGGAACTCACGTTATTAACAGTATGCTGAGGGTAAGAATAGCAAATGTGTCAGAAAGTTTGGGCCTTCATTGACCTAAAAGAAAGATTGGCTCGGGGGCTATCTTGAAGCCCTACTGAGCTGAATTATAAAAAGAAAAATGTTTAACTGCATAGGTGAATCTTGTAATAATTTTTCTCAAGTTAAAACAAAAAAGGAGTTTTGATATTATTTGCATATAAGATGATCAAATTAGATAGCAACAGGTACCCAAAGAATAAATGAGGAGTTGACCAAATAGACTGGCCAGGGATACGTTTCACAGATGAATGATAAAGGTTTGGATGATGAAATATGCACCAAAAACATTCATTTGCTTACTTCTTAATTCAATAATATGGTCTAGGTACTTATTAAATACCAGATGCTATTCTAGACCACTGGTCCCCAACCCCCGGGCCATGGACTGGTACCCGTCCATGGCCAATTAGGAACTGGGCCGCAGAGCACGGGGTGAGTGGCTGGTGAGTGAGCATTACCGCCTGAGCTCCCACTTCTGTCAAATCAGTGATGGCATTAGATTCTCATAGGAGCATGAGCCCTATTGTGAACTGCACATGCAAGGAATCTAGGTTGTGCTCTTTTTGAAAATCTAACACACACCTCATGATGTGAGGTGGAACAGTTTCATCCCAAAACCATTCCCCACACCATGTCTGTGGAAAAATTGTCTTCCATGAAACTGGTTCCTGGTGCCAAAAAGATTGGGGAACCACTGTTCTAGGCGCTTGAACAAAAGAGAGACCCCGACCTTGTGTAGTTTACATTTAATTTGGGGATGCTAACAATAAAAAATAAATATAAGTAAATCATAAAGTATGTTAAGAAATGATAAGCAATGAGGAAAAAGGAAAAAAGCAGAGTCAATTAAGGGGGATCAGGAATACGGTGGTGGGTGCTAAATTGCAGAATTAGATGGGGCAGGGCAGGCAGAGTTGAGCAAAGACTTGAAGAGATGGAGTGAACCCAGAGGATGCCATTGGGAAGACTGCCCCAGGCAGAGAGCTAAAGCCAAGACCCTCAGGCATAGGTACCTGGTAGGTTCAAGAAGCAGCAAGCAGGCCACACGGGTGGAATGGAGTAAGGGGAAAGAAACAGAGGAGGAGATTGTAGGTAAGAGGAGTGGAAACTGATCATGAAGGGCTGTGTAGACTTCAGTCAATACTCTGAATTTTACTCTGGAGAGGAATACTAAAAAATCATACCTATTCCTGCAACCACTCATCAGCCCTTCTGCCTTTGTAAACATAACCATTCTCATGAAGGGGTGCAGACTGAATCCTACTTCTTAAAACATGAGCCACCCTAGAACAGCTTCTGCCATCATCCAGAAAGACAAAACCACTGATGGCTCAGTGGGGCATCCCCCTTGCACTGTTCTACCTGCCCCACCTGTGGGATCTTCACCTGAGTGCACACAACCCATCTTTCCAGACCTGTGGGACACTATGGGCTCCCCTGATGTTCCTCGGGTGGCCAGTCTTTAGTCTGGTCATGCTGCCTAGGCATCTTCCCTGCCTGTTCCAGTTTACTTATTTTTCCCACCATTGTTTCTAGGGTATTAACCAAACTCCTGCCTACGTGACTAAATTAATTCACTGGGCAGAGAGTTTGCCTTGGGGCCCTTCTGTGGCCTTAGATGACCCCTTCTTTCTGCCCAGGGCATGTCCCAGCAGGGTCACACCTCTCAGCCCATCACTGTCAATCTGTCACAACCCATGGCTAGTTCTGCACTCCAGGCAGCTCCACCTCCCCTCCCCATCCAGCCTGGCAAGGGCTGAGTGGAGCCAGGCTCCAGCCATGGGCAGAGGTGCCTTTCCTGACCCCAGAGCTGGTCACATGGCTGCTGTGCGCATGAGGAGACTTAATGAAAAGCAAAGGGGCAAAGGAGAGCATGGCCTAACCTAGCTCCTGACCAGCTGTCTCTGCTGTTGTCAGTCGCATTGGAAGGTATCCTGACCCCAGATCTCCTCCTCTGTGCCTCTGAGCTTGACCACACAATGGACTCTACTGGCAAGAGCAGGCAGTCAATGTCCTGCCCATAGTATGAGGCCAATCTTGTACTAGCGTTCAGCTGAGACTCACAACACCTTGCTTTAAAGGAACCACTGTGTGCAGTGGGCAAGCCAGAGAGTCCTAGACACAAAGCAAAAAGGGGTTCCAGGGGTCTGCTACAGGAGCAGCCCTGCCCTGAGGCGCCTCAGCTGTGTGTGTGCAGCAACCCTCTACCCAGCCTTCCTCAGCCAGGACTCATCTGCCTCTTCTGGTTATCAAAAGAATTGCTGCAGACTGTTCAGAGTGGACCAGCAAAATCAGAGGGACTTCCTGCAGATCCTGTAATGCAGGTGGTAGGAGTTCCTGTCACTCAGAGCCTGAGGGGCCATGACCAAGCAGTCAAGCCTTCTCAGTTCCTACCAGGTTGTTGTCTGGGGAGATGGATGTGCCCAGGAAGGTTATGAGTCTCTTTACAGAACTTGGGCAGGGTAGGCCCCTACACTGGCATATGATGGGGAGGAAATGCTCACAGTGGGAAGTAAGGATTCACAAATTCAAATGAATTAGAAAGAAAGGGAAAGGAAAGAAGGGAGGAGGAAAAGAAGACAGAGAAAGAAAAGAAAGAAAGGAAGGATGGATGGGAGGGAGGAAAAGAAAGAAGGAAGGAAAGAAGGAAAAAGAAAGAAAGAAAAATATATAATGACGTGGGAAAGAGCTGAACAATGCATAGGAGTTGGCATTTAAGATGATCACATCAAGCTACACGAATTAATATCCCACTTGTGTTTTTTGAAATAATTAAAATCAACATATTTTCTGCCTCCTAAAACAAAACCTATTCGCCATTTCTGGTTGCCTTGGATTTGGGAATTTGAGGAAAAAAAAAAGACAAAGTAACTGCTCCTTCATGATGACTTTACCACAGGTCAGAAGGTAGATAATGAGATCTGTGGGGGTTTCCTTATGAAAATATTTTGAATCCTAAATAAAATGTTAAAAGGAGAAATGAGTACATTGCCCATCTGGTCCCAAGAAACAGCTGATTTCTTCATAAAGAGGCCATACAATGGTCAAGACATTGACTTTTGTCCCATAGTTTAGGGTTGCCATAGCGTCACTGAGTCACTTAAATCTAATCAAAAACTGGGAAATATTCATTTTGTCAAAGCAGAATGAAGCAGGGGTATAGAATATAGCCATGAACTGTCTAGAGACAATTAACAGAGACTTCAAAGTCACCTTGACCATGATTTCTAGTGTTTTCAGCCTAGCACAATAATCTGGGTATGTGTGAGCATTCTCCCAGATTTTTTTTAAAAGAAGCAAAATGAGTCATCTGAACAGCCTGAGAGTGTCAGCGTGGCATTGATAATTATGAGCACAGTATATCCAATGTGAATTTTTGTGGGCCTGAGGATGAGTTGATCCAATTTGAATGGACCAAAGTTAATTCACTCCAAGTTACTCAAAAATGCTTATGTGTAAAACCAAGACTCCAGGGTCCAAGAGTGAGAATGTATTTCCCAGAAGTCAGTTTACTTTATTAATGGTATAGAATTAGCCATCAAAGAACCGCCTTCCACATGATCATTGTATCCTAGACAGTTGCAAACAAAAGAACTTGCAGTAAAATCTGCAATCACTTTGTGAAGTCAGCAGCCACTTTTGTTAATTATTAGCCAATACAAAGTTAAGGTGCTATGAATCTGCACCTGGAAAATGCTACCACAAACAAAACAGCACTAACAAGATTGAGCTGAATGCCATTCATCTGGAGAGCAGAGTTGTTTTTACTAAACATGAAAAAGTATCTGAAAAGAGCTACCTGTATAGAACAAAGTAAAGATCCCTGCTCTAAACCTTTTCCCCCAATATATGATACCTCAAATTTACCATTAGAAATATATTTGTTTAAATGAAAATGGTACAGTATTCAGCACACTAGATTTAGAGTCAGACACCTGGATTCTAAAACTCAGGCACCACAGGCAAGTCCTCAAACGCTATGGGCCAGTTTCCTCATATGCAAAACCGTGATACACAAACCTATGCTACAAACCTCACAGGGTTGTTTTTCATGTCCAGTTATGTCTCGCTGTGTCCTCTACAGCAACCGTACTTCCTGCCAACCACCTTTACAGAGCGTGTCTTCCTGAGCTGCTCTCTATATTTGTCCCTTTTAAAAATTATTTTCTATGAAACTTCTGTCACAGTCAGCAGTGTGTCCATTGTCTGGAATCTTTCTTGTCATTGTCAGGAGTTTCTCCGCATCACATGTTTTGCTGTCAGTGAACATTTCAGCAGGTGACCAGTGGAAGAATCCGCCGGCCTCTCTGAGCAACTCGGTTGCTTTGTTTGTTACTCAGCCTCGACGAGGGACCTCTTCAGTCAAAGGAAGAACAGGTGGTGTGAGGCTAATTATCACTCTGTGGTCCTCCCTTTCTCATTTCCCTTTTTTGTCTTTCTAGTCATGCTTTATTTGCATCTTTACCCCACCATTCGAGGTAGATGCCATCTCTGCTCCCTCACACCCTGGCTTAGCACTTCCTTTCCCAAGTTCGAATGAAAATACTGTGGGCTTTCTAATGCTGCAGACAGCAGTTCTAATCCTGGCTCAGGTATTTGTGAGCTATGTGATTAACGGTGACTTCTCTGAACTTGTATCTCCTCATCTGTGTAAACGGAAGTCATGTGTACTTCACGGAGTTCTGGTGTGAACTAAAAGAGCTTGTATTTGTGCATCTTAATCACATAAGGTGGCCAAGAAATACTAATTTCTTTACTCCTTTAGATATGCTTTCTTCCTTTTGTTCTTTGCCATGTCTTACTTTCATTCTAAGATTCTTTACCATCAAAGTTCTTTGCACTTTCCTTCTCAATCCGCTCCCAATCTTCTTCATCATCTTTTCTCAGCCTTTTGAGCAAGCACTTCAGCTGAATGGTTACACACAGGAGCTTTTGTCTGAGAGAGGTGAGGTTCAGAACTCAGAACTTCTACCTGCCAGCTCTATCACAAGGAAACTACTGACTTGCCCTGTTCACTGGAGCTATCAACAGGGCTCACCCCACAGGTTGCTGTGGTAACAACGTAATGGTACCTGGGAAAAGCTTAGCACAGTGGGCTTCATGTGCAGTAAGTGGCCATTAATGTTAGCTCTATTTTTTGTGCCCCTGATTCATAATTAAATCTTGCTCTTTCCTTCACATTTATCATGAACGATTTGCCTTCATGTTCTTCTAACTTCAAATTTCCTCTTTCAGATTAACTCTTCCTCTTTCTGCCAAATTACTCTCTTGCCTATACATATATTAACAAAACCATCCAGTGGTCATCAGTCTATTACTGAGGTGCCTGAAGACTCTTTTTTAAAGTTAATGTACATATTCCTTTTGAGACTTTCAGGTTGTGTGCCATTACCATTTAAGGGTAAAGTGAGGGTCACATTTATGTTATTGAAAGTTTGATGATCTTTTGCTCTTTTCCTCTGTCCACAACACCATCCCCTTCCATTTCCAGATATGTGCTCCCATCCCTGTCATCTGCAGCCCTCCTTTCCGTGTTGGTAATTGTTTCTTCTTTAATTTTCACCTTCTCATCTTCTAATTCACCTTTCCCTGATCAGTCTGGACAAGTAACTTTAACTTGTGATTCACTATTATTTGATTTACCCAATTTAAGAAGAAAGAGGTGTTACCCAATGGCCTTGCTGTATACCATGAATACACTAGTTATAACTTTAAAAGCAGCCATCTACCAAGTTCTTCTCATTTGATATTCATAGAACTTAGTTTTGCTTTTTTCCCCCTAAAAAGTCGATATTCAGTAAAGAATAGATGTCCTCTAGTAATCTGATAGAGATCTACATATCACTACTAATACAGTTTCCTATTATAAAAATTAATCTATCCTGAGCTCCATAGACTCTTTTCTCTGTTATACTGTCACGCCCAGCTTCCTCACCATACACTACCATCACCATCCCTCAAATCCTGGGCCCAAACCCCACTACTTCCTCATATAATTCTGGTCCAGGATCTGATGTGGCCCCACGTTCCTGGGCCCAATTCTACTCTGCCTTAGACCTCTCTGCCCCTTAATCTGCATGCTGATCATACACAAACAGAAAACACTCCATAACATTCATATCAACAATAATTGAATGTACAGAGGATACTGGGTTCTCAGCTGAAATATTTACCTACTCTATCTCGGTTCATCTTTATAGGTACCATTTGTTCTCATTTTATAAATTAGAAAGGTTAAGTAACTTCCCCACGGTCACTTAATTAGTCATTCCCTAAGTCATTTAACTAGTGCCAGAACCTGAAGCCACATTTGTCTGATTCCAAAGCCTGCCTCCTTTCTGCTTAGTGCCTCCTTAAGAGGCACTGGTGAAGGAGGCAGGGAGGATCTCCCTGGAACTCTACAGAGTTTCACCAAGCCCCGGCTGCTAAGATTTCAGGTGCCGTACTCTAACGCAATGTTGTTCTGAACATGGAAGTCTATCTTGTATCTATAGGTTACTGCTCAGTGCAAGGCTCGGCGCTAGGTACTTGTGTGTAACGGTGAATAACACACATGGGCTGTCCTCAAAAAGCTTACTGTAGAGTAAAGCAACTTGGTATTCCAGATCAACCGAGGGTGACTTACAGAAAATCTTCATGAACCCTGTCATCTTCTGACATATCAGGGACCTAAATGAAAAGTGAAAAATATAGAAATGGGCCTTTACATAGTGCCTTTTTGAGTGACTGCTCAGGTTCAAGAGAAGCAAGCCCAAGATAAGGTTTTTGCCATAGGTTTTTTTGCACATATCTGTTCTAAATGTAACCACTACAAAAGCAAAGGATGGTAGTCTTTCTGAGGCTGCTCCAAGTTTTTCCACAAGGGGTACCCCATGACTGAGTTCTTTCATTGAGCAGAACAAATGTTCAGAGGCACTCAACTTCCTTGCCCTTGGCTGCTTCGGGAATCATAGCTCATAGTTCTTCTGCTTCTGGGCTCCTTCTCATTGTTCAGGTTCTAGCTGAAGTATCATCTCCTAAAAGAAGTCTGTCCTGCCTATTTTATCTAAAGTGAGCCCCATTCCCCATACCATCACTCTCTGTCATATTCCCTTGTTCTCAGGAACTCAGGAAAATTAGCCTCTAAACCTCAGTTTTCTCATTTGTTAAATGGAAGTAACTGTAGTACACATTCCTCATAGGGTTGTGAGGATCAAACGAGTTAATGTATGTAAAGCACTTTGAACCCTGCTTGGATCTTATTAAGCACTATCCTTCCATCAGGAGGAACCATAAGCTACTAGTTCTCACAACTTAGACTTCACTATGAGAGCTAAGCATAGCCACAATATTCCTGATGATTGGGACCACTGGGACATCAGCTACTCAGCACTCAAGAAGGACCAGAAACCAGAATTCGTGGAAGACCTTGCAACAGACATGCAACAGGAGTCCAGAAGTTCCACCACCTACAAAAAAGGTTGTGTCCTTCCAACCACGCTGACTGCAAGCCTCTGTAATCACATTTAATCACATTTTCTAAAAATAAACCAAGGCTCAGAATGGTGTCACCACCAGTTCTTGTGTTTATTCATTTATGCACACATTCATTCAAAAAATATTTAAGTACTTAGTGTGTAGCAGGCACTATTCTAAGTGACGGAACACAGCAGGGCATGAATCATTCAAGGTCACTGCTCTCATGCAGCTCAAACTCCAGTAGAGGAGAAAAGAAATAAGAAAGCAAACAAATAGATAAAATATTCTTAGACAGTGATAGGTACTTTGAATACTCCAATAATAATGAAGATTATAATAATACTTCAATAAAAATGATGATGATAATATTAGCAGCTAAACTTATATAGATAGTGCTTAAAAGATCCAAGCAGGGTTCAAAGTGCTTTACATATATTAAATCGTTTGATCCTCACAACCCTATGAGGAATGTGCACTACAGTTACTTCCATTTAACAAATGAGAAAACTGAGGTTTAGAGGCTAATTTTCCTGAGTTCCTGAGAACAAGGGAATATGACAGAGAGTGGTGGTATGGGGAATGGGGTTCACTTCAGATAAAATAGTCAGGGACAGACTTCGTTTAGGAGATGATACTTCAGCTAGAACCTGAACAATGAGAAGGAGCCAGCCTTGGAATGCTGTGGGGGAAGAGCATTCCTGGCAGAGGGAACAAGTGCTATGGCCCAGAAGCAGCTACACAACAGGTATGTTTTAGGAGAAGAAAAATGGCCAGCATGGCTGGAATGAAGTGCTGAGTCAGACAATGGCAAGATGAAGTTGGAAGGCAGGCTGCAGCCAGATAAGATAGGCCCTTACTGGGCATGGTAAGAGCTTGAGTTTTCTTCTAGGAACAACAGGAAGACGTTGAACGGTTTAAGATGAGAAGTGATATGGTACGTATATTTTAAAAATATGACTGGCTCCCGTGTGGGAGAGTGGACTATGAGACACAGATAAGGAATGAACTAGGGAGAACAGCTAGAGGCTATGGCAGGGATACAGGTGAGTGGTGAGGGTGATAAGAACTATTGTTGCAGTAGGGAAGTGGTCAAGATATGTTTTGGAGGTAGGGTCTGCATGATTGGCTGTTGGATTAAAATAGAGTGATAAGGGAAAGAGAGATGGCATTTATTATTACCGTGGTTTTGCCCTGACATAGTGACTTCTGAGAGCTGATTATTAAATTGTCAGGAATTTTGCAAGCCAGTTGCTAAACATAGCCGTTATTAAAAATTAAATGTTATAAATTTACAATTAAATAAATTATATTAGGCAAAAGTAACACATGCCTAAAACTCATCACTTCCTAATTGTTTTACTTATGCCACATTTTTATTGTTATCTGTGATCTTGAGGTTATTGATGGCTACGTATCTGTTTGGTGGAAATATTACATAATGGTAAGCTGGTGCGCATCTTTCCTGCAAGCAGTGACCTCACATCGGTTACTTTAAATTAGCCATGGTGGGACTATTTACACCATGGGAAGGAGCAAACGTGACAGATCAGGGCTTCTTCACTTACTGTTTTGTGGATTGCCTAGAATGAAGAAAATGATGAGGGAAATGTCAGTAATGCAGATTAGACTTAAAAGTGTATTGTGTTTGTAGTCACTGAATTATGAATAGCATAATTCATAATTATGCTATTCAAAAAAATATTGAGAAATTCTTCTTCCAGGATTCAAAAGTATTATCTGGTATGACATCTCTTTCCCCTCCTTCTCTCTTTCAATCTAGGGACTAAGCATTATCCAAAAGCAATGGTTACATTACTGCATTGGATGAGAAAAATTCTAGTTGCTTTGTTTTGTTATTGTTTTCTACCATGCAGGGGCACATGAGGAAGATGGGACCAGGTATGGACAAAAGTCTAAGATATATTTATTTTATCCACATGTAGCATAGTGTGTTAGAAAATTCTGCAGCCCTGTTACAAGAAATTTGTACTAGATCCCCCTGGACCATAAGGAACCTTGAAGCATGCTGAGGGTCAGGTCTTGTCATGCATAGGTAAATTAGATCCTCTGCATGAGCTAAACTGCAAGCTCCATGGGGGCAGGGAGCTTTGTCTCTTTGTTCACTGATTTACTCCCAAGAACTCTGAATAGTGCCTGACACACACTAGGTATTTAGTGTTGAATGATGTTGAATGAATAAATGATTTGTTTTTCAATGCAATAGTGAAAGCTTTCTGTGAAAGGGTGCCTCAGAAAAGCTTAGAACCCAACTGAGGATTTTAAGGGGTCAGCTGTGCTGGGTAACAGCAAGAGAAAAATAACACAATGTATGTGATTTTTATTTTATGGTTGAGAAGAGATCTAAATAGGGAAATAATGCCAGTTCTAATCCAAATATTTTGGAATGAACTGTAACTTCCTTCAGTTTCTCTCTAGCCTCTCCAAAAGGATTTAGCAATGTTTGGTGGTTTTGCCTAGGTATTTTAACAAAAGTTGATCTCATGCTGGCATTATAGCACAATTTTTTTTTTTTTTCCCAAGAAAACCTGTTCAAAAGACTAACAGGGCACTCAAGCGTTCTCTGAGAGAAAGAACAGTCATAGAAATATTAAAATATAGACTTGCCCCTTTTTTTCCTAAGTTCCACCTGAAAAGCCCACCAAAATGTGCCATTCCAGTGCCTGAAAAGCAATGCGGAACAATTTCTGTATCTCAAAAAATTCTGGAAATGATTATTACAGCAAGTCATTTCTCAACCACTGTTCACACTGGCCGATGAATAGCATTCTTGAGTTCTCCAGTGAGCAGAGCCAAACAAGTGACTTCAGACTTCAAAATCCCAGGAGTGATTTTGGCCTGGCTCTGATTTTCCCAGAGGCAAAATTATCCTCCTGCAGAATACATCACAAATCCCTGTGAGGACTGTCCCTTTCCAGGTCTTAAGAGAGGGCTAAAAAAATCGAAAGCCTTATGCCTCTTTCCAAAATCCACTAGCACTCAGCATTTGGCTTTATGCTGGTTTATGACAAAATATTCTCAACTGTGGGGCCTCAAGGGTTTCCCTTAAAATATTTTTTAGTAAGCAAATACATTATAATGATGCAGATGACTCCCCAAATTAAACATGTACAAGGATTTGCACAAAAATTTTAAAATGTTTCTCATTTGGCTTCCGTTTTAAAAGCACACTTGTAAACGAGCTCTTTTTGAAGGATATATAAATTGTATGTACAGGACAAAGAAACAATGTAGTCATTCCAGGGAAAATAAGAACATTAGCTTAAATAAAAAAAAATAATGAAACCAGTTTATAGCATCAGTCTGTGAAACTCAAACTGGGTAAGAGACTGAAATGTGAGGATGCCATATTTGGGAGGGCGTTGCATACACATGAGCGAAACCTTTTACTGAACTTTGCTGCTCAGTGTCAAAATACCCAGCTGTGCGATGGTGCTACCAGGTGTGGGAAGCCTGCTGTGTGAGACCTGGGAGGTGAACTAAAGCATCCCCGAGTTGCCCCAGAGTCAAACCCATTTCTGCTTTCTCCAAAGTGCTTCCTTTCTTGTGGCTAACGTGAGCTTGACCTTGAGCCCTTCCTGACACAATCAAGAAGAAGCTATAAACCATGGGTGCCCTAGGTTAGGATGGTGTTCAGTCGACCAGAAACATCTTCAAGTTTGAGACAGTCCCCCATATAGCATAGTTATGTGCCCATGTTTCTTCCTACCTTTCAGAAGATGTGAGGAAGTATTGACCTTGAGAGTATGTGCGTACATGTGCAAAAGGATTTAAATTCTAGAACCTCTCCTTAAAAATTTCAGGTGCATCATGGTTCACTTAAAGGCTCTAAAAAAATTAAAATTAAAAAACATTTCAGGTGCAGTATGTATGGATGTGTGTATGCACATGTCTACTAATCTACATATGTTAACTGTATAATAAAAGGTGTAGTAATTGAGTAATGGGTTTTTCCATAATTCGGCTAACAAAAATTATAGCATATGCTCCACACAGACTATTTCCAAGGTATTATTATTGTTTTCGTTGCTGTTGTGGATGGTAACAGGCAACAGGTACTGAGTAAAAATTATGCACCAGACACGTACATTTATTGTCTTGTTCAACTCTCACAAGAAACCTATAAGCTAGATAGGATTATTCATAAGAGAAAGATGGGTAGAATGAAGCTGAGAAAGGTGAAGTCACTTGCCACAGGGCAGCACTAGGGAAAGGGGAAGCTGGGCTTCAAGTCTGGTGTTTGGCTGCTCTAAAGCTGATTTTTTTGCCCCCAAATAAAGTGAGCAAAATATGGAAATCATTAGCGACAGAATTTGACCTTTCTTTGACAATTTTAAAAATAATTCTTGCTTTCACAGTGCCCCTAAATCACCATTATGGTAGATGTATACAAATAAAAGGAATTGTAGATACATACACATGCAAGGTAGATGTATACAAATACAAGAAATTAAGAGTTTCTAATCCCAAGAGTTATAGACAAGTAGACTTTTATTGAATGTTTACAAACGCAGCAACACAACCAAACAGCCATAGTGATGTTGACTTGGAATATAGAAACTCCATCAAATCTATTGCATCAGGTAAAGGGAGTAAGCTCTGTATTCACCATTTATAGTAAGTGCTTCTCCACATAAGATAAATATTCCAGAAGAAAAATCTACCATTACTTTAAAATCCAAGATGGCTTGAAGTTTTTCAAGTTGAAAACCTTAAACAGGAATAATGTGTGATGGAGAACAAAGAGAATTTCTGATTTTAAAAAATCCAGGCATTTGTGTGCATTGTTGGGGGAGGTTGGGGGAGGCACCTGGCATGTCTGCGAGTGTGATAACACAGATGAGATCAGTAATTGCACTAGATTAGCCAGTCAGGATGGGCATTTTGTCCACTGTAATTCTCATAACATCTTCATTTATTTTCAAGACATTTCTGAATGGAAATGTCACATAGAAGCACAACTGAGAGAATTTCATCATAAAGCAAGCTTTTTAAAAAGAAAAATGCACCATGTTACAGTATTTAGAGTTCATGTTTTCACCTGATATAGACATAGTTTTAGAAAACCATGCCTGAAACAAGATGAAACTGGGTTAAAATATTATAGAATGCAAGATGCCAAAATCGTAAAACGTTAAGTAGAGGAATTATGACCTACTCCAACCCTTGAATTTTTCACTTACATCCACTCTGTAAAGCAGCATGTTGTGTTGGCCTGTTCTTTATCATCACACAAGACTGCCTTGTTCATCTTTATCTCAAAAAGTCAGTTCTAAAGCATTCAACAGGATTATTCACTGTCTAGATTTTATTCAAATCGATTTAAGATCTCCTCCCCATCGGTGCCCAGAACAAAAATACAAACTATGCAGCATCTTCATCTCCTTCAGAGTAACACAACTCCAGGCCAATCGCCCAATTCGAATTTGGGGAAGAAGCTGGTCACCCCAAAATAGCCCCCATGTAAGGCTGCACACACAGCCATGGAGATGGCCTGGCACTCAGCTGGCGGGAGGATGGGAAGGCAGCAGGGCCTGTGCAGCTAGGTCCTCAATAAGAGCCCCATGTTAATTCATGGGTTGCTGGCCACAGATGAGTTATGTGGGTCCCTCCCTTCAGAGAAATTTATAAAACAGAATTCCAGACTATAGAATAAGCTTACCAATTGTCTTAAAAATCCCCAGGCATGTCTATTTTATAAAATTAAGCATTAAACTCACTAAATAAATATTAAGATATATTCTAGAATTCCAAAATGTTGTCTTAAGTACAATCTTTGTAACAAGAAGATTCTATTAGTGCAAACGCAGAGGTACAAACATGCACCTGCCCCCTCCCACATACATTTTGAGAGCCTTGCTGTTAACCCCAAACTACAGCAACCTAACCACCTACCCATAGGACCTGTGGCTCTGCACACATTCACTTGACGATTGACAGGGATAGATCATTGAAAAGCAAGCACTTGCTCCCTTAAAAGCCTTCTATTGTCAGGCTTGCAGAGGAAGAGTGGGGAGAAAAAAGTTCTGCATCTTTTATAGTTGTTTCTGCTCACACAAAAATTTCTGATGTTGCATTAAGTAGTAATCAAAAAATACCTCCATGCCTTTTTTCATGTGTAAATAGTATGGCTGGGCTGGGGGAGGTGGCTCATGCCTATAATCTCAGCACTTTGGGAGGCCAAGACAGGTGGAACACCTGAGGTCAGGAGTTCAAGACCAACCTGGCCAACATGGTAAAACCCCATCTCTACAAAAATACAAAATTTAGCTGGGCATGATGGCAGGTGCCTGTAATCCTAGCTACTCAGGAGGCTGAGGGAGGAGAATCACTTGAACTGGGAGGCGGAGGTTGCAGTGAGCCAAGATCATGCCATTGTATTATAGCCTAGGCTACAGAGCAAGACTCTGTCTCAAAAAAAAAAAGAAAAGAAAAGAAAAGAAAAACAAAACCCAAAATTATTGTTTTTATTTTCTCAGATCCTACTTTCATTGCATATTGCTTTATTATATATATTACAAGATGTCTTGGCTGAGCTAAAGCTCAGATACGGATATTTCCAGAAAGTGGAATTAAGCAAGAGTCTTACTTCACCTATCCACTTGTATTTATCAATTTGCTTATGTTTTGAAGAGCATCCTTGGAAAAAGAGTCAACCCTACCAACCTGAAATCTTTGTTCAGGTACCTGAATCCTTGCTATCAGTCGTTTTAAAACCTGTGAGATAAACTTGCACTGCACATCAAAGCTTTATTCTTATATATTACTTAGCCTTGTGTGTTTGTAAGTAAAAGTATGTAATTTAAATACTGCTTTTTTGGTTGAATCAATGAAATCTTAAAGTTTAAAGCTTATTGACCTTATTGTCGGTAAATTAAAGGGAAATAATGATTTATTTTATTTTATTTTTGAGACAGTCTTGCTCTGTCGTCCAGGCTAGAGTGTCGTGGCCGATCTCAGCTCACTGCAACCTCCTCTTCCCCAGTTCAAGCAATTCTCTTGCTTCAGCCTCCAGAGTAGCTAGGATTACAGGCCTGTGCCACCACACCTGGCTAATTTTTGTATTTTCAGTAGAGACTGGGTTTTGCCATATTGGCCAGGCTGGTCTTGAACTCCTGACCTCAAGTGATCTGCCTGTCTTCACCTGAAGGCCAAGGTTTGAAGGATCACTCAAACACTGGACTGTTGAGTCTCAGTTGTGGTATGGAGAGGCTGTGGTTCCTACTAATACTAAGGTTTAGGTGAATCGGTATTTTGAGGAATTATATGACTAAATCAACTCATAGCAAAGAATCACTTCTGAGTGGTACAACTGAACAGCATAAATGTCCCTTACCGCTCTTACATGGAAACGGGCGCAACAGGAGTCAGAATGAGGGTGAGACTGAGGGTGCTCCAAGAAGCCACCCTAAGAACGAGGGTATCTAGTGTAACTGTCCATCTGCACATAACTTGGAAAGTGATGATGAATCCATCCCATCTCAGGCCATCTGTCTCGGCAGGTTGCACACTCTGGGGAAGACTTGATAGGTCTGACTTGGAGAAGGTGAACCACCACCACCTGCCCCACTTTGCTATGTAGGGGGAAAGGCACCACCCTTCTCTTCACTTGTCTCTTGTGGGTGGCAACTGCTTCTCTGGATTTACAGAACAGCACAACTGCTGTCATTTAGCCAATATCAGGGAAGGCTGACTTCCAGCTCCATGGGCAGCAAAAGGTCAATGTCAGCTAAGGTGAGAGGGCAACAGTCAACAGGAACAGGAACAGTTTCAGCCTTCCAAGTGGTATGTGGCCAATGGGTGAACATGTGTACATGGGTCCACAAAGTCCTGACCCAGCCAGCTGTAGCACCAAAGCAGTGAACTGTACCATGAGTTCATGGGACACAAGGAGTCATGTTATGTCTTCTCCATCCTAGCTCCTAAAAGAAGCATTAGTCATAGGGGCATGAGGATGGAATATCAGTTCTGTCTACATGGAGTTGTATTCATCTCCACCCAATCTGAGGCCATGGTGGTGGTGCCATTCCTGCCTCAAAAGAGGAATTGCATGAACACATCCAAGACTGCAAGAGTCACAGTCGAGAGTGAAAACCAAGACTGAGTCTTGGATACTTGAAGGCACCTTGAGGATGCCCAGAAGTGTTAGTGGCAGAGGCTCTGTATGAGACAGAATGTCCTGCCATCTCCTAACAGGGTACCAATGCTAATGTCCTGGGCACAGTGGACGCCACTGTGTTGTCTGCCCTGCACTTTTCCCTGACTCCACTGACACACATTTCACTCCACCCCCAACCATAAGGGTGAGCCCATTCCTGACACTGGATGAATCAGAGCCCTTCACCAGCCCTCCCAGGACACAGTGATTGATCAAGTGCCGCAAGAGGAGCTGTGCGGAGTCGTTTCCCAGCCTTACTTGAACTAAAGGTGGAAGGATCTGGTTACAAAGTGGTGAAGATAGGCCTTAAAGCTGCAGGCCCCCATCCCCAACCTCGGTTAAGTCTTGAGGAAGAAACTGGCTTGAGAAAATAAAGCTCCTTTGCAGAGGTAACCTGACATGAGAACTGGAGCGAAAGACAGCTAATGATGCTCACATCTGCAGGTCCAGTCACCTTGCCTCCCTTCAGTTGGTTACATGGACCAATAATCTCTCACTGCTTCAGCTAATGTGAATTTGGTTTTTGCCACTTGCGTTGGGGTGAAGTTGTAATACAACAATGCTATCTGGCCAGTGAAGTCTGAGTTATTTCAGTTACACAAAGGTAGATGTGATAAGAGTTTGACAGATGTGACAATCCTAGTTTTTCCTAATAAACTAAAAAATAGACTAGACACAATTCATAAAATATGGATTTGAGTGGGTAATGTCTCACATTAGAATTCTCTTCTCCAATAATATAAGATAGCTAATCACTTAAGTATACTCTATTATTAAATTAATTGAAATAATAGTTGGAAATATACCCATATGGTGCTATAGAAATGATTATTTTTAGCAAATTTGTCATTATGTTGAATGATCTGGAAAAAGTATACTTAAAAATAAACAGAGTTCTTACTGCATTGGCAGAGAAGGAGAGTGACCAACTCATAACTTTTGATATGAATTTAGACTATGAATAATATAATTAGAGCCCCTGGAAACAGAAAGATTTAGTAGACGGTCCATTCTACCTTTCAGACGATATAAAACCATGCTATAAAACCATCTATTCTTTCAACAAATATTTACCGAGCTCAGTATCTGTCTTGAAGAATCAGAGGTAAACAAAAAAGGCAAAGTTCCTACTGTCTTGGAGCTCACATCTGCCTTATATTGCAATAATTGTCATAAGTTGTATCCTATTCATTGCCTGCTTTTGTTCTGTATTTGACACAGAAAAATGGAAAAACTGAGCTCTATTCTTGAGAGGCTCACAGTCCAAGAGAAACTCAGAATGTATATGTTACATGCTACAATGTTACCATGCCTGGGGAATGAAAACCATGCCTTACCTGGTTGATAAACAGGAAAGAATAGGAGGGATGGTTATTACTAGGGATACAATAACATAAGACATCTTAAAACTCTCCTAGCTTAGGCACCAAACTCTTTTCTGGGTCTTTTACTCCATTCAATTCACTTGTTCCTGCCTTAGAGCCTGGTGGCCAGCATTTGATTTTTGTGCTATGGTAAACTGTGGCAAAGTTCTGCATTCTAAATCACTTGCTGAAAGAACTGATCTTACTCTAGTATTTGTTTAAATCAGCAAGTCTTTGTTTTAAGGCCGCGGTCCCCAACCTTTTTGGCACCGGAGACCAGTTTCATGGAAGACAATTTTTCATAGACTGGGGTGGTGGCGATGGTTTCAGGATGATTCAAGTGCATTACATTTATTGTGCACTTTATTTCTATTATTATGACATTGTACTATATAATGAAATAATTATACAACTTACCATAATGTAGAATCAGTGGGAGACCTGAGCTTATTTTCCTGAAACTGGATGGTCCCATATGGGGGTGATGGGAGACAATGAAGGATCATCAGGCATTAGATTCTCATAAGGAGCACACAACCTAGATCCCTCGCATGCGCAGTTCACAATAGGGTTTGCACTCCCCTGAGAATCTGACAGGAGGTGGAGCTCAGGCGGCAATGCAAGCAATGCGGAGTGGCTGTAAATACAGATGAAGCTTCACTTGCATGTCCACCGCCCACCTTCTGCTGTGTGGGTTACGGACCTTTGTTTTAAGGTACATCACAAAAATGTAACTATTTGCTTCACATGCCAATATGTCAAGTATTTCTTTCTAACTGTTCAAAATGCCTACCTGATTCCCGGCAATTAAATTAGCAAAATCCTTTTACAGGCCCCTGAAGTACCCATTCTGCATCCTACCTGCCTTGGCTCACGATTTCCCTAATGTCACCTAAAAGGCCCTCGAGAGGCACTTAGAACACCAGCTCTGCAGGCACGGTATCTAGCTTTAAATCTTAGCTCTTTACTGGCTGTGTTATCTTGGGCAAGTTACTCAGCCTCTCTGAGATTCCTATCTTCCATCTGTGAAATAAGAATAATGATGCCCAGCGATAGGTGAAGATTAAAGGAAATCAACAGATTTCAACAGAACTCAACAGCACTCAGCAGAACACTTGGAACATAATAAGTATGCAATTAATATTTATTATGATTACACAGGAGCTCATGATGATCAAGTATATTAAGATGATACACTACCATCATCTTAAAGAAATATTTTGCTTAGCTGTTTGGTAGCACTTAATCAAATGACTTTTGTTTCTTTAAAATATGAATAAAGGCTACTTTCCAAAATATCTGCTATATTCAGTGGCCATATTAATTTGTCATAAAGGTAATATGTGTATGATATCCTACTGAGAACTACAAAGAATGATAAGTGAGTCATAGTCCTTGCTTTCAAGAAGTTTACTATCTAGGAGTAGGATAATTAGACCAGCATAAAAAATAGGTATATACAATGTGACAATCATTATAATAAAAGTACAGTAAAGTGAAAAGCAACTGAATCCATTTGAGAGGACCTGGAAGAGGTGACATTGGAAATCTCACTAAATTGCAGGTACAGATGAAGGAGCCAGGTATTTCTGTAGATGACAGCACATTCTTTATTCTTTCCTTCTTCTCCGACTATTCCTTCTCGGTCTCACTCTTGGACACACATCTTTCATCCAATGTGTAAAATTCAGTATTTCCCAGGATTCCACCCTCAACCTACTTCTCTTCTAATCTCCATATCCTGAAATAGCTCACTCGTATCACATATTCCATTCATTCCAGATATAAATCTCTAGCCCTATCTTTCCCAAGATTCAGACTTAAATCCAGCTTCCTCTGAGATGCCTCTTCCACCCATGGCACATCACAAACTTGTCACAGTGAAATTTGTCTCATATCCTCCTCTCATATTCCTTATTCTTATTGGAGATACTACTCTCTGTCCAGTCACCCAAGCCAAACTCTGAGTGTCCCACACAATAAATTGGTCACCAATCCTACGGAACCTACCTCTAAAATACTTTCCCAGATCTCCCTATCATTCTCCATTTTCACTGTTACTGTCCTACAATCTTTCTCCTTGAAAATGGCCATATCATCCCAACTGGTGTCCCATCTCCAGCATTACTCCCCTCCAATATACTATCAATAGTGTCATCAGAATAAATTTTCCACAATGCAAAACTGGCACTGCTTAAAACCCTTTCCTGCCACCTAGACAAATCCAACATTTCTTGGTAAGTCATACAAAGTCCCTGTGATAAGACACCTTCTTACCTTTCATTTTAGGTTCCAGAGCAACCAAATCACCTGCAGTTCCTTTAATACCTGTGTATTCTTTTTCACAACCTCCAACATCCTCTGCCTGAAAATCCACCTGCTCATTTTTACCAGGCTTTTGCCTTCCTACTTTCTCTTCAAGGTTGTGCCCGATAGTCATTCCTCTGGAGAGCCTGCCAAGGTGCTTTTCCTATGGGTGCCTGTGACTCCCCATATGAGTCCCTTTTATAGCCTTCATTATACTGCTGTGTAATCAGTGCTTTACTCATCTTCTCTCCCATAGACTGTGCATATCCTGAGCAAGACATCCTGTTTTCATTCATTTTTTAAAACATATGTTCACTGAGTGTTTACTGGATGAAAATGATACGCTAGGTCCCTGACTTCCTGAAGTTTATATGTTAATGGTATGTATCTGGTAAGAGGGTATAAAGGCAAAAACAAATTATTAAGACAATTTCATATTCTCACAGAAGCTATTAAGAAAATAAAGCACAGAGTAAAACGTGACTAGGTGGTGGTGGTGCCTTTTTGAGGAGATTCTGGAAATCCAAATGATGAGTAACCAGCTTTGTGAGGATCTAGAGGAGAAAGTTGTAGGGTCTTGCAGGTTACTGTATTAGTTTTCTGTGGCTATGCTAACAAATTACAACAAATTTACCAGCTTAAACAACACAAATGTATTATCTGAGAGTTCTTTGAGATAGAAGTCTTCCATGGGTCTCATTGGGCTAAACTCAAGATGTTCGCAGGGCAGCACTCCTTTTTGGAGACTCTGGGGAAGAATTCATTTCCTTACATTTTCCAGCTTCTGGAGGCACCCATAGTCCTTGGGTTTTGCCTCCCTTCCTCCATCCTCAAACACAGCAGTGCTGCATCTACCTGGCTCTTCCATTGCTACCTCTCCCTCTAATTCTCTTCTGCCTCCTGCTTCCACTTGTAAACATCTTTTTGACTACATTGTGCCCACCTGGATAATCCTGGATAATCTCTCCTTTCCAAGGTCCTTAATGTAGTCACATTTACAAAGTTCCCTGTGCCATGTAAGGTAATATATTCACAGGTTCCAGGGATTAGGACATGGACATTTATGGAGGCCCATTATTCTGCCTACTACAGATTGGACTTTGATCTAACTGAAGTACATTAACTAGTGGAGAGATTTTAAGCAAAAAAGTGACGTGAGCTGCTTTATATTTTAAGAGTTCCTTCTTCATACCATGTGAAAGATCTGTGTGACAAAAAAGGGAAGGCAGGAAGAACAAATATGAGTGTATTCATTCATTCTTGCATTGCTATAAAGAACTACCTGAGACTGGGTAATTTATAAAGAAAAGGGGTTTAATTGGTTCACTGTTCTGCAGGCAGTACAAGCAGCATGGCTGGGGATGCCTCAGGAAATTTACAATCATGACGGAAGGTGAAGAGGAAGGAATAATGTCCTACATGGCTGTAGCAGGAGGAATAGAGTGGAGGGGAAGGTGCTACACAATTTTAAACAACCAGATCTCATGAGAACTCACTCAATATCATGAGAACAGCAAGAGTAAAATCCACTCTCATGATCCAATCACTTCCCCTCCCGCTCCCCAGCCCCTTTTCCAATACAGGGGATTACAGTTAGACATGAGATTTGGGTGGGGACACAAATCCAAACCAGGTCGAGTCTCTCAATAGTCCCAATAAGAGATAGTGACTTTGACTAGGGTGACAGCAGTGAAGATGGTGAGGACTGTCAGATCTGAGAAGTATTTTGGAATAGAAGAAACAGAACTTGCCAATAGGTTCAATGTAGAAAGTTAATAAAAGCAAAGGACCAAGGATGAGTCCTAAAATCAGAGCTCAATCAACTGGTTCATGGTAGTGTCACTGACTGAGAATGATGGAGACTGGAGGAAGACTACATGGGTTTGGAGCAAAACATGGACATTAAGGTGTACCAGGCTAGAATGGTCATGAGTTCATGTAGTCATTTCTAAAAACAACTGTATTTCATGAAATAACTATATGAAATCCAAAAGGAGTTATCAGGTAGGAAGTTGAATTTATGAGACTGGAGCTTGCAGTAGAAAAGCAGAGATGGAAACATAAATTTGGGATTATCAGCATAAAGATGATAATGAAACCACGAGCCTGGATGAGATCATTCAGGGAGGAAAAGTAGACAAGAGAGGAAGGCAAGAGCATATCCAGGAAAACTCAAATCTTGACAGACCTTATTCATATTTAAAGCCCTAGCACCTAGTGCTGGCAAAGAGTGTCTGCTTCATAAATTGCTGATAAACACAGGACCAACATTCTGGGACTCCATACTATTAGGAATTACGTTATAAAAATTTACCACTAAATAAATTACAGTAAAAACAAAGGTAATAAATACCCAAAGCCCATCAGTTCCCAGTCGTTTTACCACATTTACTATTATTTTACTGTTTACCACATTTTACTATTATCTTACCATTTACCACATTTTACTATTTGCTCTTGAGATTAGTTATTACATCTATTATATTGTCCTAACTCCACTGTCCATGATGTCACATTAGTAGTGGTGTGAGCATTTACACCATGGAAATTGGCAAGTGCCACAAGTTTATTATTTTGCCAATTGTTGGACTCAAAAAAGAGATACAGAAAATGTTAATCAGACAGATTCCATTTAAAGTGTCACATTTATAGTTACCACATGGTGAATAGCACACAAAAATGGGGAAATATTTTTCCAGTATGTGAAAATTATTACCCGATTTAGTGAAAACGTTGCTCATATCAATGTTGAATAAATGAGGTTCTAACAAATGTCTTCATTGTTTGGCTTTCACCTTAATCATTACATAAAGGAAAATTTCCATCAACATTAATGTCAGAATTACACTTGCGAATTAATCGCACTCTTAGGTTGGCAAAAGATACAAGAATTTAGCAAAAATCAATAAAAGCATTCAGTGAAAATCAACTGGTTATATGGCATTCACAGGAGTAATATGTATTTTATTCTTATGTGTAAGTGTATGTTTTGCTACACATCATTTATAACATAGCATATAATAAACCACACCCACACATGCACTTAGGCACACACCTACATTTTTCATAAAGAACCAGTTAAACATTTACCAGCACACCACCACTTACATCCAAACCTAATTAATCGCTATATGGTGTCATATGCAGAATTAAAATTATTATATTACTATTTGTTTTTGGAAGTAGCTAAAATATTCATAGCAAATTCATGATCACTGTTTTAAAATATTGATGATAAGTTATGTCATTTGAGTTCCACTAAAATTAAAATGGGTTATAGTTTATCTTTATTAGCCTGAATTTATGCTCAATCATTGATATTTTTTTTCTTCCTACACAGATTCTGAGCACCATAGGCAACTTAAAAAAGAACAGGTTAAAAAAATGTCTTGGCTTTTGTCAAAGAATTGTTTATGGATCGATCAGTATGTGGGCCTGATTAAAGCATCCAGGCTTTCCTTGTGTAATGTGATAGTCACTAACATGTGGCTATTTAAAATTACATTTAAATTAGTTAAAATTAAATAAAAATTTAAAATTCAGTACCTTAGTTAAACGAAGCAATTTTAACTGCTCAATAACCACATGTGGCTAGCAGCTACCACATTGGACAGGCCGGATTATAGAACATTTCTATCATTGCAGAAAGTTCTGTTGGATAGCCCCTATCTAGAAAACGCCTTGCACATAGAAGATACTCTACTACTGTTAACTCAGTGATCAAGTTTTACCCTATTTTGGAAAGCTGAAAAGTTTAATAAAATCAAAAATTTCTTTTTCAGGAGAAAATAAACCACCAAAATGATTGCGTATTTGTATATCTTTAGATACAGTTGGCCCTCTGTATCTACAGGTTCTACATCCACAGATTCAGCCAATCATGGATCAAAAATATTTGAATCAAAATAAATAAATAACAATACAAACTTTAAATTTCAGTGTTTATATAGTGTTTATGTCATATTAGGTACTATAAGTTATCTAGAGATGATTTCAAATATACGGGAGGATGTGCATAGGTTATAAGCAAATGCTATGCCTTATTTACATGGGACTTGAACATCCACAGATTTTAGTATCATGGGGTGGGGGGAGGTCCTGGAACCAATCCCCTGTGGATACTGAGGAATAACTGTCAATATTCAATGTAGTAGACTGGGTGCGGTGACTCATGCCTATAATCCCAGCACTTTGGGAGGCTGAGGTGGGTAGATCGCTTGAGGACAGGAGTTCGAGACCAGCCTCGCCAACAGGGTGAAACCCGTCTCTACTAAAATACAAAAAAATTAGCCGGGCATGGTGGTGGGCCCCTGTAATCTCAGCTACTTGGGAAGCTGAGGCAGGAGAATCGCTTGAAAACAGGAGGTGGGAGTTGCAATGAGCCAAGATTGTACCACTGTACTCCAGCCTGGGCAACAGAGCAAGACTCCATCTCAAATATATATACATAATATATATAACATATATTTTATATATACACACACATATATATGTATGCATACATATATATTCAAGGTAGTGACATATTTATCGGACATCTTCTACGTGACAGAAATACTAGTCACCTCACAACAGGCATATAAAATCCTCATTCTATAAGTGAGGACACTGAGGCTTAGGGAAGTTCAAAACCTTGCCTCTCCCAACTAGGCAAACAGGTATTTGTAAAGCTTAACCTTATGCTCACAGTTTCAGACCCCAAAGCCATGCTCTTTCTGGCATCATGAAGCCTCGCTTCTCTAAACATTACTTAACCTGTGCTGCAGTTTTTTCCTTTTTGGAATGGCGTTAACACACTATCTATATCAAAGCGTTGTTGAGCAATTAAATGAGTTAAGACTTGCAAAACACTAAAAGAGAGCATGGCACAGAGTAACTGCCATAAAAAAGTCTTGCTATTATTAAATGTAGAATGGCTGAGATAAAGAAGAAATAAGTCAAGATACCTCCCATGGCCAGCTAACGAAGTTTGAAACTTAATTCACCCGTGTCATTCATTTAAGACCTGAACAAAGCTTTAACTTACGACAAAGCATGGGCTAACAGGATTTCCCCCGATTTGTGCACAAATGTGGAACTATGTGACCTCTCAGAGGAGCTGTCTAAATAGCATGATTTAAAAGGATAAGGCTGTGACCAGTACTGCCTATTTCCAAGTACCACATGAAGTACTGTGGACTCTTAACTACATCTCATTAATGGAAAATCATGTTGACAGGTCTGGCCTTCTGTTTTATTGTTATTCACCTATTACTAGAGGAAAGGGCAATGGAAAGCAATAGGTTTACCTCTTGAACTTAAAATATTACTCAATTCATCAATTACTTTCATACACCCATATTTTCTATGACACTCATAATTTGAACCAAACAGCTCAAATGGAAAAAATAATAGCTACCATTTATTGCTCGCCTACTAGGATGTGGGTGTTCTCTGTGTATTGTCACGGACATGCAATAAACAGTCAGAAGGAGGTACTGCTATTTCTCTGTAGTTACATTTGAGAAAACCGACTCATTCATAATTTGTCCAAGGTCACACAGCTACTCAGGGGAAAACAGCATTTAAACTCAGGTCCTCTTGATCTTAAAGCCTAAGTCCATACCAACTCTGCCACCACATGTAGCAACATGAAACACGCTCATCTCTTGATATCTGCGGGGTATGGATTCCAGGATCTCCGGTGGATACCAAAATTCTCGGGTGCTCAAGTCCCTGACATAAAATGGCATAGTCTATTATATATAGCCTACACACATCATCCCATACACCTTAAAGCATCTCTAGATTACTTATAACACCTAATACAATGTAAATGCTAAATAAATAGTTAAACTGTATTGTTTAGAGAATAATGACAAGGGAAAAATGTCTGTACATGTTCAGTACAGACACAATTTATTTCCAAATATTTCTATTCCAAGGTTGGTTGAATCCATGGATAGGAGCCCACAGATAAGGAGGGTGGACTGTAATATGAAACAAGGACAGAAATATGTGATGTGTCTATTTCATTACCTTTGGTATGTCTGAAGCAGAATTTCTAAAACAGAATAAAAAGCCTGGGTTCCAGAAAAATCAGTAGTCCCATTATCCAATAACAAAATTGACTCAGAATTGTATCTCAGCGGGATCACCACTGGCAATGCAGGAATGTTGAGCAGGTGTGAACTCAGACCCAGGCCTGCTGATGGCTTGTGGTCACCGGGGCTATGTTTGGCAAGCGTAGTTTGATTTTGCAAAAAACCCTTGACCAGAAAAATCAAAACTTTCTGTCTGAATACATAATTAGAGAAACGAGAGCTATGTGTTTTTGCAAGTATGAGTGCCAGGAGCAAATGCAAAGTTGTTTTGAGGGTGAGGGTTGATGTGTTTCTGACCCTATTTCCAGCCTATCAAGGGCATGACTGACTGACCACCTCCAGGAGAATTCCTCCACATTCGTAGCGCATCCTCCAGACCTGGTCACTGCCTCCTGCATCTTGCCCTAGCTCTCTTTTGTCTGTACTGACCCCTCGCTCCTTGCCTCCTCTGTGCCTACCAGCTTGGCATTCTGATGGATTGGCTTCACTGGCTCTCAATCCTCCCACTTTGTTCCGGAGTCTGAGGCTTGACTCCTACATCCTGGCACAGTGCTTGCTTCTTTCTGCACTCCTGGTAACCAAGCTCTTTGGCTCTGCCCCAGGACCCCCTCCTGTGATCCACTCAGCCCAGCAAACCTGTAAACACAGCTTGCCAGGCCAAACTCTGTGCCCCCTCCCCAATTCTGGCCTCTGAGAGCCATGCCCTGGATGTTACCTCACCAACCCACGGTCTCTGGAGCACCTGTGGAATTCGACTGGACTGGCTCCAGCTTTTACAGTCTCTCTGATTTGCTAATGCACACTGTGAAAGGAAGCAAAAGTTCTGCAAGTGAGAAACTCAACTTACCAAGGCTGCTAGGGAGCAGAGCTTACTGCCTTCTGGGCACAGAACACATCCATCCCGGTACAATGACAAACAGCAATTCCACAGCCACAGGTCCTACCCCACGACAGAACTTCCCACTACTTCACTAAAGACTGTGCCAGACTTACTGGGTTTCCTGCAATATCAGGAGCATTTTATGATCCTTCATGGTACCTACTTTCTAATCTCCATGTGCCTGGTAAAACCAAGAAGTAAATATGCAATACTCCAAGTATAGTGAGGGTGTCCCTGCCCGTAAAAGCCACACCAGTATAGGAAAGTCCTAGTGGGGATGGGAGGGTGGGAACCAACATTATATTCCTCACCCTCAACAGGTACAAGGACACTTCAAATGTTATGTGGCTTGGTTATGACTTGTCATTCAAGTGTTTTCCTGGAACAAAGCCAACTTTGGTGTATAGATGATTTGGTGGAGCACATTTAGGAATCATTCAGAAAAGAGTTGCATGTCTGTTCTGTGCTCAACACTGTCCTAGACATTGGGGATACAGCAGTAAACAATTCGGGTGTCTGTCTTCACGGAGCTTACAAACTAGTATGGAAGACAGACACTGAAAAGTTGTATGAGTCTTTCAGGCAGTAGAAGTTATGAAAGAGAATTACAGGCACAAAGGGAGCTGACAGAAGGAGACAAATCTGGTCTAGGAACTCAGAGAAGGCTTCTTGGAGAAAGTGATGTTTCAGATGACACCTGAAGGTTGAGTAGGAGGAAGAGAAGGGAAAGGCATTGGGGAAGTGGGAACAAAACATTCTAATCAATCAAAACAGTATGAGTGAAGGACCTGAGACAGCAAGAGCAGGGTACATTAAAAAATATTTTGTGAAAGAAAGCCGGTATGCTGGATTCTAGAAAGGTGGGCAGAGAAATGAGCGATGAGACTGAGATGTAGGCAAGAACTAAATCACATTCAGGCCACTGAAGAGTATCAAGTTTGATTTTAACTTAATGGAAATAGGAAGCTATTAAAAAAGGGTTTTGATCAAGAGAATGACATGAACAGAAAAATTGCTCTGGCTATGACTTAGTGATTGAATTCAGTGTGGTGGAGGGAGAGAGAGGGCATATACAGTGGATACAGGTGTGAGATATGCCAACTCAGCACCAGCTGCACTGCCTTCTCCACTCTGTCCTCATTACATAATAGAAACCTGGAATCACATTTTTCCAGAATCCCTTCCCCACCTCTTTCTAACTTAGATTCTGCCTTTGAGAGGCCCTTGTGCAAGATGTAGAAAGTGGCAGAGACACACCGTATTTCTCCCCTGGCAGCTGTGTGCAGATGTGAGGTTTACAGGAGCTTCTGGACAAGCTCCTGCAAGTCAGCCTCTCCCACATGGCAAACAGCTGAGCTCAATGGGATTCAGGTTTCCCTGAACCAATTGATTGCCAAGATTTCTTGGAAGTCAATAACAGTTTTTCCCAAAACTGATAATCCCAGCCTTTCCAAAGTTTATGATTATGCCTTTAATCTCCTCTGTCAAATTCCTCCTACTTGAAATATCTAGGGTGGTTTTTATCTTCCTTACTAGACCCCAACTGTTAAAAGCAGGGAAGAAGCTCTTGCAACATTTGGGGTGAGAGATTGTGGGGGCCTGGTCTGGAGTGTGGGCAGTTAGGATTAAAGGGGGATGGATTTATAGATATTTAAGAGGTGGAATCTTCAGATATTGTTATTAATTGGATGGGGGAAGTGAGGGAATGAAGGGGTTAAGAATCATCACCGCATTCTTCATTTAAAGGTCAGGCAGTCTTGCTAAATTTGCCATCCAGTCCCTGCACCTGAAAGTGATGTAGACATTAAGTTGACCAAATTCGCCAACAATCCCGTCAGGTCCCTTTCCAGGTTGAACTGCTGAGGTTAAAGAACTGAGGGAGTCAAATATATGATGATGAGTAGGTTGTCCTTTGCAGGATGTGAAAATCTATGTGTCAGAGGTTATGGGTCACTGTAATGAGTTATCTTCTTGTATGAAACCATTCATGCCTTCTCTGGAGCAAAGGAAATTCGCTAAGTCTAACCCTATCCAAATCTCCCCCTAAAAGAAACCTGCTAGGGCAATGACCAAGCAACTGGGGTCAGGGTGAGGGTTGAGGGGCTGGGGATGAGAAGGAGCTTCCTAACAGAGACTACAGAGGATGTGGAACACCAAGAAGTAGAACAAATTACAGTCCAGAGCAAAATTAGCTTCAAACGCCAAAGAGAGAAAGTTTAAACACTAAGCCATGAGAAGATCATACTTGTCAAGGGAGGTGGCAGAATCCCAGGGGAAGGTGGAGAGCAGAACAGGAGTGCGTACAGTGAAATTATATATGCTTGGAAGGGGTGGATGTTGAACAGTCATCCTCACCATCAGGGAACTAGGGCAAATTGAGGAGGTAAATATAATGAAGGTCTAGATGGCTCAGGAAAGCAGGGAAGAAAGCATTTTCTCTGCCAGTGGTCTTTACAGGACAAGCCTTACCCACAGACCAAGGCCACTGACTACATATTCTGGAACGATTTCTAAAGTGCAATACCAGAGAAGTAGAGCTGTTTAAGTGTATCTCAAATGTACCAAAAAGGAGGCTTTTTTGGAACACAAAATAGCTTTAGGATAATTATTTCACTTTCTTAGTGATCTTTTCTCTTAAGAGAAATTTAATCCACTAAATTGTAAATTCATTGAAGACAACGTTCACTATTGAATCCCTAAAACCCATCACAGTGCACAGCTGCACAGCTCATATAAGCACAGTAAATACTCATTCAATGGATGAGGATTGGATAGGAGATCCCAAGATGCTAGACACGGGGCAGCTCTATTCAGTGAGCTAACCACACACCCTCACCCTTGTGTCTGTCTGTAGGGAAATACATGCAGAATTCCCATTCAAACATCAGAAATTCGAAGTCAACTAGAATGGGGTTAAGAATTTCCCCTCCCACCATCTTCCTCATCTCTCAACAACTCCTCTAAACACCAACCCTCCGGCAGGGGCTCCCATGACCTGAAGTAGAGGCTTCACCAAGGGAGGTAAAATGCTTGGATAGGAGATCCTCTCAGGGGCTGAGGGGAGAAGGTAACTGTTAAAACTCAAGACTCTTGCCAGTGACAACACCCAGGAGCACATCTAGGTCCCTATTGCCTGGCTTTGCCATTACTACGTGACAACAGACAAGTTTCCTAAGGTCTCTGAGCCTGAGTTTGTTCATCTGTAGAGTTGATGGTGCCTAGTTCGAAGAATTGAGAGAACTGGACATTGTTTATAAGACACCTGCCTTAATACCTGTCCATAGTAAAATGCTCCAAAGATACATTCTCTTCCAGCATTCACCTCCCAATCCCAGCCTTAGAAATTAGTCCCTCTTCTCCCATTGCACTGCACTTACTTACCTCTTCTTTCCTCCCTCATCTATTCCAGAACCCAACTGGATAGCATAGCTCTCCCACAATCTTCTGACCCTAAAGCAATTGTATCCTACATAAATGTGGCTAGAAGTGAATGAAGTGCAAAATCCTAGCTGTATTCAAGGAACTATCAGAGAGTGCCTTTCTCCTGGAAGTTGCTCTCTTCAAGCCAACTGCTAGAGGCAGAATACACAGCTGCAGGGACAGGACAACCAGAGGACAGGTCTGCTGCATAAAAAGACAGACAATCATTTCCAAGAAAACATGCAGCTGAAATTTGCATCCTACAGGAAGAAGAGCAAACTCTATTAAATTTCCTCCCTAAGCAGATTTCTACAATTATTAGAACTTAAAAATACAGATGTTAAGGACCATGTGCTTAAGGAGTTAGTTAAGTTTGTGCAATTGCAGATAGGAAGATTGACATTTTTCTGAAATTGGAATTAAATACCCTAATACAATAAAATGATGCTGCCAACTCATATGGCATAATAGAGGAGAACAGACTCACTGATGAAAAAAGAAGAGGACATGGACAAATCATTTCCTTTTAGTCACTTCATGGCCGAGATGGCTAATGCCAACCCAGTATCTAGTGTACACTTCCCCTTTACTAAAAGAACCCCTATATTGCTGTGGAGTCTCAGCTAGAAAACTACATTTCTAACCCCTTGCAATGGGATTGGACAATGAGATGGGTGGAGCTTGCAAAAAAAAAAAAAAAAGCTCCTTAAAGGGACCTTGCTTAGCTGGCAGGCACCCTTTCATCTTTCCCTGCAGGAGTTCCTGCAGCCATCTTCTGATCATGGGGTGATCTTGCAGATGGACGCTGGTGGAGAGTGGAAAAGCAGAAGTCTGGGATACTGATGCCACTTTTACCACTTCACATTACTCCTGGACTGCTTACCTTCCTTTTATGTGACCAAAAAATAACTTCCTAATTTAAGTGGCTGTTATTTTGGCTAACATGCAAATCTTAACTAATATACACATCCTAGATTTCAATCAGTTTCCTTACTAATGGTGATTACAAGTTAACACCAGAACCATAGCACTTTTTGGGTAATTGTTATATACGATTTATTGCTTTAACTGTGAAATAAAAAGTTTTATACCAATAGTTTTGATTGTAAGTCTAGATTTAACCCTTCTTAGCTAGTTTTCTGTTGTTGTTGCTTTTTTAAAGTAGGAGTACCTTTAAAGTCGGAAGAAGTATCTATTACTGATAGCTCTCTGCACCAGGTGGACACCATCTGACAATTGATGTAAGGACCCTATGGAGCCCATAGTGGGTGGGTGAGAGAAGTGGACGTTTAGTGTATTTTATTTCTATTTGAATGTGATTCATATTGCATAAGCAGGTTTCTCTTTGAAGATTTTTCCAAGAATTTTCATCAGCAGTAACAAGGGAAACATACCCCTCTTCCTGCAGACTTCCACCATCCAACTAGTCCAGGAGAATCCAGAGAAATGGTGGAGAACACTTTGTGAAAATCCTTATAGGGTTGTCGTCTTCTCCTCATGCTACTTTTCTGGTTTCATTATGGATCCACCTCAATCAGTGTGAGAAGTACATGGGCACCATGAGGGACCAGGCAGATACTTAGGGGCAGAAGGGCCAGGGAATCCTCCTATTGTGGTCTTTGGGCTTGGCTGTCTCCTAGTTGTCTTTTGTATGTTAAGAACTCCAGGAATGTTGAGCACACATGAAATTCAGAACAGCCTGCATAAATGGTTTTGATAGTCACATAAATATGAAAATACAAATGATTTCAGCAGGAATAAAATTTATTTCTAATACTCAATATTATCTGCTCCTTGAAGCTATGCAAAGACTAATAAATGCATAAACTTCTTGAGCAGTGTTACATAAATATAAAACATGATTCATAGATATGTTTATGGCCACAGACACATTAATTGATAGTCTACAGAAAGACTTACGTTCGTTTACAAATTAAAAAGGGGATACATGTGCTGTTTCTGCTCCTTTGCTGAGTATGCAACTGGAAAACCCAATCTTCTATTCTGGGATTTAAAATCTGGTACTTTCAGCAAATAACATCATCAATATTTTAAAGTCATACTGTTTTCTGGTAAGTAGCAGTGGAATTGCTGTCCCTCCTTAAATCCTTCTCTGAGGCACCCTTCTCTCTGTGGTGTGCTCCACAACATTAACTCTTCTCCTTTGAGAGCAAGTGTGCATGCCAAGGGCAGAAATTCCTAGGGAAGCTTTTGTAAGTCCAGATCCCACCCCGCTGTCCCCTCCAGGCCTTGATTTTAGCGTCAACCCAAAACGTTTTTGGATTTTTGTGGACTCTGCTTAACTTTGATGTAGAATGTCTGTAGATTCTTGTCTACTGTCTAAAACAGAGGTGATCAAGAATGGCTTCTGCCCTTCAGATGGGCCATTTTCACAATATCACAGGCAGGAGACTCTACGCCCCTAAGTAGATCTTGGGCTTTAAGGCCATCAGAGTTGTACAGTTAGTTTGGATCAGACTTCGGTTCCTAAAACACCCTGGAGTTAATTATCCAGAAGGGCCGTAGGGCTTGCAGAGCCCTAAAGAGGCAGAAAACCCTCTATTCCCCCATGGAAACTTTAATCCTTTCAGATGAGTTCTATTTCTGTTGGAAATCCAAGACTTTGCAAACAGGCTAAGACCTTCTAAAGTCACAGGGTGAATATAATGAGTGCAGGACTTAGGATACTTAGGCAGGGGGGAGAATTGGCCTTAGTATTTCCTTTCATTAGCCTCTCTATAGGTAATGATTTCCTTACTTAACCAAAGAAAAGCAATGGAAGCGGCTACCCCTCGCCTATTAAAAGGAGAAAGATGGATATCTTTAACTGAAAGCAAAGCATCACAAAATTCTTTAATTATAAGCTCAAATGGGGCTTTGAGCTCATCTTGTATCTTCTTGGCTTTCAGCAGGATAGCATTAAGCTTTCCCAAAAAGATAAGACTCAACCTATTTTAAAACATATCCAAAGATGGCATTCCAGTTTCTGTTCCTTTGTTAGGGTACTTTTTTCCCCTTTCTAACCTCACCACAGGTGAACTTTTCCTATTGCTAACCTGAAGTCTTCACATTAGAGCTTGGCTCAGTTTGCTCAGCAGAGCTGGTGAATAGCTGGTCACCATCAGCCTTTTCTAAACTGTACTTCCATCTGTCCATCTGTACAAAATTATAACAGCTAATTAGGATATTTGGATTTAAATCAATAAATTTGAACCCAGATGCCAAATGAATGACTCACTGACATGGCAAAAGACTGCCTCCCTTCTTTTTGCCATAGCTTTTCTTATCTCTGTCATCAGCTCCAATGCTTACATCTCTCCCTTTTCCATCTCTCTTGCAAAACTCCCCACACAAGTTCATTCACACACACACACGCACGCACACACAAATGTGCACATTTATACTGGTAAACAGAAAAACATCCCTGAAGCAGCTAGTTAACACTTACACCTTACCCCTCACTATTCACATTGAGGGGTAAGAGTTCAGGGTCCAGACTCTGGAACCCATTGTCTGGGCCTAAATCCTGGCTCTGGGACCTTGGAAACATTTTGTAATCTCACTTTGTAAGCATTTTCTCATCTGTAGAATGGAAACAATAATAGTATCTACCATAGAGGGTTGCGGAAATGATTAATGAGTTAATACACAAAAGCTCTTTGAATGCAGTCTGTTACTCTAATCCTAAAGGCTATATAGTTGTTAGCTATTGTTACACCCTTCTTGCAGCAAAGGGATATTCAGAGGCATCAAACTATGCCCAATATTCCAGAAGCCAAGAGTTTGAGAAAGAACAGGAGTGGGATTCAAGTTTAAGGGAAGTGGGGGTAAGCAAGAAGAGTCGCCAGGGTGAAAGATCAAAGAAAAATAGGGCAAAAAGCAAACAGGAGATTAACAAAACTACAGAGAAAGGGCAAAAGCTGGCATTTAACAGGGAAAAGGTAGACAGAGAACATAAGGGAAAGGAAGATAAAGAAGAAATGAAAAAGGGAAATGTGAGTAAAAAGGTGAGTACGTAAAGGAAAGACAGAAAAGAAGAGGAAAAGGGTACCAAGAACAACAAAGGAGATCAAAAATGGAAAAAGACCCCATTTGCAGTTTGAGTCGGTATCCCGGTAAAAGGGTATGGAAGTAGGGAAGCTTGGGGCAGACGGGATGGGGGAAAGAGGAGGTTCAAAGAGATAACAGATAAAAGTTTCATTTGTCATTTGCAGCTTTTTGTCCCTTTAAATTATGGGGCGCTGCAAGCTTACTTAACTCACCCTTGAGACTCAAGGCTCCTGATCATGTTCCTCCTATTCCAACTTGCATTTAATCTCTGCCCCAGACTTAGCTTCTAAGGTTTGCCCTGGTCAGATGTCTGCCTTGTGTTTTTACCCAACACATTTTTGATTTTGATTAAGGCCAAAATGCAGTGATCTTGTCTTTATTTCATTTTCCCTAACCAGTCATCCTTTTCAAGTGAAATTTAGCTCTGGAGCAAATGTTTGCATCCCCTTTCTACTCCAAACATTCGGAAATCTAGAAGGGGAACTGGTGTTTTAATTTTTAAATTATTCACCTAACGGCATTCCCATTTTCAGTCAATTAAAAAGAGGTAAAAATGATACAGTACTGCAAGAATAGGTCGCTTTTAGGTCTCCAACGTGCCCTCACCATTAAAAGATCTTAATTACCTAACCTTTTGGAAATAGGACAGAGGTCGGACGGAGGTTTAAAATAAAGTCGGCATTTTAAAAATACTTTTTAAATTAAGAACCATCGTAATTAAATTGCCTGTTTGGTGCAAAATACGTCCCCCTATTTGAGGAACTCTAGAGACCTTAGAAGGCCCTCTAAACAGATGAACTGAACGGACCGCGAGCGTCTCCTCACGCCGGGGTGATCCTGGGCCGCCGCCGCCGCCCGAGTCACGAAGCCAGACGCAGTGCGCGTCTCCGCCCAGG
Source organism: Trachypithecus francoisi (assembly GCF_009764315.1). Lineage (NCBI taxonomy): Eukaryota > Metazoa > Chordata > Mammalia > Primates > Cercopithecidae > Trachypithecus > Trachypithecus francoisi. The sequence goes on from NW_022681456.1 coordinate 105,144,772, forward strand.
ACTCCGGAGACTGCAGCAGCGCGAGCGGCCGCCGCGGCCCGGGCTGCTCCTGGAGTCAGGGAGGAGACGCGACTCCCGCAGACACGTGACCTCCTCCCAGCCGCCGCTTCCCGCGACCCAGATCCGTCCCCGGAACCCGTGCCCGGCGGGGCGGGCTGGGGGACACGTAGCGGATGCCCCAGTCCCTGCTGCGCCCTGGTGCGTGTACCTTCGGCGTTCTCCCCTCGGTTCACTTATCACTGGCGATAATCAGTGTTTCGGAGATCACCCCGGGAAGAATGTAAATATCCCTCTCGGTGCAGGAAAAACCTTGGTGTTATCTCTATGCTTTTATGTGTATCTAGAGAAATATATATATCCCCTCCATCCCACCCCTCGGAGTCCCTCAAGACATGCTTTCCCCTGGACTCGCAGGGCGGCGTGGGCAGTGCGCATCCCCGGGCACCTCCTGGTAACTCTCACTAGCAATGAGTCAGGCTCCCGGGGTGGCTCTGGGGAAAGGTAACCCGGCTCTTGCTGGCCTGTGCTTCCCGGCGCCGAGCGCCGCGGCTGCAGGGCGAGCGCGCGCGCGCACGGGTTCCCCGAGCAGTGATGTGGCAGCAGCGGCAGGTCGGATCACGTTGCTGGCCCTGTGCTGGTACCCGTTTGAGACAGGATTAAGGAGGGAGGCTTTGGAGGTGCCAGCGGTAGTAAACGTGGGCTCTGCACACTCCGGGCGTCTCTTATCGCGCAGGGGGACGGGGGGATGGGGAAAGCACGTAGCGTCACCGGAGGCTCGGAACGCGGCGGAGTTGAGCGGGCGGGTGATAAATGCTGCATAGCTTTTCTGTGATAGCCCCTCTCGTGCCACCCCCTTCTCCCTCCCCAGCCCCCACTCAACCCCGGCTCGCTCCCCGCCGCGTTCCTCCAGGAGCACACGCGGCTCCAAACGTCGTCATCTGCTGCTGTGATTAGTGGCACCGCAATTCCGGCTGCTGCGGGGAAGTTTAGGTGGCCCAGGAACGCCGTGTCACCGAAAGACACTTGGATTGCGACATTCGGACCCAGTGACAACCTTTTCATGTGTCTTAAATCCTTTAAGGAGCGGATTGCAAGTTGCTTCTTCTCGAGGCAACCTCTCCACCCCACTGATCAGTGAGCAAACAAGTCTCCAAAATTTCCTTTGGGACTCAAGTTTACCCACCGCGAATTCTCTTTTTCTTTCCTTTCTATGGTTCAAACCAACAGCACAATCGGTGGAAAAGCAAAAAGCCACGTTCACATTCCATAATAACGGACGAACCCAGGGAGTCGCATTTCCGAGCCAAGGAAGCTCAGGCTGCCCCGCACCCCTGCACCCCCACTTCCCCCTCCCCCTGCCGACTGCATCGCCTTTGGGAAGATGAATAGCTTGGCCGAAGTTGTTTTTCCTTTCCGGTGGCCCTGATCAGGTGTCCCCGCCCCCTCCTGCCGTTCGCCTTCTCTCGCCGCCTTCTCCCGACTCCCCCTCCCGGCCCGGCCCCTCCTCCCCCGCCCCCCTCCGGGCTGGACCGCGGATGGTACGTTCCGCACGTGAGCTGGGTGCTGGTCTGGCCGGCGACGCGCGTGCCCTGTGGCCAAACACTGCCTGGAGTGAGAGCAAACTACCAGCGCAGTGGGGCCGGCGCGAGTGTGCGTGTGTGTGCGTGTGTGTGTGCGAGCGCGGTGGAGGGGGGACCAACTGCTTCACACTTTCAACACTGCACTGAAGAGGGAGAGCGAGAGAGAGAGACTGGAGACGCACAGATCCCCCCAAGATCTCCCTAGCCTACCGTCCCACAGATTATTGTACAGAGCCCCCAAAAATCGAAACAGAGGAAACGAACAGCAGTTGAACATGGACGAAGGAATTCCTCATTTGCAAGAGAGACAGTTACTGGAACATAGAGATTTTATAGGGTAAGGTGCACGCACCCTTGCGACTGTCTGTCTAGGCTTTGGTTTGATTTTTCTCTTCTCCAGAAAGTGGTATGGAGCTGGCGAGGGCAGAGCTCCTCCCCGAATGGGTGCCTGATGCTGATTTCTGTTTTGCAGACTGGACTATTCCTCTTTGTATATGTGTAAACCCAAAAGGAGCATGAAACGAGACGATACCAAGGTAAGTGTAAGTTCCCGATATTCCTCATAACCTGCATGGGTAGTTAATTAGGGCCATTGATTTCACAGCGAAGCTCTGCCTGCAAATATATTCCAGCCCCTGAGCTTCCCCAACTGTGAATTTTAAGTGGCTGGCTGGGTACTCTCAAGGGGATATTAAACATCATACCTGAATTTAAATTGCATTGCAGAACAGTCCAGAGGAAAGAGGTTTCTTGGGTGTAGTTCATCACATAGTATGTTTTATGGTGATGGGGGGCGGAGAGGGACAGACGAGGGTAATATCCAATAAATGAATGTTTCGCTTACTGTTTTCTCTTTTCCATGACTCTCATATATTAAGGATACCTACAAATTACCGCACAGATTAATAGAAAAGAAAAGAAGAGACCGAATTAATGAATGCATTGCTCAGCTTAAAGATTTACTGCCTGAACATCTGAAATTGACAGTAAGATGCACATTTTCATTCTTTGCTGCTCTCCAAGGGCGTTTTAATAGTCTGGTGCGACTCCCAGAAAATATAAGAATAAATGTAAATATAAGTTCCTGATTTACAACTTGTGCTATACCGTACAGAGTTTCCCGCAAACTCAGAGTAGGTGCTCCCAGCTGAAGGCAAGAAATCATTTATAACCTGTCTTGTGGAAAGCTCAAGAAGTATAAGAATAGTACTTCTTTCAAAGTGTTTGCTTAAATTGCTGTGCTGAATGGACAGCCAATTAAGCCAAATGTGTGTTTTTTAAGTAACCAAGTGCCCCTTTCTTTTTTGCACTACTGCAGACTCTGGGGCATCTGGAGAAAGCCGTAGTCTTGGAATTAACTCTGAAACACTTAAAAGCTTTAACCGCCTTAACCGAGCAACAGCATCAGAAGATAATTGCTTTACAGAATGGTAAGTCAGTTCAGGGAGGCCAGCCTACCCTAATGAAGCGGGCAGCCCACAGGGGAACAGTGTCAGGACTCCTTCACCCGCACCCCACCTCTTTCGGTGGGCTCATGGGCTCCCTCTCATTTGTTAAATTGCTTTATACTTTCCCTTCATTGGAAGGAGCCCATTTCCCCAAGCATCCTAGAGGCTTTCAGCAGAACTCGGAGGAATCAGGTTTTAAAGTGGCGGTTGCACCCGCTCCACTTTGGTTTTCAGCTGAGAGGAGAGCGCCCTCTCCCAGCTCCGCACCTCCGCCACCCCCCTTCTCTCGGCAACCAGTGGATTATATCACTTGAATACTGGGGAAAAACCGAGATCACTTTAGTCGAAGCAGGGCCCACGTGATAAGCAGATGTTTTAACGTGGGTATGTTTCTTCTTGCCTCCACTCCTCCGTCCCCACCCCCCCATCCCTTCCTCATCCTAGGGGAGCGATCTCTGAAATCGCCCATTCAGTCCGACTTGGATGCCTTCCACTCGGGATTTCAAACATGCGCCAAAGAAGTCTTGCAATACCTCTCCCGGTTTGAGAGCTGGACACCCAGGGAGCCGCGGTGTGTCCAGCTGATCAACCACTTGCACGCTGTGGCCACCCAGTTCTTGCCCACCCCGCAGCTGTTGACTCAACAGGTCCCTCTGAGCAAAGGCACTGGCGCTCCCTCGGCCGCCGGGTCCGCGGCCGCCCCCTGCCTGGAGCGCACGGGGCAGAAGCTGGAGCCCCTCGCCTACTGCGTGCCGGTCATCCAGCGGACTCAGCCCAGCGCCGAGCTCGCCGCCGAGAACGACACGGACACCGACAGCGGCTACGGCGGCGAAGTCGAGGCCCGGCCGGACCGCGAGAAAGGCAAAGGCGCTGGGGCGAGCCGCGTCACTATCAAGCAGGAGCCTCCCGGGGAGGACTTGCCGGCGCCCAAGAGGATGAAGCTGGATTCCCGCGGCGGCGGCGGCGGCGGCCCGGGGGGCGGCGCGGCGGCGGCGGCAGCTGCGCTCCTGGGGCCCGACCCTGCCGCCGCAGCCGCGTTGCTGAGACCCGACGCCGCCCTGCTCAGCTCGCTGGTGGCGTTCGGCGGAGGCGGGGGCGCGCCCTTCCCGCAGCCCGCGGCCGCCGCGGCCCCCTTCTGCCTGCCCTTCTGCTTCCTCTCGCCTTCTGCAGCCGCCGCCTACGTGCAGCCCTTCCTGGACAAGAGCAGCCTGGAGAAGTATCTGTACCCGGCGGCGGCTGCCGCCCCGTTCCCACTGCTATACCCCGGCATCCCTGCCCCGGCCGCAGCTGCGGCCGCCGCCGCCGCCGCTGCCGCCGCCGCCGCCGCCTTCCCCTGCCTGTCCTCGGTGTTGTCGCCCCCTCCCGAGAAGGCCGGCGCCGCCGCCGCCGCCACCCTCCTGCCGCACGAGGTGGCGCCCCTTGGGGCGCCGCACCCACAGCACCCGCACGGCCGCACCCACCTGCCCTTCGCCGGCCCCCGCGAGCCGGGGAACCCGGAGAGCTCTGCTCAGGAAGATCCTCGCAGCCAGGAAAGGAAGCCCCCTGAATCCTTGCGTCTCAAAAGGACGGAGGTTCAAGCGGAGTGAGAAGTTAAAACACCCTTAACGTCTTTAAGGGAGGAAGTGTAATAGATGCACGACAGGCATAAACAAGAACAACAAAACAGGTGTTATGTGTACATTTGGAGTTCCTGTTTTGCTCATCCCTCACCACCCCACCCTCCACACACTAACATCCCTTTCTTCCCCCCACCAGCTGTAAAAGATCCTCTGCGAAAGATACTGGGTCTTTTTTTTTTTTTTTTTAAGTAATCCCCCAAATAAGTTTTGTCCCCTTTTAGGCCATGTTCCATTATCTCTTAAAATTGGAACCTAATTCGAGAGGAAGTCAGAAGGGTCTGTTCTGTGGGTGAGCTAGGTGAACCCCGGGGTAGGGGAAAGATGTTAACACCTTTGACGTCTTTGACTGAAGCTGACATGGAACAGCAGATAGTTGTTATGTAGAGGTAGTTCTCAAAGCTGCCCTGCCTGTTTTAGGAGACTTTCCACAAACAGATTGAGGATCTTTTAGAATTGCATTTACTCTTCAATATTTTCTAATGTTCAGCTTTCTAAAAGGCATCTATTTTTCAAAGAAGTGAGGATGCAGTTGCTCACGTTGCAACCTATTCTGAAGTGGTTTAAATGGTATCTCTTAGTAACTTGCACTTGTTAAAGAAACACGGAGCTGGGCCATCGTCAGAACTAAGTCAGGGAAGGTGATGGATGAGAAGGCCAGAATCATTCCTAGTACATTTGCTAACACTTTATTAAGAAATTGACCGTGAATCAATGGACTCATCTTAATTTCTTTATCTATACAGATTTCTGTTTATCCATAGATAGGTATCTATACATACACATCTCGAGTGCATCTATTCCCACTCTCATTAATCCATCATGTTCCTAAATTTTTGTAATCTTACTGTAAAAAAGTGCACTGAACTTAAAAACAAAACAAAACAAACAAAAGTCCAAACTGATATATCCTATATTCTGCTAAATGACAAAAGTGAACGAAAGCATTTAACTGGTCAATTTTGATTGGAAATGCTGTAAAGATATGGAATGAAGTCCTGTGAGGCCTTCCTATCTCCAAGTCTATGTATTTTCTGGAGACCAAACCAGATACCAGATAATCACAAAGAAAGCTTTTTAAATAAGGCTTAAACCAAGACCTTGTCTAGATATTTTTAGTTTGTTGCCAAGGTAGCACTGTGAGAAATCTCACTTGGATGTTATGTAAGGGGTGAGACACAACAGTCTGACTATGAGTGAGGAAAATATCTGGGTCTTTTCGTCAGTTTGGTGCATTTGCTGCTGCTGTTGCTACTGTTTGCCTCAAACGCTGTGTTTAAACAACGTTAAACTCTTAGCCTACAAGGTGGCTGTTATGTACATAGTTGTTAATACATCCAATTAATGATGTCTGACATGCTATTTTTGTAGGGAGAAAATATGTGCTAATGATATTTTGAGTTAAAATATCTTTTGGGGAGGATTTGCTGAAAAGTTGCACTTTTGTTACAACGCTTATGCTTGGTACAAGCTTATGCTGTCTTAAATTATTTTAAAAAAATAAATACTGTCTGCAAGAAACCAGCTGGTTTAGAAAAATTTAGTATGTGAAGATAAACTAGAAATTATCTTTATATTCTAGTATTTTCAGCACTCCATAAATTCTATTACGTAAATATTGCCACACTATTTTGTGATTTAAAAATTCTTACTAAGGAATAAAAACTTTAATATACGATATGATATTGTCTAATAATTAAAAAAGACAATGGATGCTCAATTAGTTTTGAGATATCTATGACTGTAGGGATAGAAATCACTAAGTTTCTCAGATATACAGCTTTTTTTGTCATTGGCTTGATGTCACACATTTCCAATCTCTTGCAAGCCTCCAGGCTCTGGCTGTGTCTACCTGCTTGTTTCCAATGTATCTTAATGAAAAGTGCAAAAGAAAAACCTACCAATTAACTTGTGTGATTTGTTTATGTTAGACCCAATTTTCTATTGTTTTAATGATCGATAAGTTTTTCACTTTTTGTCTGTGACATCAGATAGCCTCTCTAGTATGGTCAGGTGTTTCTCTTTCACTGGGTCTTGTATAAATAGATGATCGCATAGGGGTGTTTAATATGAGAGTGTTTTGGCTTCTTAATTTTTATAAAATAATTCTGTCATGGGACTTTATCATGGAATTCCAGGATCAGAAATAATTTCTAGACTTTTCTCAAATTTCCATTCAGATCTGTGACATGATACAAACTGAGTGAAGGATTGTCAGCTTTTAGTTTCAGGAATGTTCTTCACAACCCCCTTGATTTTTGAAAAATGTTTAAATGAGAGTCACATTGTATAAGATGTAGAAAAAGTGCTCCCTCTGCTGACTTCATGGCAACTGAACTGCAAGTCATAACAGTGTGGAGCCAGAAGAGGCCAGGGCTCATCCAGTCCCCTGCATTTCCTCATAGGAAATAAAGAAAGGAAGCCCAGAGATATTAAGTATCTTCCCAAGGTCACAGAGCTACCTAGAGTCAGCACTAGCACTAGCGGCCAGCTCTATCATATCCCTCAGTCAACTACTTCCCATTGCAGTATCTTGGACCAAGTAAGCTGAACTTGATTGAGCGCCCTTCATGAAGCTTTGTAACGAACCATAGAACAAAGGAAACTGAAATTAACACTGGAAAACTATGTAGGATTTTCGAGCATTGTTAATTTATTGAACTTTAGAAAAATTATCTGAATCAGAATAATGGGAAAAACAGCATTTCAAATATTTTGAGCTGTATTTTGATGCCACTACTGTAGTAATATTAGTTTCATAACCAAAAAGGACTAAGAGTGAATCAGAGGATAATACAATGTTTTTAGCATGTGTATAATTTTGGTAGAATGAGATAAAAAACTTCAGAGTTGGGCTAGATTTTATAAGTCAGTTATTTAGTCCAAGTACCCATATGGTAACATGATAAGATAAAGTTAGAACAGAAATGCAAAAATAATATTGTCTATATTGCATCTAAAATCTGAAAAAATGTTATTTTGGTCATTGATTTAATGAATTAAAAGGCTGAAGTCATTATAATTCACTAAAGAGGCTTCTATACTTGTAGTGGTGAAATTTCAGCTAAAATGATTTTCCAACTTCAGGCAAATATGAATCTTGAGTCAATATTTTTATGAGCATAGTATTATAAAAATTTAATTTTACATACATATATTTTACGTAATCTTTAAAAAGATTAATTTTATATACACATATTTCTTAGCAAACTTTATATTGAATTGAAAAAAGGCCCTTCCCTCCCCTCCAAAGAGCTAACCTTAAGCACGTTTTCAAGGCACTAGAAACAACACTTTAATAGCTATGTAAAATTTGGAGTTTTAGTTCCTATCATTGTGAAACTATTTTTCATTTAGTTCCCTGTTTCTGGCCATCCAGGCCATGACTTTGGTTATTGCCCGTCACCTGAGATTTGTTCAAAAGTTATGTAAAAGGAGGCTCAGCCTGCTCCTTTCTATGTCACAGGTCAATTCTTAACCTTTCCATGGAAAGTGATTGCCACCAGAGCCTCTGGAGAGACATGGCTGGGCAAACACACGAAGGACTTTTACATTAGCTAGAAATGAACAGAGCTCTCATGAATGACTTAAGACCATTATATTGCCAAAAGCTGGCTGTACTGTTGTGACCATGGTATTCTACTTCAGGTAGCAACCTGATATTTTTCATTAAACAAAAATTCTTAACCTATTGGACCCTCAGCTCAATATATTTAGACCCACCCATTGTTCTCACTGTTATTTTAAACAAGTTCAAGATGGATTTACAGTGCATGCTAAAGTCCCATGGAAGTTCCAGTTTTTCATAGAAGAATGTAAGTAAGGGATTGATGTAGGAAATTATCACATATTTTCTGTGATTAAGATGGGATTTATACTAGAAAACATGTACAGCATGTACTTTAAAAATATGCTATTCTAGGAGTTCTACGTTTGTTTTAAAATTGGGTTTCTTATGCTCGTTCAGAGACTCCATATTGAAAACTCCAAACAAACATAAAACCACCTTTTAAAAGTTGGTATTTTAAAATTCTAAATTCAGTGCTGCCTAGTTTGTCTGACACGAGGGACAAACGGTCAATGGTTTAGAAAACTAAAGCTTCTATGTTCAAATGCCAATGCTGTTTTTCATTTTTGAAGTTTATTTTAGTGGAAAGCGTACTAAAATGTATTACACATATCCTCTAAAATGTCTTACCTTGGACATACTTAACCTTTCTCAATAATTCAGGGTCAGCATTGTAAACATCATTTTTGCACTATGCATGACATCTGGGAGTAATTTGCACCTGCACCAAATTCTTTTTGAGTTCTACCTGCTTTTTATAGGGTTTTTCAGTCTCTTTACGCACAGCTAGCCTGTCAGCTGTCATGTCTTGAAGCCTCAGTGTGCTTCCTCCAACTCTTATCTAATTTGCTATCTCTGACTTACTGTGGGCTGGGAAACCATTTAAACACACTACCACACCCATTTGAAATGTGCTAAAATTAGAGTAAATAGGCTCTGACAGAGGACCTGAAGGGTTGTTCTACAAGTAAATTGTATGAATTTGTAGAATCTGTGACCTTTTCTTCCCAAAGCTTTTGTTTCCTTTAACTTCCAGATTCTCAGCGATGCTTCTTATCAGATTACTTATGCAAAAGCCTTCAAATACATTATATATTTCCGCCATCATTTTATTACATAAAAATAAAAGCAACTTGCTAATGGTTTTAGCCCACAACTAACCACAAAGTAAACAAATTTGCATGTCAGGAATAAGTTATTTGATTGGATGAACACTTCTCTCCAGTTGCTAAGAATAGGGGACGGAGGGCCACTAGTGAAACTGATTCAGCATTTTGATTTAAGGATGACTCTGGCTCCTGCTTCTAGTATGTAACCTCCTCTGCCTCTGGGTGTTGGACCTCTTGGGTGGCCGGTAGAATGCAAAAGTATTCTGGGGAACTGGCAGGATGGGTGTGTAGGCCCAGATGCTGCCTCTGAATTTAGACACACCCATGGTGAGAGGTTTCAGACTCCTCATTGATTACAGCATATTCCTTTTTTTTGTTGAGGTTATGGATTCAATAAATGGTGTGGGGATTCAGATACTTGTTTTGCTCGCTGTATGTGAGGTGCCATGGTAAGTGCTAGAGAATCAAAGATTCACCTCTGAAGATCTCAGAGTCTAGTGTGGGTGATAGACCTATAGTAAAATAAATTACATTACAACACAGTAAGTGCTATCCAAGGATGGATACAATGCTGTGCTGGGGGTGAGAGCTACTAATTGCATCTAAGTGAAGAGGCCTAGGTGAGAAGTAGCTGGGTTTTACAGAAGGAACAGCAGCACAGTGAGGGCATGAGGCCGTCTCCAAAGAGAAGGCTCTGGCCGACCCCGCTCCCATGCTAAGCTGCACTACAGTTTATTTATGTTTTTACAGTAAAATTCTCTATATTTAGAGATGACATTATCAGGTACATAAATCATAGGGAATCAATCTACCAAAAAAACAAATCCTCCTAGAACAAACACACGAATTTAGAAAAGTTATAGAAGAAAACATCAATAAACAAATATACATTGTATTTTTATACACTAGCAATGAACAACCGGAAATGAAACTTTAAAAAGTGCCACTTAAAATAAGCTGCAGTGCAGTTTAATTGGCTATATCTGACTTGAGGACTGAGCAAGGATTTCCTAACTTGCCAGTCTCTTTAGAATTTGACTGCTATGCTGGCTCTCACCAAAATCGCCTCCTGAGGATTTGAACCATGGGCTGGGACTAGGGAGTCATGATATTTCCTGCTGCAAAGTGAGACATGATAGTATTCAGAGCATGATCATATCTCATGTGGTAGGGGAAAAAACAGCAGTACCTCATGAGCAGCTCTGTGTCTCACGTCCTCCATCTATCTGTTTTACAAAAGAAACTGCCTGTAATCCCAGCACTTTGGGAGGCCGAGACGGGCGGATCACGAGGTCAGGAGATCGAGACCATCCTGGCTAACACGGTGAAACCCCGTCTCTACTAAAAATACAAAAACTAGCCGGGCGAGGTGGCGGGCGCCTGTAGTCCCAGCTACTCGGGAGGCTGAGGCAGGAGAATGGCATAAACCCGGGAGGCGGAGCTTGCAGTGAGCTGAGATCCGGCCACTGCACTCCAGTCAGGGCGACAGAGCGAGACTCCGACTCAAAAAAAAAAAAAAAAGAAAGAAAGAAAGAAACTAATGGTGACTTCTTTCCCTTCGAGTAAGGGAGTGAGAGAGACAGAGCAGCTCTAGAAGGAAACACAGCATCCTAAGGCCTGACTTTCAAAAACCTTTGGGAGGAAACTGAGGCAAAGAACTAGTCCAAGGTCATATAGGTCAGTAACAGAACCAGGATTTTTTGGTTCTGAGTCTAGTGCTCTTTATACTTTTATACCATAGTTTTAGTAATGGGGAGGGACAGGCTGAGGTTTTCTCACGGAATGAGTTGAGCTAGTCCGTGTGCGATCCTCAGAGGCAGAGTATACTTGACGGTGGAGAAGGAAAGATGATCACCATAATAACCTTGCTAAATTATGGCATAGAATATGCAATAATTTTGAGAGAGATGAAATTCTAGGGAAATAATTTTCAAAGTCTCCTACAAATAACCATACTATTCCATCGTCCACTCACTTCGGAGACATCCAGAAACGTGCTTTTCCTAGTTAGGAAGTCTCCACATTATCTGGTGGGCTTTCTACCTCTCTATACCTGTGTGGTCTCGGTTGTGCCCTAGAGGTTCTCTATAACAGAAGGGATCACGACCAAAATAACCTATGAAGCCGGTCAGAGAGAACCTCTAGAATCCAGCAAGCTGGAGAGAGGGCCATGTGCTACAGTTTTTATATAGAGTATTTTTAGGGCACTGTGAACTTTAGCTAAGGTTTCAATTTTGGAGCCTTTTCCATATGGGTGTGCACACAGAGTATTATGTGCTTCACAACAGAGATATTGAATATCTGCCAGATAGTTTAATACATGTTGCTTCCATATGCGGCCTTGTGGCTTCCTCACTGTGATTCGAAAATTAGCTGTAACAGGCGGGACTTCAGTCTGCACCCAACTCCTGCCGACCTGTAACTCACAGCAACCAGAAAAACCCTTATAACATAGCATTATAAAGACACAGGATTCTAAGACACCTTAAGCAGGACTTAGTTTTCAAATATATATTACCTTGAACAAGGCTGATCTATCTGCATAGCCATATCGTGGCTGTGTAAACCGCCTATGACCAGAGAGGCACCTGACTGCATGCACCCCCGAAGGCCTCTACAGACCCAAGTGCGTGCGATAATGGATTGATTTCTAAGCTGTGCCTGTTAAGATCCTCAAGCAAACCAACCCTTGCTCCTTGAATCAACGTTTGAGCGCTGCATGGGGGGCTGGGGGGCAAGAAAGGAAGGGGGAATAATGTCATCAACCTTGAGCTCTTCAAGGAGCTCTAGGATTGGAGAGAGAGGAGAAGCATTCTTAGGTTGCCTAGCGATAAAGCTGCAGATGATATCATTCTCCCCGAGGCCGGCCTCCCGCCTGGTTTTCCTTCCTCCCTTCCCCGCTCCAGTCTCCCACGCCTGGGTTCAAAGTACAGCCGCGCGGGGTTAGGGAACCGGGGCCGGACGCGGCGCTGTCACGTGCGTCCGCACATGTCTGGGCGCACGCTGAGCAGCACGTGAGAGGGGGCGGGGAGGGGCGGGACCTGCTCGCAGCCCTCGCGCGTGCGCGCTGCCCCTCTGCGTCCGCACTTCTCCAGACGCTGGCCCCGGGACGGTGGCTGGCGGCGGGGTGGGGGACCGCGGGGACCGTCGGGCCGAGGGCGGAGCCGGGGGGGCCGGGCCCGGTCGCGCTCTCCCGACAGCTGCACCACACCCTTCCCGGCTGCGTCTCCGCGGGCCAGCCATGGGTAGTCATCCCTCCCGAATTAAAGCTGGCTCTGACTCAGGACTCCTCGAACCATTCTGACACAGCAGTTTCCAAGGGGCCCTCCTGGGCGCGGGTTACGCGAAGGTCGACACCCGCCTCAAAAGGGCCTTGGGGCGGGAACTCCGGTCTAGGGCGGGCCGCGGCCGGGCGGGACACCAGCAGTCCCTGGGCCAGGACTTGCGGGGAAAACCCCGGGCGGTGGGTGGGGGTGGGGAGAAAGTGCTAGAGCAGAGTTCTGGGCAAACGAGGTGTCGCAGTACCGGCTGTCGGAGGTATTACATCTTTTCACCGGCCTCACATGGAGTATTTTGCAAATTGAATTCCCACTAATTAAGCACTAGGCCATTTAATTGCGATGAAATACACTGTGACTTTCCGTTCAAGGCGTAAAGTAAGAGAAGTGATTTTATGGCACTAACGGATTTTGCATGGTGCAGTAAAACGAGGGAAACTAATGTAGCCAGGGGCCGGGGGATGGATTTGTTTTTTGTTTTCTTGTTTGTTTTTTAAGTTACCGTCTAGAAAGTTATTTACAAACCCCTTCTGGGCAAATTGATCATCTAACACTTTCACTCTTGGAAGTAACCACGTCGATTTTGTAACACTTTCTGAAACATGCCTGTTTATAAACAGTCTAAAATGAACAATTAGTTTGGAGAAATTTGGAGTTCATAGTGTCTTTTAGATAGCTGAATATACCCAAGAGTGTTGCAAAAGTAGGGAAGTACCACTACCCTCTGCAAATATGGCTTTGGTCATGTGATGGAAAAAGATCTCAGACGTTGCCAGAAATATCTGGACAGGTCAGGTGCCAGTATTTGCTAAGACATTACAGAATGGTTGTAATCTCTCCAGTCTAAATGGCACAGTGAGTGCCACCCTGGAGACAGGCTGCTGGAAGCTAACAGACATTAACAAAACACAAGGCATCCTTTGTTTGTTGTTTGCCTGTTAATGATATGTATGCATAATGTCCTATAGGTTGAGTTTCAATTGCACTTCCTCCCCCACACCGGCCCCCCACCACGTTAGACTGTTTTCACGAGACAGTTTAGTCATTAATATTCTGAAAGGTTGAAAAAGCAAAGATAAACTTCAAACATTCACTCAAATATATATTGAGCTTGTACTATGTGCCAGGCGTTGGAAATACACCAGCGACCGTACAGACAAGGTTATAACCCCTAATGATGTTTACGACTCCTAGCAAAGTCTCAAAGCTTCCCAGGCATTTGCCAACACAATGATTATTTATAACAATTAGTCATCCTCTTCCTCAGCACGAATTTTTTTCGGTTGACCCTTAGGAAGAATGTCAGGTGAAAGGGCTGGATCTCAATTCCTACTCACTGTCTCCTTTTTCTTCTCTCCTTTCCTCACGCCTTTCATGCTAGCGTCCCTGCTGGTCTTCCAGCAGGACAGGCTTGATTCTTTACCAGAATATTTGCATTTTTTCCCTCTTCTGCCTGCCAGACTGAGTCCCTAGATATCTGGAAAGCCAATTCCATCACCTCCTCTCCCCCACCTTTTGTAAGTCTTTTTTCAAATACGGTTCTTTAGAAAGGCGTTCCTCGAGCAGCCCATAGGTAATATACAAAAATACTTCCTCCCCACCAACAACATTCTTTTATTTTTACTGTTTTGTTTTTCTTCATAGGAGGTATCACCTCTGTCATAGTGTATGTACAACAGTGTTCTGTGTGTGGATAAAGACTCATAATCTGTTTATGGCTTGTCCGCCTCACTAGGATAAGCAGGGACTTGGATTGGTTTGTTGCTTTGTGCAATGCAAGAATGGTGTCTGGCAATAAATAAGTAAATAAATATGGCCTTTTGTAAATAAATATGTATTGACTCTCAATAAATATATTCTAGATGGATGAATGAACATTTCTAGCAGCTAGTTCAGTTTGATCACCTCCAAAGATAACAACGCACAACTTCTCAAAGCATCGCATTGTGTGTTATGAATCCATTTCCTCCACTCTTACTGAACACTTACTTTGTCCCAGGCACTGTGTGACCCAAAGAATAAACTACATAGAGAAATCAGCAAGTGGGAAGGAGGCAAAGGCAGTGAACACCTTATACCTGCAAATGGGAAAAGATTCAGCCTGATTTGGAAGCTTATGGGAAACAGTGATGAAGCATTAATGGAGTTCCCTTAACAATAGAGTTAATTCAATTTCACCTTAGTCCAAATTATTGCAAGTTACCATGTCTGAAAAATTGCTCATCTAGTGAGGTTCCTTCTGTAAAATTGAAAATTAAAGGAGATTTTGATCATTTGATCCGTTTAGTCAGCAAGAATAGCTGTAATAGCCCTGTAGAGGAAGAAGTGAGTTTCAAAACTTGCAAAATAGGTTGTATCTCACCTCTTAGATGGCCCCAACCCCTGTGTGGAAACAGATCCTCAGAATGTGACCCATAATGGAATGTACAACACATGTGACTAAGGCTTGACAGTCTCAGCTACTTCAGCTCTAGGCTGGCTCTACCAGGTGTGGTCATCTTCGTCCCTTTATCAATGAGTTTCTTCAACGCAAGGCGCAGTATTTATTTGTGTAATCTCAGCACCTAGCACAATGCCTGGCACACAGTAAGTACTCAATAAATGGCTATTGAAATTCATACCTGCCTTTCCATTCCCACAGTGACTGTTCTAGTTCAAACCCTTATCAACTCTCACCTGGACTGTTGCAAGAGACTACTTAACGGCCTTTGTCCAATCTCCCTTTCCCCAAGCATTGACCACACAGCCAGCACAATTAACTTTCTTTTTCCCCCCCCCAAGATGGAGTCTTGCTCAGTCCCACAGAGCTGGAGTGCAGTGGCGTGATCTCGGCTCACTGCAACCTCCGCCTCCAGGTTCAAGCAATTCTTCTGCCTCAGCCTCCCGAGTAGCTGGGATTACAGACACCGCCACCACGCCCAGCTAAATTTTGTATTTTTAGCACAGACGGGGTTTCACCATGTTGGCCAGACTGGTCTCGAACTCCTGACTTCGTGATCTGCTCACCTTGGCCTCCCAAAGTGCTGGGATTACAGATGTGAGCCACCACGCCCAATCAATTAACTTTCTAAACACAGAAAGTATACCAAAGCTTAGTCAGGGACTCCCTTCAAACTCATGAAGACTGTGAAGGCTTAAACCTTCCCTTCTGGTTTCACTCTCTTCCATTTCCTCCCTTGTCCTGTTTCCCCTGACTGAAAGATGGGCACCTAATGGCCTAGTTGCATCAAACTACTGCAGGTTCCCTGAATATGCTTTGCACTCTCAAATGTTTGTCTTTAGGTAGATTAACTTACATTTGGATACCTCCTACTCATCCTTCAAAACTCAGCTCAAATTGCACCTCCTCTGTGAAAACTTCCATAACTATTTTAGTCAAAACTTAACCTCACCCACTTTTTTACTCTTAGCCCTTTCTTTAAATCTCCATTTTGATGTTTAACATCTTATTCCACAAACGTGCATGTACAAGAAGTGATGGATATTCTTATTTTCTCTCATGAAGTCTGACCTCACACCGCCTCCCCAAGGGCTGTTGGATTATGATCTCAGTCACTGGGGACTCTCCTGCCCCCTCCCCTCCCCAAACTCTTTAGGATTTTTCACAAGGACCCAGGATTTCAGGAACCAGGGAAAGGACCCCTTCTTTCTCAGACTGCGCTAGATAATTGTCAGTGTCAGAGCCTGCTGTTTGGTATCCTTGCCTTCTCTGCCACTTTCTGGGTAGGAGTCTTTGCTGATGCTGGAAACCCCAGGCCTTAGGGGCGTGGTGTCCCTATTTCCCTCCTGGGCTTTGCCACGCCCAAGGAGCTGCACACCTGTGCCCCACTGCTTATTGTTTCTGCCTCCACTCCTTCCCCCTAACATAATTTCCAGCTTTATTTAGAGAGGGCTGCAGAGACCAGGCAGCTAACCTGAATGAATGGTATTGGCAGAGAAAATGGTAGGGATCAGAGTGAACTGGAGGTTATGCCTCCTTTAAAAGGGACAGACATGACTCAGCTCCAAGCAATTGCAGCCTGGTGAAAATCTAGGCCCAGTATTGCGAGATCATCTAATTTTTCCAGGAAAAGCTGAAATCTAGATTTTATGTGAAATCTACTTTCAAAGTTTTGGCAATTATTTTTGAAAACTTCAAAACACTATTCATTACAAATGAAACCTATCTGTAAAAGTATTATTCAATCTGGAGAAGCCTGCTTTGAGACCTCTGCTTTAACAAAGGAAAAAAAAGGCCCGGCAGGAGGTTTTCTTCAAAACTGCGGTGATATAACTAGCCCCAGAGCCATTCTTGAAAGTGGTTGAGGGGGAAAAAGCAAGGAGAACAGACACAGAGTAATGTCTCAATAAATTATCCTGTCACATTGAGACTCTTCACATTGTATTGTAATTAATTGTGTATGTCTCCAGCACCTGGACACACTAACACTCCTGTCAGGCAGATTGGCACCACCTCCAGCCTTTGCTTGGCCTGCACTGCTGTCTGTCAGACTGTTTACTTGTTCTTAGCTCCTTCTCGAATTTCCTTATGACCCTCCCAGACCTCTCTCTCCCACTTACCCCAAGACCTCGGCTTATTTCCAGACTCCTCTCTCTCAGGAAAATTCCTATTTCACCAAGAAAATTCTGCCGATGGACATGCTCTCCCCAACTTTCAGCCCTCCCTACTTTCCTCCTCCCATGTCCTCACTTTCCTTCCAGTTGCAGAGGAAATGTGACCCTCCTCCTGCTCAAAGTCAAGGCTTCCATTTGTGCCATTGATGATGCGTTGAAACTACCTGTTAAAACTCCCCTATCGCTGCATGTAACACGTCTGGACCTCTGTTAAGAGAGATCTGTTGCTCATTCATCATTGCATTCCTGGAGTCTAGTACACTCCCTGGGACAGGGAAGAGGATCAATAAACATTCATTGAATAAATACCTTTTAAAAAACTCTGGAGGCTGGGCCAGTCCTTAAACTTTCTAGAGACACGAGACAACTGTTGAAACCTGAGTTTTCATAGGTTATTGATCTAGGGAGGGTAGTTTCCCTGACTCTGTGTGTGGGCTAATTTTGGAGGAGATAATCCAGGAGGGAATGTAGCTGGCAGGCCAGGGAGTTTCTCCTGGGTCAGGTTGGTGCCATCCAGCTGTGAGTTCGCTGTATGAAACCTCCTGTCTGTCTTCTCTGGTTACTGCTAGTGAGGCTGGCCTTCTGGTACTTGCTGAGGGGAGCAAAGGGGAGCCTCCATGACCAAGGTGTCACATTGCTCTCTGTCCTCTTGCGTTTTTCCCCCATTAAGACACCACTACTCCATTAGAAGATTTGTTTTGGGGGAAAAGACAGATAAGCACCAAGCCCTCTTACTCCTTGTATGTTTTCTCTTCTTTTTTCTTCTAACTTAAACTTTTTTTTTTAAGTTTGATGGTATCTTAACATCCATATAAATCATCTGATTATTTTTATCTTTAATCCTACTCTCATGTAGGATTAAAGTATCTCATGTCCTATTTTAAATCTTACCTTATTACCCTGTTGGCTTTCAACCTTTACTTACTTAGAATATCTGTTGTAAATTATTTCATAACTGACCTCATTTTTAACTTTGACCTTAGTTATTTTAACCTACTAATTTTCTCTTTAAATTTATCTTCTTGCTCCAAACTTTATTCCATTTATCTTATAGCTCATCTTATACTTCTGTTTTATTAGGGCTTTTTAAAAATAATTTTCTTGGTTCAAAGTTTGCCTTGCTATTTAAAATTTAAATTTTAAATTTTTATTCTTATTTCTAAATTTATAGCTTTTACTTGGTTTAAAGTTCTCTAGCATCATTTAGCATCACATTCTAATCTTTTACTTTTTCTTCCTTTCTTTTTTGGCACCATAACTTTTTTTAACCCTTTTCTCTTATTCACAAGTTTGTCATTCAACCTAGCTCAAACAATGACTTTTAAGAAGCCCATTGAATTCAGAAACCTCCTTTGCCCTTGCCCTTCTTTCTGCCAGTCACCACTGTAACTACATTTTTTTTTTTGCATTAATGTTGCTTTTTGCCACAGCATTCTATGCAGTCTCTATTTTTACTTTGTCTGGTTTAGAATCCATAGTCTTTAATTTCTTTTGATTGCAAAGAACAAACCCATTTGATTGTAACAAATGTATAAATAAGGAAACCAGAACCTCAGTCACTAGGTAGGCCAGGCATCCTGTCAATCCTATGAAAAGTCCTCAGGAAGAGCTGAAAGTCTGGTGAAGTTAGGCCTCACAGACACAAGAACAAAGAGGGGTTCAGAGGCAAATGCAATATCAATGTGGGAATCTTTTCTTTATGCCTTAACTCATGTAACCTAACTATAAAGATAAGAAGAAAATCATATTAACGTCCAAGAAAAAGAAGCAAGCCACTCAGTAGGGAAACAATGGCCATGTTCGGGTAGCCCCATATTCCTCCATAGCAATTCTCATTACAGGAGACAGAGGAGCAGGATTTATACCATGGCTACTCAGAAGTGTGGTCCATGAACCAGCAGCATTGGCATTACCTGTGAGCTTATTAGAAATGCAGTATCTCAGTTGCCATTCCAGATCTACTGAATCAGAATCTGCATTTTGACCAGATGCGAAGATGATTCCAATGGACCAATGCACATTAAAATTTGAAATGCACCAGCCTATATAATTGTGAGAGAAAGAAAAAAAATGATGCCATTTTTGAAAATATTCCAAGGAGTTCCTTTAGTATAAAGGCAATAAACTAACATTCTCAAATCAACCCTGTGTTTTTGCACTTCACTTGCAACTTTCTTTGGCTTATCTTTGCCCTACAAAGAGAGCCTGTTTGTGTAATTTCTTTGAGATTGGAGATATTCATTTGCATATTAGACTCAGTGGAGGAATTTTTTTTTTTTTTTTTTAATACTGTTGCATGGATCTTACTCTCAGAGAACCTGACTGAACTGGTCTGGGATAATGCCCAAAAGTCAGTAGTTTTTCAAAGGTTTTCAAGTTCATTACAATACGTGGCCAAGATGATAATCATGGAACCAAGGGAAACCAAATCTATGAAGCTTTCTTGAAAAAAGTACTGAAAGATGGACACCAGGCAGTAAAGAAAGGAATCAAAATGCAGTACTCAGAAAGGAAGGAGCTGTGGTTAAAGGTAGTAAGTGATATAATCAATTTAAAAACAAACTACAACTAAATAACTGGGAGTTTTTGTTAAAGAGATAGAAAATATGCCATTCTCTACCCCCTACATTTCTATTTATGTTTGGTGCACTCTTACTAAATCTGTTATTTTCTGAGTTTTACGACGTTGGTTCTCTGGGTTTCAAACCAATGATTCTTGGGCCACGTCCCTCGTTTTACACACCTTATCACTGGCAGGTTTTCCCTCAGCTAGGAAACTGGACAGTGGAAATGGTGACTTTGCCAGCCTGCTCTCAAACCGGGCTTCTGAAAGGGAGCCAGAAATATGGGCTGGGGGAAGGCTGGGGAAAGCCTAGTGCTATTATATTGGAAGTAGAGGTATTAGTATGAACTCAATGATTGTATTTATGTAACCTGCACAGCTCCTATCTCTGGGCCTTGCCTTGCAGATTCTGGCACTTCAGTGGCCCCAACCTCTGATCTCTTCCTCTTCAGTTCAGAGGGACTGCTGTGCTGTGCTTGGATTCTGGATCACTACTCTGCAGTCAGGAAAATTTCCCCAGGCAGGGAGCCAGGCTCATCATGAGGTTCACCTCTTAGGTTTCCCTACCTTCAGGGATTGATTGCAGTCTTGCATTGCCTGCTCTGCCTCGTGTTGCTTGTTCTCCAATGTCTGAAAACACTTGCCTTTGATATTTCATCCAGTTTTACAGTTAAGGCAAGAGGACTAGTACCAGATACTCCGTCAGAGACAAAAGTGGAAGTGCTGGTCTCTATATTGGATAACAGCATTATATTAATGTTAAATTTCCTGAAATTGGTTATTGTACTATGAAGATGAAAAAGTTGCTTGTTCTTAGGGTATACATGATGAAGTATATGGGATAAAAGGTTATGATGTCTTCAACATACTCTCAAATGGTTCAGTCCAAATAGTCATATGAATAGCAATACTATGTATATTTGTAGAGGGAGCAGGAGCGATCTTGATAAGCCACATATGGAAAATGTTATCAGTGGTGAATCTAGATGAAGTGTATATGGGAATTCATTGTAGCATTTTTGTAACTTTGCTAAAAGTTAAAAAAAAATTTGAAATAAGGAATAAATAAAGCATCCCCTTCAGTGTGGACTGGACTTCATGATTCATTTCTAAAGACTAGAGCAGGGAAAAAAAATAGTAACTTTACCGTGGAGAAAGTTGACAGACACCACCTTAACCAAGTGATATTAACTGAGTGATCATGGTTAATATCACTAGTGATAAGGTGGATATCATGTACCCATTTATATTAAGTGATGCAAGGGCACCTCGCCTCTGTGATTTTCTCACTCACAATTTATAACCCAGATTGGCTAGGTGCTGTGGGTCAGCCTGTAATCCCAGCATTTTGGGAGGCCAAGGTGGGTGGATCACTGAAGGTCAGGAGTTCGAGACCAGCCTGGTCAACATGGAGAAACCCCATCTTTACTAAAAATACAAAAATTAGCTGGGTGTTATGGGGAGTGCCTGTAATCCCAGCTACTCAGGAGGCTGAGGCAGGAGAATCACTTGAACCCGGGAGGCAGAGGTTGCAGTGAGCTGAGATCATGCCAGTGCCCTCCAGACGGGGTGACAGAACAAGACTCTGTCTCAAAAAACAAAAAAAATTATAACCCAGATTAAAAACTGAGTGTCCTTAATATACCTTTCCTTAGATACCCTTAGATGGGTACATACTAGCCATTTCATTTTCTTTCTACCTAGATAATATGCATCTATCTCTAGAGAAATGAGGATATGTGTTTATAAATTGTATTTCAATTTTAGAGTCCAGAGAAATTTATGACATTTTTATAATACAGTGATTTTTAAAATGTGTAGTCCCATTTTAATACAAATGTCAGTGTTACTAAATAAATGCCATTCATAACATTTAAAGAAGGAAGAAGAAAGAGGAAAACCTTGAATTGTGAGAGTGACTCCACATATCTGGCTTTGAAGATGGAGGCAGGGGGCCAGCACTAAGGAATGCAGGAAGTCTCTAGAAGCCAGGAGCGGCCTTCAGCTGACAGCAAGGAAACAGGGACCTCCGTCCTACAAGGGAGCCTCCCCTAGAGCGTTAGAAGGGAACACAGACTGTGCCCTTCGATTATAGCATCATCTCGATTTTAGTTTGATATGACCCACTCTGACTCTCTGACCTATAGAATTATAAGAAAATGAATCTGTATTGTCTTATGCCACATGAAGTGTATATGGGAATTCACCCTATATATACTAAGCCGGTAAGTTGTGGTTGTTACAGCTGCAATAAAAACTGAATACACTTGGCCTCATTGAGATAGTAGGAAAGTCTTGAAGGAGGTGAGAAAGGGGGCCATGAGGAAATCAGGGGGAAGAGCGTGCCAGGCACACAGAACAGCAAGTGCAAAGGCCCTTGATAGGAGCATGTGCAGCACATCCAAGGAAGAGTCAGGAGGCCAGTGTGCGTATGATAGAGTGAGCAAGGAATAGATTTGTAGGAGAAGACATCAGAACAGGAGGATTTGCCTTCTCTGTTGTGAAATCAGACTGATTGCACTTCCTACCCAAGCTGGGTGGAGGAGAACCACCTTGCCCTTTATCTGATTGAGAAATTGGGTACTCAGTCCTAAATCCTGTCCCCCACTGCCCAACTCTGTTCACTCTAATGGTAGTTTTGAAGCATCCTCGTTTGTTTGGCTACTTCACCAATAAGGACGACTCTCATATCGTTAGTCCTATCAGCCATCTGACAGGAATGGAAATCGCCCGTTTCCAGGAGATGGTTATCAGACCTGATGAGGTGGCTTGCTGTGGCTCTGCCCACTTTGAAGGTTAGCATGGCCATACTCCTTTATGAACAGTAATTTTTCTTATACCTGCCTTTCAGAGATTAGGATTCTTTTCCTGAAAGTTGGTTACAACAAGAACCCTGATGTGCTGGTTTTTCTCACAGGATATAGCATCAGCCTGCAAAACATATGGAATTTTCAATATTCAACTCTTCACATTGTGGTTTTAGGCATTTTATCTTTCTGGTTTCGGAGAATATATATTTTGGCAGATGTAAACGTGATTGGCTGTCTCTACATCTGTCAAGCTCCAAAGCACTGTTACCAAGCCTCAGAGGCCGTATTTCAGGGAATATTTTCCTTCTATTTTAACTGAGTCTGTGATAAACTGGGTGTGATTTGTCTTAATATCGACAGTTTCTGCCCAAAGCACATGTGATTGGTTTGGGTTGAATGGTCCCCGTTTTCTCTCGTGGTGGGAGGATATGTGCTCTCCAGCTTGTACAGAGAACAAAGTAATTGAACCAGAATAGGACGAAAAGAATGTCTCCTTGTTTCTATTTTTGTATTCTCCCGAAAGTCCCCAAGTTGAATATTTCTGATGTGCTTACATTTATTGTTCCTGTTCTTGAAATTGATGTCGAGGGTGGGTATTGGGTCCTGGCTAATTATTAGTTTGAGTGCCCCCAGTACCTACCACCATGTCTAGCATCCAGTAAATATTTTAAAAATTAATTCACTCAACCATCCCCTCATAAAATAAATGACCTTTCTACATTTTTTATGTCTCTAATATTGGAAATTGGTAACATTTGGTGGTATTGATCATTTATTATGTACCCGATACAAGCATTCCATTATCCTTTACTTCATTGGTTGAAAATAATTTGGAGGAAGTGTTAGCTCATGAGAATAATATACTCTGAATGTATTAAACATTTACAGTAAATTAACAGAGAAACTTAAATAAAATTTAAAAGTGAGCCCAAAGGGATGAATTGATGAAACATTATATCATGTTTTATAACTGAAAATATGGTCTCCTAGATAGATACATTCAGTACCCTGTGGGTGAGACGATGTGGTAAAATGGGTGTGAAGTAACTGATCTCAGTAACACTCCTCTTTCTTTAGTAACTGAGGCCTCCATGTGACTGCAGACATCAACCGAGCACTCAGAACTTCCTTGTGATGCCTGGCCAGTGTTATGATACTAGGCAACCCAGTGTCTCAGGACCAACAGCAGAATAAACTTTGGCAGAGATCTATGCGGGTAATTTCCTTCCTACACTGCACAATTTCCTAGACATTCAGCTACCCTCTCATCATCAGACCTGCTGAAATCCACAATAAGCAACAGGCTATTAGATAAAAGTAGTGGAATAAATCTGCAAATAACATTTTCCCCAAAATGCAGAGAGATGTCTGTCCTCTGGGAATATTTTATTCAGCTCAGGCAGCTATAGCCAAATACCATAAACTGGATGGCTTAAACAACAAATACTTATTTCTCACGATTTCAGAGGTTGGAAGTCCAAAATGAGAGTGTCAGCAGGCTTGGGTTCTTCATGAAGGCCCTCTTCCAGCCGCAAACTGCTGACTTCTCATCATATCCTCACATGGCAGAAAGAGGGTTCACTAGCTCTCTGAGGCTTCTTATCAGAGCACTAATCCCATTCATGAGGGCTCTACCCTCATGACCTTATTAGCTCCCAAAGGACCCACGTCCAAATAGCATCACATTGGGAATTCAATTTCAACATACGAATTTGGGGGTGGGGGGCACAAACATTCAGTCTATAACATAAAAGATGGAAGATTCTCATCCTGTGATCTCCTTTTTGGACCAGTAGTGTTTGCTTATTAAACCGGGACAGATTTCCAAGTGCAGCTAAGTACACTTGACATGTTAACTTAAGGATATTGCTTAAATCCAATTGTTCTATCTCCAATATTCATTTTCAACAGAGAAGACATATCTAGATTATACAAATCTTACATGTCATCTAGAGAAAGGTAATGTATCCAGAATGTACAAATTGCTAGTTATCATCAGATAATTGTATTCATGTAAAAACATTGTCTGGGCAGACAAAGCAAAGGCAAAAATAAGCTAAGGTCCTGACCACAGAACTCTGCTCTCTTAAGCTTTGTGCTCAGTATAACTCACCCCATTCTGCTTGAGTGTTCCTCTTGTAAATTCTGCTTAGATTCAAAAGACCAGGGTTTCAAGTCCTGGCTCTACCACCTAATTGCATAAACATGGGAAAACCACGTATACATCTTTTTGTCTGTTTCCTTATCTACAGAATGGGGACAGTGATAAGGTAAGGTCCACCCTACAGTGTCCTGGGATTCTGAGCTTGATGAATGTTAAAGTCCTAAACAAACATTAGTTGTAATTGGCTCCTAGAAGGCAATCTCATTGACAGCATGAAATCAGAAATGAGACAGCCGGGCTCATAAGTCTCACTCATCAGCTTTGTGACATTAAGCAACTTACTTCTCGAAATTTATGTTTCTGTAAAGAGGATTATTTTAATGAGAGTAGCATCTCTGTAGGACAGTTACAAGCATTAAATGACATAATCTAAGACCTCCTGCATGTCTTTTTGGGTGAGTTCAGTTGTCATGCAATACACTGTGGAGAGACTAGAAGGAAGGCAGACAGGTATAGTTTCCATTTGGCATCATGGGCCAGCATGCCCCAGTGGCATCAGGGTTCTTTCTTTGGCTGCAGAGCTGCATTCCCATGCTATGCTAATGCCCCCTACAAAACACAGTGGACCTGATCTTCCTGCTCTTTCCAGATAATGTGACCAACCTTCAGCCACCACTTGCTCACTTACCTGATAGGTTGTAAAACCAGTTTTTTTTTGGCATCTTGCCACCTCATCAGTGCTCACCTGCATATTTTTTTTCTGGGTTAGAGGATCATGAGTTCTTGGGTTCGCTGTGGTCTGAGTCAATAACTGTCTATCAGGAAGTTGCTTTATTAATGAGATAATTCAGAAGTTCTTCCGGAACTTCAATCTGTTGCTGGGTAACAACTTGTACCTAAAAGCTACACAGATCTTCAATTATCGCTTAGTTAGGAACATGCTAGGATTGCCTGGCTGTCAAAAACTCTTAATTACACTAGGACTGGTTGGTGTCTCATGCATTTGGAGCACAAAAGCACTGAGCAAAGCATATGACTGTCTGGTCAGGTCAAGCCCGCCGCTCCAACATTAGGCAATTGTTCCCATGAACAGTTTTCACGCTTCTGGTATGGAAAAGAGATATGATCATGGCTATTATTTGCTTTGTGCTTCTAATATGCCAAGCAGTGTTTTACGCATATAACAACTGCTAATTCATTTAATTTATGAGGTAAATGTAATCATATAAAGAAACTTATGTGCTCAGAGGTTAAGCAACATGCTCCTGGTCATACAGCCACCCTTCACTAGGCTACTTTGCCTATTGTTATTGCAAAGGCTGGGGGCAGGGGAAATACCCGCAATAACATTAATTTGTTTCTCGTAATGGCAGAAGACTGTTTCTTTCTGTTACTAAATTTACTATGAAGAATTTCATTGCAAACAGTTATGCAAAAGACCTTTTATAACTATAGTAATTTAACAGTGGTATAATCTTGATTCTAAAAAATAGATATTTGGGTCAGAAAGAGTCTCACCATTTCATTTATTGTATTTTCCCCAATATTAAAATTGTTTTGTAAAGTTTTAGCATTTTTTCCCTTTCATATTAATTCTGATTTGTCTTTTGGGACCTGATTGGCTTTTGGGACCAATATGAGTGACAAATCAGATGCTTCTAAGTTGAACAGTTCACTCAGTCAATTGTTTTGTTGCCTATTGTAATATCCATTTGTTCCCCCCAGAGAGAGATTTTCTTCAGTGTAGCAATGATTTTGGTGCTTTTTAGACACCATCCATTTAATAGCAAAATGCCTTACACCTCGCAGCTACATAGTAATACTTAAATGAAATAACTCATGAATGAATCTGAACTTTGGACAATCTATATTTATATCCATATCACATAAGAATGCTCAGCTTACAACTGTCTTTTAAAGAAAATTATTCATCAGAGTATAATTTACTTCATGGGCCTAGCTCCTAATAATTTATTATTACTGACCATTTCCTTCTTTTAAGTGGTAAGATGGATAGGAAAGAGGGAGGAATAGTGAGGAATTCACAATGAAAGAGAGACCCTTAGAATCTTGGTTATCAAGCTTACGAGACCTAAAGGTCCCCTTTTATAACAAATATTTTCTTATGCTCCTTTACTAGCTTAAAATGCAATTTATAGAAAATGTAGTCTATAATGCATGTTAATTTTTAAAAACAACATATAATTATTATATATAAATAACAATATTTTAAAAATAACATAATGCCTTAACTTTGATATAAAGGAGAAATAAAAGGAATTACATATATGATTACATATAATAAAATATATAAATATATATATATTAGGTATGCAAAGGCACAGATGATAGCTATGCTACAAAATATAATGAAGTAGTCAGGTGCTTATACTGACAATATATTGATGCCAATATATTATCTTCAAGTTGACTCTTCTTTTCATATTTGATACGTTGAATAAAGACTAAAAAGTATATTTAAGTGTATACTTAGAACCACCATGAATCAAGAGCTACAAACACAGATTGTTACCAATTTATTCTATTGGTGACTCAGTTCCAGAAGTTAAGATGCTCCTGTGACATGAACTTCAAAGATGGTTAACAACTCTGGGTGAAGTTCTGAATTAAATAAAGCATAATCTCCCCTCAACTCAACTGGTAGTTGTATTCTTGGAACACTCAATTTTATTAAAATTATGCTAGGACTGTGCACGGTGGCATGCACCTGTAATTCCAGCACTTTGGGAGGCTGAGGTAGGAGGATTGTTTAAGCCCAGGAGAACAAAACTGCAGTGAGCCATGAGCTGCATCATGCCACTGCACTCCAGCCTGGGCATGAGATCTTGTCTCTGAAAACAAAAAGGGAGAAAAAAAAAAAACATGCTAAAAACAGTTTATGCTTATATGTAAAGCAGATAGGGCATTAAATATTGTAAGAGATAGGACAATAATTTTTCATTGTCAGGGGTTGACCTATGCTTTGTAATTTGTTTAACATCCCTGGCTCTCTCCAGCATATTTTTTTAAATTAACATTATTTTAATTGACAAATGATAATTTTATACATTTATGGGGTACAATGTGGAATGATTAAACCAGGCTAATTAACATACCAATTACCTCACTTACCATTTTTTGTTGGGAGATATTCTAAATTTATTCTCTTAGCTATTTTGAAATATACATTATTATTAACTATATCACCCTGATATGCAATAGATCTCAAAAGATTATTACTTCTGTCTAACTGAAACTTTGTACCCTTTGACCAACATCTCCCTATACCCTCCCACTCCTTCTCCCTTAGCCTTTGGTAGCCCCCACTTTATTTGTATGAGTTCGACTTTTTTAGATTTTACATGTCAGTGAGATCATGTGGTATTTGCCTTTCTGTGCCTGGCTTATCTCACTTAGTATAACCCCTCCATGTTCATTCATGTTGTCACAAATGGCAGAATTTCCTTCTTTTTTTAAGGCGGAATAGTATTTCCCTGTGTCTATGTACCACATTTCTTTATCCGCTCATCTGTTGATGAATGCTTTAGGTTGCTTCCATGTTTTGGCATTCACATTCTTGTGAATAATGCTGCAGTGAACATAGGAATGCAGACATCTCTTTTGCATGTTGATTTCAACATCTTTGAATACATACCCAGAGGTGGGATTGCTTGATCATACGGTAGCTTTATTTTTAGTTTTATGAGGAACCCCCATACCATTTTCCATAATGGCTGTACTCAGGTACATTCTCACTAACAGTGTAAAGGATTCCCTTTTCTCCACATCCTTGCTAACACATGTTATCTTTTGTGTGTGATGTAGTATCTCATTGTGGTTTTAATTTGCATTTTCCTAATGATTAGTGCTGTTGAGCATTTTTTCATGAACTTATTGACCATTTGTATGTCATCTTTTGAGAAATGTCTGTTCAGGTTCTTGGCCCATTGGTAAACTTAGTTTGTTTTCTTGCTATTGTTTTCCCACCATCTTAAAAGGAGGTAGTTCCTCTAATCACTGAGACCACCAAAAACACCCCTGCAAAATGTCAAAGCTCTCTAGTAGATGGAACTGTCTCAGTTGAGAACCACCACCCTGAAGGTTTATAGTAAGCTGGGATAAAAGGAACTGCTTTATGAAATATTGCCAGAGAATTTGGAATTCACAACAGTGGTTTCTTAGCGAGATTATTTAATGGGACTTTCAATCTACCTTTCATTAAATTTGTATTTGAAAAATTGTGTTGGAACAAATGAATGCTATATTGCAAGCTATATTTGAGCCAACTCAATTGTAGGACAATGCTATTCTTAGCACAAACTGAATAACTCTCCACATCTTTGAAAATATACCTATCTTCACATACTCTTTTTTTTTTTTTTAAATAAAATCTGGACTTCTGGATTCTTGTTCATAGTTAGGACACCCTGATTCTTTAATAATTCAATCCAAGCTGAATGAGTGTGGATTTGTAAAGATTGAGTAATCCCTTGACTCAGCAGTTTCCCTCTAAAATCTGTACTCTTCATGAATTACAAAATTATCACTTGGTATCACTCGATAGCTTAGTGTCCTCAGTGCAATGAGTTGTTCCTTTTGATCAAATCCATAGTAGATAAAAATGACCAGTTACTACTAGGCTGTACAGAGAAACTAAGTTTAAAAAGATCTTTCAGACCATGTTACTCTGTCACTTCAGAAATGAGCCAGGGAGTGTGAGCAGATAAAATATGTTCATTGCTATTACTTTCTTGTCAAAGAAACACCTTATGTCTTCGGAGCAAGTGGCCCATTCTCTTTCAGAAACACTGCAGCAAAGCAAATTAATATAAAGATAATAAGAAAACTTCTTAGGTAATGTGTTTTCCTTCATTTTTTTCAGGATCTGGTCAAGTAAGGGTTCATGTAAGGCGCAGCTTTGGAGCCCTGGAAGGTGGATGGACGGTAGCTGCTGCCCCCTAGTGTAAGACTCGTTGTTACTGCAGACATTGGATTCTTGAAATAACCAGGGACTCTCCCTACCCCCAGGGCCAAGTGAATGGGAAGTAAATTAATGTGCTTTGTTTAAATGATAGAGGTAATTGAGAAAGTTATAGTATATTATTCTTTCAGAATGAATAGTTAGAACACTTTTTGCTGACTCCCTGCAGAAATAGTGGTTTAATATTTTTCTGTCATTGCTTCAAGTTTAATTTTCTCATTTTCTGTTTTTCTCACCTATAGGCTGGCTACAAAATTTGCAAGACCCAGTACTAAATGAAAAATGTGATGCCCTTTGTTCAATAAACAGGAAAAAGTGCCACTAAAGGTACTAAAATACCTTTTCCTTTCTTCCATAGTCTCTCTCCTGACTAGTTACGGGGTTTTAAAATTTGCTATTTAATGCCACTCTAAAGAAAAATGAAAATTTTAATGATTAGCATACATTTTACCATTTATCTTTATGATCTGCAAAGTCTGTAAGCACAAATATAAGAGCAAATGTAACTTTCATTACGTACAAATATACCTTGTGCTTTGGTATTATCAAAATTACACAATTTGAATTTTGTAACTCACACATGCATGTATATTTGATTCTTACCAAAATAGTGAAAATGCTGGACAAAACTACTTTGTTTTTATGTCACTTCTTGATTCATGCATATTCAACCAACACTATCTACTTTCGGTGTGCTGGTGAGTAAGGAAGGACTGAAACGTAAAGGGACTGTGGGTTGCCCTATCTTTTGCTTTCCTTCCATATCAAATTTTCTGCCTAAGTACTGGCTGAGGAAGAAAGGATGCGACATAGTTTCTGAGAATGCCATTATTTTTATCCGTGTTAGAAGCAAGTTGTGGTTCAAAAGGAAAGAGTGGCCTCTCGGTGTTCTCTCTCGCTCAGGTATAGATAAAACACGCCTCCTTTATGAACTTTGAGTCTCACTGAACTCCCTTGCACTATGGGCCCCCTGGAATTCTGTGCTCTGGGACACTATGAATTCTGTATGCAGGTGAGGAGGGAAAGCATGGCAGGTAGGCATGTTGCATGCATCTCTTCGCTCACACATGCTCCATCGTCCTATCAGACTTCGCTTACAAAACACAAGTTCAAAAATAAAATTGTTAAACATTGCACGATGGTGAGAGCAGAGCAGTGAACCAAGCACAGGGCCTTTCTGAATTCTAGGCCCTGTACAGCCACACAGGTTATATACCCATGAAGTTGGCCCTAACTTGAATCAGTTTCACAAAAGTACAACCAAAATTAGTTTTCGCTTGTTTGGGCTTCCATTAGTTCCCAATAGGAATGTATAATTCAGGCTCTTTGGAAGAATGTGGAGGAACTTTTAGTGAACAGCCACTGGCCAGCAGTTACTCTCAGGCAGGCACAGCTGAAACGGGATTCTGTTGCTAGAGCCATGTGCTTGTTTACTGGCCTCATAGCACCTTGACTTGCACACCGTTTTGAGTTCAGAGCCACCATTTTGAGGTGGGGATAAAGATTATTAATGTGGATATTATAAGATGTTTTCTACATTTAATGAGATATGTTTTAAAAGACTAGAATACTGAAGGATATTTGCTATAAAGAAACCTGTGTAAATATGTGACAAGAAGCAAAATCAAGTTCACATTTAAAACTCAGTAGTACTTAAGAGTAGACAAGTACTAGGATTTCTTCAGCTCAACTTTTCAAAAAGTGTGACTGTGCTTGCTAGGAGGAGTCATTTTAAATTGAAAATTTATAATTTATGAAAGATTCAGTAAAAATGCATTTGTTCTATGAGTTCCAGCCTTGGGGAATGTGCTGAGTGAACACGGGAAGAGGAAGTCCAAAGGTAGAAGGCAAAGTTCCTGCCTTCCAGGACCCATCTGGTTTGGAAGATCAGGACAATATCTCTGAAATAATAAGAAAAACAGTAGAAAATCCCATTTAAATTTTTTACTAGGCTGGTAGTAAAATTTCATTTTACTCCATTTAGACAACAATCTTTTAAAGACATTTCTCAGCTCCCGCCCTGTGCCTTCTCAAATGGTATCCTGAACTTCGGTTGGTCTTTGCTTGATGACTGATTGACATTAGCCTATTAGAATTTTTACATGATTTCTTTTCTCCTCTCCCTCTTTGTCCTCCTTCTCTATGGTTAATTTTATGTGCCAGTTTGACTGGATTATGGGTGCCCAAATACAGGCTACACGTGATTTCCGGGAATGTCTGAAGGGTGGGTCCAGGTGAGGTTAGCATTTGGATGGGCTGAGTAGAGTAGTTTGCCCTCCCTCTGTGGGCAGGCATTATTCAGTCTGTTGAGGGCCTGATTAGAACAAAAAGACAGAGAAAGGGAGAATTCATGCTATCTGCCTGACCACTTAAGCTGAGACATTGCTTTTCTCCTGTCTTCAAACTGGGACTTAAACCAACAGTACTCCTGCTTCTCAGACCTCCAGAGCTACGCTGGACTATACACCGCAGGCTTTTCTGGGTCTCTACCTTGCAGACAGCAGATTGTGGAGAGGTCTCAGCGATTCCTTGTAATAGGTCACTTTCTGGAGATACAGATACAAATATTTATCTCTATCTGTCTGTCTATCTATCTATCTATCTATCTATCTATCTATCTATCTATCTATCCATCCATCCTATTGGTTCTGTTTCTCTGGAGAACCCTTAGGAATAAATCTTCCAATAAATTCTCTCTTTCTGGTTCTCTTCCCTGAGTGTAGAGTTGTCATCTGTTTCTTCTCTGAATGATCAGTCTATCTGTTTCTACCAGATCTCTCTTCTTCATTTCTTCATTTGCTGCCTCAGACCTGCTAATGAAATCTGCAAATGAAATATGCGTCTTTGTGCTTATCATTTCTGGAGCTCTTTCTTCCTTTGTGTAGGTCTATATTTCTAAGTGGGATCATTTTCTTTTTGCCTGAAGAAATTTCTTTAACATGTATTATAGTTTAGGTTTTTGGCGAATTCATTCAACTTGGTTTCACCATGGGTTTTGAAAGATAATGATGGCCGGGCGCGGTGGCTCAAGCCTGTAATCCCAGCACTTTGGGAGGCCGAGACGGGCGGATCACGAGGTCAGGAGATCAAGACCATCCTGGCTAACACGGTGAAACCCTGTCTCTACTAAAAAAAAAAAAACTACAAAAAACTAGCCGGGCGAGGTGGCGGGCGCCTGTAGTCCCAGCTACTCGGAAGGCTGAGGCAGGAGAATGGCGTAAACCCGGGAGGCGGAGCTTGCAGTGAGCTGAGATCCGGCCACTGCACTCCAGCCTGGGTGACAGAGCGAGACTCCGTCTCAAAAAAAAAAAAAAAAAAAAAAAAGATAATCATGATCTTTGCAGCCAGTTGTGAGATTCATTTTTGAATGCATGTGCCCATTTTAATGAAGTGAGTTTTTATTCCACTGATTTTGTGTCCTCAGTTAGTAGTCAGTCTCCCACTATGGATCTAAAACAGACATGGCTGGGCATGTCAATACATTTTCCTTTGATGGAAGCTTTAGTAGATTTTGCTTCGTTCCTACTGGTCCTTATAAAGAAATAAAATTCTACCTCTTAACAACTATTAAAAGCACTATATAATTGGACTATAATTCCAACCCACAGATGTGTGAGAGTCAGAAAGCATCCTGGAACTGTGTGGCCCAATCCCTGCCTACCTCTGCACATGCAGCTTACATGAAGCTGAGACAATCATGCTAAGAATTAAGTTCACTTGCCACATGTATATAACAGAAGCCCCACTTTATGTACAAAGGTCATGTTCTTTGCCTTAGGTTATTTTTTCATATCAGTGAATATAGATTCAGTGTTTTGGGATAGAGAAGGAATAAAAAGGAAGGAGCTGCACTTAACTTCTTTTTTTAAAATTTGTATTTATTTATTTATTGAGACAGGTTCTCACTTTTGTCACCCAGGCTGGAGTGCAGTGGTGCAATCTTGGCTCACTGCAACCTCTGCCTCCTGGGTTCCAGCAATTCTCCTGCCTCAGCCTCCCGAGTAGCTGAGATTATAGGTGCACACCGCCACGCCCGGCTAATCTTTTGTATTTTAGTAGAGACGGGATTTCACCATGTTGCCCAGGCTGGTCTAGAACTCCTGAGCTCAGGCAATCCGCCTGCCTTGGCCTCCCAAGGTGCTGGGATTACAGGTGTGAGACACCATGCCCGGCTGCACATTAACTTCTAAATGTACAGGAACATGTCCCCTTAGCCTTAGTTGACAAGGTCAAGGGTTTGTCTGTCTTTGTATTCATAGCAACTAGCAGAATTTCCAACACATAGTAAGTATTTAATAAATATTTTCATTGTTAGATGATGAATATCATTAACTATTATCCCTGTTAAGAGACTAATGCTGAATTTGAAAAAAAGAAAATCTACAGAGTGAAAAAACTATTTATATAAGTTATAAATAATTTGGTAAGGGGACAGTGAAAAAACTACTTTTTTGAAATTTAAAACTATGACCATAATGACTATGTCATTGTCTTTCATGAACGATCTCTATGTAAAAACACTGATCTCTGTTTAAAATAAAGGAAATGCAACAGAGCCATCCATGTGACCATCAAAAACCACAAAAGACATGGTAGGAAATACCACTAATGTGTAAGCCTTTTTCAAAAAAAAGAAAACAAAAAAGCAGTATATCTTCTGGGCCTGTTTCAGAAAAAAAGAAAAGAAACATTAAAAGGATGAGTTCATATCCTTTGTAGGGACATGGATGAAGCTGGAAACCATCATTCTGAGCAAATTATCGCAAGGACAGAAAACCAAACACTGCATATTCTTACTCATAGGTGAGAATTGAACAATGAGAACACTTGGACACAGAATGGGGAACATCAGACACTGGGGCCTGTCGTGGGGTGGGGGGAGGGTGGAGGGATAGCATTAGGAGATATATCTAATGTAAATGATGAGTTAATGGGTGCAGCACACCAACATGGCACATGTATACATATGTGACAAACCTGCACGTGGTGCACATGTACCCTAGAACTTAAAGTATAATAATATAATAATAATAATAAAGATTAAAAATAAAAGCAGTAAATACTAACTGGGAGGGAGGGGTGACCTAGGAGTAAGCATGAAGTGATAATATTCAGAACTGGAAGAAATTTTAGGTATCATCACGGCCAGCCTCTTTATTTTACAGATCTTGCTAATTTTCTGCTACTTACTGTGTGGCCTTGAAAAATCGTCTCATGAGCAGGCTAGGTGAAAACACAGAAAGAGCTGCGGGGAAAATAAACCAGGCTGTAGGCCAATTTTCTGCTGCAGTAAGTAGCTATAGTAAGTAGCAGAAAACTAGGCCTACAATCTGGTTTATTTTCCCACAACTCTTTCTATGCTTTCATCTAGCCTGCTCCAAATGTTTTCTTTTCAATATGGGGGATCAAATAAAAATACAGACTTGGGGTGAAGATCTAGAACAAAAGAAAAACAAGAAGGCAACTAATTGTACATACCAATAATTTTTCTTAAAGTAAATTAAAATCAGAATATTAATATTCCTATCAGAACATCCCCCCCCCCAAATTTGAAAGTCTCCCAAGCACCAGAGTTTCTTAGTAGAGAGAGACTTTTTTTTAGTGATAGTTAGTGGCATGAAAACAAATCCTAAACTTTAAACAGATGAGAATTTTGGGGCTAATGACAGGTAATATTAACAGTGTCACAAGAT
The DNA here is from genome assembly GCF_009764315.1 of Trachypithecus francoisi. Lineage (NCBI taxonomy): Eukaryota > Metazoa > Chordata > Mammalia > Primates > Cercopithecidae > Trachypithecus > Trachypithecus francoisi. The sequence continues at coordinate 105,180,136 of NW_022681456.1, forward strand.
CAGGTTCTGATTTCGTAAAGATTGAAAGAGCATAACTTCAGGGAGCTCTTGATACAGTAGAGCCAAATCGGAGTCCTCCTGCAGAGGGCATAGGATGACCAGGCGGTGAGGAGAGCCCACATTGCAGTGCAGTGTGTAATCCTGGGAGAGACCCTCTTTAATCCTACTCTGTTAGAAAACTGGAGAATGCCATGGCACTTTGAGCAGACAGAAAGATTTTCTCCACACAGGAAACTTTCCAGCTCTTTCTACAGTCTCTGCACTGCAAGCTGGTTTAAAGAATGTTAAGCTTTTTCTAAACAAATTATAACTGGAGGTTGAGGAAAGGCTATTGGGAATGCATTTTCTCTGAGTTATGATGAACAGAACAAATCAGGAAAAGAATCATTACGAAGTACTGTGAGCCACTCAATCTTTGAGAATTTGCTTTGATGACATTGTAGGGTGAAAAAAGGCAGCTAAGCTAATTTTTGTTTGGAAAAAAATTGTGTTTACGCTGTTTATCTTAAATGAGAGATATTATGCTTTATGGATTTTTGAAAAAAAAATTAAGAAGGAGTTGTGGCCATGGAAGAGAGATGGAGGTAAGCAGATGCAGCAGGTGGAGTGTGCATGTTGAGGAATGTAGCTCCAGGCAAGAGAGAGGAAATGGAGGCAAAGGACACCTGGGCTTTGGAAATGGACCTGCAGCTTCACATGGGTGGATCAAAGGCTGACCACAGGTTACACAGCCCAAGCATCTGGGACAGAGATGGAAATGCTGCCTTAGGAATGAGAGGTGATTCTGAATTGAGTCCACTGGAGAAATACACATACCATATATCTCCAGCGTGAGTGTTCATGCGCTGGAATCCATGGCATGCATGAAGGTAGATGACAGGTGAGAAGTCATAGTTCTGAATGCTTCAGTACCTCATTCCCCACATAGGGAAAAGGCCACGGAGCCGTATGTTAAGACCTTCTGCAAACAGGCAGCCTTCTTCCAAGTAGGCCCGAGTGCATACTCATGAAGCATATACTAAGCACTGGCGAACAGAGGAAGGACGTCACATCAGTGTGTCCTTGTCTCTATTCCTCCTTCTCCCTCTCAGCCTCCCCTAGCACCGGTACTATTGCCAGGAGACTGAAGTCTAGGAGACAGAAGAGGAGGCCACCAGGAATGGAGAATGGATAGGCTGCGGAGCCAGTGAGAACAGATTCATTTTTCTGTTGTCACACTTGTGAGTAATTTGACTTGGGCAAAGAGTTTTTGTCTTCTTATACGCAAGATGGGACTCACACATTCGCCTTTTCATTGAATTCAAATTTGCTGAAGGCATATTATATGCCAGGGCCTGTAATAGGTTCTAGGAATTGAGGGGTGAAGAAAACAAACATGGTCCCTGCCTTTGTGCTGCTTACAGATAGGAATCAAATAACCAGAACACTGTATAATTACATAACTGTGTGATAGAAAGCAAAGAATGCTATTAGCATTTAATAGGTGAACCTAATCTGGTGGGAAGGGAAGGGAGGTTGTTAGGTAAGACTGTTTTTTTTTGTTTTTTGTTTTTTGTTTTTAACGGAGTTAAAACAGCCTGCTCTGTCGCCAGGCTGGAGTGCAGTGGCACAATTTTGGCTCATTACAACCTCCATCTCCTAGGTTCAAGTGATTCTCCTGCCTCAGCCTCCTGAGTAGCTGGGACTACAGGCACCCGCCACCATGCCTGGCTAATGGGGTTAGAGATGGGGTTTCACCATGTTGGCCAGGATGATCTCAATGGCTTGACCTCGTGATCCACCTGCCTCGGCCTCTCAAAGTGCTGGGATTACAGGTGTGAGCCACTGCGTCCGGCCCAGGTAAGACTTCTCAGTTAAAACCAGTATGGCAGGCTGAGGATTGGAGACACAGAGACCTCTCCGTGCAGGATCGGTCCTTAAGAGCAACAAGCAGCCTGATATGCAAGAGCACCCTGCCGCCTTGAGAGAGGCCTGCAGGGAGGAGGCCAGTCCAGCCACACAGTGGGGACACTGGATCCCCAGACTAGGGAGGTGTGTTCGGAGTTATTGACCTTTCTTCTTCCTCTGTTACCTCTTCATTGTTCTGTGGACAATGCTTAGTGAAGAACTTTGAAGAGATTGAATTGACTGACAAATTTAAGTTGCAGCCATGTTTGTGATTTCTGTTCTTCATTGGCGTGATTTTCAAACCTCTCTGTGTTTATTGTCCTTAATACAAATCAGAGAATCGTGGAGTGCTAGCACTGGGAAAGACAGAAATGAGCTCACCTTAGTTCTTTGTTGTACACAAGTGGGAACTAAGGCCCAGAGAGACTCAATGCCTTGCCCAGTGTTCAGTGGCTATTATGGAATAAAGATGATTTAGAACTGCTAGGCCTCCAGCCTCCTTTCTACTTTCTAATTTACTATTTGCTTTCCCTTAAAGTACCTGATAGAGTCAGGAAATGGGGAGTTTAAACAAACGTGAAGTCAACCTATTGGAAACTACTTCCCATAAAAATCTATCAGAAATGAAGCAACTCTGGCAATAGAGGGTATGCCAGAAGCAAAATGAAACAGGCATATATGTCTCCACAACACTCAAAGTTCAATATTATAAATATTATACTTATTTTTTTCTTAATTAAATACAGCATCAGCTAATTTTTGGCACTTTCCCTATTCTCCTTATGTCTTTGTCTTCGGATGGCATAAGAACCCCTGAGCTAATATAATTCAGGGAAAAAGGGGAGCGGTCTGGTTCTCAGCCCCTGTTGAGGGAGAAGCATTCAAAGGTAGCTGACTAAGCCAGTAGCTCTGCTCCCCTTCCTCCACACACAAACGCATGCACATACACATGCATGCACACACACACATACTCCAGGCAAGCTCAGCGTGGGAAACTCCCCCAGGCTGCCATGATGCCTCAGAAGCACTGTGCAAACAGCTTTGCAACCCTCATCCACTCTCAGGCTTGAGCAATACTGTCTCCAGGTGGCGTCTTACTTCCCTATTCAACCTCACTCCTCAGGTCCAGTGCAGCTTATTCATTTCATTGTGTTGGCTTATTATCTCTAAAACATAAGCATTGTCTGCAGGGCATTCTACTCCTATCTCAAAATTATCTTCACTTAGGCAATACCACCCGCATACATAAAAAGCAATTTACTACCCTAAGAGGTAAGAAGAGCCCAGATACTTGACTCCTTAATAATCTTCTTTCCTTTCTGGGCATGGGGGCTGGAGAGAAAAGAAAGGTAATGTTGATAGTCTCTAGAAAATCTAGAGTTGCTAAAACCAAAACAAAAGAAACTAAAAACTGGCCGGGCGCGGTGGCTCAAGCCTGTAATCCCAGCACTTTGGGAGGCTGAGACGGGCGGATCACGAGGTCAGGAGATCGAGATCATCCAGGCTAACACGGTGAAACCCCATCTCTACTAAAAATACAAAAAACTAGCCGGGCAAGGTGGCGGGCGCCTGTAATCCCAGCTACTCCGGAGCCTGAGGCAGGAGAATGGCCTAAACCCGGGAGGCGGAGCTTGCAGTGAGCTGAGATCTGGCCACTGCACTCCAGCTCGGGCGACAGAGCAAGACTCCGTCTCAAAAAAAAAAAAAAAAAAAAAAAAAAAAAGAAACTAAAAACTAAAAAAGACATTGGTTAAATTTGTCCTCATATGGTCCCATTACCTAAGTACAATTTGGTTTAGACAAGTGTCCCATCCACCTGTTGTTAGATGGTGACTGCTATGGTCTGAATGTTTGGGTCACCCAAAATTCATCTGTTGAAATCTTAGCCCGGTAAGTGATGGTGTTAAGAGGAGAGGCCTTTGGGAGGTGGTTATGTCATGGGGGGTGGCCCAAGGGAGCTTGTTGGCCCCTTTCATCATGTGAGGCCACAGCAAGAAGGCAACGTCTACGAGGAGTGGGCCCCTCACCAGACACCAAATCTGCTGGCACCTTGATCTTGAATTCCCAGCTTCCAGAACTGTGAGAAATAAATTTCACTTGTTTATAAGCCACCCAGTTAATGGCATTTGTGTTACAGCAGTCCAAACAGATGAAGACACTAACTCTTCTCCTGGTGCTTTTAGCTTCTAATTCCTCCTGGTCTCCTTCTCTGGCCTCTTCTGCCTAGAGGCGTCATAATCGTAGATGTTTGAGCTACATAATTGTAGATGCTCCTGTCCTTGGCCCTCTTCTTGGATGACACTAGCACTTATGCAACTTGAATGTCCATGTAAGTAACATGGAATCTCACTAAAATATATATTCTAGCTCAGTAAGTGGGGCCTGAGGTTCTGCATTTACAACCAATCCCCAGGCGACACCGAAGCTGCTGGTCCTATGATCATCCTGGGTTATAAATGCTTACATTTTTCTCTGAGAAAGTTTACCTCGTCTTCATTTTTAAATATATTTGTATGTATTTGGGGGCTGGGCCCTGTGGCTCATACCTATAATCTCAGCACTTTGGGAGGCCGAGGTGGGCGGATCATGAGGTCACAAGATCGAGACCAGCCTGACCAACATGGTGAAACCCCATCTCTACTAAAAATACAAAAATTAGCTGGGCGTGGTGGCACCTGTAATCCCAGCTACTCAGGAGGCTGAGGCAGGAGAATTGCTTGAACCTGGGAAGCGGAGGTTGCAGTGAGCCGAGATAATGCCACTGCACTCCAGCCCGGTGACGGAGTGAGACTCTGTCTCAAAAATAAATAAATAAATAAAATAAAATAAAATGCAAGATTAGCTGGGCGTGGTGGCTCATGCCTGTAATCCCAGCTACTCAAGAGGCCGATGAAGGAGAATTGCTTGAACCTGAGAGGCAGATGTTGCAGTGAGCTGATATCATGCCATTGCACTCCAGCCTGGTCAACAACAGTGAAACTCATATATATATATATATGCATTTGGGTGGTGTTGGGGTGGGGGAGTTCTCCTACATTTTAAACTATTGTCTCTGTGCAGATAGTTTCTATATGTCTGCCTTCAGCTTTGTTTCTTTGTCAAACTTCAGACATGCAAATTCAAACCCTTTCTGGAGATCTCAATGCAGATCCTACCAGCATCTCAACAGGACAAGTATAAAACTTTACTCATCATCTTGTAAACGTCTTCTTTCCTAGTGGATCCCATGTCCACTCAAGATATCATGAAGTGGTAGAATTTCAGAGTTGATGAGGACAGAGGAAGTCTTCTGTCCTCTTTACAGTTGATGAGGACAGAGGGCTTCCTCTATTTACGGAGAAGGAAGCAGAAAATGAGAGCAGTTACATGGCCTTTCCCAAATTACACCATGAGTAGATGGCAGAGCTAGAATCAGAAGTAGGTTATGCCGGACATTTCCCCACTAGAGCAGATTGAATCTTCGTAATTACCTCACTCGAAACTCGTGACTATTCTCCCTTCATCCCCATAGGTAGTTGGACAAAAATTATATCAATATTACCCCTAAAAGTGTCTCTTGAATATATTCAGCAATTTCCATTTCTCTGTCCCTGTTAGTTCATCCCTATCCACTCTTGGGTTAATATTAGAATAATTTTTAAGCCAGTCTCCTCATATCCCCTTCTTCCTTCTCAATCCTGCACAGAAGTCTCTGGGTTTATCTTCTAAAAGAGATACCACTTCTATTTGCTGATTTTCTCCAACCTCATCTCCCACACATTTACCCATTCATCTTAAAATTTGAGGCACACCAGATTATGAAAAGTTCATCACACTTTTCCATCTTTGCTGTTTATTTTTTGTAGTCTTCATAACTGATGAAATATTTTTTAAAATGTTGTGAGCTAACTCAAAGGCTACTTCCTCTGTGAAGTGTTTTCTTTTTTCCAGTAAAAGTTAAAACAGTTAAAAAAAGTTACTCTTGGCCGGGCGCAGTGGCTCATGCCTGTAATCCCAGCACTTTGGGAAGATGAGGTGGGCGGATCACAAGGTCAGGAGTTCGAGACCAGTCTAGCCAACATAGTGAAACCCTGTGTCTACTAAGAATACCAAAAACTAGCTGGGTGTGGTCGTGTGCGCCTGTACCAGCTACTTGGGAGGCTGAGGTAGGAGAATGGCATCGTGAACCTGCTAGGTGGAGGTTGCAGTGAGCCGAGAGTGCGCCATTGCACTCCAGCCTAGGTGACAGTGCGAGACTCCATCTCAAAAAATAATAATAACAAATAAAAAGTAAATAAAAAATAAAAGTTACTGTCATCCCAGAATACTGTTTGACTAAATATCTGGGCACCCTACGGCTCAGTCAAGCTGACACACAAAGCTAATTGTCACAGTATATATGTATATGTGTATATATAAAAATATTCCTATATAAATGTATACATAATGTTTAGATTATAATACATATAATAGCAATCAAATAAAACCTTTCTTCTAGGTCTGGCACAGTGGCTCATGCCTGTAATCCCAGCATTTTGGGAGGCTGAAGCAAGAAGATTGCTTGAGCCCAGCAATTTGAGACCAGACTGGGCAACATAGCAAGACTCCATTTCTACAAAAAATAAAAAAATTAGCCAAGTGTGGTGGCACACAACTGTAGTCCCAGCTACTTTGGGAGGCTGAGGCAGGAGGATTTGATTGAGCCTAGGAGTTTGATGCTGCAGTAAGCTATGATCACACCACTGAACTCCAGTGTGGATGACAGCGTGAGATTCTGTCTTGATATGGTTTGGCTCTGTGTCACCATCCAAATCTCATCTCAAATTGTAATCCCCACGTGTCAAGGGAGGGACCTGGTGGGAAGTGATTGGATCATGAGGGCGGTTTCCCCCATGCTATTCTTGTGATAGTGAGGGAGTTGTCATGAGATCTGATCGTTTAAAAGTGGCACTTCTCCTTTTGCACTTTCTCTCTCTCTCTCCCTCTCTCTCTCCTGTCACCTTGTAAAGACAGTGCCTGCTTCCCCTTTACCTTCCACCATGATTTTAAGTTTCCTGAGGCCATGTGGAACTGTGAGTCAATTAAACCTCTTTTGTTTATAAATTTCCTAGTCTCAGGTAGTATCTTTATACCAGTGTGAAAATGGACTAATGCAGAGAATTGGTACTGGGAGTGGGGCACTGCTAGAAAGATAACCTGAAAATGTGGAAGCAATTTTGGAGCTGGGTAATGAGCAGAACAGTTTGGAGGGGCTCAGAAGAAGACAGGAAGGTGTGGGAAACATTGGAACTTCCTAGAGACTTTTTGAATGGTTTTGACCAAAATGCTGTTAGTGATATGGACAATGAAGTCCAGGCTGAGGTGATCTCAGATGGAGATGAGGAACTTATTGGAAACTGGAGTAAAGGTCACATATGCTATGCTTTAGCAAAGAGACTGGTGGCATTTTGCCCCTGCCCTCGAGATCTGTGGAACTTTGAACTTAAAAAAACATAATTTAGCATATCTGCTTAGAAGAAATTTCTAAGCAGCAAAGCATTCAACAGATAACCTGGCTTTTCTTGAAAGTATTGTCACATGCATTCATAAAGAGATGGTTTGGCCGGACGCGGTGGCTCACACCTGTAATCCCAGCACTTTGGGAGGTCGAAGTGTATGGATCACAGGGTCAGGGGTTTGAGACCAGCCTGGCCAATATGGTGAAACCCCATCTTTACTAAAAATACAAAAAAATTAGCTGGGCATGGTGGCACATGCCTGTAATCCCAGCTCTAGGGAGGCCAAGGCAGGAGAATTGCTTGAATCCGGGAGGCAGAGGTTGCAGTGAGCCGAGATCGCACCACTGCACTCCAGCATGGGTGACAGAGTGAGACTCCATCTCAAAAAAAAAAAAAAGAGATGGTTTGAAATTGGAATTTATTTTTAAAAGGGAAATAGAGCATAAAGGAAAATTTGTAGCCTGACCATGTGGTAGAAAAGAAAACCCATTTTCTGGGGAGGAATTCAAGCTGCAGAAATTTGCGTAAGTAACAAGAAGTCAAATGTTAACAGCCAAGAGAATGGGGAAAAAGTCTCCAGGCCAGTCCATGTCAGAGATCTTCATGGCAGCCCCTCCCATCACAGGCCTGGAGGCCTGGGAGGGAAAAATAGTTTTGTGAGCTGGGCCCAGGGCCTGGCTACTCTGTGCAGGCCCAGGGCTTGGTGCCTTGCATCCCAGCCACTGCAGCTCCAGCTGCAGCTAAAAGAGGCCAAGGTATAGCTCAGGCTGTAGCTTCAAAGGGTGTAAGCCCCAAGCCTTGGTGGCTTCCATGTGGTGTTGGGCCTGTGGGTACACAGAAGACAAGAACTGAGCTTTGGGAGCCTCTGCCTAGATTTCAGAGGATGTATGAAAAGGCCTGGATGTCCCAGCAGAAGTCTGCTGCAGGATCAGAGCCCTCATGGAGAATCTCTCCTAGGCAATGCAGTCAGGAAATGTGTGGTTGGAGCCCTCTCAGAGTCCCCACTGGGGCACTGCTTAAGTGGAGCTGTGAGAAGAGGGCCACTGTCCTCCAGCCCCCAGGATGGTAGATACACCAAAAGCTTGCACCGTGTGCTTGGAAAAGTTGCAGGCACTCAATACCAAAACATGAAAGTAGCTCTGAAGGCTGTACCTTGCAGAACCTCAGAGGTGGAGCTCCCCAAGGCCTTTAGAGATTACTCCTTGCATCAGCATGCCCTGGAAGTAAGACATGGAGTCAAAGAAGATTATTTTGGAGCTTTAAGATTTAATGAGTGCCTTGCTGGGCTTTGGACTTGCATGGGGCCTCTGGCCCCTTTGCTTTGGCCAATTTCTCCCTTTGGGGATAGGAACATTTACCCAATGTCTGTGCCCCCCATTGTATTTTGGAAGCATCAAACTTGCTTTTCATTTTACAGGCTCATAAGCAGAAGGGACTTGCCTTGTCTCAGACAAGACTTTGGACTTGGACTTTTGAGTTAACGCTGGAATGAGTTAAGACTTTGGGGGACTGTTGGGGAGGCATGATTGGTTTTGAAATGTGAAAAGGACAGGAGATTTGGGAAGGACCAAGGGTGGAATAATATGGTTTGGCTTTATGTCCCCACTCAAATCTCATATCAAATTGTAATCCCCATGGATCAAGGGAGGCACTGGTGGGAGGTGATTGGATCATGGGGGCAGTTTCCCCATGCTGTTCTTGTGATAGTGAAGGAGTTGTTATGAGAACTGATGGCTTAAAAGTGGTACTTCTCCCTTTGCTCTTTCTTTGTCTCTCCTGCCTCCTTGTAAAGAAAGTGCCTACTTCCCCTTTGCCTTTTGCCATGATTGTAAGTTTTCTGAAGCCCTACCAGCCATGTGGAACTGTGTCAGTTAAATCTCTTTTGTTTATAAATTACTCAGCCTCAGACAGTATCTTTAGAGCAGTGTGAAAGCAGACTGATACATGTCTCAAAAGCAAAATAAACCCTTTTTTTCTTGTTGAATACCACCAGATTCTCCAATTTGACTCTCAAGTAAACCACTCAAATTGCTATATTGCTATTGCAATATGACCTTATCTCTCTTGCCAGGACCTCTGACACCAAATAAATTTAGAAGATTTAGAGAAAACATAGTGGATAAACTCTTTACAGGGTCCTGTCTAAGCAAATACTCCTGGAGGGTTTGCATCTGCCATGTGGTAAATGGAGCTTCCAATGGAAGACTGGGCAAGTTCTTAGAAACCTATTTTATGGGAACCAATTTGTTCTTATTTAACCATCATAATACACCATAAGTGACTTGTCTTGATAATTTCCTCTTTTTTCTAAAAAAAAAAAGTGTATCTATTTAAAGTGTGAAACATGATGTTTTGATATACAGAGTGCAAGTATTACTTATTGGTAAGCAAATTAACATATATATCACCTTCCAGAGTTACCTTTGTGTGTGTGTGTGTGTGTGTGGTCAGATCACCTAAAACCTACCCCCTTAGCAAATTTTCAACATGTAATACAATATTATTAACTATAGTCCTCCTGCAGGGCATTAGATCTCTAGACTTATTCTCCTATATAACTGCAAGTTCGTACCCTTTGCCCTATGGCTCCCTATCCTCCCACTCCTTCAGCCCTGGTAACCACTGTTCTAGTCTTTGTTCCTATGTATTTGACTTAAAAATTCCACATATAAGTGAGAACATGTAGTATTTTTTTTTCTGTGGCTGGCTTATTTCACTTAGCATATGTTCTCCAGGGTTATCCATGTTGTCACAAATGGCAGTATCTCCTTTTTTAAGGCTGAATAATGTGTATATACATGTGTGTGTGTATATATACACACAATTTCTTTATTCATCCATCCATTAGTGGTCACTGAGGTTGAATCTTGGCTATTGCAAATAATTCTTCAATGAACATGGAGTGCAGATATCTCTACAAGATGCTGATTCCATTTCCTTTGGGTATCTATTCAGCACAGGGACTGCTGAGTTGTATGATAGTTTTAATTTTTTGAGAAACTGCTCCACTGTTTTCTACAATAGCTATACTGATTTACATTCCCACCAACAGTATACAAAGGTTCCCTTTTCTCCAGATCCTTGCCAACACTTGCTATCTCTTATCTTTTTGATAATAGCAGGTGTAGCCTAACAGGTGTGAGGTGGTATCATTGTGGCTTTGATGTGCATTTCCCTGCTGATTGGTGATGCTGAGCACTTTTTCATATACCTATTGGCTGTTTTTATGTCTTCTTTGGAAAAATATCTATTCATATCCTTTGCCCTTTAAAAAAATTTTTTTTTTGGCAGTAGTGCGATCTCAGCTCACTGCAACCTCCACCTCCTGGATTCAAGCAGTTCTCCTGCCCCAGCCTCCCAAGTAGCTGTCATTACAGGTGTGTGCCACCACACCCAGCTAATGTTTAGTGTTTTTAGTAGAGACGGGGTTTCACGGTGTTGGTCAGGACGGTCTCAGTCTCCTGACCTTGTGATCCTCCCACCTCAGCCTCCCAAAGTGCTGGGATTACAGGTGTGAGCCACTGTGCTCAGCCTCTTTGACAATTTTTAATTGGATTATTTGTTTTCTGTTAAGTTCTGTGAGTTTCTTATATAGTTTGGATATTAAACCCTTACCAGATAATGGTTTGCAAATATTTTCTCCCAATCTGCAGTCCACCTTTTCATTTTGGTGATTGTTTCCTTTGTTGTGCAGGAGCTTTTGGGTTTGATGTAGTCCCGCTTGTTCATTTTTGCTTTTGTTGCTTGAGCTTTTGGTGTGATATCTAGTCTTTACACTCCTGCTTATCAGAAAGAATGATGATCCCTAGATAAAACAGGAAACATACAACAACAAAAAAAGAGTTGAGGATGGTAAATTTGTTTTTGTATATATAATCATGATCTTAATTACTAGCTTTAGTTTGGGTCTTTGTCTTTTTGGTTAGAGCCTTTTTTTTTTTTTTTTTTGAGAAGCTTCTAGAAATATTCATTTAACTTTACAAGGTACTTGACAATGGATTATTTTTGTTTAATGTCCTGAATTTTAAAAATACATATCTCTAGGTTATAAAGCTGTATTACATTTGGAGGACAATATGTAAAAGAAAGCACCATTAGATCCAATGGTTATTCCTCACTACTATTTGGGAAATAGACTAAACCAAGTTTGTGTCTATTCACAGAAGGACATCTTACCTATGAATTTAATTTTAATTTGGGAAGAATTAAGGGTAATTCAGTTCAGATTTTAAACATTTGTTTATGTTTAAAACATCTTCTTCCTGCATTATATTAGATCTGAGAAGATTGGTCAAGTGAGTACTTGGAAGGGGTTACTAACTTGCAGCCAGGAAAAGGCCTATATATTACAAATCTGTTGCTTAGAAACAGAAAGCTGGACTCTGGAGGCCTCCCAGGCTTCTCAGACCTCTCTCACTGAAGCCTGATGTGGGTTATGTGGCCCAGATTACTCCTCTTCATTTCTGCATGGCCTGCCCACACTTCCTTTGCCTTTACTCCAAGGCCATCTTTTAAGAGAGGCCTTCTCAAGCTACCTGTATAAAATCACAAACACTTCCTATCCCTCTTTGCTGCTTTTATTTTTTGCCTTAATTCTTATCACAATTAAAGATACTAATTTTTTGCTTCTTTGTTCATCATATGTCTTCCTCTTTAGGATACGAACTCCACGTGGGCAGGGATTTGGTTTTTGTGGTTCACTGCTGTATCTCCAGTGTCTACTACACAGTAGGCATTCAATAAATATGACTCAGTGAAAACCTGTTTACTCTAATTCACCTCCTCATCAGAGTCTTTCTGGATTTACCCAGTTATCACCTGTGTATGTTTCTGCAGAACTCTGCCCTCAACAAAGTTAACCTCGATTTTGACCTGACATTAAAGCCCACCTCTTCCCTCTTTATTATTTCAGATGTTTTAGAGATAAGTATTTTAACAAAGTATGATCCTGCATATGCACTCTGAAACTCAATTATATACATACAAGTTATGGAAGATTTCCAGTAGAAAATGTGAAAAACTGGATTTTAATGAACTGTCAGTTCAATGATTCAGTAAGATGAAGTTCCAAAAAACCCAGCCAACCAAACCAGTTTAGTTTGAGCCTGATTCCTACCAATGAGCCAGGTTCCTAACTTAAAGAGAGTTTTCAAACTATACTTCAAGGTTACAGTAACCAAAACAGCATGGTACTGGTACCAAAATAGAGATATAGACCAAGGGAACAGAACAGAGGCCTCGGAAATAACACCACACATCTACAACCATCTGATCTTTGACAAACCTGACAAAAACAAGAAATGGGGAAAGGATTCCCTATTTAATAAATGGTGCTGGGAAAACTGGCCAGCCATATGTAGAAAGTTGAAACTGGATCCCTTCCTTACACCTTATACAAAAATTAATTCAAGATGGATTAAAGACTTAAATGTTAGACCTAAAACCATAAAAACTCTAGAAGAAAACCTAGGCAATACCATTCAGGACATAGGCATGGGCAAGGACTTCATGACTAAAACACCAAAAGCAATGGCAACAAAAGCCAAAACTGACAAATGTGATCTAATTAAACTAAAGAGCTTCTGCACAGCAAAAGAAACTACCATCAGAGTAAACAGGCAACCTACAGAATGGGAGAAAATTTTTACAATCTACTTATCTGACAAAGGGCTAATATCCAGAATCTACAAAGAACTTAAACAAATTTACAAGAAAAAAGCAACCTCATCAAAAAGTGGGAAAAGGATATGAACAGACACTTCTCAAAAGAAGACATTTATGTAGCCAACAGACATATGAAAAAATGTTCATCATCACTGGTCATCAGAGAAATGCAAAGCAAAACCACAATGAGATACCATCTCACACCAGTTAGAATGGCAATCATTAAAAAGTCAGGAAACAACAGGTGCTGGAGAGGATGTGGAGAAATAGGAAAGCTTTTACACTGTTGGTGGGCGTGTAAACTAGTTCAACCATTGTGGAAGACAGTGTGGCGATTCCTCAATGATCTAGAACTAGAAATACCATTTGATCCAGCAATCCCATTATTGGGTATATATCCAAAGGATTATAAATCATGCTACTATAAAGACACATGCACATGTATGTTTATTGTGGCACTATTCACAATAGCAAAGACTTGGAACCAACCCAAATGTCCATCAATGATAGACTGGATTAAGGAAATGTAGCATGTATACACCACGGAACACTATGCAGCCATAAAAAAGGATGAGTTTATGTCCTTTGCAGGAACATGGGTGAAGCTGGAAACCATCATTCTCAGGAAACTATCACAAGGACAGAAAACCAAACACCACATGTTCTCACTTGTGGGTGGGAATTGAACAATGAGAACACTTGGACACAGGGTGGGGAACATCACACACCGGGGCCTGTTGTAGGGTGTGGGGCTGGCGGAGGGATAGCATTAGGAGAAATACCTAATGTAAATGACGAGTTAATGGGTGCAGCACACCAACATGGCACATGTACACCTAAGTAACAAACCTGCACGTTGTGCACATGTACCCTAGAACTTAAGGTATAATTAAGAAAAAAAAAAGTTTTGTTATCAGACCTGGCTGCCACATTCAAGATTGGTGTAGAGTGTGTGCAGGAGAGAGGAGATTGAAGACTGCACTATTTGCAAGAATTGGCAATATGTAGCCTGGGAAAGAGAAGACTGGGCGGCATCATAGATGTCCCCAAATACCTGAAGTGCTGTCCTATCGATGGGAAATTGTTTCTTCTATGTGGCCTTAAAGTTGAAATTACAAGGAAATCTACTTTGGCTCAATAAAAAGGGGACCTTTTTAGCTTGTCGAGGTGGGCTGGGATGGTGTGGCCCTTGAAGGGTTCAGATGTAGGCTGGCGTTGGTGGGTGATGTAGGAACAGTTTGTGGCTCTGCCCAATGACTGTCAGAGCGCTTTGCCTGGTGAGCCCCTCTCTCGGCTGAGTGAGTTGTTCCTGGTGTACATGCCACATTCCTCCCTGTCTTCCCTGCCTCCCTTTGTGTGGTGACTGTTGCTCATTGTTTCTAGTTTAAAGTGCCTATGATTTGCTTTATGCTTACAAATATTTTGTTACCAAGTATTCCAATTTGTTTATTCGATCTTCACACTTCCAGCATTGCAGCAGACTTGCAAATACTGACTTTGCATACACGGAATTTGTATTGTCCACTTTCTACACTTCCTTCAATCTGGACCATGTCAGACCCTCTATCACCTTGGACACAAACATGGCAGATACAAGAGAGTGGTGGATATAGAACATGTAGTCAAGTATAATGCTGGGAAAACAGGATTCCAACATACTGGATGATGAGATTTGGATGGCTAAATCTGGTGCAGAGAAGAGCACTTCTTCCAAATCCAAGTCATTCTCACAGGGAACACTGCAAAAACACTCTACAAAAAGGAAGCCCATCTGAATACATATTCTATTCTCCATGTTTTCATTCTTTTTCCTTGCTCCTGTGCCAACCCCTTGCCCACCACCACAAAGAACAGATTATCTGTGACTAGTCACTGAGAGACCCACAGCATCATTTCCACCACCCTTTAAGGCTGTGGATAAGTGGTAAACACCTGGATTATCTTTGATTCTTATTGTCTGCTTAGGATATCTATAACCTGCTTGGTTCATTTCCTGGCTCAAAGAAGGTGCTCAATTAAAATTTGTTACATGCATCTGGCCTGGACTACTACATGCCCCTCAAGTAGTCTTTCTGGCCTCTAGTCTTGACCCTTTAGTCAGTTCTTCACATATCCAGTCAGAATTATCTTCCTAACATGCTAATCATTTAATTTCCACGCTTAAAATTCGCCTGTGGCTCTCAGGATAAAGTCCAAACTCCTTACCATGGCAACCAAGGCCCCTTATGATCAGATGCCTACCTACCATCTCTCTTCGACCTCCCTGGCTCTTCAGTGTCTGGCTATAGCTCCACCAGACAGCTCTTTTGGTTTATATCACCTTCTCCAGGATCTTCCAACACACTGGGCTGGGGTAAGCATCTCCTCATGTGTTTGTCTCCATCATACCCTATCCTTGCCCCTATAGTGGTTCTTCTTTTTTTTTTTTTTGAGACGGAGTCTCGCTCTGTCGCCGGGACTGGAGTGCAGTGGCCAGATCTCAGCTCACTGCAAGCTCCGCCTCCCAGGAAGTGAATATTTCCTGGAGGAAAAGTGAGACTTTTTTTCAGAGCAAGACTCTCTTTCTCTCTCTATATATATAGATGGGAAATTGTTTCTTCTATGTGGCCTTAAAGAAAGTTGAAATTACGAGGAAATTTACTTTGGCTCAATAAATACTACTTTGGCTAAATATACATATAGAGAGAGTCTCCCTCTTGTCGCCCAGGTTGGAATGCAGTGGCGTGATCTTGGCTTACTCCAACCTCCGCTTCCCAGGTTCAAGTGGTTCTCCTGCCTCAGCCTCCTGAGTAGCTGGGACTACAGGCGCCCACCACCACGCCTGGCTATTTTTTTTTTCACTTTTAGTAGAGACGGGCGTTTGCCACGTTGGCGAGGCTGGTCTCAAACTCCTGACCTCAAATCATCTGCCTACCTTGGTCTCCCAAAGTGCTGGGATTATAGGCGTGAGCCACCGTGCCTGGCCTCCACGTGTAATTTCTAAGTAAACGTTTAACTTCTTATAAAAATATTCCTATAAAAATGAGTTTATGGCCGGGCGCGGTGGCTCAAGCCTGTAATCCCAGCACTTTGGGAGGCCGAGACGGGCGGATCACGAGGTCAGGAGATCGAGACCATCCTGGCTAACACAGTGAAACCCCGTCTCTACTAAAAAAATACAAAAAATTAGCCGGGCGAGATGGCGGGCGCCTGTAGTCCCAGCTACTCGGGAGGCTGAGGCGAGAGAATGGCGTAAACCCGGGAGGCGGAGCTTGCAGTGAGCTGAGATCCGGCCACTGCACTCCAGCCTGGGCGACAGAGTGAGACTCCGTCTCAAAAAAAAAAAAAAAAAAAAAAAAAAAAAACAAAAACAAAAACAAAAACAAAAAATGAGTTTATATACTTCCACATTAAGAAGTGGTTAAAATGCAGAAACTGGGCACTGTAAAGCTCATGCGTCTCTCCCATGGAATATAGAAAAGTGCCTTGCAGTCTGAAACACCTAGGTTAAAATGCTGTGTCAGTTACTTAGGGGTTGTGATTTAGGAGCAGTTCCTTGGATGGCTGTGAATGTTAAAAGTGTGCCAAGTACCCCATATTGCATTTGGCATATGGTAGGGGCTGAAATGTTAGTTCTCTTCCTCTCTTATGGTTTTAGGGAAATCTGGGAATGCAGAGGTTCATTAAGCTATCATTTCTTCTTTCACTTTTGAAATAAAAGGCATATTAGTTTCTTAATTCAGTTTTACTTTAATAAGCCACCTTTTGAGCAACAGATGACTGTTTAAGTATATATGAAAAATGTAATTATGTGCAGTCATATGTGCCCCTATTGTCTCCAGTATCTTTTAAAGGAAGTAAAATTGTATTTTAAAATATAAAGGATGTAAGAAACAAACTGACAACTGTAATGTCCCAATGAATCCTGAAAATTTATTATTTGGGAGAATATCCAATATTGATTCTTTGTTTTACAGCTCATAATGATCAGAAAATATACATTTGAAATGAAAGTCAAAGAAAAGAATAATTACATATAATACATATTACAGATTTATTTGTACATAAGCAAAGCAGTACTAAACGCATATTTATGTGCTCACAATTAGTGAACATGGCAATTTTCTGTTTAAAGCTGCAGCAACTCAAATCCCCCCAGGGTCAATAAAGAAAAACATATTGAGAAATACATTTAGGGCTATCACCACGCCTGGCTGTAAATCTATTTTTTAATCTTTCCCCTCCCCCCTTATATATGTATATACTTTATTGCCTTTATATTTCTGCTGGTTTAATATAATTAGTATACTAAATAGTTTTCTGCATTTATTTGGTTTCTAAAAATATATAAAATGCATTGAAAAGAGCTCCCGCAGCTTTTAGGCAGTCACTGTCCTGGCATCGAAAGCTTATTCTGGAGATGTAAAGCAGCAA
Source organism: Trachypithecus francoisi (assembly GCF_009764315.1). Taxonomy (NCBI): domain Eukaryota; kingdom Metazoa; phylum Chordata; class Mammalia; order Primates; family Cercopithecidae; genus Trachypithecus; species Trachypithecus francoisi. The sequence goes on from NW_022681456.1 coordinate 105,197,577, forward strand.
TACTGAATAAATAGTGATTGTTTTGTCTTCTTGATACAGCTGATGGCCTTCACCCCAAACTTAAAAATACTGTAGCAAATAGTATAAACACGCAACTTAAAAAAAAAAAAAACATAATATAAAAGTAACACTTATGAGCTAATTTTAACACAATATAAACCAATAAAGACAACTTTAGGTAGAACAGGGATGTGAACACAGCACGGGTATATAAATTAAGGCCCAATTTATCAAAGGCAATGCACAACAGGAACTGTCCATCTGCCCACGCACTTTGCATGCCTGAAATCGGAAGTTTTTGTCTTTTCTGTGTTATTTCCTCAATCCATTACAGTTCTGTGTTGGGAGATGTTCACAGAAATGGCTTCAAATGAACAGTTTGTTTCTCTAAAGACCATTTTGCTCTTATTCACAGAGAAAATTTTCCTTTAATGCAAGTGTAAATTACATTTCTGCTGTGGAAGCAAGCGCTTACATGTTCTCGTTATATACTGCTATACTTCACATTTCACACCAGAAATTCTATTTTTTTACTGCATTTATATAGTTTTTACTCTATCAGTCTTGCTGTAGCTCTTGTTTATGACTAATTTGAACTAAAGGAATTGATGGTTAGCTCATTGATGACTGGGAGAATTAAATAGGTAACTCCTATTAATACCAACTAAAGTCTCATATTATAAAAAAGTCCCTGTGCATCAAGACAAAAAAAAAAAAACACAAATGTTATCAAACCAAAATATCTCAGAAGGACAACAAAAGGACTATGGACACTATGTCTACGGGTGACACACTATGGGCCATTCTCTGAGGATGACAGACACTCAAAAGGTCAAATATACCAACGCTATTCCAAATTATTTCTTGGCAAGATAAAAAGATCTTTAAATGTATTTAATACTTATAGAAAATCACAATAAGTTGCAATATTTTTTTAAAAAAAAAAACACAAAATATTGTAATCTAATTTAGTATTTAGAACCTGAATATTCCCCCCAGATGAAAATTTTATATTTGGCATTTTTGTATACCATTGCCCACTCCCCTCCGAAATGTGTCCAAGATGTGGCACTTATCTAACTCATTTGTATTTGCAATAGATAAAAATGATCACAAATATACTAAAGTATCTTCAGATGTTCCTAAGAAAACGAGTTTTTTCCCTCTGATTATTAGAAAATATTCCTTAGATATGTGCTTCCAGAAGTAATATAATTAAAAAGTACAGTTTCTCAATGTATTCATCATATTCACATTTCTATACTTTCCTCATCTAGGAAATTTTTAAAAATCTGTAATCAGGTCTATGAAGATTATTTGGCAGCTTGGAAATTCTGATGAAGTTGTCAGAGACGTTAACTGTGACACTATGCTGGGAACCCAAGACTACTGCAAGTTGCTAGGATGCTGCTTGTCCTTCTTTAAAGTTATTAGGTTAATTCTGATAACAATTTATAGTAAGTTGGATATTGACAGTGTTTTTCATGGTATGCTAAGGCATCTCTGAAACTTCTAATTGCAAAGTTTAATACTGCCTCCAGTTTAACATTTTGACTTAAATAAAATGTGATCAATTTATAAAATGTTTTTCTTTGTGAATAAGATCTTGATTTCTCTGAACAACAAAATGACTTTATACAGAATGAGTTATTTAGAAATAAGGCATATATTGGGCATATGTAAATCACTACTGTCACAAAAGCTATAAATTATTTTTTAATCATTCTAATTTTAAATATAGGTAGATAGAAAATAATTATTATAAATTGTAAGCAAATGTGTACAGGTTGTGGTTATTTAGGTAAAAATCATTTACTTCAGTTATTTGCAAAGTAACATAATGGCAAGATCACTTTGCTAACTCCAAGAACCCAAAGAAAATCATATCTTCAGTTGAGGTCTGCCACTTAGCTGCACTAGAAAAGGCAACTCTACATTATTACTTTCAGTTCTCTTGAAGCTTCTATACAGTCTCATAGCCATTCTTAAAATTTTTCATAGGAAACCTAAGTAGAGCAGCATTGTCAGCATTCATTAAACCAAAGTAAGTCAAATGTGTTAAAACATCCAAAGTTGCCTTCATGCATAAGACATATCTCTATTGTTACCACGGCATTACCATATGAATTCACTTTTATTTTGTTGCATGTAAATAATAGAGGATATAATTTCTTCAGAATTAAAACTACTTTAAATTTCAGATTAAAGTCTTAATTATACTGTACCAAATGTAACCAGAGGGAATGTAAAAATGGCTAAGTGGTGTCTGACTGAATCTGTCTAAATATTACTTGTAAATCTTAGTTAAGTCACTACTCATGAAAAAGGTGTTGACTCATTTTTGGCTTTACAAATAAAAAAACATATGTACAAATGGAGATTAATGTCTTGTAAAAGTCAAGCCTAAAAATAAAAACATACGCTGAATTTGACTTTATTTTCTTGCTAAAAAGTACCTAGGGTTTAATCTCCTTTCCATCTAAGTGACTGGAAGAAAACACAAGGGTCCATAATACACAGAGTAAATGATGTGCGATCAATACCATACCCATGGTGTGTACACCAACAGATCATACACATGAAGCAATGTTCCTGAAGTAGACCAACCCTGCCCTCAGATACCTATAACTTATATGTTAGATCAATTCTGAAGATCTGTGAGTGTAAATGATAAGACAGGGCAGAAACAAAACACATGATGTATCAGGAAACCCCATGCCTGTTTGGATATATACTTAACAATTACATTTTTGTTCAACAGTGTCTGAAACACTGCAAATGTTTTAGACATACAATTTACCTCATGAAAAATATCTTTTATGCTATGTGGCCACAAATATATTTGGAAATATTGTAAAGGAAAGACTAAATTCCAGATTTAAAAAACCCCTGAATTCTTTCACCTAATTAAGCACTGGCTAGGACAGTTTCACAAAACAAATGCAAGCGGCTTCCTCTGGAGTTAGTTTTGATGGTGGAGCACCCTAGGACACTTGTGTAGTGTAAATCAGCAATGCATGGATGGAGTCTGGCAACATGCACACAGTCATAATCACACAATATATAATGTAAGTCGGTCACAGGACAAGTCAATAAAAATATTAAAACATCAACATTCACACATTAATTGATTACATGAAATAAATTAAACTAAGCCAGTCACAAATTTCTCTTCACTCTAAGTCACGGTTTATTTATGTATACACACTATATAATACTTTCCTAAAGCTCTCAAAATACTACAAATAAAAACGAAGGCTTTGCATTACAGCTGCTGGACAAAAATACCAACACTGTTGATGTGTGAAAACACAGTTTCTTTGTTCTTTAGCATCAGTGCACAGGGTATGGCTCCAAGTGGTATGCAATTTAGGAGAGAAAAAACATATAGCGGCTTGTGGAATAGATCCTCTGTTCATCATTGGCACAAATCAGAAAGCAAGTTTACTGTCCTTGGTACCTCTTTTGGGTCTCCCCCCTAAAGACAGATAATGTCATACATATATGCCTTCAGGATTAAAACCAGATGAGACAGGATTCTGCAGAATGCGGAGATTACTGGGGAGCTGCCGAGATGAACCAGGTCGCTTCAGGGACCCAGACTGGAATGGTGCCTCTAAACAGGAAACAAAGAAAGCCACCTGATGAACTAGTCAACTTGGAGTACTCAGCAATATAATAAATTAGACTGCTTCCTGCCCCGAAAGAGAAAACTGCATAGAGCAATAATTGCAACCCCCTGTGTGCCCTGGACTGGGGGAGAAGAGGCTAAAACCTTCTCAGGTCTCTTTGACAAAACTAGTTTTTGGTGATTTGAACAGTGAATGATCTTTACAAAAGGCAAATATTTTGCTTCTTTTTTTGGTTGCTCACACCATATGCATACACAGATTTGGAATTGTCTTTTAAATATCACTACAAATAAATAATAATTTTTAGAAGAAAAAGAAGGAAAAAGGGGCATAAGGAACAGAGCCAAAAATCAAATGAACAGACTATGACTCATATACTTCAGAAAAAAATTTTAATAAAGAAGCAGTTTAGGCCGGGCGCGGTGGCTCAAGCCTGTAATCCCAGCACTTTGGGAGGCCGAGACGGGCGGATCACGAGGTCAGGAGATCGAGACCATCCTGGCTAACACAGTGAAACCCCGTCTCTACTAAAAATACAAAAAAACTAGCCGGGCGAGGTGGCGGGCGCCTGTAGTCCCAGCTACTCGGGAGGCTGAGGCAGGAGAATGGCGTAAACCCGGGAGGCGGAGCTTGCAGTGAGCTGAGATCCGGCCACTGCACTCCAGTCCGGGCGACAGAGCGAGACTCCGCCTCAAAAAAAAAAAAAAAAAAGAAGCAGTTTAAAACTAATGATATGACATTTGGTGATTACATGCTCACCTAAGTAAATAAATAACCTAAATGTTACTGGTTTTCCTCTAGAAATGGGAAATAAGTTTAAAAAAAAAAAAAGAATTTTTAAGTGTCCCACTTAAAAATTAGCTATGAATGTGAGGGTAATATTTTAACTGAATACAAGTAGTTTATTCAAAATTAAGCAGATGGCCAGGCATGCTGGTTCACGCCTGTCATCCCAGCACTTTGGGAAGCTGAGGCAGGCAGATCACTTGAGCTCAGGAGTTCGAGACCAGTCTGGGCAACATGGTGAAACTTCATCTCTACAAAAAAATACAAAAAAAAGAAAAGCAGCCAGGTGTGGTGGCATGCACCTGTAGCCCCAGCTACCCAGGAGGCTGAGGTAGGAGGATCACCTGAGCCCAGGAGGTCAAAGCTGCAGTAAGCTGTAGTTATACCACTGGCGTTCCAGCCTGGGTGACACAGTGGGACACTGTCTCAAAAAGCAAAAACAGAAAAAGTTAAGCAGTGAGAATAAAGGGAAAATAAACCATATTTCTCAACATCTTACCCCTTTCAATGTCTGCATGTGAGGCCTCTATTTCAATGGGCTCCGCTGGCAAAACGGTAACTTTTGTCCCCGTCTGCTGGATAAACTGCTGGAGATTGACTTGCCGCAACTCCTTAGTCAACTGCTCCAGTTCCTGTTCTTTGTCCTAGATGGAAATTATTACTTTTTAAATTTGAGGATTCACTACTGGACCGTGCAAGACATCTTAGTGACAATCCTTCTACTACAGGGGTTAAATGTGGGGTATCTGCTTTCATAAAAGGACATGTAACAAATCTGGTTTATATTGACATGATGGGCTAAAGAGGTCACTTCCACTCTGTGGTGTAGGCCAAGATATAAGCCAAGAGAAAACAATAGTTTCATCAGTCTGTCCTCTTAAATGCGATGCTTTCCTCTGGAAAACCATTATGCACTCTTATGAAATAAATATGTCTATAAACTTTCATTAAAAAACAAAAACAAAAATGCGTTTCTCAGCCTGTAAACTCATTGGTGGAAAATAAAAAGAAAAAAACCCCACAGGTTTTTACCCATCTCTGTGTTATAGCAATCTTGCTAAGTTGGTCACAAATTTACATACTAACCACTTCACATTAACATATGACTACAAAGTTAACTGTAATTTGGTCCATGGATTTAGAGTTCTTGTTTTTTGTAAGCTGTTTCAATTTTCATGTGATACATTACTGAGATTTATCTTACAGCATAAGGAAAGCAAGATTCCCACAAGATTCTCACGATGGAATTCTTAAATCCTTGACAAAGATTAGAGAACTGGAAATAGAGTTGAGGGGGCGGAGCAAGATGGCCGAATAGGAACAGCTCCAGTCTTCAACTCCCAGCGCAAGCGACACAGAACACCGGTGATTTCTGCATTTTCAACTGAGGTACTGGGGTCATCTCTCTAGGGAGTGCCGGACAATCGGTGCTGGTCAGCTGCTGCAGCCTGACCAGCGTGAGCTGAAGCAGGGCGAGGCATTGCCTCACCTGGAAGCGCAAGGGGGAAGAAAATCCCTTTTCCTAGCGAGGGGAACTGAGACACACAACATCTGGAAAATCGGGTAACTCCCACCCCAATACTGCGCTTTAAGGAAACAGGCACACAGGAGAATATATCCCATACCTGGCCGGGAGGGTCCCACGCCCACGGAGCCTCCCTCACTGCTAACACAGCCGTCTGCGGCGATCTATCCGCAAGGCAGCAGCGAGGCTGGGGGAGGGGCGCCCGCCATTGCTGAGGCTTAAGTAGGTAAACAAAGCCGCTGGGAAGCCCGAACTGGGTGGAGCTCACAGCAGCTCAAGGAAGCCTGCCTGTTTCTGTAGACTCTACCGCTGCGGACAGCGCACAGCTGCAGTCCATTAGGGGAAAGAGCGGGGCCGTGGCAGACGCGAACGACTCTGTCTGTCAGCTTTGGGGAGAGCCGTGGATCTCCTAACGCGGAGGTTGAGATCTGAGAACGGACAGACTGCCTGCTCAGGTGGGTCCCTGACCCCTGAGTAGCCTAGCTGGGAGACATCCCCCACTAGGGGCAGTCTGACACCCCACACCTCACAGGGTGGAGTCACCCTGAGAGGAAACTTCCAAAGAAAGAAGCAGACAGGTACAATCGCTGTTCAGCAATATTCTATCTTCGGCAACCTCTGCTGCTGACACCCAGGCAAACAGGGTCTGGAGTGGACCTCAAGCAATCTCCAACAGACCAACAGACAGTCCTTCTGACTGTCAGAAGGAAAACTATCAAACAGGAAGGACACCTATACCAAAACCCCATCAGTACGTCACCATCATCAAAGACCAGAGACAGATAAAACCACAAAGATGGGGAAGAAGCAGGGCAGAAAAGCTGGAAATTCAAAAAATAAGAGCGCATCTCCTCCTGCAAAGGAGCGCAGCCCATCGCCAGCAACGGATCAAAGCTGGTCAGAGAATGACTTTGACGAGATGAGAGAAGAAGGCTTCAGTCCATCAAACCTCTCAGAGCTAAAGGAGGAATTACGTACCCAGCGCAAAGAAACTAAAAATCTTGAAAAAAAAGTGGAAGAATTGACAGCTAGACTAATTAATGCAGAGAAGATCATAAATGAAATGACAGAGATGAAAACCATGACACGAGAAATACGTGACAAATGCACAAGCTTCAGTAACCGACTCGATCAACTGGAGAAAGAGTATCAGCGATTGAGGATCAAATGAATGAAATGAAGCGAGAAGAGAAACCAAAAGAAAAAAGAAGAAAAAGAAATGAACAAAGCCTGCAAGAAGTATGGGATTATGTAAAAAGACCAAATCTACGTCTGATTGGGGTGCCTGAAAATGAGGGGGAAAATGGAACCAAGTTGGAAAACACTCTTCAGGATATCATCCAGGAGAACTTCCCCAACCTAGTAGGGCAGGCCAACATTCAAATTCAGGAAATACAGAGAACGCCACAAAGATACTCCTCCAGAAGAGCAACTCCAAGACACATAATTGCCAGATTCACCAAAGTTGAAATGAAGGAAAAAATCTTAAGGGCAGCCAGAGAGAAAGGTCGGGTTACCCACAAAGGGAAGCCCATCAGAATAACAGCAGACCTCTCGGCAGAAACTCTACAAGCCAGAAGAGAGTGGGGGCCAATATTCAACGTTCTTAAAGAAAAGAATTTTCAACCCAGAATTTCATATCCAGCCAAACTAAGCTTCATCAGTGAAGGAGAAATAAAATCCTTTACAGATAAGCAAATGCTTAGAGATTTTGTCACTACCAGGCCTGCCTTACAAGAGACCCTGAAGGAAGCCCTAAACATGGAAAGGAACAACCGGTACCAGCCATTGCAAAAACATGCCAAAATGTAAAGAACATCGAGGCTAGGAAGAAATTGCATCAACTAACGAGCAAAATAACCAGTTAATATCATAATGACAGGATCAAGTTCACACATAACAATATTAACTTAAATGTAAATGGACTAAATGCTCCAATTAAAAGACACAGACTGGCAAACTGGATAAAGAGTCAAGACCCATCAGTCTGCTGTATTCAGGAGACCCATCTCACATGCAGAGACATACATAGGCTCAAAATAAAGGGATGGAGGAAGATCTACCAAGCAAATGGAGAACAAAAAAAAGCAGGGGTTGCAATCCTAGTCTCTGATAAAACAGACTTTAAACCATCAAAGATCAAAAGAGACAAAGAAGGCCATTACATAATGGTAAAGGGATCAATTCAACAGGAAGAGCTAACTCTCCTAAATATATATGCACCCAATACAGGAGCACCCAGATTCATAAAGCAAGTCCTTAGAGACCTACAAAGAGACTTAGACTCCCATACAATAATAATGGGAGACTTCAACACTCCACTGTCAATATTAGACAGATCAACGAGACAGAAAGTTAACAAGGATATCCAGGAATTGAACTCATCTCTGCACCAAGCGGACCTAATAGACATCTATAGAACTCTCCACCCCAAATCAACAGAATATACATTCTTCTCAGCACCACATCGCACTTATCCAAAATTGACCACATAATTGGAAGTAAAGCACTCCTCAGCAAATGTACAAGAACAGAAATTATAAAAACTGTCTCTCAGACCACAGTGCAATCAAACTAGACTCAGGACCAAGAAACTCAATCAAAACCGCTCAACTACATGGAAATGAACAACCTGCTCCTGAATGACTACTGGGTACATAACGAAATGAAAGCAGAAATAAAGATGTTCTTCGAAACCAATGAGAACAAAGATACAACATACCAGAATCTCTGGGACACATTTAAGCAGTGTGTAGAGGGAAATTTATAGCACTAAATGCCCACAAGAGAAAGCAGGAGAGATCTAAAATGGACACTCTAACATCACAATTAAAAGAACTAGAGAGGCAAGAGCAAACACATTCAAAAGCTAGCAGAAGGCAAGAAATAACTAAGCTCAGAGCAGAACTGAAGGAGATAGAGACACAAAAAAACCTCCAAAAAATCAATGAATCCAGGAGTTGGTTTTTTGAAAAGATCAACAAAATTGACAGACCGCTAGCAAGACTAATAAAGAAGAAAAGAGAGAGGAATCAAATAGTCGCAATAAAAAATGATAAAGGGGATATCACCACTGACCCCACAGAAATACAAACAACCATCAGAGAATACTATAAATGCCTCTACGCAAATCAACTAGAAAATCTAGAAGAAATGGATAATTTCCTGGACACTTACACTCTCCCAAGACTAAACCAGGAAGAAGTTGAATCCCTGAATAGACCAATAACAGGCTCTGAAATTGAGGCAACAATTAATAGCCTACCCACCAAAAAAAGTCCAGGACCAGATGGATTCACAGCTGAATTCTACCAGAGGTACAAGGAGGAGCTGGTACCATTCCTTCTGAAACTATTTCAATCAATAGAAAAAGAGGGAATCCTCCCCAACTCTTTTTATGAGGCCAACATCATCCTGATACCAAAGCCTGGCAGAACACACAAAAAAAAAGAGAATTTTAGACCAATATCCCTGATGAACATCGATGCAAAAAATCTCAATAAAATACTGGCAAACCGGATTCAGCAGCACATCAAAAAGCTTATCCACCATGATCAAGTGGGCTTCATCCCTGGGATGCAAGGCTGGTTCAACATTCGCAAATCAATAAACGTAATCCAGCATATAAACAGAACCAAAGACAAGAACCACATGATTATCTCAATAGATGCAGAAAAGGCTTTTGACAAAATTCAACAGCCCTTTATGCTAAAAACGCTCAATAAATTCGGTATTGATGGAATGTACCTCAAAATAATAAGAGCTATTTATGACAAACCCACAGCTAATATCATACTGAATGGGCAAAAACTGGAAAAATTCCCTTTGAAAACTGGCACAAGACAGGGATGCCCTCTCTCACCACTCCTATTCAACATCGTGTTGGAAGTTCTGGCTAGGGCAATCAGGCAAGAGAAAGAAATCAAGGGTATCCAGTTAGGAAAAGAAGAAGTCAAATTGTCCCTGTTTGCAGATGACATGATTGTATATTTAGAAAACCCCATCGTCTCAGCCCAAAATCTCCTTAAGCTGATAAGCAACTTCAGCAAAGTCTCAGGATACAAAATTAATGTGCAAAAATCACAAGCATTCTTATACACCAGTAACAGACAAGCAGAGAGCCAAATCAGGAATGAACTTCCATTCACAATTGCTTCAAAGAGAATCAAATACCTAGGAATCCAGCTTACAAGGGATGTCAAGGACCTCTTCAAGGAGAACTACAAACCACTGCTCAGTGAAATCAAAGAGGACACAAACAAATGGAAGAACATACCATGCTCATGGATAGGAAGAATCAATATCGTGAAAATGGCCATACTACCAAGGTTATTTATAGATTCAATGCCATCCCCATCAAGCTACCAATGAGTTTCTTCACAGAATTGGAAAAAACGGCTTTAAAGTTCATATGGAACCAAAAAAGAGCCCGCATTGCCAAGACAATCCTAAGCCAAAAGGACAAAGCTGGAGGTGTCACGCTACCTGACTTCAAACTATACTACAAGGCTACAGTAACCAAAACAGCATGGTACTGGTACCACAACAGAGATATAGACCAATGGAACAGAACAGAGTCCTCAGAAATAATACCACACATCTACAGCCATCTGATCTTTGACAAACCTGAGAGAAACAAGAAATGGGGAAAGGATTCCCTATTTAATAAATGGTGCGGGAAAATTGGCTAGCCATAAGTAGAAAGCTGAAACTGGATCCTTCCTTACCCCTTATACGAAAATTAATTCAAGATGGATCAGAGACTTAATGTTAGACCTAATACCATAAAAACCCTAGAAGAAAATCTAGGTAGTACCATTCAGGACATAGGCATGGGCAAGGACTTCATGTCTAAAACACCAAAAGCAACGGCAGCAAAAGCAAAAATTGACACATGGGATCTAATTAAACTAAAGAGCTTTTGCACAGCTAAAGAAACTACCATCAGAGTGAACAGGCAACCTACAGAATGGGAAAAAATTTTTGCAACCTACTCATCTGACAAAGGGCTAATATCCAGAATCTACAAAGAACTCAAACAAATACAAGAAAAAAACAAACAACCCCATCAAAAAGTGGGGAAAGGATATGAACAGACATTTCTCAAAAGAAGACATCCATACAGCCAACAGACACATGAAAAAATGCTCATCATCACTCGCCATCAGAGAAATGCAAATCAAAACCACAATGAGATACCATCTCACACAGTTAGAATGGCAATCATTAAGAAGTCAGGAAACAACAGGTGTTGGAGAGGATGTGGAGAAATAGGAACACTTTTACACTGTTGGTGGGATTGTAAACTAATTCAACCATTATGGAAAACAGTATGGCGATTCCTCAAGGATCTAGAACTAGATGTACCATATGACCCAGCCATCCCACTACTGGGTATATACCCAAAGGATTATAAATTACTCTACTACAAAGACACATGCACACGTATGTTTATTGCGGCACTCTTCACAATAGCAAAGACTTGGAATCAACCCAAATGTCCATCTGTGACAGACTGGATTAAGAAAATGTGGCACATATACACCATGGAATACTATGCAGCCATAAAAAAGGATGAGTTTGCGTCCTTTGTAGGGACATGGATGCAGCTGGAATCCATCATTCTTAGCAAACTATCACAAGAACAGAAAACCAAACACCGCATGTTTCACTCATAGGTGGGAACTGAACAATGAGATCACTTGGACTCGGGAAGGGGAACATCACACACTGGGGCCTATCATGGGGAGGGGGGAGGAGGGAGGGATTGCATTGGGGAGTTATACAAGATATAAACGTTATGCACATGTACCTAGAACTAAAGTATAATAAAAAAAAAAAAAAAAAAAAAAAAAAAAAAAAAAAAAAAAAGATTAGAGAACTACAGAGCCTTAAGGAGGAGATCAAGTTTGGACAGCTGGAAAGCTGTACAAGCAAGGAGGGGCATCCTATTATTTAAACAGCTTTTTCTTTCTTTCTTTCCTCTACTGTATACAAGAAAAAGTACCCTGGCTCTACCCAAGCTGGGTGGGTCTCAAGGATTTGGTAGGGCTGGGAAGAGACTAGAAGTGAATGGTTGTTTCCTGCATTTATTTGAGTGTAGGGGGTACTTGGGGACATATCAATATTTGATTATCAGACACTTTTCAGTGGGTTAGAGGGATTTACTAGTAATGACTGTGTTTTAGTGTTTTCTGTAAGTGATATCAAAAGCAACACAACTTCCAATTGTACCTTTTTTTAAATGTCAAAATGAATCTCAATAGTAAAACACTGACAAATTAGAGGCTGCCAACCTTCTACTGCATGAGAAATTCTTGATTTTCAAAATGTGGGTGGTAGTTTTATCTCTTATTACAGATAGTCACGGAGAAAGGAGACATTAGTTCTTCCTAAAACCTCAGCTTTCTCTGATTGTGGAACTAACTAACTGTTGATATTCTAAAGCAGCTCTTCTCAAACCTCACTGTACACAGGCACTAGTTGGGCATCTTGTTTCAATGTAGATTCTGAATTTCTTACAAGTGTACCCTGAAGCTGCCTGGCATGGACTACACTTTGAATAGTAAGCTCTAAACCAGCCCAGTCCAACAGAACCTCCTCCAATGGTGGAAATGTTCTGTGTCTGCATGGCCAGTACAGCAGCCACACGTGCTACTGGACACTTGAAATGTGACCATGTGTGACTAAAAACAGAATTTTAAATTATTTAATATTTTAACTGCCTTATTATTTAATCTTAACTTAAATTTAAATAGCCATATTGTAATCAATTGTGTCTCCTTCTCATCTCATCTGATAGAGACTGATACATCTTTGCAACTTTCGCAACATAATCACAAGGTCTTTTCAAGAATGGGTATCCAGGAAAAGTTGAGTGATTAGGGTTTAAGTGGCAAAATATAGATCTTCTTGTATGTGAACTAGAAAGGGGGAAAATCAGACAGAAATCTTCATGCCTCTCTCAGGAAAGCAAAGGAGGGTACTCTGGAGAGGGGAGAAGAGAGGAGGGCTGTTTATGTGTCAGGAAAGAAGCTGGGATTGGCTGGCAACAATGGAGAAGTGACAGAGAAACAGTCAGCTAGCCACAACAATCCCTGGCCAACCAATCCGTGGACAGCTCTTTCAGCTCTGGTTTCCCTATCTCTGAAAGGAAAAGGTGAGATTCACTATCTCATCATTAGTGTCCATTCCATCCCATTATCTAATGCTACAACTGCCACCGTAAGACAAGGCTCTTCCATGGAGAAGGATCCACATGGCTACTGCTCTCATCTAAGCTGTCATAAGTCACAAGAATTCGATAAAACTTTTAAACAAGGCTGGGTTTCTAATTCTTTGAATATAAGGAAAAACTGACAATGATGAAAAGGAGAGTCCAAGAAGGTATTATTTTAAATGGGCTAAACATTCTATTTACCAAAATGTGGTTACCTGTAAGCGTTTGGTGGCTTGTCCAAGAGATCTTTCCACAGCTTTAATGCCATTTTCCAACCTCAGACTCTGCTGGCCTTGAATGTCAATTTCCCCTTTGACCTTACCGATCTTTCCTTTAACCTCTTCCTCATTGACCTGTGCCTCCTGAACTTCCCGTTGCAATTTTTCTGCTTCAAGACCACTTTCCATAGTCCGGATCTGTGCCAAATAGTCCTTTAATTTGTTTTCGCATTCTGTTATTTTCTGTCTTATTTCTTGAAGTTGATCCTTCAGCTGTTTCTCATTTTCCTGTTCAATCTGTAATTCATTTTCCCAGAATTCTTCCTCCTCAATTTCTACATCGTTTCTTTTGATCTTTTGCTCTAGACGGACAATTTCCTCTTCAAGGTTGGAATTATACTTTTGCTCCCAAAATCGTATTTCTATTTCATTAGATTCCAGCTGTTTCTCAATGGATTGAAGCTTCTCTGTCTGCAGACGGATCAGCTTCTTCAACTCATCTGCTGTTGTTTTGCAGTTATTCAGCACCTTTTGCTTAAACTCAGTTTCTTTACCTTTTCCAAAAATGTCCATTAATCCTTTGGCACCTCCTGTAAATGTCAGTGATTTTCTTTTCGGTTCTCTCCTTTTGATTGATTTGTCGATCTGAGGCCTCAGTTTAGCTAAGGGGGGCAGACTCTGCCTGTATAAAGTTCTTTCAGGAATTCGAGCCACACTGTCTGAAGTGGGTCGCTCACTAAGCGATGGCCCGGTTCGTCGTAGAATGAGCTGCACATCACTAGCATACTGCCCCCATTTGTTTAAGGATATGATAGGATTTTCATGAGGTGCTAAGTGTCTTTCAGTATCTCTCCATTTCTCTATAAGGGTGTACCTTCCAGTTCGACCTATGTAAAAAAGGTAAGAATAAGTTGTCAAAATGGGATATGTAATAGTTTAAAAATGGAGTAAGAATGCCATTTGATGATTGCGTATTTTTGATTAGCATCAGAGGGTCAAGTTTTAGAGTCTAGTCCAGGTTGCCTTTAAAACCTTTACTTGAAGACACCAAACCCCTCACGACATGCAACAACATAAAATCAGAAGATGTGTATTGCACATACTCTTCAGGCTTGCTTAGAAATTCAACTTCATACTTTAAACCTGGGTGAGACCCTTACACTCTTGCCAAATACCTGACTGCCTAGAACTTCTCATTTGGGGCAAGACTGAACAAAGTTTATTTTCTAGCTGAAACAAAGGACAATAGAATCGCCATGTGAAGCATGAGGGGCTGGTCCAGGAACGAGGTGGAACTTCAAAACTCAAATACATTTCCATTGTGCAAATCCCTTGGATTTTTCCACCTCAGAACTTGGGAGGGCTGGAGGCCCCATTTCTCCTCCTCAAAGGAGACATGGGGACCAGTGGAGAATCTGTAACTCAGCCACAGTAGCTGCCCAGGTCTCCTCTCCATCTCCACCTGAGTGCTCTACCAACCCGTTGCTCACACAGCTGGCATCTTCCTGGACACCCATGGCAAATAAAAAATCAGCTCGATGAAAAAACTCTTCAAACCAAATTCATATAAAAACAGGGGCCTGAAGAGAAGACTTGTTCAGTTTTGGTAATATGATAGTATCAAAGATTCTTCTTAAAAAAAAAAACTCAGAGCAAAATATTATTAAAAACAAACCAGCGGGCTGCGTGCAGTGGCTCACGCCTGTAATCCCAGCATTTTGGGAGGCAAAGGTGGGCAGATTTCTTGAGCCCAGGAGTTCGAGACCAGCCTGGGCAACATCGTGAAACCCTGCCTCTACAAATAAAATATGAAAAAATAAGCTGGGCATGGTGCTGTGCGCGTCTGTAGTCCTAGCTACCTGAGAGGGTGAAATGGGGGAATCGCCTGATCCTGGGAGGTCAAGGCTTCAGCGAGCTGTATTGTGTTACTGCACTCCAGCCTGGCGACAGAGTAAGACTCTGTCAAAACAAAACCAAACCAAACAAAACAAAAACAGAATACAATCACATATAAATTGAAAAATATACTGAATCTAATAATTATGAAAGTAAGATAAAGTTTCAGAAGAGTATGAGTGTAATGCCATAAGCTTGAACATGCTTAAATATTTTCATTTAAGGTGAGTGGGTCAGATGAATTATTTAAATTTTGTGAAAAGCGTACATAGTTAATTACAAAGAAAACAAACAAACAAAAAAACCCAACGCTGCCATCCAGCAATTATACTTGTATAAACAGCTACTGATTTACCTTCCTGGCTTTCTTTTTTAAATTTCATGAGCTTCTGAGCCAACAGTAGTATTTTTTGCAATTATTGCATCAATAAATGGAAATCTAGATGTGTAAATATCAACACCCATGTATGCAATTCATAAGTAGCACATTAAAAAATGATTTCGCTATAAGCATATGGGTGTGTTCTCCTTTAGGGAGACCTGAATTTGGGGTGCAGCTGGAAGTTGGGGCTTTGAAGGCAAATAATCCTACGTGAGTTCCTTACTAGATAAGCAGCACAACTTCCCTTCTAAAATGCTTCGCAGATTCTGAGGGTTAGCACCTACCACATTGCCTGGCCCACAGCAGGCATTCAACACATGATAGCTATTAAGACATTTTTCCTATAACAAAAGGGTTGACCACAGAATTCCTTTAAATAGTGACGTGTCATCACAATAATCTTCTATTTATTTATTTATTTTTTCTTTTCCCCTCCCTTGCCCAACAACGTGACTTTCAAAAAGCAACTCTTCCAACTATGTAAAGCTAGACACAGTAGACGGGACAAGGGTTCTGGAGTAGAAAGGTTTGGGTTCAAATGTGGCTCTGCTTCCTACTGTGCTTACATGATCTGAACAATTAAATTTCCTTTAGCCTCAGTCTCCTCATCTGTGGAATAAGAGTAGTATTTCCTTATCTGACATGGTTGTTCTGAGAGTCACGTGAGAATGTAAAATATAAAAATGTTTGTGAAATTGAAAAGTGCTAGATATTATTTGTTTATCAAAATGCCCAGGCTAATAAGGGGGATGTAAAGGAAAACCTTAGCACAATAGATTAGCTTCTTGAAATAAAAAAATGTTTCCAATAATTTTCAGGTTAAAAATTACTCTAATTGCTCCCAAAGAAAAACCACGTGACACATCTGCAATGTTAAAACTGTCCCATGTGTACAAACTGCTTCAAAGGTCACAACACTCTGCCTATCAACTACTTTTAGGAATCTTACTCTTCTCTGAACCTCTGTGTCCTCCTTCAGTAACAGGAGGGGTTAGATAAACCGGTAGAGTTCTTTCCAATTCTATCAGCCCAGTGAAGTATCTTTAAAAGGAAAATTGAATCATCACATTATATGAACTAAACAAAAAATTTTTGAGATCCTAATTTATTCATAATTAAAAATAAATCTAATTTTCCAGAGCTTACTGGTACTGCTACCCTCTGAGATTGTCTTAGTAGAAGATTATTTATAATTGCTTTTACTGCCAGTATTTGCTTTTGTTAAATAATGCACATTTAGTACTACTGGGCCAAAAATTCCATCCAGCAGTATAAAAAAGCTTTTTTTTAAAAAAAGGTAAATGAATAGATTTGATTTTATTATATAAATTGGGTTTTAAGTATTTTATATAGGAATTAAATTCCATAATCACTGTTTTTAATACCCATAACTTGGCAGCGCTCTACAAATTCTATTTCCTTCATTTACACAGATTCTGATTCCTCCTGCAAAACTCCTTTTAGTGTATTTGACTACATGGATACATTTAGTTATACCTTGTGTACTATTTTGATGTAATCGTAAAATGAATAAAAAGGAATATCTATCTGTCTGTCTATCTATCTATGGCATTTGTAGTTTAAGCTGTATTTGCATTGTAAGACTGTGTGACACTGTCAAGTAATTTTGATCCAACATGGGGTAAAAAAATATTAGTTATACTTTTAAATACTGAAGCGACTGAGACTAATCCTAAGAATCGTTAAATTTATATACTGAAGAAACCCACACACAGATTTTAATGCATTAATGAAATCTTACTGAATGACTGATTGACATAAATTAAAAGAAAACAGGATAACAGCTTACTTTCACTTAAGAAAGCAGAATACACAACTATGAAGTAACATAAAATTTTTGAAAATACACACCAAAACTCAAACAAGGGTCACTCAGAAATTTATGCCCTGAATTCAACCATTTTTTAAGACTCCAACAATTTTTATAATTTTAGGAAATTTCTCCTTAGAATCATAAATCAAAATCATGATTTAAAAGTTACATCTTGCTATTTAGTTAACAAATATATATTGGACACCAATATTTGTCAGAAACAGTGCCAGGCTCCACAGAAATAGATTCTACTAAACACCTTCATCACCAACCCTCTGGAGTTTTCATTTTAACTGACATTTGATGTCTTCTTCAGTATCAAATCCTTCACACTCCAAAGATGAATATTGGACATTATTCAAAAGAATATGACAAAGAAATGGTACTAATCTCTTATGAATTTAATGCTAACATATTTTCAGGTTTCTGGACATATGAGAAACAATGTCAGTAACACCTGACTTATTCTTTATCTATGGAGGATAAGCTATTCAACAGCACTGAATTTTTCTGAGAGTAGATACTTTGCTTCTTGTCAACATTTTAATGAAAATTTTGTAACATCTATTACGCAGACCAGGATTCTTATGCAAACTCTAGTAAACACAATTAGCTTTTTCCATGACTCAGAATTCTTACAGTGAGTGTTGATCTCTCACTGTAAGATCTCTGTAACAGAACTTACTTTATTATCTTATAGCCTGTAAAAGGCTTTTGATGCTTTTATATATATCATCTTAGTTAGTTCTGTGAGTTAAGCAATATAGATACTATGATCCTCATCTTACCAGTGAAGAATAAAAGCTTAAAGAATTTTAAGTAATTTTCTGATGACATTTAGTTATTTTTTACTATACTATTTAAGTTCTGAGTGAAACTACTAAAATAACTCTTACCTCACAGTATTTCTTAGAATGAGTGATACAATAAAAATTATCTGTGAATATACCTGTCAACCAGTTGTGCATTCAAACCATAGTTACATCATCCATAGTATATTTTCCCAGTGTGTTGATAAGGATATCATGTAATCATAGAATTACTGTCTACTTAGAATTATATGATAAGCTCACTACTACTAAACATAATAAAAACAGTTACAGAGTACCTGTGATTTCCTGGGCATTGTGCTGGTTACATTAAAAAAAATATAAACCAAAATAAATAGAAGACACGTATCACTATAAACCAGAAGACTTTGGGAGCTGTTCGTTAACACAGCATAATCTAACCCATCTCAATTGATGCATGTTATGAATTAACATGTATTCACATTCATTAAAATAATATTCTACAGATGTGGAAAATACAGAAGCTAATTAAAATAAAAATCAGACTATTGTTATAAATATTAATATTGTAAATGAATATGTGGAAAATTAATTCACAATACAACAAATGAAAAATGAGACAATGAGACTCAAAACTACAAAAAGCATATGAAGAGTATAATTTCTTAAAAGCTTGTCTATGGGTACACAAATAACATTGTTTATTGCTAGGAAGTAGACTCATGAGTGATTCTCTTACCGTCTTTGTGTTTTCTAAATTTCAAGATAATCTACAATAAATAATATGACTTTATAAACGTAGAAAACTAATCAATTTTTAAATATCTAAAATTGATATTTTACATGTGAAACTTCCTAAATGTGACAACATAAAATACATATTCCTTTCCTTGTCTTCTCAAGGACACCAAATATCAAAGTACTGTGGATCAGAAATCCTTTCCCTCAATCTCCTTGACTTCTTTCTCTTCCTTCTTTCCTCTCTCATCTTTTGTTAGCTGGACTTTTATTTCTGTGTTAAGCTCTAAGCTGCCTGAGGGCAGAAATACATCCTTGTCATATTTTTGGTTTGGGATATTGTAAAAGTAAATGCATTTTCGCCACTATAACTTGAGACAGATGATCTGTCAAAGGCTTTCTGTTTCACTTAGATTTGAGAAGCAGTTTAGACTCTGAAAAAATATATATTTCTGAGACATTTTACAGGGGAAACAAAGTAGAACATTTAAATTGGGAATGCTTCAGAAAGCTCAGCCTGTACAGTGACAAACTGAGTGCACTCTTGCAGGGCAGTTGAACCACTTCATGACAAGAGGTTTCAACTAAGGTTTCACTTTTAGTTATTCTGTCATCATTTCAGCATGTGTCCCACATCCATCACCTAAATCTAATCTGTCAAGGTTGTCAGATTAGTGTAGAAAAGATTTCTTCCTATAGTAGTAGATAAATTCAACATCTTTCATCAAACTATGTTGTTTTTAGCTCTTTGCTAATTCAATTTGATTGATTAGTAGCATGAATAAAACGTTAGCTGTCATGTATATATTTGCAGGTTGACATCTTGTGTGCATATTTTCATAGTAAGTCATTTTGATAGTTTCTATGGTTTCCTAAAAATAATTTTAACTATCCAGAAAAAAACCAATAACTCCTAATCAAGAATACTGTGTGCATGTGTGTGTGTGTGTGTGTGTGTGTGTGTGTGTAGTGCCCCTATAAGGCAAAGACGTGCACTTAAACCTAAGAAACCAGTCTACAAGTTGCTTCACTATAGATTCCTGACAGCCACCTGTGGTTCTGTTCATCAGTCCATGCTCTACTAATAATCCAGCTAGCCACTTACTGTGTTAGGCCTTGGAAGTTCTGGGGTTGCTTTTCAGAGAGGCAATTTTCTCTAATTAACAAGCCCTCACCACGGAAACCAGAACCCACAGCTTTCGGCTACTTGCCAGTGGAGTCATCTCTAGATGAATTCTGATTTCAATGAAGTATTTATGATACAGAAAGAGTTGTCTGGCCAAGTTTGGAGGAATATCATAAAACATTTGTATTCAAGTTGTCAACTTTTCAAAACAGCTCCTGGATTGAGTTATTGAGAAAGTAAAAGTGGGAGGGTAAATGAGTTAAAATGTCTTTTTGGCTTGTTCACAAGTAAGTATACTCTGTAGTCCCAGGGGGCAAGCACATACATGGTACCTCTGGGCCTTCTCCCCTTGAAATTCTGGGTAAAAAGTGTGATTATGGACAGATGCAGCTTATAGCACTACTCAACTACTTTGACTTTTGCAAAAAACTACTCTTTCTTTTTTTAGTACTGTTCATGGCTTAATTCCCAAATATAACAAGGAAAGCCAGGTTTGACAATTAATAAATTGTCAAATTTAGTATTCTTCCCCAAGTAAACTTAGTATTCTTCACTAAGAGAAAAAAAAGCTGTATATTTTAATTCACATAAATTAAGTGAAGCTCTTAATAGGGACAATTACTAAATAAGCTTGAAGAATATGAAAAAATTAAATGCCTTAATTTTCTCCTCCTTAATAATTAAACTTAAGTCTACATATATATGATTCCCAAATGCAAAAAGAGTTTCACTGAATGTGAAAGCTCAGAATTTTCAGCATTGCTGTAATATATTCGTGTGTGATAGTGTTTAAGGAAAAATCAAAAGATGTCACTATTAGAAGAAAGTCTCTGTCTTGTATACGGCACTGTAAGCCTCTGACGGTGCATCTGCCACATCACAGGTGGCACAATCTTCTCTACCAAATGCTAAAGTGCCTTGGCAACAGTATGACTCATTTCAATGCTGAGCTAACTGACATGCTTCCAATATAAACTGGCAAGACATAAAATCAACTTTTGATAAGGAGCTCAGAGACAAAGAGGCCCTGAGCACTTAGCATGGTGCTGGTCACACAGCTTCCTCTTAATACATGTTTGTTAAATGAAAGATTTAAGATGCAAATATAAACTTGGACCCATATTGCTGGTTTTACTGATGCAGGTGTTCACGCCCTCTTCATTTAAGGCAACTAAACATACATAAACTATGATGAAGATAAGCTTAAAATAAACAAGAAGAAAGGGTAAAACATGGTAGGAGAATAACATGAAGCCAAGAGCTGTGCTTCATCTTCACTGTATAATAAGATTTTATTTTATTTTTAATTTTATTTTATTGATTGATTGAGACCAAGTTTCGCTCTGTCACCCAAGCTGTAGTGCAGCGGCATGATCCCGGCTCACTGCAACCTCCGTCTCCTGGGTTCAAGAAATTCTTCTTTCTCTGTCTATAACTAGGATTACAGGTGCGTGCCACCATGCCCGGCTAATTTTTGTAGTTTTATTAAAGACGGGTTTGACCATGTTTGCCAGGCTGGTCTTGAACTCCTGACCTCAAGTGATCTGCCTGCCTCAGTCTCCCAAAGTGCTAGGATTACAGGCATGAGCCACCGTGCCCGGCCAATCATAAGATTTTAAAAGTATACATTATCTTTCCAGTGAAGAACGATATTATTTCATTTGTTGTATTTTCTAAAAGTATGGAGAAATAAACAGTAAGTGGGATTTTTCCTAATGACGGATTCTGGGAACCAAGAATCTAAATTCTTAATCTGGGTCTAAATTTTGGCTCAAGGAAACATCTGTAGTTTCAGAAGTCATTGTTTGGGCTGAACAACAGGAGAGAAGAAGGCAGTGTAGGTGCTAACTCAGGGTTAGTAAAATCTAGGGGTGTCAGAGAAGCATCATCATCACAGATTTACCTAAACACTGGCAAACTGTAGTAAGTACAAGTGTGCCTGTGAGACTTATTATGGAACCAAATGAACAAAATCCATTAGAAATCTATATTTAAAACAAACATATACAATGAAAGGAAGCATAATGTACTTTTCTCAGATACCCACAGAGTTCACTTACCTATTGCTTGAGCTAAGGCTATGACAACCTCCTGGCAAGTTGTGACTTCAGTGACTCCACAAACAATCCTCTGAACTCCATCCACCCATACTTTAAGTTCCATGGTGCAGCAGCCAGTCACTCAAGGGCCCTGAGAGTGGTCATCAGGGTGTTAGGTCATGTCTCTAGCTGCAGGAACACGGAGTGAAGAAGGTTGAGTCTGTGGAGTCAGCTAAAAAAGGGCAAAAAATAACTTGTAATAAAATGAATCAACATTTCTTCTAGTAAGCATGTAAGTATTACACAAAACCAATTTTAACATATCATAATCTTACTGAAGTACACAGGCTTATTTTACAGAAATGAATTAAGCAACACAAATGTAACTACAGTCACCTATCATGACACTGTTTCATGTTACAACTATTTTTTATAATAATTTTAATCATGAACTCTTGCTCCATTAGGTTAAAAATTCCTATTTAGTTGCCAAGCCCTATTTGTGTTGTTTATCTGTCCTGTTTTTTCTTTTTGGATTATTTCATTAGGGTAATTTCTGAGGCAAAAATAAAGAAAAAAAGTTTGTCATTTTAGGAATTATCAATAAAACTGAACCAATTTGCAGTGCTTTGCCAATACTGAGTATTAATAAATTTAAGAACAGTTGTTAAGGTATCTTACTCAGTTCACATTCCTGATTAAAAAAAGAAAGAAAGAAACTGCTACCTGCCTGCCTTCCTAATATTTTTTTTCCCTTATTATGTCACTCTCTCATGTATGATGTCTTGACAACTGTTTTTAATGTGTCCCCGGCCTCCCTCTCCTCACAGGACAAAGAGTGTCTTCCCCGCTGAAATGCCAACACTAGGCACAGCATGAGGACAGGTGAGTAAAAATCTTAGTTGAAGGAAACGAATTCCTTTGACGACCAACAATATCCTCATGTATGAACTGTTTATCCTTTTCTCACTTAACTGGGTTTGACAGTTTTCTTAAATTACAAGAGTTATTCAAAAATTATAAACACTAACCCTTTGTTCTACTTGCTGTGTTTACCCAGTATTTGATTTTGCATTTGGCTGCATTATATGCCAAGCAGAAATTTTTACTTAGTCATATAGTCAAACCAAATATTCTTTATTTCCTATATTGATAAGAATGTTACTTGCCTGCTAAAAATGATCACAATTCTTTTTCCTGTGGGTTTAAAAAAATCTCAACTCTTCCTATGTAAATTCTCTAATCAATCTACAATTTTTTGTTTGTCCATTGTTTTGTGGTCTTCCCACATCTTTGTTGTTTTTACAAAAGAATGTTAAAATTCAGGAGATGCAATAAACATTGATTTAATTAAGAGAACATTTGGATTTGTTTATAGGTTTACAGTGGCACTGGTATTACAGAATTAATGGCTTATTTAAAAGCTTATTTTAAAAACACTAAAAATTTTTCTTGTAAAACAGTAGTTACTACAAACAGTGGCTTAGTCTCTTGCGCATTCTTTTAAAAGATCTAAGACAGTTCTAGGCCATCTGGTCACCTGGATAGATGAGTCACAACACATGCAAGGGGAAGGAGAATAAACCTAATTACTTTCTCCAGAGAAGGTACACAAATCCTTTTTGTCATCCTAGAAACAAGGAAGGCCTGCCTGAACATTAATCTCCTAGCAAGTTGCTTTAGCTCTCGGCATACGACACAGCATAGGTTTCATTACCCCCATATGAAGAAAGAAGGGGCCACCTTGCCAATGACAAGCTGAATCCATAACCGTGTTCCTCAATTATAAGGGCCTGCGAGATGTTAAAGTTACTGGGGATAAAAGGCTTCCAAAGTTAAAGAAATGTAAGAAAGCCAGTAAAGAAAGTTAAACAAGTTCCTTTACAGCTAGACTTCTCTGGAAACTTTAATAGGCTGGTGTGCACTCTAAATTTCAAAGGAGAGTTTTATATGCTGCCCAATCTAGAGAATGTTTAAGAAAACAGAAAAGTTCTGACTTGTTTCCTCTTCTGCGAGGCATTCTATTTACTAAAAATAGAATATGTTTTATTCTTTCTTGGGATAAAATTAAGGTATCAAAAATGGCCAAAGATTAATATATTGCTTTATTAAATTTTTGTGAAAGCTGGATTAAAGTCTATGTAAAGTGCCTCATTATTCATTAAAAGATCTTAAACTTGGGAAATCAAGCAAGAAAGGGTACAGATCTCATTAAAGTCCCCCTGCCACCAAGAAACCCATCATTTAAAATGATCCTATGGGACTTTTTTTTTTTTTCAATTGTGGAAGAAAACATAAGCTCTATCCTTTTAACACATTTTTAAGTACATGATACAGTATTATTAACTATAGGCACCATGTTGGACAGCAGATCTCTAGAACTTACTCATTTTGTGTAACTGAAACTTTAGACCCCTGCAACAAGCAACTGCCCATTTCGCCCTGTCTGCAGCCCCCAACAACTTCCATTCCATTCTCCGTTTCTATAAATCTGACGTTAGGTATCTCACAGAAGTTTTACATTCCTTTTTAGACTTTAGCATACTGCCACATATTTTCCTATCTGAATTATCATTGTTTCACTTTGAACTTTTAATCATATATTAAATCATTAATTCAACATAGTATTGGAAATTCAGGCCAAGGCAATCAGGCAAGAGAAAGAAATAAAGCGTAGTCAAATGGGAAGAGAGGAAGTCAAATTGTCTTTCTTTGCAGATGACAAGATTCAACATCTGGAAAACCCCATCGTCTCAGCTCAAAAGCTTCTTAAGATGATAAGCAACTTCAGTCAAGTCTCAAGATACAAAATCAATTTGCAAAAATCAACAGCATTCCTACACACCAATAACAGGCCAGCAGAGAGCCAAATTATGAATGAGCTCCCATTCACAATTGTTACACAGAGAAGAAAATAACCAGGAATACAGCTAACAAGGGAAGTGAAGGACCTCTTCAAGGAGGACTATAAGCCACTGTTAAAGGAAATCAAAGACGATACAAACAAATGGAAAAACATTCCATGCTCATGAATAGGAACAATCAATATCATGAAAATGGCCATTCTGCCCAAAGTAATTTATAGATTCAATGCTATTCCCATTAAACTACCACATTCTTCACAGAACTAGAATAAACTATTTAAAAATTCATATGGAACCAAAAAAGAACCCGAATAGCCAAGACAATCCTAAGCAAAAAGAACAAAGTTGGAGTCATCACGCTACCCAACTTCAAACTATACTACAAGGCGACAGTAACCAAAACAGCATGGTACTTATAGTAAAACAGACTCATAGACCAATGGAACAGAATACAGAACTCAGAAATGAGACCGCACACCTACAACCAACTGATTTTCAACATACATGACAAAAACAAGCAATGGGGAAAGGATTCCCTATTTAATACATGGTGCTGGGTGAATTGGCTAGCCATATGCAGAAAATTGAAACTGGACCCCTTCCTTACACCTTATACAAAAATTGACTTAAGATGGATTAAAGACTTAAATGTAAACCCCAAAACTATAAAAGCCTTAGAAGAAAATCTAGGCAATATCACTGAGGACATAGACATGGGCAGAAATTTCATGAAAAATGCCAAAAACAGTTGCAACAAAAGCAAAAATTGACAAACGGGATCCAACTAAAGATCCTTTGCACAGCAAAAGAAACTATCATCAGAGTCAAAAGACAACCTATGGAATGGGAGAAAAATTTTGCAATCTATCCATCTGACAAAGGTCTAATATCCCGAGTCTACAAGGAATTTAAACAAATTTACAAGAACAAAAAACAACCCCATTAAATGTGGGCAAAGGACATGAACAGACACTTCTCAAAAGAAAACATAGATGCAGCCAACAAACATATGAAAAAAGCTCGACATCACTGATTATTAGAGAAATGCAAATCAAAACCACAATGAGATACTTAAAAGTTCAGAAATAACAGATGCTGGCAAGGCTGTGGAGAAAAAGGAACATTTTTACATTGTTGGTGAGAGTGTAAATTAGTTCAACCACTGTGGAAGACAGTGTGGTAATTCCTCAAAGATCTAGATGTGGAAATACCATTTGACCCAGCAATCCCATTACTGGGTATATACCCAAAGGAATATAAATCATTCTATTATAAAGATACATGCACATGTATGCTCACTGCAGTACTATTCACAATAGCAAAGACATGGAATCAACCCAAATGTCCATCAATGATAGACTGGATAAAGAAAATGTAGCACATGTACAACATGGAATACTATGTTGCCATAAAAAGAACAAGATCATGTCCCTTGCAGGGACATGGATGGAGCTAGAAGCCTATTATCCTGAGCAAACTAATACAGGAACAGAAAAACAAATACTGCATGTTCTCACTTACAAGTGGGAGCTGAATGATGAGAACACATGGATACATGGAGCGAGGACAACATACACTGGGGCTTGGTGCGGAGTGGGGAGGGAGAGTATCAGAAAGAATAGCTAGTGGTTGCTGGGCTTAGTACTTAGGTGATGGGTTGATTTGTGTAGTAAATCACCATGGCACACATTTACCTAGGTAACAAACCTGCACATCCAGCTCATATATCCCAGAACTTAAAAATTGAAAAAAAAAAAAAGAAAAGAAAAAAGAAAAATAGAAAAGCAAGTTTAAACTATGAAAAAAATCATGGCACTATTCATCAAGTCATCCAAAGAGCCCATCTCTCCATCTTCCCAGCAGAAGCCCCCAGTACCCCCCCTCTAGGAGCTGTAACCCTGATCTTTCCTTTATATCAACTCCAACAGTTCTATGTCCAGCCCCCGAACTAGACTACAGAAGAAAACGGAAGTCCTACAATGTAGGTGCGTGTGGTGGGTCGGTCATCGTTCAGACTAAAGACCTAGGAAGCAAAAGGACATTCCAATTGGAATTTGGAATATATTTTTCCATAGAAACAGTGATGCAGGTAGAATGAAGGTTCTACTGCAAAGGTTTCAATATAGTTCATTTATTGTTTTCATTACGAGGTTTCTAGATGCAAGTCACTATTATTTTAATAATTTTTACAATGAAGCCCTAGGCTTATTCACTAACATGCTACCAGGGAGTATTCTTTAGCTAAGAACCATTTATTGTCATAATATCCTTCTGGAATTGAGCATTTGCATCTGTGGAAACATATTACCTCAAGATCAATGCTTTCTTAAAGGAATTACAGCCATTCTTCATTATTTGCAGATTCTATATTTGTGACACCTGCCTAGTTGCTAAAATTTTGTTTGCAATCCCAAAATCACTATCTGTGGTGCTTTCAGGGTTATTTGTGGATATGCATAGAGTGTGAAAGTTTTGAGCTGCCTGACACACACACACTCCCAGCTGAGACTGAACAAGGTGACGTTGTCTTTGTGTTTCAGCTCTCATACTGTCAACATGTGTCCTTTCTCAGTCTACTTGGTGCCATGTTTTTTGTGAGTTTTGTTGGTGGGATTTCACCATTTAAAATGGTCCCCAAGCATAATGCTGAAGTGGTGTCCAGGGTTTCTGAGGCAAGAAGGCTGTGATGTGACTCATGGGGAAAAAATACGTATTATGTAAGCTTTGTTTAGGCACGAGTTACAGTGCTGTTGGGTGTGGCTTCAACATTAATGAATCAATAAGCACTCAGTTGAGTTTCTTATTCAAAGCCCATCTCCAGATAGTTCATTGACAATTACATTTTTCTCAACCATATGCAATGTTAAAGCTCTCTGACTTTGAAACAGAGACTTCTCTCACACCCAGAGGTGTTAACAGTGCACACAACAGTATTGGAAATCTTTTGGAAGTACAATATTTTGTAGAATAACTAAAGAATAGCATTTATTTCTGAATTAACAATTTGGGTAAATTTTGGCCTGTCAATATTTATATTTATTGCATATTACATATAAATATAAATGTTTATATTTAATGTTTATTAAATAAGTTATCTTTAAACAGAAAAAAACACATAAAGCAAAGTTATGTATTGATGGGTTACCAAAAAATGTTGTGACGAGAAACTCCCTGAAAACTAACAGGAATATTCATTATTAAATTGAATAAGCTCATATTCTTTCTTCTACTATTCATTACCCTCAGGTGCCAGCATTCACACAAGCCCAATGATTTAACACTCTCAAACATTACACACTTAAGTATTCAACAATTGTGGAAATAAATGGCACAAGTGCTTATTATATGCTAGGCACTGTGCACCATGTTTCATTTATTCCTCACCACATAATTCATCAAGTTAGATAGGATTAGTCTCATTTCAACATGAGACACGTGAGTCTCAGAGAGCTTAAATAACTTTTTCCAGTGTCAAAAAAATCTAGTAATTTGGGACACATATTTGAAATTTGGCTGAATTCAGGAACTAAAGAATACATAAGGCTAGGATTCCCCAAAAGGATTCACTGCACCCAATAAATGTTTTTTAAAAATGTCCTAAACCACCCTAAGAAATCTTATCTTTAATCACCTGGAAACTGGTTTTTGTGAATAAAAAACAATCAGACAATATACACAAATTTGTCATTTCAAGAGAAAGAAAAGAGGTGCTAAACCATGCTAAAAAAAAAAAAAAAAAAAAAACCAAAAAAACTGCAAAGAATTAATTAATTCAAAGACTCAATTAATTCAAAGAATCTATGAAAAACACATGCCAGCAAAATGAGTATCTGATGCTCAGGTTCCTTTTTCAGCATCAATGAATTATTCCTTCAGTTTTGGAAAATCACACCCAGCTTTATTTCTATAGAATTCTAAATAAAATATGTCTGAACATACACATTAATTTTAACTCCTGTCTTAAATACAAAGCAAAATTTCTTGGAGATTTCCTGCATTTTCATTAAATTCACACTATTAAAATATATGTTCTGGAATAAGCCATTTTGTTTGAGGCAATATTGATTAGTGGAAACAAGATGCACCAAGGTTCAAATCCCAAGTCTACTACTTCTTGTGTGATTTGAGTCACGATGCATATTTTTCCAGGCGGCATTTGTAAGAAATGGAATGAAATAATGTATTTTCAAATTGTACCTTATCTAGTACAGGGCTTGGCACACAGTTTGAATTCAAGACTTAGGTGTGGGTACGGAAGTGAAAGTTCTAACTTAAAAAGTATAAACTTTTTTATGGAAGGACAAATCAATAGCAATGCAAATTTTCAGAAACATTTATACTAATAAGAGCATCTGAAAATAAAGACATTTTAGGTTATTAATCCACATACCTAAGAGCAGCAGCACATTCAAAAATTGTAAGTAGATATTAGAAATGGTAATTCATATTTTAAGATTTCAGTCACATCTAGTATAAAACATGCTATGAATTGGCCAGGCACGGTGGCTCACGCCTGTAGTCCCAGCACTTTGCGAGGCTGAGGCAGTGGATCACGAGGTCAGGAGATCGAGACCATCCCGGCTAACATGGTGAAACCCCGTCTCCACTAAAAATACAAAAAATTAGCTGGGCGTCGTGGCGGGCAGTTATAGTACCAGCTACTCGGGAGGCTGAGGCAGGAGAATGGCGTGAACCTGGGAGGCAGAGCTTGCAGTGAGCCGAGATCACATGCCTCCGCAATCCAGCCTGGAGCGAGACTCTGTCTCAAAAAACAAAACAAAACAAAAAAAATTGTATGAATCAACTTAAAATTATTGGTATGAGAATACTGATCCTTCTATTAAGAATTACGTCTTTTTCTTAGGATAAACTTTTTAAATGACTATAACTAGTAACTTTAGTTTTTCATTTAGCATCAACTTTAAACTGAGTGCTATAAGGGTACTCAGTTGAGTTTCTTATTCAAAGCCCATCTCCAGGAAGCTTATTGACAATTATATTTTTTCAACTGTATACTATGTTAAAGCTCTCTGACTCTGAAGCAGAGACTTCTCTCACACCCAGCAGGGTTAATAAACAGTGCATACAACAGCATTGAAAATCTTTTGGGAGTACAATATTCTGCAGAATAACTAAAGGATGACACTTATTTCTAAATTAACAATTTGAGTAAGTTTTTACCTGTCAATTAAAGTTCACCATGGAAATATAAGATTTTTATGTAGTAACTGTAATTCAAGAAAAAGCAAAATCTTTATGTAAAATTACCTGTTTTAGAAAACCAAGAGATATGTTTCAATAATCAAAGGCTTGTCTCAAAAATTAGTCCAGCTTCAGAATAATTCCTCTAACTAATCTAATCTACTAACCAACACCACTAAAAAGGTCATTTCTTCCCATTCCTTCCAAGTTACGTTTTGTAAAATCATTCTAATACCCCAAGAAAACGCAAGAACACGCTTATTAGACTGATTTCTTCTTTGACGTCTATCTGACAGAAGAACACTTACAAGGCAAGTATTTAGCTTGGGATTTTAAGCCCAGAACATCACACCTTATAAAAGGTGAGGGAGGGCTGGGCGCAGTGGTTCACGCCTGTAATCCCAGCACTTTGGGAGGCCAAGGCAGACAGATCACCTGAGGTCAGGAGTTTGAGACCAGCCTGGCCAATAGGGTGAAACCCTATCTCTACTGAAAACACACAAAAAATTAGCTGGGTGTGGTGGTGGGCACCTGTAATCCCAGCTACTAGGGAGGCTGAGGCAGGAGAATCGCTTGAACCCAAGAAGTGGAGGTTGTGGTGAGCTGAGAACGCACCATTGTACTTTAGCCTGGGCAACAAGAGTGAAACTCTGTCTCAAAAAAAAAAAAAGGTGAGGGAGGAAGAAGGCACAGAGAGGCCAGAAAGCCATGAGTGGCATGAAAAAATGGCCACTTGGGAGGTATGAAAAATGAAAATAGTAGAAAGGAATGGAGAGCAACACACAGAATGTACAATTCAGTCTTGGTCAGGGCTTCCAATGGCCCCGTAGCCCTTATTACAAGCCAATTCCTGATGGGCCCAATCTCTCTAGTATTAGCAGCTCTGAGCCAATTCTAACTGGGATGCCACCATTCCATACAAATGCCATTATTCTCGGCATATGCATCTTTCTACCCTTTCTTCCCCCTCCTCTACCACTCCAGCTTTGCTATATTTTTCTTGCTAAGTCATAAGCCTACCAACAACACTCAAAAATACATTTGATTCTACCTGGTGAAGGCTCTAAAGAAGCTGTCAAGCTTCTCATACCCAAAGATGTCAGGGATGGGTCAATGATGGTACTTTCTCCAGGCATGTGAAAGGTTATTCATTTCAGAGTTCACGGAAACCAAATGGATCAGCACAGTAAACAGTGAGTGCTTTTAATTTTATGCTGCCTCAGCATCCATTTTTAAATATAAGTCAGCCTGGCTCAATTGCCCTTGACACAGTTTCCAGTACTACAGCCTACTCAAATGGTTCCAGCCAGTAGCCAGGGATAAAAACTTGGAGGTATCTCTCCTGCCTCATGGACTGGGCTTCCCGCTTTCCAGCTGCTTCTTTTAAATGGATCCTTCAGGCATCTGCCCTGTGACTCACATTTCATTATCAAAAATAGAACGCTACTTGCCAGCTCCCTTTCTCTCTCTACCTGCTTGTGACCTGACCTAACTACATGTGGCCTCCAGGCATGCTGTGTACCCCCCAGGGTCTGTAAGTACTACAGACTCTTAAACTTTCACAGTGTGGCTGTCTTTGAAGCCATGCCTGCAATGTGACCCCTGATGGTAGGGCAGCCCTGAAGGGACCCAGGCAGGTGGATCCCCTGCTAGTGCTCTTTTGTCCAGGTCTCTCTGCTGCTGGAGACTGTAGTTACCAGCTAAGTCAACACAGTTTCCTTCAAAGTATTAATATGTCTCACCTTTCATAGCTGGCAGCCCACTGACCATCAACTAGTACAGTCATTTCACTGAACGTAGAGGGCTGAGGTCTGGCCAGGTTATACACAGGATCAAGGTCCCATGCACAGGTGACAGCAGAGCCAATCTTTGCACAAAACTGATTTAGATTATTCAGAACACTGAAATTAAATTACTTGACATATATTTAAATAAATAAAGTGCCCAGTACAGAATATGTTGAGGGAGTTGCCCCTCTCAAGAATTCTAGTTAAAACAGATCATAAAATGAGTTATTATTGATATAAGAACATTAGCAAGAAAAAAGTACGTGTGGTCTGTTCTTGCTAATTTTCTTAAATGTTTATGGAAGGTGGAACAACATGGGACTTTACAATTTGACTTTCCTGGCACAAAATCTCATAAATAAGAAATATAAAAATAATATACCATTGGGCTCCATTTCTTGCTGCAGTATTATAAAAAAGGAACATAAAAAGCCATCTGTTTTGCAATTATACTTTCTGTTAGGATCCCAGACTACTTTGCAACCCTCCAGAGATGGTTTGAGGCATGTGTGTAGTGCCAAGTTCTATGATGGTTTAATTCCTGCTAAAGCTCTCAGAACTGGGATTAGAGACCACACTCTCAAAGTCTTCATGTGAAAATCCCTGACCTCTGCCATCAATTAAATTATGCTTTCTACTATATGTGCTATTTCATGGCTTTCTTTCACAAGTCATGAGAAAACTGGCAGTGAGTATAATACACTCCTACGGAAAAACAAAATCAGTGAAAACTTGGTGATATTTTAAGGTAGATTTAAGTATATCTGTGATATTTCTCTTTAAGTAGGTACACATTGGTACCTTCATCGAAAACCAACTAGCCAAATGGTTAACACCTTGCTTTTACTGAATTTGGCAACAAGAATTCTTAACTATGTGAAAGATGCAGTGTTGACTGTTTTATATAAATACTATTTTTTTTTTTTTAAGAGATGGGGTCTCCTTAAGTTGCCTAGCTGGTCTTGAACTTCTGGCCTCACATGATTCTCCCACCTCGACCTCCCAAAGTGCTGGGATTATAGCCGGGAGCCACTATGCCCAGTCACTCTTTTATTTAATCGTTTAAAAGAAAGTGTAAAAATCTTTTAGGTTGTCACCAAGGCAGAACAGATATTTAATCCTTTTAACACTTATCTGTTGCTCTCTGTGACATGAATTATTAAACAAAAGAGGAAATGGAGGCATAGAGAATCAGTAACTTACTCAGGGTTACCCACCCAGTAAGTGGCAGATGCAAATTTAACACTCAGAACTATTACACAGTTACTTCTATTCATGAAATAAAGTTATTAGCAAAGTTTGCAAGGAAATTTGTAATCACTAATTCTGGCTTAGGAGAGAAAGTAATCAAGTAAATGTGATCATGTGAGTTATAATTTCCAACACTACTAAACCAAATGATATAAATTTAGTCAATTATTGCCACAGAAATGAGGAAAAGAAAGAGCTGGTGTTCAATAACCAAATCAGACTTAGGAATATATGATCCCTGAGGTTCTTGGTGAAAGCTGCTCCTTTCAGTCTCTCTCATCTCAGTAAAGCAGGAATAGAGATACGGTCTGAATCCAGATGTTATATGATCGCCCAAATCTATGTCCTTTCCATTAAAATCTGTCTGCCAAAAATAGAATCACTTTTCTTCTGCCCACCTGAATAGGTATGGGCCACCTGATTAGGGACTTTTTTTCCATGAAAGAGATGGCAAATTAAGTTCATTACCTTTTAGTCACCATTCAGGTATAATGAATCTAATTCTTGAATTTAATATTTAAAAATCAAACTACGTGAATTATTTACATATTTAATATTTAACATTTTGCAATGAAATCCACCATTTTACTTAATAGGGGATAAAAAGACATTTATTTTTTATCCATGAAACCAAGATGACTACGGACTTCTCATTTATGGTATTGCAAATATTGAGCCCATAAATCCTGACAAACAGGAACATTTCTATAGTTACAATAAAGTAAATGTGAAAACTTTTCAACAAAACATTGTCCATTGTTAGGACTACAGTGGTGGCTTCAAAGAGTCAAACCTCACATATTAAAGCATATTCCTTTGCAGGTACACATTTTTAAAGCTAAGTTGGTATGGAAATACTTCAAAGACAAAACAAAATTATTTTGTGAGGAAACGGCAATAAAACAAATATGTAAGATTGAGGAAAATCTGAGCCCCTGACTCATGAGTCGGAGTGGCTGCTAGACTATAAAACTTCTATTGGACTTCAATGTTAAAATTTAATGAGCACAGTAGACAAAGCAGAAAACTTTAATGTTTCTTAAAATTTCTTTACTATACTTATTCAGTTGATAAAGTACCAAATGCTTTAGGAATATGGAAGCCAAAAATAATATTTGGCAAAACTAACCATGCATGATCCCTATGAGTCTTTGTCAAATTAAGGCTATTTCAGTTAATAGAGAACAAAAAAAAGTGTCCACTCAAACAATTTGAAAAGGCAGTTAGTTTTTCCTTAATCTCTAAGGGTTAAGAATAATTTCGATTGTTCTATTTGTTTTCTGAAGAAAATCTAAGCCAATTAAATAATTAAGTCCCTAGATGACATGCAAAAATAGGTACATCCTTTGGTGATATTTCAAAGTAACCAGTATCTTTCAGTGTAGCAAAACTTGAAGAGAGGCTCATTACTCAATGTAATAAAACAAATAATGCTTTTGTTCCAAACAGCTATACTTTATTCTTCACACTCTCTCTAGCTGCCATTCTCTTTAAAGAGATATTGTGTGCTGCTCTGCAATTAATTGGGAAAGTTTTGGGCTTTAAATAATCTAGGAGGTACTGTATTGCTTAATGAGCATTTCACACTACTGGAGAAGACAGACACTAAGTTTAAGATGTGCATCGTGCAATTCCAGGGCAAAAGACCTGATATTTACTGTAAATATCAGTGATACTGATTAAAGGGGTACTCTATTTTACAGGAGTCTATAAATAGAATTGAGCTTAGGCCTACTCCCTGTCCTTTATTGACAGTACATCACCAGGTGTAGATGAATGTGACACAGTCATCAGCAGTCAGAATGAATGAGCTATACAACCGAACCTAGAGCACATGAATAATATAAATAGTCCAACTGTAGGGTACAGCTATTAACTGTATAAAATTCTAACATACTTTTCTAACATACTTTTCAAAACAAACTGCATGCTTAAGGGGGGAAAAAACCTAGTTTTTGCTATGCTTACATAAATACATTTCCATTTCATTAATATATCTGACTTCCACTATGTGTTTATATTTAAGTCCTACATTTTCATAGTAAAAACCAAAACTCAAGCACTGCCACAGCAGTCATTTTGGCAGAGGTAGCTTGCGGAATCTCTGCCAGGAAACCCATGGAATGCAATGGGTTAAGCAAACTGGCAAAAATCACTCCAGCAGTCACAAAAATCTCCAGCCTGCCTCAGTGAGTTGCAAAGTGGGAGGAAGTAGCAGCATGACAATAGTGACTATTTAGATAGAAGAGGGCTGGCAGTAGTACTGGGAGAGTGTTCATGACTAGCAGTTGAGGAAACTAGATTTTTAAAGAAACATTTTAATTGCAGTATAACATACAGAAAAATTCAGAAATCCTGAATTATGAATTTTCACAAAGTGAACACACTCGTCTAATCATCTCGAAGATCAAAAAAAGCTCCTCTCCTAGGCCCAACGCCCTTCCTCAAAGGCAACTATTATGATCTTTATCATCACAGACTAGTTTTGCCTGTTTTGGACTCTATAAATGGACTGCATCATATGTAATGGTGCCTGGTTTCTTTGGCGTTACATTATGTTTGCTGAGCTTCATCTGCGTTGCTGTGCATAGCAATCGTTCATTCTCTCTGCAGTAGAGATTTCCATTGTAAAACAAACCACAATTTATTCATCTATTCTACTGCTGATAGGCAATTGGGTTTCCAGTTTTTTGGCTATTACAAATGCTGCTGCTTTGAGCACTTGTACCTAGGAATGAAACTGCTGCATTCTGCAATTGCCTGCTAACTGATCTCCCTGCCTTCTCATCCTGTCTCCTTCCTTGCACATCCACTTCGCAGATTACTGCTAGAGGTAAATGGTTTTCAAATACAAATCGGATTCCATTCTCCTGGTCAGAATCCTCCAATGGCTCTCCACTGCCTTCAGGATAAAATTCAAACTCTGCACAGGTTACTGATGTGCTACCCCTTAATCATCTTGCAACTCTCCCAATTCCCCTCTACCCTTATGCCAAAACATTTCTGTTCTCTAAATCTATCACTCTCCCAAGCATCTCTGAGCTGCATATGCTGCTCTTTTTCCTCGGTAAATGCTTTGCATTCTTCTCTGCTAATTCTTGCACATCCTTCAACAGGCAGCACACCAGGTTTTTGGTATGGAGGCGGGCACTCTCCCTGTGCTTTCAAAGCATTAGGTGGTTTTGTTTCGTATCAAAGTGTTTATCTGGCTACTCCTCTCATTGTCCTATTACCTCTGGAACCCCTCAGCATAGTGGCTGGCACAGAATGGGTGAACCATGTGTGTTTGTCGAATAATATAGGCATTAATTGTACAGGACAGAAACAGTTTATGCTTAACTAGGAGGGGAATGGGCACAATACTAATGAGAAAATGTCAGTGTGATCCCAGAGGGAATAAAATTGGCATTCGAGTATTTTAAGCAATACTGTGGGAAAGCCCTGCAGTATTGATTTAAACTCCTGAAATAAATCTTACCACTAATTGATGCTACTGTGAATATTATATCACACTGTAAAACCCTTAAATATATCCCAATGCATTATCTCAAGAAAAAAATGCTATTGTTCTAATCTACAATTTGTGGTTTCCATATGATTTAAAATAAAACAGTTAATTGGAATAATCTGTAAATACTTAAAAAAAGCTCAGTGACAGGAAATGCTCAAGCAAATCATACTTATAAAAGAGGCAGAAAATTACAAAGATAACATCTACTATCGCTTAGAAATTAAAAAAAAATCAGTACAGTATAAAATTATCCTGATACATTTCTTAACACCTTATCACTTAAGCAAAGGCTTTTACTCCCTAAAAACAAATTAATCAAAATAGACTGAATCTCATCAGGAAAAAAGACATGCTCCACCCTACAAACTCAGAAGGTTTTAATAAAAAGAATGTAAGGAATCTAACGAAATCAAAACAAAGGAATTCATAAAGTAAACTATGCAGACTTTTCAATCCATTTTCAGATTCTGGTTTATAAATTATCTATCTGAATAACTTGCCTTAGATTATGGGGAAAAAAAATCCAGACCCACAGATAGGCCTGGATAGGCTGTGATTAACATTGTCGCCCACTCCTAGGCTTGGGAATGTATAGAGTGAACATAACACAGCAGGTGCTCTTTCTCTAACCCTTCCTTCAAATGTGTTGTTTTCTCAGATTGCTATGCTCTCCCCTTTAACTGGAGAAATAATAAACCAATCTTTCTGATTTACAGCTATATTTCAGAAAAGAATTATATTAAACAAATATACACCTTGTTTCATTTTTAAAATCAGACTGAAAATTCCAAAACATTTACAATCACCAGCAATTCATTCTCTCAGTATGATTCTGTCATAAATAAAACAGTTGCTAGGTTTTGGGTATTTTGAATTTGTAGAGCTATCCAGCAAAATTTGAAATTTGCATCTAGAACTAAGACAGGCACAATATATCAAATTATCAGAGATGTGACATTATAAAACTCATTTAAGTATACTCTACACTTTAAATAGCATCTCCTTAGCATTATTATACAAATTCGTGTCATACTGTCCTATGTTTCCATTTTAAGACTGATCTAGGCTTGGAATTTAGTATTTTACTGTATGTGTGTGTGTGTGTGTATATATATATATATATTTATGTATGTAGATATATGTGTATGTGTGTGTATACATATATTTATGTATGTAGATATATATGGGTGTGTGTACACACACACACCCCACTCTGCTTCTTCAGCTATCATTTAAGCTAGAAATCAGAGTTTTCCCCACTTCTCTACAATTCCTAGTCTTGTGAACATAGTGCATACTCATTAAATTAACTGTATTATCCAGTTGATAAACTGTTCAAGTTACACAATCAACCAGTGTCAAAGCCAAGGAGATTCATGCATTTCTGATTACCTAAAATTCTGCAAATTCGAAATAATATTAATCCAACTGAGCTCCTGAAGAAGCAAAATAGTATAGATCTCTAAGAAAGAATGAAAAACTCTAAAAGCTGTATATATGAAAACATAAAAAATCCTCAAAAACTCAGCTTGTGTTTCAACATGACAGACAACAACATATTCAGCAGAAAGGACAGATTAAATAAACTATTAAGAATATTATGTATAATTGTTAGTATAAGAATACTTATAAAAAATAAGAATAAACTATGCAAAAATCATGGTCTAACCAACTGAACTCAAATATTCATGTTAATCCTATATGAATATATTGAATGCCCAGAAAAGAGGAAAAAGCCACAGTCTAAGAAAGGGTCAGCAGTCACCTTGCTATTAAAATGGGAAGCAGGGATTCAAGGACTAAGTAGGTTACTCCTGAGGAGGCCAGGTGAAGTGGGGTGTTAGGCAAGATGTCAGCAGTGTGGCATGGGACAGATGTTTTCACAGTCAAGAGGTATCTATCTACACCTATTCAACTGAAGCACTAGTAGGAGCTGCAGCTTCTACTGACCTGGTTCTCAAACTCTGTGGCACAAGCCCATCACAAAAAAACATTTCCTACCCTTTTCTGCCTCTTCCAAACTTTAGACCAAAATACTTTTCCTCCTCCAGGTAAGATGCCACTTCACCACTCCCCTCAGCCACTATTACCCCCCAATAACCTTCACCGCATGTCCCACCTCACTGACACTAGCCCATTTTAGAAGTCTTTCCACTGCTCAAAGTTTACTTACTAGTGGCAGAATGATAAGGGAATGAAGTTGGGAAATTTTTTGGTTCCAATCCAAGGAGCCAATTATTTGTGTTTAGCTATTAAACTAAAAATCTTATGTCAAGGAGATAAACAATTTCCTAATTTCTTTTTTAAAAGTCAAGAATACTAATATATTTAAAGTTACGATTCAACCATTAAAAAGGCAAAAAAAATTACAAAAAAATAAAACAAAAGAGCCACAGTTTAAGTGAATCTCAATGCTCAAATGCTGTTGAGAGAATAATCAAAGTCAAGAAAATGAAGTCATAATTTAAATACCTGATGTGATTCATAAGCTCTATGTTAATTGCAGTGTTACCGGGGTCAGACATTCAGTAACATACATGATTACGTAGAAAAGACACAAATGACAAACATTATTTCTCTGTCTAAAGTTACTTATTCATTAAATCCAGGCAAATCAATTAATTTGTTTATATTAAGCCATTAGTTATACCTTTTATTTAAACAGATCTACTCAAGAAGTAAATAACAAGTAAAAGCAAAAGTTTTTGCCTCAACTTTCAGGTCACAGGGTGATTCTTTCAAAAGTAACATGGCAGAAACACTGAATGAAAATTCATACTATTAGAAAAATCAGTGGAAGATGACATGGGAATCACCAACTACCGGTATTGTTAATGTTCCACGAAGTTTATACAATAGGCAATAGGTTAACTGCAACTCTGAGATAACGCCTCCTGCGTTTTTTTCTCTGAAAAATTCAAAATGGTGTTGACAAGTCTTAGATAATTTATAAAGGCATTTAACACTATCATTTTGTAACAAGGACCCCCCCACCCCTCTCCTTCCAAAACAGCAAACAGCTGTTCACTGATTCACTGATTCACTGATCTACTCAAGAGTTAAGTTACAAGAACTGAATACAGAACTCAAGTCCCAAGCCCTCCATCCTCTAACACTCAGCCTCAATAGGAGTCTACCACTGAAATCAGAACTCTGCCCACTTGGACCTGCTATTCTCCCCCACTGATTCACAAGGGAACTATGAGCAGCAGACAGAGAGATCACGTTCCACCTGCCTAAGAAAAAAACGGGATGAAGACTGTCCTATCTACTTAACAAAAGCTAATTCTTCTGGCAATGCTGTGAAAGTTCCTCAGAATTCACCTTCTGAGTCTGACCTGAGCAGTATGCCAAATTTCACAGGAGTAGGATCCCCAATGAAAATCACTGTTGTGGACCTTCCTTTCCCAATCACAAGGAACATCCATGATGTCCCTTCCACTTCTGTGATTCTAATGTTTCACATTGTGAAACAATTAAAATAGCTTTTTAAAAAGAGAATTCAAAAGCAAACTTTAAAAACATAAACATTTTCTAGAAAAATAAGGGAAAAAGTCTTACATTTATGTAGAAAGAATAAATATCTGTAATGTACCACAAAGCTCTAAGTAGAAAAAACTGACACAGACCTGAATGATAGGAAGGATTTGTCTTTGAAAACAAAGGAGTAATTTATCAGGGCAATAAAATTCATTGTGAGGACGCTAAAGTCAAATTAAATAAAACCAACAAGAGACAAAACAATGTCCTAGTTTTGTGCACTGGGAGCTAAGGCTTCACTGAGCACTAATTACATCTGTTGGAAACCAAGCAAATTAAATATGTCCCCTTTTAAACGTGTGTGTGTGTGTGTGTGTGTGTGTGTGTGTGTGTGTTTTAACAAGAACATTTTAAAAAACAAAGCATTTGAGTTATTTTCCCAAATTAATCTTGGGAATTAAAGAGTTGGTTATACAAGGTTTTTGGATTTTTTCAAACGTGCCCTGGGTAACAGTAATGAATATGTATGCTGAAGATACATTTAAAAGCCAAATATCTAGTTTTGTAGTTTTGGCCTTTCCAGTATGCCTCAAAGCTGAGGTTCTAAACACAAAGTATAAAAACATATAAGTATATTTGCAGGATCTACGGTGCTCATAAATGAAAATGCAAAATACTTTCAAGGAAACAGTCAAAACCATAGTTTTTAGCTTATTTATTTTTGTGATCTTCATTGTATTTCGTCTAGTCAGTTCTACTTCCAAAGGGACTGAGGTTCTTTGAGACCTTGATCATGAAACAAAGCTTCACTCTAAGAATAAAGGTACAAAATAGTAGGGAAGACCCTATTCTGAGAGCAAACTATTTGATCACGGTGCCATTAGTTCATCCAAAGCATATACATCACGTGCAACATGTGTGTCGACTCCAGAAGTTTACAAGTCCAACTAGATATGACTGTGATGGGGGTGTGTACAAGGTAGAAAGACAACACACCGAAGAGGAGGGGATGCCGTGCAAATACACACAGCACAGGCACTCAGCCCAGTCCTAGAATTGAGCTGGCCTTGGTTAATACATAGCTGCTTTTCTCCCTCTCTCCACCTTAAAATTGTTTTACCCTTAAGCTAGCTGGCTAGGGCACAATTTTCCTTTAGTCTCTGACTAAGAAAACAAGCTTGCTGTGGTGACCCTTTAGGGGAAGCTCTTGGTTTCAGGACACAGCCACTCCTCTGAAGCTTCCCCCTGCATCCCATACAAGTATCTCTTTAGCACCCACCTCCAAACAAAAACTAGAGGGGCCCACGTCATGAAGGCCCACCAGCCACATAAAGGCTATCCATGCAATGAAATATATTTGCTTTTGAAAATAACTATCTGAATTCACTGTGCTAAGCTTGTTGTTTCTATGCCAATCTGATTGCTAGTTATAAACATCTAATAATAAAAACAAAAATATTAACTAAACACAATTTGGTAATAAAAATGTTTAAAAATGGAATGAAGGTTTTGGGAACGGTATAATAAAATGGGATCTTGGTAGTAAAATAATTATAAACTCTACTCTCTTTCTAAATATGCCCTAAAAGGTATACAAAATACAAAAACTGTATGAAATAACTTACATGAAAATTTAAACTTATTTGCATAGCATTTACTTTTAAAAGAGTATACCAAAAGGAGTGAGGGTGGTGTTTAGCAGTGGCAAAGATCCACAGAGGTGACAAAAGAGCATCTATCACTGATATTGCTTATAATATCTGGACCATGGTGATAAGGAAGGTCAGCTTTTAGGACTCTTAATTTTATTGTTTTCAAATTCTCTACAGACACTGTTTCCCACCTTGCCTCTTCCTACTAACTGCCCTGGGTACAGCACTGTCAAGGGGTTATCCGAATTTAATCTTTACAGCTTTTGTAGTCTATGGGTAGACTTTTTCACACAGTACAAGTAGGGGATTTCAAACAAATTATTAGGCAACCAAGCAATACTGTTAATAGTAAAATTAGATAAACTGAGATATAAAA
Organism: Trachypithecus francoisi; assembly: GCF_009764315.1. NCBI lineage: Eukaryota > Metazoa > Chordata > Mammalia > Primates > Cercopithecidae > Trachypithecus > Trachypithecus francoisi. The sequence goes on from NW_022681456.1 coordinate 105,239,886, forward strand.
GGAAAACACCAACTTCCTATCACTTAGATACTACTTTATCATAGTGTAATAGACATACACTTTTTTTTTTGTGACGGAGTCTTGCTCTGTCGCCCGGATTGGAGTGCAGTGGTGTTATCTTGGCTCACTGCAATCTCTCCCTCCTGGGTTCAAGTGATTCTCCTGCCTCAGCCTTCCCAATAGTTGGGATTACAGGCGTGTGTCACCAAGCCTGGCTAATTTTTTTTAGTAGAGACGGGGTTTCACCATGTTGGCCAGGCTAGTCTCGAACTCCTGACCTCAGGTGATCCACTCGCCTTAGCCTCCCAAAGTATTGGGATTATAGGCGTGAGCCACCACGCTCTACCAGACATACACTTTTTAAAAAATTCAAGTTACCAGTCTTCTGGGCTATATTAAATATTAGTTTAAATATTAGTCTCAAAGTCATCTTGGCTCTTTTAAAATAAAAATTAGGCCACCTTACATTAAAATTTTAAAAATGAAACTGTTCCAAATAGCCCATATATAAAAATAACTTTCTAAAAAATAATAAATATTGAAATAAGTATCAAATTTTTAACAATAGCTTAAATTTTGCTAAATGCTTTTCTATTTATTCCTCAGTAAGAATTTTTCAGTTCAAGTAAACAGAAACCTTCTCTTTTTCTTGAAGGGATGGATGAAACAAAACAAAACAGAAACAGAAGTCACTGGTTTCCCCCGACATGCCCCCCATTTATAAAGATGTGATTCACAAAAAAATATTTAGGGCATCTCTGCCATTGCTGAGCTTATCCTGAAGTTAGTGACGAACATGGATTTAAGCAAGAGAGGCCCCGATGTATATAATATTAAAGAGATTAATGAGTGATCATTGGGAGTAAACTAGGCTGTTCTTGGATGGATTTGGGCTGAAGAAAAAAGCTAAAATGAAGAAGCTGTCATGGTATCTGCCCTTTAGACTGAGTTTGGGCCCTTGTGCTCAGAGGAGTGAAATCATGGATGGCTATATACACACACACACACATATAAATTATAAATATATAAAAGAATCAAATATATGAAAGTATATAATATATAATGTATGAAATTATAGATATTATATATAAAATTATATATAAACATAATTATATGAAATTATATTATCATATAATATATAACTGTATGAAATAATCATATAATTATATATTATATATAATTATATAGTATATGAAATAATTATATAATTATGATTGTATATTTCATATATAATTATTATAGATGAAATAATTATATATTATATGTAATTTCATGTTATATATCTAGTGATATATATCAGATATATAGTGATACACATTACTAGATATATAAATTTCATATATTATATATCTAATGATAGCTAGTCCCCATCTTCACAGTTGGCTGAGAAGAATGCTACTTGGGCTAGAAACAGAAGAACTTCTTCAAACAGTTAACATTTATTTAAAGAAAACAAAAGTGTTTATTGTAAGAGAAAAAATTTTAAGCCCAGGAAATACTGAAAAGGTGAAATTATATATATAACTATAATTATATAAAATTACATATACAATATATAATACAAAACATATATACTATATATAATTTTTATATATAATTTCATATTATATAATAATATATATAACTTCATTTTTTCAGTATTTTCTGGGCTTAAAATTTTTTCTCTTACAATAAACCCTTTCGTTTTCTTTTTTTAAAAGAAATGCTAACTGTGTGAAGAAGTTCTTCCATTTCTAGCCTAGGTAGCATTCTTCTCAGTCAACTGTGAAGACATGGACTAGCTATCACTAGACCCTACAACTTATCATACAAGAGTAAAACTGGTTGGAAAGCCATTTCCACAGAGTAGGTATCAGTGCCTTAGTACAGCCTAGAAGAGAAGTTCATTAACTAACCTTACCTCGAGAGATTAATAATGTTAACCAGTAGTATTGGGCAACTGGAAAAATGTCTATTAAAGTTTATAGGTCAACACCAGAGTAATCATCATAAATACCAAAAATAGGATAGTTCATAGTGACTAATGCACATAGAAATTAAAAACCAAATGCTATGACAAATAGAAAGTACCTAGAAAGGTAAAAGCAGTCTACAACAAACCAATTAGAATGCATCTACACTTGATGAATCTGCTGTATGGTGTTTTTTAATTAGACTTTTTTTTTTTAAAATGTAGTTTAAATATCATGAATTTTAATAGGCACGTTACATGGAAAAGATGTAATAAATAATTCTGCTGTCTTTGCATCTTATCCCACTCTTGTTTGATTTCCCCTTATGCATTTTAGCTAAGACGTAAAAAGTAGGAGGTTCCTTAATTTCGAAATATGGGAAATAAACACTGGAGGAAAAGAAATAGTTACTTAGCCTGTCAGAAAGAATAATGATTTATTTTTTCCACTAAGATTATTTGCTTAGTCATTCCCACTGAAAAGAACGAGTTTAATTTTGGAAGTGGTAGGAATGACAGAAATCCTAGATCAAGCTTGTCCAACCCGTGGTCTTCAGGCCACATGTGGCCCAACACAAATGCATGATCTTTCTTAAAACATTATGAGTTTTTTTTTTTTTTAAAGTTCATCTGCTATTGTTAGTATATTTTATGGATGGCCCAAGTCAATTCTTCTTCCAATGTGGCCCAGGGAAGCCCAGGAAACATCTCTGTCCTAGACAGATCACTGGGGCTATTTTGTCCTGCCCCTGTGGACTTAGGGACATTGACACATGTCCCCTCACTCCTACTCCTTCACCCCTAAATCCCAGCTAATGCTGTGATTATCTTAGTTGATCAGTTTGCGACGTGCCTACCATTTGCCCACCTCACTCCAGCCCGTTCTTCAACTACTCCCCACCTTTGTGAGGCAGCCACATCTCCCTGCCCTGCCGTGTACTGCTTCCTCTGCTTGGAACATCTTTCTCCCCACTCCACCACCACCTCCCTGCTAGCTTGCCGGGGTCTGGTCGACGTGATGGTGGTCACGTCGAGAAAGCACCAGCAGATCCAAGTGCTTCCTCTTTGCTAGGCACATACAATGACTCAAAATAATCCACTGAGGTTATGTTATTATCCCCATCCCCATTTTGCAAATGAGGCCCTGGAGGCTCTGAAAGGTGATCTAGCTAGCTGGAGACAATACAGCTGGTACAAGATGGGAACTGAGATATGAATGGAGGCTGATTCGAGAGTCCTGGCACTCAACCTTTTCCTGGAAGGTGGCAAACTGGACGGGGACAAGGCAGATTTGCATTGCATTAAATGCAAAGAAACAGTTTTCACCTCCACAAAGAAATACGACATTAAAAAATTTCAATACTCCACGCTTTATGTTTCTTTCTATGAAGACGGATACTATTCATGTTCATCTTATGCCTCTGTCATTAAAGAAAGGGAACCCAACAGTGTTTGCAGAACTTATTTCCTTTTTCCCTCCAAAATAACAATCTGGATAATCATATTAGTATCATTTTTCTAGCGAAACCACTTACATTCTAGAAAATGGTAATGTGCTTTTTAGCATGAAAGAATGAAAATAATACCTAAGCTTTAACAGAAATATAGGGGGAAAATATAAAAAGATGTGGAAGATCTCACTATTCTTGTCATTTTATATTGTGAAAACAAGAATATGCTATAAAACAATGTGTTGGTTTTCTGTTATGACCTGAAACATCACAATTTTTACTTAGTGCTTCAATACGTACATGAGAAAATACCAAATTCTTTTGCTCAAAGGAGCTCCACCATACCTTGTAATGGCCTGAGAGCGGAGCCTCAGTTTTGGTAAGAATGTGGTCTCCTGCTGATCAACTTGATCCCCTTTGGTCTCATTACAGAGTATTCATGGTTCAGCTGAACCATTTAGCAACATCTAAACCATTCTTAGTATTTACCTCAGGGGAAAAGTCACATTTCAAGGATAGCTGAAGTATCTAATATATTTAGTTGCTACTCTAAAGCAGACAGGCCTGCTTGAAAATAAGATCACAGCATACATTGCTCTCTGCAGGACCTCTGTGGGTAGGAAGCTCTTTTTTTAACTGATTATGTAATATTTTAGTTTTGGTAGTAAAAGATTCCAGATGTTTACTCTAACAGCTTTGTAGACACACGGGGATTGATGTTAAACACATAATCACTGGTTTTGGAGCAGGGCCAATTGTGTACATATGCTGTTTAATTATGTCGACACTCCAGGCATTTCAAACATCAACAGAATTTCTCGGCTCATATTCCCATTACCATTCCTGCTTTAAATGATTATAGAGGGGTATGGAAACTGGGCATTACACATGCTAATGAAATCTATCTAGCTCTTTTTACTTTTAATAGATTTGGAGGTTTCATGGGTTAAAACTCTCTTAGGCTATAAATAGCAGGTAAATATAACATAAAAACTGCCAGGAAACATTTGCCTCAGAATTTTTTGCTGCATGCTAATGTGGCAATTTCAAAAAAAATTTTTTGTCATTGTTCTCCTTCCTAAAAATTCTCACATCACAAGGGAACCTTTGATTCAGCCATGAAACAGTCCCAAGAGTCCTAGAATTTGACTTTGGGATATACTTCTCTATACAAACAGTGCTAGAAGTTAGTTTTGTATCAACATTCCAAAGTTCCTTACCTAGATGATTCTGAACAACCTGCTACGAGTATGAAAAACATACACAGAATTTTGATGTATATTAATGACTCAAATTTCTCCCACTTCCTTTTGGGGAAAATGAAGCAGTAACATATACAATATTTCCACAAACTTTCTAAAAGACATTTCAAAGTTTTATATGTGAAAATGCAAAATGAGTAGCTCATCACAAGAAAGGATAAACTGGGCTAACAAACTGTTACAAACTGAAGGACTTGTTCAAAAGAGCAAGCTCAATGGAAAAATCCCTGATTGGTAAATTTTCCAGATACAAAATTTTCCAGCATCTCAAGATCATAGTTCTCCTAAGTTACTACTTATCCTGGGATATGGGAAGTTTCCTTCATGTACTGTAGGCTGCTGACATCATGCACATAAATTGAAACTAAATACATACACCAAAACATATATTTCATCAAAGTAACTAACATGATGATGAGAAACAAGATATTTTGGTAAATTTGTTTGAATCATATTTATAAGCAACACACATAGGTCAGACCAAGCCATTGCATCTCCTCAGATTTTTTAGATTACTCTGAATAAGAAATATTTTCAAAAATGACAAAAATATCTGTAGTTTTACATCTGTGGCTGCCACTGAAATCTCTATTAAACCCTCTTTTTCTCTCAAGTTCTCCCATTCCCACTCTGATCCCAACAGACTCTACTTAACAAGTGCCTTTAGAAGCAGGCAAGCATTTTCTAGTCCTTTACTTTCAAGTCTGTCAGACCATCAACTACTTACCATTCTTACTGCCAACAGCAATAGTTCCAAACCTTTATCATCTCAGGTCCTCATATTTTTATAGTTGCTTATACCTCTCTGTGATCCACCTGGCACACTGCCACCAAATCTGACCCTACCCTCAGTTGGACTCAAATCCTGTTAGTAACTCTACTGTGCCTGTGGCAGAAGCTTAACAAAGGGCTGCTGATTGAGTTCAAGAACTCTACACTGACTTCACACCATCACGATGAGGATGGACGGGTCTCACGTTTAACGATGAGCCAAAATACACTCTGAGAATCCAAGTTAAATGGCAGTGTTTAAAAAACAAAAATACTCAAACAATCTAGCATCTTGGGGTGTTGGAATTTTAAAGGTTTGACAATTGGCAAAATCAAAGTATTCCAGAAATTTAGCCTAATGTACTGGCAGAGTATCATAAAGTCATCATACCCATAATACCTCAACAACAAAAAAATGGGGACGGGGGAGTCTACAAGTTAATTTGGCACCAAGTTACCAGTTGTAAAATAAACCTTATTTGGTTGTTGTCTCAGGCATTATGTAACTGTAAAGAGTCTTCATTTATACTGAAAGCTGCAATAGTAAAGCTGGTCAGAAATCAGACGTATTTAAGAGAAAAATCTCATATTTCCTACTGCTTCAACTTTCCTGACCATCTTGAAGTGGTCTGCAAGCTATGGCCCGCTACCTGGTTTGTAAATAAAGTTGAATGGAAAACAGTCGGCTTCATTCATGTATGTACTGTCTATGGCTGCTCATGTGCTACAATGAAGTTGAATAGTAACAACAGAGACCATATTGCTTGCAAAGCCTAAAATATTTACTTACCCAGCCCCAAAACCAGCCACTTGTCTGGTACAGCATGGGTGAGGAAATATTTTCTGAGTCCTAACTTTGTTTTAGAAGTTAATCTGGGCTGCTTATCTACTAAAATCTAAGTTTAGGAAAAAAAAAGATAACTTCGGGGATGTCTATTTGGTTTGTAAAAGAAAGAAGTTAAGTATTATTCACTCGACTAACATGTATTTCTGTGTGGGAATTTCTGTTGCACTGCAACATCTCAGCGTTTTTACTATGGCATTAGTAACAGCACTGCAGAGCATCACAGGCTGTAAAAACATTTCCGTGTGTGACAGACAAAACTCAATATTGGAATAAAAGGAATAGAATACTCCATCTTATCTAGACAAGTGGTTTTTAAAAGTCATCCTACAGAGCCCTGTAGAACTTTCATTGAAAACAAACACAATTACATGGAATGAATTCATTTCTGCTTCTTAGAGCCCCTCTACCTGGGCTTATAAACCATGAGAAAGAATGAAGATTTACACTGTCACAGAAAATACTTAAAAACCAAGGCTTTTGAACCAAATGGGTTTTATTTTCTCCTGAATAAAACATTATTTGGATCATGGAGGGGGGGAACTACCAAGAATTATTTTATCACTAAGTGTACTTAATATAAGTTGCTATAATGTTTATCAATTATATATTAGAAAACAAATGAATTAAAATCAACCTTCAGGCAATTCAGACATATGGTATCATAATCAAAATCCCGAAAGAAAGATACTTTATCTTTTTGCCTCATTTGTATTTCAACACTTATTTTTATGAAAAATAAATTAGTTGCCCTAAACTCTTTTTAAATAAAGTGATGCACAAATAAGCAAACGAGCAAAGATTGAAATAAAAACAAAACTGACAATTTGGCGGTCATTTACTGGCAGACTAAACAAGTTAAGAATAAATATTTCTGAAGAAGCAAGCCAATTAAATGTCGGTTTGATGGCTGATTCAAAGATAAATAGTAGCCAGGAGTATAACTCAGACGTCATAGTTTGAGATTGATTTTTTTTTTTCCTTTAACCAGTGGGTAAAACTGTTTTTCTGTTATAATAAGAATGGTCAACACTTAACCAACAGAGAAGTTTTAAATTTTAATAACAAAAGAGTGCCAAGGAGATGGTCTTGTTCCTCAGAACAAAAAATAATGTTAAGGAAATATTTTAGATCTTAAATTAAGGCCAATCACGAGTACAGAGCACAGCTGATGATTAACAGAAGATGCTGCATTTAAACACGGTGGCAGAAGACACTGATTTACTTCGAATGAATATATGGTACATTATAAAAAGTGACAAAACATAAACATACGAATGTAATTTAAACAACAGTAAAAAGAAAGCTTTTTGTTTCTTGAAATTGGGGCTTATGGTTTTAGCCACCAGAGGTCACCCTTCCCCAGAGAGATTAAAAAGCAGGGCTTCTGAAGCACTGTCACTTACTGTGTATTTGTTAAAGGAATACAATAAAAAATAACAAGGGTTGGCAATATTCTTCTTTCTCCAGCTAAAACATATGTGAGGCTGGACCTGCCCCACACCTCTCCCTAATGCAGACATGCTGGTAATGGAGAAGAGGAGAGCTGCAAACAGCCTGAGAGGTTAAAGTGATCTACATGATAGACATGAGACAAATCACTGAGGGGCGGGGGTCAGGATGCAGTTCCCTGGGAGAAGAGAGACTTGTGGAATAGCACCATGCTAATGAGGGATAATGGAGAGAACTGGAAGAGGTTTCCAGAATTCTTACTGTATTATAAATACAACCATTCCTGGACATTCTTCAGCTAACACTGCAGTAAAATTTTATATGGCTTTTTTTTCCAATTAGTTTTGCATGTCAAACCAAATTTGGCTTTTTTTAAAAAAGGCAAATTAGGCAGGAAGTTCCTCCAGAATTCAACATATACTTTTACAATTGGATTGGAGAGAACGAGATCTTTAATCTATCATAGTGCCTTGTACAAAATATACTCAGCAAACACTCTTCCTCATTCACCCCTCCTTACACATAATACAAGAAGGATCTGACAACCAAAAGTTTCAACCTCTTTCGTTTCAATTCTGTTCATTAAGAGGGCCCAATTCTATTTATTGTCACTTACTGTAGCTACAAGAAGTAAAATTCAAAGGTTAGAGTGCTTTTTAATAATTTCATGTACGTGGCCAAGGAACATATAGACATTTATGACTATCAAGAAATTACAACCTTCCAAAGCACAGTATTTATTCCATGTAGCACCAAAGGAAATCCCAAAGAAAAGGTACTTAGCAGCCTAGAAGTCCTTGCAATTTCTTTGTGCAATACTTGGTTAGAATTCACTGTTTCACATTGCAACATACTGGCAAATAAGGTTATCACACATCATTATGTCTTTTGATACCTAACAACTTTTTTTCCCAACTACACAGGAAAGGTATGCTCATTAAAAAATATTCAGAAAATGAAAAAGGCTCTTAGAAAATAAAATCACCTATACTCTCACAGAGTACAGGGAAAGAAAATGTAGTTCTGAGTGAAACATTTTTAAAACACACAAATTAAAGTTACACAGTCTCAAATTCTTTTAATTATAATTCATCTACGTTATTCCCAAATCAACTATAATCTGTCCCGGGTTTTACCAATAACATAGTTCCAACAGGTTCATCAAGAACCCGACACTGCATGGGCTTTCTTCATACTGTTTCCTATGTCCTTGCACCATCTTTGATGTCCCCAGAGCATCTGCACAGCTAACGTTCCTCACAGCCACACCTCTGTCCTGACTTCCACATCTTGTTTTCCATGGCTTCTCCCACCCATCTGGTCATTCCCCCCTGTCATCTTCTGGGCTATTCTTTCTCACGCTAACATTATTGATTTCTGGCTCAGTCCTCTATGCTTCTCATTCTATCCCCTCTCTCCCTAGGTGACCAAAGTCACCCTCATGGCGTCAACTACTGAAACTACATGTTGATGTGCCTAACACACAATAGGTGCTTAATAAATGTTTAGTTTTATTAATGGCTTAATGATTAATAACTTTCCAATCTAATATCCAGGAAATTCTCAGCTCCAAGGCTACAACCACACAGCAGAGGCCTCTTACCACAGCTGAGACTGGTAACTGGCTGATTAATCATAAAAGCAGGTTAAAGCAGTGAGTCATGAAAACATGAAAGAATTTTGTACATTTAACTTTAACTAGATAAATACCCATTCATCTGCCAATATTTTTAGAGTCAAGGCCAACTCTTAAGTGAGGGTCTGCTGACCTTTCAGTGTCCTTCTTGCCTAAATCACACCCATGGTGAATTATCGGTGCTATCCAGCTTCTGTTTGTTTGTTTAAACAACAGCTTTACTGAGATATCATTAACATGCCATACAATTCACTTACTTAAGGCACACAACTTGATAGTTTTAAATATATTCACACAATTATGGAACTATCACCAGTCACTTTTGGGACATTCTCATTACCCAAAAAGGAACCCACATACCTATTGGCATTCACTGCCCATTTCCCATCAAATCCCCAGCTATAGGCGATCATTTACTTCCTTTCAGTCTCTACGGATTTGCCTACTCTGGATATTTCATATAAATAAAATCATACATGTGGTCAAGAATCATCCATATTGTAGTATCTACATTTCTTTTTTTATTGCCAAATAATATTTCATTGTATCATTATATCACATTTATTAATTCAGATAATTTGGGTTGTTTCTATTTTTGGCTATTATGAATAATGCTGCTACGAACATTCATGTAAAACTTTTTGCATGGACATATATTTTAACTTCACTTGGGTATTTAATTAGGAGCAGAAGCTGGGTCATATGATAACTCTATGTGTAACATTTTCAAGAACTGCCGGACTCTTTTTCAAGGTAGCTGTAATATTTTACATTCCCACCAACAGTGTATGAGAGTTCCTATTCTTTTTTTTTGAGACGGAGTCTCGCTCTGTCGCCCAGGCTGGAGTGCAGTGGCTTGATCTCAACTCACTGCAAGCTCCGCCTCCCGGGTTTATGCCATTCTCCTGCCTCAGCCTCCCTAGTAGCTGGGACTACAGGCGCCCGCCACCTCGCCCCGCTAGTTTTTGTTTTTGTATTTTTTAGTAGAGACGGGGTTTCACCATGTTAGCCAGGATGGTCTTGATCTCCTGACCTCGTGATCCACCTGTCTCGGCCTCCCAAAGTGCTGGGATTACAGGCTTGAGCCACCGTGCCCGGCTGAGAGTTCCTATTCTTCACAATCTCACTTATACTCCTTATTATCTGCCTTTAAAAATTAATATCATGCCTGTAATCCCAGCACTTTGTGGGACCGAGGCGGGCGGACCACTTGAGGTCAGGAGCTCGAGACCAGCCTGGGCAACACGGTGAAACCCCGTTCCCACTAAAAATACGAAAATTAGCTGGACATGGTGGTGTGTGCCTGTAATCCCAGCATCTTGGGAGGCTGAGGCAGGAAAGCCACTTGAACCCGGGAGGTGGAGGTTGCAGTGAGCTGAGATCACGCCACTGCACTCCAGCCTGAGCAACAAAGCAAGACTTCATCTCAAAAAACAAAAAATAAAGTAATATTACAGCCAACTTAGTATGAAATGATATTTTCATTTTGATTCGCATTTCTCTGAAGGCGAATAATGTCAAACATCTTTTCATTTGCTGATTGGTCATTTGTATATAGATATTTACCTAGTCAAATACTTTGTCTATGTTCTAATGGGGCTATTTGTCTTTTTTACAATGAAGTTCTTATATATTCTAAAAACAAGCTCCTTATCAAATTATTTGCAAATAGTTTCCCATTAAAGTTGTCTTTTCACTTTTTGATGGTGTCATGTGAACACAAATGTTTAATTTTGATGATATCCTGTTTACTTATCTTTTCTTTTGTTGCTTGAACATTTGATGTCATATCTAAGCAAGTACTATTTAATTCAGGATCAAGAGGATGTATGTCTAAGTTTACATCTAAGAGTTTTATAGTTTTACTTCTTACATTTAAGTCTTTGATCTACTTAATTTTTATATATCTGTACATAAGGGGCTAACTTCACTCTCTTGCATGTGGATATCCAACAGATCCATGAACATGAGATGTCTTTTTTTTTGGTCTTTAATTCCTTTCAACAATGTATTACAGTTTTCAATGTATAACTTTTACAATTTTTTTTTTTTTTTTTTTTTTTTTGAGACGGAGTCTCGCTCTGTCGCCCTGGCTGGAGTGCAGTGGCCGGATCTCAGCTCACTGCAAGCTCCGCCTCCCGGGTTTACGCCATTCTCTCGCCTCAGCCTCCCGAGTAGCTGGGACTACAGGCGCCCGCCATCTCGCCCGCTAATTTTTTGTATTTTTTTTAGTAGAGACGGGGTTTCACCGTGTTAGCCAGGATGGTCTCGATCTCCTGACCTCGTGATCCGCCCGTCTCGGCCTCCCAAAGTGCTGGGATTACAGGCTTGAGCCACCGCGCCCGGCCAACTTTTACAATTTTTTGTGAAATTTATTACTAAGCATTTTATTCTTTTGATATTAGAAATATTTTCTGAATTTCATTTTTCAATTATTTACTGACAGTATATAGAAATGCAATTAAATTTTGTATACTGATCTTGTATCCAGCAATCTTGTTGGATAGTTCTAATAGGTTTTTAATGGATTCCTCAAGATTTTTCCACATGCAAGGTTGTATTCTCTGCAAACAGAGGTAGTTCTACTTTTTCCTTTCCAATCTGAATACCTCTTATCTCATGTTCTTGCCTAATTGTCTTGCCTAAAACCTCCAGCACAATGTTGAATAGAAATGGCAAGGGTGGAAATCCTTTTTCTGATCTTAAGGAGAAAGCATTCAGTCTTTTACCATTAAGTATGACACTGGTTGCATGTGTGCGTGTGTTTAGGTGCCATTTATCAGGTTGACAAAGTTCCCTTCTATTCCTAGTTTGTTGAGTGTTATCATAAAGAGGTGTTGAATTTTGTCAAATGTGTTTTTTTTTTTGAAATTGAAATAATCATGTAGTTTTTGCTCTTTATTCTATTGATGCAGTGTATTAAACTGATTTTTTGTTTTGTTTTGTTTTGAGATGGAGTCTCCCTCAGTTGCTCAGGCTGGAGTGCAGTGGCGTGATCTCGGCTCCCTGCAAGCTCTGCCTCCCGGATTCACGCCATTCTCCTACCTCAGCCTCCCGGTAGCTGAGGCTACAGGCGCCCCCACCACGCCCGGCTAATTTTTTGTATTTTTTAGTGGAGACGGGGTTTCATCATGTTAGCCAGGATGGTCTCGATCTCCTGACCTCGTGATTCGCCCACCTCGGCCTCCCAAAGTGCTGGGATTAAGTGAGCCACCGCGCCCAGCCTGAATTGACTTTTTATATGTTTAACCAAACCTTGCATTCCTAGGAAAAATCCCACTTGGTTCCAGTGTACGGTCATTTTTATATGCTGCTAAATTTAATTTGCAAGTGTTTTTTTGAGAATTTTTGCATCTATATTTATTAAAAATATTGCTGTGTAGTTTTCTTGTAAAGTTTTGTCTGGTCTCAGTATCAGGGTAATTCTGGCCTCACAGAATGAGATGACATCTTTGATCCTATTTTTGGAAGAGTTGGTATTAACTCTTGCTAAAATGTTTGGCAGAATTTGCCAGTGAAGCCATTTGGACACAGACTTTTTTTGTGAGGAGATCTTTATTCCAATGAGATATAGAAATGTTACTTCAGGCTGGGTGTGGTGGCTCATGCCTGTAATCCTAGCATGTGGGGAGGCTGGGGTGCGAAGATTGCTTGAGGCCAGGAGTTCAAGATCAGCCTGGGCAACAGAGCAAAACCTCATCTCAATTCAAAATTTAAAAAAAGAAAATAAAGAATTGTTACTCCAGTACAAGTATTTCCTCTTCCCACTTTTTGTGTCTTTATTGTGATAAATACCACGTAAGACAATATCTATGTGCCTTACAAACCCCCAAATAAACCATTACACATACAACTTTGTAGAATTATTTGACTATTAAATGAGCTGAGGTAAGTAAGAATGGCAGACAGATAGAGAGAATTTGCCATGTTAATCTTATTTACCATGCTTCGTTCTCTTCATTTCTTCCTGTGAATTTATCATGTGGTATAATTTCCTTATTCCAATACATCTTTGCATCACCTATCATCTCCTTTGTGTTGGCATTATGAAATATATTACATTTCCATCTTTTGAAAACTCAACAATTTTATCTGTACTTTTAAATAATTTCTTTTAAAATCAATTACTAGAATGAAAAAGGAACAAACATGCATCTATACTATCTTTTGTAATAACTAATTAGCTTTCCTATTTTTTTTTCTTAAATGCGGACTCAAATTACTGTCTGGAGTTACTTGCTTTTATCCCAAAGAACTTCCTTTCGTATTTCTTGTTAAGATGCATCTGTTAAATTCAAGTTTAGTTGATCTGGAAATGTGTTCATTTTGCATAAAATTCTTAGTTAAAAATTCTTTTTTAGTTTTTTGAAAGTCATCCCACTCACTGACTTCTGATTTTCATTGTATCTGATGAGAAATCAGCTATTAATGTTAATGCTTCCTTTTAAGTAATATCACTTTTCCTATTGCTGCTTTTTAAGATTTTCTCTTTATCTTTCAGCATTTTTACTATGATGTGTCTCTTTGTGTTTATCTTACTTGGAAACTGTTGAGTTTTTTGAGTGTTTAATGTTTTCTATCAAATCTCAGAAGTTTTATAGCTACATCTTTAAGTTTTTTTAATTCCTTTTTCTTCCCTCTCTCCTTCTAGTACTCCCATTACATAGGTCAGGGCCCTTAATGATGTCCATATTTTTCTCTGAGGCTATCTTCATTTTACATCTTTGCTTTTTCTATTTTTTTGAATTGTATAATCTCTACCGATCTATCTTCAGGCTCATTAGTTATTTCTTCTGCCAGTTGAAATCTACTGGCTGGGCGCGGCGGTGACTCACGCCTGTAATACCAGCACTTTGGGAGGCCGAGGTGGGTGATCACCTCAGGTCGGGAGTTTGAGACCAGCCTGACCAATATGCAGAAACCCCGTTTCTACTAAAAATACAAAATTACAGACATGTGAAGGCACATGCCTGTAATCCCAGCTACTCAGGAGGCGGAGGTTGCGGTGAGCTGAGATCGCGCCATTGCACTCCAGCCTGGGCAACATGAGCATAAAACTTCGTCTCAAAAAAAAAAGAAAGAAAGAAAGAAAGAAATCTACTGTAGAGCCCCTTTAGTAACTTTTTTTAGTTATTATACTTTTTACTCTAGAATTCCTATTTGGTTCTTTTTTATAATTTTTAAAATAATTTCTATCTCTTTACCAATATTCTCAATTTGATGAGGCAGTGCATCACACCTTCCTTTACTTCTGTAAGCCTGGTTTCCTCTGCCCTTTAAGTTTTTCTGTTGAATTTCACATCTGGGTACTTTCATAATTTGCTGTTACTGTTTTTCTTGTGTATGGGGCACACTTTCCTGGTTCTTTGCACGTGTCAGTTTTTTGCTCAAACCTGGACATTTTAGGTAATATATTGAATCAACTGAAGATACCTTTCTGGGCTTGTCTTTGTTGCTTATTTGTTGAGTAATTTGACAATTTTGGGAAGTCTATTTCTCCTGCAGCGTGAAGCCTTTGGTGCTACTCCTCAGAGGGTCAGCGTTGGGCATGCACACAGTTACCAGGAATGACAGTGTCATGTTAGCAGGACTCTCTGTCTCTTTCCCTCATCTCTCTTTTGCCTCATTTGGTATCCCACTCAGCTGTGTAACTCAAGTAATTGCCAGCTCTATTGTTTTCGACAATGTTCTAGAGTATAAACTGTTTCATAGTCTCATCCAAATAAATTGCAGGGGGTAGGGTTCTTTGGCCAGTCTTTGAGGTTTGATCTGATCCCTCAAGAAGGAGGGCTCTTCTTAGCTCCATCTCTGATTCTCTTTTGAGAACTAGTTGGCCTATGTTTAGCCTGCTGCTCTCAAAAGCTAGCAGTCCGTTCTTATTTGCTTACCACCAAAGCCTCCATTGTTTCTGAAAGCATCCTTAGGCTTAAATTTCCCCACACTGTGCTTCAAATAAAATCAATTCCTTTGGGGAGGGTTTCTGGAGTTCTCTGTTCTTACAGACTGCTTCTCTCAGTGGGCAAAATCTCTCAGCCACTGCTCTGGGGGCTGGGTAGGGGTAGTAGTCTTTGATATTCTTGGCTTGCCTTTGTCAGTGTCGAACTTCTCTCCCTTACAAGCAAGGTGATGGCAGCTTCAGAAGCTGCACAGACCTGCACCTTACAAGCAAGGTGGGGTGAGGGCGATTGGAGCCCCAGTATTCTAGGCTTGCTACACCTAGGGTAGAAACTCTGCCCTATGTGTAGGGGCTGGGTGGAGGAAGAGAACCTCTGACCACACTGGCATCCTCACCAGGAATTTAGCCTCTGTAACTTAAAGCTGGAGGGGATGATAAAAGCTAGCAGTTTGCTCTCCCAGTGAAATATGGTATCCCCTCATTGGGATCTGTAGAGCCCTTAAGACCTAATCACCTCATAAAGGTCTCACCTTAATACTGTTGCAATGGCAACTAAACTTCAACCTGAGTTTTACAGGGGACAAACATTCAAACCATAACAGAGTGGGTCATAGTTCAAGTGCAGGACTTACTGCTCTGACCAAGTTTTAGATTTTCTTAAATATGTGTTTCTTCATTTGTCGAGTGTCTGTAGGACAATTTCCAGTATTTTTTTTTTAAATAGTTTTTACCAGTTATGTTTGTTTTGCTGTGGAGCAGGTCTGTGCAACTTCTCAAGCTGCCATTTTCAAAGGGGAGCTCCAGTTTGTATATTTTAAGTACAGAAAGAAGGAAAAGTTTTCTGAAGTAATTGGAGTAAAGAATTCTCCTGGATTTTTACATTTTATTCCAACAGTTATGATAAACAAAAAACAAATATTGAAACTTTACAAAGTGTTAGGCATTGTCCTGAGTGCTTAGAAAATATTAATATATTTAGTCCTTCGTAAGATACACATGTTGTTTTACTTTCCTCATCTTATAGATGAGAACATAGGCCCCAAAAGCTTCAGAAATTTTCTCAGATCACACAGCTAAGTGGAAAAGCAAGGTTTAAACAAAGGAAAATTAACTTCACAGACTGTATTTTTTTATTTCACTTTTTTCCCTAGAAATAGATACTTAAAATTTGGTTCATAATGTAAGTAAATTTTTAAGTCGTTTTCACTTAGTATTAAAAATTAGTCTTTTTTTTACCTTAAATATTGTTTAAATATAATTTCCAATGGCTGCATAATCTTGTTCCATACTGCCAATTTACTTTTCACTTTCACAGCAGATAGTTCAGTTCATGTCTCATTACCTCTTCACCCTCACTGAAAACAATATTCTTTTTAAAAAAAAGTTTCAATCTCTTTGTAAAATCTTTTCTCTTATGGTTGGTTTTATTTTATATTTACACTCTATTTTTATATTTGTTTCATTACAAAGTGCAGTAGTTCCCTGGAGATGCAGTGGCAAGTTACTACAAACTGGGGGAACATAAAACAACAAAATGTTCCTCTCATAGTTCTGGGGGCCAGAAGCGCAAAATCACTTTCACTGGGCTGAAATCAAAGTGCCAGCTGGGCCAGGGTCCCTCCAATGGTTCCAGGAGGTAATCCTTTCCTTGTTCTTCAAGCTTTTGGTGGCTTCAGGTGTTCCTTAGCTTGTGACCATGTCACTCTAATCTATGCCTCCACAGTCCAACTGCCTCATCATCTTCTGTCTTAAAAACTCCCTCTACCACTCTAAGGACCCACCAAAATAATGCAGAGTAAGTCCCTCTTCTCGAGATTTTTAACAGATTTATTTTGCTATATACAGTAATATTTGCTATTTTGCCATATAAGGTGACAAGAATATACTTGAGATATATACCAAATGTGATCCTTAGCACATTCATTCTCTTCCTGTTACATCCTAGACAAATGCCATAAAGCTGCAAATATTAAGCTGTAGCTCTGAGGCACCTCAGAGACACACAGTTTAAAAATCATTATCAACCAGTCAATATCCAGAATAATTAATTCCCCCTTATAAGAGAATTACCTAAGTCATAGTTTAAAATATGGCATTAAAATCTAAGTAGTATGTTTTTGCCTAATCCAAACATTCCTTTAAAAGAAAAATAACTCCTACTGGGGCTACAATATGACATAATAAAAAATAGTAATAATTTTAAAAAAATAACATGGTACCCTTCTGCAAAACGATAAATCTTTTCTACAACCAGGAATCCTTTTAAATTTCAAGATTTCTTTTAAGTCAATTTAGTTACACACACACACACACACACACACACACACACGGTGTGTGTGCCCGAACTTCCACACAAGCCTGTGCCTGAAGAACATTTATGTTATTTAGTCTGTTCTGGGAGCCATAAGAAAGTTTAGATTTTGTTGCACCAAAGTTATTTATAAGAATTAATCGTTGTAATGTAATGATACTACATTTTTATTTAATATATAATTTCATGCATGCAGATGAGTGTTGTACCTAATAAGGCAGGCAATTTGGGAAATACATACTTTTTTTTTTTTTTGTGCTCCTTCTCAAAATATATTTGAACTCCTCTTTTAGAAATTGTTTCTATATTACTTTTTATAGTCATATGGTCTTTAAAAACAGCATTCCTAAACTCAATCATCAGCAAAACTTAACTTATGTGACATGTTTTTGTTATTACTAAGATTATTTTGAAAGAATATACCACAATAGAGTATATTCTGTACTGCTCATACTGGAGACACTCTTAAGAGACAGTTATGATCACTCCATAATAACCTGAGCCAACTAACTCCTCAGTCACCTTTGTGCAATCCATCCCCATGCCACCTATGACCCAAAAGACCTCCTCAAAATGCCTGTTTGATTAAATGACAGCATACCACACCACTTCACCACTATGGCTGAACCAAGCCAGGTGGAAGTCAATAACCTCACTTAGCCATGATGTACGGGAGGACCAGATTCACCAGAATTTAGTCCAGCTCTTGAGAAAAGCTTACTGGGCAAGTTTGGATGCATCAACTCAAGCCACTCATGAAATAGTTATTCTAAATAACTTATCTGATTGCCAAGAGGCCAACATCAGACACTGGGTCTGGGGCCATATCAAATCTGCCAATGTACTTCCTCATTGTAATGACTCCACTGGTGGGCAGGTAATTATCCCTGCTTTGACCCAGTATTCATCTTCTTTCCTCTGAGAGTGGCATGGGGTACAACAAGACAATATAGGGTCACCTACACCCCCTTTCTGCCGGTTCTTGCAACTATGTAATTTCTGGTCAGTGATTCCAAGTTGTAAGTGTTGTTTCCTTACAAATTTATCATCCCCTAAGAAATTAAAATCACATTCTATGGTTATTAATGCTGGGATCCACATTTGGTTTTATAAAAATTCCTAATGCTAGTTTAGTTTTTTTAGTACATGAATTTTATGTGTCAATAAAAAATGTTAAAGTAACATGTTAGAAAATTTCAGTCTAGTTATATAATGTAAATAATTTTTAAATTTAAAAATTGATTTAAAAAACAAGGTTTTAGTGCTATTTCAAAAATATTTTAAGAATAAAATCTTCATAGGCAGCTCCAAATTTGCTAAATTTGCCACACAAGTTTAAATGACTTGCATAGTAGCATTTAAATTTATATTCTAATGGATATAGCTAAGAAACATGATTAAATGAAGCAATGCTTTCAAAAAGTAAACAAAAACTGGCGTTTATAGTGACACAGAAATTCTCAAAGATCCCTCTCAAGAATACAGATACCCTCCAATGAAAAATATTAATAAACGTTAACAGAAGTTAATAAATTAGTATGTCGAACAATCCATATAACTCTTACAGACATTTCAGTAGAAATGAAATCACGCAATCTCACAAACTGTCATAGCCAATGGGAAAGGGAAAGTGTTTTTTCACCATGAAAGATTTTTCGGGTTGTGTGGGCTACTAGTGATTGCCTCTGTTCCAACTTCAACCTTTTTGCTTGTTTTATGAAAATAGATCTGGACCCTTAAAATACTTTTTCCTAGATAGTCACTCCAGGTGCAGTTTTGTCAAGAGAGGGCACTAGTGAGACAGGGGAAAGGGCAAGAGGAGCGGCTTTTGCTTTCTGGGGTCCTCCTGTGGCGTGGGGGCTTCCCCAGTGTGCAGGTCCTGCAGCAAATACAGTTTCTCCTGCGCCCAGCTCCTACAGTGTACAAGAGCCAGCAGCAACCAGCAGGTTCCCTCGACACTCACCTTGGATGGGTTTTTGGTAGAGTGCCCCTGCAAGACACCACCCTAGTAAGGTGGACTGCTGGTAGGTTCCATCAACAAGGTGACTTCCCTGCTTTCTAGTGAGCCTGAGCCAGGCCTTCTCCAACATGATATGGATCTCAGTCCCAGGGGGCCTCTTCTTTGGGCATTCTATCTCAGCCTTAGCAGTAGTAGCTCTCAAGTTCACATTATATAATATTACATCTACTAGTCTTATATTCTTTAGAGTCTCTTTACCTCTTACTTATCAATCTCTAATTTTATAGTCTTTTATATTAAACTTTCCCTATTCAAATTATCATGCAGTTTCTCTCTCCTGACTGGACAAAGATTGATATCTGATTCTAGCAAATGAATGTGCAACAGAAAGCACTGTTTTCTAATTCTTCTTTGTGTACCTTGGGATAAATATTCCTACTTATAATTAATAATACTGATATAAACACAAAAGCAACCAAATTTTTTTTGTAAAAATATTTTATTTACTTATGGCTAAATAACTTTTTACTCCCATATGAAAAATCAAAGAAAACCAAGTAAGAATGTTTCCTCATTTAATATTATTCACGCATAAGGGGAAAAAATTCCAGTGGAAAGTACTAAAAACATGAAGCAAATAAATTTGTGGAAAAAAATACTTGTCTAGTTTGTACATAGCAGATAAATGAAACAATTAGGTCAATTTTACAAACCACTAGAAATGAAAAGAAAAAGATCTCAACCAATGAATGAGCTTCAGAGATATTTTCATTATCTATCCTGTTTTGTTAATGTGAGTAGAAAATCACGTAAATAAACATCTATACAACAGGAGAGATGAAAATCAAGTAACATTAGGCAAGAAAAAGAGTAAGAAAAAAATATTTTCACACCTTATGAAATGGACTGATATGGATAACTGCCAACAAACTATAATTTTATAAGCAACTTAAACTCTGAAGGAAGTCTGTGGTTTTTTGAAATTTTATATTTTATACTTAGAATTACCTAAAAAGTTTGCCCCTCAATATAAAATTTGCAATTTATAAAGCTCTTTTGTACAGATTCTTACATGTAGATAACAATATCAACAAAAAAGATTACTCCCCTTCCTGTACCCTAGATCCCAGATTGTGAACTTCTAGAACAGACAGCAAAAATGTGCATATTAAGTTAACGTGGCAAGAAAAAATCTGGACATGAGGGCTACAGTTACAGAATATTGGGAGGATCTTAAAATCTCAGGCCAAAGGAGAAGCTAATTCTTTATTTAAAGGATCACTATAACCAAAGCAAAAACAGCAAAAGCAAAAGCACTTGTTATTAGACTTTAAAACCTGGGAGATTCATTAAATAATCCAGAAGCAAAACAAAAACCAACCAACCAAACAAACAACAACAAAAAACAGCCCTTAATAACTTCCAGATTTTTAAAAGTTTAAAACAAACAAAAATGAATGAATTTCCCATGCATTTCAAGGGAAAATCAGCTCTTCCTGCCTCTAGTTAAACAAACTCTTCATAGTTGAAGGTTCTGAGTCTCCAATTTTAGAGATTATGACTGCTTGACAGGCAAAATACAGGTTAAAAATAAAGATAATTAGTGATTTGGTAACAAATTATAAACTCCAACTGGCCACAAGCACTTGAAAGTAATCATTAGTCAGAGTTAGTGGGGTCTGTGATCATGTGATCACAGTTATAGAGAAGTGCCGCCTTCTGTTCTTAAAGTATGCACAGCTAGACCTTATCAATAAACAAAAAAGAGAAATGGTATCACTGAACAGGCAAAGTAAAACTGAAAAAAAAAATTACTAATGAGTTATTTTCTTTAATTTCATTTATTTTTCCAAAGCACATCCAAATCAGCATTTCTTACAGCACAATGATAGGTCCACTAACTTTAGGTATTGTTTTCTTCTTCTAACAACATCACTACAAAAATAAGTAGGCATAATTTCTGCTTCTTTGCAAAATGAGTTATGTAACTTAAAGTATTATCTTGGCCAGGCGCAGTGGCTCAGGCCTGTAATCCCAGTACTTTGGAAGGCCGAGGTAGGTGGATCACGAGGTCAAGAGATCGAGACCATCTTGGCCAACATGGTGAAACCTCATCCCTACTAAAAACACAAAAAATTAGCCAGGTGTGGTGGCAGGCGCCTGTAATCCCAGCTACACAGGAGGCAGACGTTGCAGTGAGCAGAGAACATGCCATTGTACTCCAGCCTGGGCAAAAGGAGCGAAACTCCATCTCAAAAAAAAAAAAAAAAAAAAAGTATGATCTTACTTAACTTTAAAGACAAACACAAAATATAAGCAGTTTTCCATGGCCTCACACACTAATTTGGATTAAATTTCACCTCAATCCTCTTTGCTTGTCAGGTAGCCTATCAATGGAAAAATATTTTGACATAAATTATTTTCTGTTTCTCAGCTCTGTGTCTCAGATTTCAGAGGAGAAAACTGAAGACAGCATTTTCTAGAAACATAAACGCTAAGCAGCAGGCAGGAATAATTGATTATTGGCAGTTTTTTGTGGTCTTTGGCTCAAACATTCCAACCCTGATCTCCATGACAAAGTGCTCCTCAATAATCTTGCAGTAAGTGTGGCATCTTTTATCAAAGGATCAGTAGAGAGCCTAAAACACCTTTTGACGTTATATGGAACTTTGTTTTTGAGATGGGGTCTCATTCTGTTGCCCAGGCTGGAGTTCAATGGCATGATCTCGGCTCACTGAAGCCTCAACTTCCCAGGCCAAAGTGATCCTCCCACCTCTGCCTCCCAAATAGCTGAGACTACAGGTGTGCACCATGATGCCTGGCTAATTTTTTAATTTTTTTTTCGTAGAGACGGGGTCTCGCCATGTTGACAAGGCTGGTCTCAAACTCCTGGGCTCAAGCGATCCTCCCACCTTGGCCTCCCAAAGTGCTAGGATTACAGGCGTGAGCCACCATGCCCAGCCTGTATGGAATATTTTTTTTAATGCTGTTTTCAACTGAAATACTAGTAAGGTTTCAAAGGAAAAAGGACAAAATAAACAAAAGCTATAATCCTAAACTTAACAAGTTTTTATTTCCACAGTTACAACCATATCACAGTTTTAAAATCAATTCTTAAAGGATCAGTATTTTGTTCCATGATTAGAATTTAATGAAAACTTCAGTTTCTGCTAATTACATAAAAAGATCTAATTTCATCATGGTAAACTGAGTATTGTCAAAATTTGTTTCTTATTCAAATATCTATTTGAAAATTAATTTTCAAACAAATACATACTATGAATCAGTAATCAAACTGAAAATATTTTGACATGGAGACTTTCACATGCTATTAAAAATGAAAATGACCTGTATTTAGTGCAATTGTCCAAACCAATCAAGACATACAGAAAAATGCTGTCTTCTCTTCCTACAAAACACAGCAATAATTTATCTTATTTATTATTTCCCAAAACATATCGGGAGAAAGTTAACACAGACACACTTAGAGCCAAGGACAGCACATATGTTCTACTTTGTCTACTAAGCTTGAGTGTCTGACTACAGATACCAAGAATGTGATGCTTAAAAGGATGATCAGACTCAGCATGAACACATACCATGATCAACTAATTATGTCTGCCATGGGCATAGGAAACACATACATATGTTTTCATCACTAGTATGAACGTTATTAGTTAAAACACATTTGCTGAAGTTTGCTGCTGTAGCGAGTGAGCGCCCACTTGGCAAGTCACCGGGCACATGGCACCAGCCGGCTGTGCCTATACCTGCTGTGCAGAGGCACTGGCAGCTCAGGCAAGGCACAAGAACACAACTTCACAAAGCAACAAAGGTCCACACTCTCATAATCCTCAAACCAATACTACAGCTCTGAGTTTTGTCCACAAAATATAAAAATGTGCCACTTACTCAGATGGGGTTTAGAAAAATAAGTTTTCAACAGCAAACAAGTTGTATAATATTATTGGAATTATAACTCCATGATTATGATTTCTAAAGAAGAGGCCTGGCTACTACTCCAGGTGTTATTACTATGATTTTACCGAGCCTGCGTGAATTTGATGGAAAATAGTAAAACTGGAAGGACACAGGATTTAAAGAATCAGCAGACTTGAGTTCACAGCACCATGTAACCCTGAGCTATAACCCTGAACTCCCTTAAGCTCATGGAGGCTTATTTCTTCATCTATAAGAATATCTGTTGGTTTGCTGTAAGCAATTAAAATACACTCAGCTATTTAAAAGTGTCTTATGAATTTTAAAGTACTGTCCCACCAGGTGGCTATCACTAGAGAAGCCAAATTTTCCTATGGGTTTACTAGATTACTAGCCTTGGATTACTAGAAATGAGAAAGAGCTGGCAGGGCAGTCTTGCAGACACATCACACAGCGAGAATACAGCCCTTTTTATTGGACAGGACTGCCAATAACAAAGGACCCTGTGGAAAACATGCTGCTAATTACATGGAAACCTGGTCAGTTTTTAATTCTGGGAGATACACTCTCCTTTATTTTGATTCTACAAATCTGAATGTAGGAACAGAGCAAGAAGACAGAACAAACTGGCACAGCTCTTAAAACTCACATGAGGCCAGGTGCAGTGGCTCATGCCTGCAGTCCCAGCATTTTGGGAAGACAAGGCAGGAGGATTGCTTCAGCCCAGCAGTTCGAGACCAGCCTGGGCAACAAGGTGAGACTCCGTCTTTACAAAAATAATTTAAAAATTACCTAGGCATGGTGGCCTGTGGTCCCAACTACATGGGAGACTGAGACAAGAGGATTGTTGGAGCCTAGGAGTTTGAGGCTCCAGTGAGCTATGTTCACATCACTGCAGTCCACCCTGGGCAACAGAGTGAGACCCTATCAAGAAAAGAAAAGAAAAGAGAGGAGAGGGGAGAGGAGGGGGAGGGGAGGGGAGAGGAGGGGGAGGGGAGGGGAGAGGAGGGGGAGGGGAGGGGAGAGGAGGGGGAGGGGAGGGGACAGGAGAGGAGAGGAAAGAAGAGAAGCCTTACATGGAAGGAACATCATGCCCAGAAAAAACAAATCTCGATACTAATCATAGGCCCACATATTTTACAAATTCAATTCACATAATTAGCAAGGATATAAATAATATATGGATATAGTTATGTTTAGGTGTCACGAGTGACATACTGGTGTGAGACTGGATGAGGAGATGATGTCTATTCCTCCTTTTTCAGAAACACAGGAAGCTGTTTATAGTCACTGAAAAAAGGCTAAATAATGATAGTTCACACAACCAACACTCAAATATTCATTGCCAGTTATACTGCTATTTGAGGAAAAAGAGGAGATTTGGTTTTCTCGCTTTTTAAATATTAAATGCCTGAGAGCTTTTGTTATATCTGTTAAATTCTTAGTATATGCCAGGAGATGTTCTAAGTGCTTTGAATGTATCAATTTATTTAAGTCTCATAATAATCTTATAAGGTAGGTATCATTATTATTGTTTCTGCTTTTCAGAAGAGGAACTCAGCACAGAGCAGTTATAAAACTTGCCCAAGATCACACACTTCATTAGAGGAAAAACCAAGATTTCAATTCAGAACTTTAACTAGCATACTCTACTGCCTAAAAAGATAAAGAAAAACAACATACATTATACCTAACTGTTTCAAAAAACATTTACAACAGGCCTACTACATGCCATGGATATGTTATACATATATCATAGGTACGATAGGCACAAAATAACAAAGCTTTAAAGACACTAGGTTTAAACCGAAGTTCACGAGTCAGTGTCTTCGTCCCTTTGGGCTGATATAATAAAATACCATAAACTGGGTGGCTTATAAACACCACAAATTTTCTTCTCACTGTTCTGGAAGCTGGAAAGTCCAAGGTCAAGCCACTGTCAGACTCAGCATCGGGTGAGGGCCTATTTTCTGGTTCGCTGATGGTGATGGTGCCTTCTAGCTGTGCCCTCCCATGGCGGAAGGGGCAAGATAGCTCTCTGGGGTCTTTTATGAAGGCACTAATCCCATTTATGATGGCCCTACTTTCATGACTCCCCATGACCTAATCACCTCCCAAAGGTCACAACTCCTAACACCATCACATTGGTGATTAGGTTTCAACATATGAATTTGGAGGGGGCGACGGGGGCGATACACAAATATTCAAACCACAGCACTCAGTCTCAAATAATTAATAATGTCAAGTTATCATAATTACTTGACTCAGGTGTTTTTGGGACTGGAGGCAGGGAGCAAGCAAGGCTTAGAAGAGTAATCTACCACTATCAAAAATAATATTGCTCATCAGGAAGAGGAAAGTTCTGGGAAACATCTGGCTAATCTTTTTGGAAAGCAGGTTCTGAGGAAATTCTTAAAGAGGACTGATTATGCAATCTTGGCTACAGTAAGTACCTACTATTTTCAATGGGGATTTCTTTCCATGAACACATGACTGACTCAGTTCTTAGGCATAACTGGGGCTAACACAAACCAAAATAGCAGCAGGCCTCATCCCAAAGAAACTGCAACATAAACTTATGCCTCGAGAATTATTTTCCAGATGCTGTAGATGTTCCTGTAAGGGTTCCTTTGGTTTCTAAGGTACAAAGATGGACAATTCCTCAGATGGCCTCAGGAGACCGCTCTTAGATCTGCACTGGGCAGAACCCTGGGATTAACAAGGTGAGTGATATCTATCACTTTTGGATTCCAAGGAAGGAAAGACAAAATGGTATGAGGGCCCTTACAACAGTTAAAAACGACAAGGGTACTTAGGTGGAGAGGAGCTGTTTTTTTTCTGGTCTTTTTGACCAGGATTGACCCTCTTTTATCTCCTTTCTATCCCCCAGCTCCCGCTCACCTGCATCTTAGGTATACGGAAGTCTCTCACGTTGTCCCTTGGTTGTGCAAAGGCCCAGAATCAATTCTTCCCTGCCCTCTCCTATCACCAACAATAGAATTGTTCAGCCCAGAAGCATTCCTTTCCCTCCTCACCACGCCCTCCTCTTATTCCTTAAAGTGGCTGAAGTCAAATATAAAAAGGGAAAGGAAATACGATTAAACTAAAGCATAATCAATTAATCTCCAGTTGGTAATATGAGAAGAGATAATTAGGGAAAGAGCTTTCCTACTGTTTCCCTTAAACCACAGTGCCATCCCCAGGGCCGGGGTAATCAGGAGGGGCAGGTTAGGCAGCTGGGGCACAAATGTATGGGAGTTCCGCTCTCACGTGCTAGCGCTGTGCCTGCATGACCCTGAGCGATGCCTCCTTCTGCTTCGTGCCCTCCTGCATGACTCACTTGCTTTATTCTACAGGCTCTGTGCCATCTTGGTAAAGATGGTCCCAGGGGACAAGAAAGAAAAACTTCAGCTGCTCTCAAGTCATTGCCTATGGAGAAAAAGCCATTGGTTCTACCCTCCTTTCTAATTTCTCACTAATTTCTAATTTAATTTGACTTAAAACTCAAATGCTTTGCTGGTGCCTGACCAACTCTCCTACATGAAAGAGGAACAAATGGTGGAGAGTAAGGACACCTTCTGGCCCCAAGGCCTCAGAATGGATTAGGCATTCGTTAGCTATTCCTGGGGCATGGCACGCAGGGGGCCTGGACACCAGTACTATTGCAGGCACAGGACCCTGTGGGCATCAGGATGCCAACCCCTCGCCCTCACCCAAGGACCACCACTCTCTCCATCAGTTTTTCTTTTTGAACAAAGAATAAATACGTGGCTATTTTACCCATCTTAAACGAAACAGTCTTCTTCTGATCCCTCTCCACCCACTGATGATATTCCCTTTTGCAGCAGAACTCCTTTCAAGAATTGTCTACACTTGCTTTCATTTTCTCACCTTCCATTCTCTATCAAGCTCATTCCTGCCATGCTTTTACACCTACCATCCAATCAAACTACTCTTATTGAGGTCACTAATCACCTTCACCTTGCTAAATATAAGGGTCAGTTTGTCACTCCTTCCTCCTGATCTACTTTCTTCACTGTCTTCCAGGACACAGCACTTTTTCTTGGTTTTCCCCCTGCTTTACTGGGGTTCCTTCTCAGTCTCCTCTGCTCTAGGAATTTTTAATATTTGAATATCCCAGGTATCAATCATTAGTCCTCTCCTCTTCTCCATTTCTATCCACAGCCTTGGGGATCTCATCCAGTCTCATAACTTGGAAATACCAACGTGGGTCATTTGGAAGTCGTTATGTGGAACAGTCCTGTGCACTGCAGGATGCCTGGCATCTCCACCACCACCCATCCACTAAATGCCAGCAACAGCCTTCCTATCATTGCAACAACCAAAAATTCCCTCACCAATTTCCCAAATAGCCCTGATGGCAGAATCACTCCTGCTTAGAAACACTACTTAGAAATAAGGTCTACGCTCCTGTAGGTATAGCTTTATTCTACAGTTTGATCAGTAGAAGTGTTAACGACATACTGAAAAGCACAAAATTCCATCTTGAGTGTGGAATTAAAATTTATTCAAGAATATCCTCATATATCCATTGGTTCTCAGCCCAGATAGTCCTTATCCTAACACGTCGATGAGTTTGGATCTCATGTGAGAAAAGGATGGTGTTGTGATAGCTGGCAGCTAAGCATCCTATAACTTGAAACTTGGGAATGCTGCTATAGAAATCCATTTTGTGGTAAGAAAAAAGATGGGGAACCAGTGTGCAAGAAAAAACACTGGACTGATTTGGAAGTCAAAAGAGCTGGGTTGTAATTCAGACTCTGTGAATATACAGATATAGCTGCTCATTTGGCAGAGCTTTATCTACTGGCTATGCACCAGGACCACCAAGATGAATAAACGAGTGACGTGACCTAGAAGGGAAGGCTAGAGGGAGCATATCAGTCTCTGTGTCTTGATTCCTCTAACTTCAAATCCGAATCTCCAAAGTACCTTCCAAGTGAAAAAGAAAATTAAGATTCTATGCCTTAAATCTGAATCTCCAAAGTACCTTCCAAGTAAAAAAGAAAATTAAGATTCTATGTAGATGCTTGCAATATGCCTCATACAGCACACAGAAAACACAAACAGAAGCAGACACTATGGTACTAGAGAGCTGAGGTCAAGCCACCCATATGACATTATTTTATGTTCAAATTAGAACACAAAGATTACTATAAGAAATTACTGTTATTAATGTAAAAATCACTGCATTTCTACTTCTTAACATAAGAAAGATTTAGAGTATACACTCAAACGATCCTCTGGAGCAAAATGGAATAGAAATGACAATATCAGCCTGTTTTTCTGAAAGCATTATTTGTTGTACCAAAAATAATGTGATCTTTAATCACTGTATCCCTTACATAATTCCCACTCCAATAAGGCAAATTTGCAAAGAATTTACACAGTAAAATTATCTAGTAGCTATAGCAGCTCACAGGAGAACATGCTAAAGGGGATGGAACAACATTATGTCAACTGGCTGGAAACAGTATAGCTTCTAATATCTATCTATATCTAACATTTAAGTGAGAATTATTTTATTTTATTTATTTTATTTTTGAGATGGAGTCTTGCTCTGTTGCCCAGGCTGGAGTCTAATGGCTATCTCCCCTCACTGCAAACCCTGTCTCCCGGATTCACGCCATTCTCCTGCCTCAGCCTCCCGAGTAGCTGGGACTACAGGCGCCCGCCACCACGCCCGGCTAATTTTTTGTATTTTTAGTAGAGACGGGGTTTCACTGTGTTAGCCAGGATGGTCTCGATCTCCTGACCTCGTGATCTGCCCGCCTTGGCCTCCCAAAGTGCTGGGATTACAGGAGTAAGCCACCGCGCCCGGTGTGAGAACATTTTAAAGTAATATCCTTTTGAAGAATGAGGATGTATTAAATATTTAAAGTCTTGAGATGATAAAGAAATGATCAGGAATAAAAAATGTAATTTTCGACTTACACAGATGTGAGGTTTAGGTTACTCCAAATTGTTAATACTTCTGCTTATCCTCCAACTAGAACTTTATGTACTTATATAAATAATTGTGATCCTTTCAATTACCATATGGCCCAGTGCCACTAAAAGGCTGTTTCTATTAAACTACAGTAAGAATGCTGCTTTTAAGTCAGCCATCCCCTGCCCACACTCGGCTGTACTTGCTTTTCCCCAAACACACTATGCCCCTGTTCCTTTCTGGGCTTTGCAGAGGCTACTTCCTGTGAAAGTAGGCCTCTCTAAAGACCCACTCACCTCTACAAACTCAGCTACACTGACATCAAACAAGAAGCCCTCCTTAACCTCCGCAGTTGAAGGAGCTCCTTCCGCGCTCCCAGGCACCTTCCTCACTCTGCTCTTGCAATATATACAACATGACTATTACCACTTACTACCTACCTGTCCTTCCACTAGATGCTGTAAGCCTGAAGTCTAGGTAATGCCAGGTATGAGTGACAGATTCGCTAGTTAGAACAACTATGAAAGATAATGGTGAAAAGGCTTTGTTCCTTTTACAAAAGATCCAAACTTCGAGGTCTATTACTTCCTCCAGTCTGGTGGTATGTTGAAATTTGATCCCCAGTGTGGCAGTGTTGGGAGGTGGGGCCTAGTGGGAGGTGTCAGGGTCATGGGGGCGGATTCTTCATAAATAGATTAATGCCCTCCCCTGATGGTGAGTGAGTTCTCACTATGAACTCTGCCAGAGCTGGTTGCTGAAAAGAGCCTGGCACCTCCTCCCTCCGGCCAACCCCTCACTTGCCACCCCCCAAAGTATTTCCTCTCTCCCCATGTGATCTCTGCACACACTGGCTCCCCTTCACTTTCCACCATGAGTGGAAGCAGCCTGAGGCCCTCACCAGATGCCCAAACTTGAACTTTTTGAGACATCAGAATTGTAAGCCAAATAAACCTTTTTTCTTTACAAATTACCTAGTCTCGGGTATTCCTCTATAGCAACCCAAAATGAACTAAGTATTGTTAAACTCAATTTTAATGAGTAAGAACTAAAGCCAAGAAAGATGACTGTGACCTCGTTTTTCCCATGTTCCACTATTCCCACACTGTCCCACTCAATGGACAAGGGCCCTTGTTCTCTGAGCATGCACCATGAGTCAGAAACAAGGCGTATAGCTAGAGTGACTACAGATCCTGGTTCACCTGGAACAGCAATGGTTTAAACTGTTATTCTGGTGTAATTACCAATAGTGCCCTGGTTCACTCTCCAAAGTGTCTGGTTTAAACAACTACCCCTAAGTATAAAAGACTGAAAGTCCACTTATATAAACATATATGTAGTCCATGTCTACAGCGTGACAAGCATTTGGGAAAAACAGTGCTATTTTAATAAAAAGGATGACAGTTATCACTCACTGAATTGTTTACATGCTAAGCCCTTTACATATATAACTTAATCTTCAAACATCTACTAAAGCAGATATCATTATATCCAATATTCAAGTAAGGAGACTGGAGGTCTTAGAGACCTAAAAGAGATCTTAGAGAAACCAAGTACTCAAGGGCACACAATTAATTAACATGAGAAGCTGACTTGCATCCAGATTAATCATTCCAGATGATATATGGCAATTTCTGAAACTACAGAACACAGACACAGTTCCTTGGGACATCCTGAAGGGATGGGAAGAAGAAAAGATGAGAGATAAGGATGAAGCCAGGGACCAAGAAGAAACTAAGGTTGCCCTTCCTACAATATGAGTATCTTTTTTCTAACTCCTGGGTCTTTGATAGGTCTACTAAGCAGGGTGTGTGTGTGTGTGTGTATGAGTGTGTGTCTGTGCACATACGCACCCATATTTGTCTTTTAATAAAAACCAATGGAAGAGAAAGGTTTAACGTTTAAAGCTTTAAAGGGCAAAACCGAAGACTACACATTGAAGTAGATGACAAAGACAGATGAAAAGCCATTCAACTGATACAGAAGGAAGATCACAGGGAAACTGTCACAAGTATTGAAATTGGAGGTTCAAGACAAGTTTTCCTAAAATTTCTAAGGAGCAAGTATAGCCTAGCTGAAGTCTGGGAGAAAGTAAAAGAGAGTAGGGGAGACAGAGACAGGGCATTAGCTGATATAATATGGTATTATGTGGCAATAAAAGCTGTATTTTTCCCATCTGATATCAACCTTAACATGGTGAGACTGTATGTTCTTCAAAGGCAGAAACAATGGATTTCATCTTATTCTAATATTATAACTTTCACAAAGCTCACTTTAGAGAAAACAAATAGTCTTTGCAAAATTACCTTAGTAGAGCTTAAAAACAAACAAACAAAAAAAAGACTTTATATTCTAACCTTGTCTTATTTCTACATTTTCTCTACTGCGTTCAGGTTAATATAGACACAGTCTCAATATCCAGGTATTAAAACCAGGTCACAGAGAATGACTTGAGTAAGATGACAGTCACCGGTGCAATGAGGAGTAGAATCAATCACAGTCTCACACCTATCAGGTAATTACACACTGACCCCATTTTTACAAACTCAGCCAAATTAAAGAATGCAAACCAATAATAAATGGTCACCAAACTCTCACCAATTCAATCTGCAATCTAGTAATCATATCTGCCTTTAAGATTAATGTGGCAATTAAACAAATTAATCTGTAAAACAAAACAAAACAAAAACCTAGTGTAACACACACACACACACACACACACCCCATCCGTAAAAATCTAAAAAGACATAAATACACACGCTATATGTACACATTTCTTTTTCTGCAGAGAAAACCAAGAAACTGCTAATAATGATTACCTTTGGATAGAGGAAAAACAATGAGAAAAAAGGAAATCTTATTTTTCATTTCATAACTTTCATTTTTTTTTAACTTTGTAAAGACAAGGTCTCCCTTTATTTCCCAGACTGGCCTCAAACCCACGACCTCAGATTATCCTTCTGCCTTGGCCTCCCAAAGTGCTGGGATTGTAAGTATGAACCACCTCATTTTATACCTTTCACTTATTGTATTACTTTTTTTCAATAAACAATTTATACAATGACTCATACTTTGATTGTGCTAAAAACCTACTTTCCAGAATTTCAGAAAAGTAGAAGGTACCAGACATGTCATGTCAGAAGAGCTCCCCTTCCTCCTCCTCCTCTTCCTCAGCCTACTCAACATGAAGACCTTTCTGATGATCTACTTCCACTTACTGTATAGTAAATACATTTTCTCTTCCTTATGATTTTCCTAATAACACTGTCTTTTCTCTTACTTTATTGTACAAATACACTATATAATACATATACCATACAATATGTGTTAATTGACTGTGTATGTTATTGGTAAGCCTTCTGGTCAACAATAGGCTATCGGTAGTTAAGTTCTGGGGTAGTCAAGAGTTATACGCAGAGTTCTGACTCCATAGGAGACTGGCACTCCCTAACCCCCATGTTGCGTGCAAGGGTCAACTGCAGACTAAGACAGGAACACACTGCTCTTTCTCATTCCCAGAGATGCTGAGCACCACACCTCCAGGAAGCATGATACTGATAATGTAGGCATACATCTCAGTCAAATCATTCATTAATAACAGCTCAGGAGTTCAGTATATTCAGCCCTGCCTAGAGACTGTGACATGCCCCTTGTTATTCAATTCTGTGTATAGTCTAGGCTCAAGAAGTTTTGTTTTTACGTTTGAGACAGGGTCTCAGTCTGTCACCCAGTCTTGAGTGTAGAGGTGCAATCACAGCTCACTGCAGCCTTGACCTCCCAGGCTTAAGCAATCCTTTCATCCTAGCCTCCCCAGTAGCCGGGACTACAGGCATACACCACCACACCTGGCTAATTTTTGTATTTTTTGTAGAGTGAGGGTTTTGTCATGTTGCCCAGGCTGGTCTCAAACTCCTGGGCTCAAGTGATCCTCTCACCTCAGCCTCCTAAAGTGTTAGGATTACATGCATGAGCTACCACACCTGGCCCCTTGATACATTTATCCTTATGGAAAATGTATTTTTTACTGTAAATACATATGTATTTTTAAAGGCATATAATGAAATCACAGACATCAGGTCAACATTTAGATTTTTTAAAAAATATAATCTGTATTAAAATTTCTGATTATTAATATGGTACATACTTGCTTTACATAATCTGTGTTTTAAATGAACACAGTAATTATTTTCCTATAGTTCTACCACTTGGAGAAAATCATCATTAACACTGTAGTATGTTTTCTCCTAGGTTTTTATCCCCCCATATAGTTTTATTTTATTTTATTTTTTTTGAGACTGAATTTCACTCTTATTGCCCAGGCTGGAGTGCAATGGCACGCTCTTGGCTCACCACAACCTCTGCCTCCCAGGTTCAAGTGATTTTCCTGCCTCAGCCTCCCGAGTAGCTGGGATTAGAGGTATGCGCCATGACGCTCGGCTAATTACATATTTTTTAGTAAAGACGGGGTTTCTCTATGTTGGTCAGGCTGGTCTCGAACTCCTGACCTCAAGTGATCCGCTCGCCTCGGCCTCCCAAAGTGTTGGGATTACAGGCATGAGCCACCGCACCCAACAGTTTTTGTTTCTTTTTTTAAAGGTTATAATATATTATGTCCTGATATTGTCACTTTTCAGGTTATCATTTTTACATTTCATTGAAGAGTTTAAAAAAATCTATAGATAAGCAGGTAGATAAACTCTTTTATTGGCTGCATAACAGTCTGCCTTCTAGTCGCACTGTATGCGCATTCTTATCTTACTTCTCCCACTGCCAAAACTGGGAATTACAGAGGTCTGCAATATCCCTGATGAACACAGATGCGAAAATCCTCAACTACACATGAGCCCACTGAACTCAGCAGCACATCAAAAAGATAATCCATTATGATCAAATGGGTTTTATATCAGGCATGCAAGGATGGTTCAACATATGCAAATCAACAAATGTAATACATCACCTAAACAGAATCAAGGATAAAAACCATATGATCATCTCAATAGACACAGAAACAGCATTTGATAAAATTTAATATCCCTTCATGATAAAAACATCAACAAACTAGGCACAGAAGGAACACACCATACATGGGGAAAGGACACACTCTTCAATATATGGTGCTGAGAAATTAAATAGCTGAACGTAGATGAATGAAACTGGATCCCTGTCACCATATATAAAAATCAACTATAGATGAATGAGTTACATTTATGTATATGTTATTTATATGTGTGTCATGTATATGTTTTTGAATCTGCAATAATACAACATGCTAAAATTAATAATGGTCATGTACTATAAACCCACAGCTAACATCATACTAAATGAGGAAAATTGAAAGCATTTTCTCCCAGAAACTGGAACAAGACAAGGATGCCTACTTTCACCACTCCTATTCAACATAATACTGGAGGTTCTAGCCAGAGAAATAAGGCAAGAGAAATAAATAAAATACATCCAAGGGTGTGCATGGTGGCTCACAACTGTAATCCCAGCACTTTGGGAGGCCAAGGCAGGTGGAGAGCTTGACCTCAGGAGTTCAAGACTAGCTGGGCAACATGGCAGAACCCCGTCTCTGCAAAAAATACAAAAATTAGCCAGGTGTGGTGGCACGCCCCTGTGGTGCCAGATACTCAGGAGTCTGAGGTAGGAGGATTGCTTGAGCCCCAGAGGCCGAGACTGCAGTAAGCTCTGAGTGTGCCACTGCACTCTAGCCTGGATGACAGAGCAAGACTCTGTCTCAAAAAAATAATAAAAAAGAAAAAAAGAAATAAAAGGACAAATTAAAAAATTACAAAAGGGGAAGCCAACTTATCCTATTTGCTGATATTACCTTATATCTAGAAAAACCTAAAGACTCCACCAAAAATCTCTTCAGACTTGATAAATGATTCATGAAGTTACAGGATACAAAATCATTGTATAAAAACAAAGAGTGTTTCTACACATCAATAATGATTGAACTGAAGAAGAAATCAAGAAGCCAAACCTCATGTACAATAGCAAGAAAACAAAATACCTAGAAATAAATTTAACCAAGGAGGTGAAAGATCTCTATGAGGAAAACTATAAAAACTGAGGATGACCCAAACAAAAACATCCCATGCTCATGGATGGGAAGAATTATTATCATTAAAATGCTCATACTGCCCAAAGCAATCTACAGAGTCAGTGCAATCCCTATAGAAACACCAACATCATTTTTCACAGAACTAGAAAAAACAATCCTAAAACTCTTCTGTAACCAAGGAAGAGCTTAAATAGCTAAAGTAATCCTCAGTAAAAAGAACAAAGCTGAAGGCATCACATTAACTGACTTCAAAACATACTACAAAGTCATAGTAACCAAAACAGCATGGTACTGGTATAAAACCAGACACACAGATCAATGGAACAGAATAGAGAACCCAGAAGTAAAGCCACATATTTGCAGCCAGCTAATCTTTGACAAAGCCAACAAGGACATACACGGGTAAAGGACACCCTCTTCAATATATGGTGCTGGGAAATTAACCAAATGTAGATGAATGAAATTGGACCCCTATCTGTCACCACATATAAAAATCAATTCTAAATGAATGAGTTCCATTTATGTATAGGTTATTTATATTTGTGTCATGTATATGTTTTTGAATCTTCAATAATATAATGTGCTAAATATATATTTTTTGTTAAGTATTAAAAATGAACAAATCATTAAGCCTACATCAATGTGTATTCTTTTTTAAAATGTCCACTAAGGGTCACAAATAAATTTTTTAAATTAAGTACTGATTTTTTTTTTTTTTTTGAGACAGAGTTTCGCTCTGTTGCTCAGGCTGGAGTGCAATGGCATGATCTCTGCTCACTGCAACCTCCACCTCCAGGGTTCAAGTGATTCTCCTGCCTCAGCCTTCTGAGTAGCTGAAATTACAGGTGCACACCACCACACTCAGTTAATTTTTTGTATTTTTAGTAGAGATGGGGTTTCACCATGTTGGTCAGGCTGGTCTCAATCTCCTGACCTCGTGATCCACCCGACTTGGCCTCCCAAAGTGCTGGGATTACAGGCGTGAACCACTGCGCCTGGCCAATAATTTTTTATATAATACGGGTATTAACTCTATTTGGTTTTTGTTTGTTTTTGAGACTGAGTTTCGCTCTTTCACCCAGGCTGGAGTGCAGTGATGCAATCTCAGCTCACTGTACCCTCCACCCAGCCGGTTCAAGCAATTCTCCTGCCTCAGCCTCCCAATTAGCTGGGATTATACGTGCCCGCCACCATGCCCAGCTAATTTTTGTATTTTTACTAGACACAGGGTTTTGCCATGTTGGCCAGGCTGGTGATCTACCCGCCTTGGCCTTCCAAAGTGCTGGGATTACAGGCATGAGCCACTGTGCCCGACCAACTCTATTTGTTATATATTGTAATTATATACTATGTCATACAGTCATGCACTGCATAACAATGTTTTAGTCAATGACGGACCACATATAGCCCCATTAGATTACACTGGATCTGAAAAATTCCTATTGGCCTAGTGATGGCGTAGCCATTATAGCATTGCAGTACAATGCATTCATTACTCAAGTGTCTCTGGTGATGCTGGTGTAAGCAAACTCATTGCACTGCCAGTCTTGGAAGACAATAGCACTGACAATTATGTACAATGCATAATATTTGAAAATGATAATAAATGACTATGTTTCCAGTTTGTGTATTTACTATACCCTTAATCCATACTTTAAAGGGTATTTCTACCTTTTTTTTTTTTTTTTAAAGTTAACTGTAAAAACCTCAGGCAGGTCCTTCAGGACATATTCCAGAAGAAGGCATTGTTATCATAGGCGATGACAGCTCTATGGGTGTTATGGCCCCTGAAGACCTTCCAATACAAGATGTGGAGGTGAAAAGTGATATTGGTAATCTTGACCCTGTGTAGGCCTAGGCTAAAATGTGTGTTTGTGTCTTAGTTTTTAACAAGAAAGTTTGAAAAGAAATAATTTTAAAAATAGGAAAAAGCTTATAGAACAGGAATATAAATAAAACATTTGCACAGCTGTACGATGCATTTGTATTTTAAGCTAAGTGTTATTACAAAAGAATCAAAAAGTTAAAATTTAAAAGTTCATAAAGTAAAAAAGTTACATAGTAAGCTAAGGTTAATTTCATATTAAAGAATAAAAATTATTAATAGGCAGGGCACAGTGGATAAAAATTTTTGATTTTTAAAAATTAAAAATAGGCCTGTTATCCCACCTCTTCGGGAGGCTGAGGAAGGTGGATTGCTTGAGCCCAGGATTTCAACACCAGCCTGGGCAACATAGTGAGACCTTGTTTCTACAAAAAAAAAAAAAATTAAAAATTAGCTGGGTAAGGTAGAATGTACTTTTAAAACATTAAAAATTAGCTGGGCGTGGTGAAATGCACTTGTAGTCCCAGCTACTTGATAGGTTGAAGCAGGCGGATCACTTGAGCCCAGGAGGTCAAGGCTTCAGTGAGCTGTGACAATGCCACTGCACTCCAGTCTGGGTGACAGAGACCCTAGTCTCAAAAAAAAGAAAAAAAAAAAAAAAAGAAAGACATTTTAAAATAAATGTGCAGCTTAAGTACATGGTGTTTACAAAGTCTACAGAAGAGTGCAATAATGTTCTAGGCCCTCACATTCACTAAACACTCACTTACTGCCTCACCCAGGGCAACTTCCAGACCTGCAAGTTCCATTCTAGGCAATACCCCATACAGGTGTACCACTTTTAAATCTTTTAAACTGTATTTTTACCATACCTTTTCTATGTTTAGATATGTTTAGACACACAAATATCTACCACTGTATTACAATTGCGTAGAGTATTTAGTACAGTCACATGCTGTAAAGGTTTGTGGCCTAGGAGCCATGGGCTATCATACAGCCTGGGTGTGTAGGAGGCTATACCATCCAGGTTTGTAGAAGTACACTCTATAATATTCACACCTCAACAACAATCACCTAAAGACACATTTCTCAATGTGTATTCCTGTTAAATGACAGATGACTGTATGTTACCAATGTAATTACATATTAATATTATAATGTTATTACATATTATATAAAGAAAAAATCTGAATACACGACTTGAATATTTTCACCAGGTGACTGCCTTTTTGTGATTTGATATAAGCAAAATTAAATTATTTTAATTTTTAATATCATTACACATATGAATTGTTCTATTTTAACCTTTGCGTCTATGTTTTAGTACATTCTTTCTCCCAAGCCCAAGCTCAGATATTCATATACACTCTTTTCTAGTATATGCGTTACTACATTTTTACATTCATTATTTGCAGTGGCACTTTTATCAATACAACGTTCTTCTGAGCTTTCCATTCTGCTCCAAGTATTTGTCTATTTTATCAACATCATACCATTTTCAAATTAATATCTAGCATTACAACTTTCCCTTCATTATTCTTGTTTACTGTATAAACATTTCTTGGCTCTTATATATTCTATAAAAATGTAAAACAATTCAGAATCACTGATCTATGAGAAATTCCTGAGATTTTGCTTGGAGTTATATTTAACTTACAAATCAATATAAAATACTAAAACTAAAGAATTATCTTCCTATCCAGAATCATGAGTCTCCTCATCATCTTCAGAGCCAAGTTTACTAGTTTCCTTTCTACAGGCCATTTGCGTTTCTTACCAAGTTTAATCCCTGGCATATTTTGTGTTGTAACTATAAACGGGCTTTTTTTTCCTCATATTTTTAAACTGGTTATCATACACAAAAGATCATGATATTTACATGACTTATAGTGGAACCCTACTAAACTCCATTTTAGTTGATTGCCTTGGGAACTTTTTATTATCTGCAAATAATTTTTAGTCTCCTTTTCAACAGTTCTCTCTGTCACCCAGGGTGGAGTGCAGTGGTATAATCCTCCCACCTCAGCCTCCGGAGTAGCTGGAACTACAGGTTGCAATTACTGTGCCCAGCTGGTTTTTTATAATTTTTTTGCAGAGACAGGGTCTTGAACTCCTGAACTCAAGTGATCCTCCTGCCTCAGCCTCCCAAAATGCTGGGATTACAGGTGTTAGCCACTATGTCTGGCCCATCAGTGCTACTTTAGAGAGTACTGATAACAGCAAGTATGTTGCTAATTCTAATACAATTTTAGGTCAAATTCACCATGTTAGTACTTCGGCTGAGTTTGACCTGAATGTTGTTTACAAAATTATAGATACTTCCCATAAAATATTAACAGTAAATATCTCTAAACATTGACAGGAGTGAAGTTATTTTCCTTCACATTTTCCCAGTAAACAGATTTCTGATTTTCTTTTTATTAATTAGACTAGCCATGAACTCTCCCTATTTATTTTCCAAGTTTCCTTAAATGAATGGACACACATACATGCCCACACATACTCACTCTTATCACCCTATTTCTCCTAGTGTTCTTTGTTTGAGAATTTTTAACTTCGAATAACCTTGGCTAGCAATCAACATCTTGCAGAAGGCAAGAGAGAATCAAATCTTAAGAAAAGCTTCCTCCCCAGGCGCAGTGGCTCATGCCTGTAATCCCAGCACTTTCGGAGGCTGAGGCGGGCAGATTACGAGGTCAAGAGATCGAGACCATGCTGGTCAACATGGTGTAACCCCATCTCTACTAAAAATACAAAATTAGCCAGGTGTGGTGGTGTATGCCTGTAATCCCAGCTACTTGGGAGGTTGAGGCAGGAGAATCGCTTGAGCCTAGGAGGCGGAGGTTGCGGTGAGCCGAGATCGGGCTGCTGCACTCCAGCCTGGGCAACAAGAGTGAGACTCTATCTCAAAAAAAGAAAAAAAAAAAAGCTTTCTCTTCAGAAA
Source organism: Trachypithecus francoisi (assembly GCF_009764315.1). Lineage (NCBI taxonomy): Eukaryota > Metazoa > Chordata > Mammalia > Primates > Cercopithecidae > Trachypithecus > Trachypithecus francoisi. The sequence goes on from NW_022681456.1 coordinate 105,280,142, forward strand.
CAATATTCTACAGTCCTTTGTGAAAGATAGGACACCTAAAAATGATGTCTGGATACGAATTTCTCAAAGTAAGCTGACTCCACTAATAAAAATGATGCCTCATTCTTTTTACTAAAATATATTTGTATTAAGACTGCAGTACAAAACGCCATAACATAAAAATATTAGCAAACTGATAATAGGGAAGTCAAAACATTCTCAAGTCAGAGCTTCATAAAAACCAAATTCCAATATTCTTAATATTAGACTTGCACATTAACCAATGGATATGGCAATTTCTTCAATCAGTATCAAATCCTGTTTGTTTCATATTTCATTAGGTAATCATCATGCCAAACCTATCTCAAAATCTGAAATAACTAGTTCGCGATACATTATCAGAAAATGTCAATCTCAAATATAAACAGCTGAACTTTTCATTTTTTTTCTACTCGGGAAGTTTCAAAGCGCTGAAACATGCAAATTGTTACTCATCTTCTAAAAACAGAAATAAAATAATTAGGTCACAATGGATGGCTCCTTTCTTGGCCAAAAAAGGGATGATGAATGCAATTGGAATGTTTATTGTCACTGAAATTCTTCAGGCCTGGATTCCAAGTATGCGTCTTGATGCAGGTTACTATGACAACTTAAACTACAGAAAATGTCACACCCCCTCCTATCAAGTAGTTTTCTCTGCAAGATCATTTCAAACCTTCTAAAACTTGCATGCACAAATTATCTGTAACAACAATAAACACCTCATTACAAGTTTTATTCAAAAATGCCCCTATCTAAACCTGTAAAAACAGGTATAAGCATATAAAAATAATTCCATTAAATCTACACGGGATAGAAAAACCTGAAAATACACACACTCACATACACATACATACACATACCCTTTAAAATATAAAATATTGAGAGTATTTTTAAACTACTTTCCATTACCAGAGGCACAGTACATTACTACCATATGTTTCATTCCAGAAACTGGATAATTACTTGCAAGGCAGTTTTGAACTATTATAGAACTAAGTCCTGTTTATCATTATTTTCCTTTCACTAATGCATCTTATGGGAAGGTACTAGAAAGAGGGGATGAGGGAAGATTACAGTCCTATCTAGAACAGAAAGAGAAGCAAATACATAATCTGTAAAACTTATTGTTTTACCCAATCTGTCTTTTTACACAAAATATGAGCTTTAAAGTTTCTTTTCACACAGCATAACAAACTTGTGATAAACTGTAAATTATTCTCACATTGCTCTAAAAGAAAAATGGCTCAAGAGAAGCTGCATCGTTATGAAAAAAATGTGAGTCAGTAGAAAGATACTGATTGCAAAAAATTAACAATTTTAACTAGCTCCATGAAAAAAAATTAACACAGTTTTACAGTGTAGCAATTCTGAGACTTCAAAGCTGGTTTTGCTGCCCATCCAAGTTAACACGACTAGAATTGGATGTTTCATTCAGAAAGGTTTAGGGAAGTCCCTCTCCTGTAAACTGGGTTCAGTAGCCTCCACAGGCAAACACGTTTTCTAAGTTTCAGATATAAATATACCTCAATGCTAGGCAGACCCTTCATTTATTTACAACATTTTAAAATAACACTTCATTCAAAAAAGGGAAACAAATCAGTAAGCTAAAGGAGTCTCTTTGCTCTGTAAATCAAGGATCAAAATTAAAGGCTGCTGACCTAGAGACTATTGAGTGTTTGAGAAGAACCCGCAAAAAATGAAAATTCTTCAGCAGCAAACTCCAAGCAACTCATAAAATCCCCACCTGTATTAGTGGATAACTACTAGTGATCCAGAGGAACAAAACAACTAAAATGTTCAAACCCAAATACACAAAATCCCCAAACATTAAGCCTCAACCACAGTTCCTGTTGGTATAACTTACACATAGATTCTCCTTCATAAAAAATAATTAATGTATAAAAGAAAGCTTTATTGCACAGCTTCATCAGTAATGGTAGCCAAAACTAAAATTTAAGTGACTATCAGAGAGAACTTTAGTCAATTGTACCACATAGTACATTTCTTTTTTCTTATGCTTTTCCTTTTTAGGCCATATTACAAATGGCAGGGCCTTAAACATAGGGTCTGAATAGGCCTTTTTGACTCTCACGTGGATAGAACAAAATTGCCTCATTAGAACCATGCTATCTTTTGACTCTCAACATTTGTGGCCTTCTAGTCATGGTTTTTGCTAATGCTGTAAGCAACATACCAGGGTCTACAAAAGGGAAACTGAACTGGTGAGGATATGGATTTGTGGTTTTAGGAGTCCAGTCTCCCCATATAATCTAGCAATTATTAGAAAGCTGTGAAGTTAGTTTTTTATTTCAGGGGGAAATCAGTTTATGTGAGACCTTCAAGATCCAGCATCTAGTTAAAAACGCACGCACATAACTTTTGCAAATGAGAGATTAAGGAATTTATGAGACAGCACGCTGGCTGGTGCCCTCACAGAGTTCATTCACCTGTAAAGTGTGAACAATTTATTCATAAGTGATTTACCCATTACAAACAAGGTCAAATTATTTTCCCTCCTGGGACCAATAAGTAATTTAAATGCTCAAGGGACAAGAGATGACATACAGCAAACATACTAAAACTGAGACGTAATTTAGTTGAATATCCTCTCCCAAGGAGATTTTTATGCCCCCCTTGACTTAATGAAGCCAATAATAGACATTATTAAAGAAATGGAAACACAAGCTATAGGATTTTCCAGACTTAACCAAGATTATCACAGAGAAAAGTCTGAAAAACTAGTTAGCCATCAAGATTTTCTAGCCTTTCACTATGAGAAATACTTCTCTGCTTAAAAGAGGTTGCCAATTTATAGCATTAATAGAACAATGCTCAGAAAGCCCAAGAGTGGTGACACACAGCTTTGAAATATTTTGCTTCAGACTCCAAACTTGAAACCTAAGGCATGTTTTATGATACTTTTAGTGTCGACCCAAATTTGGACCTAGGAATTATACTGCAGTGGCAACAGACACCATCACCAACTATACTTAGTCCTTCTCTAAATAAAGGGCTTACAAATGATGATTCTTAAGAGTTTACTAATGAACATGACCTATGAAAGTCTCCCTAAATTTTGAAAGATTTTTTTTAAAAGCCACTGAAAGTGCTACTCTTCTAGGATGTAATGTATGTAAGGAGTACACCTCAGCACCACTCACCTCAGCACGCAGGAGTCTCCCAGCCAGTGAGAACGAGGTAGTCTTGAGGAAGGACAGCACCACACAGGTATTCTAGGAGGATCTACACAGGCACCTGCAAAAGTACACAGGGTTCTTACAGTCCTGGCTAATTTTTATCTTAAAAATACTAAATCATTCCATTTTAACATACAATCACCAAAGAGCAAAATACAAGTACATGGCTTCAAATAATTTTCCCAAGAATTTTCCTCCCCTGTCCCCACTCTTCCCCCTTAGCTATTTGAATTGCAGTTCTTGTGGGGTGGGTTTGTTTGGTTTGGTTTCAATTAGCATTTTTGTGCTTTTGAAAAAGGAATTTCAGTTGTTTCTATAAAAGGTCATTTGATTGGCCCATGGAGTTCTAGGAGAGACTTTGTGTCTTCTTTTTCTACTGACCCCAGCTCCCTATGATACCACACTAATTTCTTGAAAGCAGTTTTACATTTGGAAAAATTGCCTAAGGCCAGGGCTAAAATTGAAGTTGAAGGCGATCTCTCAGGTCCTAAAAAATAAAAACAAAAAATACACTGCACTTCTCCTTGGTGAGTACAAATTCCTACTACTGACTAACCTAAGAAAGAGGGTAACTTGGCACCGTTTCTTTTGACCATTTTATTGCCTAATGCTGTGAGAATGTGAAACTTTGCCACAACATTAGCTATAAAGAAAGCCCAAGGAAGAAATCTTGGCCACAAGATGGGAATTGATGCAATTCATATGTCTGCCACATTCAGACTATGCCCTTCACAGATGTTTCTGCATTTATTTATAGAAAGATTTACTTTAGCAACAAGACCAGCTTCCATCAACCATTTTTTTATAAATCTATCCAGACATGAAACTACTTTTATTATGAATAGAAAATGCCACCCCCAAATGTTAAAATCCTTAAATTTCTTAGTCATGAAATAATATGAAATATCAAATTAGAGCACAAGGAGAAAGAGCTGGCAGACCCCAAATCTGATGCAAATGTAAGAAAATATACACATTTCAAACACCACTGAGGAAGGGAGAAGTTAGTCCAAAGTTTCCCCTTTCATAGCTGGGCTCTCCCTGCACAGCTGCTATATCCCTGAATGAAGACTTTGTCTCCAAAGCTGGTTACTACATTCACACTTCATATAACTTAATAGTTGTTATAAAAATGCCAATGGCTTCCTGATTATTTTTTACATAGTGCTACAGTTGTAACACAAAGGTGCATCAGTGCCCGCTTCCAAATCTTAAAAAGAAGGTAGCAGTCACATTAATTTTTTTTCCTAATAAAAATATATAGGTTTAAGCTAGCTAGATATCACAGAATTTCTACTACATCTTATACCAGATATTGGGTTAGAGTCTTCTGGCTTCAAGTAGACCTACCTACCTACCTACCTCCTAAAGAAGCTAAAAGAAATACACACATCTGAGGGTGACAGGATTTGGCAAAAGAGCCTGTCTGTGGAGGGTGTCATCCAAAAAGCAATGAAAGGTCAATCCTGCTGGGAAAGAGGACTGGGTGGCAAATTCAAAACCAAGTGAGAAGAGGCTAAATGGACTAACAACCACCCTAATTCCCATCCTTGGGCCTGGGAGCTGTCTGGAGTCTAGCCTGGTTGTCAAAAGTATTCTTATTCACCTAAATCAAAATCTCTTCCTAACCAACTTTTCTTCAGTAAAGCCTCATCTCTCTTTTTAGTTGTGTTTTCAAGAAAAACTTTTGAGGGTGGGAAGTGGATAGCTGAGAATGAGTTTCAAAAACTGACATATAATTGTTATCATCTTTGTCCATAAAATAAGGTTGTCACTAGAGCCAGAGATTTAAAGGCCAAAAAGATTATGGTGCTTATTCTCTCATATGTAATTCAAACTGACACTAATATATATGCAGAGATTAAAATCTCTCCTTAGATTTTTATAATTGCAAAATTCACTTTGAGATGAGATGAGCGGTACAGGCAGCAGGAGCAGTTCTGTGGTACCCTGGGAATGTAATGTGCTCAGGATGTCTCCGGGAAATGCCAAGCTTGACAAAAGTCAGGGCTTGGGCTCTTGTGAACCTGCACCCCCTCCCCAGCTCCTGTCGACTCCTACAACCTCCTAACTACTCAGCCCATTGTTCACTCTTCACCAGGTCACTGGTGAAGATCCAATCCTACCATCCTACTGCTTTTGAAAGTCTCCACAAAAAAGTTCAACCTTCTTTTGTTTGTCAGGTAACTGCAGTGACAAAATGTTCCTAATCACAAATGCAAACATGAGCTCTGGCAGGTGTGGGAGTACTAGGAAGGCAGTGAGAAACAAGAGGCTTAAGTGAAGATGGTCTCAGGAAACTGCATGCATTGCGTTTTTTCCACGAGCCCCTTCGCATCCCTTCCTGCGGCTGTCCAGGCCCATCTCCAGTGTCTCCCCTGAAGCCACCACGTGGCATACACAGCCTCACCCCACTTCAGTTTCCCCGCCTGTCCTTCAAGTTGGCATCCCAGGTACAGGCCTTACCAAATTTTTATGCTGGCCAAACTCCAACTCACTCTCCAAGACTCCACTCAAGTATGACCTCATCACTCCCTTATCAAAACTAGTCACTCCAGGTATTCTCAAGTGGCTGACACTTAGTACTCACTGGTACTGTTCATCTAATCCTCACAACAACCCTATGAGGCAAGTAATCTGTAATAAGTGAATAATTAGAAAAGAATCAAAAGGTTAAATAACCGCCCAGGGTCATACAGCTAAACAGGAGAGGCAAGAACTGAACTCAAGCAAATTGACTTCAGAGCCCATGATCTTCAATAACTATTTGAAATGTTTGCCTCTTCTTGAGGGCAGAGACACTCTGCACTGACAACTGCATTCTCGATGCCTAGCATGTAAGTGGGGCTCGATAAATATCTGCTGAAGGCTTGATGAATTCAGAGGGTTTTACAGAATGGCAGCAGATTGTACAGTGGTTCTGAGCTTATCCTCAGTGAAAGTCCTGCTTACCTAAATAATTCCTTTTACCTAGATATAATACTCCTGTTACCACATGTCTGAAAAACAGGTATCTATTATACTTGAAATGACCATAAATCAATGAACGCCAACATGTAATTGTGGGGAAAAGAAGAGGATAAAAATTGGGGAAGCCCCACCAATAATTATATTATTTTTGGTAAAACTTAAGGTGATTCAAACATTAATTGGACACTTATAAAAATGTGCTAAGGATTAAGCAGCATTCTTTTATTTTGGTAGCTAGCTTCCATAATGGCCCCCAATGGTTTTCACACCCTGTGTATTCTTCTCCTACAATGAACAGAGGTAACCTGGACAGCCCATAGGATATTGTGGAATGATGTCATAAAGATATGGTAGCTTCCATCTTGCTCTCTTCGATCACCTGTCCTGATATAAGTCAGACATTCAAGCAGCCCTATGGAGACATCCATATGGTGAGGAGCTGAGCCCTCCCGCCAACAACCTGCGCAAATTTGCGAAGCATGTGAGTGAACCACCTTGGAAGTGGATTTTCCAGCCCCGATCAAACCTTCATGTAGGCTACATACAAAATGGACTGACACCTGGGTTGCAATCTTATTAAAGATCCAGAATCAAAACCATTCACCCAAGCCATTCCTGGATCCCTGATCCAAAGAAACGAGGTGAGAGTTTAAAAAAAAAAAAAAAAAGAAAAGAAGAAGTTAGGTCTCTAGGCATGGGGCAACTTGCTATGCAGTAACAAGTAATTAAATTAAATAGTTTATAGTAATGCAAATAGAAGTTATTGATGTTAACACAATATCAGGTTATTGCAATTCCTAAACACTAAACACAAGCAAAATAGAATGCTCAAGAATAACTCAAGAGCAAAATAAATTCCAGTTTCCAAGAGGCTCTGCTTTTTTTTTTTTTAAACAACAGAAGAATGCAAACCCTTCATTTCCTTGTAGATGTTTTTTAATGACTGCTGATTAACTGTTGCGTGTGTTCTCTTCCTTCAAACTAGGCCCACTAGGAGAGATAATCAATAGACAATACTGACATTTCTACCACTGTAAAAATGAGAAGCGTTTATTGCTCTGGTTATTTAAGTATTATAGGTCAGATAAAAAGTCTAGAAGTTTTGGAGGAAACCAGCTACTCTCTACTCTGTGATTCCAAGATTCCCAAAATGTTCTTGTGTGTGTGGGTTTTTTGTTTTTTGTTTTTTTTTTAAAAGCACATTTCTTTTTATTGAAAAGAGAAAACCCATTTGAAATTCTAAATATTCAACTACAAATAAACTATGGTAGCACATTTTCATAGGTGATATCCCTGTGCATCCACAAAATAAACTATAAATATTATGGAATTCTAAACTACTCCTAAATTTTTGTTGTCCAATAAAATAGTGGGAACATTTAAGGTGGTTTTTTTTTGCCTTGTCATCAAAATACATAGACACACATCTCCACATATAATTCAGTTCTGCTAACAGCAAGACACAATGTTAGTAAGGAAGGTATCTTAGGTTTTACACAGTCCCTGTGAAAGGTTAATAAGATGATCACAGAAGCAATAAGGTAGATATTATGTGGAAATAAATCCATTACGATACTATTAAGCTATATTAGCTTGCAAAACAGAGAGCAACGGTAATATCAAACTTATTTATATAATAAACCTTTACCAAGCTCTTATCATATTTAAAATACTACAGGGATTACAAAGATGAAGATATGGGTTTCATTCCACTAACTACAATATTTGTGAAATGTAACTAATGTATAGTAACAATAGTATCAAATAAATGTTTGATAAACACTAAAGAGACTTGGAAAAAAGCTACAGCACAGTTCATACAAGAGAAATCACTAATGGCTGGAGGATATCCAGGAAGCCTTCATGAAATAGGCCCTTTATGCTTATATATGGCTGTAATTTTTTTTAGCTTTTTCACATTAATATGTCAATATTCCCATTATACAGGTTATACAAAGTTGAGGTTAAGATTAGGTGACTTGATCAGGATGCAGTTCCTGACATTAAAAAGTAATAATAGGCACTCAACAAATAAGTGCCAGGCACTACTCTATGCCCAGTTCACTGTTCACAACCTTGTGAAGGTCAATCCTAGTCTCCATTTTGCACATGAAGAAACTAAGATTTCAGATTTAGTACCTTCCCAGGTTCAGGTGGTTAGTAAAGGCAGAGCCCTGATTTGAATTCAGATGTACTTCATTTTAAAACTTCTGCCAGACTCCTACACTGGGTAAATTCACCCATCCTGTGCTGCTCTTAGCAAATGTTTGTACTCTCTACCATACTTCCTCCCACCCCCCTGCCCCACCCCACCCTTGACCTAATAAACTGATCCATAAACCACAAGGAATTGAAATGCATCCTTGTTAGTCTTATGATTTGTTATTAAATATTATGCAAGAAATCAGAAGAGTGGCAGACGAGAAGAGATAAGAAAGAGATATGATCAATTGTGTTTTAAATAGCTAAGTAATCATTTTTGTTTAAACCAGTTTGGAAAACGAATTTCATCAACTTTAGTAGACAAGCTATAAGATGACTATTTGAATAAAGTCTTCTTCTCCTGGATAACACTTCAATATCTCACATAACAGAGAGCTTTTTTCAGAAAACCAACTTCGGAGTTTTGATAAGTATTCATCATATTATTTAGGTGTCTTCTATTATTCCAATTTGAATTAGAAAGAGAGGAGTGGGGGGAAAGAAAGACACTGTTAAATGTCTATAGATTAAAAGACAAATATAAACCACATTAGTAGTAGAAGCTGTGTTTCACTGTAAAACACACATCAGAAAATGTGAAATCAGGACATATTAAAGGTTTACACCAAGGAAGCCCCGAGAAAAGAACAACATGGCTGTGGGTGTGACCCAGTGATTGTAAGAAAACTTATGGTTGGGCCTTAGTTTTAGGAGAAAATATTCCCACAGGCAGAAATGTTGGGAGGGAAAGAAACCTGAAGAATAGACAAGTAGAATCATTCTGCAAAGGAGACATCATAAATCTGTCTTTACTATCACTTGGTAAGTACAAGGCTCTGTTGGACGCACAGTGAATTTGCAGAAGAATTCCGGCAAGATAGGCATATCCCTCAGAGATGCTTTCTAAAATCAAGAAAAATTCAAAAAAGCTAACTAGTTTTTAACTTAAGTGAAGACAATTACAAAGGTAATTAAACAGATGCTGTGAACCATCCTCCAGGAGATACAGTTTCTCTAAACATACTACAGGAATTCTTGTGAGGTTTCCACATTGTTTTGTGTTACTTGTTTAGACCCATTTCCCTACTGTACCATGGAATCCCATCCCATTTCTTCTTTATGGTCCCACCACCTAGCACAAGATCTGGCAAACTCAATAAATGAGGACCAGAGGAAGGCCAGGACGGGTTCCTGATAAAGCAGGAATTTGACATACTATTTCCTGGACTGGCCGTGCAGGTGGCTGATACAAATCTCTTTTCTTCTCCCCTACAAGAAATGACTGTTTAGTGATGGGGCGAGGGCTATTTTCTAAATAAAAGAAAAACATTTTTATTAAAACAAATTGTGACTTTAAGTTGTATTTTTGTACTAACAGAAATGAATCCCAAATAATGATTGCAGTCACCATTCCCCAATTACCCTGGAATTTTTTCTAAATACTACAGATTGCTCTAGTTAACCCCATCTTAGCTGATCGGATTTGATTATCCAGCTTATTGTGTGAATTAACCATCTGTTCAATAATACTGCTACCAGACAACAAGAAAAGTTTCAAGATTGCTTTTAAAGACCTGACAGTTTTGAGTTGAAGGCTGTCTGCACTGATGTTTTATACTTTTTCCCATTTTGTTCCCTTTATGGTCTCAAAAAAAGTTATCTTAAAAAGAGCCTACTAAAAAAAGTAAGCTCAACTGCTAGGAAGGAATTCATTTTTTAAAAAATAACATTAATTTCGACCGGGCATGGTGGTTCACGCCTGTAATCCCAGCACTTTGGGAGGCAAAGGCAGGTGGATCATGAGGTCAGGAGTTCAACACCAGCCTAGTCAGCATGGTGAAACCTCGTCTCTACTAAAAATACAAAAAGAAAAATTAGCCGGGCATGGTGGCGCATGCCTGTAGTCCCAGCTACTTGGGAGGCTGAGGTAGGAGAGTCGCTTGAACCCAGGAGGCGGAGGTTGCAGTGAGCCGAGATTGTGCCATTGCACTCCAGCCTGGGTGACAGAGTGAGACTCCATCTCAAAAAATAATAAATAAATAAATAAATAATTTAAAAAAATTAATTTCAAGCAACAATGACCTTCATTCTCTTTTTAAAACAAGAGCTGGTAGAAATTTTTGCATAGAATTTAAAAGGCAAAAAAATATAGAAAGTGAATAACATTCTACTGTTGGATAGAAAATGAATACAATATGTGGTATGTTCAAGTATGTTTTAAACAACTATTTAATTTCCTAAATTGACCTATTGCATAATGTATGTTAATTCTGAATACTGTCCTTATTTCAATTCAAAGAAAAGCATAAACAATAAAGCCACTTCAAGTTGAAGAAAAAATTATCTTTAGGTTTAAACACGACTTAAATCAGGCACTTGTGCAGATTATACTTTACCTGTTTCTGAAACCTTATCATTTCCTGCCTTAGTGCAGAATTACAGCATCCCAGTTTTTGGCTCAATTTTGGTATACTCTTTCCTCTTGATGAAAGCATATATTGGTTATAATGCTGTGTTAATAACGTTCAATTTGGCTCCAGGCTAGTCAAAAGAAAGCTAAGAGGCATGATTGTATAGCTCACAAGATGTACTGTGGATTTTGGTCAGTTCATATCATGAACACTCACTGCCTAGCAACAGCTCCAAAAGTCAAGAGTTCAATTCTGGGCCAAGCATCGTGGCTCACGCCTGTAATCCCAGCACTTTGGGAGGCCGAGGTGGGCGGATCACTTCGGTGCGTTGGGAGTTCGAGACCAGCCTTATCAGCATGGAGAAATCCTGTCTTTACTAAAAATACAAAATTAGCTGGGCATGGTGGTGCATGCCTATAAGCCCAGCTACTTGGGAGGCTGAGACAGAAGATCACTTGAATCCGGGAGGTGAGGTTGTGGTGAGCTGAGATGGCGTCATTGCACTCCAGCCTGGGCGACGAGCAAAACTCCATTGGAAAAAAAAAAAAAAAAAGTTCAATCCTGCCCCAAGTTACAAAAAAATGGTAGAAATACGCAAGTGACACTGTGTATGAATCCATAAGAGGGGAGAAGAGGATAAAGAAAGGAAATTAAAGCAAAGAGAAGAGGCAGCAAAAGAAGAGAGAGACAGCAGTCAGTACGTAACCAGGAACCTTGTCAGGGTTATAAGAAGCCAATGGCCACTGGAAAGAATAGGTAAGACTACAAGAAACACATGAAGGAGTCAATGAATGTCTAGTCCCTACACAATTTAGAGGGAAACTGGGTTAAGAGGAGCAGCCAAAAGAGGTGCTCTAAGAAGACGTAAGCTGCTCTTGAAGGGCTTGAAAGCTGGGAGCAGTCTGCACATCATAGCTCCCAAAAGGGCACAGAGAATCTACAAGTTTTTTTTTTTTTTTTTTTTTTTTGAGGCGGAGTCTCGCTCTGTCGCCGGGACTGGAGTGCAGTGGCCGGATGAGAATCTACAAGTCTTGATAGTCCAGTGGACCAAGATATGTGAGGTCATCCACCTTGTATGAAATTAAGGCTTCAAAGAGAAAACTGTCCTTTTCCTCTGTACATTCTAGAGGTAACACAGATAACAGCAAACATTCTTATTTTAGCTCCGCTGTCATGTGAACCTGGGACAGTCATAACCTCCCTGAGCTTCAGTTTCCTCATCTGCAGAGCAAGTTCTTGGGAATAAGTACACCTGATGTGTCTTTTAAAAACTGTTACTGGCAGGTTTCTATAGCCCTGGGAAGTGCAGGATCCTGGAGGAAGAAGATCTAATGAATGTAAATCAAGGCCACGCCTACCCTCTGGGTATGTCTGAACCCAACTTGGGATGCTGGGAAACTCTACTGGATATAAAAATCTTACCCCTTTAAGACTGAGGACAGATTCTGCTACAGGGTCACAGAGATCAAGAGAATCACTTGCTGTAAGCCAGCATAGAAATAAACTTTACCAAACACTTCATTTTTATAGCCCTATGTGCCAAGCCACTGTTCAAAGTACTTTATGTATGTTAATTCATTTAATTATCTTAACAATCTCATGAAATAGGGATTTTCCTTATTTTCTGATGATACAAGAGGCACAGGTAGTTAAAGAACATATGTCCCAGGTGTCCCTGCTAGTAAATGACAGTCCGCATACGAATCCAGCCCTGTCTGCTGCAATCTGTGCTCCTAACCACATCACATACTGCATACTGCCTTTAGCCAGGACTCCACAGCCCTAGCACTGCAGCACTGCTGAAAGCTTGCTCCCCTGCCCTTTTTCTCCCCCACAAATATTAATTCTGGCAACCCCTCCCTAAATTCCACATCTGTAAGATGGGGATAAGACCACTTCCTTCCCTGTGAAGTGGAATATTTTTATGAGAAAATACCTAACAACAGTTGGCACATTGCAGATCCTCGATAATTGCTGATTTACTCATTTACCTCAAGTAATTATTATCCAGACAAATGCTGCCATCTGCCTACCCCTCCTTGTTTACACAGAGCTAAGGCCCTGGCCAGAGGAACTGCATCCCTGCACTGCCATAGACAGAAAACCATAGGATTTAGTCTCTAAAAGGCACCAAACTAAATTATCCTCATGTATGTCCCTTCGGTGGATACTACCTGAATCTACCGATGCCTTCAGGAGCTGTGGATAGCAGAGGGATTTGTCTGATCCCAGCAGTGAAAGATTCCTTGTTTCTGAGCTATTATTTTATAATACAGTAACATGGCATAGGGTCTATAGCTACAGCATTAGATGCCTCCCTCCCACATACAAAAAAAAAAAAAAAAACCTTTAGCAAACCATCACACTACAGAACATTTGTGGAACTTCTTGGAACTCATTTCTGATAGGTGCAGCAAAAAGTGCAATATCCTGGGAGTTAACAAGGTTTGCATTAAGCACTAGCAGACGGACCTGGGGAAGTCAAAACCACCAACAGTGAGAATGCATGTGAATCTGCATTTGAAAAACGAAAGGCTCAGGACCAGGGTGGTGGTTTATATCACCACCCTGGATGCTTTCCTTTGGACACATTCCAGTTTGTTAATGTCCATAAAATTTGGCACCCAAAACTAAAAACAACTTTCCAAAAATGGTCTGATCAGCATAAATGACTTACTGTCTGTGTTAATCCTGTCTTGACTTTTAAAAATTAATTTTACTAAATGTTGAACAGGCAAAAGAGTACTCATAAAATGAGTAAGGTATAAAGAATTGAAACATTCATGTACCCACAATTTTAAGAAGAAAAAGTTACCTCTGAAGCTCCTTTTGTGACCCTTCTTAATCCACCCTCTTGTCCTCCACTAAAAGGTAACAATTCTCCTTAATTTTGTGTGTACCCTTGCCCTTTAGGCAGGGCACAGTGGTTCACGCCTGTAATTTCAACACTTTGGGAGGCCAAGGTGGGCAGATGATGAGATCAAGAGATCAAGACTATCCTGGCCAACATGGTGAGGAAACCCTGTCTCTACTAAAAATACAAAAATTAGCTGGGTGTGGTGGCAGGCACCTATAGTCCCAGCTACTCGGCAGGCTGAGGCCAGAGATTCGCTTGAACCCAGGAGGCAGTGGTTGCAGTGAGCCGAGATTCTGCCACTGCACTCCAGCCTGGGTGACAGAGCAGAATTCCGCCTCGAAAAAAAAAAAATTATATATACAGCTTAGGCCGGGCACACTGGCTCACACCTGTAAGCCCACCACTTTGGAAGGCTGAAGCAGGAGGATGGCTTGAGCCCAGGGGTTTGAGACCAGCCTGGGCAACATAACAAGACCCGAATCTCTACAAAAGAACCAAACCAAACCAAACCAAAACAAAACAAAAAAAACAAAAACAAACACAAAAACACACGCCTAGGTATGGCGGTGCATATAGTCCCAGCTACTGAGGAGGCTGAGGCAGGAGGATTGCTCAAGTCCAAGAGTTAGAGAGTGCAGTGAGCAATGAACATTAGACTGCACTCTAGCGTTGGTGACAGGGTCAGACCCTGTCTCCAGAAATAAACAAACACATGCTTGTATCCCTATATACTACTTAAGTTTTGTCCAAATTTCTGAAGTTCATATGAATGGAATCATACTACACAAAATCTTTTAGAACTTGTTTTTCTGCTGTTGATACATGAATAGTAGTTCATTCATTTTCAAAGGTGTAGAAAGGGCTGTTAGTAGGCTGGCACACATGAGTATGGGCTGGGGCTTGCTGTTTACGGGCAGCAGCCACATTGACTGCATGGTGTCTACACTGTACAGGTTGTTCATTAGTTTTAGTATCACCCCGTCCTATAGTAATCCACTGTACAGATAAACCACACCTTATGCTTTCTACAATCCATGTTTTTTTCTCCAGTTTTTTTTTGTTTTGTTTTTTCTTTTTTTGGTGCCATACAAAGTGCTCTGAACTATGCTGGACATGTGCGGGGTTGCAGGGTATACACATTTTCAATGTTATTAAAATCAGCTTTCTTTGAAACTATGGTCATGGCCCACTATAGTTTATAAAATGTCCTGGGTTGGTTCCAACATTTTTAATGAAAAAGAATAAATAAGAAAAGCAAAATAGCAGAGAACATTACCTTTAGTAGAGAACTGATAAAATCAGCTTCTAGATACTTTGGCTTAAATCATACACATGTATCATATGCATACACATGTGCCAGTAAGTGAATTTCTTTCCATTAGTCACAGTCAAAAAGCTCAGAACTGTCTTCCAGTTGCTTAATTCTTTCTCTGGCTATGTCTAATTTGCCATTAAACCTACTTGCTGATTTTTAAATTCCAATTACATGTTTAATTTCTCCAAGAACTATTTAGTATTTTTCAGATCTTTTTTGTCATTTTTATATTCACTTGCAATTTACTCACACTTTTAACCTTTCCATAAGTTATTTTACATTCTTTCTGACAACTATAATATCTGAGATTATTACACACCTAATTCTGTTATCTACTATTTTGGCTGGTTCTATCAATGATGCCTTGTCTACTTTGTTTTGTGATTCCTGACTGTCAATAAAAATTTCTTTAAACTTTTGAACTCTTAAAGGCTTGTCCTGAAGAAAGATTCCCCCAAAAAGGACCTGCACTGGCTTCTGCCTTGTGCTACTATAGTGGAACCACCCTATAACTATACATTTGCCTTTTCTTTGGACCACCCATAGGTCTAAATTAGAACTGCAAACTTCCATGAATGCTGATTATTATTGGTTATAAAATATTAGGCAGTTTTTCTGAGATTTTCTGCGGACTGGGAGGTGGTCAAGGGAAACGTTGTATTTCTACTTCTACAATACACTATGAAAGTCGTCTTAAGGGGTCCCAGCTGTATGTGGAGACACTGTCTACTAAACTTTTTTCCCCAAAGCAGGCTCTGGGCTTTGTCTCTTGTCTCCAGCCAACAAGGGACCAAGAAAATTCAAGCTTACTTGGACTCAGCAAGTGCTCTCCAACCATGTGTTCCCCTTATCTCTCTGATTTATTGCTTTCACTTTCAGGTCAATGTCTGGTCTTTTATTTTCATGTTTTCTTGCCATTTAGAGATACATCTTACATCATTTATCCAGCATTTTTATTTGTATTCATTTTTACTAGAGGAGTAATTCAGAGTATCTAGTCTCACATGCCATCAGAAACCAAAGTACACTGACATTCTAAACAGCCATTATACTGAGTTTGTGTTGAACTAAAATCATTATGTCTTTTTCATATGAACTATGTTGTTTCCTTATTCCTGCACTTGCATAACTACTATTTTTAATCTAAATGCAGAAATTCATATTCTGACCTATTCAACTTAGTCTATATTTCAGTCATTGTTTTAAGCTATTAAAGAATTCTCAATCTCTCATTTAAAAATATTATTTACAACTTCGAACTTTTTCAATCACAAACTTAACATGCCTTCTATATTTTACTCTAAGTTGAAAAAGATGTGGAACACTGTATCATTCAGCATATAAATCATTTTAAGTTTCTAAAGAAAAAAAAAAGGATCCACCTGCAAAGTAGTACCCAGTACCGCCGATTTCATACCCCAAAAATGTTTGTCTGAAAATGTACTTTTTAAAAATTCGTGTTATATTATCTTTACTTCAGTATCATTTAAGGACGATTATTAAGAAACATATCCTTGAAATAGGGATTGCTATGCCTCCCTCACACACCACAAATTAAATTTGATACAGACCTAACAGTAGGTTAAAGTTAACAGGGAGGATGGCTTTAAAAGCTGTAATACAGAAATAATCAATCATGTTTTTGATGGTGCTAACAAGTTAAAGCCCTGACAAGCAATAGTAAAGATCATTCAGGGAAGGCTGAGAGTCATTCTAAGATTTAGCTTTTGCTTCAGTGATTAATTTTACAAGAAACAGCAAGGTGATTCAGCATACCTGCCTCATTCCACCTCTATGAGAAAGGGACCAGCAACTAAAAATCATATTAACATCATGTAGGGCGACCATACAATGTATCAGTGCATAGTAAATGCATCTGACAGCAATAACTTAAGCATACCCTGAGAATAACCCTGTATGGCAGAAGCACCTGAATATTCCAAGTTAGGGAATCCTGGAGTTGCCAACCAGGAGATTTGTTCTTTGTCTATGAGGAACATCAGAATCCCCAACAGCACAACCTCTGAGGTCTGGTGGAATGCAGGCCAGACAGAGGATCATGGCCCTTAGTTTTGGATTGACGGAAGGTTACCATATGGAGACTGTTGAGCGGGCGGACACTAAGCGAAAATGCTATATAAATTCCATGCTTTTGGGGCTGGTTCTCCTACCCAGTCCACTGCCACTAGACTCTCTTCCTTGGATGTAGGCCCCCCATAAAACCCCACGTCATCTCGCTTGCTGACTCTGGGTCTCTTCTTTGGCCTCAGGAATCTGGTACCATCCCTGGTGGAGTCAAAGGGGTTCAACACAACAATCGTCCAGGATGAAAGGTCCTGTTATTATGCCAGAACAACAGGAGTGATCCAGGACCAATCCAGCAAACCAGGACGCATCCCACCCTGATCATACGCTTCCCTCTTTTAATAAAGCAACTGCCTCAGTATACTTATACTGCCCATAAAAAGTACCCACCCATTGCCTGTCTTCTACTGGAAAACATCAATAGTTTTAGGATAATACGCTAATAACGCCCCTCAATCCCCCAAAATATGTTTAATATACTTAAAGGAGACAGGATGATGTACTTTTTCTTAAGATGAAAGTGTTTAAGAAACTTGTCTAAAACAATTCACTGAATTGAAATATCTCATTCCATGAATTTTTTAAAATCAGAGTGATTTTTAAATTATTCTTGCAATGAGACTCTCTCAACAGCCTTTCTGATATCCACATCCCTTCTGTGGCTTCACCTGCTCATAGCTGGCCAAAATCTCTTCTCGTAGGACTCAGAACTTAGTACTACCCTCCAACCCACTCCCACCAGCTAACCAGAAGATACTGATACAACTGTAAAGCACAAATCCAGCTTCCGTAAGTGTTTTGTTTGGCCAACATAGTGTTTTGATGCTTTTAAAGAATGGAAATCATCCCCGAAAATCTCAATCCCTGAAAAAATCAAACCCTGTGTTTGGAAGACGCAGTCTCTGGAAGTCCAGTGTTTGGTGAAGGCACAGAAATGATTACAGAGGAAGGGTCTTTCCTACCCCAGGCAGAAAACATAGCAGTTACTGCATTTACTCTTTAATCTCTTTTCAAAATTAAAGATAATGACCATTTTGTTGTATATATGGCATTTATCTTAGAATAGATTATGGCAAGAGTCATATTACCCAACTCTAAAGCAAATATATAATCAAATTATGAGTATTACAGTATAATGGCCCACCTAGCCAAACAACAACGGAAAGTTCTCGTTTGTGGGTTAAGTACCTTGTTAAGATAAACCCACTGGAGACTTTTAAAGACAAGGTATATTTGCTCAGATTGGTTTTTAACCACGGAGGTTGGTACTTAGAAAACCTGATGAAAGCAGAAAGAAGTAACCCTTAAGGATAGGAGCTAGCTTCTCACGCCTAAATTTTCATAACTACCACTCTGAATTTTTGTCACTGTGAATCTCTATTTAAGGGTCACCTTTTCCGAGAAACCTTTCCTGATGCCTCCCTTCCTCTTCCAACAGTAAAAGCTGGCAGCCGCCTTCCCTACCTGCTACATCCTTCACCCGCCCCAGCAACGGAAACACTCCCTGTACTGCTGATCCAGCTCCCCCACTGCACTTGTCACAATTGCTCAAGGGTATTGTCTTTGCTTCCCCATCACTTACACGGCACCAAGAGGAACATGGGTATTCCACCTCTCTCCTCTACAGTGAAGCATCAAGCATGGAATGGTAGTTAAAACCAATAGTGGTGGAGCTGCCCCTGGCCTCGAATCCTAGCACTGCCCCACCTCTTCTTACCTATGTGAGTTTGGGCAAATTATTCTGTCTCCGTTTTTACAGAAGTAAAATGGGGAATAAAAAAGCACAGACTTTTATGGGGTTATTGTGAGACTTAAATGAGTTAATACATGTAAAGTTTTGGGACCTACAGCATCACAGATACTCAAATATAGATTATAAATTACCTTTTTTTTTTTTTTTTTTACGTCTCCAATTCTTCGCAATCCTCAACTCAGTGCTAATCTCACTGTTCTTCAGAAAATCCTCAATGATTTCCTTGTTGCCAAAAGTCAAGCCCTTATCTACACGATTTCCATCTCAGCTTTGATACTGCTGGCCAATTCTTTGTTCTTGAGGCTCTTTTCCCCTTTGTTTCTAGGGAGGGTACTGATCTCATTTTCTCTCTCTGGGCTTCTCTTCTTGCCTGGGGCCAGCTGCTAGAGCTCCCTACTGCTTCGTTCTCTCTTTATACTGCCTGCTGCAGGACAAGCGTATCTGCTAGTTGGTCTTCAAATACTAACAATGTGTCCAATCTGTCTTAGGACTGATGATGTCGAATAAGTGATTGGAAGAATGATTGGGCTATATCACTATTTCCAGCCCAAGCTTCTTTTTGAGCTTCTAATCTTTATTTCTTACTGCCTTCTAGGTAATATCCATCTAGAAGTGAACACACTACCTTTTCTTTTTCTACTCCCTCAAATGTGCTACACTTAACTAGCATGAGGTACTGTGACTTCTTTCTCTCTCCAGATCTGGTATCCTATTAGCTATTAAATCCTACCTATTCTGACATCCAATAGTGGGCAAGAAACATTCTCTCTTCCTTATTACCAACATGAGATCCTTTCATTAAGGTTTCCATGCTCTTGTTTTTATTACTGTGCTACCTTCTGGTCTCTTGGCTTCTAGTGCTGCTGGAAAGACAGGCAAATAGGCACCTCATAAATAAGGCCACCAGAATGACCAGCCTATAATGATCTGATCCCATCATGCCCCTGGTTAAAAAAAAAAAAAATTAATGTACATGTACGCATTTGAATACAATCTATTTACTAGCATATATTTAATGAGTGCCTCCCATGCTGAATAAAGCCCTGAGTCCCAAACAGTTCTAATAAGAAACTGCTCCTGCCTCTAAGGACCTAGTTTGGGAAAAGCTACTTTGTTGCTTATAAAGTGCACACGCACATGCTTCTGTCTAAAATCTAAAACACTCTGGACTGGAAATAAGTAATACTTATTATTAACATAGTTATCTGTAGTACATATAATTAACATAATGTCAAGTATAAAGACAGGAAGGAGGGAAGGTGGAGGTTTGTGACTGCCACTGCAGGTGCTCTTCTTAGGCGCAGTTGGTCAGTCTAACTTCCAGAATATATAAGGGTGTTATATTTAGGCCCAGTCCTAGTCATTTAGGAGCTTAAAAATAACTTGATTTGACCTGAATTAACCAGTGTTCCAGATCGGCTTTCTGCATCAGAATCTCAGAAGCTTCTACATACTCAGCTAGAATGTACTGTATGGTTTTTTTAAAAATTGTGTTAGAAGAGCTCATCTTTGTTTCCATGATAGGCCTGAATCCACTGTCATTAATAAAAAGTCACCAAAGAGAATTCGCTCAGCACAGATAAGCAAGTGGGTAGAAGGGCCAGGCCAAGGAGTGACCCTCTCAGCAACAGGGAACCACTGAGGATTTGAAGAGGAGTGTCGCAAGTCCTATGCCTCATTTTACCACTATGACTTTCCACTTCTACTCTTCAGTGACTGCTCTTTTGAAAGATGGCACAATGACCTCCCAAGGGTCTCTCAGTGTCAATACCACGTCACTAGGAATTCCACAGACTATTTGGTGTAGTGGTCCTTAATGATAAAAACTAGTATCTTTGCCCTTACTGTAGCTGCCTCACAACCGTGTTGTTCTCAATGATAATTTTTCAAAGTCCAACTTGGTAACTGTTGGCAAAATCAAAGTATACTTGGTAAAGCAAGATTCTCAATTTTTTTTTTGACTTACAAATATTTTAACTCGCATACTTAAGTTGGCAAATCCTATTGCCAACTAAATTCACTAAATTAGTTACACTTAACTTTGTTAGCTTGCTGAATATCTGAAAAATGGAAAACAATTTTCCTGCTAAATACATGAGGTCAAGAACAAGAACTGCAATGATGTGGGTTATTTCCAGAAAAAAAAAATCAAAATAATCATATAAATGAAAGACTTAGTAGGAAGCTGGGTTGTTCCTTAAATAGAAGAAAAATGAGTAAGATGGTTACAGGCGAACTACCATATAAGCCAGTTAGTTTATCTCTGTGTAATGGTCATGGTTATAGCCCATAATCTCAGCCATTTCAAAATACTTAAGTCACAGCCCAACAAGGATGAATCCATGCAAACCTCTCAGTGATGCCATAACGGCGTGGCTGGTGTGCATTCACTGGTAATAAGTCAGAATCAGTCAGGTGGAAGGCTGTGGTGTAATGACTTAATGGAAGGAAGCCTGAAACAGGGTCATAATGACAATGTTGCTAATCTCATCTGCAGCTATTCGCTTAGGCTTTCTGAGCTTAATTTTCCTACCTATAAATTGCCAGACCTGATTATTTCCAATGACTGTTAAGAATCAAATTAGATAATGGACACGAAAGTGGCTGAAAGACTAAATCGTGCTCTGTAAAAATGTAAGGTGAGGAGAACCAACAATGGGGATAAACTGTGAACCAGGGAAACATCTTAAAATTATAGACTAAATTCACAACTTTTGTGCAAAAACCAGGAGTCCCAGGCATGTGGTGTTAGGCTTTGGGAGTAACACACTGGGCTTGCTCTTAATGCACCAGGGGAAAGAGAGGCTGGAGAAAGCTGTGTCATAGGTAGAGGGTCGTGACTACAAGCTGTCCAGGTTCTTGGCATTTTGAACAAAGAACTGGACAAAACGCCCAGCAAAGCAAAGAAAGAATAAAGCACAAAAGAACGAAGGCAGGGATTTACTGAAAACGAAAGTACACTCTGGGAGCGGACCCAAGCAGCGGCTCAATGGCCCAGATACAGATTCTTCTTGGGTCCAAACACCCACTAGAAGTTTCCCATTGGCCACTTCATGCTCACCTCATGTAACTGAAGTGGTAGCCCACAATCATTCTGATTGGTTACAGAAAGCAGCCAACCAGAGGCTTAAGTGAAGTTACAAATGTCCCACTCAAAGGAAAAAGCCACCAATCAGAGGCTAGGGTGAAGCTACAAAGTTATAGTTTAGCAAACCAAGACTCTGCTGGTGCTGACAGCGACCATTCCGACACTGGAATGAAGTTACAAAGTTGCAAATGAAGACTCCACCTGCACTCAGTATGATTTGTGGCAGACAGCCAATTTCCCATCCTGCAGACAGAAAAGGTCAAAGGGAGTAACCTCTGGTCCTTTTGTTACTTAAGTGGAGGGTTTTGGTTTTCCTTTCAATTGAGTTCTAGGAAGTTGGCATGAAACAGCCTTAGGTTCCCTGCCTCCAGACCCTATTCTCCTGCCTCAGTGGCAGCCTGAGTGAAAAGAGGAGACCAAAAGACCTACTCCAGGCCTACTGGCTTGGAATAAGGTCCAAAATTTCTCGGTACAGCATGTAAGACCCTCTACACCTGGTCCCAGTCACAATATGGGCCCATTTCTGTCTAGTCTCATCCCATGCTGAGTGACTCTAGACACTGTGCTGCCTCCCAAAGGTATTCTGCACATCCATGCTCCAGGGCCAGCTACCACCATGGTTTTCTGGCTGTGGTGGCCTCTCCCCAGAGCACCCCATCACTTCTCATCCACCTTTGTGCCACTGTCCCCAGGTATTATTTCTTCTGGTGCTTTGGTCCTTGATCAGTATGTACTACCTTCTAAATAGCTGTTTCTCCTTCCTCTTTCCTTTGCATTTATCTCTATTTCTAAAATAAGTCTTTTTAAAATTCAACTTTTGCTTTGCCAGATTGAAAGGTTTTTAAAAGGCAGAGGCCATTTCTTATCTTTGTAACACCAACCACTACAAGTATTATTCCTTTGACTTAATTTACATAAATGTTTATAGAGTGAATATAAACACGGCAATCTCAATACACTCCACTGGAAGACACTGAACAGTATGCTAAACCTAGGTTATTCTAAAGCAATCCCAATGTTCTCTAATCTAAAATCTGAGTATGTCGAAATCTTAATTCAGGACAAAGACAGGAAAAGCTGCTTCTCACAACCGAGTTTGCTACCAACGGAAAGCTAAGCAACTCTAGTACAGCATGAATATCCTTTACCCTGGTGGGGTGGGTAATTATTCCTAACCTCAGCTCCAGCCACTCCCCCAGCCCACTGTGCAAATCTAACTTTAATGATATCAAGACCATTTGTTCTCCAGCAGATCACGTTCTCCCTCATATCCTGTGCCTTTGGACCTGTTGTCCTGTTTGTATGGAGTGTCCTCCCAGAAAAATGCCTTTCATCCTCAAGTCTTAGCTCAAACTGAACTTTCCTCTTAAACATTCCCTGATTTCTTCAGGTGGACTTAGGAAGATCTTTCCAGAAGCACTCACTCCCAACCCCACCCTGGGAACCCACATCTCTATTTTATCCATTATCACACTTCACAGACTATTTGTTTAAAGGCCCCTCTTTTAACAAAGTGTCTCAAAGATAAGATTGGTTCTTATTGTTTTTGCATAGGCAGCTTGCAAACATTCAACAGATACTGAATGAACGAACCAGTGACGAATAAAGGCACCACCCAATCTACCAACATCAATTATCTACCAATAGCTACCCTACCCAAGCTGCATTCAGGATTAAGTGCTCACTAGTCGATATGCCTAGAAGAGGCAAACTCAGAGTGCAGCACCAACAGTTTTCACCTACCTGAGCAATATTCCCACAGAAACAATACTACCATCAATGTATAGGTTTGCAAGCTGGCCCATCAAGCCCTGTTCAATTTGAAAAATCTAAAATAGTTAAAGCTGTATTGAGGGAAATTACGATTTCTACTTATTCAGATTCTACATTAGGAAATGTTGGGATTACTTTAGAACTAACTTGGGCTTAGAGTATTGCTCTGTGTCTGCCAGCATAGTGCCATGACTAAAAACGAGAAGTATTTTAGTACAACTACTCCCTGTCTGTTTTGTAGACTCTCATGGTCTAAAAAAAAACCTAGCCGTCCCTTATAGGATAAACATCTTTGGAAAAACATGTTCCAATTCACTGTGGACTTCTGCATTGCTCACATTTAAAATCAGAGGTTTCCTTTAAACAGAATCTCCATTCTCTTTGCAGATTAGCCATGGCACTTCTCGCGTGTTGGCTGGGCTTTCCACCTCCCTCCCTCTTCTTTCTTTCACCTCCTCCACTCGTATGATCAGGAAAAATTAGTTTAATATTGGCCAAAATAAAACAATAATAAATAAATCTTCTAGGGGAAAAAATTACACTCCATTTACATTGCTCCAACCTCAGTGGGGGCCTCAACACTGCTGAGCCCTGCTCCTTTCTCTCCGGACCACCGAACTCGCTGAGACCTTAGCCACCACTTGCCTCAAACTTCACTGTTTTGCTCAAACTCCAACCTCAATGCCATCTGTTTTCACTTCCAAATAACACCCTTCTCTCATCCCTCACTTCACAGAGAAATGTACAGCAGCCGGACATGGGTTGTCTTACTCCATTTGGGCTGCTCTAACAAAATGCTATAAACTGGGTAGCTTACCAGTAACAGAAAATTGTATTTCTCACAGTTCTGGAGACCGGAAAGCCCATGATTATGGCACCAGTGGATCAGGCGTCTGGCAAGGGTCCACTTTTTGGTTCATGGATGGCACCTTCTCACTGTGTCCTCACATGGTAGAAGGGAATAGCTAGTTCTCTTTTATAAGGGCACTAATTCCATTCATGAAAGCTCCACCTCCATGAGCTAATCATCTTCCAAAGGCCCCACCTCCAAATGCCATCACCTAGGAGGTTAGGATGTCAACATATGGACTTGAAGGAGACACAAACATTCAGACCATAGCAGGCTCCCTCTCTAATTTTTAAATAAAGGACCTCACTGTCTGGCAGTCTGTCTCACAAACTCAGTATCTCAAGTTAAGCCTCATGGTCAGTTTATAAGGAAGATACATCACACCCAGCTGACAGATGGATGATGAGCAAACTGAGGATCAAAGGGATTAAATGATGTGTCCACAGTCCCATGACTACTAAGTGACAAACAGAACCTGGTTATCCTAACTCTCAGTTCACACTGCATGCACCACATCTGTTTCAGGATAGTCCCAATTTATCTTCTCATTCCCCCTTCATATGTCCCACAGTCTAGCCAAACTGGCCACATGAACCTACCCAAGCATTTTAACAAATAAACTAGCCTTTGCTTCTTAAAAAAAAAAAAAAAAAAAAAAATTGGGGTCTTTTTATGATTGTGGAATATTTGCTTATTCTGGGAGACTGAGGAGGAAGGATCCCTTGAACCCAAGAGCTCAAGTTTGCAGTGAGCTATGATTTTGCCAATGCACTCCAGCCTGGGTAACAGAATGAGATCCTGTTTCAAAAAAAAAAAAAAAAAAAAAAGAAAGAAAGAAAGAAAAGAAAAGAAAGTCATCCATAAAAAATAAAAAGAATGAACAATCTACAGTTATACACAATATGAATGAATCACACAACTTTGGGTGCCAGAAACCAAGACACCAAAGAGTACATGTTGTATGATTTCATTTATACGAGGAAAAAAAACAGTCAAAACTATGAGATGCCAATAGAAGTGAGGAACACAGGGCCTATGGAGATGCTGATAATGCTGTATTCTCGATCTGTCCACTTGATGCATGGATTTGTTCAGTGTATGAAAATTCAATAAACTGTATGTGCATGTGCATATATATGTACACACAGATACAACATACTTGAAGTCAAAAATCAATGTTAATATGTTAATATTTTGGTATGTCTTCATTCTGGTGCTGTTTTTTCCTTTTGGTATTACTGTTTTAAAAAATACAAAAATTCTTGTCACCTTGTACGTATAATTTTGTATTCTCTCATTTTTTCCTTATAAAAAAGTAAAGCATTTACCTAAAGTACTGTAAATTCTTCATAAATATTTTAATGGCTGTATAAAAATGCATCTGGAGTCTGTACCATAATTTACTTAACCAGTGCCCTGATATCAACCATTAGATGTTTCTAATGTTTATTATTATAAATACTGCTGGAGTAAATGCCCTTACTATTTTAGTTTTTTAGCCACTCTCTCCTCTTACTCAGCTTTGTATGTTTATATTACATATTATAGCTTATATAATATTTATGTACTTACTGTATCCTTAATGGTTGATAATAAACTTCCCCAAATCACAGGCCACTTCATTCTTCCTCATAACCTTATGTCAGTCTCCTGAATATGGTCAGGTACTTACTATTTGTTGAAGTATTTTCAGAAGCTGAGTAAAACTTCCATTCCCATTAATCTAGATTTCAGTATCACCTAAGTCATCCATGTAATATGCATGATTAAGTCAGTTATATTCCAAATTATTTGTTTGGTCTTCACACCTAGTGTTTACTGGCAGTTTGGCATGGTCCTGATTTAGGGTATAAATTCACTCACCGACTAGCTGTGCTGGGCCCAAGGATCCAGTGAGAATCAGTGAGAGTCAGACAAGTGCCTGCCATTAAAGAGCTTACAGTCAGTGGATAACTAAATATGGATCCTGCTTTCCAGGAGACCCAAAGTCTAGCAGGGAAAGCAATACTAAACCAATCTGGACTTCTCACTCTCGTGATTGAAATCACAAGTGCTCAGACGGGAACAAACACCAATTCCAGAGCCAAAATCTGAAAACTTCTCCTGAGTGCTTACCTTCATGTTTGTTAGTCTGTGAATGAATGTGTCTGCCGTATTTACAATAAATTTTGAAGTGTTTTACAAACATTACTAATGCGATCGTATCTGCCAATGCAAAAGCACAGTACATTTTTAAAGTGCTAATAAAAAGAGACACACATCATAACAGAAACAAAAAGAAAGCTCATTGGAAACAGCTGAGAGTGGGGAAAAAATATTTTTCTTCTTTTTTTTTTTTTTCATATGAAATGAAAACTAGGAAGATTCCTGGAGGGATGAAATACAAGCATTAATGACTGACCAGAACACAGAAGAGAGATCATCAGAAGTTTTTCCATTCTGAATGTGCAACAGGATGATCAGTGCCAAAGGTGGGAACTTGGCCCAATGTTAGTTCAGGAGGCCAGAAAATTGTTCCACAACAGAAAGGCTGTGCATAACCAAGGTTCCTTACAATTCAAGAGGTAAGGAGTGAACCTGGAGATCAAGGGCTACTGAGGGGCTCCCCAGAGCCCCACAAAAATCATTAAGAAAGCATGTGCTTGCAGAGATTTTTAATGCAGACAAAGCTGCTCCATTTTAGAAAAAAGATACTCTTAGAATATCCAGCAGCAAGGACATAATCAGTTATAAAGCTTAAGAGAACCAACTTGCATTCCTTGAACTGCATCAAGGACTACAAGCTTAAAGACCTCTTAGTCACCTGAAACTCGTGAGGAAATGAGCTTAAGAAGAGCCTCTCAGAAGCTTAGTTGTTTGAAGTAGAGGGCTTCTAAAATTACAGCAAAGGAATAAAAACTATGTATGCATATGATATAGAAAAAAGGCACGGTCACCTCCTAAGGGAGTGAGATCCTCCTTCAGGAGAAAGGGACAGCCAGGCTGGTTTTAGTGTTGTCAAGTGTTCTGGCAGGCAAAAAAGACAATGAACCATTTCTTCATGTCATCAAATAGCATGTTCAGATGTTTCAGCATCAATGCATGGGAAGTCTTATTAATTTAGTACTGCTGGCACCTGGTGCTCAGTGCCTGAGAACGGTCAAGGGATGGGAGGGCAGACAAGCAGTAAAGCAGGACAGCCACCTGGCCAGCCCAGGGTGTGAGACCAGAGCCAGATGTCTGAGGTCCTGTGTATCATAACAGAGTCTGAACTCAATCCTGTGGACACTGAGAGTTGGGCTTTTAGCAGGTCAGTGACCCAGTGAGATTTCTGCGTCCAAGAGCTCATCTGGCAACATGGAGGATGGGTTTCAGGCGGGGAGACCAGTTAAGAGGAAACAATCTAAATGAGAGATGATAAATTAGGGTAGTGAATGATGGAAGAGGGAGAAAATTTCCTCAGCTGTCCAGGAAGTAAAATCAGAACTAGATGAATTAGTCAAGGCGAGGTGGCACAGGAAAGACAATAGTAAGAGTAAGATGAATGATGGTCCCACAAATCCTGGCAGGAAATCAAGGAGGAAGTTAGGTGACACGCTGATCCCAAGAAACTGCCATAGTTCAGTGGGCAGGGGCCCGGAAATCAGGGCACAGAGCACTACAGGAGCACAGATTTGGACATTCGGCACCATAAAGGTTGGAGTAAAAACAATGAAGGCGGGTGATGAGTGAGATCACTCGTAACAGAGATTCTTACATTCTTAGGATGTGAACTCCTTTCAGAACTTGATGAAAAATTCTGCAACCTCTCACCAAAAAAAAAAAAAAAAAAAAAAAAAAGCGGGATGGTGTGGGAAGAAAGAGAATTTAAAAGCATATGAACATTTTGAAAAAATGAATCAGGGAGCTCATGGCCTTCCCTGCTGCCCACACGGGGACTACAGGTTAAGAAATCTTGAGGAGGCAGGTGAGCAAGGCGAGACAGGAGGTGACTGGGGGTCAGGGGAAATAAAGGTCTAAAGCAGCATTTCTCATCCAGGATGCCACTGGCACACTGCGAGGAAGTCTTCACCAGATAGGATGTTGAGTACCCCTGGCACAGCCCCAGGCCACTAAATACCAGATACACGCATATCTTCAGTCTGTGACAACCAAAACATGTCCCCACATATGCCAGAATGGCACCACCCCACTGGAGAACCCCTGTTCAAGAGGGAGCGGACAAGGCAGCAAAGAAAACTTGGAAAGTTCCAGGATGGAAAGAAAAGCAGATCCAATCCTCCAGCCACCCCTCCAAAATATACGCAGGATGTGACCCTTCTCACTTCCCCACCTCCACCATCAGCACCTCATCTAAGCCATCCCTTGCACGGATTGTTGCAATTATCTCCTAACTGGTCTTTCTACTTCTAGCCTTACTTCCCCTTAGCAAACACTTTCCATATAACAGCAGAGTGAGCCTTTTCAATTTTACCAATTCTATTTAACAAACACTTTTATAGTACTATCTGCCATGCTCTGTTCTTCACTAATATTAACTCATCTAATCCTTACAACACTATGAGACAGGTATCATTGCTATCTCCATTTTACCGATAAGGCACAGAGAAGTTATGGAACTAATCCATGATCCTACAGCCAGCACATAGAGGGTTGGGTTTTTACTGCAGAAGCCAGCTCCGGAGTCTGTGCTCCTGCCTGCTACCCAGGCTGCACTCCAGTTTATTCATTCCTCTATTCAAGACTCTCAACTGTCTTCTCACTCAGAGTCAAAACCAAGATCCTTGTCATAGCTAATAAGGTCCGAGTTATAGGGACCCCCACTACCTGCTCTGCCTCATCTCCAGCCCTTTGCTCCCTCCAGCCTTACCCGCCTGGTGGCTGGGATGTGCGCACGCGTGCAAGCACTGGCTCCAGGGCCTCTGCACTGTGCCCTCTATCCGGAGCGTTCTTCCTGCAGACAGCTAGAGAGCTGGCTCCTTCATTTCATTAAGGTCTCTACTCTAATGTGCTCATATTAGCAAGGGCTTCCTATCCATCCAATATCAAACAACACCTCTACTCCCACCCCTAGCATTTTAAATCCCCCCATCTTACTTTTTTCTCTAAAGCATTTATCATCACATAAAGTGAAAATACTTGTTTATTTATTATCTCTCTCCCCCTAGTAGATGGGCTTTGTGTGTTTTACTCTCTGCTATATCCTCATTCCTAGAAGGGAGTGCAGTTCGGCTTTGAATGAACAACTAAAATAATTAACAAAGAGCCAGGGTGTGGTGGCTTATGCCTGTAATCCCAGCACTTCGGGAGGCTGAGGCGGGTGGATTACCTGAGGTCAGGAGTTTAAGACCAGGCTGGCCAACATGGTAAAATCCCCATCTCTACTAAAAATACAAAAATTAGCTGGGCGTGCCTCAGCTACTCAGGAGGCTGAGGCAGGAGAATTGCTTGAGCCGGAGGCAGAGGTTGCAGTGAGCCGAGATCGTGCCACTGCACTCCAACCTGGCCGATAGAGCAAGACTGATTCAAAATAAATAAATAAATAATAATGAACAAAGTAAGAGTGATGCCAAGGAAGCAACGTTTCAAGATGAAAGGAGATAGCCCAACAGTGTAAACATGCTGCAAACAACTTCAGTTATATTACGGCTGAAAAGTTTCCACTGGTTTAGGCAATTAAGATATGGATGCCTGTGGCATGAAATGTTTCTAAGTAATAGAACCTGGCTGGGGAGTGAGTTAGCAGGTGAAGTAGTAGCAGCAATAAGCACAGACAACCCCTGTAAAAGCTAGCTGAGAAAGGAGACAGCTAGAAGCAGCACCAGGATCAATGGACTTGACATATTGTTTCCAGGCCCAGGGCAAGAAGTCAAGGAAAGGCGAGACTGAATTTGGGAGAGAGAACGGATTACTGATAGAGAAGGGCCTGGAAGACAGCGGGCTACAGGGTGTGCATGGTGAGGAGCTCTTCTCCTACCCTTGCATGACTTAAACAGATGGGGTTGTCTCTAACTCCAGTTATCTTCAGAGCTACTGGCCTGGATAGACTGAAGAGGGCCAGTGCCTGTCCTCGCCAGACAGCAGAGGTCTGTCCTGCCTCCCAGTTCAAACAAAATGATTATTTAGAATTCATGGAGTTGGGTAAGGGGAAGGCACGAACTCTCCACTGAGGTACTTAATATCCATTTGTTTCTGTATGTGGATATACATAAACATCTCCTTTATTTCAAAACAACCCAGAGTGAAGAATCAGTGGCCCCATTTAGATATTACAAACTTGAGGCTTGGTAAGGCTCACAACTTCTTCAAGGCTACACCTGTGTAGCCAGGCTTTGACTTAAGTGGGCACTCTTTCCAAATCATGCCGTTACTCAATAGAATGCAATAGGGGAAGAAACACATAATCAAGACTAGAAAAATTAAAATTAAGCAAATGATCTAGGTTGGGAGGTTTTCAAAGAAAGAAAAGTAATATAATTATCAATAGGAAAGATTGAAAAAAGTGTATTTGAGATCAGTCAAAAGGGGCAAGGTATGTATGTACCATTATCATCAGATTTTATTATTGTAACAGAGAGCAAATAACAAAAAAAGAAAGGGAAAGAGGGAGAAGGAATGTCTGAGTAGGAAAGCCTTCCACAAAGGCTATTGTAAGGAAACTAGAAATGTGATTAAACGTGACAAAAACACATTATCAAGTACTGGCTTGGAGATAGTTACTTTTCCTTTAATTGGTTATCCAGCTGTGATACAATATCAATACTGTGTGATACCATGTGTATATCAACTGATACAATAAAAAAGGATGTAACAGACAACTGATTTTTGACAAGGGTGCAAAGGCAATTCAGTAGAGAAAGAATAGTCTTTTCAACAGTGTTGGAACAACTGAATTTTCATATGTAGGAAATTAACTTCCATCCATAACTCACGCCATATAAGAAACACAAAATGCATCACAGATCTAAATCTAAAACATAAAACTTCTAGAAGAAAATATAGGAGAAAATCTTTATGACCTTAGGCTAGGCAAAGATTTCTTAAATACCACATCAAAAGCCCAATCTATAAAAAACAAATTTATAAGTTGAACCTCATCAAAATTAAAACCTTCCGCTTTTCAAAAGTCACTGTTAAGAAAAAGATGAAACACAAATGGAGAAATTCTTTGCAAAGCATATATTTGA
This sequence comes from Trachypithecus francoisi, assembly GCF_009764315.1. Classification (NCBI taxonomy): domain Eukaryota; kingdom Metazoa; phylum Chordata; class Mammalia; order Primates; family Cercopithecidae; genus Trachypithecus; species Trachypithecus francoisi. Next base: position 105,311,830 of record NW_022681456.1, read on the forward strand.
TCAAACACTTGTATTCAAAATATATAAGAATTCTCAAAATTTAACAATAAGAAAACAACCCAATAAAAACACCAGCAAAAGACTAGGACACTTCACCAAAGAAGATACAAATATAGCACAAAAAAACACATAAAGATACTTAACATCGATAGTCGTTAGAGAAATGGAAATTAAAACCACAATGATGGCTGGACACATGGCTCATGCCTGTGATGTCAACACTGGGGAGGCTGAGGCGGGAAGACTGCTTGAGGCCAGGAGTTCAAGACTAGCCTGGGCAACATAGCAAGACCTCATCTCTACAAAATAAAATATTTTAAAAAACAGCTGGGCATGGTGGCACATGCCTGTGGTCCTAGCTACTTGGCAGCTATGACTGTACTACTGTACTCCAGCCTGGGCAACAGAGCAAGACTGTAAAAATTCACAACAAAATACCACAAATGACTAAAAAAGACCAACTATGCCAAGTGTTGACAAGGATGCAAAGGAAACAGCATGTTTACCTGCTGGTGGTAAGAATATAAAACGGTACAATCACTTGGGAAAACAGTTTGACAGTTTCTTAAAAAGCTAAGCATACACCTACCATATGATCCAGTCATTCCACTCCTGGGTACTTATCCAAGATAAATGAAAGTATAAGTCTATACAATACTTGTATGCAAGTATTCATAACAGCTTTATTTGTAATAGCCAAAAATTAGCAACAATTCTAATGTTCATCAAAAGGTAGATAAATGAGTTGTTGTATACTCACACAATGAAATACTACTCAGCAATGAAAAGGAATAAACTACTACTACATACATCAATATGAATGAATCTCCAAATAATTATTCTGAGTTTAAGAAACCTCAACAACAACAACAAAAAAGTACATTACTGCATAATTCCATTAATCTAAAATTCTAGAAAATTTGAACTACTCTATAGTGACAGAAAGCAGACCAGTGGTTTAGAGGAAAGGGGAGAATGGAAGGAAAAGAAATTACAAAGGAGAATGAGAAAATTTGGGTTGGGCGTGGTGGCTCTTGCCTGTAATCCCAGTACTTTGCGAGGCTAAGGTGGGCGGATCATTTGAGGTCAAGAGATAAGCCTGGCCAATGTGGCAAAACCCAGTCTCTACTAAAAATACAAAACTCAGCCAGCCATGGTGGCACAAGCCTGTAGCCCCAGCTACTTGGGAAGGTGAGGCAGAACTGCCTGAACCTAGGAGGCAGTGGTTGAGTGAGCCAAGATCATGCCTCTATACTCTAGCCTGAGCAATAGAGCAAGACCCTGTCTCAAAAAAAAAAAAAGAAAAGAAATTTGGGAGAGTGATGTGGGAATGATTTCATGTGTATACATAGATCAAATCTTGTAAAATTGTAGTTAGGTACGTGCAGTTTATTGTGTGTCAATGATACCTCAACAAAGCTGTTTAAGGCTGGGCGTGGTGGCTCATGCCTGTAATCCCAGCACTTTGGGAGGCCGAGGCAGTTGTATCATGAGGTCAAGAGATCGAGACCATCCTGGCTAACATGGTGAAACCCCATCTCTACTAAAACTATAAAAAATTAGCCAGTTGTGCTGGCAGGCGCCTGCAGTCCCAGCTACTCTAGAGGCTGAGGCAGGAGAATGGCATGAACCCGGGAGGCAGAGCTTGCAGTGAGCCAAGATGTGCCACTGGACTCCAGCCTGGGAGACAGAGTGAGACTCTGTCTCAAAAAATCAATCAATCAATCAATAAAATAAAGCTGTTTTAAAAAAGAAATATAAGGGAAGGAAGTCATTATACACTAAAAAAGAAAAAATATAGCACAAATAAACTACTATAAAATATTCTGACATTTAACATATTAGAACTTTCTGTAGAAATGAACAAAATTTACCTTCAACATTACAAAACATCCCTATTTCTCACTGGTATGTCTACAGTAGAGTTTCATAGATTATAAATCCATTCAAATATTTTAAGCAAAAATAAGGGTAAAACCTTACTTTCTGCCCAATATCTATCCATTAAAGAGAACCCCAATTTCTTTTAAACATACATACTTGTATCTGGAAGAATAATTTGGTCTTAAGCAATTTTCCAATAGTAAAATTACTATAAGGATAAACATGATTTAGCACTCACGAGCCAATGATAGCTAACAACAGTGACAAAATATAACACCAGTAACAAAATATATTACCTACATAAAACCTGGTGGCAAACTATCACAGCTCTTCTCTTGTTATAACCTGCATTTACATCTGATTTATTTTCAAAACAAAGAGTAAAACATATGTTAATGAGTAAGAAAATATGTTTCTACATACATAAAATTTGGACAGCCCTACAGTTCACTGTAATATCTTGTGATATATCTGAATGTGATTTAAAAAAAAAAAGCTTGCTAAGAATAGCCTTCTACATCCTATAGCAAGTCTGTGAAATAAATGGGTAATAAATATTATTGGTGTTAAAAAGCTCCAGGCAAGTTTTTCAAGGTCACCCAAGTAACCAGTGGACATACATACATGATGGAAAAAAAAATAACAAGGGTTCCCAACCATAACTTTCCTCTCCTCCACAGTGGCAGCTACTCATGATGCGAATGTCCTGCGGGCACAGAGGCCCTGCACAAGGCAAATCACCTGGTGTACCCCTCTCAGGGCTTGCTCTCAACATTTTTAAAATCACGTCTAAATAAGCACCAAGGTAAGGGTCTGGCTTGCAGGGACATCTCTCTCTTCTCATGCCTTCCTGATTAGAAAATCAGGCGTGGGGAAATGTAGGAACAAAAGGAACAATTTTCTTTTGTGAAGCAAATGTACGGAAAGATAGCCTAAGCTTCACTTTTCCAATTCTGACCAGATAAACTACTCACTCCTCCTCTAATAGAGCACCCAACAAGGGCTCAAAGATGCTGCTTTCATGCTCCTTGCTCTCCCAACCCAAGAGCACCCGGGCTTGGGAAACCTCAGGGTCCAGACCACTCAAATGATCACAGTTTGGGAACCCCCGAGGTGGACTGCAGAGGAGTATGTTCTGAAGGACTTGAATCAGCTCCAAAGTGCCCCCGCACACTCAGTGATCTATAAGATACAAAACTAGAGAGAACTAGAACTACACTCTAAGGGTGTGAGGAAATAATTTTTAAGGAATACTAAGGTCCTAAAAAACAAGTCAAGAGAAAAATGCAGAACTATGCAAGAAGTAGAGATTATAAACATCAATAACAGACATAAGTACTTCAGAGTTAGAGGACATCAAGCTAATATTTCGTAAAGAGCAACCACATGACAAAAATACTCAAAGCTGTAAGCCTTTCTCGGAGTTGGAAGGTCATGAGACTTTTTTTTTGGCTAAAATAAGGAATGCTTTAATGACAGAGAAGAAAAGAACTTCCAGACTTCTAGGTGGCTCCCACTTTAAAAAATAAAAACAAAAAACGAAACAAAAAGAACTCCTCCTCTCTCTTAAGTGTATGGTCCAGTGATGTCTAGTTACCATGCAAGTCACATCAACAGCTGGACAGCACTGAGCATCCTTAGAACTCTTAACTCTAGTGTTTTTCCACTAAAGTTTTCCCAACCTTCCTTTGATGTCTGGCACCACCAGCCAACAGCAGCTGACTAACGTGTTATCACGTGACGCTGTGTAAAATAGTAAGGCACAGTAAGATTTTTTTTCCTTTCAGTAAGCCTCTGCTGATTAAAAAAAAAAAAAAAAAGGATAATTATTTTAATGACATATTTAGAAAAAGGATTATGTACAACAGAAAGTCACAAGGGTAACACTAATTAAAAGGTGTCTCAATTTATTACCATGAATCTTTCACAGAGCCTACATGCATTTCTACCTGATATTTGCAAAGGTCACTTCATACTACACATATAGCCAGGCAAAGAAGGAATACAGAAAACTGTGGGTCTGGCTTTTCTATAATGAAAAACAAATTTAACAGTGATAAAGAAGTCAATCAAGATACAAATACAGAAGCCAGGCATGGTGGCACACACCTGTAGTCCCAGCTACTCAGGAGGCTGAGGCAGGAGGATCACTTGAGGCCAGGAGTTAAAGACCAACTGGGCAACATAGTAAGACTCCATTTCAAAAAAGAGATAAAGATACAAACTTATATTACGATCTTACTCATTATATCAACGTATTTATTGAGCACCTACTACATACACCAGGCACTGGTGAATAAACCAGGTATTATTAACTTCATATTAACCTCAAGGGCAAGAGGACGACCCTAAGTGATTAAACAATAAGTAAATTGTGGTAAATATTCAGAAGGAAAAGTGATTATGTTATGAGGGAGAAAATAAAGGACCTCTAATTTGCATGATGATAAGGGTGGCCTTGTCAGAGAAGATCTTTATGAGAAAGGATATTTGAGCTAGCACCCAAGGATAAGAAGTTACTCAAGGAGCTGATCCTAAATAGACCAACAGCATGAGCCACAGCCCTGAGGCTAACCTGCTGGAGAACTGGCCAAGATGACAGCAAGAGATCCAAGTGGAGGTAGGGACCAAATCATGCAGGACCCTGAAGTAATGTCAAGGATTTGGTATCTTATCCCAAAAATAAATAAATGTGTTTCCTGAGAATCTTGACAACTTTAAGATGGCAAATGACTATTTTCTTTTTTTTTCTTTTTCAGGCTGCTGGTAGGAAAACAGACTGGAAGGGGTGCAGGGTGTGTGCAGGAGGCACCTCACCAAGGAAAGATAGTGCAATACAGTGGCTTGCATTAGGATGGTGGAATAGTGGGGACTGAAAATCAGACCGGTTTGAAAGGGATTTTTGCAATAAAAATGGACAGCAGGACTTTATGATGGACTGGTTTGCTAGGGCTAATAGAAGAAAAGAGAGAGTGGAGCGAGCTACTCCTTGGATGGATGAGATGAAAAATGGAGGAGGAACAGTTTGAAAGTTTGAGTGACCAAGAGCTCAATTCTGAAGGAGTTTGAGATGTTGCCATTTATTGGCTGAAATGTGCCAGGCACATCTAATATATATTAGATGTTCTACTCACCATAGCATCCCTTTCAGTAGTAGTATCCCCATTTTCCAGATACCCAACTGTAGATCACAGAGGCTGAAGTGGCATGGCCAAGCTCACTCACCTCGGGAGTGACAAAGTCACACGTGCAACCCAAGTCTGGCTGGCAGTGGGGTAAACATTCTTTCCACTATACAGAATACTTGGAAACTCTCTCTATACTTGGAATTTTTAGGTCTATTTAGGGTTGGAGCAAGTTAGCACCAAAGAAGAGTAAATAAACGTTATATTATTTTTTAATCCAAATCTTTAATTTATGATGCATGTATTTCTATCCAACTCCCATTCCCACTCCACTTTTACCTGCAAAGAGTTTTGTTATGTTTTGAACACTAGCATGATATCTAAGATCTTAATGTTTTATAATAAAGGAGCAAAGCCATTATGCCAGGAATTACCCATAAGAAAAAGGCAACAATATTCTGCAACAAACAATATTTTTACTTTCAAGTCATTATATACATCAACATAAAACAAGTAATAAATGAGTCAGAAACCCTGAAGAACTAATCATTTCTCAAAATACAAGGCAGTCAGGTCAAAAACTGACGTAAGTCACCATGTACAGAAGCCCACAAGAGCCAAACACTGAAGATTCAGGTTAAAAGGTTGCAACTTTAAAAAATAAATAAAAGGCAAAACAAATTATACAACTATGTCGAATTTTAAATCTGTAATTCCCAAATATCTGAACCAAATGCCAAATTCAGGAAACACGCATCCTATAAACAACTTCAACACTCTCTGTTCTTTGCAATTGCTTTTTCCTGAAGCATACTGACACTTCTGCAAAGTGAAGTGCCTTTCCTGCCTGCACAGCCCCATGATTTGCTCCCTCTCAGGGCCCTCTAATGCACCCCTAAGCTACTAAAGCCCAGAAATAAGGTTTGATCAACAAACCTAGAAAGAACTCTATGCATTACTGCCCATTGTGCCCATCACAGAAAGTACCACCTGGAGACTCTTGAGGAAAAAATGAGGAAGGGGGAGATTTTTGAAAGGTTTTATCATCTGTATTACAAATTATACTTTGTTGTATTTGGTCCCTGAATAGAATCATCATCAAACATATGTTCAGTCTTCTTCAAGTGGGGGATGGTCATGTGTAATTTTATGGTTTGGGGAGAGTGCCTCATGGAGATAAAAAAAATTAAAAGTACCATTAGTATGCCCGCTAAAAAATAAAACTCACACAAACCACTTCCCCAAATGATAGTGCTGTCTCCTGCGTCCTGATTTTTGCTTCTACCCTGCACCTCTCCCTGCAGAGAACTGGCTGGCATTCACTACCGCCTCACTCAGGCAAAGGACAGTATGTCGAAAACCCATTAAGAAAGCTTCTCATTTTCTGTTCCTTCATAACATGATGGCAACTCCTGACAACTCCAAGATGAAAGGCAAAAAAGAAAATAAAAACTACCTGGGGCCCCCTACCAGAATGAGTGGTTAATCTAACGGAGAGAAAAGCAGAGATGCACACATATTTAAAAATGCTTCCTGGGGACAAAGCAGGTCTAATGAATTGCTGAGCCACAATCTACTGGAAAATCCATAAATGTTCGTCCCTGCTGTCACAGGGCTAGAGGAATTTTTTTTTTTTTTTAATGCAATGCTTTAATGCTAACCTGACAGGGTTAACCTGACAGGTTTAAGTCATCTATGAAACGTGATTTGCATTCATTTCGCTTCTAACTCCCTAAAGATCAGGACCCGCAATTATATATCCTACGTTGCACTACTCAAGATGCCATTTGATGCTGGGAAAGTAGTGGTTTAGCAACACCAGGCGGCTCTATGATGCTAAAATAACAATCAACACTGGATTCCGAACCCAAGCACTTATCTTTTAAAACCCATTGCCGCACCAGGACCCATATTCAAAGCTCGCGTCCCTTCAGGTTGAATCTTCCTGCTTTGTGCGATTTACCCTCTCAAACTTTCTAGTTTGCAAGACAGAATTACTTTGAACGTCCCCTCTCCTGGACTCCCCTCCCCAAAGGGACTGGCGGCAAAAGAGAATAGAATGCAGATGGTTAACAGTTCAAATGAAATTTAAAAACCTATAAACCAATTTTTAGAGGAGAAAATACGCGTTCACCAAACCGCCACCCGGCAAGCGAGCATCCGATATCCATCCGAAGGAAAAAATATTTTAAAAACCAGACATAAAATTCCCTTCGCAAGAAAAGTGGCCTCTAAACTCCCTTGCCAAGGACACTGGGAGGAAGCAGAAAAGCAAAGCCAAGCTCGTACTTTTCAGTCCACGGCTTGTGTGCAGCGGGGAGAGGCGCAAAGGGTGACACACCAGGAAAGGTGAACGCAGAGGGAGCGGGAGCCTGCGGCGGGGCAGGGTGGGGGCGCAACGGACGAGGGACCCAAGGTGCGGAGAGAGGGGCAACCCGGGCGGAGGGCAGCTCCGAGGCTGCAGGCAGGACGGGCGGGGTCCCCGGCGCAGTCCGGATCGCCGCCGCAGAGCAAAGTTAATACTTACTCAGTTTCGCAACTGCGCCGCCCCCGCAGGCCGGCCGGGGCGCTGGGGACGCGGCGGCACCCGGAGCTCCGCGGCCGCCCAGCGCCTGTCCCCGCGCCGCACTCCCCGGCACTCCCTGCGCCGCGCGCCCCGCGCCCCGCACCCCGCACCGGCGAAAGGCCCCGGCGCCCCCTCTCCGCGCACCTCCCGGCCCGCGCTAGGTAAGTGTGGACGCCACTGGCGGGGGTGCCGCGGTGCGCGAGCGCTTGGCCAGGGGCAGAGACGCCGCGGGAGCCGCCCCCAGTGCCACCGCCGCCGCGGTCGGGAAGGGCGAGGCTCGGCGAGGCTGGGCGAGGAGCTGGGCGGCAGACGCTGAGCGGGGCGCGGCGCGGAGCGCCGGACGAACGCGGGCGTAGAAGCCGCCGGCCCGCTCGCTCCAGCGGCTGGTGCCTCTAGGCTGGGGGCCGAGCTGGGGGCCGTGCCTGGCCGGGCGGCCGGGCGGCTCCGCCCCTTCGCCGGGCCGCGGCTGAGCGCGCGAGAGGAGCGGCGCGGGGGCGCCCCCCTCAGCCGGGCGGTTGGGTTTCAGCCGCCGCTCCCCCGCGCCCCGCCCGCGCCTGGCCCGCTCGCCGGCGCCGGGAGAGACCTCGTAACGGAACTGGGACGCCAGCGCTGCATTGTGGGAGCTTTTAAAGCGGCGGGGAGCGCTGCGCGACCCTCGGGCCCACCGGGCCACGCTCGCCCGGTCCAAGACGCAGCCCCGCCGTCGCCTGGCCCGCGACGCACCGAGGCCTGAGGACCCGAAAGCCGGGCGCGGGGAGATGACCGGTGGCTCGTGACTCCCACGGGTAAAATCTTCCATCGCCTGGGGCTGAGACTTGTCAAACTGCCCTCTACGGTCACCCGGAAAGTAGGAGGCTTTTTCCGCAGAGGGAAGAATATTTAAGAGAGTCCTTCCATCCCCCCTCCAAGGACCTTGGTTTAAATTGCTTTTCATCTGCAGTGGCTGTGATTCAGCGTACCTCGGGCAGCAGGCAATGACAGAGGCAGGAGGGGGGGGAGGAAGAAAAAAGAAAGAAGGAAAGAAAGAAAAAACAGCAAATGAATCAAACGGACGTGAGTAACAAAAGTTTAGAAAGAGCTGGGCTTGGATTCAGAAAAACGCCTCATGCCCCCGCCCCGCTGCACTCCCAACCCCTTTAAAAATAGCAGGTATTCAAGGAAGGAAACGGGTGCTTTCATACGGAAATACAGATGTGTATGTTGTTTTGAGTATTCTACTAATTTTTGTGTGTGACATGCAATTACTCAAGGCACTGGGCAAAATTCAGCCTTTGGATTTTGTGGTCACACACACCCCAACTCCGCAACAGCTATTTATTCGCAGGGCGATGGGGTGCAGATCGTTGATGACATACAAGAAAGCACTCCAATTAAAAAGCCCCCCCACCCCCGCCTTTTAATTTTCCAGACACTTGCTTTTTTTTTCTTTTTTTAAACATCATCAAAACAAGAATATTAAACTTGAAGTAGAATTTGTTACGGCATGTCTGACTCAGGACCTGATTTAAGGTTTGGGGTTTTTTTGGTCCTTTGTTTCTTCCTCTTGTTTTTTGACCTTTAGTTACTCCACACCTCATTAGTTCCTTGGCCTGCAGGTGGACTGAGAAGAGAGCCATGGTAAGACTTAAATTTGTCAAATCAACATTTGGAGAGGAGAAAGTTCGCTGTGATTCAAATGCAAAACCAAAGGGAATGTGATTTAAAAGTCAACCTGTGGGGCATGGATCCTCCCTTAACCCTACTAGACTCTTTTCAAAGGAGTTGCCTCGCCTTAAGGTGAATGTTTCCTAACCTCTCATTCCCTTCTCAGCCTTTCACTCCACTGAACAACATTAGCCATTGCTTAATTGCCAAATCTAATGGAAAAATTTAATTCCCATCTTGTGCCCTTTGTGGCATTTGCCAATGTTGACCTCTCCTTCTTAGAACTTTCTGCCTTTCCACTGGGCACGGTGACTGACGCCTATAATCCCAGCACCTTGGGAGGCCAAGGTGGGCAGATCACCTGAGGTTGGGAGTTCAAGACCAGCCTGACCAACATGGAGAAACCCGTCTCTACTAAAAATACAAAATTAGCCGGGCATGGTGGCGCATGCCTGTAATCGCAGCAACCTGGGAGACTGAGGCAGGAGAATCACTTGAACCTGGGAGGTGGAGGTTGCAGTGAACCAAGATCAAGTCATTGCACTCCAGCCTGGGCAACAAGAGTGAAACTCCATCTCAAAAAAAAAAAAAAAATTTCTCCTTTCTTTGGCTGTGTTAGTGATCCCTCTTTTGTGTACTTCTTGAAGCAGGGGTTAGTTATAGCAGGCAAGAGTGTGGTTATCGTTGGACCAGGATTCAGGATCTAACTGAGTAGCTGACTCTTAATCCAGTTTGTAGTGATCACCAGGAGGATCTGGACCTCACTGTTATCACATCTAGAGGTAAACAAGTTGACTGACTCCTGATAACCAACTCTTACATGATGGACAGAACTTCCTGATTGGATAACAATACCCACTACTTAGGAAAAACCCTTCCTAAAAATCCAGGTACCTAGTGAGGTATCCTCACCTCCAGTCTTACTGGTGGCTGCCAAAGTCAGTGAATTTGCCTCCATCCGTGCTGGATAAATGCAGAAAAATCTCTACCCTTCCTAGCCCGTTTGGTTAATGCATTCTTTCTTCAGAGTATAGTACAATTTGTTTTAAGCTTTTTAAGCTATAATCACATCCCTGTTAAGCCTTCCTGAGATCACACCAAATGTCCTTGATGGGAATTGTCAACAACCCTTACTTCTGGTTTCTAATGATATTCCAGGAAAGGAGCCTAACTAGAGTCAGTGAGTATTCATGCACTTCAAACCCTGTAACATAATAAGATTTGATTTTTAAGGAACAGCTTGAGAGGATGGATTCAGAAAAGAGGCAAATCCAAAGGGAGAGTCTAAACTGGAGAGCAGTGGGAATGAACAGGAGGAGGCTGTATTGAGAGATGAATTGGTCATCTCATAGACCTGGAGGTCAGAAATCTAAAATCAAAGTGTGGGCTGTGTTCCTTCTGGAGGATTGAGGGGAGAATTCATTTCCTTGCCCTTTTCAGCCTCTAGATGCCACCTGCATTCCTTGGCTTGTAGTCCCTTCCTCTATGTTCAAGGCCAACTGCACAGCATCTTCCCCCCTTTCTTTGTAACCTCTGCTTCATAGTGATGGGAACATCTCTCTCTCTGATAGTAGGAATTGATTTAGATGCTTTTCTAGCCATATATATTATGAACTAAATGCAATTGAATTACTTATGGGAGGAGATGACAGGTGACCTCATTACTTGTCAAATCATCATTAGATAACTGACTTGACTGTTAAGATTTCTGAAGCCATAATTTATTACCTCACCTAAATCTGTATCAATCTGGTGACCCATGTAACTGACACCAAGATGTTAACACTTTAAGAAAACCTAGTTTATGTTTGCAGCTCCTGAGGATAAATCCCTTTATCTTGAAATACCTGGAAACTCCTTTTTAATGTCTAGTGGAGTCATATTGCCAAGTTTGACAAATGTGTCTAGACCAGCATTTCCCAAACAACCCACCAGAGAATACCAGCTTATAAGATGGTGATATCGTTTGGATGTTTTTCCCCTCCAGATTTTGTGTTGAAATGTGACCACCATGTTGGAGTTGGATCTAGTGGAAGGTGTTTGGGTGATGGGGGCAGATCTCTCATGTATGGCTATGTACCCTCCCTTCAGTAATGAGTTCATGAAAGATCTGGATGTTTAAAAGAGTCTGGGATCTTCCTCCTCTCTCTTTTGCTCCTGCTCTTGCCAAGTGATATGCCAACTCCACTTTTGCCTTCCACTATGATTGGAAGCTCCCTGAGGCCTCACTAGGAGCAGATGCCCATCCCATGCTTCCTATACAGCCTGCAGGACTGTGAGCCATAATAAACTATGAATTATATATTGCCTTTTTAGCAATACAAATGGACCAGTACAGACGGGATACTGGGAAGACAGTTGTTCCACCTTCAGTAAAGTCCATGGAACACAGTTGTTACTATATTCTAGGCCAGCCAAGATGCTTGTACTCAGAAAGGGGTGCTCAGGACCATAGGAAAGTGAAAAAATAAAAATAAGAAAATAAAAAAGGGATTGTCAATGAATCAGAATTAATCAAGGGCAAAGTCTTAGGAAATTCCTTCATGAGGAAGTCTAGGGGGGGCTATGGAAATGAAAATTTTTAAATAAATAGGTATGTGGTGCTAGCAGGAATAAATTATGGACTTGTGAATATAACATAAGATTCTTTGTTACCTGGTCTCACCCATCTTTCCACCTCTGACCCCCTTCTTCCCCGACTCTGTGTTTCACCGATAATAAACTACTTACACCTTCCTAGTGTTAAGTTTACCCTAAAGCTGTCTCCTTAAATATTTTAAGTTCAACCTAAAGGTTCTCCATACATAGTGAACTATAAACTAATGATTAAACAGATTGTAACCTACTCTTGTACCACTCGCCAAGTTTCAGCCAATCAGAGGTGGCCAACTGTTCCAACCATGCTCAAATAAGGGAAATGTCATGGTGTAACCAATCCAGCTGTTTCTGTACCTCACTTCTGTTTTCTTAGGTCACTTTCCTTTTTCTGTCCATAAATTCTGTCCAACCACTCAGCAGCACTGGAGTCACTCTAAAGCTATCCTGGTTCAGGGGTCTGTCTGATTCACAATTGATTCTTTGTTCAGTTGAGCTCTGTTAAATTTAATTTGTCTAAAGTTTTAACAGATGGTGTCAGAAATGGACCCCAAAGTAGAGCTCCCAGTGACCCCCCCAGGAGCACTGAGTGACCAAAAGAGGTACCTGCTGGGCCCGTCCTCTCGCAGTGTCCACTGCTTTTTTGCAGCAACTGGGGATTGTGGTTACACTCTCTCTCTCAGATTCTGAAGCTCCATACATTGCCATTTTCAGCTGTTCGAGCTTGCTTGAGCAAATTTTTGATCTTAGCTGAGTTTGAAAGTCGATAGACATTGGGCTGGGTCCAGGATTTGATTGGATCTGATAATTAACTGGCTTGGATCCAGTTAGATGCCTCGGGTATCTGACTGGGTCAGACAGATACCACCAGTAAATATTTTAATGGCAATACTGCAGGGGTATGAACTCTGGCTTTAAGAAACTCACAAGGAATTTTATGTTCTATACCCTTTGTTTCTTTTTCTTGTGTGCTTCGGTCAGGAAAAATCATTAGTCAAGTTAATCAAGGGGATCTAAGAGCCAAATACAAGATTCAACATAAAAATGGAATCCTTGGGCTGGGCATGGTGGCTCAGGCCTGTAATCCCAGGACTTGGGGAGGCTGAGGCGGGCGGATCGACTGACGTCAGGAGTTCCAGACCAGTCTGGCCAACATGGTGAAACCCCGTCTCTACTAGAAATACAAAAATTAGCCGGATGTGGTGGTAGGTACCTGTAATCCCAGCTAGTCTGGAGGCTGAGGCAGGATAATCACTTGAATTCTGGAGGCAGAGGTTGCAGTGATCTGAGACTGCGCCACTGCACTCCAGCCTGGGCGAAAGAGGGAAACTCCGTCATGTAAATAAATACATAAATAAAGGAATCCTTAATTTCTGAGGAACTGAGTACTCTACCTTCTGGCTACACCTACCTATACCTGTATGAGGGATAGGCCCTGGAAGCAGCAAACACAGAAATGGTGAAATCTTACTAAAGGTAATTTAAAGTTATGGTGGAACATCCCAAATGAACAACACTGCACTTTAGGAAGTGCATTGAAAAATGAAGTCTGCCAATTTAGTATCATCCAGGGATGGCTGTTGAAGTTCAGAAGCTTCTAAAAAGATTCCAATATTTTTACGATTCTTTTAAAAGATTGTTTGTAAAAGGCAAATAAAAAGCTTAAGTTACTAATCCGAAAAATTAGGTGTTCTAACCTTTTGTCATTGTTACTATCTTGCCCTGAAAGGAAAAAGAAAGCTGGATAAAGTATTTATAGAAGACAGGGGACCTGTGGTGGCTCATGCCTGTAAGCCAAAGTGGAAAGATCGCTTGAGGCTAGAAGTTCAAGACAAGTTCAAGCAACATAGCAAGGCCCCATCTCTACAAAAAATGAAAATAAAAGTAGCCAAGCATGATGGCTCATGCCTGTAGTTCTAACTTCTAGAGAGGCTGAGGCAGGAGGATTGTTCGAGTCCAGGAGTTCAAGATTACAATGAGCTATGGACACGTCGCTGGACTCCCGCCTGGATGACGGAGTGAGACTGTCTCAATAAAAAGACAAAAAGGTAAGCCCTTAGGTAAAGTGAGCTTGTGTCTTTGTTAGAGCTATCCATGCTAAGTCCAGGCAAAGAAAATGCTTTCTTTGGCCTGGTGCGGTGGCTCACGCCTGTAATCCCAGCACTTTTGGAGGCCAAGGCGGGCGGATCACAAGGTCAGCAGTTCGAGATGAGCCTGACCAACATGGTGAAACTCCGTCTCTACTAAAAATACAAAGATTAGCCAGGTGTGGTGGCCCGCACCTATAATCCCAGCTATTCAGGAGGCTAAGGCAAGAGAATCACTTGAACCCAGGAGGCAGACATTGCAGTGAGCCAAGAATGCACCGCTGCACTCCAGCCTGGGCAATAGAGCAAGACTCCATCTCAAACAGAGAAAAAGAAAAAAGAAAAGAAAATGCTTTCTTTGCCCAGTTCAGTAATGCGCTCTGCCCCAAACTCAGTAATTTTAGCAAAGAAACAGTAACTAAGTTAAGAAGACCGCCTATTAAACTAAGTTGGTCTCCAAAATATACCTTTCTGGCATTTAGCTGGCTACTTTGAAACCCTTTTGTAAATGAAATTTGCATCTATAAAGGAAATCTGTTTGTAAGGGCATCTACACTGAGAAGAGGGAGGACTGGGTCACTAGAAACTCTTACTACTGATTTAACATAAATCTTACCATTGTTTAAGGTGCTTTTCCTTGCCATCTTGTCTTAACTGGGCCTTTACCTACACTTTTCTTCCTCGGTTTGGGGAACCAGTGGCACAGTATTTAGGCCTGAAATCTCAACTCTGTGCTTTTGAGATACAAATTTTTCACCGTGTTCCACCTAAGAGCTTCCCTTTAGAAGTACAAATTTAGGATTGCCTAACAATTGCTTAGGGCAATGAATTAGGTAGTTGGAAGATTGATAGTCTAAATGGGGAAAAGAGACTATTTGAAAACCAGCAAATGAGAATTGTTTATGAAAGTTATAAGATCTGCTTCTGTCTTTATGTCTGTATGTCTATGTGTGTTATGTGTATTTGATAAGATTTGGTAACTAAAGACAGCATTTAAATGGTTAGCAAAATATAACAGGATTGAAACCACCTTGGCAAAATTATGACAGTAAGAAAAATCTGACATAGTTGACTCCATCTTGCTTCTGACCCCTAAACGGTCCTTGGTCATTTCATAGGCCAAGCTAACTTTCTGAAGAATTTAGTTTTTAAGGAAAGGCCGCAAGAATAGGATTATGGGAGGGCCTGAACTCTGCTAACATGTAGGCATAGTTTCTATAACCCCATACTGTTCAGGGATCTTGTGTCCAGAGGTCATAAGATTTGTGGCTTCCCTGATTGCTCCTACAGATAACATTCTACTGTAGAAACTAAGATGGGTTTTTTGAGATGTTTTACAGACTGACCCCACCCAGATCTGTTAACTCATGACTCACCTGGTCATGTGGCCCCACCCAGAAGTATTATAGACTCAGGGGATGAGGACTATTTTCCAAACCCCTGTGATTTCATCCCAACCAATCAGCAGTATCCATTCCCTAGGCTCCTGCACACCAAAATGTCCACAAAAAACCCTAGGCTCCCAGCCTTCAGGGAGACTGATTTGAACCAGCTAACTCCAGTTCTCCTGTATGGGCTGGCGTCACATCAGTTAAACTTTTTCTCTATTACAGTGCCACAGTTTCAATGAATTGGGTTTGTCTGGGCAGTGGGCAGAAAGAACCCATCAGGTAGTTACATAAATAGCTTCCGAATTGTCAGTTAAATATAATTCAGGCATTTTTGCTTTAGTCTACTGGTCAGACAGGTCTGTGCTGTCTCTGATAACATGTTTTAAGGTCACTAAACTGCTGGTTCTGCTTTTTTTTTTTTTTTTTTTAAAGAGACAAAGTTTTCCTGTGTCACCCAGACTGGAGTGCAGTAGTGTGATCACATCTTACTGCAATCTTGAGCCTCCTGGGCTCAAGCAACCCTACCACCTCAGTTTCCCATGTAGCTGGAACCACAGGCATGTGCCACCACACTCAGCGCTATATAGAGAGAGAGAGGCATATATATAGAGGTGTGTGTGTGTGTGTGTGTGTGTGTGTGTGTGTGTATGTATTTTGTGTGTGTGTGGAGACAGAGTCTCACTATGTTGCCCAGGCTGGTCTTGAGCTTGTGACCTCAAGAGAACTTCCCACCTCAGCCTCTTAGAGTGCTGGGATTACAGGCATGAGCCACCATTCCTGGCCTTGATTCTGTAATATTTTTAACACTTATTTGATTTGCTCCCCCAAGTCCTGCACACATTTTACTATGAGCTTGTTTTTGTTTTTTTGTTTTGTTTTGTTTTGTTTTTGAGACAGAGTCTCACTCTTATTGCCCAGGCTTGAGTGCAGTGGAGTGATCTTGGCTCACTGTAACATCCGCCTCCTGGGTTCAAGCAATTCTCCTGCCTCAGCCTCCTAAGCAGCTGGGATTACAAGCACGTTCCACCATGCCCACCTAATTTTTGTGCTTTTAGTAGAGATGGGGTTTTGCCATGTTGGCCAGGCTGGTCTTGAACTCCTGACCTCAGGTAATCCGCCCACCTCTGCCTCCAAAGTGCTGAGATTACAGGCATGAGCCACCATGCCCAGCCTGTGAGCTTGTCTTTGGTTTTGAGCTTCTGGAGTCTGGACAGGTGGCCATCGTGAGGCTTAGAGTCATGTCCTCACTGCCCAGACCAGCAACTTCAAAGCAGAGTCACACCCAAGAGTCACCTCTTCTTCTTGGTCATGCTGGGAGTGATCAGATCCTCTAGGCATCTTCTTTAAATCCTGTACTCTGTCCTGAGTTGTATACCTAGAGCGTAATTTCAGGACTCAGAATGACCCAGCCCTCGTAGCTGTCCTAGGTACCATGTGAGTACTCAGAACCCAGGACTGCTACGGAAGACATTAGGGAATATACCTGTGTTAGTTTCTAAATTATTTTAAGTAATTTAAAATCTTAAAATTATATTATATTACAATAAGTAATAGATGATTATGAGATAACTGAGTCATTTCTAAATAAGTTAAAATTCTGAAAGATGATTAAACATAAGTTTAATTTTATATATGTTGGCATCTTATTTTTGTGTGGCATAGAAAAGTTATATTCAGATTTGTTAATAAACAAAAAATTGAGGAAACATCTTTCTAAAAAATTGTGAAATGATTTTCATCTATAAATACTTACAGGCCAGGTGTGGTGGCTCATGCCTGTAATCCCAGCAGTTTGGGAAGCCAAGGCAGGTAAATCGCTTGAGCCCAGGATTTCTTTTCTTTTTTTTTTTTTTTTTTTTGAGACAGGGCCTTGCTCTGTTGCCCAGGCTGGAGTGCAGTGGCATGATCTCGGTCACTGCAAGCTCTGCCTCCCGGGTTCACGTCATTCTCCTGCCTCAGCCTCCCGAGTAGCTGGGACTACAGGTGCCCGCCACCATGCCCGGCTTATTTTTTGTGTATTTTTAGTAGAGATGGGGTTTCACTGTGTTAGCCAGGATGGTTTCTATCTCCTGACCTTGTGATCCTCCTGTTTCGGCCTTCTAAAGTGCTGGGATTACAGGCGTGAGCAACCGCACCCAGCCAGAGCCCAGGATTTCAAGACCAGCCTGGACATCATGGTAAAATCCCCTCTCTACAAAACTTACAGAAAATTAGCCAGGAGTGGTGCACATGCCTGTCCCAGCTACTCAGGAGGCTGAGGGTGGGGGATTGCTGGAGCCCAGGAGGTCAAGGCTGCAGCGAGCTGTGACTGCACCCCTGCATTCTAGCCTGGGCAATAGAGTGAGACCCTGTCTCAAAAAATAAACCCAAAAACCTTACGTGAAACAGTTCAAAATTACTTACTTCCTAGGTTTTCACAAGAAATTAGGGTTAACAATTCTGCATACGGAGTTTATAAAGGAAAGCAAGATATGTTTTTGGTGAGGAAAGTGGTAAAGGCATAAAAAGGTGTGTGGCCAGGCTGCAGTGGTTCACTCCTGTAATCCTAGCACTCTGGGAAGCTGAGGCAGGTGAATCACCTGAGGTAAGGAGACAAGCCTGGCCAACATGGTGAAACGCCATCTCTACTAAAAATACAAAAATTAGTCGGGTATGGTGGTGTGGGTGTGTGATTCCGGCTACTCAGGAAGCTGAGGCAGAAGAATCTCTTGAACCTGGGAGGCAGAGGTTGCAGTGAGCCGAGATGGCGCCACTGCACTCCAGCCTGGGGAACAGTGAATTTCCGTCTGAAAAAAAATGTGTTTTAAAAAACTTTGTGAAGTTACTTAAAGGTTGTTTCAAATGGAAGGAATAAAAAAAGCATAGATAAAACTAAATATAGACAGTTGGAAAAATAGAAGAAAAAGTTTTGTCAGATTATAAAAGCTTTATGGAAATCTTGTGTGGTCAAAAGCTGACTGAGATTAAATGGGTTTGTTTATAAGGTTTTATTAAAATTTACTTTAGTGTTTGTAATACATTAATACAAAAGTAAAATTGGTTTTCTTTTGCATAAGATTTTCATGTAGTATTAATAAGCGTTAGTAAAAGATTTTTGTTCACCTTTTACATAAACCATAAAAAGAGAGAGAGAGAAGAGAGAAGAGACCAATTCTGCCTCTTGCTGTCTTTAGTAGGTCTTTTGGTTATTTAGACTGAGTCTCCCCTCTATCAAAGGATACAGGATTTTGCTTTTTAAAACCTTTCAATTATCACTTTAGCTAAATGAATGACTATTATTTTAAAGTGACCTGTATTCCTATTTTGGTTAAGTGTTTTAAGCCTTTAATGTATTTGACAGGCTTTTCAAAAGTCAACGTCAAGTTCAAAATTAAGTCTTTTTGACCTCAAACCAACTTTGGGATGTTACAGAGGGCCCTTGCAGCATCCAAAAGAGAGATAATAAACAAGATTATTTTATATATTAAATTATATGGGAAGCATTGTCAAATAAGAAATGATGTTTAGCTTTCTTCGAGTTATATTTTTATGGATACATTATTTTGTATTCCAAAGTTGTATGAGATTCCTAAAAATCTGGTATGTATTGCTGTATGCTGTTAGTCATAATTACAATTATGTTAAATTATCATAGGCTGGCCAGGGGCTCTTGCCTGTAAACCCAGAACTTTGGGAGGCAAAGGCAGGAGGATTGCTTAAGCCCAGGAGTTTGAGATCAGCCTAGACAACATGGTGAGACCCCCATCACTAAAAAAAAAGTTTTTAAAAGTTAACCAGGCATGGTGTTGCACATCTGTGTTCCCCGCTACTGGGGAGGCTGAGGTGAGAGGATCACTTGAGTCCAGGAAGTTGAGAGGTTGAGGCTGCAGTGAACTGTGATTGTGCCACTGCACTTTAGCCTGGACAACAGGGGGAGACCCTGTATCAAAAGAAAAAAAACAAAAAACAAAAAAAAAAAACATCATAGGCCACAGAAATAAATGAACTTTCTTGTCAGTTATGACCATTTTAAGTCATTTCCACAGTCAGTTGCCTAATTTTGATGCATTTCTGCAAACTCTTTATAAGCAAGTAAAATCCTAGAGAATTGTGCCTTCAAGGAGATTCATGGAAAGGATGGAAAGAACTCTTGAATACATGTTTCTGATAGCTTTAGGATCATATCATTTGGACTGGGTAAGAATTCCCGGAACTCATGAAGAGACTGACTAATTTATAAAACTGTTAATCCAAGCAGGAAAAGAATTAATTGAATATCAAGGAAATACTCTGCCAGAGATTTTCATGCTAAATCAGTCAACACCGAAATCATTAAGATGTACAGTTTGAATGAACTCCATAATCCTAGTCAAATTTCCTTTGATGACCCATTTAATAAACAGTGCTAGGCACCTGAATTGGAGAAACAGAATTGATACTTAAATCCAATGTTAATCATAGATTCATGGAAAGCCTTGTCCCGACCCGCGGGATGAACAACGCAGACCCTGGAGGAGGGGGTGGGAATGGAAAGAGACAAGAGACACAAGAAATGGAGACAAGACAGTGCTCTGATCAAGTCTCGTTTAATGGTGGAAAAGCAACGCCTTATATAGGCTGACAATAGGGGGAAGGGCTAGGAGCAGGCGGGGAATGAAAGACGTCACCGGGCGCATGCTCGGTAGGCTTAGTCTCTCCCGGGCGCGGGAGGTAATTTACCCGCCGGCGGGAAAAGTTCGCGCGCGCGGGAAGGTTTGATGATGAAGAACCAGGAAGTGCGCCATCTTGTCTCCGCAATGTGGAGCTTAAGCAACAGAGGCCACAGCAATATCCGGGCTACACGGCTCCGGACAGGTCCCCCTTTTTTATTATATTATTAAACGACTAGAAGATATTCCCTCGGGAACTGCGCCTGTCTTAGGTTGGAGTGACACATCTCTTCACTGGTACCCGTCATGGGATTAGGCAGTAGCTATGACGGCCCTCCTGTCTTAGGTTAGTGAGGGATGACACTCTCTTACCCGTCATTGGCTGTCCAGTTCAGCGCACAAGGAAGGTGGTTTATAGCAAGTGTAAGTATGGACCACCGTGATCTTCTTGTTCAAGGCGATGATAATGGACCTGTATGGGTTTGGCTTGGATTGCCTCGATTTGTTGCTTAATGAATGTCATGAGCTTATTGAAGATTATAGGTCCTAAAGAAAGTAACAGCAATAAACAAAGCAAAGGGCCTAACAAGGGTAAAATATAGGGGAGGAGTCCATGGAAACCAGTCCAAAATGGGTTTTCAATCATTTCTTTCCGTCGTTTTTCCAAATCTTCTTGCAGTCGTTTGATTTTGTCTCTGACGATCCCGGACTTGTTGGCGTAAAAACAACACCTTTCCTGTAGAGCTAAGCAGATACCTCCCTGTTCTGCAGTTAGTAAATCTAGGCCTCTTCTATTTTGAAGCACTACTTCTGCCAGAGAGTCTACCTGATCTTGTAGATCTTGTATAGTACTTGAAATGGCCTGTACATCTGAGATCAATTGGCGAGATAATTTGGTGTATTGAGTAACAGAAACCCCTAGGCTAGTAGCCCCAGTCGTTACGGCAGTAGTTATGCCTAATCCTACAAGTAAAGGGATAAATTGTATTGCTCTTTTGGGTCTTCCTAAAAAGTGATCTATGGCTGGAATAGGTATAGGTTCATCTCCAGGAATAATGTCTATATCTGGCAGAAGGGTGGCTAGGACACAAAGTCCCGTCCAGTTTGTGGGCAAGTATGTGTATGCTTTATTATTGCCACATACAAAAACTGAACTATTTGGGGCACACAGGGAATGGGAAGCATTAGAGACAATAGAGCAATTAGTAAATTCAACTATGCCTACATCAATATCATATGAGTCATTACGAAACGGGGAATAGATGCAAGAGGAGTTAGCAAACTCGAAGGGCTGCACTAAAAGGGGGGGAATGATGGGGCAGGAAGGATTGGATGTGGAATATGAGTCATTACTGGGTATGGCAAGAGGAACAGGATTCCTGATGGTAAACATAGCCAGCAATCATTGGCTAGATCAGAGTTGGAATTATTGAGTAGACTATGTGTAACGGTGAGGAGATCAAAAGTCTGTGCATCAATTTTTTCTTTACCACGGGCTTTGGGCAAGGCCAAAGGGTGGTAGTGGAGTTCTGGGAACAGGGACTTTTGTAATTCTTCAAGTTTTTTATGTACCATGATTTCTCGGGCCTTGTCTTGTGGTCCTCCTCCATCAGAGATATGAAGAGGAGGGCGAGTATTCCAGCATATAGGCTGCCCTACAATACCAGTACAGCCAGCTGCTACAAGGTTATTGGTATTTCCTAGAACTGAAGGGACATTACTGGCCCCTAAAGTAGGGGTTCTAGATCTAGTTAGGATAGCAGTATAATATGTTTTACCGCCAGAGGTACATTCTTGATAGGCGGTGTAACAGGAGCTGTGTATAGAATCCCAAAAATAGGTGCAAGGGCAGGGCCCAATATTTTCTCCACTAGATATTGTTGGGGTTGATACACACTGCCACTTAAGGGAGTTAATTGGCTGGTATGCAGTGTGAGAGGAACAGGATACAGTTGTGATATAGGTTTCAGGTGGGCTGGCAAAATATCCCCCAGCGCAATCACAAGGCTTACCATGTCGCTGTTGTATTATTGTAATGGCTTCACGTGGATCGCCAAAGCCGGCATGAACTTGGAATGCCTGGAATGCTTGGTAAGTCAGCACTAGGATCCAGAGGAATTTGTAATTGGGGTTCATCTCTGCAAATAGAGAAAAGAATATTCTCAGGAGAAAAATTACTCCCTGGATTGACTATTGTTAGGCACCTGTCTCACCAGCCGTTCTGGTAGCCATCTGGCTGCATCATGAGTTTGGGAAAAAACACAAACTGAGCCTCTGCCCCAGATTAACACTGGGTCAGGACCATGCCATGTGTTGTCTAATGGGTCTCTCCATTTGACCATGGCAAATTGTTTTTTGGAGTCAGAATGCCAAAATCGATCAGCTGCTGATTTGTTTAAATCGTCTAGATTTAAAAAATTCAAAATAAAGAGTGTGTGATTAAGAATATTTCTAGGGGTGCCCTTAGTAGGGTACCATTCCCCCTTCTTTATCTTTTCAATGGTAGTTTTTAAGGATAAGTGAGCTCTTTCAACGATTCCTTGTCCTTGAGGATTATATGGGATACCAGTAGTATGTTTTATTTGTAATTTTAGGCAAAAGTCTTGGAAACCTTTAGATGTATAGCCAGGACCATTATCTGTTTTTAATTGTTTAGGTTTTCCAATTACAGAAAAACAGTGTAGTAAATGGGCTATTACATGTTTGGTAGCTTCACCTGTTTGTAGGGTGGCTAATATAAATCCACTAAATGTATCTATACATACATGGATGTATTTTAAATTACCAAACTCTGAATAATGGGTGACATCCATTTGCCAGATCATATTGGGAACTAGCCCTCTTGGGTTTACTCCTAAGTGAGGGACTGGCAGATAAGTTATACATGTCTGGCATTGTTTAACAATTTGTCTAGCTTGTTCCCTAGTTATTTTAAACATTAATCTTAGGGTTTGAGCATTAAGGTGGTGTAAAGCGTGAGCGGTCTGTGCTTGATTCAAATTTGTATCTATAGTTGTAGCTACAGTCTTGGTTGCAAAGTCAGCCATTGGTTGCCTTGGGATAGAGGTCCTGGCAATCCTGAATGAGCTCTAATATGTCCAATGAAAAAAGGTGTTGATCTGTTATGTATTACTCGCTGGCATTGTAAAAATAGTTTGGCTGTGTCTGACACATGTTTGATTTGTGCTACGGTTTCAAGTAAAGGTATTGAGTGAGCTAAATATGCACTGTCAGTATAAATATTAAGGGCCTGATTAGGGAAGGCTGACAGCACTGCGATTAGGGCCTGCAACTCCACTAGTTGAGCTGAAGTATGACTGGTTTTGAAGTTAACAGTGGTGTCTGCAAAGGTATATGCAGCAGTCCCTGTGGAGGACCCATCAGTGAATACTAAAGGCATTGTCTAAGGGTGTTTTACTGGTGATATGAGGGAAGACAAAAGCATGCAGCTTACAAAATTGGATAAGCTTATTTGGTGGGTAATGGTTATCCAAGTTACCAGCGTAAGAAGCGCAAGCAATCAGCCACGTCTCAGTGTTTTGCATTAGCCAATGGATTTGTGGCTTAGAATAAGGTTGTATGATCGTAGAAGGTTCAATTCCAAAGTATTTTTTGCTATTGTCTCTTCCTAGAATAATTAAGTCTGCTATGGCATCATAATAGGGGAGTAATACCTTTTTGGGAGATGAAGGCAAGTGGACCCACATAATAGGGTTATCTTGCCAAAATAAACCAGTAGGTGTTAGTGTTGTGTGAAATATTAAAAAGGTTAATGGCTGTGAATAGTCTATGCTGGTGACAAATTGTTCAGCAATAGCCGCCTCTACTTTATGGAGCGATAAAAGCGCCTCTTTTGACAACGACCTAAAGGACTTAGGGTTGGGGTCACCTTTTAGGGTGTCGAATAAAGGTTTTAACTCTCCCGTGGTAAGTTTTAAGTATGGCCGGAGCCAATTAATGTCTCCAAGGAGTTTTTGGAAATCATTGAGGGTATGTAACCTATCTTTACGGATGACTGCTCTTTGATTAGTAATTTTTGGTCCGTTTATTTGGAAGCCTAAATAAGTGTAGGGGTCTTGTAATTGTATTTTTTCGGGAGCTATTTGTAACCCTGCCGTAGTTAGTTCTTGCTTGAGTTGAGCAAAACACTGTAAGACTTGTTCTCCTATTTTTCCTGCTATGAGAATATCATCCATGTAATGTATAATGTATATCTGTTTCCATGTTTCTCTAACTAAATTTATGGCTGTGGCGACATACTTTTGACACAGGGTGGGACTGTTAGCCATACCTTGAGGCAACACTTTCCATTGGTAACGCTTCATTGGTTCTTTAAAATTGATAGATGGTAAGCTAAAGGCAAATCGTTTTTGGTCGGCAGGGTGAAGGGGAATTGTAAAAAAGCAATCTTTCAGGTCTATGATAATTTTAAAATATCCTTGAGGGATCGCTACCGGAGAAGGTAGCCCGGGCTGTAAGGCACCCATGAGGACCATAGTAGCGTTTACTGCCCTTAAATCTTGTAATAGTCTCCACTTACCGGACTTTTTCCTAATGACAAATATGGGTGTATTCCAGGGAGAGTTACTTTCTGTAATGTGTCCTGCCTCTAATTGTTCCTGCACTAACTGTTGGGCGGCAGTAAGTTTTTCATGGGTTAATGGCCACTGATCAACCCAAATGGGCTCATCTGACTTCCATGTTATGGGGTCAGCGCACCTTTGGGGTGCAGGCATGTCAGTGGCCAACACTAAAAATTTCCAAACCCCTTTGTGTCAGATTGTCCTAGAGTTGGAATAGGCTGTAGAATACCATTTTCTCTTTTTCTAGTCCTTTTCCGGGGCTATACCCTTGGGTTAGCATTTGTGCAGCAACTATATCGTTAGGGCTGCACATTATGATTTTCATCTGGGAGAGCAGGTCTCGGCCCCAAAGATTAACAGGCAATTTGGGGATAACAAACGGTTTAATGAGGCCCGAATTATTTTCTTTGTCTTTCCAAGTAAGGTATTTAGAGCTTTGTCTGGGATTATTGCTTTGCCCAATTCCTCTTAAATTAGTTAAAGTTTCTGTGGTAGGCCAATGAGAGGGCCAGTCCTCTTGTTTGATAATGGTTACATCAGCCCCCGTATCTATTAATCCTGTGAACGACTTACCATCTAGCCACAAAGTCAGGGAGGGCTTTTGATTAGTGATTGGCTGTACCCAATATATGTCTGAGGACCCGAAACTTCCCTCTCCTCTGTTAGAATGTTGTACTTTATGAGCTGTTTCAATTAAAGGCAGGAGGACTAATTGTGCGATTCTATTTCCTTGAGGAACAGTAATGATATTGTCAACAGCTCTGGCCATTATTTTAATTTCTCCAGTATAGTCGTTATCAATTACTCCTGGAAAAACTTGTAGACCTTTCATAGTAACACTACTTCTTCCTAATATTACCCAAAGGTATTAGGAGGTAAAGGCCCATATATCCAGTGCCTAAAGCCTGGGGCCCCATCTCAGGCGTTAATACTGTGTGGGAGGTGGCACAGAGGTCCAGTCCTGCACTTCCTGGGGTTGCTCTATATAAGTTTTGAAATGGATTGTTGTTGTTGGCTGGAACAAAACTGACCGCCCCATAAGCTTGTTTCGGGGCCTGGGGCTGGCCCCTCAATCCGTTTCCCTGATGGGGTGGTAATGGATTTCCCTGACTGTCAGTCTTAGATTTACACTCATTAGCCCAATGTTTACCTCTTTTACACCTTGGACAGAGGCCTGGAACTTTTACTTCGGGGTTTGTATTTGAATCTTTACGGCAATCTTTTGCAAAATGTCCCCTTTTGCCACATTTAAAACATCCCCCTTTCTCCTTGTTCTTATTATTAAGGAAGTCTTTTACAGTTTGTCCGCTGAAAGCTGCGGCCATTGCTAAGCCCTGTTGGTAAGAGGGCCCAATGTCTGAGCAGAGACGGATATACCCAGTTAGGTCTGTTTTCTTTCTATAGGGTCGGATTGCCGCTTGACAAGCTGGATTGGCATTTTCATAAGCCAATTGTTTAACATAATCTACACCCGCCTCGGCATTTCCAAAAATTCTTCCTGCTGTTGTTATGAGTCTATGTACAAAATCTGCAAATGGCTCATCAGGTCCTTGTTTAACTCCAGTGAGCGAAGCTCCTGGGTCCCCTTTAACAGGGAGTTTTCTCCAGGCTTTTGTAGCAGCCGCCTGGATTTGTGCAAATAACCCAGGATCGTATTGCATTTGAGCATCTGTATCAGTATAATTACCCGAGCCAGTTAACATATCAAAGTTCCAACCATTTCCTGCCTGTTGGTTTCTCTTGGCTGTATCTCTGCAATTTTCAAAAAACTCTGATTTCCAAATTAAGTGATCTCCCCCTGAAAGAACTGCTCTAACTAGTGTGTTCCAATCTGTTGGAGTAAGCCAGTTATCGGCCACAGACTCTACTATAGCAAGAGTATAGGGAGCAGTAGCTCCATATTGAGAAACAGCAGTTTTTAATTCGTTTTAAATCTTTAAAACAGTAAATCAATCCATTATGATGTCTCCAGGCCTGGCCCTGTCCATCTATTGTTTCAGTTACCGGGAAGATATCTTTAGGGGAGGATTCTTCTCTATCTCGGCTAGTAGAAAACTTCCTTTTGGGGCATGTTGTCCGGCCGCTGAAGTGGGCGAGGGAAACCTCCCATATTCTCTGTATTGGTTACACTCTCATTTCCTGTTTTTAATTTTGTAGCCTAGTTAATGACTGATGTAACTCTTCTAGCTTAATTTGTTCTTCTAGCTGAGCGATTTTTTCTTTGAGTTCCTCTTTTGGATTAACTACTGCCATTACGTTGGGCGCAGAAGCGCCACGTGTCCCATTATAGGGAGGTGGGCGCGAGAAAAAGGGAGGCCAGTTAGGATTATGATATTTAGCTGCCTCATCTTCTAACTCATCCCAATTTACCTCTGATGGGTCAGGATTATCATTACTTTTACTGTTTTGTGATGTTTGCAGAATTGGGTATTTTTTAGGTTTTTTATTGTCTGGCACCACTTTATCTTTTACAGAAGGAGCCTTGGCCCCCTCATCATCACTCTCAAGAGAAATAAGGTCCATTTCCTTATCTGGTAGGGGGCTCCTGAGGTCTGTCTGAGAACTGACCTTTAAAATCTCCTCTGTTTGGGCGACCGCAGCCATTACTTGCGGATCAGCCTCCTTTTTATCTATTAACTCTTTGATTAAATTCCAGTAAGAAAAGGCAGTTACAGGAATTTTTTCGGGGCCAAAGGTATTATAATAATCTTGAAAGGCGTCTCCTACTCTACGCCATCTTTTTACATCAATGGTCCCCTCCTGAGGAAACCAAGGACAAGTATATTTCACAAAATCAAAAAACTTAAATAAGTCACCACTTTTAACCTTTACTCCCCGTGTCTTTAAAGCCTCTTTTAATTGTCCTACGTAGATTTGATGCTGGCTTAATTCTTGTCCCATTTCGGGCGCGGAACTTACCCTTAATTCCGACGCAGCAGGCTCCCGCGGCGGTTGAAGGGATTTCTCTTTACTTTAGCTGCCGGCCGTCCTATGCGCCCTCTTCCTCACGCAATTCCCTCGTATCCAAGCCCGGCGTTGGGCGCCACGTGTCCCGACCCGCGGGATGACAACGCAGACCCTGGAGGAGGGGGTGGGAATGGAAAGAGACAAGAGACACAAGAAATGGAGACAAGACAGTGCTCTGATCAAGTCTCGTTTAATGGTGGAAAAGCAACGCCTTATATAGGCTGACAATAGGGGGAAGGGCTAGGAGCAGGCGGGGAATGAAAGACGTCACCGGCGCATGCTCGGTAGGCTTAGTCTCTCCCGGGCGCGGGAGGTAATTTACCCGCCGGCGGGAAAAGTTCGCGCGCGCGGGAAGGTTTGATGATGAAGAACCAGGAAGTGCGCCATCTTGTCTCCGCAATGTGGAGCTTAAGCAACAGAGGCCACAGCAATATCCGGGCTACACGGCTCCGGACAAAGCCTAAATGGCTGCTTGGGACTTCCTGAGCCCTTAAAGCTTCCATTATTAAAGACTGCACTTTATGAGTTATCATTGAAGAGAGAAAATGATCCAAATTTAAAATACACATATTGGTGTGGTGAATGTTCTAAATTGCGAAAATGCTTCATGACCAACATTTGGTTTGTCATGCTCACAACCCTGGAAATATATTCAAAACTTCAGGTACATTTCTGCTACCTGATGGGCTCTTTGAATATATAGAGAGGGATTTCATTCAATTGCCATTTTCAGTGCATGTTTTTTGATTGTATAGAAGCTTTCCCATTCAAGGAGGCTGTTGCTATTATTACAGTAGATAAAACATTAGTAGGAAATGTGTTTTCCCCCATGGGGCATTCCTGGAGAAATCTCTAGCAATAAAGGTACTTGTTTGATTGGACAAGTTGTAAAACAGTTAAATAAGGTTTTTTTAGGTACCATAGCATTAGGCAAAGCTAACTGAATTGACTGAATTGTCATAGTCAAACATATTGCAGATCTGCTTCCAATGGAAGACAACGAAATAGTTACTGGAAAGCCTGTACCCCTAATATTAGAACCTCATGTATCTTCTGCTCCTAAACTCTAATATGACTAAATGCTGTGAGGCTTCAATGCATTAGGTTAATCTGTATTTTCACCAGGTAAAGGAAGCTTTTCCTGATCCACTAATTAAGGACAATCAAACCCTTCATGATCTAGAATCTGGAGACTGTGTCTTCTGGAAATAGTGTCAGAGAAAGATTGCCCTTACTGCCGACATGCAGCAAAACTTTGAGACTTGGGTGAATTATGGGTCCATAATCTCACAACCCAGAGGGGCATCTCTAGACTCTTCGAACTGTATATCTATTAGAGACTTTAAGGTAAAGCTGACCAGAGACGTTTTTCTCCAGAAGCAGACAGCACCATAGTCATGGACAGCTTTCCCAAGATCACAGATCAAGACTTCTCTGCTGTCATGAGGCTCATACCTTGTAATTTTTTCTTGCTTATGCTTCTATGAACAATAGAATTGGAAAAGGGGTGGTCCCATGTGCACTCATAGTATATACTTTTATTGTGGAGGATTTTGCTGCCAACCATATACATGGGCAAACTTATGCCTTGATGGATGGAAGATAAAGGGCCAATATGGGTTAGAAATGTTAATGGTACCGTTGTTTCTCCATAATCATTCTGAAATAGAACACTAGTCCACTGTTGTTAACCTACATCATAGGTTGAAGAGAACATTGCCAGGAGGCCTTCATCCTTCCAGATGGGCATCATTTGTTGGGTCTTTTTCCATGGTATGGAGAAAATGAGGCAATGATTAGAAATTGGTCCCTCAGCCGGGCACGGTGGCTCATGCCTGTAATCCCATCACTTTGGCAGGCCGAGGTGGGTGGATCACCTGAGGTCAGGAGTTTGAGACCAGCCTGACCAATATGGTGAAACCCCATCTCTACTAAAAATACGAAAATTAGCTGGGCGTGGTGGTGCACACCTGTAATCCCAGCTACTCTGGAGGCTGAGACAGGAGAATCGCTTGAACCTGGGAGGTAGAGGTTGCAGTGAGCCGAGATCACCCCTCTGCATTCCAAGTTGGGCAACAGAGCAAGACTCTGTCAAAAAAAAAAGAAAGAAAGAGAAAGAGATACAAAAAAAGAAAAAGAGAGAAAGAAAGAAAAGAAAGAAAGAAAGAGAAAGAAAGAGAGAAAGAGAGAAATTGATCCCTCATAATAGGCTCTATAGCAGATTCTACTGCAAACGCTATGGTTGCACAACAGGGACTTCTTTGAATTGCTTGCTAAACTTGTGCTGGATAATAGAATTGCTCTAGGTTGCCTACTGGCTAAACAAGGAAGAATCTGTGTAGCTACTAACACGATTTGTTGCACATAGAGGAATACATCAGGTGTTAGAGAAATTCAGTTGTAGAAGATTAGTGAACAGACTGCTTGTTTGAAATGAATAGACCCTTTATCTGGCTCATGCCCTATTTGATTTTAGTTGGTTTGGTTATGAGGACCCTGGCTAAGGAGCATATTGTAAACTCTTGTTATTATCCTCTTGATAGGCATAATAGTAATCTCCCTGGTATACTGTATTCTCTGAAAAGTTCTAAATGTTTGCATGCAGCCATCCATAAAATGTCAAATAGTCTCTCTTCTACTGGAATGACAGAAACTCTAAGAAATACATGATCATGAGGACACACTGTGTGAGATAAGTACCTGAGAGTAGTGCTAAAGTCCTCAGTTTTGGTCACACTCTAACCTCAGTGAGAACCTGACTAAAAAGGGAGAATTATTCAACAAAATTATGTGAGGCCATTGTTTTGGACTGAGCTCATGCGTTAGACCCCAACAGGCCAGAACAAACCAAAATGGAGTCCCTCATGCTAAATGTAACATAATCAAATTGAAACTTAAGAGAAGCAGATAGATCCCAAAACTGACCAGTTTTTTTTTTCTTCTGAAGACAACAGATTCCAATACAATAAGAAAGTCCCCTCTGCTCTAACCCTTACAAAAAAGTAACCTAAAGTTCTTGTTCCCACCTTATTAAACCTACAGTTCTGCTATTTCCCAGTGGGATTTGAGAATGGTGACAGAGTGACATCAATGCCTGAAGTTTTGGGCAATTTCTAAAAAATTAAGAGGCTTACGAAAAGGGGGGAATTGTTAAATTAAGTTTAGCCTAAAACTGTGTCTTTGCATAGTTTAAGTTCAGCCCCAGGATTTCTCCATATATACTGAACTGTAACCTAACCATATTCTGGATCATTTTGCTTTGTAGTAAAATGATGAAAGATAGATTATGGTCTTAATTTTTTTTTTAATTAGAGAAGGGTTATGTGATATTAAACAGGAAATCATAGAAACTTTTAAGGTCTATGGCAGAAAGAATTTGGACTAGTATTGATTAGGGGAAGTATAACAATAATAATTTATATATATTTGCCTTCATATAGTTTTATTCCTATTTTTGAGAAGAAAATAATGTATATTTTATCTTGTTTAATTGGGTTTTTTTGTTTGTTTTGTTTTTTGAGACAGAGTTTCACTCTTGTTGCCCAGGCTGGAGTCCAATGGTGCAATCTTGGTTCACTGCAATCTCCGCCTCCCAAGTTCAAGTGAGATTCTCCTGCCTCAGCCTCCAGAGTAGCTGGGATTACAGGCACCTACCAGCACGCCTGGCTAATTTTGTGTTTTTAGCAGAGACAGGTTTTCACCATGATGGCCAGGCTGGTCTGAAATTCCTGACCTCAGGTCATCTACCTGCCTTGGCCTCCAAAAGTGCTGGGATTGCAGGTGTGAGCCACTGTGCCCAGCCTCTCCTGTTTAATTGTATTCATTCTAATGTTTACTCACTGCTTTTATTTGTAAAATGGGGTTACTTGGAGTTCTTCAGCCTATCTTACCAGTTAGCCACTATTACTAACAATTTGGATGGAAAAAGAAAAATCATATCACCTCTCCCCTTCAGTGTATGTATGTGTTAACTAAGTAAATATAGTATTCTTTCCCATTTCTAATGAAAATTTTGTTTATGTACTGAAACACTGCAAACTTCTATAAATACTGTGATTTATTTGACCAACACAAAGGATCTTTTTAGAAACAGCAAACAGTTCTCAGATCTATAGGAATTATTCATTTAATGATAGTTTCTTCTTAAAAAAAAAAAAAAAAAAGGTGTTTAGTTACCAAATCATAAACAACCTAAACAACCCCTTAAAAGATACTCAAATAATCTCATGCAGGAGGGTGATGATGAGTATATTTGGTTAATAAAATGTAGCATAGAAAACCTAAACCATAAATGGAAAATATAACAGGTTATACCAAAGAGAATACACTGAAATGCATTAAGAAATCGGATTTAAACTATGATTGGACCCTTCTTTAGGTGGAAGTTATTTGAGAGGATAATTCCATGAAAATTAAAAAGTCGTGATTCTTTCATTGTAGGCTAGAAGAATGGATTTAGTCAACTGAGATTAAGTGTAGGGGACTCTACAAGAACCTATACAAGGATAAGAATATTGGAGGAAAAACAGTGGATGAGATACCAGATGTTATGGCATTCCATCTTTGTAAATACATGCAATAAAATCTGGTCTATCTGGCTTTCTTTCAACCTGAATGCCACTCATTAATATCACTGCATTTCTGCAGTACTGTAATTGAGGTTTATAATGATGACCCTGACATGACTTGTGAATCAGAGTAGAAGATTAAATTATGTTCTGCTTTTCCTTCATGTATTTAATTATATTTATATTAGTTGCAAACAGGCAATCTGATCTGTTTTAAAACCCTGCTAGATTAATCAGAGCCTCTTTATCAGGCACCCAACCATCCTTGATAGCAGAGTTTATAGTTCATGGGGGAAAACAAAAAAAAACAAATAAACCACACAGGAACTGATTTTAAAATGTGACATCTGTACTATCATAGCAAGAATAATTATTGCAAGATAATTTGGAATCATCCAGCCACATTTTAAATAACTATAACAAATGTGTTAGTTAATAATAAATGCTATGTAACTACTTCTTTTTAATAAGTATACTTCATATTCTGTAGTGAGAAAAAATTTACCTTAGACTGAATAAATAAATCTTCATCTCGGATCTGATAGAATGTGGTTAGTGTCAACAAGAGAACAGATATTAGGCATATTTTCAGTTGAGCTGATTTGTATGTAAAAGTTTGGTTTGAGGGTCCCATCGGGTTGCTTCTCATCTCACCTTTGGTTTACCCAGAGATGACTGTGGTGACAAAAAAGGTCCTCTAATAAACGTGAATAAGCATGTATTGTAGGTCAGATTCTCTGCAAGAGGAGCCTGAGACAGGGATTCTTGTGCAAATGTCTTATTGAGAATGGTCTCTCAGGAGAGGGGAATGTGGAGGTAGCATGGAGAAAGAGGATGAAGCTAAAAAAAAAAGGCATGGCCCCAGCTGGAGACTGGCTTTGGTCTGATCCTGTGGGGAACCTGCTATAGTTTGGATGTTTGTCCTCCCAAACCTCAAGTTGAAATTTGATCCCCAATGTTGGAAGTAAGGCCTAATGGACAGTATTTGGGCCATGGGATAGATCTCTCATGAACAGATTACTGCCCTCCCTGGGTAGTGGGAAGGAGTGAGTTATTCCTCTGTTAGTACCCGAGAGAGCTGATTGTTAAAAAGAGCCTGATGCTCTCCACCACTTTATCCCTTCCCCACTGCTGGCTTCCTCTCTCACATGTGATCTCTGTACACATGGGCTCCTCTTCACCTTTGGCCATGAGTGGAAGCAGCCTGAGGTCCTAACCAGCAGCAAATGCTGGTGCCATGCTTCTTGTACAGTTTGCAGAACCATGAGCCAAATAAACCTCTTTATAAATTGCCCCGCCTTGGGCATTCCTTTATAGCAACACAAAACATTCTTTGTAAGTTCTTTATAAATTAGCCATTCTTTATAAATTACGCAGCTTTGAGCATTCCTTTATAGCAACATAAAACAGACTAAGACAGAACCCTAGAGCAAGAGTGGCACCAAAGACTTGGTCCCCTTGAGGCCAGGAGCCTGGCCTTTTGTACCCCCACTGTCAGTAACTCACTGGCAGTGGGTCAGTGATATCCACCAGGGAAGGAACTTCTGTTCTCCCGGGCAAGGGTAACCTTCCAAGAGCAACTAACACAGCAGCTACGGATGTTCACCAACCCAACAAGGGGATCTGGGCAGGGCACCACTTATTCACTACACATGGGAACACTCTCATATATGGGTTACAGCTGCAGCCAACCCTAATAATCCTATAACAAGCAAAGCATACTATGGAAAGCACTGCAGTAGCCAAACAACATCCATGACCTTGTTTGTAAAGGAATATATATCCAAAGAATAAATAGAAAAAAAGAAAATAAAAAGAACAACTAGAGATGCAAGGAACACATCTCCTAACGGGCTTAGGAACCCTGTCTCCACTCACCCACCCTTTGTACCAAGGAGTGGCAGCTGGTGGTGGCTTCTGGGACTGAGAAAAGGTGCCCAATAGGGGAAGAACTGAGGATGTTAGGAAACTTTAGGATAGGTCTGCACAGCCTGGGATAGGACAAGAGGAGCCTTGGGTTAAGGCTTATGTCTGAGGCCTACTTACCAATCTCCTTTCTTGTCTTCCATTAGCCCTACAAATATGCTCGCCTGCTTATCTTTCCTCTGCCAATACCTTTTGCTGCCCACTAGGATTGCTATCTTCCCTAGCCTCCTCTGCAGTCACCTCTGTCTCTCTTCAGACAGTTTTTCCACCCACTCTTCATGTAACAACATTCAACTTCAATTTCCTTGATATTTTCTAGTAGTTTGACAGTTAAATAATATGGGGAGGGGGAACAGAGTAGACATCCTTTCAATGCTATTCCCCTTCTTAAATTACTTTTTAAAATTTATTTTATTTTTAAATTTTTATTTATTTTGAGACTGAGTTATGAGACTGGCTAATTTTTGTATTTTTGGTAGAGAAGGGGTTTTGTCATGTTGCTCAGTCTGGACTTGAATTCCTGGCATCGAGCAATCCACTTGCCTTGGCCTCCCAAAGTGCTGGGATTACAGGCATGAGCTATCACGCCTGACCCTCCTTCCTAAATTTAGCTTGATGAGCTATACCCAACAAGGATACTTCTGATGGTTTTTGGGAAAAACAAAGACCATGTAGTTGGTTCACCTGAATTTCACAGGAGTGCCTAGAGGCTGTCCTGGGAGGTGCTGGATGAAGGCTTCAGGTGCAGTGAGGAGTGGAGGAGGTGGACAGGAAGGGCCCCCCTCAGGCCCTTCACCAGCCCCAGACCTGCTGAAGACACCATTTCAGACATGGACAACAGAATGGGTGGGTGTGGAGCAAGAGTGGCAAGATATTGGCTACTGTGGGCTCTGAAGGAACAGAGGAAAATCATATTTTTTTCCTTTGTTTTTTTTTTTTTTTCCTCTGGGAAAGGAAAAGAAATTCCCTTTACTCCAAGGCTAGGGTAGAATTAAATGACTCTAAGTTAAACTACTGATATAGAAATGAGAAGTACTACCACTTTGGCTGGAATCAGAGCATCTGATACTGTAATCGGCTAAGCAGGGGACCTGGGGTGGCCCCCAGCAGCACAGTCTACATGGGCACCATGTGGCATGGTGGAAGGTGGGGGTAAGCTAGTGAAGACATTTACGGTGTCATCATCTCACCCCCACCACCTTCCAAGAGAAAGCTTTCCCTTCCTGTTGCTCTTTAGTCTCTGCAGAGAGCCCAGCCTTCCTGACCTGTATGGGGAGTGAGACAACTGATTTATAAAAAGAACTCTTAAGACCCTTTTCTGGAGAGATTGGAAAGATACCAAGACAGATCTTAGTTCAAACCTTGGCTCTGCTTCTTTCTACCCAAGTGATCACGAGCAAGTTGTTTAAGTTCCCTGGTCTTAATTTTCTGCCCACCTTTTTTTTTCATGAATAAAGAAAAGAGGTTTAATTGGCTTATCACAGTCCTGCAGGCTATACAGGAAATGTGGCGCCGGCATCTGCTTAGCGTCTCATGAGAGCCTCAGGAAGCTTCCAATCACATGGTAGGAGTGTAAGAAAGAGAGGGAGAGGGAGGGGGAGAGAGGAGGAAGAGAGAAAGAGAGGGAGAGAGAATGGCCTTAACTTTCTTATCTGCAAAAACAGAAGGGGATGGCAGGAAGGGGAAGATAATATTAGTGGCACACACACAGTTGTTGTGAGGATCAACTAGAATGTGTGTAAAGTATAGTGCCGGGTACCTAAGTATTGTTATAACATCATAATCATAATAACTGTTATTATCTGCGGGCTCTTTGGTGAATATATACTTTTATCAAAGCAAATAGTTTTCTATTTCAGTATATTCTGTGCCAGGCACTGTTTTAAATGCTCACATATTAACTTTTTAAATCCTCATAATAACTCTTATGAATTAGGTACTATTATTGTATCTCTATTGTAGATTCAGAAGCCGAGGCACAGAGAGATTAAGTAATTTGCCCACAGTCTCATCCTTAGATAGTGGTAGGGCTAAGATTCAAACCCAGGAAGTCTTCTTAGATAGTGGCAGGGCTAAGATTCAAACCCAAGTGGCCTTCAATAGGTAAAGAGTGAGGCAAGAATCAAAGATAACTGATAGAATTGGCACCAGCTCAAGGTGAAAAGATCAGAGTGGAATTGCAAATTGAGAGTCTGGATTAGGCAGTTCCTTTCACCTGGTGCCCAGAGTATGCTGAGGGTGAGGAGTGAGTGAGGATTGGGCGAGTCCCACAACATCAAAGCCTCACCATGGACTGTTTACCTCACAAAGTAAATTAGTCTATTTTATTTTAGAGTGAGTGGTAAGTTTCCAAGTCTTTTTCCAAGCAAATTGGGAAAATAACCCGTGAATGACTATGACTAAGGTAACTATGTGCATTTTACTCTTTTCTTTCTTTTACCAGGTAAGCGGCCATCCTAGGAAACAATCCTGTGAGTGATATTTCATGAATTATCTTCATGAACCGAAACAAGTCACTTTGCCTTCCTGCACCTTCTCTGAGATGGAAGAAGGATCTGAAAATATGCCTCCCCAGTGAACCTCAGCCCTGGCTGGCAGATCTGGCTGGCTAATGGGAGTCCACTTGTCCTCTCCATGGCTCCTGTGCCTCCCCTTCAAGACTGTGTGTGTATTCCAAGAGGACTACCTTCCCAGGTGGGGATGTATTGTTCTTATAGCAATGTAAAGGCTTACAGAATTTCCTTGAATGTTGCATCTACTTTTAGGGTTCTAAATCTATGAATCACAAATTAGAATTGGTGCCTTTGGAAGAGGAGATGGGACATGAAACCCACTCCAGCTTCTGATAATGACCTAAAGAGCAGCTCAGAATACAGCTGAAAGAACCCAGAAAACAAAATAGGTAAGTCTTGAAGAGAGATTAACATTAGGAACATAATATTCACGGAATATAATTCTGTGGTCTGTTTTATACTTTATTCTATGCATCCAGTGAGCTCTATTAGTCACTAAAGCATTATAACAAATAAATTAACCAAACGTTGATACCCTAAGAAGAAATAGCCTCATGACTCTTGTTGCCCCTTGGTACCCCTTGGCTCTCAAAACTGGAAAGTCCACATACTTATAGTGGTTATGATAGTTTATCAAACTGAAAAAAAAAGCCTGAACAACACTCCAGTAATTCCAGACACAAGCAGATAATCTATTCAGTCCCGTGTAGTTTCAGAGAGTAAATGAAGAAAAGGAATTCTTTTTCTTCTCCTCAGGGCAGAGATGTTTTTCAGTTCTTCTTTTTTTTTTTGTTTTTGTTTTTAATTTTAGCACTTGATACTCCCTTGGGAAGTGTTGGTTACAACAAAACACTATTTATTAGAATCCCAGTATCTGAAATTAATCAAAGATAGATTAGCATGCCAGTCTCCGCTTTCCTCTTTTGTAATAAAAGAGCAATAGTCATTTTAC
Source organism: Trachypithecus francoisi (assembly GCF_009764315.1). Taxonomy (NCBI): domain Eukaryota; kingdom Metazoa; phylum Chordata; class Mammalia; order Primates; family Cercopithecidae; genus Trachypithecus; species Trachypithecus francoisi. Next base: position 105,349,259 of record NW_022681456.1, read on the forward strand.
TATTGCTAAATGTCATTTACATTTAGTCATTTACTAAAAATTGTAAAAAAATTCTTAATATAAGCATAAATTTACATAAGCCGAAGAGAAGATGTACTGGAAGGTAAATAGGCATGGCAGAGGTTTGAAAGGCTGTTAGGCACTGGATTATAATCCTTCTCGGGTATGGACATCTGGGTGTTATTTTCTCTCTCATAGCCAGTTCAGTACTCACTGTGCATGAGAAGTACTTGAGTGAGTCTTTGTTAGATAAATGAAAAGCAAATTAATCCACTTTTCAGAGCTCTCTTCAGAGACCTGAGCCTGAATAAGACAATTCTCTAAAGGACAGAATATTTGGGAATGAAAAATAGGACATTATAAGATGCCATTTGTTACTTTTTAAATCCCGTTTTCATCCTGGCTATGCTAACTCTACCCTCAAGGGCAGGAAAACAGAGGACCAGAGATGGCTCCAGGCAAGTCGTGAGTTGTGTGTCATCAGCATCTGTCTATAGTGGTGATGCTGGTACTGACATGCGGTGGTTTATTTAATCTCTTTGGGCCCCAGCATCTGCATATGTAAAAGGGAATGATGATAATGAGTATTTTCCAAAATATGTGGTTGAAGGATTAACTGTATTTGAGATAGAGTAGGCCTCAGTTCGTGTCAGCTATTAGCCTTAGTCTGTCTACAGGAACCAGAACTTTCAGGTTGGGAGAAGCCTGGTCTTTTAGTGAGATGCTTTCTTGTGGGACAAGGAGTTGGTGTGAGGCCAGAAACCCAGCCTCTCAGGAGCAGAAAAAGAGGGGACTGGATGTTCTGCTGGTGATTCTGAGATGAGTGTTAACATCAGATGTGGCTGTTAGTCTCCAGATGGGCAAATTGAAATGTTTCCTTCATGCACTTCTTTGTTTTTGGTTTTGGTTTTGGTTCCTTCTGCTAATAAATATTCTTACTCAGAGGTTATTACTGCAAATAATAAAGAAAAATACTGGTAAACCAGGCCTCTGATGTGTTATTGTTAAAAAAAATCAATGTTTTATTCACAGTCTGAGTAGAGACATGGCTTGATTGTTCTGAAAGAATTCTGTGTGGCAGGACAGGGGCTAAGCAAAAGAGTAATGTTCAAAGGATTTATTGGTGTTGACTGTGAGTGTCTGTTTGTGTCTGTCTGTAAAGTTGGCTTGGTAGTCAGAACGTATGGGAAAACCTTCCAAGAGTCATATGGCAGCTTTTCAAAAATTCAGTAGAGCTGGGTACACAGTTTCCCTGGACTCACCCCCATATAAGCAGCCTCTAGCAGAGGGACCAGAGCAGGTGTAAGATACCTGTTCAGGACAGATTTGTATGGACCTGAAGCAGGATACTGCATCCCAAGCAACCACAGACTGCCAGGAAAGTTCCCTGTCATGGCACAACTTAAGCTGAAAAATCAGCATCACACTCTTCCATTGAGCTGGAAGGGGTCCTAGAGCTGCTACCATCCAATCCCTTCTAGTTGAGGAATCAAATCTACACATCTCTAATGACCTGCCTAAGATAATGCAGCTAATTAGGGTCAGAGTTAAGATTTGAGACAGAATACAGAATTTTTTTTTTAAAGTCTTCTGTACTGACATTTGTTTTCATTAAACTTGATACCACTTCTATCCTTTGTTTGTCAACTTTTATCTCTGAGAAATTAATGTTGCAATAAGGTGGAATCAAAGAAATTGGTGAGAGAAATTGTGCTGACATGTTTGGGGTTGTCTTTGTATTCTCTGAAACCACAGAAAACATTTGATTAAATAGTTTGCAGTCAATGTGACAATTTATGTTTATTTTCAAAGGGGACTGTCCTTTTCAGAAGTTAAAGAAATCTTTGTTTCATGTGTGGGCTTTACAGTCGGGGCTCTTGATACCCATGGTGATGGGTTATTGTTGCTTGTGCCACTGTTAAACCAAGTACTGCTTTGAAAACAATTCAAGGCCATTTTAGAGGAACCCAAATGTCAAGTCTGTCTGATTATAGTACATGCAATTGTCAAGCTAGAAAAACCGGCATCCGTTGGTGAGCTTTGCTGTCCATGAGCTCTGAGCAGTCAGTCAGGTTCCTAGGGAACAGCCCTCCACTGTATTTAAGACACAGGCCTCACCCCCAGATTGAGCTGCTCCGAATTGCCATTTTACTCAAGATCAAGCATATCAGAAGGCACGTTGTAAGCAGTAGGGGAACTATTAAGTTGAACTGAAGTAGAACAACTAGAAAGAAGAAAATACACGTGTACTTGAAAGATGCAGAGAGGCTGGGCATATTCACCAGGATCCTCCTGTGCAGAGGTAGTATCTTTTTGTTTGCCCTGGTCTAGTTTAAGAATCCTCTGCCAAGAAGGTTCTTTTAGTTTGCATTTTAAGATGTTATCCTTGTCATAATTTTAAACCATGAACTTTCCTTGTGCCAATTAAAGAAAAATGAAATAGAGGTCAGCCTCTCCCTGAACTCCTCTCAGCGCGTGAACATTCTTTCTCTACACATGGTCATTTGCACACTGCCTCCCCAGCCCGAGACCCATACTGCAGCCACTAATTGAATTCCTGATGGTTGGGCCAGGGAAAACTCAGTTCCAAATTGCTCTCCTCCTTTCCCCTAAGAGATCACGCGTGTGTCAGTCTTTGTCCCTTGCCCTAACCCTCAACCTCGTCCTTCCTCTGCCATCGCTTTCTGTACATGCACATGTAGACATAGAGACTTGCACTTGGAAGCCTTTTCCTCCTTTCTGCTGCCTCCCAGCTCTTTCCTGTTTCCTTATAGAATCCTCTCCTCCTACACCTCCATTCATTATTTTCTCCCTCCCATTTTGTTCCCCAAATCTACCTGTAACACAAAGCTGATAAGCATATGAATTTTGCTTGTGATAAACCTTGAAGGAGGAAATAGCAAAGTCATGCATTTTGGTGTGTGTTCAAATAAAGAACCACTGCCACAATGCTTTTGAGAATTCACTTTATATTGGAGCCTTCATTTCCTACTCCCTGCTCCCCACCATATGCTTCTCTAGTTGCACTTAATTTCCTTATTAAAAATGTACTGGCCGGGCACAGTGACTCATGCCTGTAATCCCAGCACTTTGGGAGGCCGAGGTGGGAAGATCACAAGGTCAAGAGATCAAGACCATCCTGGCCAACATGGTGAAACCCCGTCTCTACTAAAAATACAAAAATTAGCTGGGTGTGGTGACGCACACCTGTAGTCCCAGCTACTTGGGAGGCTGAGGCAGGAGAATCCCTTGAACCTAGAAGGCAGAGCTTCCAGTGAACTGAGATTGCACCACTGCACTCCAGTCTGGAGACAAAACGAGACTCTGTCTCAAAAAAAAAAAAAAAAAATGTACTTTATGGCCAGGCATGGTGGCTCACACCTGTAATCCCAGCGCTTTGGGAGGCCTAGGCAGGAGGATTGCTTGAGCCCATCTCTACCAAAAAAAAAAAAAACAAAAAACAAAAAGCAAAAAACAGCTGGGCATTGTGGTACATGCCTGTAGTTCCAGCTACTGGGGAGGCTGAGGTCGGAGAATTGCTTGAGCCTGGGAGGTCGAGGCTGCAGTGGGCTGTGATTGTGCTGTGCACTCCAGCCTGAACAATAAAATGAGACCCTATCTCAAAAAAAAAAAAAAAAAGTACTTTAAAATTTTTTCTAGTTAACAATTTTTCCATTTTGAGTGCTATAGTACAGTATTGTCTTCCGTTACTTTTCATTGCTGATGTAACACATAAAATAAATAAGTGCTTTTGAAATAATTTTGGAACCTGGCCATTTTTAGAACATTGTTTCAAAGAGAAAATGAATTTCCAGCTTTTAGAACATGATTTATTTTAAGTTGGCTATTTCCTCTGTGTGTTTGTTAACACAAATATTTTTGATGTGGTGACATAAAATCAGAGAGGCCTGCCTTGGTTTTTACCTTGTTAAATATGTTCATAATAGAAAAAAATTAACCTTTTATTTCTTATATTTGTGTTTGTATAGCATTCTTAGAGACTGTATTAGTCTGCTGTCGTTGCTATAAAGACATACCTGAGACTGGGTAATTTCTGGAGAAAAGAGGCTTAATTGACTCACAGTTCCACAGGCTGTGCAGAAGGCATGGCTGGGGAGGCCTCGGGAAACTTATAATCATGGCAGAAGGCGAAAGGGAAGCAGACACAGTCTTCACGTGGTGGAGCAGGAGAGAGAGAGCAAAGAGGGAGGTGCTACACACGTTTCAACCATCAGATCCCATGAGAACTCACTCACTATCATGAGAACAGCTAGGCGAAAATCTGCCCCCATGATCCAGTCACCTCCCACCAGGTCCCTCCCCCAACATTGGGAATCATAATTCAATATGAGATTTGGGTGGAGACACAGATCCAAACCGTATCAGAGACCTCACAATGCATGTTGCTATTATTTATAATTTTTCATAATCAAAGAGTATATGGAGACAGCAGCTTTCCACTATTTTTGTTCTTCCCCCTCTTCCTGGGCACATGGAGAGGCTCTATTTTCCAGTCTCCCTTGTAGTGAGGTGTAGCCATGTGACTGGAGATTTGCCAATGGAATATGAGTATGGGAGACTTGAGGAACTTCTGCCTCATCTGCATGAGAGGAAACCTCTGGCCAGGGACTTCTCTTTCCCCCATTCAGCCAGCTGGAATGCCCATGGCCAGAGCACCCTGGAAGCTGACTTTTGGTGGCAGAGCCTCTGCCAGCTTGGTCTCCAGTGACTGATGGGCGCAGAGCTGCCCACCACGCTAGGATGCTTACCTGGGTTGTTACCTGGGACACGAATAAACTTGGCTGTTCTTTGAGCCACTGAATTTTGGAGGCTGTCTTTCATACAGCAGCTTAGCTTACTCTGTAATACTATGACAAAAGAGAGTTTACAAGTTATCCTGTTGGAAACTAGTTTACCCCAATATACTGAAAAATCAAAATATATAAGCAAAAAGTAATTTTCTTCAGAAAATGAAGTTCTAGACATTTGTAACTATTTTACTTTGTTTTTTTTTTTTTCTTTTTTTGAGACGGAGTCTCGCTCTGTCGCCCGGGCTGGAGTGCAGTGGCCGGATCTCAGCTCACTGCAAGCTCCGCCTTCCGGGTTCACGCCATTCTCCTGCCTCAGCCTCCCGAGTAGCTGGGACTATAGGTGCCCGCCACGTCGCCCGGCTAGTTTTTTGTATTTTTTAGTAGAGACGGGGTTTCACAGTGTTAGCCAGGATGGTCTCGATCTCCTGACCTCGTGATCCGCCCGTCTCGGCCTCCCAAAGTGCTGGGATTACAGGCTTGAGCCACCGCGCCCGGCCAACTATTTTACTTTGGTTTTGATGATGAATTTCTCTAAACATTAAGGAATTTATAAGGCTAATTTAATCTTCCATTCAAACATAAAAATTTGCCAAAGCCAGACATATTTCCTAAAGAGCTGTTATTTGAAAGGGGCAATTTGTTCTGGCCTTCGTTATGTCTATTAAACGAAAATGAGTAACAGAATACCCACCTCAGAAGCACATTTCTTGGATCTAGTGTCCTGTGAGAATCTCATTTTAATTAGGACCAATGTCTGTTATGATGAACTGACCTCTCAAGAAACCAGACTCTTCACAGGTCACTTGGTAATAAAATAACGAAGCATAAAGCAAAGTTAACATCATTAAAATTTTTAAAAAGAAGTGTAAATTGGAATAAGGGTAAAATCATACCTGCTCATGATTTGTTTCTTATTTCCATAATTTCCACCACAGTTAGTGTCATATTTCTTACAAATTGCTGAATATTTTTGTTTGTACATTTGTTGGTGTGCTGTGTTTTTCCTCACAGAGCAAAATATCATCTAAAGTTTATGTTTTTTTGTAAAGTCGTTTAATCAAAATATGTATTATCAAAATAATACAAAATATGAACGTTAAAATACACAGTGCCAGGCCCATGGCTAAAAAACAAACATGTAGGCTCCAAATGAAGTCAAGATGAATTCATTTCTCACAGTCCTAAAGTTTAAGAGGTAGGGAGAGGGGTTACAGAAGAATCCGTAGCCTTGATCACCTCATGAAAACTAAGTGAATATTACGATATTCTTAGTGGAATGCAGAATTCTGAATGAGTTCTGAGAAAATACATTTAAAAGGATAAGATGGGCTACAGGAAAATAATTCATTCTTGTTTAACATATTTGGAACTCATAGCAAACTCATTGTACCTTTTTTTTTTTTTTCAAATGTAATAATGGACTTTAACTCTCTCTTCCTGTACCAGAATGATTATGGTAATTGTTAAGTAGATCTTCATTATTCATATGAAGCTTTCTGCTGTAGTCTTAAACTGACTCCTGTGAGACTTTGTGTCTCAGTAAACATTGGATCCCCTCTTTTACCCACTCCTGGCTGCCCAACTAAGCTAAACAGACGCACCATAACCAGGCATCAGAATGACAAGAGAGTGCATGGGTAGCAGGTGAGGTGCAAGATGATATGGATTGTAGATCTGAAAAGAACCTTGATGAGTTTTCTAACCATTTCTCTCTTTTTGTGTTTAAATATATAAGCAACACATTATAGGCAATTGACTGCTGTGTGGCAGTCAGTCCATCTAGAGTCTTGTGCTGAAAAGTCCAGAAAATTGAGTTATAATGCTGGCTTCAGTATGACTTAACTCCTTGACAAATCCCAGGCTAAATCTCAACGTCCTTATCTGAAAATGGGAATGCGGTATTCATACTTGTTTTTCCCCAAGTCCACTTTAGACAAATCGGTACCTGTAGGAAATAACACAAAACACAACTGTTTTAAAATAAAAAGAGGCTGGGTGTGATGGCTCATGCCTGTGATTCCAGCACGTTGGGAAGTCAAGGTGGGAAGATTGCTTCAAGCTAGGAGTTCAAGACCAGCCTGGGCAACATAGTGAGAACCTGCCTCTAAATAACTAGACAGATAGATAGATAGATGATTGATAGATAGATAGATAGATAGATAGATAGATAGTCCTAAAGAGAAAGCAAAATCCCAGCAGCGAGGGAGGAGTAAATGTCTGAGGAGCATGAGTGTTGTGGGGATCTATAGAACAGGAGTCTGCAAACCACCTGAGGGTCAAATCCAGCCTGCCGTATGTTTGCAAGAGCTAAGAATGATTTTTACATGTGTAAAGATTTTTTTAAAAATTCAAATAAGACTACATTGTGGTACATGAAAATTATATGAAATTCAAATATCAGGCCCAGCGCAGTGGCTCACACCTATAATCCCAGCACTTTGGGAGGCTGAAGCAGGTGGATCACTGGAGCCCAGGAGTTTGATAACAGCCTGGGCAACATAGCTAGACCCCATCTCAATAAAAAAAATAAAAATAAAAAAAATTCAAATAGCAGTGTCATGACAGAGACCATAGGGCCTTCAGAGCCTAAAAAAGTTACTATTCTTCATAGATAAAGGTTGCCAGTCTTTTCTCTAGAATATTCTAGGTGGCAATGTCCAATTGGCAGTTAGAATTTAGATTCTGGAATTATTCACAAAAGCAATAGTTTAAAATGTGGGAGTCAACAAAGTCAAGGAAGAGATTAGAGAACAGAGGTCTGGAAAAATCACCTGGTGGGAGATGTCTTCTGAGAAGATGGGAGAGGAGAGAATAGATAAGGCACAGGAAGAGCATGATAGGCTCCCAAAAGCCAAACCAGGGGTGGGTTCCAGATGAACTGATACATAAAAGCAGACATTCAGAGAGATCAGGTAAATTGAATCCTTTTTCAGTTCACTGGATTTGGCAGTGGTTAGAGGTCATTGGTTGCCTCTGAGAACATTTCCATTTCGGTGAAACAGTGGCTCATTCGCCAGTTTTCAAGAGGTTCAAGAGTGAACAGTTTTACCCTGGAAAGGAAACTGGGAAGATAATAGTCTGAAGGGATTACAAAACCAAGGGAAATTGACTTTTGTTTGCTTACTTATTTGTTGCCTTTCATAAGAGAGTACTGAGAGTGTTCATTGGCCTAGCAAAAGCATTCAAGAGATGGAGATGAAAAGAGGAGACAGAGCAGAGTAAAAGTGAGGGAAAGAAATGGAGAAAAGGTTGATGAGATGACCAAGTTGCAAGCAATGCCACTCCCTGTGAAGCGAAATGAAGGAAAATGGTGAAAATACAAAGAAAACTTGAGAGGGAATGTGGGAAAGGTGTAATAGCAGTAAGTGGCAAGGCCGCCTGCATAAAATAAGAGAGCCGGGAGTATGATGAGGCATGCCATCCTGCAGGAAGCTGCAGAGGGCTCACTGGAGAGTATGAAGACTGGTGAGAAGCATTTGAAACACGTTTGTAACCTTTCCCTGAAATCTGGATGCTTAGGTGTGGAGAAGGAAAAGAAAGGAGAGATGATCGGGGCTGTAATTAATGTGAAAGCATCAAGAAAAGTTAAAGGGTGGAATAAGGGTTCAAGAAGACAGTGTTGAAATAACTTGTCCCGTCAGGTGCAGTGGCTCATGCCAGTAACTCTAGCACTTTGGGAGGCCAAGGCAGGCAGATTACTAGGGCCAAGAGTTCGAGACTTGTCTGGAAAATATGGCGAAAACCTCCCTCTGCAAAAAATACAAAAATTAGCTGGGTGTGGTGGTGCACACCTGTAATCCCAGCTACTTGGGAGACTGAGGCATGAGAATCACTTACGCCTGGGAGATGGAGGTTGCAGGGAGCTGATAGCATACCATTGCACTCCAATCCAGCCTGGGCAACAGAGAGAAACCCTGTCTCAAAAAAAAAAGGAAAGAAATAACTTGACTTGGAGTCCAGACTCCTTGGTGAAGCAAGGGAAACTAAAAGAATGTGATTAGCTAGGATTAGAAAAAAACAAAAATGAAGAGCCAGGCATGGTGGTGTACACCTGTAGTCCTAGAGACCCAGGATGTGGGAGAATTGCTTGAGCCCAGGAGTTTGAGGCTGCTGTGAGCCATAATTGTGCCACTATATTCCAGTCCATGAGGCCAAAGTGCCACTTCTTTAAGGTGAAGGGATGTACAAAAGATAGAAATTAATGAAGATAAAATCAGAAAGGATCATCACGATCACCAAATTTAAAATCTTGGAGTATTGATCATAAGGTACAAGACTGGCTATTCTGGTGGGTTCTGTGGATCTCAGAAGTAATTGGAAGATGCCACTCTGGGAATGTCTACTTGACCCTGGAAGGCTGTTGCTCCTCAGGAAGCTTCCAGGGATCCTCCCAAGGTCCTGCAGGTGGAAGACAAATAGAGAACAGACAGGTGATGTCTGCTGTTGTCAATGGCAATAAATCACAAAGGAAAGCCTTTGTCAGGAATCAAATTGAACCTAAGGGGTTTAGTTGAAACTGAGTACTTTGGAATGGAGCTGAACAATGACTCAACTCATTGACTTTGGCTCACTGGGTCCCTTTTCCCTTCCTCCCAGGGAAACTGAGATTGAATGAATAATAGCTGTGAAATATTCCCTTGAGAACAAGACTCCTACACACTAATAAAAACTAAATGCTTTTCATTACAATTTAAGTGAATGACTTGCTACCCTAAAAAATGCCTCATAGTGAATAGCATAAGAATGACACTTCCTCAAAATGTTACACATTAACATTTATAGCAGAATCGTGAATGTCTACACATTTTATTGGTTGAAAATTAATTTGTGTAAACATTTGGGGAATGTTGCAGGGAAGTTAATAAATACATGAATTATTCAATTATTTGAAGTACCTAGGTATAAACGAACATTTACTACAGTATCATGTACGAGTATATTCAGCACATTGAATAACTCCTGATATTTTAGAGTCATTTGAAATATAAAACATCTTTGTTCTCAGATCCTGTTTCACCTCTCCTCTTCCCCTTGCCTCAACCCTTCCAATCCCTACTGTCTTTAAATATTTATTTTAGAGATTTGGCAAAGATGGGAAGGCAAAAATTCACTTATTCCAGAAAGCAGCTAATTTCCTGGTCTTCATGACATAAGCATACTAGCTCTCCCACAGTGAAACAAATTGGATGACAATTTTAGGATAATTGAATTGCTTGATACTTTTCAAGTTGTTAGGGAATTAGTGCTGTGAAAACCAATTTTTTTCAGTGCTACCTATACTGTTCTGTGATAGGAGATTTTCTATTTACCCATTCAAAACAAAACACGGAGCAAAGATTTATAGATTTGTGAGTGATTTGTGTTATACAATGGCTGTGAAAATGAATACCTGGTAAACTAAATTAAAACAAAATTGTGCAAATTTTCAATTAATCAGATATCATAATTAGGAAGTGACAAAAATCTGTACAAAAGAGATCTGTAGATCCTAATTTAAAATGATTTCAGGGCCAAATAGCAGCCCATTTTGTTTTTTTTGTTTGTTTGTTTTATGAGACAGGGTCTTCCTCTGTTACCCAGGCTGCAGTGCAATGGCATGATCATGGCTTACTGCAGGCACAACCTCCTGACTCAAGCAGTCCTCCCATCTCAGTCTCCCAAGCAGCTGAGAGACTACAGGCATGTACCACCATGCCTGGCTTTTTTTTTTTTTTTTTTTTTTTTTTTTTTGGTATAGACAGAGTCTCACCCCTGTATTGCCCAGGCTCGTCTCAAACTCTTGAGCTCAAGAGACTCACTCGCCTTTGCATCCCAAAGTGTTAGAATTACAGATGTGAGGCCAGACATTGTGGCTCACACCTGTAATTCTAGCATTTTGGGAGGCAGAGGAGGGTGGATCACTTGAGGTCAGGAGTTTGAGACCAGCCTGGCCAACATGTCAAAACCTCATCTCTACTAAAAATACAAAAATTAGCCAGGTGTGGTGGCAGATGCCTGTACTACTGGGGAGGCTACTCGGGAGGCTGAGGCAGAAGAATCGCTTGAACCCTGGAGGCAAAGGTTGCAGTGAGCCAAGATCATGAGACTGCACTCCCTCCTGGGTGACAGAGCAAGACTCCGTCTCAAAAAACAAACTAAAGGATTACAGATGTGAGTCTAGCCAGCAGCCAGTTTTGGATGCAGATGGGGATAGTAGGGTTTTGAGTTATGAAACAATTGATAATGTTACCAAACAAAATGGTTAGTAATCATAGAAGAGACTAACTCATAAAAAGAAAATTTAAGGGGCAGAGACAAGCCATTAATCTGAACAGAAATTGAATGATTTAGGTCTCTGGCTCTCACACTTGAACATGCATTAGAATCAGCTGGAGGGTTTTTTAAACCACAAATTGCTGGTTCCACTCCCAGAGTTTCTGATGCAGTAGATCTGGGGTGGGGCCTGAGAATTTCCATTTATTTTTTTTTATATATATGAGATGCAGTCTCACTATGTTGTCCAGGCTGATCTCAAACTCCTAAGCTGAAGTGATCCTCTCACCTCAGCCTCCCAAAGTTCTGAGATTACAGGGATGAGTTAGCAAGCCTCGCCAAGAATTTCCATTTCTAAGTTCTCAGAAAATGCTAATGCTGCTGGTTCTGGGACCACACTTTTAAGAATCATTAAGTTAGGGCAATATCTAGAGACAGAAGCATTTAATAAGAAAGTGTTGAAGACAGTGAGGAGAGAGAAGAAAACTTATTGGAGAGAACTAAAGGGAAGAAGAAACTAGGATAATGGAGTGATCACTGAATTAAAATAATAGAAAAGGTAAATTTTAATTGAATGCCAAGCCTTGTGCTAGACACTTTATATATTCCCAACCTTGCCAGGTTGATAAAATAATGATAACCTCCAGAATAGAAACCAGAAGATGCACAAAAGCTTGACAAATATGAGTGGAAATGGTGGCTATTGTAAAATAACTTGCTGAGGTCAACATGATTAAAAAGGGTTCTTGAGTTCTAAGCCACTTAAGAGCAAGACAAGGAATAGGACAGATGGAGATCAAAACACCATACAGTACTTACTACTGATTAAGGCTGGGAGGGATAATAAGGCTTACGATTGCAACAACTGTGAGCTTCCTAATTCTGTGTCTCAGAAATAGTCAGACTTATCCATCAATCCCAGCCAGATGACACATGTTTCCTCCTATGGGGGCCTCCCCTTGTAAAACTTCGAGCATGGAAGAGAAGATATGAACATCTGCTTTTTTTTTTTTTCCTTTTTCTTTTTCTTTTTTTGGTGACAGACTCTCCCTCCGTTACCCAGGCTGGAGTGCCGTGGCACAATTTCGGCTCACTACAACCTCCGCCTCCCGGGTTCAAGTGATTCTCCTGCCTCAGCCTCCTGAGTAGCTGGAACTACAGGCATGCGCCACCATGCCTGGCTAATTTTTTTCTTTTTTTTTTTGAGACGGAGTCTCGCTCTGTTGCCCAGGCTGGAGTGCAGTGGCCGGATCTCAGCTCACTGCAAGTTCCGCCTCCCGGATTTATGCCATTCTCCTGCCTCAGCCTCCCGAGTAGCTGGGACTACAGGCGCCCGCCACCTCGCCCAGCTAGTTTTTTTGTATTTTTTAGTAGAGACAGTGTTTCACTGTGTTCGCTAGGATGGTCTCGATCTCCTGACCTCGTGATCCGCCTGTCTCGGCCTCCCAAAGTGCTGGGATTACAGGTTTGAGCCACCGCGCCCGGCCGCCTGGCTAATTTTTATGTTTTTAATAGAGACAGAGTTTCGCCATGTTGGCCAGGCTGGTGTCGAACTCCTGACCTCAGCTGATCCGCCCACCTCAGCCTCCCAAAGTGCTGGGATTACAGGTGTGAGCCACTGCGCCTGGCCGAACATCTGCTTTATTGTGGCCACTCATTCCTCAAGCAAGGAGAGTATGGCAAGGGCTGGGCCCTGCAAGCCCGGCTGACTCTTCTCAAATGTATCAACCAAATAATCGGCTCCTCGTTTCCTGAGGCAGAGTGGTAAGGGAGTGAAGAAGCCAGGAATGTTACACTAACTGAGGTCTCCAAATAAAAACCTTACAGGTGGGAGAATAAGTGAAATGCAGGCTGCTTCACTCTAAAGCCTCCTTTCTTTCAATGATTCTGTTGCTCTAGAAGGAAAACACACCTGAGATTAAGGAGTGGGGAATGGTATTTATTTTATTTTATTATTTTATTAATTTTTGAGACAGTCTTACTCTGTTCCCCAGGCTAGAGTGCAGTGGTGCAATCTCAGCTCACTGCAACCTCCGCCTCCCACGTTCAAGTGATTCTCCTGCCTCAGCCTCCAAAGTAGCTGGGAATACAGGCGCCAACCACCACACTCAGGTAATTTTTTTTGTATTTTTAGTAGAGATGGGATTTCACCATGTTGGCCAGGCTGGTCTCGAACTCCTGACCTCAAGTAATCTGCCTGCCTCAGTCTCTCAAATTGCTGAGATTACAGGTGTGAGCTACCATGCCTGGCCTATTTTATGTTTTATTTTTTAAATTTCTTCTTTTGTTATTTCTTTCTCTCTCTCTCTCTCTCTCTCTCTCTCTCTCTCTCTGTCTGTCTCTCTTTCTTTTTTCTTTTTGAGACAGGGTCTTACTCTGTTACCTAGGCTGTAGTGCACTGCCACGGTCTCGGCTCACTGCAGCCTTGACCTCCCAGGCTCAAGAGATCCTCCCACCTCAACCTTCCAAAATGTTGAGATTACAGGTGTGAACTGTGCCCAGCTGGGAATGGTATTTTAAAAAGTGAGAATTCTTTACCAGGAAGATGTCAATGAAAGAACTACATACTGTCTCAGTAGCATGGTAACTTGACTAGCTAGCTGGTGCTCAACAAGTGTTCATTGCTAGCAAGATGGAACATTGGAAATGGGTCTGGCTGGTGGCTGGGTCAGTGACCCAAGTAGAGGCTGAATGGTCTACATTTTATAAATGGCTTCTCAGCATGCTTCCTCTTTTTTTTTTTTTTTTTTGAGACAGAGTCTAGCTCTGTCGCCCAGGCTGGAGTGCAATGGTGCGATCTGGGCTCACTGCAACTTCCACCTCCCGGATTCAAGCGATTCTCCTGCCTGGGCTTCCCAAGTAGCTGTGATTATAGGCACGTCCCACCACACCCGGCTAATTTTTGTATTTTTAGTAGAGATGGGGTTTCACCATGTTGGCCAGGCTGGTCTCAAACTCCTGACCTCAGGTGATCCCCAGCCTCGACCTCGTAAAGTGTTGGGATTACAGGCGTAAGCCACCGCGCCTGGCCTATGCTTCCTCTTTAATTGTGAATATTTTGTAGCCAGAGGCCATAATGACTAGTTTTTATTTTCTATATACTGATGTCTGTTAGTTTATTCCTTAGGAACATGGCTCAAATTGGCATTTGGACACATTCATGAAAGGAAAAAGGAAATGAAAGAGCAGAACCCTTCTGTTTAAACAGGATGTGTGGTCAGGCTAATATTTCCCCTGGTCCAGCCTGCTGTGAGTCCCAACGCATCCCATCATCAAAGGTTTGTGCTCCTGGCCCCATAGAAGTTGAGAGCCTCTGCAGTCTCCTGCAGGCCTGCCGTGACAGTGCCAGATTGTGCTCCAGGACTGCCACTTACAGTGGCATGCAGGGCAGGCTTACCTCATGGCGAGCTCTCGCCAGTTCATTTTTCAATCTACGCAGGCTCAACAGAGCACCTCTTTGGCACAGTGAAAATTACTTAAATTGGACTTTGTTAAAATGTCCCCGGAGGTATATTTTAAAGCTGATATTTTAATTACATACCATTAACTACTGCTGCTTCTTGAGTGCTTTATATTTAGTTCTAAAGATTTTATCCCAAAAGATGAAGTTTTACATTTATAGTGGGCTTTGGTTGCTGTTATTATAGTTTAAGGAAAAATGTTTGAATTCTGATATTCTTTGCCAAGAACACAGAAGATGAACTGGAAGATGCCCAAGAGCTCAGTGAATAAGAGCGGATGAAGATGGGTATAGGAGAAATAGCAAGAAAATGGTTGAAGTGACTGAAGCACCAGAAGTCCTAGAACCTTCACACTTCTAAAAAAAAGGTTACTCAAAGAGGCCATCAGGGTAGCTCATGCCTGTAATCCCAACACTTTGGGAGGCTTTGGCAGAAGGATTGCTTGAGTCCGGAAGTTTGAGACCAGCCTGGGCAAGAGTGAGACCTCATAGCTACAAAAAACAAAATTATCTGGGCGTGATGGTGCATGCCTGTAGTCCTAGGTACTTAGGAGGCTGAGTTGGAAGGATTTCTTAGACCCAGGAGGTTGAGGCTGTGGTGAGCTGAGATCATGCCACTGCACTCCAGCCTGGGCAACAGAGCAAGGCCCTGTCTCAAAAAAAAAAAAAAAAAAAAAAAAACTCCAAAAATTCTAATTTTATTTAGCAAGCCAGAAAGGTTTATTTGAGTATATTATCTTACAGTTGACATGATCAGAAAATTCGAACTTCAACCCAAACCTGAACCTGAACCCAAAGCTGTAGTTTAATCAAAACTTTTAGATAAAAAGAGAAGAGAAACTATTTTAATATCTCCTCTTGAAGTTGCAAAGACATGTATGAAATTCTTAGGCCAGGCACAGTGGCTCATGCCTGTAATCCCAGCATTTTGGGAGGCCGAGGTGGGTGGATCGCTTGAGGTCAGGAGTTCAAGACCAGCCTGGCCAACATGGTGAAACCCCGTCTCTACTAAAAGTACAAAAAATTAGCCAGGTGTTGTGTTGTGCATCTGTAATCCTAGTTACTGGGAGCCTGAGGCAGGAGAATCACTTGAACCCAGGAGGCAGAGGTTGCAGTGAGCTGAGATCGCGCCACTGCATTCCAGCCTGGGTGAGAGAGTGAGGCTCTGTCTCAAATAAATATATAAATAAATAAATTAATTAATTCTCGACACTTGTAAACATTCAGAAATGTATGTTACCATAAATGTGTCTTCCTGATGTTTCCTAGGTATTAGTGGAATGCCTTCAAAATTTCCTTCTCCTAAATATTCATTACATTTATTGTTCAGTCTAGTTTATAAATTCTCATTTAAGAACAAAGATAGGAAGAAAGTGAAGAGATCAAGCTTCTAGTCTATATTCTGCCATAAACCAGTGGTATGATCTTGAGCAAGTTAAGTTTTAAAATATCTGTTGTGTAGCATTCAGAGATTTGTTATAAAGGTAAAATAACATAATGTACATAAAGCACTGAAAAAAAATTTTAAATGTTACTTGACTTTTAAGATGATTCATCATAATTTAAATGAATTAATAAACAAGATGTTTAGCTTAGTAAAATAAGGCAGAAGTGTAGTCAAAGGTGTCATCTGATATTTGAAGGGTTTTTCAATTGATCTGCAGGACAGACTTTAAAAGCTGGTGGAAATTACAGTCCAGTAGTTTTCAGCATAACAAAAAAATCTGTCTTCAGTAGTGGAACAGATGGCCTTGTGACAGAGTGATCCTACTGTCTGTCATGGTATACAAACCAAGTTCCTATACCGTTTGTCAGAAATGCCTTTTATGATATCGACTGCAATCATTTAGTCATTTATTACTGGACCAGGAGATCTCTAATATCTTTTACAACTTTCAGAGTCTTTATCTGTATCCAACAAACCAATGAATGAATTTCATGCCAATTGATTCTATTGACTGACATGATATAATCAAGTGAAAAAATAGATTCACTTAGGTGTACCTTGGAGAGCATAACGTGTTTTCCACAGTAGTATTCCTAGAGCACAGGAAGGCTGGATGGTTAATGAACATTGTATAAACCCCAGACTTACCTTCATGGAGCTGTACATTATATTATGTGCTTGGCCTTAGGCAATCATATTGACATTAGCAATAAAAATCCACTTAAGGATAATATATACTATGTTACATATATAGTATTCTTTTCTGTACATGAGAAATATCTTTTCAAGCTTAAAATCAAGGAAAGCCCCTCCGTTTCTGAAGAACTAAAATATTTTCTGTTTCTTTTCTCCTTCTTCTTCTTCTTCTTCTTTTTTTTTTTTTTTTTTGAGACGAAGTTTCACTCTTGTCGTCCAGGCTGGAGTGCACTGGGGGGTGATTTCAGCTCACTTCAACCTTTTCCTCCCGGATTAAGCAATTCTCCCACCTCAGACTCCTGAATAGCTGGGATTACAGGCCCATGCCACCACACCCAGCTAATTTTTGTATATTTAGAAGAAACAGGGTTTCATGATGTTGGCCAGTCTGGTCTTGAACTCCTGACCTCAGGTGATTCATCCACCTCGGCCTCCCAAAGTGCTAGGGTTACAGGTGTAAGCCATTGCACTCAACAACTAGAGTATTTTCTTTTCTTGTCTTTTTTTTTTTTTTTTTTGAAATGGAGTCTCACTCTGTCACCCAGGCTGGAGTGCAACCGCCGCCTCCCAGGTTGAAATGATTCTCCTGCCTCAGTCTCCCGAGTAGCTGGGATTACAGGTACCCACCACCACGCCCAACTAATTTTTGTATTTTTAGTAGAGATGGGATTTCACCATGTTAGCCAGGCTGGTCTCAAACTCCTGACCTCAAGTTATCTGCCCACCTCAGCCTCCCAAAGTTCTGGGATTATAGGCGTGAGCCACTGCGCCTGGCCAACTAGAATATTTTCTTATTCCAATACTAACTCTTTTTTTTTTTTTTGAGTTAATTTCGCTCTGTTGCCCAGGTTGGAGTGCAATGGCACAATCTCTGCTCACTGCAACCTCCGCCTACCTGGCTCAAGCTATCCTCCTGCCTCAGTCTCCTGAGTAGCTGGGATTACAGGCGCCTGCCACCGCGCCTGGTTAATTTTTGTATTCTTAGTAGAGACAGGGTTTCACCATGTTGGCCAGGCTTGTCTCGAACTCCTGACCTCAGGTGATCCTCTCGTCTCGGCATCCTAAAGTGCTGGGGTTACAGGCATGAGTCACTGTGCCTGGCCAACTTTCAATTCTATGACATTCTTTTGCTTTTTCAGAAAACTCTGGAAAGCAGGCATCTTCCTCTTCACATACAAATCTGCCATGGACCTAACACGGAAGGTTTTTATATTCCATTTTGAATAACCTATATTCCCTCTGTCATAATCAACTTAAATCTTTTGAAAAGAGATTATCTTATAAACACATTTATAAATAATAAATAAATTCACTAATAAACTAATAAAAATAAATTCCCTGAACCTCTTCTTTTTAATTAAAGAGCTTTTCGGATATGACCGAAATGTAAAGTTTTGGGCTAAATATCATGTAATTGCTGACAACTTGTTACTTGATTTAAATTGTTCTGCCTCAAAATGTGTACACAGGTAATGGCACTATTGTTTTTTAATGTAGAAATTATTTAGATGGGCAATAAACTCAGCTTTTCTGCCATTTGAATCTTTTTAAGAATAAAATATTTAATTTTATAGGTAATTGCCCATTTTTACCCTATCCCCATGAATTTTTTTAACCTTTATGATGTATTAAGATTAGAGACTTTTTTAATTACATGAAGTATTTTAAGAAGTGTCAGTGCAGGATTTACAAAAGATTTTTTTGACACTACTTAAAAATATGGTGTTTTAAAGTATAACATGTATAACTATGAAAAATAACAGTGTATTTTCCTGTTGTTTTTTCTTCTTGCCTGTTTCCTGATCAGATTTGCTAATTGGTTTTGCTAATAATATTTTTAATTGCACCCACAGCTGCCAACTTCCTAGGACTCTCAAGACTGTCTGTCTCCTATGTCTTAGAAAGATTTTCTAAAAAGAATTCAGATGACTCTAATGGCGATTCATGAGCCAAACTTAGGCCGGGCACAGTAGCTCACGCCTGTAATCCCAGCATTTTGGGAGGCTGAGGTGCGTGGATCATGAAGTCAGGAGATTGAGACCATCCTGGCTAACACTGTGAAACCCCGTCTCTACTAAAAATACAAAAAATTAGCAGGGCGTGGTGGCAGGCACCTGTAGTCCCAGCTACCCAGGAGGCTGAGGCAGGAGAATGGCGTGAACCCAGGAGACAGAGCTTGCAGTGAGCCGAGATTGTGCCACTGCACTCCAGCCTGGGCAATAGAGCAAGACTCAATCTCAAAAAAAAAAAAAAAAATGCCAAACTTAGGTTGGGTTAATATTCCTGCATCAGACTAGGGGAAAGGGGAGACTTTGAATCCTGTTAGTGATATTTAAAACACAAAGGCATAAGATTACATAATTAGTTCTGAGTTTATTTTGATAATTTTTCTACCTGTAAACTTTAAAAATTATATTTCTGAAGAAAATTTCTCTTTGTAATTAATATTTGTGGAGATACTTTGAGGCTAATCTTGTTTCTCATCAAACTTTTACTCTCCAGTTTTCATAATCACTGATGATTTTCTACCTCCATAATTCTTTTCTATATTTATTAGTTGGCATTCTACTTCAGGGAAGCACTTATCCTTCTCATCTATTTATTTATTTATATGACTATTGACTCGTGGATTCTTATTTTATTCAGTGCAGTAAGTTATAATCCATTACTATCATCATTTATTTTGATGCTCAACTTACCCTAGATTTGGCCAGTGGGAGCCTGTTACATATGGTTCTTTTGTGTCATTTTGACATATGCTGTCATGTTTTTTGGTCAATTCTTTACTTTCTTGGGGAAAGAGGAAGCTCCAGGCTCATCCTATACTTTCCCTGGCCCAGTCCTGAAATCAGCCATCTCCCCCTGCAACTGTATTTCCATTTAATGGAGAATAGTGCCAAGATCTGGGTGCTCAGTGTGCTCATTGCTACTGGTATATCATTGTGTCCAGGCACTTACAGGGAAAAATATAGAAAGAAGCCTCGTTTACATACTGGAATACAATATCTTCAATTCTAGACCAACACCGCAAGCTACATTACAGTCCGGCAGCGTCCAGTGGACACAAATATGAACTACATATGTAATTATAAGCTTTCCAGTTGCCATGTTTAAAAAAAGAGTTGAAATCCTTTTAAAAAATATATTTAACCCAATATATCCAATTTTATCATTTTGACATATAATCAATATGAAAAAGTTAACAGAATATTTAGTACTTTTTGTACTAAGCCTTCCTAATCCAATGTGTATTTGACACTTAAAAGCGTATCTTCAGGCCAGGCACAGTGGCTCACGCCTGTAATCCCAGCACTTTGGGAGGCCAAGGCAGGTGGGTCACTTGAGGCCAGGAGTTTGAGATCAGCCTGGCCAACATGGTGAGACCCTGTCTCTACTGAAAATACAAAAATTAGTTGGGCATAGTGGCACACACCTGTAATTCCAGCTACTTGGGAGGCTGAAGCACGAGAATCGCTTGAACCCAGGAGGTGGAGGTTGCAGTGAGCAGAGATTGCTCTACTGTACTCAAACCTGAGTGACAGAGCAACACTCTGTCTAAACAAACAAACAAAAAAAAGCATAGAAGATCTTCAATTTGGTCTATCCACATTTTAAGTGTTCAACAGCCACGTGTGGCCAAAGGCTACCATATTGGACAGTATAGTTCTGTCTTTTTCCTTCTCATATTTGTTACTCTATTCTCCAACAGGAAGAAATCAGTACAGGAATACATGGGAGGTAACTTCATAAATGGCTAACTCATGCCTCTGAAAGAAAGCAAACTTACAAAAGTTTAATGCTTCAATGTTTTTATATCAAAAACATACAGTGAAAGCCACAAATCTGGAGCATACATCTCAATGCATTTTAATCAATGCATACACCTGTGTAACCCACATCTCTATCATTTTCATCACAAAATGATTGTTTTCATCACAGAAATTTCTCCTGTGCTCCTTCCTAGTCAGCTCCCTGCCCAAATCAGAGGCAATAATTTATCTGACCTTTTTCATCATGGAGTAGATTTTCCTCTTCTAGAATTACAAATTTTCACAAATGTGATCACAGTATTCTTTTTGGGTGTAAATCTGGCCTTTTTGCCTGAGTATAATGTCTTGAAATTCATCTATATTGTTACATGTATTAAAGTGTATTCCTTTATATCACTAAAGAGTATTACATTGTATAAATATACACACTTTGTTTATGCATTTTCCTGTTAATAGACATTTAAGTTGTTTTCATTTTGGGCTCCTATGAATCAAGTGGCTAAGAATATCTTTGTTGTGGACTTTGTGTGGACATGTTTTCATTGGTCTTGGGTAAATATCTAGGAGTGAAATTACTAGGTCACAGGGTAGATGTAAAGATTTTCTTGTATGTTGGTTATATGTTATTAACTATTTTATGCTGAAACCAACAATAATACTTTTATCTATAGTTTGACTTTAAAAGCTAATTAGTGGCATTTATATTATTATGACAATTCTTTGAGCTGGGTCAAGTAGCACACTAGGATAACATTTTCTTTTTCCATTTTACCCTTTCAATCGTTTTACCCTTTCCTCTCCTCTCTGCCCTCCTTCGCCTGAGATTGACTGTCTCCTACTCACTCTTCAGACCTCACCTAAGACTTGCTTCCTCCCAGAAGCCCACCCTGACCCCCTCAGTCTGGGCCATGTGGCCCTGTCATTCATTTCCTTCTTTTGTGATCTGTGTCACCCAGCACTGTGAACACTGGTGTGCACATCTGTCTTCTCCTTCCCATTGAGAGCACCTTGAGAACCGGAGTTGCTTTTTGTTTTTCTTTGCATACCTGTTGCTTCAACATGTGTGTGTGTGTGTTTGTTTTGTTTTGTTTTGTTTCGTTTTTGAGATGGAGTTACACTCTTGTTGCCCAGGCTGGAGTGCAATGGCATAATCTCAGCCCACTGCAACCTCTGCCTCCCAGATTCCAGCGATTCTCCTGCCTCAGCCTCGCGAGTAGCTGGGATTATAAGCATGCACCACCACGCCTGGCTAATTTTGTATTTTTAGTAGAGACAGGGTTTCTCCATGTTGGTCAGGCTGGTCTCGAACTCCCAACCTCAGGTGATTCGCCTGCCTTGGCCTCCCAAAGTGCTGGGATTACAGGCGTGAGCCACCGCACCTGGCATGCATAAGCATGTTTGATGCAGTAGGCCCTTGGCAAATACTCATCAAATATTCACGTGAAAAGTGAAGTAACTTACTCAACGGCCATAATAAGTTACAGATAGAACAATAATTTGAATGAAGTTTTGTTTTTAAATTCGCTGTTTGCCTAAATATTTTGTTGTAAGCTTTCTGCTTAAGCTGAAAACAAAAGTCAAAGAGATTTTTCACATTTGGTTTGGATGAAGGGAGAAATTAGTAAATCCCTAGACAAACAGTTGGGGCCAGTGGTGGTGTCATTGGAGTCATTGGATCCCTGTGCAGGTGGACAGTAGAACCCGTGGGTCTCTCTTGAGAACCTCAGGAGATCCCACAGAGCCAGGGGAAGGTAAACCTTGCGAGCAGGACCCATGGGAATGGGGATCGCTGGGGACACTGGGTCCCTCCTGGGGCTGCAGCTCTGTCATCGGTCCCAGCAACAGATACCATACTATCTACATTTGAGGTCATTTGGCCAGATCTTTTAGTATCCATGGTGGTGGGTGGACCTATTTCCATGCCTGGGTTATAGTTAAGAAGAAAGAGCTGGCCAACCATGGTGGTGTACTCCTGTAATCCCAGCAGTTTGGGAGGCCAAGCGGGGAGGATTGCTTGAGACGAGGTGCTCTAGACTAGCTGGGGCAACATAGTGAGACTTCATCACTACAAAAATAAAAATAAAAATTTGCCAGGCATTGTGGTGTATTCCTGTGGTCCCAGCTACTTAGGAGGCTGAGGTGGGAGGATTGTCTGAGCCTGAGAAACCAAGGCTGCAGTGAACTGTGATTGCACCACTGCACTCCAGCCTGGGCAACAGAGCAAGACCCTATCTCAACAACAACAAAAAAAAAAAAAAAAAAAGGAAAATAGAACTACAAGATGTATAATAATATTTATAGACATACATATGTGGACTATAATATTATTGTCAGCCAACTGTTAAACAAAGCAAGCTTTCTTGTTTTTACTTCTCAGTCATTGTTCCAAGTGATATTTCAGGCATCATTTAAAAATCTGGGACACATATAGAATGGGCCAGCTCTTTCTTCTTAAGTATAACTCAGGCATGGAAATAGGTCGACCCACCACCATGGATACTAAAAGATCTGGCCAAATGACCTCAAATGTAGATAGTATAATATCTGTTCCTGGGATGGATGACAGTGCTGCAGCCCCAGGAGGGATCCACAAAACAACAAAAAAGCCGAAATGCTCAGCATGACATGAAAGCTGCTGATCAATTCACACTCATCATGCCATACCTCTAACTTTCATCTCGTGTAGCTTAGACGGCAGGAGGCTTGACTAAGGCATGATAGTGACAACATCACTAATAAATAAACTCACCATTCCTGGGATTAACCCAGGATGTATTTCTTTTTCCTCGGAGCAGCAGCAACACACAGACTGTGGACAGATGGCTAGCAATGCAAGCCTTTTATTTTTTTTTTTCATTTGATCTTTCTACGATGTTGATAAAAAACATCACAAGTTTTGATTATAGGACTGGATTTTATCCTTCTTAAGAGTTAAAATCTCAACCTCTGGCCTTATGCTTGTTTTCTTTTTCTCCTCTGCTTTGACTTTTTTCTTTCTAGTTCAGCCAAGTTTCCTAAGTCATGTTGATCATACAATGGAGTCTGATTTTATCTCAAGAATAAATTTTATGATTATGAAACATTTTAAATAAGATGTCCAGGAGTTTTTAACAAAATGTAATCAATATTCTTTCAGTTAATGAGGCCAGATAGCTTCATAGCATTAATCCAAAAAAGGAAATGATATGTTTAAATTATTTTTAAAAATTATTTTTAATCTCCTATAAGGACAAATAATTTAAAACTGTAATAAAATTGATTAGTCACTTTTTACAGCATTACAAGCTAATTTACTGATTTTAAAAATGTATTACCAACCAGATAGGGCAACATGACAAAACCCTGTCTCTACTAAAAACACAAAATTAGGCCGGGCACGGTGGCTCACGCCTGTAATCCTAGCACTTTGGGAGGCCAAGATGGGTGGATCACTTGAGGTCAGGAGTTTGAGACAAGCCTGGCCAACATGGTGAAACCCCATCTCTACTAAAAATACAAAAATTAGCCGGGCATGGTGGCAGGTGCACACAATCCCAGCTACTCTGGAGGCTGAAGCAGGAGAATCACTTGAACCTAGGGGCAGATGTTGCAGTGATCGTGCCATGGCACTCTAGCCCTCCAGCCTGGGTGACAGAGCAAGACTCTGTCTCAAAATGAAAAAAAAAAAAAAAAAAAAATCACTTGATCCCTACACTGAGAAGCTAATAGAAAAAACTGAAAGATAATTTTGAAAGACATGTTGGATTATGTCAACTAGAGTCTTACTAACAACTGAAAGTCCTTTACATTGGGATCCTACCAACACTGTTAATTGTTGAGTTTAAGTAAAACATCTTCAGTTTCCTATTCCTCAGTTACAGAGCATTTCTGGAGAAATTCACGGTACTGTGTACTTAATCTATCTAATCTCTGCCAGACAATGCACTTTGAGAGTCTTTTAATTTGTCTGTATTTGATTTTCTATCAAATTTACTATAGTTTTTGTATCAGATAGGGTAGAAGATAGAGAGTGAGCACTTGCAGAAGAGTCCCATGAGGACTGCTGAAGTGCAAGAAGGTGGGGAATGAAGCTGGAGGGCACATTTCAGGGATCAGATACTCATAAGGACCCATCATTTCAGCTAGAGAGCAATATCAAAGACACAACTTCAAACTCAGTACGAGGTGAAGAATTCAGTAAATCAATAACAAAATTATCTGGAAAATCCTCAGATATTCAGAAATTAAACAACACATTCTAAATAATCTATGGGTCAAAGAAGAAATCACAACAAAAATTAGAAAATATTTTGAACTAACTATACTATAGGGCAACAAAAACAGCATGGTACTGGTACAAAAACAGACATATAGACCAATGGAACAGAATACAGAGCCCAAAAATAAGGTCACACCCCTACAACCATCTGAACTTTGACAAAGCTGACAAAAACAATGAGGAAAGGACTGGCTATTCAATAAGTGGTGCTAACATAACTGGCTAGCTATATGCGGAAGATTGAAACTGGACCCCTTCCTTACACCATATATAAAAATCAACTCAAGATGAATTAAAGACTTAAATGTAAAACCCCAAACTATAAAAACCCTGGAAGACAACTTAGGCAATACCATTCTGGACATAGGAACTGGCACAGATTTCATAATGAAGACACCAAAAGCATCTACAACAAACACAAAAATTGACAAATGGGATGTAATTAAAAAAGCAGCAAGACAGAAGAGCTGTGAGAGTAAACAGACAACCTACACAATGGGAGAAAATTTTTGCAAATTCTACATCTGACAAAGGTCTAATATCCAGCATCTATAAGGAACTTAACCAAATTTATAAGAAAAGGCTGGGTGTGATGGCTCACTCCTATAATCCTATCACTTTGGGAGACCGAGGTGGGTGGATTGCCTGAATTCAGGAGTTTGGGACCAGCCTGGGCAACATGGTGAAACCTCATCTCTACTAAAATACAAAAAATTAGCTGGGCATGGTGGTGTGCACCTATAGTCCCAGCTACTCAGGAGGCTGAGGCAGGAGAATCGCTTGAACCTGGGAGGTGGAGGTTGCAGTGAGCCAAGATCGTGCCACTACACTCCAGCCTGGGCCACAGAACAAGACTCTGTCTCCAAACAAAAAAAAAAAATTGCAAGAAAAAAACAAATCTATTAAGAAGTGGACAAAAGACATGAAGAGACACTTTTCAAAATAAGACATACATGCAACTAACAAGCATATGAAACAAAGCTCAATATCACTGATCATTAGAGAAATGCAAATCAAAACCACACAAGATACCATCTCATACTAGTCAAAATGGCAATTATTAAAAAATCAAAAAATAACAGATGGGGTTGGTGAGGTTATGGAGAAAAGGAAACACTTACACATTGTTGGTGGGAGAGTAAATTAGTTCAACCATTGTGGAAGGCAGTGTGGTGATTCCTCAAAGAGCTAAAGACTGAACACCGTTCGACCCAGCAATGCCATTACTGGATATATGCCCAAAGGAATATAAATCTTATTATCATAAAGATACACGCACGTGCATATTCATTGCAGCACTATTCACAATAGCAAAGACATAGAATCAACCTAAATGCCCGTCAGTGGAAGGCTGGGTAAAGAAAATGTGGAACATATACACCATGGAACACTCTGCAACCATAAAAAGAAAAGGCTGGATAAAGAAAATGTGGTACATATATACCATGGAATACTCTGCAACCATAAAAAAAAGAGAGAGAGAGAGAGAGATCATACCCTTTGTAGGAACATCGATGAGCTAAAGGCTATTATCCATAGCAAACTAATGCAGGAACAAAAAGCCAAATACTTCATGTTTTCATTTATAAGTGGTAGTTAAATGATGAGAACACATGGACCCAAAGAGGGTAACCACAGACACTGGGGGCTAACAGAGGGTGAAGGATGGGAGGAGGGTGAAAAGCAGAAAAAATAACTATTGGGTACTAGGCTTAGTACCTGGGTGACAAAATAATCTGTACATCAAACTCCTGTGACATGAGTTTACCTACATAAGAAACTTGCATATGTACTCTTCAACCTAAAATAAAAGTTAAAAAAAGAAAATATTTTAACTGAATAAAAATGGACATATAATATATAAGTGTGTGTGGAATGAAGCCAATGCAGTGAGAAATTTATAACACTAAAGGCCTACACTAGAAAATAAATATCTCAAATCAACTATCTTTAAAAACTAGAAAAAAAGGGACAAACAATGGAAAATTAGCAGTAGGAAGGAAATAATGAAGATAAGAGCAAAAATCAATAGAGTCAACAAAAGAACAATGGAGAAAATCAATGAAACTAAAAACTTGTTTTTCAAAAATATAATTAAAATTCATAAAACGTTAGCCAAATGAGACTCTGTCTCAAAAAACAAAACAACAAACTTTAGACAGAACAAACAGGGAAAAAAAGAAGACAGAAAATACTCATGACCAATATTATAAAGGAAAAAGGGAACCTCACTACAGATGCAACAAATTAAATTATGTTACTTAGGCATTCAACGAATGTATTCTTAATCTTGGCTTTCATCAGCATCAACATTTAAAGGATAATAAAAGTATATTATGAACAACTTATATGAAGCTAACAGATTTCTAAAGATATGCAAACTACTATAGTTCACTCAACAAGAATAGAGTACATGAATTGCCCCATACCTATGTAAGTAGTTAAATTTGTATTCATCTAACTGAGTCTACCTTAGACTTGTCTGATTCCAAAGCCACTACAATAAGGAGGTCATGACTGTCCACCAAAACTCTCTTATTACCCTGCCTATGCCCCTTAAAATGCCTTCCTAAGCTCATCCATCCAGTTATCCCTCTTGACAGAATAGGATGAATTGTAGGAAATGTCACAAAGAAAATTTGACCTGGATACTGCAGGGTAAGGATGAGTGTACCATGGAGGAAAGGGAGGAAAAGGTTTTCTAGTCACAGTCCTGTGCCACAGCATCCTGGACAGATTTCCAAAATGGCTTCCATTCACTGGCAAGGTTACAGAGAAGACAATGGAAACTACAGCCTACAGTGTTTCATTTCTATACCTGGCTGGAAAGCTGATGGAAACCAAGATTAAGTAGGGACTTACTGGACCAAGTAACATAATTCATTGAGGGAAAGATTTCTTTCCTCTAATAGACAATAAACATTTGGTCAGGGTAGACTCTTTGAGGAAGATTTTTTTAAAGTTACCAGTATAAGGGGATTAGAGAGCAAGTACTACCATGGATAAAAGAGTAGATTGGGCTGGGCATGGAAGCTCATGCCTCCCAGCACTGTGGGAAGCTGAGATGGGCGGATCACCTGAGGTCAGGAGTTCAAAACCATCCTGCCCAACATGGTAAACCCATCTCTACTAAAAATACAAAAACTAGCCAGGCGTAGTGGCACATGCCTATAATTCCAGCTACTTAGGAGGCTGAGGCAGGAGAATTGCTTGAACCTGGGAGGCAGAGGTTTCAGTGAGCTGAGATCATGCCACTGCATTCTAGCCTGGATGATAGAGTGAGACTCCATCTCAAAAAAAAAAAAAAAAAAAAGAAAAAGAAAAACAGACAGACTAGTTTGGAGTTCTAAACAAAAGAAAAATAGGTATTTTAAAAAAATAATATAGAAGTGCCAATAATGGGATTACCTGGGATGAGTATTAGAATTGGGTCTATTTAAAGTTTTTATAAAGGAGTGAAAACCTCAAATTCACAAATAATGTGATTTTTTTTCATGTGAAAAGACAACAGTTGCATAGCGAAAATCTGAGGCAGTGTCTCAGAGACTGGACTAGAGGACAGGAAAGTGGTCAATGGACTTCTTTTGACAAACATTGATTATCGTGCATTTAGGTAAAAATAATTCAAGCGACATCTATAAAACAATGAATTCAACATTCAGTCGCACTTCTGAAAAGGAATCTAGGAGTTATTGTAGACTATTCCTATGTTTTTAAAAGGAAAATGAACCGAATAAGAAAGGAGAAAAAAAGGAGAAAAAGAATATGGTGTGGTGTGTGTCTACAAAAAATTTTAATGTCCTTAGAAATTTTCCTCAAGTTGCAACCAATGTCGGCAGCCATCATAAGTTGCCTAGGAAGCCATTGTATTCATTTTACTCACAATTCCATTAAATTACAGAAGTAAGGAGTTATTTTAAGAAACTCAGCAAAGAGTGTCTTTGAGTAGATGGCAATGATGAGGCACAGGTTGTAATTTGTAATTACATCTGTGGGTATAGTCACATATTTACTTCTTCTTGATTTCAGTCAGCAGAAGTAATTATGTGTTCCAGATTGGAGTGCATTCAAAGTTCTGTTTAAAAACTTCATGCAGATTTCCCACTTGGCTTGAAGAAAAATCTGTTCCTAATGTTATGGTCCCCTCCGGCATGCCATAGATGGACACCCTAGAGATCAGAAAAGCTAATAAGTAGAACAATTTAAGAATCGCTTCTCACAAATCAAAATGGAGTAAATGTGAGATCCACATAGCAGTAACCAAATATACACTTCCCCAAATCATAGAACATTTAAGCTCTGAACATACACTATTAACAAAGTCAGGTTTGATCCTCCCTGTGGGACCTTGAAATGCAAAGCTTGAAAAATGAAAATGGGCCGGGCGCAGTGGCTCAAGCCTGTAATCCCAGCACTTTGGGAGGCCGAGACGGGCATCACGAGGTCAGGAGATCGAGACCATCCTGGCTAACACAGTGAAACCCCGTCTCTACTAAAAAATACAAAAAAAACTAGCTGGGCGAGGTGGCGGGCGCCTGTAGTCCCAGCTACTCGGGAGGCTGAGGCAGGAGAATGGCGTAAACCCGGGAGGCGGAGCTTGCAGTGAGCTGAGATCCGGCCACTGCACTCCAGCCTGGGCGACAGAGCGAGACTCCGTCTCAAAAAAAAAAAAAAAAAAAAAGGCTTTACAGAGTGGATATGATAACCATAGGCTTTTCTTTGGTATATGCCTCGTATACCTTGACACACATTTAGGAATGCATAACGATCCTTTCTAGATTGTCTTTGAGCTCTTTTTTTCAGCTGCCTGTGCATTTATGAGGTTGTGAAAAGCCATGATTGAAGACTGCTGTCATGACTGCCTCCTCATATAGGTCCACGCTTAGGTCAAACAGTAAAAATAATAAGTGTCCATGAGATACAGGGTGGGGCACAAGGAGGTTGAATCATGAAATCAATTATAGCTGATAAAATTCTGTTCTCCTACTCAGATTTCTAAGGGGATCACTATTCAGTTGCCTTATCCCTTACTCCAAATTCCTTCACCTTCATGCACTGAAGAAGAGGTCTGTGTGCCTCTTGGTTCAGGAAAGATCTTGAGGAAAGAGTCTGAGTGCTTTCTCACAGGAAACAAAAACTGAATTTATTAAGTATAAGAGCAAAAAAGTTCCATAGGGACACACTTAACTCATTAGGCTGCTTTCCAGCCTAATGAGTTAAGTTAGGTAGTCTCTGAGGAATCTCAGACTTGGTTCTTCACACACAGCCATAAAAAAAGCTTTGAGGCTGAGTGCAGTGGTTCACGCCTATAATCCCAGCACACTGGGAGGCTGAGGCAAGAGGATTGCTTGAGTCCAGGTGTTTGAGAGCATCCTGGGCAATATAGGGAGACCCTGTCTCTACAAAACATTAAAATATTAGCCAAGTATAGTAGCATGTGCCTGTGGTCCCAGCTACTACATGCAGGTGGGAGGATCAGTTGACCCCAGGAGGTTGAGGCTGCAGTGAGCCATAATTGCACCATTGCACTACAGCCTGAGTGACAGAGAGAGACCCTCTTTCTAAAAAATAAAAATTAAAAATTAAAAAAAAAAATTGATAGTGAGTGACCTTGTTCTGGGCAGAGAGAAGATAACCTATCTATGTGAAGTAAGTGGTTCACATTTAACTTCATTCCTTACCTACCTTGCCTACCTAACCACTGGGATGAGAGCTCACCAGGGAGTATCACGCTGGTTACTGTTGGGGATAAGCATCTTTGAATAGGAAAAATGTACCCAGAGGTTGGAGTGAGAACTGCGTGTTATTTGGTGGCCCAAGGTGTGTGACCTGAGGTTCTCTTAGCCAATCTGTCTCTTCATTTGGAAATAGTAGTAGTAATAACAACAACAAGCCTTCTTATCTGGTAGTTTTCTATCATAAGGACAAAAAGGGTTGTGTTTGAAAATATTTTGTAGTCTGTAAAGCACCCTACTAATGTTCATTATTGTTATTGTTCCTTGTATTGGATAACAATGCTCTTGCCATTGTTACTCCCCAAGCTAGTTTTTCAACTGCCCTATGGAGGGATTCTGAATTGTTTGAAATGGACAATGACTGGCGTTTATCCCCACTCTGCTCTCTATGAATATGTAGTCCAGAAATACACAATGCAAAACTCTTGGTTGATGTTTCAAGACCTAGAGTTGGGTTCCTCTTTTGCATCTTGCAGACCAATGTAAGCTCAGATTCCCCTTGGACTCACCACAGTCCTACTTTAAATTGCACCAGTTAAGATATATACAAGCAATTAAGTATTTGAGTATTTATTTGTCTGGTTTCTGCTTGATCTTTAGAACTTCACAAAACATTACAAATTTTTATATGACTTTGGGCAAGTCACTTAATCTTTTCAAGTTTTGGTTTCTTCATTTATAAAGTGAGGGAGGTTAAACTACATGCCTCATAAGGTCTTTTTCAACTTTAAATTTTTATGATGTTACTGTAGTGTCTTCCTAGGTGGTTAAAAAAAAATCACCAATTAGAGATGCTATGTGTAAAGGGCTACAATATTTTTTAAGTGGATGAACATTTCTTGGAAATTATTAGCTCATGTTCATCCACCTACTTGTTGACTTCAGGGTGCTTTAAGCAAATTTAATATTTAAAAAAAAAGATTAAGCGAGGTGTGGTGGCTCATGCCTGTAATCCCAACACTTTGGGAGGCTGAGGCGGGTAGATCACTTGAGGTCAGGAGTTTGAGACCAGCCTGGACAACATGGTGAAACCTTGTCTCTACTACAAATACAAAACTTAGCTGGGCGTGGTGGCAGGTGCCTGTAATCCCAGCTACTTGGGAGCCTGGGGCAGGAGAATTGCCTGAATCTGGGAGGCAGAGGTTGCAGTGAGCTGAGATCGCGCCACTGCACTCCAGCCTGGGCAATACAGCAAGACTCTGTCTCAAAAATATAAATTAAAAAAATAAAAATAGAAAAGAGATTAAATTTTAACACTGGGCAGACATCATCTTTGTTCCAATCCTTTCATAAGTATAACATGCCAGAGTTACTACTCTGTAAATCAAAAAGGTTATTAACCCTGTCAATTCCAGGTACCAAATAAGCAGACTAATCTTTTGTCTCTGTAGTACAGCTTTAGGCAATGGCCACAGTTGTTCAGGCAAAGGCCAAGGTCCTGTCTTCTAATGTGTTCCTTTATTTTCTAGAGAGATGCCTTCTCAATATGAAAGATCAGAGCCAGAGGGGAGAATGCAGATCCCTGGATAGCCCAACAGAGCAGTGCTCTTCCTTTCCAGCTACTCTGTCCAGGATCATTACAATCTCTGCTTCTCTATGACATCCTTGCACAAATATAGATGTATAGATAGCTTGACACGTACACATACACATGTACATTTATATACATAGATGTGTATAAATGTATGAATGTGTCTATCTAATTATTAACTAATATTTAACCTCAAGGAATTTACTCTCTTGAACAATTGAGAATTAAAATGTACAACTAATTTAAGTGCTCTGAGAACCTGGGTATTCCCAAATAACAGATACTCACATGGATTATCCAAATGTTTCATGATAGCTATCATTACTGAGTGTATACCATGCACCAAAACCAATCTCAACGCTTTACACATATTGACTCAGTTAATCCTCCCAATAAACTTATGAGGTAGGTCCCATTATTATGCTCAGTTTATAGAGGAGGACACTAAATCACACAGTGATTAAGGGATTTGCTCAAGATCATATAACCAGTAAGTGTCAGAGTTAGGTTTCACATAGGCAGCCAGCTCCAGAGCCCAGTGACCTAACCCATCCACTGGGCTACCTCTATGCAGGTTTCCCACACACCTGTCCCCTCCAGGTCTTCCTGAACAGCTCAGCACATGATGAGTGGACTGTCATGAGCTTCACCAGCACCTACCAGACTCTGCCTGTTATTGTCTAAGGCCACTGTTGTAGGCTGTTTCCTTGACATAGCCTCTGAGGTGGAGATTTGCATACAGGAGATCAAACAGGGAGAAACCTCAAGAACATCTATTAAGGAGTGGAGGATTCAGGAAGGGCCAGCATCTGTTCAGAGGAGAGGCCTGAACCGTGATGCTGTTGCAATGGAGGCCTTAGCAGATCCCTTGGGGAGCTCTAGATCTGGAATGGCCCATCCTGAATTGAGGCAAGGATGCAGAGTGTTTGTACCCTCATCTCAAGGAGTCACTGGATGCTGGCTGCCCTAGGAGAGCAAAGCAGCTGCCTTTAACTGAGAGCAATTCCTGAGGAAGGAGTCAGTGGTGAGTCATCAAGAGGCAACTCTCCCAGCAGTGAAGGGAATAAGAACTTCAGTCCTAGCCTGGGCAACATAGCAAGGTCCCCATCTCTACAAAAATAAAAATAAAAAATTAGCTGGGTATTATGGTGTGTGCCTGTGGTCCCAGCTACTCAGGAGGCTGAGGTGAGAGGATCCCTTGAGCCCGGGAGTTCGAGGTTGCAGTGATCTATGGTTGCACCACTGTACTCCAGCCTGGGTGACAGAGTGGGATTCTGTCTATAAATAAATAAATAAAATTTAAAAAGAATCTTAGCCATAAAGAGGGCATCTGGGCAGTGCACCATGTATCTACTGTAGACCTGCAAAGTCAGGGTGAAATGAGAGGCATGGAAGAGAGTATTTTCAGAAAGGAGTCCCTACTCTGTTTCTCTGCAATGTTTCTCCGCCTTGGAAGGAATGGAAGGAACTGCTCACCTGTTGCCTCGCCTTCCACATCCCACTTCTTTTCATTCTACAGCTGGATTACCAAGGCTCTTGCAAAACTTTGCACAGGTAGCTCAGCTGGGTGGATTCAGATTGGTCAGTCCCTCAGTGAGGATATGACTGATGAGCCATTTGTTTCTCTCCCTCCTTTGAAGAACATTTTTTTTTTCTCGTTCTCTCAGATGTTACTATGTCCCTTGGAATGGAAGCTGACTCTTGATATAAAAGCCATAACTCAGGGAAGCTCTATATTATAGCTGAAATGGTGAAATGAGAAAGCAATAAAACATGTTTCTATAGGCCTCCTCTTACTCAACAGCATAGACTTATTGCATCATTCTCTCTCTGTCTGCCTGTCTCTCCCTCTTCCTCTCTCTCCTCCACCCCCATTGCCACGTTTGCATGTGTGTGTGTTTTGGGAGAAACATGAAGATGTGTTATATTTACAGCAACACTGATCATGTATTAAAAGTCTCCTACACACCAGACACTTTATGCATATTATTACTAAACATCCTGATAAGCTGCATGGTAGCTATTATTCACCCTGTTTTATAGATGAAGAATTTGTCATTCAAAGAGTTTCATTGAATTGCTTGTGACCCACAGCCAGTAAATGATAGAATAAGAACATTTAAGCACTCTGTCCACATCCCAAATCCATATAGAGTTTGTGAAAATATTTTAAAAGGGGTTTGAAGCTCCTTGAGTTTCATTTGGGGAGTCTTGGGGCAGATGTTAGCCCTGAAAGTCAGGAAAATGAGTTTACACGTGGATAAATAAGACTTTCCTCTGCTCTGTTCGCATTCTCCTGCAGTCCACCTTGTGTATCCTGTGTGGGATGGCAGGCACTCATTGTTTACACACCCACAGTAACCCACACGGTCTTTAACGAGAAAACTTTAATAACTGCTTTTTTGCCTTGCTAGGAACAGCCTCTAATCTTCCTGGTAGAAAGTGGTAAATTTTCCTCTCACAGCTGATCTGGGCTTCAATTATATTACAATAGTTAACTTTTCATCTGTTTGAAGATCTGGAGTAAGAACATGCGATGTACAATTGCATAATGTCATGGTCCAAACTGAAATACATTTGCCTTTAAATGTTCTTTATAGGATTTTTCCACCACACCTAAAGTGAAAGCTGGTAAACTTAAAGCTGGTAATCCAAAGATTTAAGACCCTTTCATACTGTTATTTTAATGGAGCCATCTAAGGGGAATGCCATTACCTAAAGCATTGGTCCTCATGGTGAAAAGGTTTGGCTTTGATGCCTTCGCCTTAGAGAAGGACCCTAATCTTTGCCACCAGCTCCCAGGTTGGGAGTAAAAACAAAGCAGGAGCAAGGGTAGTAAGTCCTTATCTTGGAGCAAGAATGGATAAAAATGTGTACTCTCTTGCCGGACGCGGTGGCTCACGTCTGTAATCCCAGCACTTTGGGAGGCCGAGGCGGGCGGATCACGAGATCAGGAGATTGAGACCTGGCTAACACGGTGAAACCCCCTCTCTACTAAAAATACAAAAAAATTAGCCAGGCGTGGTGGTGGACGCGTGTAGTCCCAGCTACTCGGAGGCTGAGGCAGGAGAATGGAGTGAACCCGGGAGGCGGAGCTTGCAGTGAGCCGACATCGCACCACTGCACTCCAGCCTGGGCGACAGGCGGGGACTCCGTCTCAAAAAAAAAAAAAAAAAAAAAAAGTGTACTCTTCCATTTCCCAAGAGCCTCCCCAAAGAACTTACTTCCACAGGTTATGTAAGTTTGGTCTCTGACATGATTAGCATATAGTCTGTGAATTTTTTTTTTTTTTTTCTTAAACAGAACCAAGTTTTAGAAAATGAAGTCAGGTTGTCAAAATCAAAACAGGCTCAGGATGTGTGTGCAGGTTAAGGCCTTTACTCAAGAAGGCATTGAGTCAACGAAAAGTTAGCCTTATGCTGAAATACTAAGTGATTACAGAAGTAATCAGAGAAATGCATGGAGATTAAAGACTCACGAAAAGGCCGAGTGGCTCACACTTGTAATCCCAACACTCTGGGAGGCCAAGGCGAGTGGATCACCTGATGTCAGGAGTTCAAGACTAGCCTGGCCAACATGGTTAAACCCCCTCTCTACTGAAAGTACAAAAATTAGCTGGGTGTGGTGATGGATGCCTGTAATTCCAGCTACTCAGGAGGCTGAGGCAGGAGAATCGCTTGAACCTGGAAGGCAGAGGTTGCACTGAGCTGAGATCGCAGCACTGCACTCCAGCCTGGATGACAGAGCAAGACTCCATTGATTTTACTGTAGTCAGGTTTTGATTTTTTCTCTCACATCAGTGGTACACAGATGGTTAAATATTGTCCTTGAGTAACTTAAATGACTAAACAGCCAGTGTAGCTTTCTGAACGGTGACCACAGGAAGATTTGGTTATGACATTGGTAAAACATAACGACACAACTTTTAGTGACAACATGATACATTCGTGGATATAGCACAGCAGGAAAAAACACAGTAAGACATGCTTACTGAGCAAAGGAAGCCACAGGCACTTCCCACCGTATCAAGAGGAACCCAAAAAAGTACATATCACACAGAGCGATTTCATTCAGTCTAAGAGCCATAGGCATTGGCAGATAACTTCGGATATGAAGACAAAGGGCTGTGAAACATTTATCTCACATAAAGTTGTTATTCTGGTAACATTCTTATGAAGAAAGGTTGATTGTATAATAAAATTCCAGGGTCACTGACTGTTGTACAGAGTTCAGCTGACAGTCTCCAAGCATGCTATAAACGTGGTATTTTTTGTTTTGTTTTTGATTTTTTTTTTTTTTTTGCTTTTGTTTTTTGTTTTTGAGGTGGAGTCTCGCTCTGTCACCCATGCTGGAGGGCACAATCTTGACTCATTGCAACTTCCGCCTCCCAGGTTCAAGCAATTCTCCTGTCTTGGCCTCCCGAGTAGCTGGGACTACAAGTGTACCCCACCACACCTGGCTCATTTTTGTATTTTCAGTAGAGATAGGATATCACCGTGTTGGCCAGGCTGGTCTCA
Organism: Trachypithecus francoisi; assembly: GCF_009764315.1. Classification (NCBI taxonomy): domain Eukaryota; kingdom Metazoa; phylum Chordata; class Mammalia; order Primates; family Cercopithecidae; genus Trachypithecus; species Trachypithecus francoisi. The sequence continues at coordinate 105,385,736 of NW_022681456.1, forward strand.
AACTCTGACCTCAAGTGATCCACCTGCTTTGCCTTCCCAAAATGCTGGAATTACAGATGTGAGCCACTGCACCCTGCCTAATACATAGTGATTTTGAAAGGGGGAACCTCCAGAACAGAGAGGCTGACTGTCTTACTTGAGGACACACAACAGAACTAGTCCAGCCAGTCTACAGTCCTTAATATCTCCTAAATGTAAGGTTTATTTTATTTATTTATTTTTAAGAGACAGAGTCTCTTATACCCAAAGAAACTGCAGGTAAAAGACCAAAAAAAAAAAAAAAAAAAAATGAGAGAGAAAGACAGAGTCTCATGCTGTTGCCCAGGCTGAAGTGCAATGGCACTAGTAGCTGGGACTACAGGTGTGTGCCACCATACCTTGAAAAAAAATTTAAATTTTTTTGTAGAGATGGAGTTTCACTATGTTGCCCAGGCTGGTCTTGAACTCCTGTCCTCAAGTGATCTACCTACCTTGGCCTCCCAAAGTGCAGGGAATGGAGGCATGGGTCACTGCATCTGGCAAGCTTTTTTTTTTTCTCTCTGGTTCATTGTGCATGATTTTCCTCTGGGCATGAGAAGAATTGGTTTAACTCTTCCCCCCATTCTTCTCCTTCCTTTCAGGTTCAACTCAAGTTTTGTCACCTTCTTTCTCAATCACTACATCCTTCCTCCCACCTTTGTCATCTTTGATAGCCCATAGTGTTTATTGCCTATACATTTTACTAAATGAAAAAAATCATAGATTACCATGAACTTCATTATGATCTTTAAAAAACATACCTTTTCTTAAACCAGGTGTGGTGGCTCAAGCCTGTAATCCCAGCAGTTTGGGAAGCTGTGGCAGGTAGATCACTTGAGGCCAGGAGTTCAAGACCAGCCTGGCCAACATGGCGAAACCGTATCTCTACTGAAAATACAAAAATTAGCTAGGCATGGTGGCGGGTGCCTGTAATCCCAGCTACTCAGGAGGCTGAGGCAGGAGCGTCACTTGAATCTGTGAGGTGGAGGTTGTAGTGAGCGGAGATTGAGCCACAGCACTCCAGCCTGGGCAATAGAGCGAGACGTTGTCTCAAAAAACAAACAACAATGACAACAACAAAATCATTTTCTTAATAGAAGAAATAAGGATTTATTTGTACCCTAAAACTATTATTATACTTCTTTTGTTTTTACCCAAACTTGTAACATAATGCCAAACTCGTGACAACAGTCAGCAAATACGTGGTAGTGAATGAGTGAACTAAGTCGTGTGGCTATTAGGAATCACCAACTTGTTAGTAACAATTACCTGGTAAGAATGACTTTAAAAACATAGAGGTTATTTTATTTAACATAAAAAAATAGTCTGCAAGCTGGAAGCCTGGGATTATGCAGTAATTATGCAACATCGTCCATGTCCCCAGGCTGCATCTAGGTTTTTGCTCCACTATTCTCAGTATGCAGGGACCTACTTAAGGTTTCCTTTTGGTTGTAAAATTGCTGCTGAAGCTGCAACCATCATACCTCAGCTAAAGATGTGAAGGGAGAAGAAAGGGTAAAGGGCAATAAGAGCACAGATGAGTCAACTCCCTTTAAAGAGCTTTCTGGAAAACCTACCCAGTTGACCACTGCATACCTCTCATTGGTCACCTTTTTTGTAGGGAGTCTGATCAATGTAATCTTTAGAGAGCATATTGTCAAACTGAAGAAAATTGGATTTGATTAGTGAGGAAGAAGGAAGAAGAATATAGGATGGGCATTACCACTCTCTGCCATAAGTAGTAGTTAATGTTGCCTCCTAATGGGGTTCTGTTGCTATACCCACAAGATTAGATATTCTCCCAATATAATGCAATCCCCCAATATAATGCATCCAAATCCACGATTTGGAATTGAGACAAGGAAATATGAAAAGGGGTTATATCAGTCATCCTAGATAGGAATAATGAGTCAAGGATCTGGAGATGTCCAGGTAGGAGAAATCAGGTACTTTAGGACTAAGTGAGACTGTGAGCTGAAGTCACAGTCTTCTGGAGATTAAGAAACTAGAGCTGTTGATGTTGTTAGAAGACAAGTATTGTGGTAGAGGCATGAAACAATGAAAGAAATTGGCAGCTGTGATCTGAAGATGAAATATGGAATTTAAAATTCCAGAGGCTTAGCTGTTTCAGAGAGTGGCAAGGTTTAGGGCTCTTGAAGTGCAGCAGAACTGAAGGTCATTAGACTGGAAAGATCTATAAGCTTCCATAGCACAGAATTATATCTTGAATGTACTTTACTATTTCCTAGCAGTGCCAAGTACAGATGGATTTTTTTGTTGTTGTTGTACAAACAATATAACTACATTTTGGAAAATAAAGGGGGAGAATTACTCACATTCCCACCACCTACACAACTCATGTTCTCAATTGGTTGTGTTGCCTTCCACATGATGTACATAGCTGTAACCACAGTTTATATGTGATTATCTACCCTTTCAATTTAACATTATAAGTATTTTTTCAAAAGCATTCACCCATACCTTTTATGATTAGTTGATGGGGCTTTAAGTGTTTCAAATAACGTTTTTGAAATTCTCTAGATCACAGATCAAGATCATGTTTTTATCAACTCTTATTAACACAGTGCTCACCATCAAAAACAGGGGTTCAAGATTCCTAAGTGTGTCAGGCATGGTGGTTCATGCCTGTAATCCTAGAACATTGGGGCGTTGAGGCAGGTGGATCATTTTGAGGTCAGGAGTTCAAAACCAGCCTGGTCAACATGGCAAACACTATCTCTACTAATAATACAAAAATTAGCTGGGCATAGTGGTGCACACCTGTAATCCTAGCTACTCAGGATTCTGAGGCAGGAGAATTGCATGAACAGGAGGCAGAGGTTGCAGTGACCCGAGATTGTGCCACTGCACTCCATCCTGGGCAACAGAGTGAGCGAGTGAGACTGTGTCTTAAAAAAAAAAAGAAAAAGAAAAAGAAAAAAAAGAAAAAAAAGTTCCCAAGTGTGTGTTTTGATTTTTGCAAATTTTGTTGCATCTTTAATTCTAATTTGAATAATGAGAATTTTTCTTTGTATGTTTTTGAATTCATTCTTGCTAGAGAAGACTGCAGAGGTTTAGCAATAGGAAAAATGAATTATTGTTCCATGAAATCAGCCAGTCTTTTAGCAAACTTAAATCTTTCCAACCCAGAAAAAGATAAGATATGTTCTTTGATCCCAGCTAGAGAAATGATAACTGAATGAAATTTTAAAACTGTATTATCTTGTGGCTGGGTGAAGATATACAGAGTATCTTCTTAGCACTCCTCTAAGGGGAAGCCCCAGGTCTTGGGGGTTGAGGGAGTGAAGGGAGAGAGAGGAAGACAGATCCAGTGTCATCTCTGCACTTACCAGCTACAGACCTTGATCTGTACTCCAAACAACTTTATAATATTCCTAACTTCAAAGGATAGAGGAATGCAATTAGTAAAAAAGATAAAAGCAACATATGCAATATCAAGATAAAAGAAGTCAGAAGTCCATGTGTCTCTAACAGTGAGACAAAAATGAGTGATGTCCCTATTTATTCCTGATAATTTGGTTGAAGTTTCATAATGTTCTTCTTTAGTTTCACAAAAATGAGGATCGTCATCTGTAATCTATAGTATTCCAAAATTTTTATTTAAAATACTTATCAAGAGGGCTGGGTGCAGTGGCTCACACCTGTAATCCCACCACTTTGGGAGGCCCAGATGGGTGGATCACTTGAGGTCAGGAGATCGAGACCAGCCTGGCCAAAATGGCAAGACCCCATCTCTACTAAAAATACAAAAGTTAGCTGGATGTGGTGGTGGGTACCTGTAATTCCAGTTACTTGGGAGTCTGAGGCAGGAAAATCACTTGAACCTGGAGGCAGAGGTTGCAGTGAGCTGAGATCAGGCCACTGCACTCCAGCCTGGGTGATGGAGTGAGACTCTGTCTCAAAAACAAAAACAAAAACAAAAACAAAAACCCACTTATCCAGAACCCAACAATTAATCTATATTATTGTAATTATCTATGGGTTCTTCCTGCCCACTACACAGACAAAATCAATCTATTGAAATCAAGGCATTTGCAGTAGAGAGAGTTTAATTGAAATGAGGTCATCCCATAGAGGAAAACTGGAGTTACCACACAATTCAGTCTTCCTGAAGGTTCAGAAGTTAGGGGTGTTTATGGGTGATTTGGTGAGCAGGGGGCTAGGGAATGGGTGCTACTGGTTGGTAGGTGCTGATATCACAGGGATGTGGAAAAATGGTCCTCATGCTCTGAGTCTGTCTCTGGGTGGGGCCACAGGATCGACTGAATCGTGAGTCATAAGTCTGGGGGAAGGTAGTCTGAAAAACATCTTGCAAAAAACCAATCTTAGGTTCTACAATAGTGATGTTATTTATAGGAGCAACTGGGGAAGTCACAAATCTTGTGACCTCTGGCAACAGGACTCCTGAGCAGTAAGGGATTATATAAACTACACCTACATTTTAGCAGAGTTAAAGTCCCTTGGATAATGTTAACCTTGTGACCTTTCATTAGTCTTACAAAAATGGTTTAGTTTTGGGAAGGGCTATCATACTCCTTGGTTTAAGGTTAAACTATATACTAAATTCCTCCTAAAGTTAGTTTGGACCATACCCAGGAATGACCAAGAACAGTGTGAAGGTCAGAAGCAAGATGGAGTCCACTATGTCAGGTTTCTTTTACTGTATAATTTTGCAAAGGCAGATTCATTATAACATGGAAAATGCTTACATTATAATGTTAATTTAAAATAAAATAATATGCCGGGCATGGTGACTCACACCTGTAATTCCAGCGCTTTGGGAGGCTGAGGCGGGTGGATCACCTGAGATTGGGAGTTTGAGACCAGCCTGACCAACATGGAGAAACCTGTCTCTACTGAAAATACAAAATTAGCCGGGCATGGCCCCTGCCTGTAATCCCAGCTATTTGGAAGGCTGAGACAGGAGAATTGCTTGAATCCGTGAGGTGGAGGTTGCGGTGAGCCAAAATCCTGCCATTGCATTCCAGTCTGGGCAACAAGAGTGAGACTCTGTCTCAAAAACAAAAATAAATAAATAAAATAAAAGAATAGATGATCATATATAAGTTAGGGATGCAGCTATATACATCATGTGGAAGGAGATACATCAATTGAGAGCATGAGTTGTGTAGGTGGTGGGAATGTGAGTAATTCTCCCCCTCTATTTTCCAAAATGTAGTCACATTGTTTGTACGACAAAAAGAAAATCCATCTGTGCTTGGCACTGCTAGGAAATATGTAATGCACATTCAAGATATGATTCTGTGCTATGGGAGCTTACAGAGCTTTCCTACTCTAATGGCCTTCAGCTCTGCTACACTTAGAAAGCCAGACCCTAAACCTTGTCACTCTCTGGAACAGCTAAGCCTCTGGAATCTTTTTTTTTTTTTTTTTTTTTTTGAGACGGAGTCTCGCTCTGTCACCCAGGCTGGAGTGCAGTGGCGCGATCTCGGCTCACTGCAAGCTCCGCCTCCCGGGTTTACGCCATTCTCCTGCCTCAGCCTCCCGAGTAGCTGGGACTACAGGCGCCCGCCATCTCGCCCAGCTAATTTTTTTTTGTATTTTTTTAGTAGAGACGGGGTTTCACCGTGTTAGCCAGGATGGTCTCGATCTCCTGACCTCGTGATCCACCCGTCTCGGCCTCCCAAAGTGCTGGGATTACAGGCTTGAGCCACCGCGCCCGGCCGCCTCTGGAATCTTAAATTCCGGATTTCATCCTCTGACCACAACTGCCTGTCTTTCCAGTTCTTTCATGCCTTTACCACAATACTCGCTTTTCAACACCATCAAGAGCTCCAGCTCCTTCACTTCCCCCTAGAACACCTGATTTCTTCAGCATCCTTCCTTATACAATCTAAATTCAACTGCTATCTCACTAGCACCCTCAAATGTCTTGACACTGCTTTCTTCTGACTTAGAGGTACAGCAAACTCCCTACCATGGTTCAATTCATGCATCTTTATGGGTCACCTAAAATGCTATATAAACTCATACAAATACATAGATAGACTCCCTGCAAAATTATAAGCTTTCCGTTGCAGGCCAGGCTCACTGCTACTCAATAATCTTCCTACTTTTCCCTAGCTATCTCTCCCTGTCATTTCCCACATTGGCTGGTCCACACACTTTCTACTTCTGTACCCCATAAACATGTATTCTCTAGCATTCTGTTCCCAGTCCCTTCTCTCTCTGTTCATTCTGCTTTAACTACTCTCATTTGAGTATCTACCTCCAAATCCCACCCGGCCCCTGGCCCCACCCATGCATGCTGCACTAGCCACTAGGATATTTTTATTCTGGGATGTCACACAGAGATCTCAGGACTAAACTCATTATATTTTAACCCAAAGACTTTGTTGTGATAGGTCCTACAGTTCAATTCTAACGGCAACTATCCAGCCACCAATTCAGAAATCTGGATGATAATTTTATTGCTTCTTCCCATTCAGCTCCTCTCACTCATCAGTATAATCATATTCTGTGAATTATTTTAGTTTTCTTTAAAATCTGTATCTCTTTTTCATGCCCATCTTTGCTGCTTTGGTCATTTTCATCATCAGTGACTTGGTGCAGTGGTCTCATAACCGGTCTTCTTGACTCTTGAGTTGCTTCCTTCAAACCATACTCTTCTCTCCTACCAGCTTATAAAACACAATTGTTCGGCCGGGCGCGGTGGCTCAAGCCTGTAATCCCAGCACTTTGGGAGGCCGAGACCGGCGGATCGCGAGGTCAGGAGATCGAGACCATCCTGGCTAACACGGTGAAACCCCGTCTCTACTAAAAACTACAAAAAAAACTAGCCGGGCGAGGTGGCGGCGCCTGTAGTCTCAGCTACCTGGGAGGCTGAGGCAGGAGAATGGCGTGAACCCGGGAGGCGGAGCTTGCAATGAGCTGAGATCCGGCCACACCACTCCAGCCTGGGTGACAGAGCGAGACTCCGTCTCAAAAAACAAAAACAAAAACAAAAACAAAAAACTAGCCGGGCGAGGTGGCGGGCGCCTGTAGTCCCAGCTACTCAGTAGGCTGAGGCAGGAGAATGGCGTAAACCCGGGAGGCGGAGCTTGCAGTGAGCGGAGATCCGGCCACTGCACTCCAGCCTGGGCGACAGAGCGAGACTCTGTCTCAAAAAAAATAAAAAAATAAATAAAACACAATTGTTCATATTGCTTGACCTGCTTTAAGCTCTTCGGTAAGTTCCCTCATCACTTAGCAGAAACTTCCCTAATGTGGGAAGTTTCAATTTCAAATTTAGGGAATTTCAAATTATTTCAAATTCCCTAATGTGGCAAACAAAGCCCAATGCGATTTGAACTCAATCTTACCTGTCTCGTGTCATCTCTTGTCTCCACCAGTTTCTTGCACTCAACCATGCTGAACATTCATTTCAGCAAATGTGCCCATCTTTCACACGCTGTCATGCTGTTCCACAGCTGTTTCATTTTCTGCCACAATCTGTTGATCTGCTAATTCACCGACTTCCCTGACCTGTAAGCAGAGTCAGGGACTTTCTCTTGCCGCTTCCCGTGGCTCTTTAATCACACTGCTATTACTGCTCTCCTCATCACCTTTTACTGTGACTGTTTATCTTTTCGTCTCCTGCACTAGACCGTCAGTTCCTTGAAGGCAGAAGCCATTTCTCAATCATTCTTGTGTCCCTAGTTTCTGACTACATTAATTGTCTGGAAAACAATTTTTTTTTTTTTTTTAAAGAAGAACAGCATACCTCTGACACTGGGTCCCCATTTTGCGCTTGTTTCCCTTCAATCTTTTTTCATTTTTTTGAGGCAGGGTTTCACTCCCATCGACAAGGCTGGAATGCAGCTTGGCTCATTGCAACCACCACCTCCTGGGCTCAAGCTGTTCTCTTGCCTCAGCTTCCTGGGTAGCTGGGACCACAGGTGCATGTCCCCATGCCCTGCTAATTTTTGTGTATTTTTGTAGAGACAGGGTTTCACCATGTTGCCCAGGTTGGTCTTGAACTCTTGAGCTCAAGTGATCCACCAGCCTTGGCCTCCCAAAGTGCTGGGATTACAAGTGTGAGCCACTGGGCCTGGCCTCTTCAATCTTCTTGAACAAATTCTCAACACTACATGGCTCCACTCCTTTACTTCCCATTCACCTTTCCAATTCAGGGTAATTAGATTCCCAGGCTATCCACTTCCAAGAGGTGGCTCTGGGAAAGGTCAGCAGTGACTGACCTATTGCCAGACTCAACAAACACTTTTAAGTGCTGGGCTTCTCTGATTTGTCTCATGCCTTTGACACTGGAGACTACTGTCTTCATTCTAAAGCTCTCTCTATGACACTGCACACTCCTCCAGCATCTCTAACTGTTTGGGTTTGTAAACTCCTCTTCCCTGTTGGGCTGCCATAAGGTTTAGTCCTCAGTCCACTGCTCTTGCTTTCTATACTCAATGTAGAATGTGGCCATTTATTTTTTATTTTCATTATACTTTAAGTTCTAGGGTACATGTGCACAACGTGCAGGTTTGTTACATATGTATACATGTGCCATGTTGGTGTGCTGCACCCATTAACTTGTCATTTACATTAGGTATATCTCTTAATGCTATCCCTCCCCACTCCCTCCACCTCATGACAGGCCCTGACGTGTGATGTTCCCCTTCCTATGTCCAAGTGTTCTCATTGTTCAGTTCCCACCTATGAGTGAGAACATGTGGTTGGTTTTTTGTCCTTGCGATAGTTTGCTGAGAATGATGGTTTCCAGCTTCTTTCATGTCCCTACAAAGGACATGAACTCATCCTTTTTTATGGCTGCATAGTATTCTATGGTGTATATGTGCCACATTTTCTTAATCCAGTCTATCATTGATGGACATTTGGGTTGGTTCCAAGTCTTTGCTATTGTGAATAGTGCTGAATGCAGCCATTTATCACAAAGTCACAGTGTGATTTATCCCAGTGGTTTTAATTACCACTTACATTCTCGTAAGTCTCCAGACTATATCCAGCCCTCACCTCTCATCTGAACTGCAGAGCTGAATATCCAGTTGTCCAGTGGACATATATCTATTTGTATGTTCCATAATTTCCTGAAACACAAGTGCAAACTGATGTAATCATCTGCCCTTTGGCCTTTCCTCACCACAGTCTAAGTCCATTCCACCCCACTGTAGGCTCCTTCTTTTTTCTTTTTATTTATTTATTTAGAGACGGGGCCTTGCCGTGTTGCCCAGGGTGGTCTCAAACTCCTAAACTCAAGTGATCCACCTGCCTTGGCCTCCCAAAGTGGTAGGATTACAGGAGTGAGCCATGGCACCTGGCCACCTTCTGAATTTCTTATGTAAACCCTGTATTAGGCCATTCTTGCATTTCTATAAAGCTATCATAATAAGCAGATGTTATTATTCTTTGGCCCTCTCAAAAGTCAACAAGCAAAATGTCTTCAGCATCCCCCAAAAAACTGTTGTCATGACCATTGCTCTTGACCAGTTCACTTTTGCTTTGACTGGACAACTTCCAACTCTTGGTAGCCATTGCTTTGATTGTGTTTTGTCTTCAGGATTGCACTGGTAAACCATGTTTCATCCCGTTACAATTCTTTAAAGAAATGCTTCAGGATCTTGATCCTACTTGTTTAAAATTTCCATTGAAAGCTCAGCTATTGTCTGCAGCTGATCTGGACACAACAGCTTTGGCACTCATCAAATGGAAAGTTTGCTGAACCTTGATTTTTCAGTCAGAATTATGTAAGCTGAAATGATCAAGATGTCTATGGTGTTGGCTATTGTTTCTGCTCTAATTGTCAGTCCTCTTCATCTTCAACATTGTCTCATCTCTTAAATTATCGGATCAGGTGTGATGGCTCACATCTGTAATCCCAGCAGTTTAGAAGACTGAGGCCAGAGGATTGCTCGAGCCTCAGAATTTGAGACCAGCCTGAACAGCATGGCAAAACCCTATCTCTAAAAAGAAATATAAAAACTTGCTGGGCGTGGTGACATGCACCTGCAGTCCCAGCTACTCAGGGAGTTGAGGTGGGAGGATTGCTTGAGCCCAGTAGTTTGAGGCTGCAGTGAGCCCTAATTATACCACTCTACCCTGGGTGACAGAGCAAGACTCTATCTCAAAACAAAAACAAAAAAAAGGTTATCTATTTGAAAACTGCTGATTTTGGGGGGGCATTCTCCCCATATTTTTGTAAAGCTTGAATAATTTCACCAGTCTTCTACCCAAGCTTCACTGTAAATTTGGTGTTTGTTCTTGCTTCAATTTTAGTAGAATTCATGCTGCTCCGATAGGAACTCTTTTCAGTCTGACATCCTATCTTTCTTATTGCCTCAAATTAGATCCTGTTTAGACATGTTATAACAAGTTAGTGGAAGTTTACTTTGTTTCAAAAAACGTATAAAATCCATGCATAGTTTCTTCCTAATACACATATTCCAGAGACTTTTTGAAGACCCCTCATATTTTCCATCACTTGTATCATACTGGGAAATGCAAATATGGATGGTGAAAGAAGTTCTCAAAGTTCCTGCCTATGGTACACTCTTAGGAAAATTGGTAAACCATGTATTATGATCATATGTTCCCTGGTAGACAGTGATTAAGTACTGGGCTGCATTTATATTAATTGAAAAAGGGTAAAATACTAGGAAAAGTATACTACTTGTCCATGTTACATTGGGATTTCACTTTACAGTGATTTGTCCTAGTTCCTTGCTCATGGTTGGCCTATGGGGAAAAAAAAAATAAAGAAAATGATCTGTTCTAGAGAAAATCCCACTAAATTACTAAAATAAAGAGATTGTAGCTATTAAACTTGCCACAAGGGCATAGCTAATCATAAATTAATTCTTAGCATAGTTGGCCAAGACAGATTTTTTTTGCTTTTTGTTTTTTTTTTATTATAGGATATATCATAGTTTCTGTTTATAGCATACCAAGGAAACAGATATATTTAAATGTAATTCAGGCTGGGCACAGTGTTTCAGGCCTGTAATCCCAGCACTTTGGGAGGCCAAGATGAGAGGGTCCAAAGGCCCAAGGAGGTGGAGACCAGCCTGGGCAACATGATGAAACCTCATCTCTATGAAAATTACAAAAAATTAGCTGGGCATGGTGGCACACACCTGTAGTCTCAGCTACTCTGGAGGCTGAGATGGGAGAATCATTTGAGCCTGGGAAGTTAAGGCTGGAATCAGCAGTGATTATGTCACTGCACTCCAGCCTGGGTGATGTTATAAATAAAGTTTTGGTGCCTCAAAAGAAATAGCACTCGAATATAAAATTTTCCTTTTTTACTTCTCAGCAAGGATATTTACTTCTATAGAAGGGTACGCCCTCACAGATGGAGCAATGGTGAGTGCACACCTGGACAAAGGAGGGGAAGGGGTTCTTATTCCTGATGCACTTGGCCCTTGCTGCTGTGTCATTACCCTATTGGCTAGGGTTAGACCGCACAGGCTAAACTAATTCTGACTGGCTAATTTAAAGAGAGTGACAGGGTGAGTAGTTTGGCGGGAAAAATGGTTATGGCAGAGCAGGAAATCAGAATGAGTCAGGGTGGAGGATGAGTCAGGGCAGAGCAGATAATTAGAATGAGTCAGGGTGGAGCAGGTAATCAAAAAAGGTTGCTTTATGAGGAAGTTAAGTTTAAAAGTAGAAGGCAAAGAATTGAACATATTGACATATCGATTCTTTGAAGAGAAATTTAGAACTCATATCTAACAGTGACAGAGTGAGACCCTGCCTCAAATGAATAAATGAATGAATGAAGAAAAACAATACGTGCACATAAAAAATAAGTAATACAGAATTACACAAATTAAAAAGTGAAAGTCCTCCATTATCCCATTCTCCACAATGTGACTCCTCAGAAATTGTCACCATTAAGAGTTTGGTGTATATCTTGGAGAATGCGTGAATGTGTATTGCATCCTTTAGTGATATCCTTTCATTATAATGTTGATGAGAGGAAAATTGCTTCCTTCCCAGTTGGAGAAACTGTGTGGAGTTTGCATGTTCGTGAGTTTGCATGTGTACATGTTTTCTCCAGTTACTCTGATTTCCTCCTACATGCCAAAGATGTGCATATGAGGTGAATTCTGTGTCTAGATTGTCCCAGTGTGAGTGAGTGTGGGTCTGTGTGAGTGCGCCTTAGGACAGAATGGTGTCCTATCCAGGACTGCTTCCTGACGTGTGCCCTGAGCTGTCAGGATAGGCTCTGGTCATCTGAGATGTTGAACTGAAATAAGCAGGTTGGAAAAGGAATGAATGAATGAACACAAATTATTGTAAAATGAAAAGTTGTGAAGTATCCAATAATCATACAAATGCATAATAATAAATGACATGGGTGAAAGCACTCAGTTAGTCCACCACATTGGTTGTTTGTTTTTGAACTGCATGGTGGGAGGAGGGGCTCCTTAGAATTTTTGCTCGACAAACTTTTATTCCTTGATTTTTTCTGCCACCATTACTGCAATTGCTAATGGAGGACTTTCACTTTTTAATTTGTATAATTCTGTATTACTTATTTTTTATGTGTACGTATTGCTTTTATTTATTTATTCATTCATTCATTTATTCATTTGAGGCAGGATCTCACTCTGTCACTGATACACAATAAATTGAGTAAATAATTATCTTTTTTGTTGTTGTTTTATTTTTTATGTTACAAGAACATATAAATAATTTTCTTGTTTTTATTAATCTTTCTTAAATGTATGAAAGGAAAATAAAAACCGGAGACCACAATTCACTATGCCAAAAGGAAAAGAATCAAGCTGAAAGCTGAGTTATGCAAGAAGCTGCCTTTTCTTTTGTTCCTAAGCAGAGAGCTATAGATAAAAGGTTAAATATCTCCACAGGTAGCTACTCTATGTTCACTTTCTCTTATGCAAAGTGTCAATTTACTGAGCGAGTACAGAGTTCACTATTTTCCTACCTGCTCCTTTTCTCTTGCAACATGTGGATTCAGTGATGTGACCATACCCTCCCTCTTCCCCTCCAGCCTGCTTCTCCTCTTTAAATACCAAAGCCCTCAAAATCATCTTTGAAGAAAGGCACAGACCTGTCTCCCAGACACTCCCTTAACCTTGGAAAAATAAACTTTTAATTTGATTGAGACCTGTCTCAGATACTTTTGGGTTTAAAAATATATCACCTTTATTTCAATGTTTAATATTGTAAGTTTGGGGTCTTTATTTGGAAGTTTGGTGATGTTTTTGTGACCAATGAAGGAAATCAAAAATATTTCATCTCAAAATATTTCTTCCTAGTATAAAGCGTATTTTGAATTAAAGCTCCTTAAAAGATCGATAGACACTGGGAGAGAATTTTCTTCCATCTACATAAAGACCTGATGGATCTATCAATGAGAACAATTGTTTTACTTTCCTCTCCCTGTTATCTCATTATCTACTGCAGAAAAGAAGACTGAAGAATGTAACCACACCTGAATGAACCCGTTCACAAGATCATGTCCGTCTCTGGGGCTCACTGAATTTCGAAAAAGAACCGTTTACAACTTAATCTCTATTCTCTGTTCATTCTACCTAGTAATCATTTATGGCCCATCAACAGAATTACCTATATTCCCCATCTCCTCCCTCTCGTCTGAAAAAAGGCTATCCAAGCTTTTGTACCCCATTGGTTGGGGTGGTAGGGGTAATCACTGTGTGGTTCTCTCCCATGCATGTGGTTATATGCCATTTCTCCCATTAATTTGCCTTTGGTCAGTTGGCTTATTTTACTGAAACTTCAGAGGGTAAAGGGGGAAGTTTTCTATTAGCCCCTACATCAGAAATATGCCATAAGAACTTAACTCTTGTTTATGTCAATTAGCCTATGGTAAAAATGGCTTCGTTGCCATTTCGCTTCAAGTCGCAGTTTCCAACAACCTATTGATGATGTTAAGTGAGGACTTACTGTTTGTATTTATAACAAAACTGTGAATATGATACATAAATATGGATGATGAGTTTCACTGTGAAATTTCTCAGGCTAATGTAGACAGATATGAAAAGCTCTCTACTCTCACTCATCCTTCTGTTCAGTTGAATCTCCTGTGTACATAACAGCAAGGAGCCGGGGTTATTGCTAGGATATTGGCAGCTTTCTTTTTTCTTCTTTCCCACAGACTTCCTAGGAGAACACCATGAGATCCTATGTTCCTCTGGAAGTTTACCTTCTTTTGAAAGTACTGATATCTCCTCATATTGTAGCTTGGTTGGAAAGAATTCTTATTTTCCTCTTTTTATATCTTGGGTCTCCATATTCATGTCACATTTAGATTTGCTGCTTTCATTAGCTCACATCACTTTCAATTTAATAACAGCAAGGCATCAGAAAGTTTCTGCTTCTTAGAATGTTGCTAGTATTTCTCTTTCAATTTGTTTGTATCTGTCATAACTTGTGCTGTCTCCCATGCAAATACTGAGCTGTATTTCCTGTGTAGATGATAGTAAAAGGCCTCAGTTATTACTGCAGAAATGATTAAGAACAGATTTTTAGGCTTGTAAAACCATTGAACACGATATCTGTTTCCTTCGAGAATTCTAGAACATAGAAAGTTTGAACATATAAGATTAGAAATCATCCAATCCCATTTTACTGAAGCTGAATTTTTAACAGCACAGCAGAATAATCTAATATGCAGACACAAACTAGATCAGAACTATGAGTGGCTTAGACTAAAATGCATTTAGAGACAAGAATCTGGACAGATATATTTGGATAAGTAGATTCAATGATTTGATGACAAGACCTGGACTAAGTTCCTTGTATTAAGAGGGCAAATGTTATTGCTGCTTTTTAATGTTTCCAGCAATTGGACAGAAACTAGCCAATATAAAATTATGCTAGTTATGTACATACATTTATCAAAATAGAGTTAACCATAGCTGGTGTCAACAAAAAGAGTTGTACTCGGTAAAATATTTGAAAAGATTTATTCTGAGCCAAATATGAGTGATCATGACCTATGACACAGCCCTTAAGAGGTTCTGAGAACATGTGCCCAAGGTGGTTGGGGCATAGTTTGGTAGCTTGGTTTTACACATTTTAGAGAGGCATGAGGCATCAATCAAACACATTTAAGAAATACATTGGTTTGGTCCAGAAAGGCAGGACAACTCAGTGGTGGTGGGGGGGGCTTCCAGGCTATAGGTGAATTTAAACATTTTGACAATTGGTTGAGTTTGTCTAAAGACCTGAGATTGATAGAAAGGGAATGTTCAGGCTAAGACTGTGGAGAACAAAGTTCTTTTGAAGTCTTATAGTGGCTGTCCTTAGAGACAATAGATGACGAATGTTTCCTATTTAGATCTTAATCTCTTTGGGATTGGAAGCGTCTGGAAGAAAAAGATCTAGCTATGTTAATAGAGATTCTTTACAGATGCAAATTTTCCCCCACAAAGAACAGCTTTGCAGGGGCCATTTCAAAATATGGCAAAGAAACATGTTTTGGGGTAAAATATTTATTTTCTTGCTTGTCTCATAATGTTATGCCAGAGTGAGGTTGGAAAATAAGTATTGATATACCCGGTTAAATAAAATCCCTCTGATGAGAATTTACGATTTGTAGGGCATGACCTCCCAGACCTCTTAGATATGAGTTTGGGCAAGATAAAAACTCAAAGGTTAGTTCCTCATTGGGATTTTTCAATTTAGGAGTTATAAATTTAGATTTTTTCAGGCTTAAATTAAAACATGGTCTTTAATCACAGACAACCACTGATTTTTTTCTAAAAAATAAAGGACCAACTACGGCAACATAGTGAGACCTTGTCTCTACAAAAACATTAAATAGAAAGCAAAACTGGCTGGATATGGTGGCCCGCACCTGTAGTCCCAGCTACTAGGGAGGCTGAGTTGGGAGGATCGCTTGAGCCCAGGAGTTTGAGGCTGCAGTGAGCTATGATTGCACCACTGCACTCCAGTCTGGATGACAGAGTGAGACTTTGTCTGAAGGAAGGAAGGAAGGAAGGAAGGAAGGAAGGAAGGAAGGAAGGAAGGAAAGAAAGAAAAGAAAGAAAGACAGGGCTAATTTATATTCGTGTTTTCTTTGTCATAAAATGTAGAAAGAAATAAACACAACATTATAATATCTGCAGCACTGTCAGAAAATAGGATAGCTTTCTAGTTTCTGACTTGTCTTTTGCAAATCTTTAAAACCTTGTTTTGGAATTAGTCTTGTCATTAAAACCTCTTCTTTTGTAGGGGGACTCATTTCAAAGGAGAACATTTGGAAGCATGACAACATGTATGTGCTTTTTATCTGCCCTGGAGGAAATGCTGTAATGTCAATCAGCAACTAAAGGATGCAACTACAATATGAATCTAAAAGTAAAATGAATCTGTAAAGTAAAACTGTGAAAAACATGAACATACTGAAAACTTAATGTGCAATATGGTATAATTCTTGGAGTAAGAAAAATAAACTGTGATGAATCAGAAAATTAGTGATGAAATAATGTCTCCGAGATAGTAGAAATGATAAGCAATCATAAAAACAACCTTTTATATTAGGCATCCTGCAGGCCCAGAGCTTTTTTTTTTTTTTTGAGACAGATTCTGACTCTGTGGCCTAGGCTGGAGTGCAGTGGCACAATCTTGGCTTACTGCAGCCTCCGCCTCCCGGGTTCAAGCGATTCTTCTGCCTCAACTTCCCACATAGCTGGAACTACAGGCTCCCACCACCATGCCCGGCCAATTTTTTGTATTTTCACTAGAGACAGAGTTTCGCCAAGTTGGCTAGGCTGGTCTCAAACTTCTGACCTGAGGCGATCCACCCACCTCCATCTCCCAAAGTGCTGGGATTACAGGGATGAGCCACCGTGCTCGGCCCCAGAGCTTTTTTCTTCAAATGGTCATTCTTCTTGGAACAAAAGAGGTGGTGCCTGGGGAGGTGGATAGTGATCTGCAAAATAAACTACAGATTTTTCTATTGCCACCACCCTTTTGTAACCAGACGCTACCTGATTTTTAAAGTCTATTGTTATGGGATCTTTGAGGTATCGCTTTTCTGGGCAGAAACTTGTGGCTGGTGGCGCCTTTGCCCTAGTTTTCCTTGGGTCCGCTGGGTTCGTTCTGCCCACTCAGCCTGGCAGGCTGCACTCAGCCCACACTACCGGCCTGGATCCCATGCCTCCAAGGGAGACTGCAAGTCAGGTGTGGAGCGGCAAGGGGCGTGTGAGTGAGCGTGGGGTCTGGCCACTGCGTAGTCAGACACACCAGCTGCTGCCCTGGGGCAGGCAGCTTCATGTGCCGCCATGGGCACTGGCTCTCTGCAAGACTGTGACTGGACCAGGTGCACCACAAGCAGCTTCCCTGGCTGGCAACAGGGGATGCAGTGGCACCTGGAAGCTTGAAGATGACAGGAAATTCAGGGCCCCAAAGAGGGAGTCACAGCCCTGGCTCAGGGAGCTCTCCAGTCTGGGCTCACCCAAGGGCCGCAGCAATTCTCTCTCCTCTTTCCCACTCTGGTCTGTGGGACTGGCAGCCCAGTCCCCAGTCTTCAGGTCCTCCCTGGCCTGAAGGTGGGGACTCGCGGGGGACACATGCCCTTCCGCCCAGGAGCCTGTCTGCGTGCTGCCGCCACCCATAGTGCCCAGGCTGCTCGTGCCAAGGGGCAGCTGCAGGCCAGCAATGAGCCGCCCTCAGCACCTCCTTGGCTTCCCCTAACCCCGTGCTCGTCAGCACCCAAAGTTCGGATGGGGCTCGCGTCTCAGTGCTGCCCTGAGTGTGTGCACACCCGGCCAGGTTTTTGCAGTGCCCAGGCTCGTCCCCAACCTTGCTCTGAGGCTCTGGGAGCAGGAAGAGGCCAGGCAGTGGCGCAGACGCCCGCAAGCCTCCAGAGGCATTGGGGGCCTTCCCAGGCTCCGAGGGTGCAGACCATAGAGATGCCTGAGTCCTGCACGGCCTGCTTCTTGTGGAGTGTGCAGGCAGCCCCGGCAGGCAACGCGCCTCCTCCCCGCCTAGGGTGGGGGAACCAGGTCCTCACTGGGCCGCTCTTTGCCCACCCCTCTGTCCCTGACAGCGCTGCCACCTCTCCAGCAGGCGGCTAGGCTGGGCCCCACCACAGTGGCTTCAGGGAGTCAAGCTCTAAGGGTGCTTCTGCTTGTCCCGGGCTCCCACTGTCTCCATGGAGTGCTTCACTGCCTCAGGCCTAGCTCCACCTCCTCCCCATGCCTTCCCCGCAGCAGCGGGCCAGAGCAGCGTTGTAGGGCCTGGACTACAGAACTGGGGACGCTCTGGGCTTGGGGGCGGATCCTGCCCCTCCGTGCACGAGGGCAGGGGTGGTGCAGCGGTGCAGTCGGCTTCCTAGGGGATGGGGCAAAGGGGGCCCACCTCTGCCATTGCTGCTCCTGCAGCAGCTCCTGCTGCCACTTCCCACGGCTCTCTGCTGCGGCTGGCGTAATGGCCCGCTACTGCTGTCACTATTGTAAGTATACTTGAGACAGTAAAGCACAAACTTCCATATAATAAATGTCTGAATGCTGTAGTTATTGTTACCAGAAAGGGATCTCCATCTAGACGCCAAGTGAGGGTTCTTGGATCTTCCTCAAAACAGCATTTGAGGCAAATCCATAAAGTGAAAGTAAGTTTATTAAGAAAGTAAAGAAATAGAAGAATGGCTACTCCATAGGCAGAGCAGTGGCCTGGGCTGTTCAACTAAGGATACTTATAGCTATTCCTTGATTATATACTAAACAAGGGGTGGATTATTCATGAGTTTTCTGGGAAAGGAGTGGGCAATTCCTGGAACTGAGGGTTCCTCTTCTTTCCTGACTATATAGGGTTACTTCCCGATGTTGCCATATCATTTGTAAACTGGCATGGCAGTGGTGGGAGTGTCTTTTAGCATGTTAATGCATTGTAATTAGCATATAATGAGCAGTGAGGAGACCAGAGGTTACTTTTGTCGCCATCTTGGTTTCGGTGGGTTTTGTCCGACTTCTGTACTGCATGCTGTTTTATCAGTAAGGTCTTTATGACCTGTACCTTGTGGCAACCGCCTATCTCATCCTGTAATTCAGAATGCCTAACCTCCTGGGAATACAGCCCCCGGTAAGTCTCAACATTATTTTACCCAGCCCCTGTTCAAGACGGACTTGCTCTGGTTCAAATGCCTGTGACAGCTATTGTACCTTGCCTGTTACTTACTCATATTTAACAGAGTGGGCCATGCCCAGTTAAATACTAGCATACAAGGAAACCTCACCCCGTTGGGAGAATATTTCACACACCTGCAAACTATCAGCATAGCAGGTGCCTGGCATGTCCCACATTAAATCTGGCTGCAGCTGTCTCAGGGATCCAAGACTGAATGCCTGGTGATTTTACATTGGTATTCTGCTGAACCTTCCTGGTACCTGAGTGGTTAAAATCTCAGAATATCTAGAAGAGAAGAAAGTATGTCTGAAGCAATGCTAGAAAAGGCTAATAAATTATTCAGGATTAACATCAAAGTCTGATGCAAATTAATTTAATTCCCTTGATATTCAGGGAGAAATTAAAGCTAATGAATTTAATACTCAAGTCTTTTGTTGCAATTCTCTTTTGCAAATATTGTGATAATTTTGCATTGTCAACATTATTGGAAAGCTACTTTCTGTCTTGAACATATTTCCCTACTGAGCATCTGTACCTTTAGAATTTTGATGATGAATGCATTGATTAGTTTTCAAGATCCTAAACGTTTGTTTTCATAGCATTTTATTCTGAGGAAATAGACAAATACATGTTGTGTGTATGTGTGTGTCATTACCCATAGCCTTGAAATCGGCTGTAAACTGTTTTTGCCGTAGGCTTGAAAGTCTTCTCCTGCTGTCTTTAAAAGATGTTGTAGGGGGAAGGGAAAACTTCTCTTTTGGCCCCTGAAGTTTCACAGAAAAATCAACTCACAAAAGGTAAATTAATTGGAGAAAAGGCATAGAAATGTAATTAACGTGTGTACAAGGGAGAACCACAGAGTGATTACTCATCCCCCAAGATGGTTCAGAAGTTTATATATCATCCTGGCAAAGCATATTATGGGAGGGAGGAGAACAGAAATTCTGTTGGGAGGATTACTAGGAAGAATGAATGGATTAGGCAACAGGGATTAATTTATACATTATCTCGTGACAGGGTCTGGCCAGGGGTGGTTACATTCTTGGTCTTACAGGAAAGAGAAGAAAAAGCAATTGTTCCTGTTGATGGGTCTGGATCTTAGGTAAATAAAGGAACTTCAACTTCATCCTGTGCTTTGGGAGAGACAGTGTCGGGGGAGAGGGGAGGTCAAAGTGACCTTAAACCTTCTTCAGTTCAGCATGTCAAAGCTCCACACTTTGAGTCATTGGTTTCTGAGTCTCAACAATATGCTAACCATAAAATTTTTATAAGAAAGCAAAAGAGATTAGAACGCTTTAGACTTCCTATCCAATACTAAAGTATTCACAAGACAATGAGAAACATATTCTCATAGCAAACATTTTCTGTTTTTCTTATCAATAGCTAAATGTTTCAATAAGATATTTCAAGTTCTAGAACCACTACCACTGGTGAAGTCTAAATGTGTATTTCTGGAGTCATTAATTTATTAGCACATGATGGATTATGTTTATGTAGTTTGACACCTTACACTTTCCACTGGTAGTAAGTAAAACATTCAGAAAAGGATGATCTTGTTTTTGTGAACTGGTTGTCTTACTACAATATGGATCTGTATTTAATCTAAGGCTCTTCATTTGAACTAGAGAGGTGGAAGATTTTTGGTTTTCTAATGTAGCTTGAAGTAAAGATAGAGGCCAGACGCAGTGGCTCAAGCCTGTAATGCCAGCACTTTGGGAGGCCGAGGTGAGCGGATCACTTGAGGTCAGGAGTTCGGGACCAGCCTGGCCAACATGGTAAAACCAGTCTCTACTAAAAATACAAAAATTAGCTGGGGGTAGTGGCTCGTGCCTGTAATCCCAGCTACTTAGGAGGCTGAGGCAGGAGAATCGCTTGAACCTGGGAGGCAGAAGTTGCAGTGAGCCGAGATTGCCACTGCACTCCAGCATGGGCAACACAGCGAGACTCTGTTTCAAAAAAAAAAAATAACTGAAGGTAGAACATGTCCCATTTCTACCTATATACTTTTTTTTTTTTTTTTTTTCCTGAGACAGAGTCTTGCTGTGTCACCCAGGCTGAAGTGCAGTGGCACAATCTTGGCTGATTGCAACCTCTGCCTCCTGGGTTCAAGTGATTCTCCTGCCTCAGCCTCCCGAGTAGCTGAGATTACAGGCATCCCCCACCACCACACCCAGGTAATTTTTGTATTTTTAGTAGAGACAGGGTTTCACCATGTTGGTTAGGCTGGTCTTGAACTCGTGACCTCAGGTGATCCACCCACCTTGGCATCCAAAGTGTTGGGATTACAGTTGTAAGTCACCACGCCCAGCCTATTTAGTACATTTCGTAAGTGCATAGTGTTAAAAGAGTTGGACTGTTTTCAGTTACTGATATCAGGAATCAAACCTCTAGAGTTTGATATTTCTTACCTCCTCTGGAAGGTCTTTAGTCTTAATGAATCATATTTTAAATGGAAAAATAGTGTTTAAAAAGGAAGCAGGAAAGAAATCTCCCCAGTGTAAGAACAGAAGTAAAAATAAAGGCCGGGCACCATGTCTCAAGCCTGTAATCCCAGCATTTTGGGAGGCCAAGGAGGGCAAATTACTTGAGGTCAGGAGTTTGAGACCAGTCTGGCCAACATGGCAAAACTCCATCTCTACTAAAAATACAAAAATTAGCCGGGTGTGGTGATGGAGGCCTGTAATTCCAGCTACTCAGGAGGCTGAGGGAGGAGAATTACTTGAAACTGGGAGGCAGAGGTTGCAGTGATCTGAGATCGCTCCATTGCACTCCAGCCTTGGTAACAGAGTGAGACTCCATCTCAAAAATAAAAAATAAAAATAAAAAAATAAAGAATAGAAGTAAAAATAATTTTTTATTTCTTCCAAGCGAGAATTAAAGGTCTTAGAGCTACTACATCAGTTTAGTTTATTTCAATTCAGGTCTGTTAAATGACAATTTCCTGAGCATCCATTGAATGAGGTGCTGGAGGCACCAACATGAAGCAACTACTGTCTCTTTATGCAAGGAACTCAGAGTCTGATTGATGAGACAGGCACACAAATTCACACTTCCAAAAACATGGAAAAACCTATGGTTGAGTTGTTTTCCTGGTGTTCTAGGAACCTAGAGGAAGAGCACTGAGTTTGGCCAGTTTGGGTGAAGATAATGCCTGAACTGGGTTTGAAGTATAAAAAGTAGATTGTAGGCCAAGGAAGGCCAGGACGGGTCAGAGAAAAAGGAGAAATTTGTTTGGGGAGATTAGAAAACAATTCA
The DNA here is from genome assembly GCF_009764315.1 of Trachypithecus francoisi. NCBI lineage: Eukaryota > Metazoa > Chordata > Mammalia > Primates > Cercopithecidae > Trachypithecus > Trachypithecus francoisi. Next base: position 105,408,113 of record NW_022681456.1, read on the forward strand.
GTATGAGCAAAGGTGGGAAGACACAGAATAGGATGTGCTAATTGGAGAGCTATGAACAGCTATGAACTATCAGTAAATATTGTGATGGGAGAATGGAGAAGATGTGGCTACAGGAAGAGGTGCACTCAGGTCACTGACAGCCTGATATCCCAGGCTAAAGAGCATGGACTTCAGTCTACACATGATGAAGAGAAATAAGAATGGGATGATTGTCAAGAACAATGAAGAATCTAAGATTTTAACATGCTTGCAAGCTAACAAGTTAGGCTGCTATAGTTTCACAGATGCTTGTAGAAGACACAAGACTACTGGGGTCATGTTACTCATGGCACAACAGGCAACATGAGCTTCATGTCTATGTTGGTTTATCTTGTTCTCTGAATTCTAAGGGGACCACAGGAAGGTGGGTCCAGGTAGGTGCTGTGCATGCAGTGGGTTTGTATTACAGCTGAGAAACCCTGAGCTTAGGATTTGCCAATATTTTGTAAGAGAGATGCATGCAAACCTGCCCAACCTTTGCCTTAGAGGGATATGTTATCTTTATTATAGTGGACAGCAAGCAGGTGTGCTTTTTTTCCTGAAGGGAGACATACTTTTGTATAAAATATTCTTGAAAAAACAGTCTGGAACAAAAGCTGTTAGTACCTCTGCTCACAAGATGTGCAGAAATGTTACAGGCAAATGAAGAATTGCCCCCAACAGTATAACAATCAGGATGTGTTTTAGGCGTATCACTCTGGTGGCAAGTGAGTGATGGAGTTGCGTTTGTTGCAATAATCCAGGTGAAAGACGATCACAGCCGAAATTCAAGAGATGATAGGGAAGAATTTGAGAAATACCTAGAAGGGAAAAATAGAGGAGACAGCTTTGCCATCTTAGAGAGAGGGAATGGTCTAAAACAGGGATTGGCAACATATTTTTTGTCAAGGGCTAAATAGTAAATATTTTAGACTGGGCCATTTGGCCTCAGTTGAACTCAATTCTACCATTGCAGTAGGAGAGAGAAGCCATTGACAAAACAAATGGGTGATGATGTGTTCCAATAAGACTTCATTTATAAAAACAGATCCATGGGTTATAGTTTTCTGACCCTAAGCTTAGAAAACAATCCAAGGTTTTTGTGTTGTATGACTAGATAGATGGAAATGCTAATAATTGAAAGAAGACATTTAGCCTTTTTTTGTTTTGTTTTGTTTCTGGTGTGAGAGAGTGGGGAGATGAGGTTTTGAAAGTTTTAAATTGGCCATGTGTGGTGGCTCACACCTGTAATCCCAGGATTTTGGGAGTCTGTGCCAGGAGAATCACTTGAGCTTGGGAGTTGGAGACCAGCCTAGGCAACACAGGGAGAACCTGTCTCTACACAATAATTAATAATAGTAATAACAATTATAATAAAATAAAGTTTTGAATTTAGGAAAGTAAGAAATGTCCAGAAATAGAGATTTGTTAGGCAGCTGAATATATAAATTTGAAGCTTAAGACAGTGTCATTGTTAGGGGTAATGATTTAAAAGTTCTAAGCATATGGATGGAGGTTAAAACCATGGAAGTGAATAGCATCACTCAATGAGAACATGAAAAATAGGAAGAAATGTGGGCCAAAGACAAAACCCTAGGGAAGTGTCAGTATTTATGGGCCAGCCTTAACTCAGGAGGCACCCAAAAACTTCTTCAGATATAAAATCTGATGTGTGTGTGTGTGTGTGTGTGTGTGTGTCTATAAAGAAGGGAAGGGATTGGAGACTGTACTTTAATATCAACGCAACCCTCCCCCAAACTTTCAACTCTGAAAACCCCCCAAATTCTGTAAGTCATTGATTCTTCGTCAGAATTATAAAAAACTTCTAAGAAATTTCAGAGGGGCACTCATGTTTCTTCTCTTTTTAATTTGCGATTGAGAGTAAAGTTAATCGAGAAGAACCTTGGTTAGTTATACTGAAATCCAAATTGCTCCATTAGAATCTAGTTTTTTTTATTTCGTCAAGGAAAGGCATACAACTGGGTTTGTTCCACTCTTTTCTTCTGAATACAAGTATGGCTGCAATCATTAGTTATTCATTTATTTGGTCAGTCACTCAACAAACATTTAGTGAGTACCTATAATGTGCATAGCTAAGCACTGTGGAAGATAGAAAGATGAACAAGGCACAACCTACCTGTGTTTAAAGAGAATAACAGGGACACAAAGCAGAATGTGATCAATGTCTCAAGAGATGATCACTAAAACTGTAGCAATGTTATTGGTGTGTTTTCTTTGCTACCCTTTGTAACTATGCTTAGAAATTTCCAGAAAAAACATTAATCCATGCTTTTAAGTCATGGTATCCATGGGTCCAGGAAGGGGAAACATTAAATAAAACCATATAATTGCACTTGCTGTGTCAGAAGAGTCTAGAGTGGAAGGTACAAAATTCAGTCAACATTACTACCGTCTATGTGAGTTGTAGGGACACCTCTCTTTGGTAGCTTGTGTATGAGTAGAAAATGCCTGCTTTAAAAAAATATGTAAAATCATGTGATGATGATAATGATTGTGTCTACACACACAAATGAGTTTGACTTTAGTTCAAATAACTGTTTTTTAACCTACATGACAACAAATAATTTAAAATCTCAACATAATTTTTAAATGAAAAATTTTCAATTGGTTTAGAGTAATGTAAAAAGCAAAGAAACAAACAGTACTAAAAACAAACATTTGTTCTTGCTTACTTTAGTTCCAAAATAGAAGAATCTAATATTTAGAGGATAGAATGAGTTTATTAACCAAAAATACAATTTGAAAGCCCCCACAGCCATCTGAATGAACTTCCTCCCCCACCAAGGCACTCAAAAAATTTAATCTGAAAGACTGGCTCAGGCCATGATGGGAAGTGGGGGTTGGACATGTCTCCTGATACACCCTCCAGCATTAACATCAATGCAGTCCTTAAGTCTGATAAAAAAAAAACATTTACAGTCTCTTGAAAGCCTGTTATTTGGAGGTTTTACCTCCATGATAAAACCTAGGTCTCCACCACCCCTTATCTTAACCCAGACATTCCTGTGTACTGATAAGAAGTGTTTCAGCCAATTGACATCAGAAAAATTTTAAATCTATCTATCACCTGGAAGCCACCCTCCACCACCCTTCCAGATAGAACCAATGTAATCTTACATGTATTGACTGATGTATCATATCTCCCTAAAAAGCAAGCTGTACCCCGACCACCTCGGGCACTTGTTGTCAGGACCTCCTGAGGCTGTGTCATGGGTGTGTCCTTAAACAAACTTTCTAAATTGACTGAGACCTGTCTCAGATATTTTGAGTTCACAAGTTATATCAGCATAGGGGTTTCTTAGTTTATTTTCAGTGCAAAACAAGCCACACCAATAGTCAATTTCTTCATGTTACAAGTATATATCTGTATTTGAATGAAAAGCAAGTCCGTATATTTCCTTTGTTGAGTTATTACTTTTCAAATCAGATATGTCTCGTCTTGTTTATACAAACTAATGAAATTGAGTATATTCTTTGGTGATTTACCACTAACCCTACAAAGAAAGAAAAGCTGAAATTTGTATTCCTCAATTTTGATTTTAATTCAAATAATTGAAGCAGGCCTATATTCTTAAAAGTTATTACATGTTCTCTTGGAGGGTCTATTGATTCATCCTTTTGAACACTCATTATAGAAATAGGTAGTGTTAAATTACAGTTGAGTTTAAGTACTATATTTAACACAGCACTTGCCTCTGTAAATAATGATCATTGTAAAAAATGTCCATTTATGGTCATCAAAGTAAATGTCCTTGACTGACTAGTCAGGTAACAGATCTGGCAATGTCTTCGGTGAGTGAGTCCTCTGGTGGCTCAAGCAAATGTTGGCTTGATGGGCCACTTACTCCTCCCATTATTTTCAAAGCCTACTTGGAAGTCCTTTTGAAAGTGTATTGCAGGTTGATTTCATAAGAGAAGCAACCTAGTTCAGCAGGATCGAAATCTCCTATTCCCTGTCTATCCAAATCCGTTTGTTCAAGAAGAGGATACATTTGTGTACCTCAGGTGGACCAGAATAAAGGAGGATTTTAATAAATAAAGTTGTATTTGGAAGACCCTTTACCCTATCAGTTTTGGTGCAAGGCTTAGAGAACAGCATTGCCTATTGTTTGGTGACTGAGCCTCCGAAGTCACCTCTTGAGTGCTTTATGTCTCGCAGCTCCTGCTCTTCTTCAGATTCTCTGCAGAGTGTCTTTGAGTCAGTGCAAGCTCTTCTTCAGTATGACTCTAAGTTTGTTGCTGAAGTTAATTTCACCTCCATTAGACTGTGCATTTTTCTGGGGAGGGACTGCTTCTACTGTTTCCTTTACAAATCTCCTAATAGCAAGACATATGCTTGTGACTTGAATCTGGTAAGCATTACTGTTTGCCATCAAAATGTTAAGGTCACTGCTGTATGGTTATTAATAAGAAGTAAAGAGCTGATAATAAGGTTGTTTGGAAGCATAAGTTGAAGCCAAATTATGGAAGGCCTTACCTGCCAGGCTGGTTTGGACTTGGTGAGTGTTTGTGAGCAGGGTGTGGGGTGTTAGGAGCTGTGCTGGAGGAGGCCAATCAGGATGGGCAGTGAGCATTTGCTGAAATTTAAACAAAAATCAAAGGCCATATATATAAATAGATTATAAATATTACTGAATGGATATCAGTGAAGGGAAGCATGAATCAATGAAGTCTGAAGGAGGAAGTGATGTTTGAAGAATGAGAAGAAAATAATCCCTCAAAAAGGGAAACGGAGAACGTTCTAGTTGAAGCAAGAAACAATAATAAAATTTCAGCATCTGAAATATTTTTGACAAAGGATTCATTTCTTCCCCACCAGACTTATTCTTTCCTTCCTCTTCCTCGTCTCCTTCCCTCGTTCCTTCCTTCTCTCTCTTCCTACTCCTTTTCTTCCTTGTTCTTCAACAAACACTACCAGCAAATCCTAAATTTTATTTCCACTAGTTACAATCACTTCACTTTTTTTTCCTGGTGTCTTCATTTGAAACTGCCTTACTTTTGGCTATTCCTCCTGAAAAACATGATTAGACCTTGAAATGGGTGAGGCAGAGAAGTTTAAGAATTTCTTCTTCAAGATTTTTTTTCTCAGATAAATATGCAGAGTGTGACTGGATTTTTGAAGACAACTTTGTGTTTTGTGATATCCCTGGACTCCCAGTTCAGAGGCTGACAATACTTTTAGGCTCCTCTTTCTAAGATTTATGCTGATGAATGTCCAAGTTTCTAGAAATGTGACATGGCCAGGCATTGCCAGAGAGAAGCACGTTGCCTCCTTCCATGGGTATGGTATTCCCTCTCTTATCCGACCCTCCTCCCTGCTGTCTGTGTGTGAGGCTAGGGATGGAGGGGTAGCAGTTTGGTGAAGGTGGGATCCATAGGGACCAGAGTTGGGAGGCTACTGAGGCATCATTTATCAAACGTATTAGCATGTAAGGCCAGAGGACAGATTCTGTTGTGTGCCGGAGTCTAAATTTAGTCACCAAGGAAAATGCTCCACAAAGAGAAAGAGTTTGCTAAGAACCAAAAAAGTGAGGATGTTGGCATCAGGAGAGCAGAGCTCTTAGCATGGTGGATATTGATGAGGAATTCTGAAACTGTAATGCAGATCCCGGGGTCCCTTCAGGAGGGACCAGTGTGGCTCAGCGAGGTGGCTGAGTTTACTTAAGGGATTGGAATGAGGTAGAATTACTGTTTCTATTCCCAAATCACCAAAGTCATGAAGCTTAAAAAAAGCATCTCTTCCAAATACCTCATTTTTCATTTGCAAAAAAAGGGAGAGAAAATACTCCTTGTTTTGTAACTCATTATAACTCATCAACTTCTCTAACTCTTTAATCAGCTTTATTCCAGGAGGAAGAGAATTGATTGAACTGTATGATTTTCAAAAACATGTTATGGGAAAATGAAGATATATAGCTTTATGGTTTATTTTTATTTTTCCAGAAATCCAGTTCTCTAAGCTTTATGGTTTAAAGTTCTGTCTCTGGAGTTAGACAAACCTGGATTTGAATCTTTGATATTTATTAGCTTTGTAAACTTAAGTGGGCATAAAATTTGTAAGCCTCTGTTTCATTATCTATAAAAAGATGATAACAGGCTGGGCACAGTGGCTCACGCCTGTAATCCTAGCAGTTTGGAAGACTGACGTGGGTGGATGGCTTAAGTCCAGGAGTTTGAGACCACTGTGGGCAACATCACAAAACCCTGTCTCTACAAAAAAAAAAAAAGTAGACTAGTATGTTGGCACATGCCTGTAGTGCCAGTTACTTGAAAGGCTGAGGTGGGAAGATCACTTGAGCCCAGGAGGTGGAGGTTGCAATGAGCTGAGATTGCACCACTGCACTCCAGCCTGGGTGACAGAGCCAGACCCTATAACAACATCAACAACAGCAACAACAAAAGGAGGATAACAATAGCACTTATCTCTTAGGATTATTGGGATAATTCAATGAAGACTGAACATGAAGTGCTTGGAACCATGCCTGACATACAGTAGATACTCAATAATGTTAGCTATTGTTACCAATATAATTATTTTAAATCTAATTTTTTGTCTCTCAGATTATTTGATATCTAATTGCCTCAACTATGTCTTTAAAATAGAGAACTTGATTGAAGAATCATCTGTGCTCCCAAACTTCTTTTTGGCTTCCAATCTAACATTTGGTACAAATTATATAAATGAAAACACTTGGAATCCAATATAATAGAACAAAGTATTTTTTCCAAATGGTCTGGATTGTTGGATCTGGTTCCAGATTCCACTTTATAGAGATGGAAATGCTATCCTTAAATGCATATATAGAGTCCAAAATCTTCAAAATTAATATACTGAAGTCAACCATCCAATAAGTTAGTAACAGTTTTACCTTAGCAGATGTTGTGTGAAAAATGAGAAAGAAATGCAAAATTATTAGTCTTGGAACTCCTCTTACCAAGTAAAAGAGGTAGAAGATAAAGACAGAGAAGGCTAGAAGAAAACTTGCAAATGAATATAGACAGATGAAACAGACTAATTTGCTATTAACCAAATTAATAAAAGGAAAAGTGCTGTGTTATTACTTTGGTTTTAAAATAATAAAGTGCTGTAGTTGTTATTTTTGTTTTAAAAATTTTATTTTTGGTTAAAATGTTCCTACTCACTCTGGTAATTTTAGATGGAATCAAAAGTGTAAAGAGAAAGAACCATTACAATTAGTTTGGCATATTTGCTTTCAAAATTACTTCTATGTGTATACTTTATGCATAGCTGAACATATAAAGATAAATAATTTTGCTTTCATCTTTTTTGTTTAATATTATCACATAATAATTTACCTCTGTCGTTAAAATCTTTTGTCCTTATTTTGTATTGACACTTTTTTTTTTTAACAGTTTTGGTAAGATATTACTCACATACAAACAATTCACCCATTTACAATAGGCAATTCAGTAGTTTTTACAGTATTTACAGGGTTTTTTACCATTACCACAACCAATTTTAGAACATTTTCATCACTCCAAGAAGAAACCCCTTACCCACTAAAAATCAATCCCCATTCCTTTTATCTCCCCTCAACATTCCCCCCACCCCACCTCAGGCAATCATTAATCCACTTTTGTTTTCTTTTTTTGAGACAGGGTCTCACTCTGTCACCCATATTGAAGTGTGTGATCTCGGCTCATTGCAACCTCTGCCTCCCAGGCTCAAGCAATCTTCCCACCGCAACCTCCTGAGTAGCTGGGACCACAGGTCAGTACCACCACACCTGAGTAGCTGGGACCACAGATCAGTACCACCACACCTGAGTAGCTGGGTCCACAGGTCAGTACCACCACACCTGAGTAGCTGGGTCCACAGATCAGTACCACCACACCTGAGTAGCTGGGACCACAGATCAGTACCACCACACCTGAGTAGCTGGGTCCACAGGTCAGTACCACCACACCTGAGTAGCTGGGTCCACAGGTCAGTACCACCACACCTGAGTAGCTGGGACCACAGGTCAGTACCACCACACCTGAGTAGCTGGGACCACAGGTCAGTACCACCATACCTGAGTAGCTGGGACCACAGGTCAGTACCACCACACCTGGCTAATTATCTGTATTTTTTGTAGAGATGGGGTTTCATCATGTTGCCCAGGTTGGTCTCAAACTCCTGAGCTCAGGAGATCCACCCACCTTGGCCTCCCAAAGTGCTGGAATTACAGGTGTGGATCACCACGCCTGGCCTAATCTACTTTCTATCTCTATAGATTTGTCTTTTCTGGAGATTTCACGTTAGTGGAATTATTCGATATGCGATCTTTTCTGACTGGCTTCTTTTACTCAGCATTATATTTTTCAAGACTTATCCATGTGTAGCATGTATCAGCTCTTCAAGTTTCTTTGTATTTTCGTATAATATTTCATTGTTTGGGTATACTGCATTTTATTTACCATTCATCAATCAATGGGCATTTGAGTTGTTTCTGCTTTTTTTTTTTTTTGAGGCAGTGTTTCACTCTGTCGCCCAGGCTGGGAGTGCAGTGGCACAATCTCGGCTCACTGCAACCTCCACCCTCCCGCCCCCCCAAGGTTCAAGCAATTCTGCTGCCTCAGCCTCCAGAGTAGCTGGGATTACAGGCACCTGCCACCGCGCCTGGCTATTTATTTGTTTATTTTTGAGATGGAGTTTAGCTCTTGTTGCCCAGGCTGGAGTGCAATGGCGCAATCTCGGCTCACTGCAACCTCCTGCCTCCTCGGGTCAAGTGATTCTCCTGCCTCAGCCTCCCCAGTAGCTGCAATTACAGGCATGCACCATAGCCAGCCAATTTTGTATTCTTGGCCTGTTTTGACATTGGGTTATTTGGCCGGGCATGGTCAAATACCATGCCTGTAATACCAGCACTCTGGGAGGCCGAGGCGGGCGGATTACCTGAGGTCAGGAGTTTGAGACCAGTCTGACTAAGGTGGCGAAACCCCATCTGCACTAAAAATATAAAAATTAACTAGGCATGGTGGCGGGCACCTGTAATCCCAGCTACTCGGGAGGCTGAGGCAGGAGAATCACTTGAACCCGGGAGGTGGAGGTTGCAGTGAGCCAAGATTATGCCATTGCACTTCAGACTGGGTGATGAGAGTGAAACCCAACATCTCCAAAAAAAAAAAAAAAGAAAAGAAAAAAATAAATTGGGTCATTTATCTTTTTGTTATTAAGTTGTAAAAGATATGTATATATATACACATGCGTGTGTATGTGTGTGTATTCCTGAGCCAAGTCCTCTATTATATATATGATTTGCTAATATTTTCACCAATTCTGTGGATTGTCTTTCCACTTTCTTGCATGGTATATGTGGGTTGTAGCCTAGAAGTTTTTAATTTTGATGAATTTTTATTTATTTATTTTATCACATGTGTTTTTTGTGTCATATCTAAAAAGTCGTTGCCCAACCCAAAGTCATGAATACTTACTCCTATGTTTTCTTCAGAGAGTTGTATAGTTGTAGCTCTTACAGTTAGGTTCATGATCCAAAATTAATTTGGGTTAATTTTTGAGTCTGGGGTAAGGAATGGGTCCAACTTTCTTCTTTTGCAAGTAGATATCTGACTGTTTAGCACTATTTTTTGAAAGGACTGCTGTTTCCTCATTGAATTGTCTTGGTTCCCTTGCCAAAAAGTGGTTGACTATAAATGTATTCTGGACTCTGAATTCTTTTCTACTGACCTAGATGTCTATTGTTATGTCAGTACTATATTGTCTTGATTAATGTAGTTTTATAGTGAGTTTCACCATCAGGAAGTTTGAGTCCTCCAACTTTGTTCTTTTTGCAAGATTGTTTTGGCAATTCTGGGTCCTTGCATTTCCATATATATATATATATTTGAGACAGGGTCTTGCTTGTGGCCCAGGCTGGAGTGCAGTGGTGTGATCTCAGCCCACTGCAACCTCCACCTACCAGGTTCAAGCTATCCTCCCACTTCAGTCTCCTGAGTAGCTGGGATTACAGGCATGCACCACTACACCTGGATAATGTTTGTAGTTTCTAGTAGAGATGGGGTTTTGCCATGTTGGCCCTTTGGCCTCCCAGAGTGCTGGGATTATAGGTGTGAGCCCCTGTCCCTGGCCTCCGTATGGATTTAAGGATCAGTTTGTGAATTTCTGCAAAAAAAAAAAAAAAAAAAATCCAGACTGGATTTTAATGAGAATTACATTGAATATTTAGGTCTATAGATAGTTTTATTTCTTTTTTTTTTTTTTTTTTTGAGATGGAGTCTTGCTCTTTCACCCAGGCTGGAGTGCAGTGGGGCGATCTCAGCTCACTGCAAGCTCTGCCTCCTGGGCCCACGCCATTCTCCTGCCTCAGCCTCCCAAGTAGCTGGGACCACAGGCACCCGCCACCGCGCCCGGCTAATTTTTTGTCTTTTTAGTAGAGGCGGGGTTTCACCGTGTTAGCCAGGATGGTCTCGATCTCCTGACCTTGTGATCCGCCCGCCTTAGCCTCCCAAAGTGCTGGGATTACAGGCGTGAGCCACCGTGCCCGGTGATTTCTTTCTCTTAAATTTGTATTCCTTTAACACCTTCTCTTAAGTTCTCTCTCTAGAATATCCAGTACAGTACTGAATAGAAAGAGTGAGAGTGGACATGCTTGTCTTGTTCCTTTTCTTAGGTGAAAAGCATTGTTTTTCATCATTCAGTGAGATCCAATATTTTCTTAGATCAATTTGAGGATTCTCCTTTCTATTCCTAGTTTGTTGAATGTTTTTAACATGAAACAGTGTGAAGTTTTGTCAAGTGGTTTTTATGTATCTGTTGAGTTGATAACATGTTTTTTTCCTTTTATTCTGTTAGTATGGTATATTACCACGATTGCTTTTCTTTTCTTTTTTTTTTTTTTTGAGACAGAGTCTCGCTCTGTCACCCAGGCTGGAGTGCAGTGGCACGATCTCGGCTCACTGCAAGCTCCGCTTCCTGAGTTTATGCCATTCTCCTGCCTCAGCCTCCCAAGTAGCTGGGACTACAGGTGCCGCCATCACGCCCGGCTAGTTTTGTTGTATTTTAGTAGAAACGGAGTTTCACCGTGTTGGCCAGGATGGTCTCGATCTCCTGACCTTGTGATCCTCCCGCCTCGGCCTCCCAAAGTGCTGGGATTACAGGCATGAGCCACCGCACCCAGCCGATTGCTTTTCTTATATTAGGCCAGCAATCTTGCTTTCCTAGCGTGTGGCGATGTATAATCCTTTTTATATGTTGCTAGATTTGGTTTGCTAGTATTTTGTTGATGGTTTTGTTTCTATAATCATTAGAGATATTGATTTCTAGTTTTCTTGTAATATCTTGGCTGAGTTTTGGCATCAGAGTAATACTGATGCCATAGGATGTGTTTTGCCTATTCTTTTACATACATACCTTTTACATATATTTTTTACAAATAAAAAATTTCCATTTTTGTTTCAACAAACACAGTTAGAGAAATGAAGAAAAGTCTATTGTATTTGCCCATCTTTCTACTCTTTCTGTTGTTTTTCCTTTTTTCCTGATGTTACAAAATTCCTTCTTTTATTATTTATTGTTTGTTTCAGAAATATCTTCAGGCATTCTTTTAGGGTAAGTCTGTTGCTAACAAATTCTCCTTGTTTTCCTTGATCTGGTGAAGTCTTGATTTCCTCTTCAGTTCTGAAGGGTCTTTGTGCTGGATATAGAATTCTTGGTTGACTGTTTTTTACTTTTAGCACTTGAAAAATATTGTGCCAGTTCCTTCCAGTCTTCACAGTTTTGGATGAGAAATTTCCTGTCATTTGAATGTTTTTTTTTCCCCAAAGTTAAGGTGTCATTTGTCTCTTGCTGCTCTTCGGGTTTTTTTCTTCATCTTTAGTTTTCAGAAGTTTGATTATGATATGTCTGGATGTAGATTTGTCTCAGTTTCTATTTGGAATCTGCTCTGCTTCTTCAGTATGCATGTATTTTGTCAACTTTGGGGAATTTCCAGCCGTTTTCTAAAAGATTTTCATCTTTAGAAATTTTAAGACTTGTTGCAGTGGCTCATGCCTGTAATCCCAGCACTTTGGGAGGCCAAGGTGGGTGGGTCACTTGAGCCCAGGAGTTTGAGAGCAGCCTATGCAACATGACGAGACCCCATCTCTACAAAAAATAAAAATAAAAAAAAAAAGCCTGATGTGGTGGTGCACACCTGTGGTCCCAGCTACTTGGGAGGCTGAGGAGGGACAATCACTTGAGACCGGGAGGCAGAGATTGCAGTGAGCTGAGATCGTGCCACTGCACCCCAACCTCGGTGACAGAGTGAGACTCTGTCTTGGGAGAAAAAAAGTTAAGCCTAGATCTCTTTCTCCTCTTTTTCTGGGACTCCAGTGACATAAATTAATTCTTTTGTTTTAGCTCCATAGTTTCCTAAGGCTCTGTTCATTTTGTTTTGTTTTGTTTTGTTTTATTTTTCAATCTATTTTCTCTCTGTTCAGATAGGGTTATTTCTATTTTTCTATTTTCAAGTTTATTGATTCTTTTCATTCTTCTGTTGAGCTTATTTATTAAGTTTTTCTTTTTTCTCTCTTTTGGTTATAGCATTTTTCAGTTCTAAAATTTCCATTTGGTTCTTTTTTAGAACATTCTCTTTTTTTGCTGAGACTTTCTGCTTCTTCATTTGTTTCTAGCATGGTCATACTTGTTGGAGCATTTTTATGATGGCTGCTATAAAATCCTTATCAGATAACTACAGCATCCATATTATCTCGGTATTTCATCTGCTCTTGGTTTTTTCTCACTCAAGTTGACTTTTTCCTGCTTCTTGGTATGGCAAGTGACTTAATTGTATCCTAGATGTTTAGAGTATTATGGATGAGACTCTGGATCTTATTTAAATCTTCTGGCTTAGAAGATTTTTATCTGACACTGTTCTGGCAGGGGAAGTGGTTGGGAAGCTGCTTCCTTAATGACATGTGGTCCTGCAAGTCTGGATTCCCCCCTTGGCCTCTGTTGCCACCCTGAAGGTAGGGCTTTCATCACTGATGAGTGGGAAGAGGAGTCCGGCTTCCCACTAGGCTACTGTGACAGCACCCTGGCCAGAGGGAGAGGGTGTGCCCCTCAGGCATTCCTGCTCCCCACTTGATCTCCACCAACAGTGCTGTGGGGAGGACTGCCTTGTTACCATTAAATGGAAGTAGAAGTTCACTTAGCCTCCACTGACACCACCCCAGTAGGGTGGTGAAGGGGCACCTCATTACCTTCAAGTAGGGATGAAAGTCTGGACTTCCCTGTGATCTCTCTTGACACTGTGAGGAAGGTGGATTGTCATTGTCAGGCAGTGATGAAAGTCTTGCCTCTGCTGGTCTAGAGCAGCGTGCCTTGTTACAGCTGGGCAAGATCTATAATCCCCACTAATCCCCACTCAGACTTTGCTGACAGGATTGGTGGTGGGGCTGCACATTTTTCTGTGGAGTTTGGCTGGCGATAGGGGCGGTTATTACATCAACATTTTCTGTCTTTCTAGGCTACCCTTTCCTTAGTTCTTTGCTTAGAGAGAGCTGGCTTTTTTCGGGTTTTTTTTTTTTTTTTGGTCTGTCCCACTGACACTTAGAAATTACTGCCTCTCCAGCAAAAAGAAAACCAGGAAACTCACAGCCATGTCTTTCCTCAGGCCCCAAGCAAGTCCTGCCTTCTTCTTTCCACATTTTATAGTCTTTTCATGTTTATTTTTTATATAATGCCTAGAGTTTTCATTGTACCTTTTTTTTTTCTTGAGACAGAGTCTTGCTCTGTTGTCTAAGCTAGAGTGCAGTGATCTTAGCTCACTGCAACCTCCATCTCCTAGGGCTTAAGCGATCCTCCCACCTCAGCCTACAAGTAGCTGGGACTATGGGCACGCACCACCACACTCAGCTAATTTTTAAATCTTTTGTAGAGATGAGGTCTCACTATGTTACCCAGGCTGGTTTCGAACTCCTTGGGCTCAAACAATCAACCCGCCTTGGCTTCTCAAAGTGCTGTGATTATAGGTGTGAGTCACCACGTGTGGCTTTCATTCTACTTCTATTGTATGTTTATTTATTTATTTGTTTATTTTTGAGACAGGGTCTCACTCTGTCACCCAGGCTGGAGTGCAGTGGTGCGATCTCGGCTCACTGAAGCCTTGACTTCCCAGGTTGAAGCCATTCTTCTGCCTCAGCCTCCTGAGTCGCTGGGACTACAGGTGTGTGCCAGCACACCTGGCTAATTTTTGAATTTTTTATAGGGACAGGGTTTTGCCATGTTGCCAAGGCTGGTCTTGAACTCCTGGGCTCAAGCTATCCTCAGGCCTTGGCCTCCCAAAGTGCTGGGTTTACAGGCATAGGCACTGCGCCTGTCCTACTGTGCCTATTTGTAAGCCGTAATGCATAACAGGTGAATTTACAGGTTGATTCTGTTTTTTGGTATTAGTATATGTAATTATTCAATGAACATCTTTATAACTAAAACCTTAGGATATGTTATTAGGAAAAAACATACTGACATGATGTACGTGAACATATTTAAGAGTTTTAACGTATTTTGCCGAATTGCTCTTCAGAAGGGACACACCCACATGTGCTTTCACTGGTAATGTGCATAAAAGTACTCATTACAAAAGATGCCCTAGCATATTGGACTTTGAGTTTTCTCCTAATTTTATAGGTGCAGATTGATATGAGAGTTAAATTTCTACCATGGTTTTGAAAGAAATGTAACTACCTTCATTAATATAAAATAATCCACCAAAGAAAAGACGTAACAATAATAACATCATTGTTTTGAGTGCTGAAAAAGTGCCAGGCACTCTGCTGAACATTTAACATTTTATTCTCATAATAATTTATGAGCTGAGTATCATTATCTCCATTTTTGTGAGACTTGGAGAGTGAAGGCGATTTGCCTAGGTCACATAATTAATAAGTGGCAGAATTGAAATTTAATTTAATCCATTTTCTTCAGTTCTAAAGCTTGCAACAATTCACTGTTCAGTGATGGTGAGCTGATTTGCCTAAATGATTAACAGGCTCATACATTGTCATAAATAAAGGGCAGAATTAGAACATTCTCTTTCTCAGCATCAGCAGATGGCATATAGGAAAAACCATTCGATCTATTGGTTCCAAATTCAATATTCAGCTATTAATAAATGGTGATGGAGAAAACCAAGCCTACAAAATTTTTACCTTAATTTACAGACTGTTAAAAACTCTCAAATCAATATCTACGTTAAAAGTCTGCGAATGATTTTTTTTTTTTTTTTCAGGAACTGCATTTTAGAAATAATGATAAAGAAATAATGATAAAATCAGGCAGAAAACAAGCTGAGTTCTATCAGACTGGAGTTTGGGTGGGGCTGGATGTGACAAATGCTTTATTACTCTAAGGGATGAAAAATGGTCTTTCGCTTTTTAAGCATTTTTCTCCTGTCCTTTAAAGATGAACCACAATTACCATTCACAGCTCCTGCTATGACGACAATGCTTTGAAATACTAAGGGGAATTAGCCAGCAAGATATTGCCTTTCCTATCTCATCTAATATAATAATTACAACTGGAATCTGAGCTGAGGGGATTAGTACAATTGCACGAAGTCAAATGTCTGAAAAACCAACTTTTATTCCTTACTCCTAGACTGTCATTAGTGAATTCCTGTGGAAAATCTTGACAGTATGAAGAATGTCATAAATTAGTGCAAGTGATCTTTATGCAAAGTGGACAAGGGTGTGGACTGGGTGTGGTTAAAAAGAATATTCATCTAATAGCTTTAAAGTTTTGTTCTAGAATTTGTCTGTACATGTACAAAGATAAATTAGACAGCCCTGCAAGTTCAACTGAGCTAATTTCCCACAGCTTATTAAGCTGACCCTAACTAGGGAGAGATCAATTATTTCCAGTTATTTTTCCTTGGTTATCATTTGAACAGCCCAGCTTTAGCCTTTGTGTTACCTGTTAAAAGGGTGGTGTGTGGAAATGATAAAGCCTTGTTAGACATAAATCAGGTCATAATGAAAATGCTGAAATGAAAATATGGAAATGAAAATATTGAAATAATGCCTGTTAATAGTTGCAATAGGATTTTGAGAAAACATAAGGCCTATTACATTGAAAAGATAAAGACCATCTTCTTAATCAGAGTTCCTACTGCCAATGCCTGTTTTTATTTTTAATTTTTATTAACTAACAGACTGTGTGGTTTATTCAGAGAAAAGGCAGTATCTCATTAAATAGCTTTTTCATACAACTGAAAGATAAAAACTATTTGACAACTAACAGTGGCAACTGTCATGAGCCTGTATCCATATGAGAGAGTCTTTGGGGGGGAAATCTCTTTGCCTACAAAATATTGAAAATTTTTTTCTCTTTTTTTTCTTTCTTTCTTTCTTTCTTTTTTTTTTTTTTTGAGACAGAGTCTCGCTGTGTCAGCCAGGCTGGAGTGCAATGGCATGATCTCGGCTCACTGCAACCTCCGCCTCCCTGGCTCAAGCAATTCTCCTGCCTCAGCCTCCCAAGTAGATGGGATGTGTGTGCCACCACACCCAGCTGATTTTTATATTTTTAGTAGAGATGGGGTTTCACCATGTTGGCCAGGCTGGTCTTGAACTCCTGACCTCAGATAATCTGCCCCCTCGGCCTCCCAAAATGCTGGGATTACAGGCGTGAGCCACTGCGCCCAGCCTGAAAATTTTTTTATTGCTCATGTTCTGTTCCTTTGGAAATCATTAAACATTTTCTACAGTTGAGAAAGCTTGTTATCTCCATTTCTTCATGAATTATTTAAAAAAATGAGATAACTAACACAGCAGGTGTCAGTTCCATGTTAGGATGACATACATGCAATCCATTGTGACCTCTAGGTAAAGGTTAGCTCAACCCTGATAAAATGAGGAAATATAGTAAAAGTGGGAAAAATACAAAACAATCTGGTTAAGCTTTGCTTTCTCTAAAGAAGTGAGATTTTAAGCATAAGAGCCAGAGTGATTCACAGGCATCCATATTTGTTTGTTGTACTCAAAATTGTAATTAAAATATTTATTTTGAAAAAAAACTGAAGAAATATTATATAGAAATAAAATGACTCACAATGTATTCAATGGCAGACCATATCTGTCCATTGATTGTAATAGTTGTGTATGGTTTGGAGATAAATACACACACACACACACGTATAATGGAAGATCAGAAAATTGGACATTATACTTTGAGTTATATGTATTTTAATCATTTTTTTGAGAATATAAAAATTGGTGGGTGTAGTAGCTTTGGAATTGGTACATTTGTTTTCCATATTGATGGGAAAATAGTGTGAGATATTGTGAGAAAAATATTTATAACCTACACATATTACATTCAACACAAAAGAATACCTACAAATTAATAAGAAAAAACAACCTCATTGTAAAATAGGCAAAATATGCTGTTGCATGAAAAAATGCTCAATCTCAATTGTAATCAGTGAAATACAAATTTAAACAATAATAAAATAGTATGTTTCCCATTGAATTGGCAAAAAAAGATGTAATGCCTGTGTTAGTTATGAGGTTATGGGAACATAGGTGCTATTGATGGAAGCATAAAACAATATGACTTTTTAGAGAACAACTTGAGACTATATTAAAATTTTAAATGCATATATCCTTTAAACTCACAACTGGACTTACAGAATTTATCCTGTAATTATATTCATACATATGTGCAAATATATATATATCTCAATATTCCTTGTAGTCTTGTTCATGATACCAAAAAAGGCTATATCTGAATGTTCATTTATAAGGCAATGATTACAAAAATTGTGGTTATATAGACTGCTATGAATTCATTAATCAGATAACTTTCTATTAAGGGACCATATAATTTATTGTCCAAATGAAGTTACTTTTAATAGTGAAAGATGGCACCATGAATAATTACTCCAGGAAAATAGGATAAACCTGAAAATATGATCGCTGAAATCGGTATGCACTGATGTGGAAAAAAGGTTCAATGCACATTGTTAGGTAAAGAGAGTACTTTACCAAATATGTATGTAAACTTTTAATCTTCCAATACTAAAACTCTATGTGTGCATCTTTGTGTAAATGGGTAGAAAGAGGTATAAAAAACACATGGCAAACTGCTAACTTGTTTTTACTGTGAGGAAGAGAGTGGAATTGGTGAGAAGGTTAAAGGTAAACTTGTTATTTTAAACTCAATCTATGTCTGTAATAATTGATTTATTTTAAACAATGAGCAATCATTTATGTGTTACAAAATGAAGTAGCAATATAAACCTTCCAAAACTTAAGACCACGAAAAGAGTCTTTGGAAATATTACTCAGTAATTTGGTTTTGTTAGTTGTGATGATTGCTTTGGCTGACATGGTCACCTTCAAGTGAAGCCTCAAAGATGTTTAACTATAAAGCTGAAGACAATGGAATCACTCTCAGCAAAAACCTTTCTCTATAGTAATGAATAAAGAGCATTTTGTTGCTGCCAGATATAATTGAAAGTTGCGGTTTTGAATAAGTACACATTCTCTGTTATGCTAAAGAATTTAATACGGCTTGATAGTCATTAAGGATCAGGTGAAGATTGGCTATAAATTAATTATTCTTAGAAACCATGCCCTAATTATAGTGCTTTATACAAAAGTCTGTGTTGATGGAAAACAGTTCAGACTATATCTGACTTTGCCAGAGGCTTCCTGGTGGAAAAAACAATAACTAACTGCAGGGTTCTTTCCATGGTAATGATTTTGCTTGTCAATCGGTGAGGTCTTGGAACACCATATTTGCATGACTGATAGTCACACTGAAATAGCAATTTATTCATTGGACAAATAGTCACTTACACTCTTCTAGGTCCTAGAGATACAGCAAAACATTAAAATCTTCTGCCATTTTAGAACTTACTTTCTAGTTGTCCTAAATAAACAAGAGAAGCAAAATAAAAAGTTTGTTAGATTGTGGTGAGTGTTAAGAAAAATATAAGCTGTGAAGAGAGTACTGAGAGTGGGAGGAGTATTTTATTTTTTAGTAAAGTGATAAGGGAAGGAAAAGACCTGAATTGAAGGAAGTGAGGGAGCAAGCCAGGAGGATAACTGGGGAAAACAAGAGCAAGTGCTCAAAGTCCAAGCGAGCTTCCCTGGAGTCTTTGAGGTTCAGAAGGAGACGAGCGTGGCTGCCCCAAAATGAGTGACAGGGAAAGAGTAGAAGGAATTGAAGAATTGAGGTCAGAGAGTTGGGAGTCTGCTCTTGGTCTTGCGGGTCATTGTAAAGGCTGACTTTTATTCAGAGCAAGATGGGGAGAACGGAAGGATTTTGAGGAAGAGTGAGATGATTTGACTTACGTTTTAACAGGATCATTCTTCAAGCTCTTTCCTCTACCAACTGCTCTCATCCATTTAAGAAGTTGACTCACCAGGAATCAGACTGACCATTGCATTATTTTAAAGTGTGTACTTCCAGGTAGCAGTTGTTAAAATATGGTTTAAAATGCACATAACATAGAGATCTTAATTTAAGATAACCACAAATGAAAGTAACATTAGACAACATTTTCCCAGTCCATGGAATCAGAAAGCTAACGGGTTTTATTCACATGTCTTACATTCTAAGGAAAAATGCAGAACAATTGGCATGTTGGATAGAAATGGAGGGAGATTAATTCTCTTAATTCCACCTCCTTGGTTCATGACATCATTTCTTCCCTGGAGGATTGAGGTAATCTCTTCCTAACTGGTTTAGATGCTTTGAACCAAACTTCCCTTCTGCCAATACCATAGTTAAGGTATTGTTTTTTTTTCTAAAGGACTACAACAAACTTCCTCTAACCTGTCTTTCTGCCTGCTTTCTTGCTTTGCCTTTGATATATTTTCAATTGTGTTATCAGGGAACTTTTTCTTTTGTAGAAATACAGTTAACATCAGACCCCTTAAGATGGCACAGAGGTGTAACGCTCTCGCCTGGTCCTGCTCACCTTATCTAGTCTGCTCATCTCATTTCACAATGTCTATACCTGTCTGTAAAGGACCACGTACAGCTTCCTGAATATGCTGTGGTTTCCCTTGATCTCATGCTGTTGCACATGCTACTTTCTTGGTTCACTTCTGTCTGTCATCCGAGACTCAGTCCAGGTGCTACCTCTTTTGAGAAGCCAGGGTTATCTGCCTTTCCTATATATAACCACAGCACATTTTGCAATTATTATAACTGCTAGTTTACTCCATTGACTTATAAGTTATATGAAGAGAGAATGTTAATATTATTCACCTTTGTATTTCCAAGACCTAATACATGGTAGGTGATAAATAAATGATCCCTAGAGGAGATAAAGTAACATAAAGAAAGTAAGGAGAGGAGACTGGTCTGTAATGTAAACATCAGCACTGTCCTGGATTGTAAAAGAAATGGAATAAAGATGCTAACAACTGACTGAAGTCCTATGAGGCAAAAGAAATTGGGTTAGTTCTCTCTCTTGCCCAGAATTGATCAGCTGCTTTTACAAATATATGTCATGCAAGTATATTAAGCAGAACTTGCAAGTTATTGCTCTTTTACCGTCATTGCCCCTGGTGTTTCAAATGAAGATTTTTACAACATATACGTTTGTTAGATCTGCATATTTATGGGTTTTTTTCCTTAAAATTCCAAAGCTTTTGAAGGTATCACAGTAGTCTCTTGATAGTTAGACAAGAATAAGAATTGCTCATCCAACTAATAGCTGTTGTGACATCGATTTAAAGTCTTCTAGTCAGTTGTCCTGGGATTCCAGTGCAGGCTTGCAAGGGAGTCATCAATGTCTATGACAGTTAAATGGAGTTGGGCATAGGGATAACAAAATGTGTTCATTTAATTTAACAACTATTTGACCAGCTATAGTGGTCAGGTGCTGACCTAGATCTTGGTGATATAATTTTAAATTAAACAAGCTCTCTGCCTTCAGACCTTTTGTATTAGAATGTCTTCTCTTTCCATTCTATAAATGAGTGTGATGGTAGAAGTGGTATAACTAAACTATTCAACAGGTTTAATTTGCTCTTGAAAATGACAGAGAAGTGGAAGAAATCGGAAAACTTAGCTTTCTGTCACACCCCTGACAATTTCCCTGGAGAGCCCAAACTGAACCAAAAAAAAAAAACTTCACTCAGACCAGCTCCTCCCCTGAGGGTGCTTCCTCATGAAACAGAGACCTACTTACTTTCAACACAGTATTTTACAATTCTGCTTTGCCTGAATTCATTCTCCCATATATAGGTTTTGGTGTCATGTTGGAATTTCTAGACATGCTATAAAATTTATTTGAAAATTTTTATTGAATTAGGCCACTTTATAGTTGGTTACAAAATTTAAAAAGCGACTGATACTACTTCCAACTCATAGAGTGACAGATTGAGGACATATTAAACCTCTTAATTTACACTGAACTTAGTGAGAAACTCAAGGCATTGAATAACAAATCACTTTTGCAATCAACTTGGAGGGTAAATGGAGTAGATTCTTAGTAGTAATAAGGAGTCATATGACTCACTGTGGCCATTATTCCTTTGGCATTTACAAATCTCTAGTGTAAAAATCCATCCACAGTAGCCAGTTGCTAGTTCACCACCATAGCAGTAACTGAAATTTGCAGACCATGTGTTAAATTAGTGAATGGGTCCAATGATTTGGACAATTCAATTGGAGGTGTCTGAAGTGTCATACTGATTTTAGCCTTCTTCTAATTTCCAGGGAGGATTTGGTTGGTGGAATATTGCCAAAAAAGGTTGAAAAGAATGATTCAGAACTGGAGTCACGAACAGCAAGTGAGCTGGAACTGGTGTTCTTGACCCAAAGGACAACCTTAGATCACACTGTAATATATTTTTTTCTATTACTATTTTCTGTTAGGTTTTAAAGTTTTTTCCATTTCTATTACTAATGTTTTCTATTTCTATTGCAATATATTTTCCCATTACTAGCCCGTTAAGACAGATCAATGGATTAAAAAAAATTGCTGGCAGTTCTACCTCTTATTTGGAAGAATGTTTAAGATGTTTCACTTACCTCTCAAGAATTTCTCAGTCCACAGAAAATGTCACTCCTATGAACTTAACAACTGTCCAAACTTATGTTTTATTTGGCTTTCTCCCTTGGGCTCAGACCAATACTTCTCAGAGGGCACTTCTGCTAGAATAGCCTGCAGCTACTTCAACATTTATATGTGCAACATTTATATAATCAATTTATATAAATTGATTTCATTATCATCAATCCAACACACAAACTTGTTCCATTTCCTGAGTTTTTAATCTCAGGCTTTACCATTCATCATTCTACTCATAACCCCAAACTCAGAGTTATTCTTAAATCTTACCATTCTCTCATTTCCATATCCTAAATGTCAACAAATCTTTATATATATATATAATCTTATATATATATATATATATAATCTTATACATATTTCTTAAGACAGAGTCTTGCTCTTTCGCCCAGGGTAGAGTGCAGTGGTGCAATCTCAACCTCCGCCTCCCGAGTTCAGGCAGTTCTTCTGCCTCAGCCTTCTGAATAGTTGGGATTACAGGCACATGCACTGGCTAATTTTTATATTTTTGGTAGAGATGGGGAATTCACCATATTGGCCATTCTGATCTCGAACTCCTGACATCAAGTGATCCACCCGCCTTGGCCTCTCAAAGTGCTAGGATTACAGGTATGAGCCACCATGCCCAACCAGTCCTACAAATTCTAACTCTAAACTGTCTCCTAATTCCTTTTCACCTCTTGATTGGTACCGATGTTGCCTTTGTTTAGACTTTATTTTCTTTTACTTTTTATAGACAGGGTCTTCTTCTGTCACCCAAGCTGTAGTGCAATGGCCCAATCCTAGCTCACTACAGCCTTGAACTCCTGGGCTCAAATGATCCTCCCACTTTGGCCTCCAAAGCACTGGGATTACAGATATGAGCCACCATGCTTGGCTTAGTGTAGACTTTACATGTGTGTTCACACCTCCATGCTTTTGCAGAAAATCCTGTTTGTCTGCATGCACTTTCCCCCTCGACTGGCTTTTACTTACTTCTAAAATCCCACATTTTCTCTCTCTCTCTCTCTCTCTCTCTCTCTCTCTCTCTCTCTTTTGAGACAGCCTGCTCTGTCACCCAGGCTGGAGTGCAGTGGCACGATCTCAGCTCTCTGCAACCTCTGCCTCCCGGGTTCAAGCCTCAGCCTCCCAAGTAGCTGGGATTACAAGCATATGCCACTAAGCCCAGCTAAGTTTTGTATTTTTAGTAGAGATGGGGTTTCACCATGTTGGCCAGGCTGGTCTTAAACTCCTGGCCTCAAGGGAACTGCCTGCCTCGGCCTCCCGAAGAGCTGGGATTACAGACATGAAGCACTGTGCTCGGTCCCACCTTTTCTCTTCTGTAAGCCTTCTTATTTGCTTCTTATTTGCTGTGTTACCCAGAAGAGTTACGGGCTTCTTCCTCATTGCTCCCATATCTTTTGTAACACACTTTTCTGTGATGCTTATCAATTTAAATGATAGCCAGGATAGCCATACAGTAATAAACTACTGTAAGATTTAGTAAATTAATAAATTAATTTAAACCCACGCATTCCTGGGTGCTAAATGTTTGTTGGATAAATTAAAGAATTGATGAACAAACCTGGCAAATTAGCAAACGGATCATTCTTGAACAGAAGAAAGACACACAAAAGATTGGGGAAACATCATTAGGGACTGTGCATTTCTAGGCAGGAAACGAGTGGCATAGAGGCCATGTTCCCACTGTTTCTTTTTCACTGGAGTAGGATATCTGAAAGATAGAGAAACTTCTGGGGAGGGAGCTACTGACAATGCAGTTAGTGTTGGTGAAATGGGCTTAGATACCTGAACCATGACTTAATATCCTGGCTCTTGGCTGGGGTTACATGCATATTGCAAAAATGAGGAAGAACAAATATGTTTTCCCAGAAGTTAGCTGGCCTGTTTGAGGGGGCTCACCACTGAAAATGTAGAGAAAGCAAAATAAGCTCCTGGATAAAGCCACGAGGCTGATTTCTTTGGGGCAGAACAGATAGGACATAGAATGAAAAATAAGACTGAAGGAGCTTCTCAGGGATTCACATGAGAGAATCATTAGAAGACACTGAAAGAATTACTTAGAAATTCAAGTATCAAGGCAAACATAAAGCACGTGGGTTGTAAATAAAATGAATACACATTGAAACATATATATATCTGAATAATCTAAGGGGAAATACCAGGATTTAGTGCACATGTTATCATGGAATAGTTTGTCTCACATAACAAATACATAAAGAATTAAAAATTTGATAGTAAGAAAAACATAACAGTACTATATGTGTCAAGAAGATACACCTTTAAGAAAATCCACAAAATATATACTAACCTGCTTTCAAATAAATAAAAAAGAGAGAAATGATGTTTAATTGACCTAAAAGAGGAAACACACAATGTCTTCTTGATATATGTTACAAAAGGGGGACGTAATCAAGATATGGTAGTAATTAGGACATAATCTGGCCACTTGCTGGAGACTTAGTCGGGAAACTCAGAGCATCTGACAAGTATTAACCTGCTTGATGACAATTCTGTCCCAGAGAATGAAGTCGAAACTCATCCTAGAAATGGCAGAAGCTAGTGTGCTAACATTCTGTATTTGTATGAAAAGGAAAATAGAAGATAATGAATTTGATTATGCACCCGATATGTTTTTATAGTCATTTAAAAAATCTCTGTAAGGAGGCCAGGTGTGGTGGCTCATGCCTGTAATCCCAGTGCTTTGGGAGGCCAAGGCAGGCAGATCACTTGAGGTCGGGAGTTCAAGATGAGCTTCGCCAGCATGGCAAAACCCCATCTCTACTTAAAAAAAAAAAAAAAAAATTAGCTGGGTGTGGTAGCAGGCGCCTGTAATCTCAGTTACTCAGGAGGCTGAGGCAGGAGAATTGCTTGAACCTGGGAGGCAGAGGTTGCAGTGAGCTGAGATGGGCAACAACTGTCGCAAAAAAAAAAAAAAAAATTTCTGTAAGAAATCTCAGCATGGAGGAGCTGGTGACACTGCTTGCCTCTGGGACAGGGAGCTGGGTGGCTGGGGCCAGGGGTGTCAGAGACACTTCTCACTGTTTGTTTTACTTTAGAAATGTTGAACTATGCAATTGCATTGCATATCAAAAAAAAAAAAAATTAAAATAATCAAAGACCAAAAAAAGAGAAAATTCCAAACAATATTTATGCTTGTAACAGGGGAGGATCCTTTTAAGATATACTGTAACACTTTGCACACAGTCTGGGCAACATAGTAAGACCTCATCTCTACAAAATATTTAAAAAATTAGCAGGGCGTGGTGGTGTGAACCTGTAGTTCCAGCTACTTGGGAGGCTGAGGCGAGAGGATTGCTTGAATCCAGTTTGAGACTGCAGTGAGCTATGATTGTACCACTGCACTCAGCCTGGGCAGCAGAGTGAAACCTTGTCTCAAAACAAAAACAAAAACAAAACAAAACAAAAAAACAAAAACAAAAACTTTGCACAAGCCTTTTAAACAATTTATATTGTTAAGCCTTTGCACAAGCCTTTATTAAACCATTCATTTTGTTAAGAAAAAAACCTTAGACAAATTAAATTGAACAGAGTTTAATTGAGCAAAGAATGATTTATGAATCAGCAGTCACCAGAAGCACAGCAGATTCAGAGAGACTCCTGTGCAGCCACATGGTGGAAGAAAATTTATGGACAGAAAAAAGGAAGTTATATCCAGAAAATGGAAGTGAGGTACAGAAACAGCCAGGTTGATAACAGCTCAGCATTTGCCTTATTTGAACCTGGTTTGAACAGTTGGCCACCTTTGCCTGAAACTTGGTGATTGGCACAAGAGTAGGTTCTGGTCTGTTTACACATCCAGTTGTGTTACAGTTCACTGTGGACGAGAAACCTTTAGGCTGAACTTAGAATATGTAAGGAGGCAGCTTTAGGTGAAACTTAATAATGTCATATTACAATAATATAGTATGAGTATATCTCTTAAGCAACTTGTCACATTACGCAGAGCGTTCTGTGCTGTCTGCGGAATGTACGGATAGATACCCAATGTACACTGAAGGCTCCCAGTTGGGAGGGCTCCTTCACCTGCCCTCCCTGTCTCCCCCCACAGAGAGTGTGTGCTTACCAAGAGTCAGTTTGGTTTGTACTCAAACCAGATTATGTTGGTTGTATTTGATCTTTCAAAACTTGTAATTGAATTAAATATTATTAGGCTGATGAAATATGAAGTGTAGAGTGACAGAGAGTTGCTGTTTCTTGAAAACTTACTTTAATACTTTGGAAAGACTATAAACATGAGATGCTAAAACAAGTGCTGTTACAGTAGATATGAGCAAGGCAACTGTGTAAGACTTGGGAAAAATCACAGAAATCTAAATGGTTTTAGTATTCAGCCACTTCTACAGTGGTGGTACATTCTTTCTCTATTTTAAACAAACTAAAATTAGAAATTATTGATGGTGTATTATGGCTATGCAAGAAAGACCATGCAAAGTTCAATCATCAATCAAAGAAAAGGCCTTGACCCTATTTCTAAAGTTTGATGAGTAGTGAATGTATCTTTAAGGGTTTAAAGTTAAAAATTAAACATTTCAGCTATGCATGTGTTATGAGTGTCCACTTTTTTTTTTACATGGAGAAACTTAAGAATGAGACTGTCCACTTTAATAGAGTTTTTTGTTTAAACAACTGACCACAGATCTTCTATTGTAAGATTCTTCAGAAAAGGAGGCCGTATCTTATTTATCTTTGTAATCCCTGTGCATCATACAGCTCTTAGAACACAGTGCACAGTGAATGTTCAAGAAATGTTTATTGAATAATTGTTATGTCAATAGAGTAGAGAGTAGCATTTATTTTTTCTCTGAGTCATTATACTGGGGCGTCACTGGACCTTCCACCAAAACTTCAGAAGTGTAGAGTGAAAATGGCACATCGCAAATTGAATTCAGGAGCTAAGTTAAGAGAACGAATATCCAAATATGTGGAAGGAGCTGGAAAATCTCATCTTTGGTCAATGTAAGATCTAGAATATAAAGAAAATCTAGAGTCAAAGCCATCAGAAAGTGACAAAGAAGCAAGAAGAGAAAATTAACATATTGTGAGTTCCAAGCAAGAGTAAGTTCACTTGAAATTTTATGGCCATGCCTTGTTCAACATTTCTCTACTGAACTTAAATAAGTAATATTCTGAGTGAGCTTTCAACGGATGAAATTCTGGAAACTGTGAAGCTAGATATAATTCTATAGGAGTTTGTTAGCGAGAGAAAAATGAAAGATTTCTTGGGAGAAAATAACAAAGCCATTTTAGTTTATGCTAAACGGGAGATGGGGGGCAACTTTACTTAGATGCATAAAATATACCAGCATTGCACTAAGTATTGCATGAAATACAAGGTTGCAATATATTACATTCTCTGTATTGCCTGATATTTATTTTCTTTTTATTTGTTGTTTAATTCTCTGTTTCCTCTTTTGAAGCAATCTCCATGACAGAATTGTCTTATCTTGCCTGTCTTGCTCACTGCCACAGGTCCACAGTCTTAAATAGTGCCAGACACATATCAAGGTCCTCATGAAGATTTATTAAATGAAGTTTCAGTGAATACATGGACAGGCAGCAACCTGGAGAGCTCCAGAAAGGGCAGGGACAAAGGTTCACAAAGAGGATCACAGATGAAAGCCACTCTGAAGCAGAGAGGGAAAATGACCCCTCCCTCCACCCTCACCACCACCAATGGGGTATTTTCATTTATACATTGAAAATATAATATGCCTGTAATTCCAGCACTTTGGGAGGCTGAGGCCTGAGGATCAGTTGAGCTCAGGAGTTTGAAACCAGCCTGGGTAACATGGCGAAACCCTGTCTCTACAAAAAATACAAAAATTAGCCAGGGATGGTGGCATTGGCCTGCAGTTACAGCTACTTGGGAGGCTGAGGTGGGAGGATCTCTTGAGCCCAGGAGGTGGAGGTTGCTGTGAGCGGTGATCACGCCATTGTACTCCAGCCTGGGTGACAGAACCAGACCCTGTCTCAAAATAAATAAATAAATAAAAATTAAAATTTAAAAATTAAAAAAAAAAAACCAGCTCACTTTTTGTCCATTACAAGGCACTGTGGTAGAGGTGGCAAGATTAAGGTATGGATACCTGAGAAACTGGTGGCTTTATTAGAAACAGAAAAGGCACCTCTCAAGGAAAGGTAAAAAATGCTTATTAACTACTTTAATAGAAATTTTTGTCTTCTTGGTTTAGAGCAAAAAAAAAAAAAAAAGATTCATTAGCTGGTGAACATAGTTTCAATAATTTTCAAATGCAATTTATGAGACCATTTCATAGTAGATGTAGGAGTTACTATATCATTCCTCTCTAAATCACTCAAATGAGAAGACAGAATCATTATGCAATCATTTAAGTATTTTTAACTAAAGAGATTATGTTCGTATCATAATCTTTCTTAAATGACTACATTGTGAAACTAAAGGACAAAAGAAAGAGGAAAGAATATTTCATGTCTTTGCATTTATAATTCTGCAGAGAGTACTGGCTCTCAAGTCTGCTACAGTCACCTGGGAACTTTAAAAAATAAACCAATGACAAGCCTCATCCCAGGCCAATCAACTCGGAATATCTGGGGGTGGGGCCCTAGCATCAGCAGTTTTTCAGTGTTCCCAGGGTGATTCTTATGGGCAGCTGGGTGAAGGACAATTAATCCAAGAGATGCTATGGAGGGAACAATAGGAAACCACCTTCACTAGCACCCTTTATGAGAGTCAATCTGAACTACAGTGATAAGCGTGGAACTTAAATCATTTCTGAGGGCTCAAATCTGAATATTCTAAATATGATGTTTTATATGGAACTCTAACTTCTCATAATATTATACATTTTCTTCATTAGGGAATCAATTTACTAACCCAAAAGTTGGTCAAGGAAATAAACCCTTCAGAAAGCATAATGACTGACCATTAGAGACAGAATGTCATTACGCATTAGTAATGACTACTCAGCTTTTTTTTTTTTTTTTCTTTGAAACAGGATCTCACTTTGTTGCCCAGACTGGAGTGCAGTGGTTCTATCTCGGCTTACTGCCGCCTCAATCTCCTGGGTTCTAGCAATCCTCCCACCTCAGTCTCCCGAGTAGTTGGGACCACAGGTGCGAGCCACTACACCTGCCTAATTTTTTGTTTTTGTTTTTGTAGAGAGGAGATCTTGCTATGTTGCCTGGGGTGCTCTCGAACTCCTGGACTCAAACCATCTTTCCACCTGGACTCCTCAAAGTGCTAGGATTATGGGCATGAGCCACCCCACCTGACTAGACCACTCAGATTAAAAAAAAAAAAAAATCTTTCTGAAGTAAAGATTGTGACCCATTGAAATAGTTTGTCAAGGGAGGTTGTGAAAATTATTTCTCTACAGACACTTTAAATTAAAGTCATGTTGTATCTTTTGAGTTGTTTAAATTGAAGTCTGCCTAGTGAAAGGAAGATGGACCAGACAATTTTGAGAAATTATTTTCAAACCAGAGGGTTTATTTTATTTTATTTTTTAATCTATGCTTAAACTTTGCTGGGGGAATCTTGACATCTGTTTGGTGGTATCTTGCACTGCAGCTCCATGCTCTGTTTTGAGAAAGATGGTCAGTTGACTAATGGACCATCCATACAGGGCGGACATGGACAGGTGCCCATTTCCCCACTGCTGTGACAATGTGGCTGTTTTCAGTAAAGGAACACTTGATTTCTTTATTCTGTTCCTTCCTTCCCTGTCTCACCTTTTCTAACACCACTCTCCATTAGTCTTCTGGGCTACCGTTTTCTCCTTACTCTGTATTGGATACTTATGTGCTAGGAACTCACAACATTCCTGCAGGATTGATACCATCTATTTTACAATCTCCAATTTATAGATGAGAAAGTAGGATGTGGAAACGTGAGACAACTTTCCTAAGTCACTCAGCTGGTGAGTGGTAAAGACACTCTGGGATCATAGGTTTGTCTGACCCAGAGTCTAGGCTCTCAAGCACTATATTTACTCTTCCATGCTTCCACTGTGGGCGGAGTCCCAGGGCATATTCTCGGCGGCTGCCCACTACAGTCAGATCCTGCCTACCCAGTCTGTAAAATGGAGCAGCTCTGCTCTTTCTTACTTCCCACTATAGGGAGCAATCCCCCTGACCATAGGTACACACCCAGGATATGTGACTTCTAGGGAAATCCCCCTAAAGGGGAGAACTCAGGAGAGGCTGGAAAATCAAAGCATACCTGGCTGCCCACTGCCTTTGGTTTTGGTAGAAAGACCATTCCAATGGTTCATCTCTCTCAGCAACAGTCTGTTCTTATTCCCGCTGGATAAGGGGTCAGAGTTAGGGTCGCCTTCTGGCTAGTCCAATGAGAACTCACTTCATGCAAAAGGGCTGAACTCTACTGCCCAAATTTCTCCCATCGGAAGGGCCCAACAGCCTTCTCCATATTCAGTAGTTCAGATCACCCCACATTTTTATAATCAAATATACATGCATGTGTATATATATGTGTATACATGCATATATATTTGCATGTATATACACCTGCATATATATTTGATTATATATATACACGCACATATACAGTATTTATTTATTTTGTTTTATTATTTTTCTGAGACAGAGTCTTGCTCTGTCACCCAGGCTGGAATGCAGTGGCATGATCTTAGCTCAGTGCAACCTCCACCTCCTGGGTTCAAACGATTCTCATGCCTCAGCCTCCTCAGTGGCTGGGATTACAGGTGTGTATTACCACACTTGGATACTTTTTTTTGAGGTCGAGTCTCACCCTGTCACCCAGGCTGGAGTGCAGTGGTGTGATCTCGGCTCACTGCAAGCTCCGCCTCCTGGGTTCATGCCATTCTCCTGCCTCAGCCTCCCAAGTAGCTGGGACTACAGGCGTCTGCCACCATGCCTGGCTAATTTTTTTGTATTTTTAGTAGACACATGGTTTCACTATGTCAGCCAGGATGGTCTTGATCTCTTGACCTCGTGATCTGCCCACCTCGGCCTCCCAGAGTGCTGGGATTACAGGCATGAGCCACAGTGCCCGGCCGATAATTTTTATATATTTAACAGAGGTGGGGTTTCACCATGTTGCCCAGGCTGGTCTCGAACTCCTCAAGTGAATCCCCCCTCCTTGGCTTCCCAAAGTGCTGGGATTATAGGCATGACCACTGTGCCTGACCATATATACAGTATTTAAAGGCAAACAATGAATGTTACCTTTGCTTCCTTAAAAGTGTTACAGTCCCATGAATAGAAGGTGGCTAGCATTTATCCAGCACAACTTTTTTGAATTAGTGCCATTGGTTTATTGCATGCATTTAGATTATATACCCTAAAAAGCAAAAAATCACCCACTCAGAACCTGATTAACTGCGAAGAGAAATAAGCAACATGTTCTTTAAAAAGTAGAGAGAAAGGAAAAAGATTATATGACTTGTTATTTATGACGACTAACCTGGTAAATTGGTCCCCTAATGGCCTAAAGGTGTCAAAAAATTTACAACATATAAGTATTTGGAGGCTCAGAATATCTGGCTCTGTGAATCGCTTTAGACTCCAATCTGTTCTCATTTGCATCTGAAATAATACTGTTTACCTCAAATGCAGTAGATCTTGTCTGAAGAGGCTCACATATGAAGAGTTCTTTACAGAACTTGTTAACTTAATGGTAAAAATATTTTTCGTAAGTTATGAAGTTACTCAATTATGTACAATTAAAACGCTGAGGAAAGTATAATTATGGCTCTGAACCAGTGTACTAAATTTGTTTTGTTACTGACAATTTTGAGTATTAAAGAAACTTATTTAAAAGATATAGTTGCCCAAAATTAATTTTTAAAAAGTTGTAAACATCTTAGAATCTAGGTGCTGACTAATGTATTTCTATCTTGGACCTTATACAAGACTCTTTAGTTGATGATAATATGAAGATTTTATTAGAAGCTGGCTGGGTATGGTGGCTTACACCTGTAATCCCAGCACTTTGGGAGGCCGAGGAGGGTGGATCACAAAGTCAGGAGATCGAGACCATCCTGGCTAACACAGTGAAACCCCGTCTCCACTAAAAATGCAAAAACAAAACAAAAAATTAGCCGGGTGTGGTGGCGGGCACCTGTGGTCCCAAATACTTGGGAGGCTGAGGCAGGAGAATGGCATAACCTGGGAGGCGGAGCTTGCAGTGAGCCGAGATCACGCCACTGCACTCCAGCCTGGGTGAGAGAGAGAAACTCCATCTCAAAAAAAAAAAAAAAGAAGATGTAGGTAGATGCTGTAAGTGAATTACAGGAAGAAGATCCTTGAAGAGAATATAGTAGCAAATATAATAATGCTGTTTTATTTCCCCTATGAAGAATTAGTAATAAAATAATTTTAGGATGAGTAGAAAATTTCATGGGCCTCAAACGTTAGAGCTTTTGAAAGTGAACAAACGAATAATGTTTACTGATCTGTTTTTTGTTTGTTTGTTTTAGATGGGGTCTCGCTGTGTTGCCCAGACTGGAGTGCAATGTTGTGATCACAGCTCACTGCAGCCTTAACCTCCCAGGCTGAAGCAGTCCTCCCACTTCAGCCTCACAAGTAGCTGAGACTACAGGCATTTGCTGCCACACCCAGCTGATTGTTCATATTCTAGAGAGGGGGTCTTGCCATGTTGTGCATGCTGGTCTTGAACTCCTGGGCTCAGGACATCCTCCAGCTTCGGGCTCCCAAAGTGCTGGGATTACAGGCATGAGCCACTGTGCCCAGCCTGATTTGTTATCATGTTTAATTGTAAAGTATATAACACAGAAGTAAAACAGTTGAAAACAATGTGTGAATTTTTAATAAAATAAGTTTGTATCACAGAATGTATTCTATACTTGTTTTTAAAAATGTTTCTTCACGAGGCGGGGCACAGTGGCTCATGCCTGTAATCCCAGCACTTTGGGAGGCTGAGGCAGGCGCGTTACCTGAGGTCAGGAGTTTGAGACCAGCCTGACCAACATGAAGAAACCCCGTCTCTACTGAAAATACAAAATTAGCCAAGTGTGGCGGTGGTGCCCCTAATGCCAGCTACTTGGGAGGCTGAGGCAGGAGAATTGCTTGAATATGGGAGGCGGAGGTTGCAGTGAGCCAAGATTGCGCCATTGCACTCCATCCAGCCTGGGCAACAAGAGAGAAACTCCGTCTAAAAAAAAAAAAGTTTCAAGTACTATATTATGGAAAATATCAAGTCAATGCCATAAAATAAACATTTTGGACTCCACTGCATGAACAATAGCTGCATGAATAGATTGAATACTAAAATACGTTGTTGAGGAACTCAGGTTGATAGGATGCTCTCAGGAGTTAGCACAGTGGCCAGTTGGCGTTTTGTCTGCTCGGAATCTCTTCTCTTTAACCATAACACTCTTACTCCTTTTGGAGAACGCCTCTCCACTCTGAGTGCATGTGGTTCCAGTCAGGCTGACTGTGGTGACTATAATAGTTGATGCCAGTGATAGGGTACAAGATCCAGGCGTGGGCAAGGAGGCGAGGACACAATATTTCTTGGCTCCTGGGATTGATTCAGATTTGGCTGCATGACCTGAGTCAAGCCAATTAGAATCCATCCTAGACTTTCTGGAGCTGTCAGGAAAGAGGTGCACTTTTTCAACAATGGGATTGCTGAGTTCATAGGATCTACAGATGAATGAAGCTGATGGTAGCCATTTTAACTGTTACTCATAGGAGATATACTAAGAAATGAATCCAACAGGAAGGAAGAAGAGTTGAGAGAAGAGAGACAAACACCTGAAATGTGTGAACACTTGGATCCTGCTCTGTCAAAGCTAGTAATGCCTTGAATATCCGAATATGTGGGCCTTAATTTTTGTTTTTGCTTAAACTAATGTGAAATTGTGTTACTGTGCCTCCCAAATAAAATTGCCTCATGAATACACCTAAGTCAAATAGTGGTAGCAATAAGTAATTTATAATAGTAACAGAAAAATGTGCTAATTAGGTAGAAATTGTAAAACAAAGAAATTTATGCTTATCAGGGCTGGGTATGGTGGCCCATGCCTGTGACCCCAGCACTTTGGGAGGCTGAGGCAGGAGGATGGCTTGAGCCCAGGAGTTCAAGACTAGCCTGAACCTCATCTCTACAAAAGAATACAAAACTTAGCCGGGTGTGGTGGTGTGCACTAGTCCCAACTACTCGGGAAGCTGAGGTAGGAGGATCGCCTGAGCCTAGGAAGTTGAGGCTGCAATGAGATACAACCGTGCCACTGCATTCCAGCCTGGGCAACAGAATAAGATCTCATCTCAAAAAAAAAAAAAAAAAAAAAAAAAAATGCACATCAAAAAGCACGAGAAGCAGAACATATTTTTATTAGGTTATTTCAAAATTTAGGTAGGATTATAGAATTTTAGTCCTGTAGAGATTAATTCTTTCAACCTTCTAATTTTAAATTTATAGGTAAGAGAACTGAGGTCCAGAAGGAAGCATCTAAAATATTTAATAAAGCTTATTGATAAATGCTTCTGTGGGATTATAATAATGGAAATGAGCAATGACCTGCTGAAGGAGCTTAAAAAATTTAAATTTCTCAAGGCCCAATAGTGAAACCATGAGTCAGTGACAAGTTAGAAAAAAAAAGAAAGCAACCGAATCAATGCCATTTTTCATCCAATTTAATCCAATCAAAGGAACCACAGGAATGAAATAGAATGAATCTAATTTAGAAATAGTTTATTCCTTTTCCTTAAATGTGACTTCACCCTTCTTTCAACCAAGACATGTAGAAAAAACTACAAACAGATATGCACCTAAAAATATGAGCCAGTTTATTCAATATTAAAATATTTCTTTAAACTGAAAGACAGGAGCAGCCTCTTCAGGAAAATCCCTCTGGGGTCCTATAAAAGTTTCATGCATTCTAAAGATTGGCGACCAGTGTAGCCTGTTCTTTGGGCTTGTTGTTCAGCGGAAAGAACATTTTCTTTGATACTTTAAGTTTGAAGAATCGGTGTATATTTTAATGCCACATATGTGAAGATACTTTTCAAATTTACTTAAAATTTAGGCAGGAGTATAACTTTTTGGGAGAGTGAGATGAAAGAAGATTCTTTTTAAAACAGAAAATGCAGTCAACAATCAAGAATAGATGTTCTTCAGATAAAATATTCACTAGAACCTGGGAAATTTGATTGTAAATTTCCCTGTTGTCTTAATAACTAGTACCTGTTTTAGCTGTGTTGGAAGGAGTGGTGATAGATCCTTCCACAATGAAAATAAAGCAGGATTTGCCTATTTTGTAAATAGAACGTTTATATATTTAATTTTCTTCAGTTGAGATTTACTTGTATATGTTTCTCTGTAAACTTGGGGATATTGACTTATTTTGTGAACACTGCTCGTTACAGACCAGTCCATCTCGACTTGACACTAGTCTATACTTAAGTTACTCCCAATTATTTTAGAGTTAAATTTATGTGACTGAAAGCCATGTGGTATGAACAGACAAGAGTAAAGGATTGTTACTGGATTGATGAGATAATTTGCTTTTTAAAAAAGTTGAATTATAAACTGTGGGCACTAGAAATTATATTATTTAGGTGGTTTTAATTGCATGAAATTCTGAACAACCGTTTTTGAGGGACAGATATTTATTTAAATTTTTAACATGCATTTTCCACTCTGTATTTATATTTCCATGATTGTCTTTATCCAGTAGTACATGTTTTGCAAACTCTTTCCTTAGTGCAGGGATTGCAAAAACTATCATGAATTAAATATGTCATCTACGAAGTATACCTAATCTATAAGCCAACATCATGTAATGCAGCTTAATCTTGATTTTCTTTGACAGTTGTAATAAAAATTGTTTTTGATTTTGAAAAATATTAATTTAGTTTGTTTATTCTTCAAAGGAATAACAAACACCTGACTGAAATGAACCTTTGGTTAAAATTATGGATTGGCATCGTCTTACCTTTAATTTCTAAGCAACTATCAGTATTTTCATGTTACCAAAGTCTATCAAGTCATTAGGAAAAATGACCAAACCCATTGTTTGGCATCATGGAGACCAAACAGCTGGCTGACTTAGATAAAGATTTCAGTCTTCTGTAAACTGACCATGTGACACACTGGAGTCACAACAGAGGATTTGGAGATACTGAATTTGTCTTTAAACATTACACTTGGGAAAAATAAAAACTAAATCATCTACATTTTGAAATACGTTTTTTATTTATTTCAGTCTTTCATTCATTTATAATCATGAATTTGAATAGTGGAATTATGGGTTGGGTTTTTTTATGGGCAGCTTTGAAAGGTTTTAAAAGAGAAAAGGAAACTATCAGCCCTATCTCTGAAAAACAAGAAAACACAATGGAAATAGTTTACATCATACAGAGATAATACATAAATAGTAAAAGGACTGTGCTATTGTAAGTCTAAAACACAGGGCATGCTTCCTACTCTTTATCTTAAGATACAGACTCCTTTGATGGAGAGTATACATAATGAAAATAAAGCTGAGCTAATTGTTAGCTTTAATTACTAAAGGTAACAGGATACAGCAAACAGGTCTCCTGAAAAAATGAGGCTACTAAGTGTCTTTGAAATAACCATGTAAAGCTTAAAAACAGAAAAAAGAAAACACAGCAAAGAGTATGAACATTGCTTGGAAGGAAATACAAAGAGACTTTGAATGAAAAGGACTGAAATCACTCATATTCATGTGGAAAATTTCAGAATTAGCAGCCATGTTGGTACATCGAGCTCCTTTAAATATTTGCCAAAAAACTGAGCATTTTCTGTGTTTTTAAAGAGTCATTAACGTTTTCTCAGTTTATTGCATGTAATTATACAGAAACTGTGATCTGAAAGAGCTATTACTAATAAGCCCTGAGACTACAACATGAAAAAAATACAAATAGGAACAAGTATGACTATTCATACAGTAAGAGTGCTGGCAGTATTTCCTCTGTTCAAAGAGTTAGAGAAGGAATAAGATAAATGAAGATCTTAGAAGTGATGTGGAAGTGAACTTTTTTTTTTTTTTTGAGACAGAGTCTTGCTCTGTCGCCCCGGCTGGAGTGCTGTGGTGAGATCTCGGCTCACTGCAAGCTCTGCCTCCTGGGTTCAGGTCATTTTCCTGCCTCAGCCTCCCTAGTAGCTGGGACTACAGGTGCTCGCCACCACGCCTGGCTAAATGTTTTGTATTTTTAATAGAGACGGGGTTTCACCATGTTAGCCAGCATGGTCTCTGTCTCCTGACCTCATGATCCGCCCCCCTCAGCCTCTCAAAGTGCTGGGATTACAGGTGAGAGCCACCGCACCCGGCCGGAAGTGAACATATTGAAGAGAGCTCAAATATTAACATTTTGCTTACTAGAAGGAATCCCTGGGCTAAAGCAGATCTTTACTGCTGCTGTAAGTCTCCATTGGTCCCTTGTGTACAGCCCTTGTTAAATGACTTGCTTCAGGTCATGTCCTTTCTTAAAAAAGTGTAAGGCTGGGAGTGGTGGCTCACGCCTGTAATCCCAGCACTTTGGGAGGCTGAGGTGGGTGGATCATCTGACGTCAGGAGTTCAAGACTAGCCTGGTCAACATGGTGTAACCCCGTCTCTACTAAAAATACAAAAGTTAGCCGGGCATGGTCACACGCACCTGTAATTTCAGCTACTCGGAGGCTGAGACAGGAGAATCACTTGAACCCGGGAGTTGGAGGTAGCAGTGAGGCGAGATTGTGCCACTGCACTCCAGCCTGGGTGACAGAACTAGACTCCGTCTCAAA
The DNA here is from genome assembly GCF_009764315.1 of Trachypithecus francoisi. Classification (NCBI taxonomy): domain Eukaryota; kingdom Metazoa; phylum Chordata; class Mammalia; order Primates; family Cercopithecidae; genus Trachypithecus; species Trachypithecus francoisi. The sequence continues at coordinate 105,445,941 of NW_022681456.1, forward strand.
AATAAAAAATTTAAAAAATTTAAAAATTTAAAAAACTGGGGATGAATAGGGTCAAAATGCAAATACTCTTTTACTTTTGTGGGATGAAATTATTCTCAAACATTTTTCTATGTGCATGCAAACATGTCAGCCCTGGGACTAGGGTACTGTGAATGAGGACTCCAGGGTATAAAATTTAAGAAGGCACTGAGAGGTAGTGCCTTACTCTTTGTGCCCCAGGCACCTCTAGTCCTGGTCCTAAACATATGCAAAGATACATACACATATTTAGACAAATTATATAAAATATATTTAAAATCAAAATGAGATCACACTGTGCATGTGATCCATAGCTTAACTGAGTCACTCCACAATCCATGGCAAGCAACCTGCCTTGAGACAATACATACATCAATGTCACTCTTTTTTTCCCTTTCCTTGTTTTCCCACTCAGTCTTTTTGTTTGTTTTTTGAGATGGATTCTCTCTCTGTCACCCAGGCTGGAGTGCAGTGGCCCGATCTCAGCTCACTGCCACCTCTGCCTCCTGGGTTCAAGCAATTCTCCCTCCCAAGTAGCTGGGATTACAGGTGCCCGCCACCATGCCCGGCTAATTTTTGTATTTTTAGTAGAGACGGAGTTTCACTATGTTGGCCAGGCTGGTCTCGAACTCCTGACCTCAGGTGATCTGCCCTTAGCCTCCCAAAGTGCTGGGATTACAAGCGTGAGTCACCGCACCCAGCCTCCCCATTCAGTCTTGATATTTAATTTTTGGTTATATGAAAGCATAGCTTTGCACATCTTTTAAAATTCTATCCTCAGTGAACACCACGATGGAAGAGCTGTATAAGGCAAAATATGAGAGAACGAAGGCAGAACTTCCACGCCCTTGCCAAGTGCACCACTCTCAGGCACCTTCGTAAATTTAACTATCCAGAAGCTACTTATTCTTTCAAATAGTTGCATGATACAATGTAATATGAATGTATTATCATTTATTAAATTCTCCCTCTGTTGATGGGCACTTATATCATTTCCAGTTTTGTGAGTACTGCTAATAATGCTGCCATCTTGTACATATATTTATGTATACTTGTGTATTTCAGAAGAGATTGTTGTGCATTCAACAAATATTCACATTTTAAAAGTAAATAGATACTGACAACTTTCTGAGAGGATGAAAATGTTTTCTATCTGTGTTGTTCCATATGGTAGCCACTAGCCACATGTGGCTGTTGAGCATTTCAAATGTTGCTAGTGAGACTGAGGAATTGAATTTTAATTTTACCTCATTTCAAATCTGCATTTTCAGTCAGTTTTTTTGGCTGATAGCCATTGGTTAGGACCTTTATAAAAATATTGAATAATAGCTATGAATAGGCAGATTTTTTTTTTCTGAATTTTAATCAAAAAACTTTGAGGGTCTCACCATATGTGTGATATTTCTTGTTGGTTACTGATACATTCTTTTTGTCAAAGTAACAGACACAGCTAGTGGGCTAACCCAACAGCCGTTCTGTGGCCTCCCACTGTAGATGATGGAAAGCTAGATACTTACTTCCTCCATTAAAGGGCAGTCTACCCACTTCTTATGGGGGAGAGAGATTGTGAAGCCTCTTAAGGGATAGGTATTAGAGCATGTGTGAGTGGAGACCTCGTTGGCATTCTTTGTTCCCAACTTCCAGTCTTGACGCCTAGAGCTATGGTAACCCTTCTGATTGTAAGCAACCAATATGTGAGAATGAAGAGCAGACAGCTAAGCATGGTGAGAACATAAAGCTAGAATGAGCCTGAGTCCTGGGTTATATTTTTGGCTCACTGACCCAGTTCTGAGACTGTCTGCTTCCGAAATTCTTGTAAAATAAACACAAAATGTTTTTACAGCTTAAACCACTACTCATAGTTTTCTGTTTCTTTCCACCAGAAGCATTTTTTTTTTTTTTTCGAGACAAGGTCTTGCTCCATTGTCAAGGCTGAAATGCAGTGGTGTGGTGGCGTGATCACGGCTCACTGCAGCCTCTCTCTCCCAGGCTCAAGCAATCCTCCCACCTCAACCTCCTGAGTAGTTAGGACTATAGGTGCACACCACAACCACAGCTGGCTATTTTTTTAATTTTTTTATTTTTAGTAGAGATGGAGTTTCACCATGTTGCCTATACTGGTCTCAAACTCCTGAGCTCAAGTGATCCTCCTCCTTGGTCTCCCAAAATGCTGAGATTATAGTCATGAGCTGCCAGAAACCTTCTTAACTGGTACAAGTTAAGAAAACTTTTTTTTTTCTATTCCTAGCTTTATGAGTATTTTTAAAACCAGAAATGAGTGTTATGATCAACCAAATGTCTTTCTGAAAATGACTTTCAAATAACAGTAAGTACTTAAATTGCGCTTAATATATGGAACGCATGGTTCTAAAATTTTTTCATTTATGAACTAATGTAATCTTTACAGCACCTCTACAAGGTACATATTATTCTTTTCCATATTTTACAAATGAGGAAACTAAGACACAGAGAGGTCAGTTCAATTGCCCAAGGTCACACAGTTAGTGAGTGACAAAGCCAGGATTTGAACCCAAACAGTTTGGTTCTAGAATCTTGGATCTTACTGTATCTCTAGTATTGAAAATGACCCATAGACCACAATATGTATTTCTCAGTTCTATCATAATTTTATTTTTATTTGTCTTTATTATTTGGTCAAATTAATGGCAAGTGAGTATGAATTAAGTATTTTTTACTGTAAAAAGAGAGCACTAGTAAAATTCATTTGATCAAGCTTCAAAGCAAACCTTGGCTATTCTTACTCATTAATTTTCTTAGTTTGACTCCACAAATTCATTTCTTAGCCTTCTTTTTTTCTTTCTGAGACTTAAAAGAACAATAACCCCTTTTTATTCCTACTAAAGCTAGAATTGTAATGGATGAATTAAGGTAATTTTTCCCATTTCTTTGATTTGTCTTGATTTTGGCCACGTTTTCTGCTTTTTCCTCCCTTCCTTCTTTGATGAAGGACAGTGACACTTTTGTTCTGTCATCTAAGAAAGCAGCATAGAAGCAAACAAAAAAGAAAATGAGAATTTACTGCACCCACCCACTCCTGGGTTTTTATGCGTCATCTTTTTTGTCCTATCCAGATAGTGCATAACTCAACAAATATGGACAAGGTCTTAAAATCCTGTTGGCACTTCCTAAATAATAGTAATAACAGAGCAACTTGGCAAAAGCAGTTATATAAGTAAGATGTAAACCTAGATTATCTACAATTCATGGTATAATGGGAATTGCTTTTCAGCTTTCTAGAAGTTGGCAACAGAAAATTATGTTGATACTTTATAATCTTTCAAGGCACTTGTTCTATTTTTCTTCTTTCGTATTCTTTACGTATTGACTGGCATCTGGCAATGCCTTTGGAAATAAAATAAATTCAAAATAACTAAACAGAAGTTTGTGCAAAAAATAATTGTTAGTGGCCTGACTACAGTCTAACTATCATTGTAGGCTTGTTCTATTTACTACCACCTGGGAAGACGTGGAATTTCTCTGTGTGTATACAAATATAGTGATATTTAATTCATAGATTTATCATAACCATCATCATCATCACTACCTTTATCATTATCAATGTGATAATGGTAGTATCACGAATTACCATAATCATAATTTTCATGATTATAGGAGGTTTTTGCATATCTGCCATTTGTTATAATTCATTTTCTAGTGATTAAAAAAATCATTGCTAGGTGTGTAATTAAATGTCAGTGAATCTATATAATTAATCTGTATTCTGTAATAAACACTACAATCTCAACCTCACATAAATCCATGAATTAAGAACTATATCTTTGGCAAATATATATGAGAAAGGGTGTATAAATATTTTCTATAATGTAAATGTGAAGTTTATTTTAGCGAAGCCAGTCAGAAGGGCAGGAAAATAAAAATGATGCAAGCAGAAGGGTTGATAATATTCACAGGGACAGAGGCAGGAGTATTTATAATGTTCACAGTCACAGAAGAAAATACAGAGCAAGATGGACCATGAAAATGAAAACATCAGAATAGAGTGAGGAGAAATTCAATAAAGACAAGAAGATTTAGAGACTTGAAAGGGAAGCTTGGAACTATTTATTGCTTTGCTATAGAAAGCAGTGGAACCAAATGATGAATAAAATATAAATAAGGAGGTTGGAGGAGGAGATATTCTAGGGAATTTAGATAAGGAATTTGAATCTATTGGGAATGCGAGTGTTTGGAAATATACATACATCCTCTGTTCAATTTCACGCTTGCAGGAGCACAGATGAGAAACTAAAAATAAAAAGAAAGGCAAGACCTTTAGTGGGGTTTCTCAGGGCATTACCTCATGAGTACTGTTTTGAAGGAAGACCGCTTTCCATGCTCTTTAGCTTTTATTTTACTTTACTCCATAATGGAATTTAGATAAATTCCCTGTGTAACATCTTCATAGACACAAGTTTTAGAAAAGCCCACTATTCCCCCTTCTCTATAGCACAGCTTCGTGGTGGACTGTTGTCATGCACAGCCTTCAGTGTGAGGATGTCTTAACTCAACTCCCAAGAAGTTCTGGGTTCAAATCCTTCTTCTTCAAGCTACTACCAGTGTCACTGAGAAATCCTATAGGCTTCAGTTTCTTTACCTGTAAAATTGGGAAAACAATTGGACTTAACGCATAGGTTGTTGTGAGATATCAGATAAGCATAATGCATGGAACAGTGAATGTTCAACAGCCGATATTATTTCTTTGATATGAACAATCTTATAACCATCAATATAGTCTTTATCTACCTGTTATTAATACTTTGCTTAATGGCTTAGTATTGTACTGACAGAAAGCTCAGTCTGCCTAAGCAAGTGTTAAATTTATTCTGGGCATGATGAGGACTTGTACCTGGTTTTGTTGATTTAGAAAGGTAAAGAAATTTAGTGCCTATTTATGATAATGTAAAAATTACTATGTATCAGAGAAAAAGGCATATTAAAAGAAACCTATTTTTTAGAAATGAATAGCAACCGATCAATGTGACCTTGAGATTTTGGCAAGATGAAGTTTGAGATATCACGTGGTCATGAAGATGGAGGATGCAGTGAGGCAGGGCAGGCTGGGGTGGTGAATATGCCTCTGGGACTTTTCTTGGCCTAACTTGATCCTGCTCTAATTGAAAACAGGAGCATAATCAAGAAAATGGCCCTTGTGATTAAAAAACATTTAATATGTATTTATTAATATACATATATGACCACATATTTACATAAATATTAAGTACTTATAAAATAGTAAATATATATACAAGTTGATTAATTATTATAATGGAAAAACTCATGAAACCACTATCTGGACAAAGAAACAGACCAGTGCCAGCACTCCAGAAACTGTTCGTTCATGTGTCCTCCTCAACAACAATTCCTTTTCCTGCCTTAAACTTAGATACTGTAGTAATCACTTCTTTAATAGTTTTTCATAAAGAAAGTTATGTGATATTTGTTAATGCTAAACTTTAAAAACTTATTATGTAGTGTGATCCTGATTTGTGCATAAGACTAGAAGTGTGCTAAATTGTGGGTGTCAATTTTAATTTGTGACTGGATGTCTTTACCTACCTGTGTTTTGCTTAATGCTATGTTAACTTAATAGATAACTTTTTTCTATACTGAGACCAGATTTGTTTATATTAGGTTTGTTTAACTATGATTTGAGGTCATTTATGATCTCTCAGATTTCCACTACTCCCAATCGAATGGAAATTGATTTTAGGACTTCTGAGTATTTACCAGGTACCATACTGTAGTTGGCAGTCTGATAAATATTTTTGCATAGTATATTATTTTAAATCCTTTTACTTTCAACCTTTCTATATTTTGTATATGTTGGAAACAGAATATTGCTATTTTTAGTAGTATTTTAAAATATTTCTCTTAGTAATTTTTCTGTTTTAATTAGAAGATTTTGTACATTTATATTTATTGTAATTGCCACTATCCTTAGGTTTAAAGCTGCCTTTTTAATGTTTAGTTTATTCTTGTCTCACCTTGTTTATGTATATTTTTTCTTTTTTTTCTTTTCAGAAATGAGGGCTTACTGTGTTGCCCAGGCTGGTCTTGAACTCCTGGGCACAAGTGATTCACCTGCCTCAGCTTCCCAGAGTGTTGGGATTACATACAGGTGGGAGCTACTGTGCCCAGTCTGTTCATGTTCTTTTTCCTCTTGTTTCTTTTCTTTATTATCTATTCCATCATTAGCTTGATGGCTATATACTCTTTTACTGTTCTTTTATTTGCTGATTAATCTAGAAATTAAAAAATGTAGACTTTATTTATTCTGATTCTATTTAAACAATATTTAAAAATATTTATTATTTAGTGCAGTCTGCTTATAGTGATTTTTCTTTTTTGGTTTGTCTGAAAATGTATTTTTTTTTCATTTTTAAAGTACATGTTGCTGGTTATAGGTTGACAGCTATTTTCTTTCAGTATTTGAATGATACTCTGTTGCCTTGTAGATTCCATTGTTGTAGTTGCTATTTCAAAGTCAATTTGTCTTTTCATTTCTCCGGCTGCTTTTAAGATTTTCTCCTTGTCTTTGAATTTCAGTGGTTTTATTGTTGTGTACCTTTAGTGTTGTCCTTTTTATTTGTTTTTCTTGGAATATTTTAGAGTTCTTCAATCTTTATGTGTTTGGTCAATTCTGGAAATTCTCAATCATTTTATCTTTAAATATTGCTTCTACTTTATTTTCTCTCTTCTCTCTAGGACTTTAATAACAAGAATTAGAGCTTCTCATGGTATTGTCTATGTCTCTTAAATTATTTGCTCGATTTTCCGTCGTTTTATGTCTCTCCTTCATCTGGATATTTTCTTTTGACTTATGTTCTAGTTAGCTTTCTAATTTTCTTATCAGCTGTGTAATCTCCATTAAGGTGATATTTTTCAGTTCCAGATTTTCATTTACTTTTGTAGTTTCCAGCTCTCTGCCAAAGTCTCCAATCCTGTATCTTACTTCCTTGAACATTAGCCTGATTCTCCTGAACTCTGTTTTTATCATCTGTTGTTTCTTTGGATTTGTGGGCATGTCATCTTGGCTACTGATACATCTGGTTATTTATGAGTACATGCTAGCCATTGATTTGAAAATTGTAAAAACAATTTGAAGTCTAAGATGCTATCTCCTCTCGGAGAGGATTAACCTTGGTTACTGGCAAGTGGCCAGAAGCAGTAGAGATAAAGGATCTAGATAAAGGATCACATTAATTCCACTTCAGAGATGATTTGAAGTTAGGCTTTTGTTTCTGTGAAGAATGGTCTACTTCTCATTTACTCCCTTTGGCCAGAGCCTTGGGGTTAAATGGAGATAATGATACCACCAGTTTCATAGGGCAATAAACATTCAAGCACTTAAGCACAGTGCTTGTATATAGTCTATGCTTAGAACTGTTAGTTAATATTGTTAAGAATCAGGAAGGTTGGGGTTATGATTCTACTACGAATTTACTTAATTATTCAGGGTAAGTTGTGGACCTTCTCTAAGCCTCAGTTCCTTCATTTGCAAAATGAGAAAGTTAGATGAAATGACTTCTAAAGTCCCTTTAAGCTCTAAAATTTTATCACCATGCAAGTCTTAAAGAGAATTGCAGACTCATTCTGCCTTCTTCTCAACCCAATCCATCAAGAACATTTGTTACAAAAATACGTTATGGGGAAAAATATAACTTTCCTGGTAATTTATAGGGCTATATGCAGGGCAGTTTGGGTTGATAACTTAGTGGAGTTATCACTCCACTAAGAGTGATTGTTCTTCAGATCATTAAATTATTAAAACAATCACACACTGGTATGGCTGCTGTGCTTCTACTGTTTCGTTTGAAAGACATTCATTAACAGAGGTAGAAAGACCAAGAGATATCTGTGAAAGGTTAAGGCCATGTTTCTCCCTAGTGTGTATTAACGTTGTCTTTCACAACTGCCATACTTTGTTTAGTAATGAAAAAATGGAAATCTTACTTTAAAAAGATATTTTTTTAAATATTAGACTTCTTTTTGCTTTCAAAGCTATAAGTGATGCATAACTTTAGTTATAAGAGAATTTCAAAATCATTCTTTAATTCTACCTTATCTTCTTTGTCTACAGATTCATAATCTATATGTTCTTCACGTGTAGTCTCTACTAGTTCAGAATCAAATATGTCAATTCTATTGTACTATTTAGAGCATTACATGGCAGTGACATCAAATTAGCATATATATTATTTTCTTCACTTTGACTATGTTTAAAGTGTCGCTAAAATTTTCTTTGTCTTAGCTATATTAAGGAAAAATATAGCCAAGGAACGTTAGTTACCGAATCCTTAATGCCTGTTGCTTGTTTTTAATTTTTTAACAGAAATATTGACAACGCACTCTGCGTCAGAACATAAAGATGTTATCCAAAATTCTCTTAGTAGTAGATACAGCTTTCCAGACCACATATCTCCAAGAAAAGTCTTGGATTACTTTAAACATATAATTCAAGAATCTGAAAAATGTTCTTACCTTAAACAATTTAAACAAATGCGATTTTGTGAGTTTTTTGGTTGATATCGTCTCAGTGGACTCAAGGACAATCTCACTTTCTCATCCATCTCCTTGTGATAAAATGACAGGCATTTCAAGAGATAAGAGGCAGGCTGCTGCCCACTCAAAAGTATCATTCCACCCATCAGGCAGAGCGCCCAAATTAAGGATGGTAGCAATTACACACAAGCAACAACATGGAAAAGAAGCCAGTGCTGCAGAGGTGATCTGGATCCAGGAAGAAAGGGAAGATACCTTCAATCAAAAAGTAAGTCTGTCATTTCTAACATGTGGTCTTGCCTTTCTTTTTTGCAGAATTTTAAATGCTACTACAGTTTCTTCAACTTCTTTCCTCCTCCAAGGCTGAATCATCACTAATGTTTACTAAAGAAAGTGTGTTCTATTCCTTGGTCTTAAGAAAGATGACTGAGTTTTTCTCAGTCTCAAAGAAAAAGAGAATTATCATAGTGGAGAGACTACATGGCTTAAATTATTTTTTGGAAATTAAGTTTTATCTTGGGGTCTTGCTCTTCAATTTCTGGCTAATTAATCTTGGTCAATTTTTTAATCTCTCTCCATTACAGTTTCCTAATCTGTAAAACAGAAATAATAATAAAACCTTTAAATCCTTGATAATTGTTAGATAATAATATAATTATTGTTTTAAATGAATTTATGCTGAAGTAGTCTTTCTACCTTTATGCCCAATGACTTTCTGGTACACAATACCTGTCTGGTAAGTAAAAGACAACAACATCAATATTGGGCAGCATTACTGCTGGACCTAGGACTGAGCTAGGTGTTTTGGAAAGTGAAAACATGGTCCTGACCTTAGCTATCTTAAAATTTAGTTGTGTACATGAAAAAGATACAGTAACAAAATTGCATTCAGTTGTGAAAATGCATTGAATTGTATACTTAAGATATGTGTCATTTTTATGCCTATTGTTAATCAACAAAAAGAACAGAAAAGTAGACAATTTATGGCAGTTGCATAATGTATGGTGTAAAAACCTAAATATATTTATATCTTAGTTGAAAATATAGTTAGAATTAATAGCTTCCCTTTTTTGGAGCCACCACACTTATAATAATGTAGAAATCACTGTAAAGCACCACATAACATGGCTACCTTTCTAGAATTGAGATTGGTTCCTAAACTGGATGAAAATCTATGTCCTATTTATAGGACAACTAAAATAATTCTCTTGCTCTGTGTTTCCATACTAGAGCTTTCCCAGAAAGTTCAAGGAAATAAGTCTTACAAAGGAGTTTGCTAATTAGCCTGTAACCCACCAAAAGCAAGAGAGGGTTCTCCCTCTAACTCTAGCAGAAAAGACTTGGGGCAGAATGCTTGATGCTTCTCTTACATATGCCTATCTCTGAACTCTGAAGCAATCATTGAGCCTATGGGGAGAGAGCATGCTCACTGTCAGGCTTATAATATGATGGGGAGTGAGGGTACTGTGACCGATAGCCCCCAGGATAACACATTTTGGAGAAGTTTGGTTCTTTGAAGGATGTGAGTTTGGGCAGACAACTCATAACTGTTTGCATAGTAAGTGAAGAAGTTTGAATATTCTTCTGTGTAGTTACTTGATCAAAATTTCAAAGTAGAGACGGGGGAGCTGATTTAAAGATAATTGCTACAATTTAGGTAGGATCAATGAGCACAATAGCTATGGAGAAGAAGGGATGTGATAAGGAGAGACCTCGTATTAGGATGTAGCATCTACAGAAATGATTGACTCATTGTCTGCAGAGGACCTAGAACTAGAGCAAGATATCCATGGTGGCTCCCAGATATCCAGTTTGGGTGACCGGAGGATGGTGGTGACATTCCTTTTGAAAGGGAGATGGGAAGAGAAGTAGGTTAAGGTCAAAGAGAAGACAATGAGCTCTGTTTGGGACATGTTGAGTTGTAGAAAATAATAATGAGTTGGAAAAACATAAGTCAAATCATATCGTAAAGTTTTCTTAAAATTAAAATTCGGCCAGGCGCGGTGGCTCAAGCCTGTAATCCTACCACTTTGGGTGGCCGAGATGGGCGGATCACGAGGTCAGGAGATCGAGACCATCCTGGCTAACACAGTGAAACCCCGTCTCTCCTAAAAAATACAAAAAACTAGCCGGGCGAGGTGGCGGGCGCCTGTAGTCCCAGCTACTCGGGAGGCTGAGGCAGGAGAATGGTGTAAACCCGGGGGGGGGGAGCTTGCAGTGAGCTGAGATCTGGCCACTGCACTCCAGCCTGGGCGGCAGAGCGAGACTCCGTCACAAAAAAAAAAAAAAAAAATTGAAATTCTTTCAACAAATCCAGGAATTACATAATTGAAACGTCTACAGAAGGAAAAGAAGGAAGGAAAAAAGTAGTTCAGTAATGATTTTTTTCTTGCAAAGCAAGTTCATTGTGCACTTTACTTTATTTGGGTAACTGAAGGCGCTTTGACCTTCCATTTAGAATAACTCTGTTCCACTGCATTTTATGATTACTGAGAATATTTGTTTAAAGAATAACATTTTTCCCATTCAAAAATAATTCATACCTGTTAGCGACAATTTTAAAAAGATAAAACAATGTATCATGTACAATAATAAATATATTTGGCAGGGTCTGTCTTCCCTAAAATGTTCTTAGTTATTACAAATCACATTTGTTATTATAGAGAAGAGTCTAACAATACAGAAAAAGAGTTGATATCACTTAAATCTCACTACCTTGATTTAGACACTGTTGGCATTTGACTATGTTTTTGTGCATTGCTTTATGTACACACACACAGAGATACTAATGTATTTAAATGTAATCATGTCATATATGTTCTTTTTTTCAACCATGAACAGTCCTGTTTATTGTTTACTTGTGATTTTTCCTTGTGTCTCTCTTTTTCTTTATTCCTTTATTCTCTGTCTTAAACAACATATATTAATGATATATAGATGCATAATATATCCACATATATTTAGTACATTATATATAATATAAATTATTTAGTACATTATATATTATATAATATTTTATATCTGTATATATAAATATGCATATAAAAACAGGGGGCCTGGGCACAGTGGCTCATGTCTATAATCCCAGCACCTTGGGAGGCTGGAACAGGAGGATCACTTGAGCCTAGGAGTTTAAGACCAGCCTGGGCAACATGGTGAGACCCTGTTTCTACAAAAATAAAAAGTTTTCCAGGTATGGTGGTGTGCACCTGTACTTCTAGCCACTCAGGAGGCTGACAGCAGGAGGACCACCTGAGCCCAAGGAGTTGGAAGCTGGAGTGAGCTATGATTGTACCACTGCAATCCACAGCCTGAGTAAAGTAACAGAGAAACACCTTGTCTCTAAAAGAGAAAAAGGGAGACTTGGTCGTGATTTTAAAAACTAACATTATATTATATGTATTTTTTTGCATCTGGCTCTTCACCCTTAACTATACATTGCAAAAATCCCCCCAAGTCAGTTGCTTTAGGTATCAGGTAAGAGCATCTCATCTACTTCAATGTAACTCTCCTAAGAGCAGGAACAATGGCATATTTGTTTTCTGTAGCACCTAATATTGCAGCAGGTATAGCACGTACTTAAGAATGAATATGTTGCTATTGTCAATAATTTGAAGTCAGGCTATTGAGAATGAAAATATTTGGGCTGAGCAATTTGTTACAGTTCATTTATGCAAAACACTAAGTGACATAACCCCATGAAGTTGATAATAGTATTATTATTATTCTCATTTCACACACTAAGAGGATGAGGTACATAGACAATAAATAACTCTCCCAAGAGTACAAAACCTGTGCATTGCAAGACAGCACGTTCAAGTCTCACCAACTCCAACCAAATGTGTTATCCCTTGTATTTTGTGAAGTAAATAGCAACCATGATAAAATCAACATGTCCAATATGTATAAGAGAGGAATTCGATCCTGAGGACTCACACTAGGATTCCTGCCTGGAGCTTTGTGTGCAACTCTCATGGACACATTTTTCCTCTTCCTCCTTAGAGTCTTTCATGGTGTGTAGTAGACATGGATTTTCACATTCCATTTACAGAGGAGAAGAATAAAAACACAATGAGGTTATTTTATCAAATGACATAGAAAAAGTCATAAGGGGAAGAGACAAAGAAACCAGTTCTATTAATCCCCAGGCTAGATTTCTGCCTCCAACAAAACCTGAATTCCAGAAAACCTCATTGAGCTTACGTTTTATTATAAAAGCGAGTCTCAGCACTTGATTAATTTATGGCTTTAAGCAGAAGGAAGGGAGGAAATGTGGTGCTTCGGTTGGAGCTGGGGCATAGCTGGGGACACAGAGCCCAGCTGTGGTTCACCTGAGCTGGTGTGCTGCACAGATGGTCTGCATCAGAATCTCCAGGAAAGTGTGCAGAAAAGAAAGAGCCTGGGTCCACCCATGGAATCAGAATTGGGGAACAGAGCCTGGAATTTAAGGGATGGACTCTATGGGCTATACGTTTTTAAGAGAGGGGATCTCCTTATGTTGCCCAGGTTGGACTTGAACTCCTGGGCTCAAGTGATTCTTCTGCTTCAGTCCCCTGAGTAGTGGGGATTACAGGTGTGAGACCCTGCACCCGGCTTCTGTGGGGTATACTTTTTTTTTTTTGAGACGGAGTCTTGCTCTGTTGCCCAGGCTGGAGTGCAGTGGCTGGATCTCAGCTCACTGCAAGCTCCGCCTCCCGGGTTCACGCCATTCTCCTGCCTCAGCCTCCTGAGTAGCTGGGACTACAGGCGCCGCCACCTCGCCCGGCTAGTTTTTTTGTATTTTTTAGTAGAGATGGGGTTTCACCGTGTTAGCCAGGATGGTCTGGATCTCCTGACCTCGTGATCCGCCCGTCTCGGCCTCCCAAAGTGCTGGGATTACAGGCTTGAGCCACCGCGCCCGGCCGGGGTATACTTTTAATAATACCAGGCAACTTTATGCATGCCAACATTTGAGAACAACTGTTTTGCCCTTCAAAGGCACCTCTTGGGCATCTTGGCTTAGTGGGAAAGGCAGCCACTTACTGTGGGCTCTTGGGGAAGTCATTTGAATTCCCCAAATCTCAGTTTTTACATCCATAAAACAGGGATAATAGTACTTAGGAACACATAGGGCTATTATAAGAATTAAAAGTCATGTATGTAAAGATTGTGGCACCCAGTAGTTAACTATAATTGGTATTAAACTCACATTAATCATAGGAGAGGAGGCTTATGAGGATATTTCAGAAAATATGAATCTGATGAACTTTGCATGACTCTCAGTGTGGAAAGAACCTTGAAGGAAAAAGTTAGAAATCCAGTGATGCACAGTGACTAAATCCAAGTAAAGGTCAAGATTTTAACACGCTACACAAAGCGGCATCACTCCCTCCTGACATTCTTTTGGAGCAGATGGATGGGTAACATAATGGAAAGCAGACCCAGGCAGAGGCATGGCACGGAGACGGCTGGTTGTGAAATACATTCAGATGGGGTGGTACTGTTTAGATAATGGTGGTAAAACTATGTTGAGTCAGGTGCCAAATGGTGAGGCACCGATGCCAAGACAAACTGACAAACTGGAAAACAGCAGCACCAATACAGACCTCTAGGGAAAAGAGCAGGATATACCAAATTAGAGAAAAACAGGATCCTTCATAAATTATAGCTTTGTAAATGCATGTGATAGAAAACTTTACATGTTTTCTCAAAAAAGGAAGCAAACAAAAATGGAAAATTAGGGCCAATTCCGATAAGCAACATGGGAAATTTGTTATCAAGGAAGCTTCTTAGATCTAACTATGGGTACACCACAATCTCTCTTAGCTTTAGAGACTTGAGGTCTCTGTGATATGAAAAGCTAATTGTCTCTTCAGGCCTGTTTCAGTGGGAAAACCCCCTCGTTCTATAATAACACAATAAAATGCTGGCTTTAGTTTAATTTAGTCTAAGTCCCATCTGAATTGGGAATTTTAACAAGATAGCATTTCGATTAGTAGGCTTTCTATGTTGTGCCTCTTGTTTTATGTTACATTGTGCATTGTTTTTCATATAAAACCAAGCTAATAGTGGGAGGAAAGTAGCATTACCATTTATTGAGTGTTTAGCTGGGGCGGGGCACTTAGCTGAATTCATTTCAGATGTTATTTAGACCCCACAAGAATCTTAGAAGATAAGTACAATGATGATGTCCATTTTACTTATGAGAAAATTGAGGAGCACGTTCAAAACCAAGCTGCTAAGGCTCAGAGGAGGTACCGAACCCAAGTCTCAGTCTATGCACAAGTTACCACATTGAGAGAGAGGAGGGGCTGCTCCCTGTTGTTAGATGAGTTTAGAAGGGAAGTTCCTTATTCGGAGAACTAGAGGACCCTGCTTGTCTTAGATTCTGTTTTACATCCACTCCTGTATGTGCTCCACTTTCTATTCCTGGAATCATCCCCTTGGAGTCCCAAAGGCTGACATTACAGCAATGAAATGAGCCATCTGTCACTGCATATTTTGGCCACAAAGCTTTAATTGGAATCCAGAAGGAGGAAAAAAGACCTGACAGGGATTTTGCCGGGTGAAGTCGGGGGCAAAGGTCTGAATGACACCATTGATGAGTGACAGCCCCGTCCCTCCCGCAGGGCTTCTGCACACCGAGTTCCCCGAGTTGATTGTGACGATCCTGGAAATATTATCAGAAAATGGTTCCCTCGCTGTCGTACTGCTTCATTTTTGTTATCTGGAACCAAAGATAATGTACCTAATGACATACAGTAAAATAGAAACAAAACATTTTAAGAGATGTTAGAGACTATTTTCAGTCTGTAGCCAAGACTGCAGTACTTAGAAATGTTTTTTATTTTAAAAAATTGATAAAATATGCTTATATTTACATTCCCAAGATTTATTTTTGAAGCAAAGTTTTCTGCTTTAAGTCCCCTCATTTTTAAAAAAGTGCGGAAATTCACAAGGTTTGCATTTAAATTTAGAGAGCCAAGATAGGTCAACATTTTTTGTTTTTTGGACAGGGTCTCAGTCTGTTACTTACACTGGAGTGCAGTTGTGCCATCATAGCTCACTGCAACTTCAACCTCCCAGGCTCAAGTGAACCTCCCACCTCAGCCTCCCAAGTAACTGTGACTATAGGCACGTACAACCACACCTGGCAACACTTTAAAAAAAAAAGTGAATGCAATGAATAAGGAAGAAGACTTTCTTTTACTTGAACAAATATATCAATTATTAATCAAAATTAAAAATTCATATTCAATAGTGAGAAAAAAATACTTTTTTGACATTGGCCTCTGAGATGGGTTTGAGTCTACAGGACCCAGGGGCTGTACATACCAGGAAATTGGATGGGAACAACTTTTGTTCCAGTCACACAGGAAAAGGCACCTCAAAATTCTTATTTCCAACTTCTCAGCTTTCAACAATATGGTCCATGTATAAACCTGGGCTTATCTTAACTTTGAAAGTTTTGGCATATGGGGTGATACATAGGTATTGAATTGGGACTCTCTGCCCAGAACATCTCAACACCATGATCATCCACATTCCTGGGCAAATACTTCCCAAAACACTTTAACACTTGCTGGTACCTTTTTACCAACCTGTGAAGGTGCATAATCTAAGAGACATAATATTGACCCAAACATAAGGGATATACAAGTGATTTTAAATAAGCCATTAGTAAAATAATAAATTATATATCTTTAAAATCACAGTTAAATGGAAGAAGAATATGCACTAAAATGGCGGGGGGGGGGGGGGCGGGCGGCAAACAAGGGGAATTCATGAGTTACAAGTTTGCCAGGGAAGAAGCAGTTATCCCTGGGGCATAGGACAGGTTTCCTTGACAGGCAGTGTGATGCTGAGAGGGGGAAATTCCGGTGACTGGACCTCCTCACAGGTTGCTTACAGAGTGGCCAGAAGCAGTCCAGACCTGGTTGGGGAAGAACTACTGCAGTTAATCCTGGAGAAGCATGTGGGTGATAGAAGGTAGAGCTGTGCTAAGGGCTCACTAACTGGGGAACAGGTCAGGAGAGGGAGAGCAAGATGGGTCAAGGCTAATTGCAAGACGTTGGCTGTGAATGAACGGGTAGATATCTAGGGGCTGTCAGATTAAAGGTGTGGGGTGAGCAGGACAATTATGGCCTCAAATTTTTTGTAGAACAAGGTGGGATATTTTAGAATATTTTATAAAATTGTGTATTAAGACAAATCAGTTACTAAAGTATTATTGGTACCTTCTTTGGAGGATGCCCATTTGTTTCTTTAAGATAGTTCTTTGAGAAAGAACGAATAAGATTAACCATTTGATAACATAACAAGGTCACTATAGTCAATAATAACTTAATTGTATATTTTAAAATAACTTAGGGTGTAGCTGGATTGTTTGTTACTCAAAAGATAAGTACTTGAGGGGATGCATACCCCATTCTCCATGGTGTATTTATTTCACATCAATTATCAAAACATCTCGTGTACTCCATAAAAATACACACTTACTATGTACCCACAAAATTACAAATAAATAAACAAATAAATAAAAGTTGGGGGACAGACACAAAATAAAATAAAATATACTTCTTTGATGTGCGTACGGTAGACCAATTCATTCTGACTTTTAAACTTTCATGTGCACAGATTTAAACATCATTCTCAGTATTATTTCTAACTGCTTCTGACTGTTAAAACTTACAGATAAAGGTACTTAAAACACCTTTATCTTTGAGGATACAGCAAAAGGATTTTTTACCTTTGTTTTTATTTTTTTGAGAGGGCGTTTTGCTCTGTTGCCCAGGCTGAAGTGCAGTGGCGCGATCTTGGCTCAATGCAACCTCTGCCTCCTGGGTTCAAGTGATTCTCCTGCCTCAGCTTCCTGAGTAGCCTCCCGAGTAGCTGAGATATAGGCGCCCGCCACCACACCCAGCTAATTTTTGTATTAATTCTACTTGCTAGTAGGCAGAATTCTAAATGGTCCTCCATGATTGCATGTCCTGTAATTCCCAAAACCTGTGTTATATGGCACAGTTAACTTTCTAAGAGGGAGATTATCCAGGTAGGCCTAATCTAAACACATCAGCCCTTAAAAGCATTGAGCTTTCTCCTGTTGGTGGCAGAAGAGGGAGGCAGAGAGATATGAAACACAAGAAGGGTTTCTCACAAGATGTTGTTGGCATGAAGATGGAGGAGGTGCCATGATGAGGAACGCCGGTGGTGGTCTCCAGAAGCTGAGACTGGCCTTTGGCTGATAGCCTGCAAGGGAATGGAAACCTCAGTTCTACTGTAACAAGGAACTGGATTCTGCCAATAACCTCAATGTGTGAATGTGCTTGGGAGCGGGTTGTTTCCTATATCCTCCAGATAGAGCTCAGCCAGCTGACCCTTGGACTTCGGGGCTATGAGACTCCAAGCAGAGAACCCAACCAAGACCACCCGACTTTGACCTACAGAAACGTGAGATAATTAGTCGACATTGCTGTAAGCTGCTAAGTTTGAGAACATTTGTCACACAGCAATAGATAAAGATGTTATCTCTTGTGTCTAGGCAAATGGAACTCATGGTTGAGTTATGAAGTGAATAAACCCCATCTAAATTTTCATTCTAAATTTCCATGATCTTGTGGCTTTACATTTTATCCTACTCGTTTATTTACATACATTCTAGTTTGTTGGGCACAGGAATATCATGTGGCCTTGGTGTGATACTTAGAGAAAAATGCATGGTGGGCTGTTAAGATTGGGGTGTTGCAGATGGGGGAAAAAAAGTCCCTTCACTCTAACATCAGGGAAATTTTCAAAATATTACTGGGAATGAAGCATTAGTTGCTAACGCAGTTTGACAAATGTTAGGGAGAGTGTGTACTGCTCACATATTCCTGAGGGAGCTGCCATTTGGAAGAGCCTCAGTGTTAAGCACAGACAAAGCAGACGAAATCTGGAAGGCATCCCAGCCTACTTTCAGAACTGGGACTATGAAGTACCTCTTGAGCAAACGTTTTAAAAACTTGATCTACAACAGAAAAATCACCTGCTTTATGATTTCTCTTCTTTCTCTCCTAGTCGCAGGTGTGAAAAGAGGCAAAAGCCTGATAAACGAATAGGTTAATGTCACCCTTACATTTGCTTGGAAGGGCATTGCCTCCATCTACTGCGTCTAACAGAGTGGCCAGAAGCAGTGCAGACCTGGCTGGGAAAGAACCACTGCATTTAGTCTGGGAGAAACCTGTGGGTGACAGAAGGTGGAGCTATGCTAAGGGCTCAGTACTGAGGAACAGGTCAGGAGAGGGAGTACAGGATGGGGTCAAGGCTAATTTCAAGGCATTGGCTGTGAATGAAGGAGAGGATATCCAGGGGCTGTCATAAGTGCTGGTCCCTGCTCCTTTCTCATTAAAAAATAATTTTCTGCCAGGCATGGTGGCTCACACCTGTAATCCTTGCACTTTGGGAGGCCAAGGCTGGAGGATTACTTGAGCCAAGGAGTTTGAGACCAGCCTGGGCAACATAGAGAGACCGTATCTCTACAAAAAAGAAAAACCTAGCCAGGGATGGTGGCTCACACCTATAGTCCTGGCTGCTAGGAAGGCTTAGGTGGGAGGATCGCTTGAGCCCAGGAGTTCGAGACTGCAGTAAGCTATGATTGTACCACTATACTCCAGCCTAGGTGACAGGGTAAGATTCTGTCTCAAAAACAAAAACAAACAAACAAAAAAAAACGGATTTTCTCATCTCTAAAAAGAGGAAAATTGTTGTAAAAGTTAAGTGGAAATTCACTGAATTCTTTAGCACTGTGCCTGGGGGAGCAGGTCAGGAGTAGGAGTGCAGGATGGGTCAAGGCTAATTTCAAGACATTGGCTGTGAATGAAGGAGGGGTTATCCAGCGGCTGTCACAAGTTGAAAGGGCTCCATGGAGCTGCTTCTTGATATTATTTTTACTTCTGCTTCTCTGGAAAAGTCAGAGTTGTGTGCCTGGAGCACATTGTTAATTCCTGATATGACTTTTGTATCATAAAATCCAATTCTTTTTGCTTCTAGTTAGCAATGGCTGAGCTCTATAACAAGAGTTACAGGACGCTCTGAAGCTGGAGGTTCTTAACATAGTTCAAATGTGTCGAGTGCTTTCAAATACAGCTCGACTTTAAGGGCAATGTTAAGAAATGATCCAAATAAATTTGTGATGATCCATGTATATAATCATACATGTGGAAATGCTTATCTAGTTGATAGTGATTTCTCGAGTTCATTTAACCTGCTCTGTCTCCTTCCATTACCAGAATAGTAAATAAATAATAATACAGGGTGAGGTGGAGTAGTATAGAGCCCTATAGCAGGATCTTGTAGATAACTAATATTTATATCAGATTTTATAGTTTATAAATTATTGGGGCCAGATGCAGTGGCTCACGCCTGTAATCCTAGCACTTTGGGAGGCCAAGGCAGGCAGATCATCTGAGGTCGAGAGTTCGAGATCAGCCCAGCCAGTATGATGAAACTTTGTCTCTACTAAAAACACAAAAAGTTAGCCAGGCATGGTGGTGGGTGCCTGTAAGTCCAATTACCTGGGAGGCTGAGGCAGGAGAATCGCTTGAACCCAGGAGTCAGAGGTCATGGTGAGCCACTGCACTGCAGCCTAGGTGTGACAGGGCGAGACTCAGTCTCAAAAATAAATATATAAAATAAAAAAATAAAAAAATTGTTAGAACAGTCATTCTAGGTTATAATACAGCATCATTATTACTATCACATGTATGACGACAGTAAGATTTAGAAAGGCAGAGTGACTTGCCTAAAGTTATTCTTTAAGTTCCTAGGGAACATTTTCTCTCTAAATATTCTTTTGAATGACAACTTACTTCCAGGGAATCATTGATACAATCAATCAGGAAAAAGTGGATTAGTTTGGGCCGGGAGCGGTGGCTCACGCCTGTAATCCCAGCATTTTGGGAGGCCGAGGCGGGCAGATCACAAGGTCAGGAGACAGAGACCACAGTGAAACCCCATCTTTACTAAAAATACAAAAAATTAGCCGGGCGCAGTAGTGGGTGCCTGTAGTCCCCGCTACTCAGGAGGCTGAGGCAGGATAATGGCATGAACCTGCGAGGCGGAGCTTGCAGTGAGCAGAGATTGTGCCACTGCACTCCAGCCTGGGCAACAGAGTGAGACTCCATCTCAAAAAAAAAAAAAAAAAAGAAAAAGAAAAAGTGGATTAGTTCTTTTATGCCACCAAGAGATTGAGTTAGAGATTAATACTATGTAATACAAAGATTTATAGCAATAGGAATTTGTTATCAAGACAGGCAAATTAAGAAATCAAAGCCGTAAACAAACCTTCAGTGTGTTTTGTAGGCAAGAATATAATTGAGAAATGGGGTGACGTTGTATTCGCACTATTTAGAAAGGAGATCAGACCAGGTCACAGTTTTCTTAGGCAGTTCTAGTTCTCCCTTACTCATTCATGACATGAATCTCTAGAGAAAAGAGAGACACATTTTGAAGTTTACTTTTATTTCCAATTGGATGTCTGTGGCCATGGACAAGCTTCTTGCCTGTAGAATCAAAGAACTGAAAAAGTTCTGGAGTCATATTCGCTGAGATGCCCATCTATAACATTTCTGTAATTTGGAGGTTTTGAAGTTACTTCCAGGCAAATATATCTCTTCATTCATTTTCCTTTCCCTGTTCACACTGAAGCCAGATGGAATCTTGGTGGCAAAACCACTAAGGACAATGCTATAATCACTGCAGGGGTTGGGGGAAGGCTGAAAAAAGTCACAAACTAATTCCCTGGAGAGTGTGTCTAAGAGGAGGGACAGTCTTATCCCCTTTCCTTGGTGATACTTTTAGCAGTTACAGATTGGTTGTGTGTTTAAGATTTTTATGTTGGAAATTACAGATTGGTTATGTGTTCAAGATTTTTATGTCATCCCTCCCCCACCAATTACTGAACTGTCACTTTTCTGCCAATAGATATCTTCTAAGTTGCTACACAGACACTGGTGTTTTTTTGTGGTTTCCAAGCACAGGGTCTTGAGTAGTTGCCTGTGATTTGCCACAGGTTGGCCTTGCATCAACATACACATTTTGGGCCCAGTGCGGTGGCTCACGCCTATAATCCTAGCACTTTGGGAGGCCGAGGCAGGCGAATAGCTTGATTGTAGGAGCTAGAAACCAGCCTGGACAACATAGAGAAACCCTGTCTCTAGAAAAAATACGAAAATTCACCAGGTGTGGAGGTGCACACCTGTAGTCTTAGCTACTTGGGAGGCTGAGGCAGGAGGATTTCTTGAGCCCAGGAGGTCAAGGCTGCAGTGAGCTGTGATCGCGCCACTGTGCTCCAGTCTGGGTGACAAAGTGAGACCCTGTCTCAAACAAATAAGTGCACATTTTGATTTCTGTGATAATGATAGTTCTACACATTTAACTTTGGCGCAATTTAGAATGATGCGGCTGAAACATTGTCAGCAGGCTTTCTGCCTCGAGACATTGAGAATTGGATAATCTGACACAGTCAATGAAATTGAAAGGAAGCTGTTACTTTTGAATACTTATGAAAAGCATAAATATTCGAGGTAAGTGTGGAAGGTACCATGAATCAGATAAATCCAATTGCTTCCTTTTTTCAGAGTTGGGAGGGGTAGGAAATAATCCCAGAATATTCTGATGAATATAATAAATGATACACAGAGACAGTTGTGGGTGGGGAGAGATGAGCTGGGATACATGCAAATGTCCTTCAGAAAATGGCAAGAGGAGCTGCACTCTCAGTGGACATTCTGTCCCTGCGTCTCTCCTCCTCAGTCTCTTGTATATTCTTGTTACTAGCGACCTGAGTTAGTAAGAGATTTTAGTTCTTATCTTGTGAATACAAGAAGAAATGTACCATGTACCAGGTACTGTTCTGGGACTGACAAGGACCAATGAACTGCTTGACGAGTGCCAAATATCTGTCAGGAGGACTGAACGAGGCAGGGACCAGAGGCCAGGACTCTTTCTCAAGTGGCCAAAGGCCAGGGAGCTGCCTCAGTCACCTACCCAGATCAGTGTGGGGGTAACAGAATGTCAAAAGGGATTTTCCCTGTTGTGCTAATGGGGAATTAAAGGCACCATGCACCTCACATTCTACATTTGGAGTGACACCAGCCAGTGAGCCAGTCACCTTTCCCCCACAGTGTAGTGAGAGGTACCAGTGCTGAGAATCCTGTCACCTTCCAAGACAAGGAAGGTGTCTAAGATAATTGCCAAGAAAGTCTGCAGGGGGAGTGGGTGACTCTTTCACACAGAGTCAGAAACAAAGGATCTCATCCTCTTTGAAAGTCATGACCCATTGGAGCTGCTGAGTGCTTGTCACTGCTGGGACATGGAGATATAAACGAAGAAGGTCGGCAAAGAGGCAGGCTGAGGGAGCAGGTGGCCCAGATGCAGCCAGGCTCCCACCTGAGGAGTGGCAAGGATACGAGAGTGGCATGGACACCCTAGGATGGGGAGAGGCTACTTTCTGGAAGAGTTCCCTGCACAAAGGGGCTGCAGGGCTGGTGCCTGGTGGCAGGGGCTAAGAGCGGGTGAGTGGTCTGGCCAGAACCCACTACCCAGGTCCAGAAGCCTTACAGGGGGAAGGTTGACCCTACAAATAACCCCATATGTTCTCCTGGAGACCTGTGCATGGGCCCTTGACACAAAAACAGCAACAAAGTCATGTCTCTAGGTCACAGTAACAGAGCAACAGTAATGACAACAGAGAGAACCACACCTTGCCAGCTGAGTAAGGAGGCATTGGCCTGTCTCTTCTTTCTCCTCACTGCTCTAACACTGGAGGGGCCAACACCTGGGAGAGGAAAGAGAGGAGCCCTGTGAGGGCAGATCAACACCTACCTCCTCCCTAGGACCCTCCCTCTGTCTCCACCACACACGTGCACATACAGTGAGTTTGCCTGAGCCAAGGACAGGAAAGGAAAAAATGCTTGAATCCAGCGACATTGAAATTTTTAAAACAAATAGTACCATGTCTTAAACACTCATTAGACTGTTTTAATAACAAAAAAATAGCTGAAAATGTTCTTAAGAAGTTGATCAGCAAGGAGGAAGGGAGAAAATCCACAGAAATATTTAGAGGCAGTTATTTATTGGACAAAATAGGATTTATTCTGTTTACACCCACAATGAATAGAGGCTCCTCAGTAAATAGAACCGAGCGGCCTGAGGAGTGTAATGAATACTGTGCAAGGGGCAATGTGAGTGCAACCCAGAAGGGAGGGAGAGAAGGAAAACAAAGGGAGGAAATAGACGAGGGAGGGGCAAGCACAGCCCTTCATCTGCTTCTGCCCAGTGGAGGGCTTGTTGAAGCTGCGGTAATGGGGACTGCCCTCCACGGTGCCCATGTTGCTGGGGCATTCTTTAGTCCACTGTGTCTAATCATTGAATAACAAGCAAAACTGATGGCTGTCCTTCTTCATGATTGTCATTTAAGTGTCTTCCCCTGGATCAAACATGCATAGCTCCTTTCATCACCAAAATCTTTAATCATTTTTATTCCCCTTTCTTTGTTCTCTAAAATGTGGTCCCTTTGGCTTTTTTCAAGTAATTTAGCAGGAATCATTTTCTAAGTCTTTTGTTACTCTTCATGCATATAAGTAATCATTTGATTTTATGCCACAAATGTAAGAAATGGTGGTTAAATCAATACTACCTCACACATTTGCAAGATAAAAGAATTTTTTTGAATAAATTTCCCCAGGCACACAAATAGATGAACTGTTGGATAGATTATTCCTCGGGTTTCTAGAAAACATAATAGGAATAGATTATTTCCACCAAAACAGAGTTTATTTCTTGCCATTCTTTACACTGTTTATGCCCAAAAAGTCAGGCAACGTCTGCAGTCATTTGGATAAAATGCTGCCCCTGAGATTGTCTGCTTTTTGATGAAAACAACAACAACAACAGCAACAACAACAACAACAACAGCAACACATTTTCTGTTTTCTTGATCAAGGATATTTCATCTGCCTTCACCATTTCCAATCTAGCTGAATGTAGTCATCAAGTTGCCAAAACAAGATACCTTGAAATTGAGAATTCTCTTGGAATCTGACATAGATGGTTGCTGCCCCCACAGTTTGAAGTTCTACAAATACAACATCTTTAATGCTGGGAGGAACTTTCTGGAAGAAGATCAATTTTACTCCCACATGAGTTTGACTTTATAGGAGACTATAACTTCTGGAATTCCTAATAAAGAATAAGAAGAGGACTGTTTTTAGTACATGCTTTTAGAAGAAACAATTCAACATATTCTGCCAACATGAACTCTTAAAAGACTGTGCAGGTGTCTCGTAAATATCCAAAGGTTAGCCTATGTCAGGAACACATTTATTGCTTTGATACTATTAGTAATATAGACATTTACTATCTGGTATGACTCCATAGTACAGCTTACATCAGGCACATTTAGATCATAGGATATAAGAAAAGCTCACTTTTGGATACTCATGGGGAAACAAAGCAATGAGATGGCTTGCTTGCAATGATTCTTGGCTGAGGATTAGTGACTATAAAAATCAGAGGTTTTTCTTTTTTCCCTGGTTTATAGTTTTCTTAAATGAAATGACAAAGGTCAATATTCAGAAAAATATATATATATATTTTCTGATATTGAAATTTTATTTCAACTATATATATTCAGATATATCAAATATATATATATATGTATATATATTTGAATATCACGATGCATTAAGACTATTGTCTTCTAGGTTTTTTTTCTGCAAACTTTTTTTATACATTACTTAGGGCTGCTAAATGACAACTTAATTATTCACAGTGATTTTTTCCTCTTCTTTACTTTTGGGTATGCTAGAAGAGTGTTTATATGCCCTGCGAATGGGCAGACTCTGCAGGTGAGGGCTGTGAGAGCAGCTCCACCTCAGTGCCAGGGTTCTCTGCTCATGTGCCCACTGAAGAAACTTCAACAAACCGTGCAACTTTTCAGTCATTTTTAAGTTGACTTCTACAAGTGTTTCAATCACCAGTTCAAATAAATTTACTTATTTTTATTACTAGGGTGTAGAAAATATTGAACATCTTATAAAATGAAATAAGATGAAGATTGACTGTCATTGGATAAATATTTTACAATACTGTTTAAGTGCATTTTTAACTACTTTATGAAATGCAGCATGCTGAGGTGTTACAACAAAGAAGGATTTGTAGCCTGGGGGTTTTCCAAAGTATCTAAAAATTTTGGATAGTATAAAGCACTCCCATTAGAATTAAAAGAATGATTGTCACAAATCTATACTTTTCTAGTTATTTTGAATATAGAAAAATTACAAAATAAGCTCAAATACCTTCCTTCTTAATGCCAAGCTTCACCTTAAGGGATGCAGGTGTCAAACAGGAAAAGGTAGGAGCCCCACGTATTTATGAAAGGAATCTTTTCCCAAACCCATCTTTCCCTCATATGCCTTCATTTGGGGTCTTGGAGCCTTTTACACCACAGGAAAATGCGCAGTAGTAAGAATTGACTTGTGTGAGAAGACGGTCCTTACAGCCGTAAAATGGGAGCGGGACTGTGGAGAGGTGGTCTCATTCTCAGGCAACTCAGTTTTTAGAAAGCATATTTGGAAGCTGAAGATCTGGAAACTGAATGCCTTAAAACTGTTGGTGTATGCAAACCCCTGTGCATCTGCAAAGCCCAATGAAGGACCACCTTTCTAGGCAATATTTTTCCTGATCTTCACATATGAGTACAATTTTACAAGGCATCAGGAGAATGAGTCTTGACCTATGCCCAGTCCTTGGTCTCCTTGTTGTAGCCAGGTTGACTCTTAATAGAACAGGTGCATCATGACAACTTCATGATTCAATGCTATGCTGGAAAATGCTTCACAACTGGCTCTTACGGGGAGGAGGAGGAAGAAACTCAGATGTATAGTGTTTGCTCATTTCTGTGGTGTAAATACTCCTGCTATGGCCTATTTTAAGCCATGAAGTGAAGTTATCTGGCATGCAAAATTCCTGAAATTCACCAGTGGCTTTCCGGCTCTCACAGATTGGTATGAGCCAGCTCCAGCACATTACTGAACCTTCATTCATTTACAATCAGATCAGGGTCAGTTGGAGATGGAACATTTTGCAGGATCCCTGGATTTTTCAGTGTGTATATTTACATACTTTTCAAAACCTGGCACTGCTCTTCAGGTTTCCACCTGACCCATTGATCACAGGTTTAAATAAATTTATTTATTTTTGTTACTAGGAAGTAGAAACCTTAGTCCATCTGTCCCATTATCTGGCCTTATACCTAGCATGATGACTAACTTGTCCTTCCTTCCTAGCAGTCCTAACTGTGGTTTTCCTCCAAGTGTGTGCAAACTGCTTCTGGAATAAAAATCATGCAATTGAACAAATGTCTATTTTCAACATATCTTATAAAACATAGGTGTCAAGTTGGCTTATCTGTTTTATTTATTATGTCTGCATTGTAGTTTTACTTTTGAGGGGAAGTACTTATAAAATGCTATTTGTTGTTTTTTTTTTATTTGTTTTTTTTTTTTTATTATTATACTTTAAGTTCTAGGGTACATGTGCATGACGTTTATATCATGTATAACTCCCCAGTGCAATCCCTCCCTCCTCCCCCCTCCCCATGATAGGCCCCAGTGTGTGATGTTCCCCTTCCCGAGTCCAAGTGATCTCATTGTTCAGTTCCCACCTATGAGTGAGAACATGCGGTGTTTGGTTTTCTCTTCTTGTGATAGTTTGCTAAGAATGATGGTTTCCAGCTGCATCCATGTCCCTACAAAGGACGCAAACTCATCCTTTTTGATGGCTGCATAGTATTCCATGGTGTATATGTGCCACATTTTCTTAATCCAGTCTGTCACAGATGGACATTTGGGTTGATTCCAAGTCTTTGCTATTGTGAATAGTGCCGCAATAAACATACGTGTGCATGTGTCTTTGTAGTAGAGTAATTTATAATCCTTTGGGTATATACCCAGTAGTGGGATGGCTGGGTCATATGGTACATCTAGTTCTAGATCCTTGAGGAATCGCCATACTGTTTTCCATAATGGTTGAACTAGTTTACAATCCCACCAACAGTGTAAAAGTGTTCCTATTTCTCCACATCCTCTCCAACACCTGTTGTTTCCTGACTTCTTAATGATTGCCATTCTAACTGGTGTGAGATGGTATCTCATTGTGGTTTTGATTTGCATTTCTCTGATGGCGAGTGATGATGAGCATTTTTTCATGTGTCTGTTGGCTGTATGGATGTCTTCTTTTGAGAAATGTCTGTTCATATCCTTTCCCCACTTTTTGATAGGGTTGTTTGTTTTTTTCTTGTATATTTGTTTGAGTTCTTTGTAGATTCTGGATATTAGCCCTTTGTCAGATGAGTAGGTTGCAAAAATTTTCTCCCATTCTGTAGGTTGCCTGTTCACTCTGATGGTAGTTTCTTTAGCTGTGCAAAAGCTCTTTAGTTTAATTAGATCCCATGTGTCAATTTTGCTTTTGCTGCCGTTGCTTTTGGTGTTTTAGACATGAAGTCCTTGCCCATGCCTATGTCCTGAATGGTACTACCTAGATTTTCTTTTCTGGGTTTTTATGGTATTAGGTCTAACATTTAAGTCTCTAATCCATCTTGAATTAATTTTCGTATAAGGGGTAAGGAAAGGATCCAGTTTCAGCTTTCTACTTATGGCTAGCCAATTTTCCCAGCACCATTTATTAAATAGGGAATCCTTTCCCCATTTCTTGTTTCTCTCAGGTTTGTCAAAGATCAGATGGCTGTAGATGTGTGGTATTATTTCTGAGGACTCTGTTCTGTTCCATTGGTCTATATCTCTGTTGTGGTACCAGTACCATGCTGTTTTGGTTACTGTAGCCTTGTAGTATAGTTTGAAGTCAGGTAGCGTGACGCCTCCAGCTTTGTCTTTTGACTTAGGATTGGCTTGGCAATGCGGGGTCTTTTTTGGTTCCATATGAACTTTAAAGCCGTTTTTTCCAATTCTGTGAAGAAAGTCATTGGTAGCTTGATGGGGATGGCATTGAATCTATAAATCACCTTGGGCAGTATGGCCATTTTCACGATATTGATTCTTCCTATCCATGAGCATGGTATGTTCTTCCATTTGTTTGTGTCCTCTTTGATTTCACTGAGCAGTGGTTTGTAGTTCTCCTTGAAGAGGTCCTTTACATCCCTTGTAAGCTGGATTCCTAGGTATTTTATTCTCTTTGAAGCAATTGTGAATGGAAGTTCATTCTGATTTGGCTCTCTGCTTGTCTGTTACTGGTGTATAAGAATGCTTGTGATTTTTGCACATTAATTTTGTATCCTGAGACTTTGCTGAAGTTGCTTATCAGCTTAAGGAGATTTTGGGCTGAGACAATGGGGTTTTCTAAATATACAATCATGTCATCTGCAAACAGGGACAATTTGACTTCTTCTTTTCCTAACTGGATACCCTTGATTTCTTTCTCTTGCCTGATTGCCCTAGCCAGAACTTCCAACACTATGTTGAATAGGAGTGGTGAGATAGGGCATCCCTGTCTTGTGCCAGTTTTCAAAGGGAATTTTTCCAGTTTTTGCCCATTCAGTATGATATTAGCTGTGGGTTGTCATAAATAGCTCTTATTATTTTGAGGTACGTTCCATCAATACCAAATTTATTGAGCGTTTTTAGCATAAAGGGCTGTTGAATTTTGTCAAAAGCCTTTTCTGCATCTATTGAGATAATTATATGGTTCTTGTCTTTGGTTCTGTTGTCTATTTGTTTATTGATTTTGTTTGCTGTTGCAGCCCTTGAGGATGGAACCACTTGATCAGGGATGGTGGGTGATAAGCTTTTTGATGTGCTGCTGAATCCGGTTTGCCAGTATTTTATTGAGGATTTTTGCATCGATGTTCATCAGGGATATTGGTCTAAAATTCTCTTTTTTTGTTGTGTCTCTGCCAGGCTTTGGTATCAGGATGATGTTGGCCTCATAAAAAGAGTTAGGGAGGATTCCCTCTTTTTCTATTGATTGAAATAGTTTCAGAAGGAATGGTACCAGCTCCTCCTTGTACCTCTGGTAGAATTCAGCTGTGAATCCATCTGGTCCTGGACTTTTTTTTTGGTGTAGGCTATTAATTGTTGCCTCAATTTCAGAGCCTGCTATTGGTCTATTCAGGGATTCAACTTCTTCCTGGTTTAGTCTTGGGAGAGTGTAAGTGTCCAGGAATTATCCATTTCTTCTAGATTTTCTAGTTGATTTGCGTAGAGGCATTTATAGTATTCTCTGATGGTTGTTTGTATTTCTGTGGGGTCGGTGGTGATATCCCCTTTATCATTTTTTATTGCGTCTATTTGATTCCTCTCTCTTTTCTTCTTTATTAGTCTAGCTAGCGGTCTGTCAATTTTGTTTATCTTTTCAAAAAACCAACTCCTGGATTCATTGATTTTTTGGAGGGTTTTTTGTGTCTCAGTTCTGCTCTGATCTTAGTTATTTCTTGCCTTCTGCTAGCTTTTGAATGTGTTTGCTCTTGCCTCTCTAGTTCTTTTAATTGTGATGTTAGAGTGTCAATTTTAGATCTCTCCTGCTTTCTCTGTGGGCATTTAGTGCTATAAATTTCCCTGTACACACTGCTTTAGTAAATGTCCCAGAGATTCTGGTATGTTGTATCTTTGTTCTCATTGGTTTCAAAGAACATCTTTATTTCTGCTTTCATTTCGTTATGTACCCAGTAGTCATTCAGGAGCAGGTTGTTCAGTTTCCATGTAGTTGAGCGGTTTTGATTGAGTTTCTTAGTCCTGAGTTCTAGTTTGATTGCACTGTGGTCTGAGAGACAGTTTGTTATAATTTCTGTTCTTTTACATTTGCTGAGGAGTGCTTTACTTCCAATTATGTGGTCAATTTTGGAATAAGTGCGATGTGGTGCTGAGAAGAATGTATATTCTGTTGATTTGGGGTGGAGAGTTCTATAGATGTCTATTAGGTCCGCTTGGTGCAGAGATGAGTTCAATTCCTAGATATCCTTGTTAACTTTCTGTCTCGTTGATCTGTCTAATGTTGACAGTGGAGTGTTGAAGTCTCCCATTATTATTGTATGGGAGTCTAAGTCTCTTTGTAGGTCTCTAAGGACTTGCTTTATGAATCTGGGTGCTCCTGTATTGGGTGCATAGATATTTAGGAGAGTTAGCTCTTCCTGTTGAATTGATCCCTTTACCATTATGTAATGGCCTTCTTTGTCTCTTTTGATCTTTGATGGTTTAAGTCTGTTTTATCAGAGACTAGGATTGCAACCCCTGCTTTTTTTTGTTCTCCATTTGCTTGGTAGATCTTCCTCCATCCCTTTATTTTGAGCCTATGTATGTCTCTGCATGTGAGGTGGGTCTCCTGAATACAGCAGACTGATGGGTTTTGACTGTTGATCCAGTTTGCCAGTCTGTGTCTTTTAATTGGAGCATTTAGTCCATTGACATTTAAGGTTAATATTGTTATGTGTGAACTTGATCCTGTCATTATGATATTAACTGGTTGTTTTGCTCGTTAGTTGATGCAGTTTCTTCCTAGCCTCGATGGTCTTTACATTTTGGCATGTTTTTGCAATGGCTGGTACCGGTTGTTCCTTTCCATGTTTAGGGCTTCCTTCAGGGTCTCTTGTAAGGCAGGCCTGGTGGTGACAAAATCTCTAAGCATTTGCTTATCTGTAAAGGATTTTATTTCTCCTTCACTGATGAAGCTTAGTTTGGCTGGATATGAAATTCTCGGTTGAAAATTCTTTTCTTTAAGAACGTTGAATATTGGCCCCCACTCTCTTCTGGCTTGTAGAGTTTCTGCCGAGAGGTCTGCTGTTATCTGATGGGCTTCCCTTTGTGGGTAACCCGACCTTTCTCTCTGGCTGCCCTTAAGATTTTTTCCTTCATTTCACTTTGGTGAATCTGGCAATTATGTGTCTTGGAGTTGCTCTTCTGGAGGAGTATCTTTGTGGCGTTCTCTGTATTTCCTGAATTTGAATGTTGGCCTGCCCTACTAGGTTGGGGAAGTTCTCCTGGATGATATCCTGAAGAGTGTTTTCCAACTTGGTTCCATTTCCCCTCACTTTCAGGCACCCCAATCAGACCTAGATTTGGTCTTTTTACATAATCCCATACTTCTTGCAGGCTTGTTCATTTTTCTTTTTCTTCTTTTTTCTTTTGGTTTCTCTTCTCGCTTCATTTCATTCATTTGATCCTCAATCACTGATACTCTTTCTTCCAGTTGATCGAGTCGGTTACTGAAGCTTGTGCATTTGTCACGTATTTCTCGTGTCATGGTTTTCATCTCTGTCATTTCGTTTAGGATCTTCTCTGCATTAATTAGTCTAGCTGTCAATTCTTCCACTTTTTTTTCAAGATTTTTAGTTTCTTTGCGCTGGGTACGTAATTCCTCCTTTAGCTCTGAGAGGTTTGATGGACTGAAGCCTTCTTCTCTCATCTCGTCAAAGTCATTCTCTGACCAGCTTTGATCCGTTGCTGGCGATGGGCTGCGCTCCTTTGCAGGGGGAGATGCGCTCTTAATTTTTGAATTTCCAGCTTTTCTGCCCTGCTTCTTCCCCATCTTTGTGGTTTTATCTGTCTCTGGACTTTGATGATGGTGACGTACTGATGGGTTTTGGTATAGGTGTCCTTCCTGTTTGATAGTTTTCCGTCTGACAGTCAGAAGGACTGTCTGTTGGTCTGTTGGAGATTGCTTGAGGTCCACTCCAGACCCTGTTTGCCTGGGTATCAGCAGCAGAGGTTGCCGAAGATAGAATATTGCTGAACAGCGAGTGTACCTGTCTGATTCTTTCTTTGGAAGTTTCCTCTCAGGGGTGACACCACCCTGTGAGGTGTGGGGTGTCAGACTGCCCCTAGTGGGGGATGTCTCCCAGCTAGGCTACTCAGGGGTCAGGGACCCACCTGAGCAGGCAGTCTGTCCGTTCTCAGATCTCAACCTCCGCGTTAGGAGATCCACGGCTCTCCCCAAAGCTGTCAGACAGAGTCGTTCGCGTCTGCACCGCCCCCGCTCTTTCCCCTAATGGACTGCAGCTGTGCGCTGTCCGCAGCGGAGAGTCTACAGAGACAGGCAGGCTTCCTTGAGCTGCTGTGAGCTCCACCCAGTTCGAGCTTCCCAGAGGCTTTGTTACCTACTTAAGCCTCAGCAATGGCGGGCTCCCCTCCCCCAGCCTCGCTGCTGCCTTGCGGATAGATCGCCGCAGACGCTGTGTTAGCAGTGAGGGAGGCTCCGTGGGCGTGGGACCCTCCCGGCCAGGTGTGGGATATATTCTCCTGGTGTGCCTGTTTCCTTAAAGCGCAGTATTGGGGTGGGAGTTACCCGATTTTCCAGGTGTTGTGTGTCTCAGTTCCCCTGGCTAGGAAAAGGGATTTCCTTCCCCTTTGCGCTTCCAGGTGAGGCGATGCCTCGCCCTGCTTCAGCTCACGCTGGTCAGGCTGCAGCAGCTGACCAGCACCGATTGTCCGGCACTCCCTAGAGAGATGACCCCAGTACCTCAGTTGAAAATGCAGAAATCACCGGTCTTCTGTGTCGCTCGCGCTCGGAGTTGGAGACTGGAGCTGTTCCTATTCGGCCATCTTGCTCCGCCCATGCTATTTGAACTTAATGATACTATTACATCGAATGGGCCATATCCTCTGGATTTGGGCCCCTTCAGAAGTAGACCCTGAGATAAGAATTTGAGTACAAGAACATAAGTGGGAGTTGAACAATGAGAACACATGGACACGGGAGAGGAACATCACACACTGGGGCCTGTCAGGGCGTGGGGGACTAGGGGAGGGATAGCATTTTGACGAGTGCAGCAAACCACCATGGTGCGTGTATACCTATGTAACAAACCTGCATGTTCTGCACATGTATCCCAGAACTTGAAGTATAATTAATAATAATAATAATAATAATAATAATAGAAATCAAGTTAAAATAATATACAAAAATAGAATTTGAGGCCGGGCGTGATGGCTCACACCTGTAATCCCAGCACTTTGGGAAGTCAAGGCGGGTGGATTATGAGGTCAAGAGATTGAGACCATTCTGGCCAACATGGTGAAACCTCATCTCTACTAAAAATACAAAAATTAGCTGGGCATGGTGGCATGCACCTGTAGTCCCAACTACTCGGGAGGCTGAGGCAGGAGAATCTCTTGATCCTGGGAGGCAGAGGTTGCAGTGAGCTGAAATTGTGCCACTGCACTCCGGTCTGGCGACAGAGCAAGACTCCGTCTCAAAAACAAAACAAAACAAAAACAAAAAAAAAAAAAGGAATTTGAGTACAAGAAGTATTTGGGAGGTGTAGCAAGCACCAACAGGGGAGAAGGAGAAGGAAAATTATAGAGGCAAGGGAAGACAGCCAATGAAAGAAGCCAACTGCCATAGTAAGTGACTGGGGCTTACTCTTACGAGGAAACTGTAGGAAACAGTGCAAACACATTTCTCAGAATCACCCTGCCAAGAGGCAAGGGAGCTGGGACATTTATACATGAACCCCTGACAGGCATTGATTGAGGGCTGCTTTTGAAGGTTGCTCATTCCCTGCCATTTGCATTTCTTCCTTCCTTCCTTCCTTCCTTCCTTTCTTTCTTTTTCTTTCTT
Organism: Trachypithecus francoisi; assembly: GCF_009764315.1. Lineage (NCBI taxonomy): Eukaryota > Metazoa > Chordata > Mammalia > Primates > Cercopithecidae > Trachypithecus > Trachypithecus francoisi. Next base: position 105,480,066 of record NW_022681456.1, read on the forward strand.
TCTCTTCCTTCCTTCCTTCCTTCCTTTCTCTTTTCTTTTCTTTTCTTTTCAAGATGGAGTCTTGCTCTGTCACTTAGTCTGCAGCACAGTGGCATGATCATAGCTCACTGCAGCCTCAAACTCCCGGGTGATCAAGCAACCCTCAGTCACCCAAGTAGCTGGAACCACAAGTGCACACAACCAAGCCTGGATGATTTTTTATTTTTTGTAGAGATGATGTCTTACTATATTGCCCAGGCTGGTGTCCAACTCCTATGCTTAAGCAACTCTCCCACCTTGGCCTCCCAAAGTGCTGGGATTGCAGGTGTGAGCCACTACACCCAGCTCCACTTCCATTTCATTAGGTACATGGTGAGATTGGTCCTCAGTTCTGGGAAAAGTCCTCAGGCTGGAGATGGAAATACTGGCAGCTGAAAGAGGCTCAAGCACATCGAAAGCCAGAAAGTAAAGGTGGGGGGCTGACAATGTCTCCTATGTTTCAAAACTTAACAACCAATATGGGAGTGCTTTATTTATATTACTGTTTTGTCTAGAAACTCCAGTTCCTCATACATGTAGATGGCACCGAAAAACAGCTTAATCTTAATCACATTCTGTCTTGATCAGGGCTTCTTACAGTAGGTGAGTGTCAGAATCTCATAGAAGAATGGCTCCAGACACAACTCAGAGACCCTACTTATTCTAAACTGCACAAAAATTCAAGTCATTGCTTTAGAAGGTGATTCCTAAATACTGGTTCAAGCAGAGGTAAGGCGAGAGTTCATTATGAAACAATCATCTGGGGATTTTGTATTAAAAATAGGTCCAGGCTGGGCACAGTGGCTCAGGCCTGTAATCTCAGCATTTTGGGAGGCGAACGCGGGAGGATCGCTTGAGCCCAGGACTTCAAGACTAGCCTGGGAAACACAGTGAGACCCCTGCCTCTACAAAAAATTTAAAAATTAGTTGAATATGATGGTGAACGCCTGTAGTCCCAGCTACCTGGGAGACTGAAGTGGGAGAATTTTTTTTTTTTTTTTTTGAGACGGAGTCTTGCTCTGTCGCCCAGGCTGGAGTGCAGTGGCCAGATCTCAGCTCACTGCAAGCTCCGCCTCCCGGGTTCACGCCATTCTCCTGCCTCAGCCTCCCAAGTGGCTGGGATTACAGGTGCCCACCACCTCGCCCGGCTAGTTTTTTTGTATTTTTTAGTAGAGACAGGGTTTCACCGTGTTCGCCAGGATGGTCTCGATCTCCTGACCTCGTGATCCGCCCGTCTGGGCCTCCCAAAGTGCTGGGATTACAGGCTTGAGCCACCATGCCCGGCCTGAAGTGGGAGAATTACTTGAGCCTAGAAGGTTGGGGCTGCAGTCAGTCGAGACCTTGCCACTGCACTCCAGCCTGGGCAACAGAGTGAGACCCTGCCTAAAAAATAAAAAATTAAAAAAAAAAAAAGATCCCAGGATGCCCTCCAGACCTCATTCTCTGTGGGTGTGGCTTCAGGTAGGTTGTCTGTTGAAAGCTGTCCATGTGATAATGATGCCTAGTCTGGTTTGGGAACAAACAGTAAGCAGAGCTGGAGCCGACCTGTGAGTGTGCACCTAATCTGTATTCATATTCTAAAGAGGAAAGCTTTTCCCTTTTTCAGTGACGCAGTTGACAAATACTTTGCCTCCTTCTCACTGCTATCCTCTAACATGCCCTCCCAGATTCTCTGACATAAACATTATTTAAAAAATTTCTTTTATGCAGAATATTCCTTTAAAAACTAAATTAAAATTTTTATAATGTAATCATATAACTAAACAATTATAGCAACTCTTCTGGGAAGTCTTCCCTGACTTTTCATTCCTCTGGCCTCCACAGCCCTGTAGAGAGATCTTCCTCATGGCATTTGCCACTTGTCCAGAAATAATATGTCACGTGTTGGTGGCTCCCGAAAGATGGCGGCCCTCACCAGGTACAGACCTAGTTTTATTCATCTTTGCATCCCCATTCTTTAAGACAGTGCCTGCCTGGTTATAAATACTTATCAAAAACCACATTGTGTACTCTTTGGGAGTATATGAAAGAAACTCAGGAAGATAAACATTCTTTGTGAATTAAACACATTTATGAGTCTTTAAAGAAAAGGAATGTTTATCTAACAAGCTACAAAACAGACTTTCATAACCTTGTGTTTGTACGTAATTTCCAAAAGGGATTGGTTCAGTTAGTGTTCCTGCAGCAAAAATATTCAAGCTAGCTATGACCTTGGACCAAGCACTTTTGTGTGTCTGTGTATTTTTAAATATTTTTTAATTTAAAGTTATTTTTTATTTTTTATTTTTGAGACAGGGTCTCATTCTGTCACCCAAACTGGAGTGTGGTGGCATGATCATGGCTTACTGCAGTCTTAACTTACTGGGCTCAAGCAATCCTGCCACCTGACCCTCCTGAGTAGCTTAGCTGGGACCACAGGTGCAGGCCACCACACCTGGATCTTTAAATTTTATTTATTTATTTATTTATTTATTTAGAGACAGAGTCTCACTCTGTCCCAGGCTGGAGTGTAGTGGCGTGATCTCCGCTCACTGCAACCTCTGCCTCCCGAGTTCAAACAATTCTCCTGCCTCAGCCTCCTCGGTAGCTGAGATTACAGACACCTGCCACTATGCCTTGTGCCACAGCGCCTGACTTTTTTGTTTTGTTTTGTTTTCTATATCAGAGAATGAATATGGGCCTTTTTAGGACATTGCAGACTATGATGATCAAGGATTAGCAAAGAGACGATACATTTGACAATAAATTTATTTTTTAAAAATTCCCCTTAAGAGTGTATAAGACAGAAATTTCTTAACTCAAAATAATTTTTGGGGGGAAAGATTACATTATCTGTTAAAATGTACTCAAGGAAAGAAAGTACAAAAATAAGAAAGAGATTAATTAAAAGAGTGAAATAATTAACATTTTCATTTTAACAACCTGTATACAATTACGTGAAAAGTAAGATATTCGTTGGATAACCTAGGAAATTCCCTTTGTAAAATGTAACTATGAAATGAGAGTTTCAAGATTGATTCATGGGAATATGTTTCATTATTACGTGGACACACCTTGAATAGTCAAAGCTATGGAAGAAGTTATTGGAAGATTTGATAAACTTTTCTTCCTTAGAGAATCCCTTAAGACTGGGCTTGAAATCCCTCTACCCAATGGATTCTAAAGGTGAAACTGGGGACCTTAAGTTTTCTTTCAGTTCCAAGAATCTGTGATAAAGGCTGTAGATTGCAAGTTGGATTAGAATATGTTTATTTCAAGAATAAATAGTTCTTAACGACAGAGAAAGAAACGTTGTAGTTCTGTGACACAGCACATTTCCTTTGGGCCCCTGGGCTTCAAATTGACAAGGGTGAATCATACTGAAATCATAGCATACAAATCATAGCAAAAACAGTGAAGATGCTGGAGCCTGTTCTCATGATATTCAAGTTCATCTGTCAGGGGATGCCCAATGGTAAGTAGAACAAAATAGTATTCTCAAATGAATGTTGGATTTCATGTTAGAACAACCCAAATCATTTGGTATTGTTTGATTTTTGCCTGGGAACTTCTTGTGGTAAAAGAAGAAGTTTCTCTCTTCCCTTCCTCTCACCTTTCTTTTTTGCCCTAAAGTTTACCGTGTTAGCTGTTAACTTGGAAATATGTTTATGCTGCTCCTGATAGACACTCATAAAAACATAACAGAATTGTTATGTCTTAGTATAAAAAGTGTAGTTATCTCACTGTGTAAAGGAGAAAAGAAGAGTAAGAAGAAAGATGGTATGAAAACCTCAGCTTTTAAAAAATAGAGAAAGCTTAAAGTGCTCTTAAAAGTTGTCAGATTTATAGCCTTAAAAGACTTGAAGACTGAGAGCCCCATTTATTCACAGCAGAGGCGCAAGTCCCATCTCTGCTCTCTTGTGACTCATCCTGCTGCGCTGGAAGGGTCGACCACAGATGAGAGGGTAATTTAGTTTCTCGGATTGTTCAATCTTCTTGTTCAGTTTACTCACAAAGGTACTAATTAGGGGAAATTGTTATGGTGTTATTTTTCTCATTTGAACATCTGTTCCTTGTGAGCTGGACACAGAGAGCAAGTCACTTTTAGAAGCAACTAGGAAGTTGGAGGGTGGTGGTTCTGAGTCATTGTCTTAATAAGTTTGAGTGTAAACCAGTGGCCAGTGTATGAAAGGAATCCCTCTAAATCCACGAACTTTCCATGTCCAGGTAAACATACTTCCCCTGCTAAGACTGGGAACCATAGCAGCCGATGCTTTAAAAAACAGTAGCTTTTGTATAAAAGAGTAGCATGTGTATTTTACTTTTTTTTTTCTTGGAAATATGGTTAATATTTGTGCCCAGCACTGTTCTAAGTGCTTTGTGTTGAATCCCCAAAGCAACCTCAGATCCTATTAAAAGATGTGCAAAGTACTTGTTAAGGACATATCTCCAAAGAAGATAGACAAATGGTCCATTAGCACCTGTAAAGATGCTCAATATTACTAGGCACTAAGAAAATGAAACTCAAAACCATAAAGAGATACCACTTCAATCCACTAGGATGGTTATAATTTTAAAAAAGGGGGAGGGGGAAACCAGTGTTCCCAAGGATGTGGAAAAATTGGAACCCTTGTACGTTACTGGTGGCAATATTAAAGGGGGCAGTCACTGTGGAAAATAATTTGGTAGTTGGTGCCTCAGAAAGTTAAACATGAAATCACAGTAAGACTCAAAAATTCCACTTTTAAGAATATACCCAAAAGACACTATGGGAGGCCGAGGCGGGCAGATCACAAGGTCAGGAGATCGAGACCACGGTGAAACCCCATCTCTACTAAAAATACAAAAAATTAGCCGGGTGCGGTGGCGGAAGCCTGTAGTCCCAGCTACTAGGGAGGCTGAGGCAGGAGAATGGCGTGAACCCAGGAGGCGGAGCTTGCAGTGAGCCGAGATCGCGCCACTGCACTCCAGCCTGGTGGACAGAGTGAGACTCCGTCTCAAAAAAAAAAAAAAAAAAAAGAATATACCCAAAAGAACCAAAAAACAAGTACCCAAATATTTGTGCATGAGTGTTCATAGAAGCACTGTTTATGATAGATAAAAGGTGGAAATAACCCAGTGTCCATCCATGGACAATGACTAAGCAGGGTGTGGCATATACATTCAATGGAATATTGCTTAGCTGTAAAATGGAATGGAGCATTGATACATGCTACGATGTTGATGAACTTCAAATACATTGTGCAAAGGACATGACTTTGTTTTCTTTTTTATGGCTGTATAGTATTCCATGGTGTATATTTGCCATATTTTCTTTTTTCAACTGTTGATGGGCACCTAAGTTGATTCCATGGAGACCTCTACCCTTATTTTTAGCACTACTGCTTTCAACAACACTTTCCTGGATAATAAATTAATGAGCCTTCCATGCGTATCAGTACTTTTCCTTTGAGAACCTTGCAATGTGCTTGCATTAAGTGAAAGAAGCCAGATACAAAGATCTGTATGATTTCATTTATGTGAGTCATCCAGAAAAAGTAAATGCATAGAAAAAGAAAGCAAATTGGAGGTTGCCGGTGGCTGGGAGAGACAGGAACAGGGAGTTGCTGCTTATCAGGGTAGGGAATTTCTTTCCAGGTGATAAAAATATTTTGGTATTAGAGAGAGTTTATGGTTGCCCAACATTGCAAATGTACTAAATGCCAGTAAATCATTCCCTTTAAATGGTTATTTATTTTTTTGAGATGGAGTCTTGCTTTGCCATCCAGGCTGGAGTGCAGTGGTGTGATCTCGGCTCACCGCAAACTCTGCCTCCCGGGTTCACGCCATTCTCCTGCCTCAACCTCCTAAGTAGCTGAGAATACAGACACCTGCCACTACAGGTGGCTAAGTTTTTTTTTTTTTTTTTTTTTTTTTTGTATTTTTAGTAGAGACGGGGTTTCACCATGTTAGCCAGGATGGTCTCAATCTCCTGACCTTGTGATCCACCTGCCTTGGCCTCCCAAAGATAATGGTTAATTTTATGCTATGCAAATTTCACCTCAATAAAATAAAGTGGGCGTAGTCTCAGACCAACTGAAACAAATTGGTCATCCTGTTGCTTACATGTGAAAAAATCTGTGAAAAAATAACTGGCTCTGAGTTATTCCTTGAAACTACTTAACAGGTGACGCCTTTAAAACACTGGAACACAGTAAGTGCCCTATATACATTACTTACTGTTTAGAAAAAATACAAGTGATAGTTTGAGGCAGTTTGCAAAAACACCATGCATGTGCTATTAACTGGTCTCTAGCACAGTTTCTGGTATGTGATACACATTCTCTTAATGTTTATTGAATTGATCTGATCGGGAAATCTCATTCTCTGGAGATGTTCTAGGACAAACTATTTATCCCATCACTTCAAATCTTTGAAGGTTAGTTGATGGATGCCCCAGGGGACAACTAAGTTCAGGTAATATCTGTTACTCCATAACTATTTCATATAAAACATTAAACTATCAATGCAATGGAACAGCTGATATGGATGAAAAGCCATGTGTAGCTTTCTATTAGTAATCTTTCATACCCCTGAAACAGTAGTACAATTAATACTTTTTTTCTCTAGACAAGTTCTTAAACTAAGTAAAACCATGTGTAACCTCTAGGAATCTTCTCAACACCAATGGCACAGAAATCTAAAGAAAATAGGAAGACTCTCATGTCAAAATATGACAGGCTTTACTCCAACAAGGCAGTAATAACTTTCCAGATTGAGTGCTTTGTCAAATTACTTGTTTTGATACTCACAGACTCTTAAACTAGGCCAAGATTCAGGAACAGGAGCAACAATCATTTGCTAAACATTTAGAGAAAGCATTTTATGGGGAAGAAGCTGTGTTACTAATTTTAGACCTCTACTCTTTTTCTTTTTTTAAATAGTAGATTCGGGGTACATGTGCAGGTTTGTTACATGGATATATTGCATAATGCTAAGGTTTGGGCTTTTGTTGGACTCATCACCCAAATAGTGAACATAGTACCAAATAGGTAGTTTTTCAATCCCTATCTTCTTCCTTTTCTCCCCCTTTTTGGAGTACCCAGTGTCGATCATTCCCATCTTTATGTCCTTGTGTACATAATGTTTAACTCTCCTATAAAGGTGAGAAAATGTGATACTTGGTTTTCTGTTTCTGTGTTAATTCCGTTAGGATAGTGGCCTCCCTATACACCCATGTTGCTGCAAAGGACATGATTTTGTTCTTTTTTATGGCTGTATACTATTCCATGGTGTATATGTACCATATTTTCTTTATTCAATTCACTGTTGATGGGCACCTAAGTTGATTCTGTGGAGACCTTTACCCTTATTTTTAGCACTACTGCATTCAGCAATACATTCCTGGATAATAAATTAATGAGGCTTCCATATGTCTCAATACTTTCCTTTGAGAACCTTGGGATGTGCTTGCATTAAGTGAAACCCATTGTAGTCAAGTGAGTCAAGTGGTCAAGTAAGTCAAGTCAGTGGTCGCTGTTGTGCCAAGTTTAAAAGAATAATTGCCGTATTTAGCTTTGTAATGTCCTCATTTTATAAAGTAGATATTTCATGGCTCAAACAGGATCAGTGATAAGGTTATTCATGGCTGAATTTCTACCCATGGACATTTCTGACAGTAAATGCATACAGCCAATTCATAGAAAGAGAATTAAATGGAATTCCAGATTTTAATTACCCTATACTTCCCTCCAAATCTGTTTCTTAGTCTCTGGTTTTACTTATCTTTGTACATATCACCATCCAAATACTCAAGGTTGGAACTTGGGAGCCATTGTTGATTCTTCCTTTTTCTTGGACATCCTCACACCCACTCCATCAGCAAGTCACATCTTGTCACTCCTCTCCTTGTCCTCTGTCCCATCCTGGTCCCAGCTGCCCACTTCTCTTACCAAGATGCCTGCAATGAACCCTACCCTTTTGCTTGGCCTCCGGCAGCTGTTCTCCATAAGTCAATCAGCACAATCTTTGCAGAAAGGAAATCGGTCACTGTGGGTCTCTGCTCAAAATCCTTCGTTGCCTCTCACACTCTTTCCACCTCAGGACCAATTATGCTGGTCAGATTCTCCCAGGTAATGCTTCTCTACTGTTTCTATGGCCAGCTCCTTCTCATTCTAGCTTGAGGAGTATTCTGTCTAAAGCAGGTCTTCACGCCCAGTACACAAGACAGCTATGATTATCTATCAGGCTTCATTTGTTTCTTTCATAACATTCCCGATTTTATATTTACTTGATTATTGTCTATTTCTTAGCTTTTCTCCCTTTAGAATGAAACTTCCATGGTGACAGGGATTGTGACTTATGGACCATAGTATCTATTTGCGGGTCTGTGAGTGACGCTGGTCACTGCTTGGAGGGTGAACTCGTCACTGCTTCTGGGTCCTTTCCACTTCCTCTGCCTCTTCTCTCAATACTCCAGCTCTGAAAACTCTAATGATTCAGTAGGAGCCGGTAAAAATGATAGGCAGGGGTTAAACACTCTGTTTCATTTACAACAGAGAGAATTTCTTCACACTGTATTTATTTAACGGTTTTCCCCCAAATACATGTGTGTATAGGAGAGGTGGGGATGCAGAAGGGGATGGAAAAGAGTTCACATATTTTCTCTCCCAATTTGTGAGATGTAGAAATGAGAAGGTGAAAATGGTTGTAGAAAATATTAAACAAATATTTTGGAGGCAGGTCCAGCTTTTGGAAGCACTGTATTTTTTTCAATAATCAATTTGATTGATTGCCATGGACTCATTTTATGTAAAGTGGACCTAGTAAAGAGATTTGGAAAAAAATATGTTAGTAAAGACCCTTTATGGTTTCTCATAAAGTTTTTCCCTGAGTAAGCAGGTACGAGAGAAGCCTTTGACTTCTGATTACATATATAACTAAGCTATGAGAGTTTAAATGTAGCCTTATTTGTTAATATCAAAAGAAATAAGTTGTATATTTGGTGTGGAATCTTCCTGCTTGTGCAATTTTTGTAACATTTATCCTACCACCTGGAAAAAAAGATTGGCCTTCACTTTCTACTAAAAGGCTGATTTTACTTGGGTGGTGTGGACCATCTGTGGATCCATTCACTCACTACTTAGTATATAAATATACCAGGGACCATTGGTGGAGTCAGATGAATTATTATGGACTGGTTTACTCCCTGTCTTCTGCCATGTTAGACCTCTCAACTCCCTAGTAAGAGAGGCTTCCACTTTGTATTTAGTGTGCATGGTTAGGCATGAGATTTAAACTTAGATTAGTTTAATATTTACTTTCTCTTTCTTGACATACATTCAACCTTTTTATAGCCTTTTACTCTCTCACCAGATGTGGTCCATCTCTTCACACTGCAATGGGTCTCATGTGATTAAGTCAGTTTCTTAAACACCTCTTGGTCCATCAAAAAACTATATTTTAAAAATTACTTTCCAAAGGAGACCACGTCTGCAGAAAACTTTTGGATGCAACACAGCTGGTTCGCTTCAGGGGACACATTCTCAGAAATGGCGGGATGATTTCTGTGTGGGCTGGTTCCAGGAGAGCCCCAGTGAGGTGCTCTCCACATCATCAATATTAACAAGCTCCCTTTGCAGGTCAGTCCCCCAGCATGCAGTGATGTTTTACGATTTTTAGGAAGGTCAGAGGACTGCCAAAAATCATTAAATGCTTACTGATCTCTACTTTCTGGTTCCTTAGTCATTTCCTCAGACATCTGTGGTCTGCTTACTTCCTTTACCACCTTTTTTGAGTGTAAGTGTCACGTGGATGCCTTTTGACTTTTTATCATACATGATGGGTCAAAACTGCTCACCATAACACAAAATAAACAGTAGCAAGAACAGCCACAGCCGAGTAAACAAATGTGTTTTAGAACTCACACAACTCAGGAAAATGAGGTAGAGTTCTTTTTGGCAGAATCTCTTTGCAATATGATGCACTAATACTCTTAGCTGGGAATAAATGTAAGGTAGACTGCGTGGAAGATACCACCTAGAGCATGGTGTGGGGCGTGGGGGAGCCATATATATGTATATGTATATGTATAATGTAATATATGTAACTGTATATGTATATACATGTATGTGTAGCCTTATATATGTATATGTATGCATATAATATAATGTATATGTATTGTGTATGGCTGCCTTATATAGATAAGCAAACATACATATATATATACACATATACGTTAGTTTGTAAAGAAAAATATTTCAGAGACTTACAGACATCTGAGTTAGTACTGTATGCAGCGTTATCAAATAGGGTCTGTATGTATTCCCTTAGATATGGGTTTCCAGAAAAAGCTTAAGTGAATGCCCCCAGCAGATTATCATTACGTTTAGACACTACACTTAGAGTTTCATTTCATTCTGTAATAAGGTGAGTTGATGATGGTGTTATTTCAATTTACAACTGAGAAAACCAAAATCTGGATGCATTGTCAAAGGAATTGCACAGCATCTGCTGCCTCTCAGTATTCAGAGAATGCTCAAGTATTGCGATGGTGAAACAATTGAGTGCAGTGGCCGGATCTCAGCTCACTGCAAGCTCCACCTCCCGGGTTCACGCCATTCTCCTGCCTCGGCCTCCCGAGTAGCTGGGACTGCAGGCGCCCGCCACCTCGCCCGGCTAGTTTTTTGTATTTTTTGGTAGAGACGGGGTTTCACCATGTTAGCCAGGATGGTCTCGATCTGCTGACCTCGTGATCCGCCCGTCTCGGCCTCTCAAAGTGCTGGGATTACAGGCTTGAGCCACCGCGCCCGGCCAAATCTTAAATTACTTTGCCATGTCGTTAGTCACAAATCATCCATAGGCTGCCTTCTTTATGTCATGCGCTTACTTTTAATTAAGCTCCTAAGGAAGCAGAACCAGCAAAGGCTATTGCTGTTATTATTCATGGTGCATTGTTGGCTAAGGCTTCTGTAATAACTGTGTAACACAATATCACACATTTTAAATATTTATGAACTGTGCTACAAAGAAATGGAGATTTTAAAAATATTAACAAATATTATTTCATAAGAAAAAATCTATTGTATAAAAGATCACTGTGTCAGATAATCTGTTATAATTATTAAGTGAATGAACTTGTTAAAAATGAATTGGCTATAAAACGTCATAAAATGTAGCAGATTAAACTACTTTTTTGGAGTCTTGCCAGACTTTTTTTTTAATGAGTTAATATATTGCTTTTAGCAAAGAACTCCTGAAGGCAGAAAAGAAATTAGAACTGACTTGAAAATTCCCATCATGCTTCATTCTCTGGTGGAAATTTGCAGACCGTAATGGAGTTTGTTACATAATCAGCTTTGGGCATTCAATGGCTTCTTTTATTATAAAGCAGAATTCTTGCCTAACACAGCTTCTCCTCCCTTTTTTCAGCCCTCAGTTTCTGGAGTTACAAATGCATTTCAACAATGATCAAGTCATGCTGCAACAGGCACAGAGAACAAATAACTGCAAGAAGAAATTGCTGAACTTGGGTCTGAAATCCCAGCATTAACAAAAAAGGTGAGATCAATAATGTTCAAATGGGCGAGTTGATGACAAATTTGAGATAACTCTATTGTGTGTTTCATACCTGCTGTTTCATCCTCATTCTTCACAGAACACACGACGAGTTGGTATTATGAAAATCATTATAAAACAATTACTTGCCATTTCTAATTATGTAATATTTGGAAAATGTCCAGATGTAAATGTGTCATGCTTCTTTTTTTAACTTTTGGGCTGTAAAATAATTAGGAGAGATGAAATTGAATTAATGTAATAAAACACTATCTGACATAAAATAAATTTTACAACTGATCCAACAAGTTGTAGATAGAACTCCTTAAACTCCAAGTAGCATTGAACTTTCAGATGCCATTGAAAATATGTTGATGCTTTTTAATGACTTCAGGGGATTGAACAACTTAACTTTCTTTCGAATATTATACTGATTCCCCCCAAACCAAACGCAATATGCTTTTCTCCGTGACAAAAACCAAGTTTCTCACTGTACAAATTTACCAAAATCAGAGACTTTTCTTATGATTGTGAGCTGGCTAAAATTTACCAAAGATATGAAGATGATATTATCACCAAACATTGCTATGAAGTTTTTAATTCAAGTATTACTATCATGGTTGCACAATACTGTGAATGTAATCAGTGCCACTAAACTATACATTCAAAAACAGTTAAGGTGGTACATTTGATGTTATGTATATTTTACCACAATAAAAAAAAACACAAAGAAAGAATAATTATGCAGTGATCACCTGGGCACAAGTTTAATAAAAAGAGCATTACGTTTAGTTCTGACATTTTATGAGCGCCCTCCTGGGATCTCTTGGTCCCTTCACAGCCCATCCTGTGCTGACCTGCATTTTGTGTTACCGTTCCCTTGCTATCAAAGATAGCAAAAGTCTTGCACATGAAAGAATTTTATAAATGGAATCTTCTTCTATGTGTCCCTCTGCAACAGCTTTTTCATTCAATCTTTAGTTTCAGATTCATTTATATTGTTACATGTAGCTATACTTTATATGTTTTCACTGCTCTATCACATGGATATACCACAATTTATTTATCCATTTGCTGTCGATCTGTTGATTGAGGTTGCATTTGGGCTGCTTCTCATTTTATTCTTTTTTTTTGGTTATTACACATAGTATTGCTTTGAACCATTTGTCTCCCTGTACATATGGACAAAAATTGTCACTATGGCATATACCTAAGAGCAAAACAACTTTTCTAGAAAATGCCAGATTGCTTTCTAGATAATGCTAAATTACTTTTCAAATTTACCCACTTACATATCCACTAGCCTTGTAAAAGTGCTGGGACACTCCATGTTCTCACTAGAGTTATAATGTTTTGCCTATTTGGTTTATATAACATGATAGCTCACTGTGGTTTTAATTTTCAACTTCCTGATTTCTAATGAGGCTGTGTATCTTTTCCTTTTTATTGGCCATTTGTGTCTTCCCTTCTGTGAAGAGCCTATTCAAGCGTTTTGTTCATTTTTCTATTAAGTCCTTTGTCTTTTTCTAATTAATTTGTAGAGTTCTTTCTGTGAGTGATGTGGATTGCAAGTCTTTTTTTCCCAGTTTGTGACTTTTCTTTTCACTCTTTTTGGTGTCTGCATCGACAATTTTTTGCATTTCTGTTATGGATGAAATCATGAGGGAAAGAACAAAAGATACAGTTTTGGCAGTCTAGTCAATCTGTGTCTCGTCTCATAAATCACACAGGGTCTATCAGCCTAGAAGGCTGAGTTTGTATTTCTGTTGATTGAAGGCAGCAACTACATCTCAAAATTCAACTACATCTCAGTCATCATTAAGCAATGTTTATGGTAGTATTTTAACTGTGCCTGGAACAAATGGTTACTCCATCCATTTTCCTAGCCCGCTGCACATAGTTTATTCAGTAACCATAGAATCTGGCAAACATATAAATGCCTGTTTTCCAAGATAAGAATAAGTTGCAGACATTCAAGACTTTTGTATTAGGAAAGTGCAGGCGTTGTACACAGACCTGGTTTCAAGTACCTCCTCCTTCATTTTCCAGGCATAAGATCTCTAGGCTTCCACTTCCTTATCTCTATATTGGGATTAATAATAGTTACTGCAGAGGAGATTTGAGTAGATTTAATTAGAAAATCAACTTAGAGTACCCATCATTGAATACATGCTCAATAAATGATAATTATTAGTGGGATTACCATTGTAAAATAAATGGCTACGCCAAGAATCACTGTATATAGATATTTCAATTTTGTTGAAACAAAAGGGTAGAAATTTACACTCAAGGAAAGGTAAAAATTACCCCAATGAGATCTCAGATTTAAGAGCAGCAAGATAATGAGTTGTTGCCACAGTACCAGGGCCAATACCCATAGGGTGGAACCAGAGTACAAAATGTCCTCACCTGCTCCATCTGCCCTACCATTCCCCATTGTACTTCTGGTTTGATCCAGCTATGCCACTGTCAGAATGGAGTAACTAGAAAGTCAGTAGCTCAAGAGCATATTTTATTCTCTTATTATACATAGAGCACTTCTTTAGGGGCCAGACTGGAATTTTTTCCCACCTCTCTGCCAATGTTGAGCACATGGATAGCACAAAGGTCTGATCTTAAATCCCGAATGAAAAAGATATTATTGCTGCCCTTGAAGAGTTTAAAATCTAGTTGGGAAGAAAGCAATCCCTATAAAACAATTGGAGAGTAATGAAGAAAAGGTAATTGTCAAACTGTTGATTGTATTTTAATAGCTACATCCTATAAAGAGTTCACTGATACAGTAAAACTATTATTAATTAAAATTGATTATTTTTTCAAGATTTGCTGCTTATTTTTTTTTAAAAAAAGCAAGTGTGCCTTTGTTCAGTACTTGTTTCCTATTCAAATGTCATCAGTGATGTTTTAACCTCATATCCTATCAGCTTCAAGTTAATTTGCTGCATTTTCTTTGTCTGTGTTTTTCATGATTTTAAAAAGTGTTTGTTCACTGGGTTGGCAGCAAACGAGAATTAGTTCTTTGCAACCTTAAATGAACTGACCTGACCAAGGTTACTTGCCAGCAGGCAGTCATTTTTACAGAAAGGACTGAAGTATTTAGACTGGTAGTTCTGTACTTCTTCATCTCACTGCTTTTCCAGCTCAAGTGGAGATCTATTTTTGTCTGGGTGGTTTAAACAAGGTGTGATGTTAGTGCAGGGATAAATGACTCTCACAGGGAGCAAGAACTCCGGCTTCCCAGTGACAGCCTGTGCCTGCGTCTCCTCCAGGATGCTTTCCTACTTATCAAGGGAATGAAGACAAGTGGACGTGGGTCCCGCTGTGCTGCAGCACCTTTGAAAATACCTGTGAAATATAAATCAGTAATTCCATTTCTGAAGCAATTGCAACAACTCTTTAGCCCAGAGGATGAGCAGAGTTTAAGAAGATAAATCCGAAAGACCCTTTCAGGGGTTCTTTTATATTAAGACACCCAGAAGGCAAAACTGAAATAACTGAAAAAGAAAAACACACACAAAAAACACACCAGGAAACCCCCAGAAGAAGCTGCTATTCCATTGTAAAATTTAGGATATACCTCTACTTATACAAGTTGTCCTGAAATAATGTTAGTGTGCTCCCAAGGTAGCAAATATAGATATAAACACCCAGCCAGCAAAGTCGGCCCCTGAATTTATAGATTGCCTTGTTTCCAAGGATAATGATTTAGTGAAGGTGTCAGCTGTCACAGTACAGCCATCACTCACTCAGCAATGGAAAGAGTGCCTAGTGTTCATCCAAGCCTAAAGCAGGATGCTTATTGACTAACCAGGAAATGAGGCTTCTGATATTCTATTAGAATGTTAAAGAGAAAAAAAAAACCCACTGAAACATTTGTGACAGCTCACTGTTGAGTAAACATCATCATGCACAGTACATCTTTGCCAATCTTTCCTGAAATCATTATAGGATGCGTACTACCTTTGACAATGAAAAGCAAGTAGGTATAACTGGCCTATCTCCACTGCCCCAAAAGGGTGACTGCTTTTAGAAAAGGAAATATTCTAATAAAAAGACACCCTTAACAGGAGATAAACTGGAGTATGGATTTCCACTATAATTCTTGCATTGTTATTGAAGTATATGATTCTAAAAGAAATTAGGGCCTTTCCAGTGTATTGATTTATTCTCATATTTTTCTTATTTCTTTTTAAAATAAATGCTTAGTATATAATTAGTTTGTGAGTCTGAGTTTGCTTTATTTTAAAGAAAGTGGAGAGGAACCACTCTGTTGATGGGCCCACCAGAAAAAAAAATCTCAGGAGAAAGATTTGCGATGGTTTTTCCCAGAAGATCTACTTTGAGAATCACTATTGGGCCCACATGTGAATGGCCTGGTTCTGAGAAAGGCGATCAATTACATTCCTGGTCCTGGTTTTGTTGAGCGTCCTCCACAGATGATGTCACCTTGTTACTGCTACTCCTCTGGCTATTTGACCAATGTCTGTCAGGTTTCTAGATAAAGTGTTTCCATAGCCTATGCCTTCTGCCTGTGGATGGGTGTAAGTCGGTTACTAGCATCAAAGCGTCATAGAGCTGTTGTGTTACAACGTGAAAGACTCCAAACGGCAAGGGGCCAGTGCTTGAAGTTTTCAGACACTTTCTGTGATGCTGAGCTGGAAGGAGGGCACATGTCATTGTTCCTCCCCACTTATGACTGGATTTTAGGTTCTTCCTTGGTATTCAGAGTGTCAGGGAGAGGGAGGGGAGCTAGCAGCAGTGCGTATGAAAGCTTGTTAGAAATGCAAAACCATAGGCCCGACCAAAGGCCTACTGAATCAGAATCTGTACTGTAACAAGATCTCCAGTTGACTTATGTGCACACTCCATTCTGCGAAGTGCTTCTCTACTTTACCAAAGGATCGGTCCATATGGTCTTTTCTTACCCCATACCTTTGCCCTATCCCTTTAAATCTTTCCAAGGATTCTTCACTAGTCAATGTAATTACATAGTACATCTTAGATTCTGCCTTTTCTACTGGAACAGGAAGTCAGGATTGAGGAAAGGCAGCACAAAAATAGGACTATCATGAAGTAAGCCTCAGACATTCCAATTTCTTCATATTAAAAATCGACTCATAATGAGGATTAGTCTAGCTGAAATTACTGGCTAAATACAACACTTAATAATAATAACAATAATAATGTTCTTAAGTGAAATAAAATTAGACACTCTTTTAACCTCTGCATTTCTGTAGTTTGTGTTTTATTGGTGTCGTAATTACTATTACATTGGGAAGAATCATACTGATTTTAAATCTGATGAAAATAAGGAATATGCTGAAGTCTAAGAAAGATTCTTCGAGTGAATGCCCTCAGCTATAATACAAGTGTCCCTTCTTTTCTCTTGTTGAAACTGAGTGTCATGGTAATTTTTGCATCACGTGTGTCTGTGGCACCAAAGGCCTGGGTTCTTCTGGGGAACGTCACAGTTCTGTTGGTTCAGGCCACATTCAGAATTCTGGGACAATCTCTTCATTTGACTACCCTAGAGTAACAACGATAATAGTGATAACAGCTTAAATCTCTGCAAGCACGTTATATTATATGTGCTGAAAGGTTTATGAAAAGAAAAGAAAACAAAACAAAGAACTATTCAATAACAGGCAAATAGGCAAATTATAGTATTCTGACACCCCACAATAAAAAAAAGTGGTCCCTGTGTGCTAATCATTATTAGTTACTTGGCATACATTATCTCCAGTTCTCGTGTCTAGGAGCTATTATTCTTATTTTAGAGTTAAAGAAAGTTAGAGAAATTTTAAAACTGTTCTTAAGGTTATGCAAATAATAAATGATGGCACTTGTATTCAAACTGTAGTCTATACTTCCCACAAACAGGCATTTAAGCTCTATAATTCTTCATCACTTGATATACAATGAGTAATTACCTTTTAAGGTAACAGGGGAAGGCAGCTACTTCCAGTGGACTCCTACAATACCCTTCATCCCTGAACTACAGATCCACTGAGGGCCCTGGCACTGCTGGCTAATGGAAAAAGTCTGAATGAAGTCCAGGATCATAGTGATCCCAGGTCCCCAAAGGTCCTGCTTGCATTGCCCAAGGGGAGCTTGTGCTCAGTTGGCAATTTGTTTTCATAGCTACAGTTACTTTTAATCAGTGCTGCTGTTATTCTATTTCCTTCAGGATTTTTCTCTATCATTGGTCTCTCTCATGTTTGTATTCCTCCCCTCTATCAGCCCTCTTCTCTTGTTATGGGCATACTCAAGTCTCATCCTGAAAAAGCAATCAACCACTAGCAACAAGAAATGTTTCTTGACTCTGATTCTCCTTCCTACGGTTGTTCCACTCTTATACCCTCTTCTGCCTCTTGACAGAGTGGCTGCCTCACTTACTATCTACAAATCATTATTTTTCATTTACTTTTGAATCAATTGCCGCCTGGTTTTCTCTTCCTCCACTCACTGAAACTAATTGAACTATTTGCAGCAAGTTTCATGATGCTGATACCCAACAGCCTTTTTGCTGGAGGAAAATGGAAATATAAATGACATTTTATATTGGAGGAAAAGGGAATATAAATGACATTTGTGGAACACATCCTGTGAGTCATCTTTCTGCAATGTCCTTTGTCTATATTTTCTTATCTAACCCTCACAGTAACCCTGTGATATTTTAAATAATCAATATTATTATTATTTAAAACTCAGGAATAGGTTCAGACCATTCCATTAAAATAAGGTAGAGACCTGACTCAAACCTAGTTCTGTCTGACTTGAAATTTCATGTTATTTTATTATACAAGGTGTAAACAGACAAACAAACAAACAAACAAAAGCCTAAGCCACCACACTGCCCGCCCAGCCATCTGAATGGACCCCTCCTCTTGGCCAAGGGCTTTCCAAAGTTAACCTGAAAAACTCGTTCAGGCCACGATGGGAAGAGGGAGCCAGACATGCCTCATTAGACTTTCCTGCCTTTTGGAATTACTGATAGAACAGATTCTTTAAGTCTGATGGGAAATATTCACAATCTATTCTCACTCAGTCTGCTACCTGGAGACTTCATCTGCCTGATAAAACCTTGATCTCCACAACCTTTTATTGTAACCCAGACATTCCTTTTTATTGATAATAACTTTTAACCAATTAATTGCCAATTAGAAAATCTTTGAATCTGCCTATGGCCTGGAAGCCCCCACTTCAAGTTGTCCTGCCTTTCCGGATTGAACTCATGTAACTCTTACAGGTATTGATTGATGTATTATGTCTCCCTAAAATGTATAAAAGCAAGCTGTACCCTGACCACCTTGGCCACATGTTGTCGGGACCTCCTGAGCCTGTGTCATGGGTGTGTCCTTAACCTTCCCGAAACAAACTTTCTAAATTGCTTGAGACCTGTCTCACATGCTTTGGGGTTCAAAAGGGAAAAAAAAGAAATAGAATCAAGGAATGGAGGAGAGAGAGAGAGAGAGAGAGGAAATGAGAGCGAGAATGGAAAGAAAAGGAAGACGGGAGGAAAGATTTAAACCCAGCACCTGTAATCCCAGCACTTTGGGAGGCCAATATGGGCGGATCACGAGGTCAGGAGATCGAGACCATCCTGGCTAACACGGTGAAACCCCGTCTCTACTAAAAAATACAAAAAACTAGCTGGGTGAGGTGGCGGGCACCGGTAGTCACAGCTACTTGGGAGGCTGAGTCAGGAGAATGGCATAAACCCGGGAGGCAGAGCTTGCAGTGAGCTGAGATCCGGCCACTGCACTCCAGCCTGGGCGACAGAGTGAGACTCCATCTCAAAAAATAAATAAATAAATTAATTAATTAATAAAAATCCAGCAAAATTTTTCTACAACAAGTGAATCAAATTGACCATTAGATAAATTTCATTGCTATTATTACCTTTTAATTTTATTGTACAGGAATATTTTATTTCAGGATTAAAAGTGGAACATAGAATTGGGAATAAAATATAATACTAGTAACAAAAGTTACTTATGTTCCAAAAGTAGCATACTTAATGGAAAGGCTTCCGATCCTCTGTTAAATTATGTTTTCTATAGAAATGAAGGCTGCAGCTAGGGTATCTACTTGCTAATACTGCCACCATGCCCAACTTTCTGAGGGATTTGTTCGTGCACAAGAAAGTAGGATATGGGGCGGATAGCGAATGAACACTAATTTGTGTGTGCTATTTAAGTTTTTTTGAAATTATTCAAATTTCTCTGGCCTAGAAACCAGGACAGAATCTCAGGACAGATGGCTTGGTAATGAGTTTTTCACCTCTTTTGGCTGCTAAGCAATTTGGAAATTGCACTCGGCCAGGTCCTTGTCAATGCAGTTCGGCACTTCGACTTGAAGACGAGTCTGACACCAAGAAGTTGTCATCATCAGCAGCTAATGCTTAGCAAGTGAGGCACATCAAGTGTCATGAAAACGGAAAGACGAAAATTTGGTTCTGGTTATTGTAACTCCCTAACAAGTTTGGGGTGCAACTGAATTTCTGCGTTGAGTTAGTTCAACTTATATCTGCATTTCAGACTTCACTCTTAGTTTGAAATTAAATACTATTTATCAGATTATCTATTGGACAATTTTTACTTGGGTGTCATGCAGACACCTCAAAGTCAGGCTCAAAACTAAACCCTTAATCTTTCCCAAAAAATCCCCTCCTGCTCCACTGCTTCCTGTCTCAGTAGTCTCAGTGAATATTAACATTATCCAACCAGCCAGTGACTCAAGCCTGGAAACCTTCTTGACTATTCCCCTTTCTCCCTCCGTCACATCTAATTACAGACACTTCCTCAACATCTCCTGAATCTGCCCACTCCTCTCCAACCCTATCACCATCACGATCTTTAGACCACCCTCAATTAATTTTGAACCACACTTGGTATAGCTCCCTGACTAAAGGCCATCAGCCTTGCCCTTCTCTGCCCAGTCCATTTTCTCTGTGGAGCTAGTGTGGTACATTATATCAGATTGTGCCATTGCCCTGCTGAAAACTTCCCCATGCTTTCCGCTGGCTGAGGGATGAAGTCTAAACTCCTCAATATGGCTCAGATGGCTCCCTCCCCAGCACCATTTTTTTTTTTTTTAACCAGTCAGTCATTAAGTCAGCAGGTACTTACTGAGTGCCTGTTCTGTGCCAGACCTTGCTTTAGGTCCTAGGGATACAGCAATGAACAAAATAGTCACTGTCCTTAAGAAGCTTCCATGCTAGCAGGAGCAGACATGATGAACATGGTAACCAACAATTGCATAAGCTTAGGTGCTGGCAAATACCAGAAGGGAGATATTTGTGTGTGGTGTCTCCTATAAGCTTTTCTTTATCCCACCTAAACTAAGTTAGATGCTTTGGACATGTGCTCTTCTGTAAGCACTGTGTCATCACACTTTAGCACCTCTGTGTTATTTCTTGTTTGATTGCCTACCTTTTATGCTGGATTACTATAGTTATGGGGAGGGCAATGATTCATTCTAGATACCGTCATAGCCTAATGACTAGTTATTGCCTGGCATATGTCAGAGACTTAGTAAATATTTGTGAAAGGAATGTTACCTCTTAAGTATGAATTAATTGGTAGGCTGTTATCTGATTGGGTAAATTAAAATATATATGGCTAAATTTAAAAATTGGGTGAAAATTAAAAGTTATAGTTCTTCTGCAATTCACACCTGTTTAGTTACCTGCAGACCTATGTGCACTATATTGAACTTTCAAACACACAAGTTGATCAAACTTATTTACTTCAAATCACCCAATTCTTACATATTATGAATTTTATGTATTACTGATTTTTAAGTTTTTCTTCTCATTTGCTAAGAAAGCCAGATTAAGAAAGATCTTTGTTTGGAACATTGCAATGTGGTGAAATATGCTCTGAAATCAAAACATTGCAAGGAAAAAACATAGATGGCTTTTATGTCATTTTAGTTAAAGAAACAAAAAAGTGGGTAGAATAGCATAATCATTTTAGGCAATCGTATGCTGCTATCTTCTGTTTGTTTAATACATTTACCTCTGCAAGATTTATACCTATTACTCTGTTATATCAAATATTAAGTTTTTGCCAGGATTGATAGAATGATGGTACGCCCTTCTAATGGGAAATGGAACAAGCGCACTATCTTCCATCTTCAGGCTCTTCAGAGAAGAACATGTCCACCTGTGCTCGCCATAAAGCCAAACAAATCACAACAAATAATATCAGCCTGAATAAAATTTGGACTGGCTTTATATGCTTTTAAAAGAAACAGTTTGTCCAGCCCTTAAAAAAAAGTATTTGGTTACATAATTTTGATGATTTTGTTCTGTTTGGATGAAAGAAACTTCTGGGGAGAGTTCGAGTTCTAAGTCCTTTATCATTCTCCTCTTAAGATCTTACAAAATCTTATGCTTTTACTGTGGTTGTCTCGGGTGTGTACCAGAGTTTCTGGAAAAAAATGTTAGCTTTCAAAACAATCTTGACACATAGAACCTACAAGAATAGCTGTCTTGATTTCTCTCTCTGTGTGTGTGTGTGTGTGTGTGTGTCCATGTGTGTGTGTTTTAACTACCCTTCCTCACCAAGTCCATTGCTTGCAAATATTCCAAGATATATACCTATAGTTTGAAATCAGTTGCTTGGTTTCCAAATGAAAATAGTTGCAGACAGAATGCAGCACAAGTGATATGGGAAAACTGAGCTTTGGGATTAAGAGCCACTAGACCAGGATATTTTTCTCAGTGGTCCTCTCTTCCTATTTATTTACATTTTCATTTCACATCATGTCCTTACTTAGAATTTACCTCTTGAAACTCTCAGTTTCAAACTGAGAACTTGATACTGGTTTCTTTAGTATTGCTAGTTTAACTGGTGTACTGTTTTGTAGAAACTCTTACTCATGTACAAACTTAAATATAAAAATTCTTACTGCAAATAGAAATCCTTCTACACACTTCACAACTTCTCAATCATTACAATGCACTCATAGTTCTCTTAGTTTTCATATTATGTAGTCCATATCCCATTCCGTAGCTTAAAACATGAGTGAAAAAATGAGTGGTCAGAAGTACATGGCCTGGAAAGGTGTCTGGGTAATGAATTCTGGGAACCAATATGGCAGTCCAGCTTCACAGACTCTAAGGTCTCAATTGTTTAAAAAGAGAAAAGATAAAAATTGCCCAAATCTCAATTACCTATTACAACATGGAAAAACTCACACAGCATGCCACTGGCAAAACTCAGAAACAGCTTCCCAAGTGTGGAAACACATAAAGCAAAACATTCTTTCTTTATAGTAACTATTTGAATTTCTAATTCTCAGAGCCTTGCACATTTATTATGAAAACCAAATTCAGTTCCCCTAAGGGGCAAGAAAGAACCACTTCCTATTGCAAAAATTTATAGAATTATAATAGCAAATATTTAAAGCCTTGCAATTTGTTCCTTGGGTAGCATTATATCGTCCTCTTCTGGGTTACGCAACTCTGCCTTGGCCTTTCAAACACAGAGACATTTTACCCTTGACACAATTTGGAATTTGGAACTGCCTGTGAAAACATGAATAACTTCATTTTTCCATTTGAAAAGTCCCTAAGCACAAACTGATAAATTCTCAAAGAACTTCAGTGCAGAGTTTGCAGGCTAGCATTTCAAATGCCAAGACCTATATTCAAAGTGCTTGAATTGCCAGAAAAAACACAGCTGTTAGTCCCTATCTCAGGCAATCTGTACACCATCTTTTAGGCTGGGGAGATTGTAAATGAGCTGAAGGCTAGAGGCAAATCTGAGAAGAAGCAAAATCAGCACTGAAGGGACACCTATCCAAGATAAAAATATATTACATTCTAAATATTAGCACTAACTCAGAATATCAGAAGTTTTAAATTATTGTTTATTTTGAAAGTCTCCCTCTCCTTTACCACCAAAAAAAGGGTCACAGGATCCATTAGCCAAAAATTTCCTCCTGACCTTCAGTTCTACTCTTGATAAATGTTCTTGTGTCTTGTTTTAGCTATTATTTAAAGGATTATGGTGGCCTAGAAACTAGCCACTGCAGTGATTTTATGGAGTTGTCAATGGAGAAGATCTCATGAGGTCAGAGTAGCTGTGACAGAGACAGTCTCTGACATTTTCATAAACTAAATTGAATTCTTGGCATAATCTGAGCTTGGACAGCATGAGTGCCCGGGCTTGCTACCCCTTAGCTGTATAAATTCTGCTTTAATTTCTACCCGAATAATGTGATAGAATAAAATGGGCTTATTCAGTTGGGCTTTAGTAATGACTTGAGATACAACAAAGTGCACAAATAATAAAGGATTTTGTTTCTGGAAACGTGAAAAGCATCTATGCATTTTCTCAGTACGCTTGACACCTCCATGGGTTTGTTCAGGTTTTGACAGGCTGGCTGCTGCAAAGATAAGATAAGCTCTGGGTTATGTGTAATTTCCTATGCACAAACCCTAGCTACAGTCTTTTCCTACCCTTGGTCTAACCCTCTAGTGTGTTATGATATTCTCACGAGAAACTCTGTCTTAGATTTTCTGGAATCTTCTAAACAAAATCACTTGGTTACTTACATTCTTTCATTTTATCAACATTTGCAACGTTTGCTGAATATACCTACCTTATGTCAGTCTTTTACATGTGTGTACATATATATGTGTGTGTATGTATGTGTGTGTATATATATATGGAGAGAGAAAGAGGGAGAGAGAGACGGGGGTCTCACTATATTGCCCAGGCTGGTCTCCAACTCCCGGGCTCAAGCGATCCTCCTGCCTTGACTTCCCAAAGTGCTGGGACTACGGGGGTGAGTCACCGTGCCAGGATCTACATGCATGTATTAATTCATATTCACAATTTCTATCTGGCAGGTGAAAAAAATGAATCCAGAGATTTTAAGTAACTTGTCCAAGGTCACACAACTAATAAACATTTTGCCAAGATACAAATTCATGTTCTCTGGAACTCTGAAACTAGGTGCCTGTCTTCAGTTTGAGATGCCTTAAGCTAACACAGTGGTGGATGCATATCACAATGGAAGCCATGTGTCTACTGAACCAGTGGGATCAGTAACGTAATATGGTCCAGTGAGTGCTCTCAAGGACCTGTTCTGCACTTTCTCTGTGATGTGAGATTCTGTGAGTGCTGATGATGTAAAAATTTGATCAATAATGTACCATTTCAGAAGATGTATCAATTTCAATCCCTATTAATATCAAATATCAAAGATCTGTTGTTCCACAGTTCTCAGGAGAATTATAACCCACACCTAAAAATATACATCATCTAATTTAGATTTAATGATCTTCTTCCTAACTTCTTGTTACCAACCACTTTATTAAACATAATGAACGGCTTCTCTTAGGACGATCCTTTTTTCAGGATGCATATAACACTGAGACTGTCTCTTCTGGCGGTTGCAGCTGTGATTTTAATTGGCTTCATGCCACTCTGTTCCAAGCCTCAAGGCCTTCTCATGAAAGCCATATAACTATTTAAGTAGAAAAAGATCTCAGAGATCACCTAGTCCCAAAGTCTCAAACTGACAACTCCCAGGCCAAAGCTGCCTCAATTGTATGTTGTTTGTTCTCCACAGTAATGACTCAAATCAAGTTCTTATACTTTTTTGAATTGGTTGCCAAAGTTTCTAAGTGGGTATATTTCAAATGAAAAATCTATATGTTGGGCTTCTCTTGAAAATTTGGAATATGAGGCAGCACTGGGCCTGTCTTTCAGTGTGGGAGACACCAGCCATGGTAGCAGGTACTCCGGTAGGTGCGGCTGAGCTTGTAGTGTGAGGCCACCCTGGTACTCCCCTGTGGGCTGGCAATACTCTAGTCTGTTGACGTTGATCACTGTGTTTGTATTATTTTTTTCTTGTAGGATTAAGAAAAGTATTTCTGACTCTGTCAGAAATGAGAAAAAAATATAATTCGAGAAGGTTTCATGTTAAAAAAAAAAGTTAAAAAACCTAGAAGAGAGTAAATTTCTTTCTTTTTTCTTTCTTTTTTCTAGACAGGTTCTTACTCTGTTGTCCAGCCTGGAGTGCAGTGGTGTGATTTCAGCTCACTGCAACCTCCGACTCCTGGGTTCAAGAGATTCCCATGCTTCAGCCTCTCGAGTAGCTGGGATTACAGGCAAATGCTACGACACCCAGCTAATTTTTGTATTTTTCTGGTAGAGATAGAGTTTCACCATATTGGCCAGGCTGGTCTCGGACTCCTGATCCACTCGCCTCAGCCTCTGAAAGTGCTGGGATTACAGGCATGAGCCACCATGCCTGGCCATTATTTTGAAGATATAAATACAGACATCCAAAGAGGTTAAGTGGCTTCGGGTTTATAATTTTAGGCCATCATTAGAGTGAAGGTTTTTTCAACCATTTTGTATAGTGCTTGGCATGTAGGAGATAACAAACATTTGTTGAATTAGTTCGTGGGTTGAAATTAGGGAAAAAATGATCTTAATGTTGTGAAATGTTTTAAGAAAAGAAGACAAATTAAGGCATGGTATTAAAGAATTTATGTAAATTCAAAATGGGCACAAATATTGTAGGGTGCAAGCATTATTTTATTTGGGCTTCGGAGTCCGTTGAATCTTTCCTCTTAGAAAGTACTTAACCAAGAAGGCCTTTTACCATCTCCCATGTCTGTCAGGCATGTGTTTTATCCCAACTACTGTCGAATTGTGCTAGAATATATCTCAATTAAAATATTAAGTTAGGAAAAATGGTTATGAAAAAAGGCTCTCTCTCCTTTCCACCTATCTTTCTCTCTTTCTTTCTTTCTCTTTCTTCCTTCCTTCCTTCCTTCCTTCCTTCCTTCCTTTCTTTCTCTCTCTCTCTCTCTCTGTCTCTCTCTCTCTCTCTCTCTCTCACACACACACACATACACACACACGGAAACATGCTCAGAAAAATAGTTGGCCTGCAAATTTTGATTTTAATTATTCATATTTTTCAAGGTCACATCTTTTTTGTGTTCTTCTATTACTAGATTATAAGACATGAATATTTCTTAGATTAAAATAACTGTGTCCTTCCTACACATAAACACTAACAGAGCAGGATACATTGAAACAATGAAGACATAGAAAAGAGAACCCTATTGTTGCACCTACCTTTTTTTCAATCCAAATTAATTACAGAGGCTAGCTATTTACGGTACCGCTATCTTGAGAGGATAAGGATCCATTCCTTACCTTGTGAAATCACACACATGGTCAACCCAAACTCCTTTCCGAGTTCGCCAGACACAGTTGTTCTACATCTATAAGGGAGCGAGGGGAACTTCTACACATGCAGAGTGTCTAGAACTTGGTGTGAGTTCTCAATATTTTTCATGATCCTCCAAATACTTTGTTGGCTTCTGTGATAATTATTATTATCATTTTAGAGACAGGGTATCCTTCTGTTACCCAGACTGGAGTGCAGTGGTACAATCACTGCTCACTGCAGCCTCCAACTCCTGGGCTCAAGTGATCCTCCTGCCTCAGCGCTCTGAGTAACTAGGGTTTTGGATACACGCCATCATGCCTGGCGGGTTTGTGTATTTTTTGATAGAGATGGGGTCTTGTTATGTTGCTCAGACTGGTCTCACACTCCTGACCTGAAGCTATCTTTTTGCCTTGGCCTCCAAAAGCACTGGGATTACAGGCATGAGCCACCACACCCAGCCCTGACTTCCGTGATTATCGTTTCATTCAAAGGAAAAGATTCCACAATAACAGTTGTGCTTAAAAATCATTCACAATAGGGCCAGGTGTGGTGGCTCATGCCTGTAATCTCAGCACTTTGGGAGGCCAAGAGAGGAGGATTGCTTGAGCCCAGGAGTTCAAGACCAGCCTGGGTAACCTAGTGAGACCCTGTCTCTATAAAAAGAAAAATGACTCACAATCTTTCTTCATCATCAGGAAGTTGTTTTTCCTGTTTATCCTAGATATTGCATGCGTACATTTACAACCATTTCCTCTGTCTAGTTAGGTTAAATAGAAAACTACTGAGTTTGTGCATGCACGGGCTCTTGAGGCAGCACATCCTGGTGAGAGCTCAGGGCTGGCTCACCCGCTCTGCCCTGCACCCCCCTTGCACTATGTGCTTACATTTGATCAGATTATTTAATTTCTCTAAGCCTCTCTTTCCTCTTCTGTATCATGAGAATAATGACACTAGTAACACCTACTGTTTTAAGCGAGTTCCCTGGGAAATAGATTCTGAGGTAGAGATTTGCATGCAGGGGGTTCGGTGTGGATGCCCTGGTATCCACATCTGTGGGAATAAAGGAAGCAGGATTCAGTAGAGCTGGGAATTGAACTACAATGCAGTGCCCACGAAAGCCCCAGCTGATCCCATATGGCATCGAGGAGCTAAGAGGGCCCTTTAGAGTCACCCACCTGAGGCAAGTGGGCTGGACCTTTAAACCCTGGGATCAGTCAATGAGGGAAGAAAACCAACGTTGAGTGACAGCTGAGTGCAATTCCTGGAGAGTAACGCAGCCGGCAACACTGCTGGGAGTCGGGGAATGAGAGGCTCAGTTTTTCAGAGGAGATCTGGACAGCGCACCATGTACCTGTTACTCCTGCCTGGGAGGATTGAGTGAGGTGATTCATAAACATCATTTTTCTACAGTGCTTGGCACACAATTTGTTATAAATATTACTAATAGATACTTACTGAGCATTCACTATTTGAAAATGCTAGAAAGACACTGGAGACACTTAGGAAAGTACAAAAATCAATCAGGAATGCACTCTTCCTGAAAAGATCACAGTTGAATGGGAAGACACAAACTAGAGGCTGTGGTCAGTCCTACCCTCCTGGTCATCGCATATGCTCTTTGTAACATTCCCTAATTTCCAAATGGATACCAGATATGTTTTGTAGCTTTCAAAGTGATTTTTAAAAGTGTATTCCTGCTCTTCAGCATCTTGTGGTTTCATTGGAGAGTCAAGAAATATGTGCATGAGAGAACTTGATAACAGCACAACATATGGTTAAGTATAAAAATGTGTGATGATGACCCTAACTAGTGACAGGGGCCTAGCCTGAGAGAGAGTGTGGGTGCTGGAGTAGTCAGGAGGGCTTCGTGGAGGAAGGGATTTGACCTGGATTTTGTCAGACAAATGGACTTTGGATAGGTGGAGAGAAATGAGGGAACTCCAGACCCAAGAAGGGCATAAGGCAGGGGTCTGCCCATGCCTGCAGGTGGTGAGGGAGGCAGCAGGATGGCAGTGGAGATTTTACATTGACACTGACCACTCAATGCACCTCTGTGAACTGGTGGAATCAGATTACTTCTGTGACAGATTGGGGCATTTACACCTGATCCTACCAGCACTCTTTAGAACTTTTCAGTCACAAGGATGAAACCTTGTAACAAGGAGGTCGATCTGGGGTATTGAAAATGAGCTATAAAGGAAAATTAGCATTTATAGAGCACCTCCTGGGTAATCTTTTCAATGTCTTCTACTAGTATTACCATGTAAGCCAGGCGACAGGTACTAAAGCTGAGACTAGAGACTGAGATTGGACACCCAGATATCAATGCTTTGTGAGGCAATTTTAGCAAAAAGATGATTTACACAGAGGAGAAAGCATAGACTTTGGACCCAGACTGATAAGGCTCAAATCATGGTTCCACTACTTACAGGACATGTGACCTTGCATAAATGCCATAACCTCCCTATGCCTTTATGTTTCTCTCTGCAAAACGAAAACAGTAATTCCCATCTTACAGACTTGTAAGGACAAAATGATAATGTAATATAATATATATTGAAGTTGCTTACTAGACTTACAGATGTTTGATAAATGATATTATCACGATCAATCTTATTATTATGCCCATGTCAAGAGCTTCATCTATCTTCTTTTTAACCTTGTATTTTGGATTTGTCTCTGTTTGCCTGGGAATTCACAGTGCTTAAAATAAAATATAGTATTTAAATTCCACTCTTAAGGTCTAATTATAGAGCTTTACCATGATTTCTCTTAAGTGTCAGAAGGAACAAGGCTGACGTTAACTTGTATCTTTTGTTGGTAGGTGAAAGTGCCTTGATGAAAGGTCACTGATATGAGGTGTCGTCCTTTAAATTTCAAGTCCATACTCATTATGCCACCTTTTATTTTTTTCAGGTCTTAAAGTGTTTTCTAGACCAGACCATTCTGCTGTCGACATCTCTGATGGAAAGCCCCACTAGATGTCTTTGCCCAGACTTTTCCTTCTTTTTCACCTCATCTTATGCCCTGCAGAGGAGTAGAGCCTAGTGACCAGGAGGAGACCTGCAGGTTAGGAGCTATGTCCATTAAAATTAGCAAAGATTAAATAAAATTAAACACTCTGGTCCTCAGTTGCCAATAACCACATTTCAGATGTTCACGATAGTGGCCCCTGTATTAGGCAAAACAGATTTGGAAAATTTTGACCATCACTCAAAACTTTTTTTGGACAGCACTGTTCTAGAGTCAAATGGAATGAGTGATCGCTGTATTGCCCAAGCTGGAGTGCAGTGGTGCTATCTCAGCTCACCAATCCCCACCTCCCGGGTTCACGCAGTTATCCTGCTTCAGCCTCCCGAGTAGCTGGGATTACAGTCACGCGCCACTGTGCCC